>NC_073703.1:22456057-23706057 GCF_023634085.1 Falco cherrug
CTGAGTAGACCCTTGGATTATAGATCAGGGCAGGTGCAGAAGACTGTACTATAAATACTTTTACCCTTAAGGAGTTCACAAATGTCTTGAATGACAAACCAGACAGAAACGAATCAGTTCTGAAGAAGCAAATTATTAAAGTAAGTTTAGAAGTATTTAAAGTTTATTTTCCAACAAGTCATCCCATCATTCTTGATTATAAAAGCCAAACTGCTCTTCACTGTTACCTTAGAAATGCTACAGAAAACCTTTTACGGAGTTACAGCATGTATTTATTAAGCATGACTGGCATGTTCGGGGTATTTCTGTACTCGTTTGCTCCCTACTGAGCTGTGCAGAGACCTGACCATCACAATTCCGGCCTTCTATTTTAGGGCCTTCTCTTGCCCTATGGCTGGAGCATATATGACCAATTCCGTCAGGGCAAGTTTTGCCATTTATACACGTCTCTTAGAAATATTGTCCCTCAGCTCCCCTAGTACGAAACACTCAGAGATCCTGACAGGATAAAGCGCACTAACTATAATGGTAAAAGCTGCCTAATTTCATCAGTATCTATTGTTTTATTTGTTTTCCAGGTGAATACAGATGTTTTCAGTTTCCTATTTTCTCACCATATACCACACTCATGTTGCTGCTCCCTTTGTCCAGAATGAACCTTCCAGTTTTACAAGGGCTTGCAGATGTCTCAAGAAACCTTTGAGAAATTAATTTGTATTTTATTTATATTTGCCTCCCTATGAAGGAACACTCTCTTTTCAAATGAAACATGCATGAGTTCACTCCAACTGACCTAATTTGAATCCTTAATCATCTTTTAAGAGGCATGTTTTCATAGAACTGGCAGAACCAGTTGTAGTGTAAAGTTAGGTGTCATTTCCTGTGTATTCCTTAGGGGGGGAGGGGGGAAAAAAGGAGGGAAAAAAAAAAAAAAAGAGAAAAAGATAAAGAAAAGGAAAAGCAACTCCAAGGCCTTGTTTGAAATTTTTCCAAATGAATATATCCACCGACCCTTTTGTTTGTTACTGGAATCAACAGGGTGAACTGCCTTTGACCAGCCCAATCCATGCACAAAAAAGTAGATCCTTCTCAAGGCAAATTTCTGCCCGTGTCAAAGGATATACAATATGACAGAAACACAGGTTCCAGCCTTGCTCTAGGAAATTATACCATATTGTCAGTAAGCCTGAAGTGCAACATCACCTCCTCACAGGAGGAGTAGTGAACGTCAAAAACAGTATATCCTTCTCTTTGTGTTGGCTGTCCAGATTTTCTGAAGAGCCTGATTAAATCAACAGAATCCGGAAAGGTAGGTACTCCCCAGGAGCAAGTAAAACTGCTGCTGGGGAGTTCCCGCACCATTTGTCAATGAGGGGGATGAGACAGCTGCTGTGGTGAAAACCAAAAAAGGGAGTAAGTAACATGACAGAATTAGTATTATGTCAGAAAAGCAGAGTTTGTGCTGCCTTCTTTTATGAGTATGCATAAATAATTTGTATATAGTCTTTCTTCACATATCAATTAGAGGGAGAGAGTATACAACCTACTTTGATTTCTTTCTTAGCCAGTTGGAACAGAAATTTCAAAGCAATTGAAATTGTTAATGAAAGGTACAGCAAGCATGTTTGCACGTGTCTGTACTTTCCACATTCTCTCTTACGAGGAGAAAAAAAAAATTTAAATCGCCACCAGCCAATTCAGCCCCCAAGGATACAGGGTCATCTTGATACAAAAAAAGCTTATTAACTGGACATTTTCACATAAGTGGAACCTCAAAATTTTGTTTTTCTGTGGAGGTGATAGCATCCTTCAGGTATTTTCTTAAAAAACTTTCAGCTCCTTTCCTTGTCTCCATATTTCATACTTTCTCACGTATCCCAGACGCTCCCATGTCATGGCTAACATTCTTCTAGAAAAATGGAGCTGCACAGAAATTCTTTAAGAGCCTATCAGCACCACTCCCAAATTAGCCAGACAGGATACTGTTTGTTTAATTTCGCAGGACATTTGCTTTCCCCAGACCCAGAAGAGTGAGTTCCAAGCCATGATACTTTACACTTTTTAAGGGATTTTTTTGTGGCAGAGTAAGTTCTCCTAAAGTAGGAACAAAACATACTGATATATTTCATAATGCAGTCAGGTTGTTGAACAATATATAACTAGATGTCTTTTAAATATTCACTATACTTACCCCAGAAAAGCCCTAATCTGTTCTAACTGGCTATATTGTAAAAGCAAGATAAGCGGAAAGAAAAAAAGCTACACTTTGGAGTCAGCTGGACTAAATCTGCGGATTTTTTCAACACTCTGTTGCCTGGTGTTCTTAAACGTTTCATGACAGTGCGGTGCTGTTTGTTTTTTGATGGATCTAAGCAGTAGTTTTTGGGAACTGGCAGGGATGAATGAGCAATATTGTCTCTATAGACAAGAGAGAATTCTGCCCTCTAGAAACATTTTGATAATTTCCCCTATTATTACTGTTTTTTACAACCCTCGCACAAGAGCGTGGTTATTAAACCAAAGCAGTGAGAAATCATCTTCTTTAAGTAGGAGTCAGGAAAAAAGTTTGTGCTTTGGCAATGGCCTTCCCCGCTCTCTGGTGACAATGCACTCGAGTCCCTGTGCCTCGTTGCTGGCCTCTCTGAACTGGGTGCAGTTCATCGCCCCGTTCCAATGGCCTTTCTCAGGAGGAGGGGAAGGGGCTGTTGGGCTGACCCCAGATCCGGGGGCTTTGCTGCCTTGCAGAGCTGAAGCTCCATGATGCAGCGTGTGGAAGCCCTCTAGGAGCTGGGCTCCACTGCCCTGCAACCCAGCCCTCGCTGCCCCTGCTTGGGCGGGAAGCCCTGGGACGTTCCCTCCTGCTGCAGAGTAACGTCGTCGGTTCAGCTGATGCAGTGACAGCACCAGGGAGGAATTTTCTGCTGCAAGTACTGAGCGCAGACAAAGAGGCTGCTTAATTTTCTCTTTGTGCAGCCCAAATCCTGCGGGGCTGGTGCAGGGCTGTGCGCGTTCCCTGCTGTACCAGGGAGCGTGCGTCGCGGGGAGGAAGCATGTTGCGTCTTGCTCGCTCTGTGCCGATGAGACTGTGTGAGACCCGCCAGAAGCAAAAATAGTTCTCCACTTAATTACATGTTATTTTGTTAATTCTCTCTCTGCTGCCTGTCTCTCTCTGGCATCGCAGGGGGAGGGTGCAGGCCGCCACTCCAGCCAGTTCCATCCCAACTTCTCCTGGGCTCCATCCCTCGTGGCCCTGGCTGCCCCTAGGAGGGCCGCTGGCCTGCCACTGTCCCAGGGAGGGGTGAGGGGTGCTGTAACTCCCCCCCCCCCCCCACGACCCGGTGAGGGGTGCTGTAAATCACCACCACCACGACCCAGTGAGGGGTGAGGGGTGCTGTAACTCCCACCAATGACCCGGTGAGGGGTGCTGTCACTCCCCTCTGCCTCGTCTTTTCAGCTCGGTGCCTGCAGCATGTGCGCACCTCCCTGCAGAGCGCGAAGCCCCCGCCGGGTTCGGCAGAGGGGGACGGGCAGAGGGGGACTGGCAGCCCCTCGCAGCCCCGCTCTGTCCCAGCACCACCGTGGTGTTAGCGGAGAGCCCTGCCGTGCCCGGGGTCCCCCTTCCCCCTCGCTGTGGGTCCCGGCGGAGGCCCTGCCCTCGCCGCCAAGTCTGGCCTTCGTGCCCGCCTGCCCCCGGCCCAGCACCCCGCCGCCCGCACTTGCGGCACCCCGGCTGCTCAGGAGAGATACCCCACCACCACCCCCCACACACACACACCCGCCTCAGCCTGCCGGCGGAAAGGTCTCAAATCGCATTCATTCCGTACGTAGATGTAGTTAACCCCTTCCTGCCCCTCCAGCTGCCCCCCGCAGCCCCCCCACCGCCGCCACCCTCCTGCTGTAACACACACCGGGCTCCGGGCGGGGGGCGGCTGCAGCACGGGGCCGGTGGCACCCGGGAGCCCGTGCCTCATCCCTCCCCGGGTTCCGGCTTGATACTTTTTTTTCTCTTTTCTTTATTTTCTCTCCTCTTTTTTTTTTTTTTTCCTCCTCTTTTCTTTTTTTTTTCTTTTCTTTTCCCCTTTCTCCTCCTGGCCGTCCCGTCCTGCCTATTCGGGACCCGCGGCGGGGCCCGGCCGCCGCACCCCATATACAGGCATCGGGCCGGGCGGGGGGCGGGCGGCGAGTGGGAGCGGCGGGGGGCGTGGGAGGGGAGCGGGGCCGGGCCGGGCGGGAGGGAGGAGGGGAAAAGGGGGGGGGGGGGGAAAGCCCTTTCCAAAAAAGTATTGGATGTCTTGAGGAATGCAGTCAGCCCCCTGGGAAAGGGCATATCTGTGAGGCGCTGCCCGCCCGCCGCTCGCACTCGGCCGGCGCCGCGTCCCGCACGGAGCAGCCCCGCGCCCGTCCCGCACCCGTCCCCCTCGGAGCCACTCGCGCGGGGACGCGCCTAGCCCACCGCCGCCATGGATGCCATCAAGAAGAAGATGCAGATGCTGAAGCTGGACAAGGAGAACGCCCTGGACAGAGCCGAGCAGGCCGAGGCGGATAAGAAGGCGGCGGAGGAGAGGAGCAAGCAGGTCTGCACCGGGGCCCGGGCCAGCGCCGGGCTCTGCGCTTCCCGGCTGATTCCCCCCCTCCCCCCCGCACCCCGTATCCCCACCCCGCTCCTTGCGGAACTGGTTGAACTTTCCCTCGGGCAGCGCTTCCCCCGGCGGGGGGGGCCGGAGCCCGGCTGCAGGCGCCCCCCCGCCCCCCCCGCGCCCCAGCCGGCAGCCGGGCCGGGGGACAGCCGCGTGGCCGCCGGGCCTTTGTCCCAGGGCATGGGGGGGACAGGCTGCCCCGGGAACCCGGGCAGCAACGGCCAGGCGTGCTGCCGGTTGGCGAAGGGCCCCTAAAGCTGTTCATCCCCTCCAGCAGGCTTGTCCGATCCCGGCCGCCTGCCTGCCCCCTTGCCATTCCCGTGTCCCATTTTCCGGGCCTTCTCCAGCCCGCCTCTTCTACACCTGGGGCTTTATTCGTTTGCGGGAGGGGGGCACACTGGTTGCACGTTTCTGGGAGAATCCTGAAGGAGGAGGGAAGAAGGGAGAGGGATTTAAAAATTAATTTCCCACTTTTCTGAGCCCAGGGAGAAACATGTTTGTGCATTGTATTTCCTCTTGTGCACCTAGTTAGAGGATGACATTGTGCAATTGGAAAAGCAATTGCATGTGACGGAGGATGCAAGGGACCAAGTGCTGGAAGAGCTACACAAGTCTGAGGATAGCCTCCTCTCTGCAGAGGAGAATGCTGCCAAGGTATCGTGCCCTTGCCGCAAGCAAATTGAATCTAACTGTCTCTCCTCTCTCTCTCTCTCTCTCTGTCCTCTTCTGTCTCTTCTGCACTCGCACATCTCCCTTTGCACGATCACGTTGCCTGCTGCACCTTTTCCTGCCCGCCCTCCCCTCTCCACCGCTTTCCACCCGTATCACAGCTGGAGGACGAGCTGGTGGCTCTACAAAAGAAGCTGAAGGCCACTGAGGATGAGCTGGACAAATACTCCGAGTCCCTTAAAGATGCACAGGAAAAGTTGGAACTGGCTGACAAAAAGGCCACAGATGTAAGTTACCCCCATCCCTTTCACCACCACCCCAGCACAGGAACCACACGATCTCTGCACAGGACAGCCAGGACTCCTACCAAGCAGCACTCCAAAGCTTTGCAGAGGGCAGGGTCCAGGCACCTCCTGGGCAGGGAAGCGGGAAACACAGCACTGCCTCCTTGCATGAGGTTTGCACACTGTCAGAGGTGTTTGATTGGGTTTCTGTGCAGTCGACACGTGCTTTTCATGGGTACTTGCCGCTCTAGATGTGAAAGTAAAGAAAGAGTGGATTATCTGTTCAGGTGATGGGGAAAACGGCTGAGGCTGGAACAACACTGCCTTGAAAATTAAGCGGAATCGGAGAGTTACTAGCAACTAGATGCAGGAGAGGGAGGTCCAGAAGAGCAGGGGCTGCCAGTTCTGTCAAGAACGGTGCTCCTAGGCAGGCATGCGTTAGAGCTGTTACTAGTTTGGTGTATGGCTGGTCCCTGAGATAAAAGATCCTCTCCTAGGTTGTTTTTTCCTGAAAATCACTGGAACTGTTGGGCTTGTCAAAGAAAAGTTCAGTCTCGTGTGAGAGAAAATCGTCCGGAAGATGATACTTGCTAAGCTTGCAGTTCAGAGGACAGGGATCCTGGGAGCAGGCTGGGAGTTATATATAGCTCAGCACTTTATATGGTAATAATGCAAGAGCTTGTGCCTCTCCCAGGCCTTCATCCCACCCACCTGTCTGCCCCTGACATGCATTTAATGGATTGCATGCACGGAACCGCGCGAGTTTATTGTCTCTGCAGTCAAGGTCCAGATCTCTATGGCGGCTGCTGCTGTTCCGTCGGTTCTCACTGGGTAGATCTCTGGCCTGAATTACAGGCTTAGGTGAAACCATGGTGTTTCCAAAGTAGTGACTGTCCTTTTCCTATACATTTAAAAATTAACCTCAAAGCCGTAATAGAAAGAGGAGCCGCCACGGATGAAGCAAGCAAAGCATGTCAGGGGGAGGAAGGGTACTTTTAGAAGGGGAAATGTTACCAAAAACAGCTTAGCGTGAAGGACAGCATGCTTTTGTCTCATTTTACTTCTAAAATGAACAAAGGGTTAAAAAGGTTTAAATTCAGTATGGGAGTTAGGTTGTATAACTTTGAAAGAGAACTCAAGAACTTAACATAAGGGTGCATGGGAACGGGAAAGGTTGTGTGTAATGTGGATCAGATGTCCTCGGTCCTCTGCGAGGCTGCGGGATGAGAGGCAGCTTCCTAGCAGGACGTTTAGTTAACTGGTTCAAAGGAACCGCACAAAGATCCAGGGGAGATATTCCTTATAAGGAAAAGTATGCAGACTATTTGGGAATGGCTGGCCTGGGATGGAGGCAGGAGAAAGGCTGCTAGAGTCCCTGTGTGAAGCGAGAGACCTCTCTAACCAACCCCGCTGCCATTTTCCTTCGCGGGAAGACAGTGCTCGGGGGCAGTTGAGCACGGTGTTTGCAGCCGCCCCCCCGGTGGGGGCTGGCGGGTGTTCCCCAGGTGGGTGCTTGCTCCATGGTGGGCCTGGGACCGCCTGGCACTGCCCGGGCACCTCTTTCCTGGCACCGCGCGGGGTCTGCCTGGCGCTGCAGCTGCCCCGGCGTCTGCCCTGCCCGGCTGGGTAGGGGCAGGGCTCAGGGAGGGCCCGGGCCAGGGGCGGGGGCAGGCAGGGAGCACCAGGGGCAGGCAGGGAGGGACGGCTCGGGGGAAGTCGTCTTGCGCGGGGGGGCGAGGCAGCCTGGCCGCCCCGGCCTGACTCACCCCACACTGCCTCGGCCTCCCCGTGCGGGGGCAGCGGCGGGCGGGGCGGACGGGCCGCTCCGTGCCACGTTATTCCGCCCGTGCTGCGGCGGCGGTTTGCGGGGGGGAGGCGGCGGGTCCCGGCCCCGGCCCGCGGGGACCCGCCCGCGCCGCCAGGGGGCGCTGCCGCCCCAGCGCGCCCACCTGGCGCTGGCCACCGCCCCCCCGGCCCCGCCCGGCCCTGCCCCGCCGCGGAGCCCCCTCCCGGCCGCGGCCCGCCTCCGCCTCCGCCCGCCGCCTCCGCCTCCGCCCGCCGCCTCCGCCCGCCGCCTGCCCCGGTGCCCGCCCCGGGGTGCGCCGCGCCGCTCCCAGCGGGTGCCGGCAGCCCCGCCCCGGTGCGCGGCGCGCGGGGGGACTTCCGGGGCTGGGGCGGGCGGCGCAGGCCGGGCGAGGCGCGGGCATGGCGGCGATGAGCTCGCTGGAGGCCGTGCGGAGGAAGATCCGCAGCCTGCAGGAGCAGGCAGATGCCGCCGAGGAGCGGGCGGGCCGCCTGCAGCGGGAGGTGGACCAGGAGCGGGCCCTGCGGGAGGAGGTAGGGCCGCCCGCTCGGCCGGGCTCGGCTCGGCTCGGCTGGGGGGCCGCGGCCCGGTGGGAGCGGCCGAGGGGCTCCCGGCGGCTCGGCCCCTGCCTCCGCCGGCGGGATGGTCACCCGCGGGCGCGGCGGCGGGCGGCGGCCAGGCCCGGGCGGGCAGATCCGGGGGTCGGGCCCGGGCCCGCAGGTGAGCAGCGGCCCCGCAGCGCTGGGCGCGGCCCGGCGGGGGGGCTGAGCTTGGCCGGTGTCAGACCGGGCGCTTTGTGTGAGGGCCTGGGCGAGCTTTTGTGACATTTTGGGGGGCTTGGCGAGCGCCACTTGCCTTCGTACCCCGTCCCGACGAGTGCAGCTGTGGGGGGCAGCGTGCCGATGGCCAGGGGGCTGGGGGCTTGGGGCCGAGCCCGAGGTGGCCGCGGCTGGGGGCTGCCCACAGCGTCCGGAAACACCGCAGGGCCCTGGCCTGGTCCCTGGCACTGGCCATCCACACTGTGCTCGGCGTGTGGCCGTGCCTGGCCCAGGCGGGGCAGGAGCCACGGGCACGTCGTGGGCAGAGACACGGTGAGGTGTGAGCAGCTCCCGCGGGCAGCGGGCGCGTGTAGGTGTGGGGGGCACTTACGGCGGGACAGCTGGTGGGGCTGGGTGCCCTGCCGTGGGTGTCGGGGCGTTGTGGCAGCTGTAACTTGGTGTTTCCCACTGTAAAATGTAGTGTCCTTTGCAGCAGGCTTAGTGTTTTCGGTGGTTGCATGAAGGTGATGCAAAAGAACAATTTTCTTATGTATGTAGCTTATTACAATAGTAAAAAATGGTGATTATTGGGTTCCCTTACAATATGGGGCTTTGTGCGCATTCTGGGCAGCAAGTGCAAAGGAAGCGCCTTCTGATTGCTTGCAGGTGATATTCCCAAGGGGCAAAATGTGCCTCCTTACACTTGTGTAACTACTGCATTCTTGCAGGTCACTTCACATATCCATTTTTTTCAGTGGGGAATCACGTCACAGTCATTAACTTGTTTCATAAGGGTTTCTATGTTTAAAAAAATACTTGTATTTGTTTTCTAAGCTTTGGTGAAGTAAAAGACATCAATTGTCCTATTTTCAGTAATATATATTGTTCTAAACAACGTATTAAGGGATTCCCGTTCAAACGGGAAGCTTTCATGTCACCTTCTGTGGCGGAAAGAATGGTGCTGGAGAAGTGACTGCAGCGCGCTGGTGAAGCTTTGTCTTCAGGGCTCAGCCACCTTGCTATAAGGCTTAGGACCCTGCAGGTTAATGTTTGTCTCTTCCCTGGAGTTGGCTTGTGCAGATGATGTGGCATTCTGCAGAGTACATTTACATGGGATTGAAGTTTTTGTTTGGAGGGGTCAGTGCTGGGGTGAATAAAGGCAGAAAACTGAACTCACAGACACATGTAGATCTGTGCGTCTTCCATAATGCTAGCTATGTAGGGTTTTTTTTACTGTTGCAGCTGTGTTTCTGCATGCTTAAGGAAGGAGGCTTTGAGGATATTACAGCAAGCAAACTGAGGTGTGAGTCTGACCCTTCCCTTAGTGTCACACCTTACATGTATAGCATGTGACCAGCTAGGGTTGTTTTGTTCGGTTCTTTTCTTCCTGTGCAAGGTACAGATATGCAAACAATGAAAAAGCTAAAGCTGTAGCCAAAACGTATCACGCCTTACAGCTTTTGATTGTTACACCAGATCGTTAAAAGTTTCAAGGCTATGATTAGCAGCTGCTGCCTTAGAAAAGAATCTGTGTTGAGCACAGGCATCTCAAGGGGCTGTTGGTAATCGTGTTTTCAGAATGCATTTTTCTTCCTTCTGGAAAACAGAATCGCTCTTACAATGGTAATAATTAACACCCGATGGTAACTTATCCATCTCATCGCTCATTGTAAAAGTATGTGGCGTATAAGTGCTACGGCAAAACCGCAGGAGGTTATGTTTGTCTGTTGGCTGTGGGAGTGCCCCAGTGTTTTTCCTGCCTCGCCGTGTAAGGAGGGAGCCCTGCTCTGCACGGGGCGACTGCGCTGCCGCCGGCTGCTGTGCCCGTACTGCCTCGCTGCCCCGGGAAAGGCACCTGGACTTTAGTCGCCCTCTGTTTTCGAAGCGTATTATATGCCCTTATCGCGATGAGGAGTCTTGACGTGGTAATAATTAACGTGTAACATTAAACATTTCTTAAGGGTAACGTTTACAAAAGGTGGTTTTCTTTCTCAAATGAGAATGTTCAGATTCTCATGTTTGAAGCCAGAAGTCTGAAAATAGAGTACTACTGCTTGACTACATTTCTAAAGATTTTATATTTGGGTTAATGGGGATCTCTAAAAGTGAAGTCACTTCTACTCCTAGTTCTACACATTTACTGTGCAGACTCATTAATGTTCGAATACATTATTAGTTTCCCTTCTGATCATTCCGGCGGGGCAATGTTACTGTGATGTCAAAGGTTGTTCTACTTGTCCGATGTGTAAGTTATTCTTACTTGTGTTACGTACAACAAAATTCTAGCTGTGGCCAGCTGTATCCAGCTGCCTCCGGTTAGTAAAAGCAACAAGTAACAGTTCCCTAAGTTTTTAATTAAAGTACCAAACTGATCAAACTGATCCTTCTGGTATCTACTTTGGATTGAGGGTTTATTTCTACCCCTACCCACCTCGCCACCCAACTAGATATCATAGAAAATTCAGATGTGTACTTCCTCATATATAGCAAGATAATTTTCAGTACTAATTAGGAGTAACTGTTACTCTTGGAAGTAATTAACTTTGTAGAATAATGACCTGTTTATATATATTTTGGGCTTAATATCCTTTTGAAAGAAAGTAAGTTTAACAATGAGATTACTACAAGGCTGTTACGGAACTTGCTCTGCAATTTATTAAGCAAGCGTAGGTTTGGGGGTGTCAGAAGTAAAGGCTTGTAATGATAAGAAGCGGATGAGTTGCAAGGGCTCCACAGAAAATGATGTGAATAGGTAATGCAAGAGGAGCAAATCCGGGGGAAGTTTGAGGATGGCAGCCTTGGGGGGAGGGGCGGATAGGTGGTGTAAGCGATTGTTGCCTGTGTCGGGGCCCCTTTGAGATACAGCCTCTGCTGGTGCCCTCCTTGTCAGCTCTTGCGTAGCTTGCCTGTAGCCAAAACCAGTGTGAACTGGGGCATTTCCTAGGCATTCCCGTGCACTCTCACTGTGTTAGCTGTCTCATTCCAAATGCTGATCTAGGTGTGGTTTTGCATGTTTATCCTGAACCCTTCTTACAGAACTCAAGGGAATATTGGGACAGTTCTTATTCAAAATATTGCAGAACTCATAAATAAAGCATTTTGGGTAATGTTGAAGAATGGGGTAATTAGTTTGTGTTGATTCGATTAAAAAAAAAAAGGCGGGAGGGGAGACTATAACAAGTTCATGTCTGCAAATGCAATAACAGAAAATATTTGGGGAATGACGCATAGATCTTCCGGTGCTGTTCTTTTTCGTATAAATTGTACATTCCTTAATGCACTTCATTTAAAGGAAGCATTAATCGTTTTTTCCTCCGTTAAGCAATAACTTCACAATTCAATGAGGATGTATACATTTCTGTGTATGGGCTTTTTAGGGGAAGAAGTAAAAAATGACTGAAGTGCCATTAAGTGGCACTAGCAGGTACGTGGGATAATCTTTTACAGGAAGTGATATGCGCCACCTTATTAATTAATTAATTTCTGTTCTTCCTGTGCTCAGGCTGAGAGTGAAGTAGCTTCTCTGAACAGGCGCATCCAGCTGGTTGAGGAAGAGTTGGACCGGGCACAGGAGCGCTTGGCTACTGCCCTGCAGAAGCTGGAGGAGGCAGAGAAGGCTGCAGATGAGAGTGAAAGGTGGGTGGGCCCGCTCTTAAATGGATCATTGCCCTTATGACAAGGATGATAATTGCCAGGGTGTGGATTAAGGAAATAAATTTAATCGCTCGTACGTCTCAACAGGTGTAGTCTGCGCTTCCTTTGCCTAGCTGGACTTCAGTTACATCTTGTCTATGTAGGGATGTCCAAAATGTGTAGGCTTGAATTCTGTTTTGTGTCTCAGTTGTAAAGATATGATTTAAGCGGGGTAGGGCTTCTGATGGATCATGCTGCGTCCTGTGAAAACCGCTTGGCCCAGCCCAGGCTTCTCCATTTGGATAACAACTTTCTGAGGGTGACGTGTGCTCTTGTGCTGTTGGGTGATTCTTGGATTCATTGTGGGATGAAAATCTCACCTGGAGAACAGCAGAGTGCTGGAGGAGGCTTTGGTTCTCCTGTTGGCAAGATTGGTATGTGAAGCTGAGCAGAGGAGAGCAAGCATGATAATTCCTTCAGATTTAGGCTGGGATTTCCAGAAGTACTTACGTTAGGAACTCAAGAGTCGCAGCTTTAGAAGATCTCTTTTATTTCTACCAACTGTATTTTATATCTGTGATAGTACCTTTTATTGGGGAAAAAAACCTACCTATTCTGCTTGTTTCTTTCTGCCTTACGAACAGTGCAGCTTGTTGAAAAGAAAAGCATCTGAGACTCACGATGTGTTATAAAATCGTTAAGAGAATTTGGGTCAAACATGCATGGAAGGGGCAATATGCAATGTTCCCTGTTATGAAGGAGTTAAATTTTGCTAGTGCAGAGTGCTTCAGTGCGCTAGGGCTCTGACATGGCAAAGCTCAGGGGAATCTGTTTGGCCCATAAACATAATGCCTGCCAGTCCTGCAGGGGCTGTAACATGCTGTTTCATGATGAGTGTAAAAGCACAGATGTCTTGCTTCTAAAGTCCTAATAAGATGACTAAAGACCCTTTATTTACCTTGTTTTCCATCAGTTTCAAATGAAAAGGAGTAGCACGGCTGAACTGCGGTAAGAGCTAAACAGATTAAATTTTCTTTCTTCCAAAGACAGGTTTCTTTCCTTTGAACTCTGAGGTGTGAATGCGCAGGGCTAGATCGATGGTGTGAAGAATCAAGTATCTGATGTGCTTCGTCCACCTTAATGCACTTGTCTGAAAGTCCAGCTCTGGTAGTGGTGGAGCTGGAGATAAACTGGCAAGCCCTGAACCTCGCATTTCCTGTTTTTCACGTCTTTCAGAGGAATGAAGGTCATTGAAAATAGAGCCCAGAAGGATGAAGAGAAGATGGAAATCCAAGAGATCCAGCTTAAAGAAGCTAAGCACATTGCTGAAGAGGCTGACCGCAAGTATGAAGAGGTCGGTCCCTGAGTGCAGGTCATCTGTTTCTAAAGCGCTTTAGGCTGTGCCTGTAAATTCTTTTGTTATCCTCCCTCGCCCCCTGCTTTGCCATTTAAGTTCAAAAGATCACAAACACCACTCTTCCCAGCTATGGAAGGAAGAATGGGCACCTGGATACTTCGGGGGACAAGGTGGCAGGAGATCTGTGTCCAGATCTTTGCACTGAAACGGCTGAGAGTATTCCCTGGTCTCTTAGGGAGAAAAATACTTCTAAGTTGCTTTTTGGTGAATGAAAGAGAGGTCTTGAAAATTGCCAGATAGTAAAGACTGAAATGAACAATGAAGTTGTCACATAGTCAAAACTCATGTGTTGACCAAAAAAGGGAAAGAGACCCGGCTCCCTGCTTTGTAGGTTCTAGAACCAGGTGGCGTGTGCTGCAGCAAGGTAATATCCCCACTTGTGATTTGCCTTTTCTGGTAGGTGGCTCGTAAGCTTGTGATCATCGAGAGTGACCTGGAGCGGGCTGAGGAGCGGGCTGAGCTCTCAGAAAGGTAAGAGTTGAGCTGCCCCGAGATGTGTGAGGTGCTACAAGACAACTGTAACAGCATGAAACGTTGGCAGTACACTGCGTGTTCAGCTCCAAGCTCTGTTTTGCTCATTTACTCTAATGGTCGAAATAAATAGTCAGTGCCAAAGTAAATGTGTTCATATGTGTGTGCGCGTGTGTGTTGTCACTGCATGCTGTACCTGCACACTGATTTTGTGAATGGCTTTTGTGCATTTCATGTGTTCACTAACAGCCAAGTCCGACAGCTGGAAGAACAGTTAAGAATAATGGATCAAACCTTGAAAGCATTAATGGCTGCAGAGGATAAGGTACTGATACTAATAAACAGTCTTTAGGTTTAACTGCAACCCGAGTCTCTCAGCTTCCATAGCCGGTTAGCTCACTCAGTAGTAACAACTACATCCTCGCTACGCTCTTTACTCTCTTTGCATCTTGCTTTGGTGGTTTTCTTTCGTCTATTTTTTGTTTGTTTATTCATTTTTACCTTTAAAGCTGATCTTTTGTGCAGCCAAAAAGAAGCTGAACTGTCTCACGTGTAAAGGCTATGTAAATATTTCTGTGTGAGCCAAGAACTGTAGCTAATTTCTGTCTGGTCGTTGTCTTAACGTACACTTGAAATGGCATTTGGCATCAAAAAGAGTTGCTTTCAGTCTGTGATGGATTCAGCTGCTTTTGAGGCCGTTCTTTTGCTCTGTAATTGTTTTCATTTTTCTCTATCTTTTCCCCCTATTTTCTCCTGTTTCTTTTGCTTGACTGAATCTTCCATCCGCCCCTTTCCTGCCTTCCTTCCGAAATAACAGCAAATGTGCTGAGCTTGAAGAGGAGTTGAAAACTGTGACCAACAACCTGAAGTCGCTGGAGGCTCAGGCTGAGAAGGTAGGCTAGAGACTTACGTGAGAATGTGTCCCTTACGTTGTCACCTGCACCGCCTGTGGGGTTTTCTGTATATGCTGGTCACTGCAGCATTGCAGCAAGGCCATCTGGACTTACCGCTGAGTTGATATTTGGCTCGTGCCAGAACCTAGTATTTCTTTCAGTTCCAAATAGGTCAGTATTATTTGACCACATGTTCTGTTAAGTAATCTGACGGGATTAAATATTATTTATAGAGTGTCTCTCAAAATGGCACTTGTGTGCCAACATGAAACTTCTCCAAATGCCACTCGTTTTTAAAACTGTGCTACCAATTCCCACTCAAAGTTCCCACCGTATAGCACTGGACTATTAACTCGAGGGAAGTTTGGCTCTTGTAATAAACTGTGTATTACTGCAGTCTGGTAAGTGGAATTAATTTAGTTATACCCATGTTAATTTCTTGTATACGGTTGACCTATTAGAAGAGAATCTCAAATGTGGGGTTTTCTGGTATATTTAGAATACCTGGTCTAATATCAGCGATCCTCTTTCTAATTACAGTACTCGCAGAAAGAAGATAAATATGAAGAGGAGATTAAAGTCCTGACTGACAAACTGAAGGAGGTAAAATTTGAGCTGTTCTTTACAACACATCTTCCAGCGCAGCTTTGATTCTTCTAATATAAACATTTCTTTGACGCTTTAAGCATGAACAAATCATTTTGGAGATGATTTGGTGTTAAATGTATCTCCTGAAAATTAGTGTTGCCTTATTATTTGCTGCATTTCATTGTCCTTTTTTTCTCATTTCAATTTTCGTTCCTCTATTTGTAAATACTATGTGTATTTGCTACAGTAGTCTGTATTTGTCTTGACTTCAGGCTGAGACCCGTGCTGAATTTGCCGAGAGGTCAGTAACCAAGCTGGAGAAGAGCATTGATGACCTAGAAGGTATGGGGTTTTGTTTTCTCACTTAGGGTGGAAATACAGATTTTTTTATTCTCCTGTTGTGGGTTTGTTTTGTTTTCAGTACCCAGTTCTACACACCTGACTTGTCCTGCTTATGTAAATGGGCCTGCCTCAATAGGGAAATAGGCAAAACGTTTTCAGGTTGAAATGTGCTGATGACTTAAATGCTTCAGGTGAACAGTGTTTTGCTCTTGCCTGTTCCTTTTTCTCTCGTGTTCTCAAGACTACTTCTATTTTTTTGCTTTATACTTTTCTACTTGGAGATATAGAAATGTATAGGGTAAATGATTAGATGATAAGTATTTTTATTATCTTACTAAAAAGCTGATGAAGAGCTGTGTTAAATTTGAAATAATTAGGAATGTGGCAAGCTAACCTAATTTTTTCCTGCGATAAGTGTTGGTCAGGGGCAGGCATTCTGTGTCATAGACCAGTTGCTGTTTTTCAGTGAAGCAAATAGATTGTATAGAGAATCAGGAGGACAGCTTGTTTAACCTCAGAGGGTTTGTTTAAAGGTTTTGATAAATCTTTCAGAACTCCAGCAGAATAGTTGCATGTGCTTTCTACCTCCAGAGAAAATAATTCAGTAGTGGTTTGTAATTAAATGTTATATGGAGTTTGCTATTTAGACACGTTAAACTAAGTCTAGGATTTTAAGAAGCTTGATTGCTTGGTATGGCAGGCTGACTTCTGCAAAAAGGGTATGAAATATCTAGGTAGCTGCTGAGAACTTATCGCTGACTCAGGAAGGAAGCAGAGAAGATGTGTTCAGAAGGAACAAAAATTGCTGTAGGAAGCTGAGTTTATGACATCACACAAACCAGAGTGTTTTCTAAGAAAAAAAAAACCAAAAAACACAAACTGCTAGAAAATAAGTGGTAAAATGGTAGCATTCTCCTTGAGTCCTGTTTTTGGATCTTTTCTTCCAAGCCTCCTTGTGTGCCCTCCTCATGTATGTTAAAACAAAAATCCAGGACAGCGAAACATGGATTTTGCTTCTCTTGCACGCCTTTTTTCTTAGTTTTGTCTGTGTCACAGGTTGCTCCACTGGCAGTGCAGTTAATGAACTTGTCATGTAGAACTATTCACTGTTGATTTTCTTTTTTTTTTCAATTCTTCTCTAATTTTGTAACTTTTGTTTTGTCTGTCGCAACACCTCTTTCTGTTGCTCTTCCCCTTTCCTACGGCTTCTGGATGGTATCCTGTGCCACCACCTGCACCTTCCATCCCGTGATCACGCTCCATTTCTTTGCACACCTCTGCCTTCCCTTGGGGGATGTTAGATGAGCTCTATGCTCAGAAACTGAAGTACAAAGCCATCAGCGAGGAGCTGGACCATGCCCTCAACGATATGACTTCCATGTAAATGTCTTCCCAGCTTGTGCCTGCACCTGCTTCCCTGCCCTCTTTGATTGCGCAGTTCCGCCCTTGTGAAATTACACTCCCTCTGTAGCGGGAGATGCGTTCATTTTTGCAAGACTAGGTGTACAAAATACCATGAACAGTTTCTTTACCGAGGCAGAGTGTGGGTGAGTGTTGTGCCTAGCCTGGTAAATACTCATGGTGATTTTGTAAGCTGCCTGATAAGCACGTGTTTACTCTTTCATTCTGTATCTGCAATCCGTGTGTCTTGTGGTTGCCCTTTGTCGGTAGCTCTGCGTTCACCCTTCCAGTTCACCTCTGTTCAAGCATTGCCTACCAGGGCCCGTCATGTTCACTTCACCAAAGAAAATTGCTTTGGTATGTGTTGCATTCAGAGCGTATTCATCTGCTGTCACAGTTTTTCTCTGGCAAAGTTCCTACAAAAGTTTTAAAGAAAATTAGGTTTAGCTGTATTCTCTGTTAGTGACAGTGGAAAGTGCTTATCTCTATTTCCTTAAGGCTCTGAAAATCTCTGCTGTTATCACTGCATTACAAGTGTGGGAATTGGTTTAAAGTACTTTGCCATTTAAACCCATAAAAGTCAGTTGTTTCTGCATATTTGGTGGGAGGTAGTAGTAATTTACTTTGCATACACCAAAAAGGTGGTTATACCAACTTTAGTCCTAAGGAGAACAATAAAGAGTGTATCAGGCAGCAGGAAAGCAGGAGAGTGATCACTTGTAAGGTGTAACTAGTCTCCGCAGCGTTTGATACAAACTGGCTGCTCTTACATCAGCCTAAAACTCTGAACAGAGGTCAGCTGTGCTAAACCCACCTTCCCATGCTCAGACCTTACTTGCATGAATCTGGTACGGTTGACGTGGGAAAGAGGAAGAGTTGTGGCTCTCGGGTGCTTGCGAGATGCGATGGTTTAGTCTCAAGGTTTGTTTTGGGAAGCCAGCATGCTTTCAGCAAGGCATAAGCTTTGCTCAGACATGGAAATGTAGTTTGCATGCACCCATATTTTAAAATGTTTTTTCTTTGCGTTTTTTCATTCCTATATCTGTTCATTACTTCCCTCCCTTTCTCTCCCAACTTTTTAGTGGGGATCTAATTTTGTCCGCTTTGATTTTACTGTATTTTTTAATTCCCCCCACCCTCCCAACATCTGCTTTTGCTTAGTGGCTAATCAAGCAAATGGATTTCTTTTTTTCCTCCTCTGTGTACAGAGATTACAGTATTTCTTCAAATTGGGATATTTCTAAGTGGAAAACAGACTGTAAAATGTGTTCTACTGGTACATGAGGACACTACTGTAGCATTCCAGTCCTGGCATGGTGTGGTGTTTATCTAGTAGTCATCTTGGCATGCTGGCCTGTGCTGTTCCTGCTTTTTTGGAAGTCTTTACTGCACCTTTTTTATTTCCTACCTTATCTCACTTTTTCTTTTCACGCAGATAATTTTCTTTGCTTCACTTCTCCAAAGACATCTTCATCAGGCTGGACAAAACATCTTTCCAAGCTTTGGATGTTTCATGGGTTCATTGTCCTGTCTTCTAGCTTAGTTGACTCTGTTCCTCTAGCACCTGGCTCAGAACATGCTCTGCTTGTGCTCTGCTGTACAGAAACTCTACATCTCTCAATGTAAAATAAACATCCCAGCTGTATCCCTTTTGCTATTCCCTTGCCTTTTATTTAAGTTATTTAAATAATTATTTCAGTTACTAATAAAATTTGCTTTTTTTGCCATTAGGGATTTAGATCTTTTTTTTGTGTTTCTTTTTTTTTTTTTTTTTTGCTACAAACACTTTTGCCTGAATGTTGACAATGCAAAGCCAGTGACAGCAGTCTATGGGGTGAGAGTACACAATTCCACAATACTGTTGGTATTTTGAGGTCAAAACTGACCAGTTCTGATCTTGGTCTTTCTCAAAATCTGAGGCAGATAAAATGGCGAGTAGATGTAACGGAGATTTTTTTCAGCTGTTATTCTTGGGCCAAAATTTTTACAGACGCTACTTCCTCAGGGTCGTTTGGTCATGGGAGCATGGCTGGGGGAGCAGTAAGTCCTTGACACCAGATTTTTCATTTAAAGTCAGAAATTGTCTTCTAGCTTGATGCTGAAGGCTTCTTGTCTTTATATAAATGTGTTTGTTCATTAACTTAAATATCTGAGATAAATTTAAAGGGACAGTATCAAAAACTTCAAATTATTTTTTTCACCCAAAAATAGTCTTTTAAATGTCCTGCAAAAAATTTTTCCCCCTTTTCATACTTCAGTTACTCTGCAAAGATATTGCCTGCTAGCTTTTGGGTTTTTACATGACATGCTTCTCTGGAGCAGCACGGTAGGATTGGAAGTTCAGCAGGGCCATTTCAGTAGTTCTCCACTCTCTGCTTAGCTCAGGCTTCAGAGTTTGAATTGCACACTCTTGAGAAACGTTTCAGAACTGGAGTAGGAGAAAACTCATCATTACACTACTAATGAAATGTTTCTGCTGTGAAGTGGAATGTACAGATTGCAGGTTTGAAGGCCTAAACATTGGCTTTCAGCTGATTAGGTAGTGCCTAATTAAGGATGAAGCATTAAATACTGACACCTTGCCTTTTTTTTTGTACTGTTATTTGCATCTGGAGAGTTTATTGCATTGTTTTAACTTCATTTTCTTCACAATGAAAACAAATTGTTTTCCAGTTCACGTTAAAGTGAATCAGTTTAAACTGGGTTGATTCCTGCCTGTTGCTGTATATATTGCTGAAGTTCCTAAGTCACCACAGCTAAATAAACTCATCATAGCATACCTGAGTTTTAGTTTTTAGCTAGTAGAAGAATGTAAACACGGCTTTCTTGTTCAACTTCAAAGTTATTCAGCAGTGAAGTGCAGGCTAGATTTTCTGCCCTCCCCAAAACTTGTGTTCCAAGTAAGGCCCGCAAACAGATGTGTTCTCTTACTCCCCTGCCATGCTTGGGTAACTTCATCTCATCCCAGTTTTTTATCCCATGACACGTGTCCTGGTGTTATCCTGTACTTGGGCTTCTCCCCATAGCCAGAGTATGTCAGCAGTTACAGGTAGTCCAGATAATAAAGTTCAGCTTACTACTTCTCTGTTGAGATATAGTAAGTGGGTTTATACACTGTGTGTGTTGCAGGTGAAAAGTAAAATGTTTAGTGTGAAGGTTAACCAGACACAATGGGATAAGCGTTTGTAAAGTGACTGGAGCTGCCGTGGTTAACTTCCCAAGTTCAGTTCAGGGAATGCAGTCTGCGGACACTCGGCTGTAGCAGCTCCAGCTCCTTCATCTATTGTGTTCTGGTTTATTGTGTCGGCACTGCTGGTTTTCCCCTCAATTCCTTGCGATACTGTTGTTTCTTAAAAGAAGTCAAAAAAGCAAAATCCAGTGTAAACCTGGTGATTTTTAACACAGTAATATTGAACTTCAGTGTCAGTCCTTGCTTTTCCTTCAAACACACGACAGGCGCTCTGTGCTGTAGGGTGATGAGTTGCTGGGCAGAGGACTGGGCTGGGCAGGTCCTCGGTGACTGTGTAGAGGGTTTCGAGCTGGCCCCGCCGCGGTGTTCCCTCATTGCAGCATGTTCTAGCACCCTTGCCCTGGTTGGAGCTGGCCTTTACGTGGTACATTCCACAAGGTCTAGCCACATGTAGCTGGTCGGGTACCTGAGGTTGTTAGCGGGCGCGGGGCTGGCTGGGGTGGCCCCTGCCTGGGCGCTGTGCTGAGGCTGAGCCTCGGGGGCTCCGTGCCGGAGCCTGAGCTCCCTGCGGTGGCTGCAGGCGGGGCCCGGCCCTCTGCTTCACCTCTGGGGTGGATGGCGGCCAGGCAGCTGCCCGGGGGCAACGGGGGCTGCTGTACACTCGGGAAGGGCTTCCCAGGCTTTACCTGGGCCTGCAGCCCCAGCTCGGATGTTGGGAAAGGCTGTCAGTCTGCCTCGGGCAGAGAGCGAGGTTTGTGTGGTGAAGGCAGGCATCAGCCTCTTACTTCAAGTTATGTTGTCATGTTTGAACAACGGCTTTGCCAAAAAGTGAAATTTTAGTTACTCTGAGGTCTTGATGTTTTTTCCGCATACATACGACACTACTGTGATGAGAGAGACAGGACCCGGCTGCTTGGGGAGCGGCGCGGGCTGAGGGCCCTGTAGTGCGCGCTGGCTGTGCCAAGCTGCAGGAGCCGGGGCCGTCAGGAGCTGCCGCCCACCATGCAAGCGTGTCCTGCGGACCGGCTCGCTGCATGGCTTTGCCGTTGCTGCACCCAGAGCCTGCAGGGGAAGAGGATTTTTCTGGAAGCTGGTGGAAAGGAGCCAGAAGCAGTCATTTCCTGTAGGGGAATAGTCTGGGATCAAGAGGTCGGGAGTGCCGTTTGAGTCTAGGCTGCTGAGAGGAAAATGGACAATTTGAGAAAACAAGATGGTCAAAGCCCATCATGGAACGTTCTGCAGAACAATCCTTATTAAATGCCCTGCCACACAGAGCTGTGGCTGTTCCCTTTGAACGTGAACAGTCTTTTCCGTTTGCTGTATTAGAGCAACACAGGTTTTCATGCTTCTGTTTCACTTTCACTGAATGCTTTCTTTCAAAGTACAGCTGGACAATCTAGAGGTGTCAGAGTGTCGACACCAGTAACAGAAGGACGTTTCCCTACCAGCAACACCATTTCAGCTGTCAGATGCCCCAGGAAGGGAGTACGGGCCGAGTCAGACGTAGCGGTGTTTGCACCGATCACTCCTGCTGCTCCTTACCCTGGCTGAGATGCAGTTGCTTTCCCTCCACTGACAGATGAGGTTCCACCACATCTTAAACAGTTTACAAGGAAAAATGGCACTTGTAAAACAAGTCTTCCACACACTGTACCTAAAGATTAAAGCGGGACTTGGTTCTTCCAGGAATCTAGCTGCAGTTCTTCCATTTCTGTTCCCACTTGCCTGTCTCACAGCAGTTTTGCCACAAGAGGAGTCTTAGCCAGTTCTTCATAGGTTGTAGTAGCTGTTCCGTGGAGTAGCTATTGAATTGCTAGAGGTCTTAGAAACAAAGGTAAAATGTTTCTCTGTATGTTACTGAACTGTCTGTGGTGTGACCGGTTTCTTTATTAACTCTTACGTAACTGTTTTCTCTGTCTAATCTGTCTTCATTCTGCCTCTTTTTTTCCCCTTCTAACCTGCTTGCTGCCTGTACAGACCAACTCTACCAGCAACTTGAGCAAAACAGTCGCCTAACTAATGAACTAAAGCTGGCATTGAATGAGGATTAAACTTTAGTGTGACTATTCTTAACTTGTTTAAAAACTGCTTCTTCCAAATTTCCTTAAATCGGTGAATTAAGTGAATCAGTAAATGTAGAAATCAGTAAGAAACCTAGAAATTGATTTTTTTCAGGCTGTTGACTCTGTGGTAAATTGGATTAAATTCTCAGTTTTTGTTGGAAAAATATGAAAATGCTTCTTCTGAATGAGGCTTCTCGTTCTCTGTATGCACACCTGCTTTGGAGGAGCAGTAACCTTGTTGGCTGTGCAATAGCTCCTTTCCACTTCAGTAAACAGCTACAGCATTTAGCTAAGAGTATCCAAAAAGTAATAGCTTGCCTTGTGGAGAGGCGCTCAGTTTACCTGACTTCATGAATTGGCCCTGAGATTTTTACTGGAATGTGGATGAGAGAAAAATGTTCATACGGGTTCGTGTTTTCTGTATTTCAAAACCAACATAAAGGATACTTACAGCTGTTCTGTTATCGGGAGACTTTAATGCAATAATTTTGCATTACTATGAATTGGGCTTGTATCTGACTTAACAAAAAAAAGAACAAAACCCAAACAAATAACAAAAAACCACCAAAAACCCCTAGGAATGGGAGCTCCATCTGAAAATACGCGGTCAGTTTAAAGGTATGCTTGCATTAGTGTGGAGTTACAATTGCGGGACTCCGGTAGGGCGCAGCTCTAGAACATTGTGCTCATATATTTTACAAATAAGCGTGTTACATGACTGTCCTATAAAAGTGTGCATGCAACATAAAGCTATTAACTTCGATTTTATTTATTTTCTAGAAGAAATAAATTTCTTAAAGGTCACTTCACTGAAGAAGTGATTAGTTTTGATTTTTTTTGTTCTTTGCAAGTTCTGAATTACATGAAACTTAAAGCATGGATCTGCAAAGAAAATAACTATTTTCATTATTGCTCTACTTCAAAAAAAAAAAAAAAACAAACCAAAAACAAACAAAACACCGAACAACAAACAAACCATTCACCATCCCCCATTCCTATAAGCAAAGAACACATAAGCATTGTGTCTCTGTTGGCTGTGCATTTTCTTAACAAATGCAGTTGCCAACAGTTCTAAACTTGCATTACTTATCATTTGTTTTATTAATTCAGAATTATCTCTAGTTATGTTGTCTGGGGACACCGGTATTTATGAGCATGCACATTTCTTAACTATCTAAACCCTCCCGTAGAAATGATGATTGCATGCCTTCGTGTTCTGAGAATCAGTGCCTCCAATGAACTGCTATTCATGTTTTAATTTTCTAATCCCACAACAGAGAAAGTGGCGCATGCCAAAGAAGAAAACCTTAGTATGCATCAGATGCTGGATCAAACTTTACTGGAGTTAAACAACATGTGAAAACCTTCTTAGCAGCAACCACATTATTTGTCTTATTATTTTTACACCTGCTTGCCGTGAAACCCCATAAACGTGTCTTTATTTTAGTTTCACCGCAGTCACAAGAACATCTGCTAAATTATCAGGCAGGGGTCAGGGGAACACCAAAATGGGCAAGCCATATGCGGGTTAAGCGATATTATATTATGGTTTAAATGTGCCATTTCCCAACAAAAATGTTACCTACACTTTGTAGAGAGTTCAGCAATTCAGTATGCTTAGTCTTTTGAAGAATCCTGGCTGTGGCAGAAGAGTGTCCCACCTCAAGTGCCATCTTCAGTTTTTAGCAAGGAGCTTGATGCATGTTCAGGAGAGATCAGGTGGAAATGGTGCTATTTCAAACAAAAGGTTCTACTGAAGTCTTTTGTTTGATATCAGACAAGTCAGGAGTTGTCCAGCACAGTA
This sequence comes from Falco cherrug, assembly GCF_023634085.1. Lineage (NCBI taxonomy): Eukaryota > Metazoa > Chordata > Aves > Falconiformes > Falconidae > Falco > Falco cherrug. The sequence continues at coordinate 22,480,012 of NC_073703.1, forward strand.
ACTTATTTTTATCAGAATTTTACTGATCTGTGAGAATTCGGACTTTCTGTGCCTTCTAATTCAATAAAACGAAGGTATGTAGACAACAGAGAAAAGTGAAGGCTTTTGGAGGTTTGAAATCATGTTCTTGCAACTCAATACAGAAGTGTAGGTCAGCATTTCACCTTGAGTGTTCATTCGATTGTATTTTTCATGTTGAAATGAAAGATTCAATAAATTCAGGAGAAAACATAAATTTGGAAGAGATTGTTTTAAAATGTATTTTATTTGTGTGGATCTGGGGGAGGGGGAGGAATTTATAAACCGATATTCGCCTCACTTTTTTTCACACTTTCTTTGAGCAGTTTTAAAAGTATACCTGTATGTAAACATTGTATAATGATATGGAATAAAATGCACATTTTAGGACATTTTTTAAATTTTGCTCTCCTGTGGTTTGTTTTTCATCTCATCAGCTTTCTGTGTATCGCTGTGTGAAATACGCGCCCCTCTCGCTGGGACACGCCGTCAACACGCTGGCGCTCGGTCTCCTCTGGGCTGACGTATGGCAGCGCGGGGGTCCAGGCTGCCGGGGCCTGCAGCTGTGAGGGGCCCTCCCAGGGCCGTGTTGCTGCAACCTGTCCCCATCGCGTGATTGTACCCCTGCACGGGTGCAGAGCGCAGCTGCCCCCGGGGGGTGATCACTCACTGTTGACCAAAACTGTTTTCAGTAAGATCATTGCAGAGCTGCCGTAGAGTTCTATAGGGAGTGAGCCCTGACGGCCACGCTCTTGGAAACGCTACCGTGTGCTTTCGTGTCTGGCCGGTACTACGTGTTCATTTGCTTCAGTACAGCGATAAACCTTCCAAAATAGCGTCCAGTTCAAGAGAGATCCTTTCACCCAGCTTTTCACTACTGGTTGCTAATTTCTACACGTGTAGGTATCCATTTGAATTACGAGGTCTGTAAATGAGCAACTTCAGAACTTGAAAAATAATTCTTTTTTCCTTCTTTTTCTGTAGCATATTGCTGAAAGTTGTTGCTGCCTGCTTTTGTAGCAGCAAGGAGCGTGGTAGGAGGCAGGTACAGGTGACCTTCCAGATCCTTAAAGAATCTCCATTAGTGGACCCTTAGCAAGCAGATGAAACAGAGTGACTTTCTCAGCAGCGAGTGTGGTGGGGAGAGGGTGAAGGAATAATTTCAGGTTAAATAGGAGTCAGGGGAGAGGTGCTGGTGTGAGTCTCTGGCTTGCTTTGATTGTGCTGTGAAGGAGAACTCTGTAACTTTACAAGCTTTTCCGTGATTCAGTGGCTGCTGCCAGGTTGTCCTGGATGGAAAGGATGAGATCCCTGGCTTCACGTTTCCCTTAAGTGTTTCTGGGGAGCAAAATAACCCATTACAAGGTTCCCGCAGCGCCCTGAGCTCGTATTGGAGGCCAGCCGCGTAACGCTCCAGGTAACCGCTGTTCACAGGTAAGTTACTCTTGTGCCTTTCTCCTTCCTCAGCACAAGGATGAAAATCAGGAAGCGGGGCTCTCGCAGCTCAAGCCTCCGTGTGCTGGTGGTGGTGATGGGTGCGGCTGGAGGCCGGAGGGCTGCTTCCCACCCGAGCTGCCGCGCGGGGTAGGGCCCAAGGCCACCCAGAGAGCCCGAGGCTGTGCTGGGAGCCAGGCGGAGGAGACCCTGGCGCGGGGCCACGAGCCTCGCACAGCCGCGCGTGCTGCCTGCCCCGCTGGATTGCCTGCATGGTCCTGTGGTCTGCGCTTGGGTCCTGAACGGTGTGTCTGAGTGAGGTCAGACCTTTTGTTTGCTGCTTAAAATAGCTTGATTTCTGGGAGGCCACAAGCTGCTTTGTGGTCTGAGGAATGTGAATTCACCTCGTACTGTGTGTAAGGGTAAGGAGGCAGCTGTGGTTTTAATGTCTCTTGGTGAGATCATGTCATCATTAATAGAGCAAGCATGTGCAAGTGAGGAGATAAGAATTAATCTGAAAAAAAGCTGTTTGTAGAACAGACTTGCCCAAAGTGCGCTGTTGCAGATGAATCCATAAAGCTTCATAATAGGTAAATAAAAGCTTTCCAGTTCCAAGGAGAGCTGAACACAGCAGCACACATACTGGTGAATCGCACCAAGTGGCATTTTTTGCTGACTAGCAAGAGACACATAAATAGGCATATGGAGGTATTTGCTGTAGCAGGAAAATCTGTTTCTACTGTGTCTCCTAAGCCACAACCCTACCCATCACAGAGCCTTTGCATGCAGTGCCTAATCGGACAAAATTCCGAAGCTGGAAAGCATTGGCTCATAAAAAAAATAGGGCTCTGATGCAACCCTGTTCCAAACAAATGGGAATTTCTTCCTGCAGCTACTTTGTCCGACATGTTAATTCTAAAAATTTGTTACATTACAGAACGCTGCATCATTTCTCAAGATGTGTCTTGTTTTGAAGAGCTACTCACCCTTTTCTCCAAAGCAAAAGTGCATTTGGCAGTTTGAGATACACCATTACTGTGTAGCCATGCTATGTAATTGTCTTGGTCATATTGCGAGTTGTCCTCTCCCAGTGAAATGAGTAGTTCTGAGAGCACCAGAACTGGCAAAACCTGCCTTCTTGCGGATTCACGTCTCCTGGTTGGTTGTCAACTTGCAATGAATTTTTTTCCAGATACTGAGGCATGTGTGTTGTCTCTTGCTCCCTCATGGGATTTCTCTGATGTCTAATGATATGCAAGGCATGCTGTGGGGTGTGCCTTGCCTGCCATTGGGATGCTCGTAGGCGTGCACCATCCTTGTGGTTCCTTACACTCACAAAACTTGCAGAAATGTAATTTTCCTTTTAGAGTTCAATGTGGTCCAAACCAGTCAGTCAGTCCAAGAGTTGTTGAATGGAATGAGAGACAGAGGTAAGAATGACATGCAAGTCCCTTTTCTTCAAGAAGCAAGGCTAAAGCAGTACCCTACACCTACAGAGCGCTGCCTCTCAGAGCTCTAGCACCTGAGTGAGACATCTGAATCTGTAAAGTATTACACACAGTGACCAAATTCTACTGTCATTGATGCCGCTCACAGTCTGGGTTAAGTTGGTAACAGGTCGCTGAACTGTTCGTGCTGCAGGAGTATCTGTTACGCTGGGCTGTCTACGGCTGCTGTAATGTCTGTTAGTGGCAGCAAAAGAAGAAAGTGATTAGCCAACTAAAACACTGAAAACCAAGGTGGGGACAGGGACAGCGTAAGGGGGATAATTTTTACATGGCTCAGCGCTTGGGGAAAAAAGTCTTTTTTTTCCCCTCGGCTGTTCATTTTGTTGTTGTTGGGGTTTTTTTAATTTCTGAGTTTTTAAATAATAAAACAGGAGTATCAGTGAAAGATTAAGTGGGAATTGCACCAAAAAGGTTAAAGCAGTAGAGAAAATAAGGATAATGCTTTTTATCTTCATGGAGTTTTTTTGAAAATGCACACAGAAATACTTCCTTTTAATAGAGGGAAGCTGCATAACTTACTTTCTTCAGCGTGTGTTGTATTCTTTCCAAGGTATGGAAAATCTGGACAAGTTTGCATAATCTTCTTGGCTTCAGTTGCAAACCTGTCTAGTTTTCTGTAAGTCATAGCCTTGCCAATTCATAAGCTCTTGCTGAGAATTGCATAAATGCAGGCCACCCCTCACAAGGACAGCAGTTTAGTGAGCAATCCAGATATCCCGGTTACTTAATTTACATGAGAGCAGAAACAATAGGAAACAGAAGCAGACAGAAGTCTTACAGACATAAAAAACTGCTCCTTCCCGTTGGTTGCTGCTTGACTCGTAATGTGCTGAAATGAAAGGATCATGATATAGTACTTTTTATTTGAGTATCGTGGACTTTAAGGGCACCTCAGCACTGTTTTTTTCCTGTCTCTTTGCTGGTTTGAGGAATGGCTGGGTACAGATTAAGCAGCATTTTTTTCATTAAAGAAATAGAGCCAACACAAAAAAAGCCAAACAAGTGCTGCAGACCTAGCTGCGACGGTACCACGTGTCATGTTCTAACACACTGGCACGCATGCTTGTGGGAACGTTTCTCTTGTTTGTGTACAGCAAGCTTATATGGATCATTGGTATAAAGGGATGAAATATGCCTGGGGCCATGATCCTGCAAAGTATTTCGAATGCCTTCTGTTCTGGAGCCTGACCACGTTCTGCTTCTCAGGATTATTCCTTTCATTGATGATTTCATTTTTTGCCCTGAGATTCACACCAACACTTCCCGGGCATTTCTGCGTGCTCAGTCTCAGCTGAAGCTCACAGCAAACGGTGTCTCTTCGGGTAAAACCTGCAGAGGTGTAACACCTGGTGGGGGATGGCCTTGCCACCGAGGAAGGTGGTGCAGGTCTGGTGTCTCTGCAGTAGAATTTGTGGAAGAATAATCGGGAAGGTGAAACTGCAAAGCTCTGGTAAGTTGTTTTAACTGGCTTAGGACACCTTGGTATTGATGTTAACATGGAGATCTGTGTGAGATTCCAGTGTAAAAATAGAGCATTTCTTTGCAGGTCCACCGATAGTTTGCATGTTTCTCTTGACAAGAATACTAGTTGGAGAAATAGCCTGGGAAAATGCTTCAGAATCTTTCCTGGAATATGGTTTTCTGTAGCCAGCAAGGAGGAGCCTGCCAGACTTCTTTCCATTGAATCTGGATTGCGGTACTTCTTCCTTACTGGTTTATTGTACAGACATAGACTATGAAATAGGCTAAAAGGGTGATGTAATTTGGGCAGGCGGTCCAGAAAAAATGAACTAGGCAAGAATGCAGCTAAAAGGGAAACAGTAAGATCAAATTGTGCACAGGGGCTAAAGGCCAGTCGGAAGGGTACAGACAGAGAAGGTGATGTACAGAAGAATGACTCCTCCCTTTCTGAAGGGTGCTGTGCAGGTACGCCTTGTCCTGCTCCTGCAACCACTGCTTGTGTTCCTGCAGCCACTGCATTCCTCTGCCACAGAGGAAGGTGGCTGGCAAAGTCCAGGTGGTAGCAAATGCTCTGTCCACCCTCATCAGGGTTTAAAGTACAACGTGCAGGAGCTTTTCCAGCAAAAATCAATAAAAGTCCCTTCTCTCGGTGGTTCTTGCCACACCAGGAGAACCTGGGTTAAATTTCTTTATGCTATGACTTTATTATCAATTACCTTAACCAGGAAATCATGACACATTAAAAAAAACCAAAAAAACCCAACAAGACAAACCCACCATTTTTGCTGCTTTTCAGCAGTTAGCAAACACGTAGCAAACGCGTGTGTGCTTTTATTACATTCACATGTAGCCACGTCTGAGTGCAAGGCATTTCCTGGAGATTAACGACTGGGTGGGAAGGACTGTGGATCCAAGAGGCAGCTGAAGGGACCCACACTGGCTGGTAATCCATGGGAGGCACTCTGTGCCGAGACTTAACTGTTGTAAATCGAAATAAGAAGCACATGAGTTTATATGTCTGTCTGTGGAGGAGAAGCAGAGATTATTGCCATTTTGAGCAATTGAGTTACTGACTCCTCCCTCCGCTTCCCCGTCAGTGTGCGTGCTGCTAGCGTTAGGAATGCTACAGCTAGCAAAAGAACTCGGAGGACAGGTTTACTCTGGATCCATTATTTTTGTGAATCACTTGCTATTAACAGTTTGGATTCAATTACGGAAAATCAATAGAATCCAGGTTTAAAGTGAGGGCAGATTGTGTCGTGGTTCGTGTCCTTTTAGCTAAGCTGGTTTCAGGAAGTGCATTTTACTAAACCACACAATGGCATGTACAACCGTAGCCATACACATACATAGAGTACATGGATAAGCTAACGCCTGCCTGTTTGACTGAGCCTTGATCAAACAAGCAGTTCCATTAGAGCAGAGCCTCAGTGTTGTAGAATTGAGTTTTACACAGTCATTGCACAATGAGAAGTTCTCCTCGCGTCAAAGCTGCTGGGTCTTCAGCTGCTGTGACATTTGGTATGTATGTTCAAAAACCGAACGGCTGTCCCCAGTGAGGGTGCTGAGCAGTGCTTTTGGATCTGAGTAGGACGCCTGCATACTGCATTGAAAGCAGGAGATTGCATAATTCCTACTTAAACTACAGTAAAACCAGAAAGCTCTGAAATATGTTTTCTCTGTTCCTCTTTTCCCCTTTGCCTTTGAAGCAATAATGAAGAAAATATTTTCTCTGCTGCAACCCCAACAGCAAAACTAAGCGTGTTACTTTGTTTCAATTGCAGATATATTTCTCAGACAACATTGGGGATTGCTCTTCATTTCTATTTTTTTTCCTGCTTGAGAATTTACAAGAGCACCAGGTGTCCATGTAAGAAATTCTTTTTCTCACACCTGTTGTTTAAATTTGACAGGCATCAGTTCGAGTACGAACTTGTTAGCTTTCATTACACCACCTGAAAAAAGTGTCGTCATCCATTAAGTAGAGTACAGCTTCCCCTCCAGCATCAGTACACCTTGAGCTTGAGCCTCTTCTGATGCATCAATACCTTGCTTACCTTCGCACTGCAAGATTGGTTTTATTGGAGGTGGAGGGATAAAAAGAATCCAGGCTGAGTGGCAGGCATCGAGATTGAGTATGCGGGTAGTAAAACTGTTCTACTGAGTAATGTTAATCACACTAAAGCATAACTAAGTGAAGTGTATGTAAGTGTGTCTGGCATACACTGCTATATACCAGGAAGTATGTATAGCATCTAAAATGTGGAAATGGTTTTGGTTTTGTTCAAGCTCAAAGAAATAAATGATAGTATTTCCAATTCAAGTGGCTGATGGTTATTCCAAGTGGCAGGAGGGACAAACTGTCCCACACTTAGTGCTTACTGCAGAGGTCGGTCATCTCAGGTGGTCATCTTCCCTCAGTAGTGAAGTTTTTCAGATTTTCTTAGTTGTTTCCCATAGCTCTGCATGCAAAGGTACAAAAGAAATACCTACTTTAGTTTTTGAAGTGATGCTACTGTGGCACAAATCCGTGTAAATGCCATTCACCTGATTTACTCTTATTTTACATGTATGCAAAGGGGATGGAGTAAAATCCTTCCTTACTGATCTGTGTAGCATGTAGTAATTGTGCACTTGCACATCTTTAGAGAGGTTCTTTTGAAACATGCCTCAACTTGGGAACAATAATACTAAGCAAAGGAATGGAGTTTATAGTATGTGTGGACTCGCTCCCATAAGAATATGTGAGCCCAGTGCCAAATGCCTCCACCCAAATATCCGAGATGTTACTAATTTGATAAGAGGCCTTTTCCTGTTTTTTACTAGCCTGTGCAGTTTCTCAAGCTATCTGTGCTCAGTTCTCACGAAGAGCATTTTTAGTGGCACAGAACATGTCTGCAGAGTGAAACGAAGGGGCAATTGCAGCACAGGTAGGTGAAACCACACTAGAACGGATAGTCATAGCAGTGAATGTGTGGAAAATGGGCTGGCAACCAGCATGCACATATAGCTGGATGAGTATTTGATGTGAACTGCAGAGAAGCATTTGCTTGTGCAGTAGTTACCAGGAAAAACACATGCTGGAGCATCAAATAATTTGAATGGTTTGGGAAAATTGCTAGAATAGCTACTGAGAAGGCTCTAGAGTCTTCTGTCTAGAAAAGCAGATAAAGACAGTAAATGCAATCAGGACTGTACTCCTCACACAGGGGTATGCCTGAAGATTCACGTACAAAACCTGGAAACACATTTTTCCTCCTGCTGCTCTGTCGGTCAAAGCAAACGTACCTGTTGCTTTTTTTTCCTGACTTGCAGACACGTGCGGTGGAGGTGGCACTCGACCCTGGCCCATCAGGATGTCTGAATGCCGTTGCCTGCTCCACTTCTCTCCCGAGTAGGTTGCTCAGTGTCGGGCAGTCGTTCTCACTGCCACAGTTCTTGGTGCACAGTTGTCTGGGACGTGTTCATTTCGCTGAGTTTTATATTTGGGGGAGAAAGGTGGAAAGAGAGGTAGTTGTTACCCAGTTGTGAGGAGCTCTTCCCAGAGCAAGATGGAAAGCTTTCCTAAGCACCTGCGCTTCATAGCTGTATCTTCGGGCATACGAGCTTCAGAATGAAGCCATATGGTTAATATGTTTAATCTTTTAGGTGTTTTACACCTTCCATGATTTGATACTTTTTTTTCCAGCAGCATATGTCAGTCTGAAAAGCGACACTCAGCAAAGTGAAAGGCACTGATGCTGCCTGGTTCCTGCCACGCTGCGTGGTGGTGGTTGTGCAAGCCGCCGGCTCCCAGAGCGTGTTGTACCTTTACCCCCTGAGTGGGAGAAAGTGGAGAGGGGGAAAAGGTTGCACACAGCAACTGAATTCTATTGATAAATGTGAAGCCAGCCTCAGGAACAACACTGTTCAGTTCTTTCTGTGCTCCGTTTTCTACCAGAAGAGATTGTTGCCTGGAGAATAACTTCAGGAAAAACAGGAAATAATTCTGTATGGGGTTTTTTTGTTTGGTTTTTTTTTTTTTTTTTCCCGTGTGTGTGTGTGATGGTTTTCATTTTTTATTTACACTGATGTGTTTCACAAATGTTCCTTCCCTACTTACTTTCAGCTGGTGACAATTATTTTTCCTCTGAGCCCCAAGAGGTTTAAAGCAGGCCTGAATTAAAAGTATGAGGAAATCACCACTGAGAAACTGGAGTTTCAAAATTAATGTTTTTGCAAAGAAGAAAAAGAAACGTGCGTGCCCTTTGGCTGGTCTGTAACCACAGCATGATCTTTTCAGCATTCCTTTCCCTGACATGCAAAATATTTCGCAAACTCCCATCCTGTTGTTTCTAGGAACTGTGTCAGACTGCATGCAACTTATAAAACTAAGGCAGTAACAATGTGGGACTATCAACTCTTCCATACTGTATTTTATTGAAAGTAAACAATCCCCAGGTGACACATCTTGAGTATAGAAGGAAAATGGAGTAAAATAAAGAGTTGCGTTTGTTTTGGGGGGGGGTGGGTGGGTGTTGGAGTTAAAAAATACATAAAGTCGCCAACCTATGGTGCTGTGTAAGTCTGCAGGTAGGTGAGCTGCTGCTTGGAGGGCAGGGCCAGCCCTGCCAGGCTCCCAGTTGGGGACAACCACAGCTGCCCTGTCTGGCAACTTGCAATGGGGACATGGACATGGCACTACTGTGCTGCTGGTGTGACCACAACAGCACCAGTGTTCCTGTGTAGTGTAGAAAATTACATCATGTTTAACTAAGCCTACTCAAGAAGTGAAGATTAACAAATATCTGAATCATAGATCAAGCAGAGCTGATCATGAACGTGTTGATCTCAGTGTCTAAAGACCCGCAGCATTATTTTTAATGCTGCTTTTTCTCCTGGTCGAGACATCTTACATGTTTAAAGATTTGTTCCTGATTAGTGTTTCTCAGCTCAGTTGTTGGAGAATTCACCCACCTGTGACCTTAGTTTAGAAAAAAAATAAAATAATAATAAAAAACCAACCCAGGGAATATTTGAATCTTAAAGCTGTGAGTATGCACCTATTTATGTACCTTTTGGGGAAGGTGTGCCTAGTTGTATGGCTGGGTCCAACCATCACGTTCTTGGTGCCCTTTGGTAGGGTTAGTGCTGGTACTGACATGGAACGTACGCTGTAAACACGCAGGTGTTACCGTATTTGATCAGCAAATAACAATACTCTGAAACTGCTGTGCCGACCAAGACCAAACAAAAACCGTACACAGGTGAGGAATCGGTAATAACAACCCAGGTCAGCCACGCTGATGGCCCCAAGAGAGATGGCACTGCAGGAACCACCCTGCTAACAGCTGCTCCAGGTGCTGAGGTTTCTGGCTGCCATCTACTGTGCGAACACTCTGTGCCAGGGGGGAATGAAGAGTGTCTCTTGGTCCTCCAATAAATGAAATAGCTTCTGAAAAGAGGGAGGGAAAGCAAAGCCTGGTTTCTCTCTACAACTAACATTCCTTTATTTACCGTCTTTTCAAATTCAGAAAGAACTTGCGGTTTTTTAAATCTTTCCTATACTGAGAGTAGAAATGTCAGGTGTGATCAAGGGAATCAATATCCCTTTACTCTTCGCATTTTCCATCAATATCAGTTTCCCCTATATCTATGCATACAAACAGGTAATGTTTTTTAATTGCTGCTTTCCTATTTTTCTTCATTTTATTAGCACAAATATAAATGACAGTCCTTTTTGACAATTTTAGCTTTAGTCTGTTAATTGTTTTCCATTAGATTCAACATTTTTAGATCCAGAAGTCTTTACAAATGTTACAGTCTTAATTATAATTATTGGAATCCAGTTGGAATAATTGGAATCCGTTGGATTAATGGAACATTTCATTGCTTCACAATAAATTTGAACAAAGAAAACAAACAAGTTTCTTTACACTGCTACTTCCTAAATTTTTAAAAGCCCCTTCCTACAAACTCAACCTGCAAGCTTTCAGGTTCGGGTCTCTGGCCATTATAAATGGTATTTAACAGGATGAAAGAGCAGAGCTGGCTCATTATTTCAGAACTGACCAGCCCTTTATCAGGGGAATACTAATAGGCATCACTTGTCTCCTATCATTCAGACCTTAGCTGTTGTTTGTTAAAAATATTACCCATCTTTTCAATCTCAATGGAAATGTTAAATTTAGGGGCATGTCACTGTAGAATTTTGCCATGCTGGTGAGCTAGAAAAGCAAATGAGATCACCACAGCAAAACCACTGAGATCAAAGTCCAGATCTACAGGCTGGAACAGCCATAACATCTGTTAAACATCGCTGAGACACCAGGATCCACAAAAGCACTTGCAGAAATGGAGGAAGACTGACAGAAGTGACCAAGTTGTTTTTGAAATGCCTGTAGATTTATTTTTTTTTAAAGAGTCACGTTTTAGGAAATACTCATGAAGCATCATGATTTGCAAATACTTGGTGTTTCCACATATTGCTGACCACCAGCAGCAGAATGAGCATATTAGACCTTTTGGTGGTGGGCTACATCACTGCAGAACAGTATAAAAGCTACCGACCACCCAGCTCACATGGTAACAGCACAATGAAAAATACAGTGAACACAGGAGCGTATGACTGCAAGGGCTAGATCACTAGGAAGATACATAAACACTTTGGTTTAAGGCCTGGTGCTATTGAGCCTTTGGTGTTTGACTCAAAGGCTATGAAGACTTAAAGGATTCTTGATGGTGAGACTCCAAAGCTGGCCCGCCTTGAGGTGAGTGAGCACAACCTCGCTTTGCCAAGAGACCCATCATGGGGCATCATTGTTTATTATCTGAATAAGGCATATTTCTTCACACAGGCTTTTCAAATCTGCAAAGTGCAACTTGGTAAGGAGGCAGAGTAGAGGAAAAGTCAGCTGGTTTAGTGCTAAACCAAGTAGGGTTTTTCCACTATGCCAGAGGGGGCTCCAGATGGACTTTTCTGGCTGTGTTACATAAGAAAGATGGATTACAGCTGAGAGTCTGTGCCTATACTTCTAAGTGACTGATAGACCGTGACAGAAGAAAAACATTGGGTTTTTTTTTTTTTGGTTAAATTTAGAATTGGATTAGCCTTGTGCTTGCTATCCTCATTTTCCCTTGCAATCAGTGGGAGCAGAAAATTCTCAAAATCTTATAAGCCTGATACCTCAACTCAAAGTTAAACAAAACCAGCAGCTTAGAGGAGGCATACAACAGCAGCCCACGTTGTGCTACTGGATTTAACACAAAGCTCTTCACCAAGGCAATCAGAAAAATGGCAAGATCCATTTCTGGCTTAGGCCCATTCAAAAGTGTGATGCCAAAGAGTGTTCCTACTGAGCAGGTTAATGTAAGAACGCAGAGAATCCTGCTGCAAAACACTCCCAGAGACAGTTTAACACAGTGAAAATGAGTTATGAGAAAGTAAATACAGCATCTTGTACCACTTGGGTATGAAGTTGTACTGTGATAAGCAACGGAGTTTTATTGAGAAAATACTAATGAGAAATAAATGCCTGCAGTGAAAAGTGTAGCATCTGGTCTGCATTTGACTTCACACATGAAAGCTATTTGGCCTGACTTCCTTCCAAATCCTGCAGGTTTTGAGATCATTGGACATGAAGGAGATTGAACTCCCTAAATTAGCATCTCAAAATTTTCTCCTAGCAGAGCATATGTGGAGTTCTAAAAGGACAGACTCCCCATTTTCACTTACCAGTATGGCTCATTATTTTGCATTTTTTAAGCTGTTGTATTCTCTGTCGACATCTGTAACATTTATGGAGTGGCCATCATTAAAGTTTGTTAGCTATTGTTCAAGAATCCTTCAACATGAGTACATCGGATTTTAAGTCACTGTCTAAACAGCCCAGAAAACCTCCAAGAAAGAAATGGCACCCCCCTGCACAGTCTATCACACTGGGCACCAGGGGCTTTCTGCACAAAAAGCTTTCTGCATTGCTAAGTAATGATACGTTCCGGTCAGTCTCTCTGGGATTTGCAGGTTTAAGGTCCTTAGAACAGCCCAGCCTAAGGCATTCCCGTGAGAGGACTGACTCTGAACAGTAAACAAGAAAGGCTATTATTTCTCCACTGGTCAGACACCACGGCACTCTCCATAGTACGCCAAGGGCTCTGCTGCTTTTGGTACTGCCTCTAGAATCTTCTACTCATCTTGGACCACAGCGCACTTAGTTTATATAATCTAGTCCCTCCCTGTCCTCCCCTCTTGCACTTAAAACTATTGGACTGAGTGGCCTGAAATCCAAAAGAAGCGCATTAAGAGTGCTAAAAAAAGACTGAAATTAGCTGTTAACTGAGGGCTTCTTTTAACCTTCTTTGGACCTAACATCATCTGCTCTAGCATCACTGCAATTACTAATTTCACAGCAATGACATAGAGGAAGGGGAATGCCTGAGTACCTTCATAGTAATGAAGATATTTTGATGCTCCAGTTAGACATGTGGACTAACATTTCCACTGACAGCATTGAGTGGCTCTGGATCTGGCTTTGCATTAGGCACATACGGTCTCTTTGTCACAGAAGGCTGACGTGAAGATCCCAAATCTGCAGACTCATCCACCTAACAAAGCTCGCAAGAGTCCTCGTTATTGGGTGTATCCTTGGATGGAACTCGGATCTAACTGACATGCTGCCTACCTGTCAATCTGGATCTGCTGATGCACTGATGCTTCTGCTTTCTCGAGTAATATCATTCCTATTTGGTCACTCTTCCGTCTTTTTAGCTTGCTGCTCAGTCAACATTCAAATCATTCAAGAGAACTATTAGAAGTTTATTGGAGACCAGATATGAGAAAGGTTTTGAGATTAAAGGCGTCAGTTGGAGGGCACTGTTCTCTCTCTGCAGTCTCTAAAGAGAGCAGCTATGTGGAAAAAATATTTCTGTGAGCGAATGCTGTGCTCTCGGCACTGCTGTAGGCTGAAACCAGGCTCTAGAACCAGCATTGGAAAAGTCAACATTTGTAAGTCATTCCTCACTAACCTAGGTCAAATACGCTCATCTTGCAGTTAAAGGCTTTTATCTTGGTGTTAGCCTAGCTTGCCCTGCTTCACTTCTGCCTGGCATCCATTCAGCAGCAGGCTTTCCCCATTTGATCCCACCATCATTTGCTGCAGATTTAAGATCAGAAGTAACGCCGTGGCTCGAGGCACCCTTTGGCTCCTCGCTGTCCTTCTCACACGTCAGTGCAATGGAAGTGTTGGTGAAACCCAGCTTACAGCCTGGCTTCCGTCGGGAGACAGGGCAGGCTCTGCTGAGCCGGCCGGGGGGCTCCCAGCGCCCACCGGAGGGACAGCGCTTTCCAGCCATTCTTGTTAAGGATTCTCAAGGGTTTGGGCGGGATTCACAGGGATTTGCCTGTTAGCAGGTACTGCCTGTCACTGCATTTACACGCACAGGTGGCTTTTGGTGCTTAAATAAGCAAAGCGGCTGGGAACGGCCTTCCCTGGCCTGGCGGGAGGGAGCGGGGGGCAGCGGGGGGAGTGCAGGCCGCTGAGGCGGGGCCCGCGCAGGGCGGCCAGGCCTGGGCCCCGCCGCGGCCGCAGGGCCGTGCCGTGAGGCGGCGGCCGGCCCCGGCGAGGGCGCGGGGCGGGCGGCTCGGCAGGCTGAGCCCGCTTTTAGCCCTCAGCTGATGCAGCCCGCAGCTGATGCAGCCCGCGGAGAAGCCGCTTGCGCCGGGAGGGTCCCGCTGCCGGCCCCGCTCGCCCCGAGCCGGCGCGGCGCCCGGAGGCGAGCGGCTGCCCGCGCTCGATGCGCTCGGAGCTCGGCCGAGCGAGCGCTCGGGAGCGGCTGCGGCTGCCTGGCGGGCACCCGGCGCGGCGCAGCCATGTACGGGCTGGCGCGGGCCCTGCGGCGGGCGGCGGCCCCGGGGCGGCCCCCAGCGCCCCGGCGGGGGGGCGGCGGTGCCGGAGCGCGGCCCTGGGGCTGGGGGCTGGCGCTGGGGCTGGCGCTGGGAGTGAAGGCTGACGGCGGGCAGGCGGCGGAGGCGAGCGCGCTGCCGCCCCCTCGGGGCTTCGGCGCGGCCATCGAGAGGAGCAGGGACCTGCTGCGGAGGATTAAGGTGCGCGGGCGGGGAGCAGGGGGTCCCGGCCGTGCGAGCTCCCGGGAGCCGGCACCTCCCTCCCCTGCGCCTCGCCCTGCCCGCCAGCCGCCTCCCTGGGACGCGGGGGCGCGGGGCGGGGCGGAGCCCGCTGAGGTGCCGGGGCTCCCCTGCCCCCCCCCCCCCCCCCCCCCCCGCCTCGCGGAATGGTTCGTTCTCCGCCTTGGGAGCGCGGTTCCCGCGGGCGCCTCCGGCCGGGCCCAACTCGGTGCGGGAAGGGGGTGTCGGGGGGCAGGGTGGGCCGGGGGGGCTGTGGAAAGGGGGGAGAAGGGCTGAGGGGGGGTGGGGGTGTGTGATGCTGTGCAAATCTAACCGAGGCCTCTTTTAAACCCCGCTTGCTGCTGGGCGGGGCGGTTGGCGTGTCGCGTGCAGCCCGTGGTGGTTTGTTTCTGTTCAGTATTTCTGGCGCGTCCTGATCGCTAATTTAATGAGATAAATGACGGTGTGTCCGTGATTGTTGTGGTCAGGGACGCCGTGGCAGCCGCGTGCCTGCTGCAGCAGCGCTGGGGTCTGGGGGAGGGGTTTGACCCTTTTTAATGTCGCCTGTGTGGTTTTGTGACAGGATGAAGCAGGAATCCCGGGTATACTAGTCGGAGTTTCTGTAGATGGAAAAGAGGTCTGGTCAGAAGGTTAGTATACGGGGTAATAGTTGTGTGTGGCGGTTGGGAAGCGATGGATGGTTTAAAAATTAACAATTTGGACGCACTGGGCTGGGATTTCATCCATTTGATGTCCCATCTCTGGAGAGTGGCCAGAAGCAGGTGCCTCGGGAGTATGAAGTGATGCTTTCCTCACCAAACTTCAATAATTTCTGGGAATCAATTATTTATTAACTTCCCAAATGTGCTAGTATATCTCAACTTCATTTTTAAGAATCTTTTTTTCATTGATTTTTTTAGGTTGGCCCTTGGATGTACTTGTACTCTAGGCATACAGCCGTTCGTGGTCTGGCAGGGCTGTACATAGGAGGTGAAGCGCTGCTCTGCCCATGGCAACTAGTTAATAAATTACTAGTCACCATTATCCTGGCTGGCATCAGGTGTGCTGGCTCCCGTTTGTGGGCTGAGGAGCAGCTCACAGGTGTCAGCCTAACAGAATTGCAAGTGATTTTTCTGGTTACACAGTTTAGTTTTAAAGAGAGTCTGTTAGTACGGCTCATATCATGTAGACATTTGATGTGTATTTAAAAAAAACCATACCCACCAAACTGCGTGTTTGTTTTCAGAAGGATTTTTATAATGTGTTTTGTGGGTTTTAGACAAATTGTAGTAGTAAATGCCAGTGTATTTCATTAACGAGTTAATTTTAAAAAAATCTTTGTAAGCGAGATCATTACTAACTTTCATCTGAGAGTCTGTTGTTGCCTTAACTTTTATATATGTGTAAAGCTGATTACAGGTTTTCATTTCTCTTTCATCATGACGGCAGTGAATTGGAGAGCCTCTGGTACCTTTTGTAATGTGGCCTAATAAGAAAATTGTGCTACAAATTGATCACAGACTTTCTTGAGTCAGATAGCTTTTTCTTGTCTCAAATCACCTAGCAATAAAAGCAGATGATTTTGTAAGACTTGTGCAGAATCCCGTCCTTGACGGGCAGGGAAGTGCCTGATGGCACTAGTGCCAGGGTTGTAGTTTGTCACTGGGACTGCCGGATCCAGCAGCCAGGCTGAGCATTCTGTCCCCTGCTGCAGGCTCGGACAGCACTGCCCCGAGCGGGGCAGCGGGGAGGTGGGTGGCAGTGCTCTAGCAGGCTTCTGGCTCGTCTTGTCCTCCTCCCTTCTTCCCAGGAGAAGAAAATAGGAACAGGTGGAAGTTGTGTGTGTTCTGTGACCATGGGACTAAACCTGCTTTCTTGCTAGGGTCAGGAGGGTGGTTTGAGATTTGGAAATTATTTTCACACAGGAGTGTAGCGTCTGGGTTCACAAGCACCGTGTGAGCACTCGAGTGCCAGCTTTACGTAAAAGAAAGGATCGTGGGCAACTGACACATCATCTGGTTTGTTCCTTGTATTTTGGCAAGGTTTTTTTCCTGAGTGGTTCGTTATTAGACTACGGTTTTATACAGAGACACACGCATTGCTTGCAGGCCCTGCTTGCGCTGAGAACTGCAGATACGTCATCACTGCATTTCATTGCTTTTACTGCTGCAGCGTCGCTTGCAGTTTCTTTGGCACTAGCTCAAACTGAAGACCAGTATGGGAGCTTGATAATGCCTTATTAATTCCAGTTCTTGCTACCAGACTTGTGACTTAGTTACATGAGAAAAGACTGGTATAGAGGCTAATAAGCTGTCTTTTAATTGAAGTCGTGCCAACTGATGTTGAAACATAGTGTATAACAACACTGTTCTGTGAAACTTTACAGCTTAGGTAGTTGCTGTGAGTTTGTGAGTGGCTTCCTTTCTCAGTTTCTGTATTGATAAAATAAGACCCTTTACCGTTTCAACTATTAATTCAGAACAATAAAAGGAGTATTTCTGACTATTGGTCAGTTATTTTACAGTCCAGATTTTGGTCCCTGTAGTTTTTCTACATTGGATGTGTCATTTCGGTCTTAATTTTCCATCTCATTTATCATTAGGCTTGTTTTGTAGTTGTAATAACTTGGGATGCAATTGGCCAGTACAATGGGCTTTGATTAGCTGTTCCTACTACATTAAAATGGTTTTAACTGAATTGAGGCAGGAGCAGGGATAATCCAATGTTTCAGGTCCCATTTTAGTTAGAGGAAAAATACTTTAAGGAGCCAGTAAATCTAATTCATTGAACATAATTCATTCGTCATGTCTCTATGCAAAATATTTACTACAGTGTTTTTATTTTCTTAAAGGTTTGGGTTATGCTGATGTAGAGAATCGTGTAGTATGTAAACCAGAGACGATCATGCGAATTGCTAGTATTAGCAAGTGTCTTACAATGATGGCTGTTGCTAAATTGTGGGAAGAGGGGAAACTGGATTTAGATGCCCCAGTGCAGAAGTATGTCCCTGAATTTCCAGAGAAAGTCTACGAGGGTGAAAAGGTATGTAATTGTTTATTGGTAATACTTTTTTGGATTTTTGTTCCTGTCTTTGCACAGCTGTTAAGTGTACAGGTGCCTGTATCTGGACCTATTCCTGTAAGACACCAAAAGGCATTTAGACAAGTACTGATGTTTGCTGCTCGAAAAAGCAACGCTGGAAATGTGGATCTTCAGGTTGACATCAAGTCTGTAGTGTGCACGCATACATGTATATATTTTAACTGGGTTTAATACATGATACTTAAAAGGTCTTGTATCTTTGTTCCTGGTCATCTTGAATTTTACTTTTCTGGTGATTTAGTGCGCATGGTATCTTTAAAGAAGAGAGCTCACATTTCAATATTGTCGTTTCTAGGTTGCTATTACTACAAGACTGTTAGTGTCACACTTGAGTGGGATTCGTCACTATGAAAAAGATATTACAAAAGTAAAGGAAGAAAAGGAAAAAGCAAACAGAGCATTTAAACTAACAAAACCCGATCGGGATAAAGAACAAGAAGGCAAAGGGATTGAGAAGGCTGATCCTGTCAAGCCGAGGAAAGAACACGAAGGTGAAGTAAAAAGCCGAAATTCAAAACCTGGCAGGAGAGACAAGGAATTTGAGCAAGAAGAGTATTATTTGAAGGAAAAATTTGAAAGTGTGATTGAATCGCTGAAGATATTTAAAAATGATCCTTTATTCTTTAAACCAGGTGAGTTTCTAGTCGTGTAGGCCAAAATGTGCTCTTCTGGTGAAATGTTTGTTTCAAACTGTTTTACATGCAGTGAAGGTAGAGAGTCCAGTAAAGAGTGTTTGTTTGGGGGATTTGGTTTGTTCTGCCTCTACCCGCCACCCCCCTCCCTTTTTTTTTTTTTCTTTCTTTTTTTTTTTTTTTTTTTCTTACTGTGCCCCATTAAAAGCTCAACAGAGAAATATCTGGGCTGTTCTGCACCAACTATCTGGTCATGTAATTGTCTTAAAACTGACATAACTTTCAAGACTGAACTGATCAGGATTTTATCAGTTCAGCTTTAGATAACACTCTATTATAGATATCTTTACTAATTTTCTAACTTAAAGATTATGCTTATGTAGATACTTTCTAATAGTGTGTCTGCACCATAATCCAGCAGGTTTAAAATGGGATGTAACCAAGACTTCACTGGTAATAAAAAAAGTCCTAGATCATGCAGGGGAGAGAGAAAGTGGGATCTCAGGCAGAAATAAGACTTTTTTGCAGGAGCTGCAAATAATGCAGCAAGTGCTATAAAACGTACAAGTTACTGAATTTATAAATGCTAAAGCAGACAGTAATTTTGGTAACGAAATTGTTAGTATCCACTTATAAAATATTTTGTAGATACTTCCTCTGTTCATGCTCTGAGCCTTCTAGGTGTGAACAAAAAGCAAAATATTTTAGTGAAGCACTAAACCTCAGCTAAAACTTTGTACAGAAAGACCACAAAATCACAGAATTGTTGAGGTTATTTTTTGTTGGAATTCCAGAAGTTAATTGTGGAGAGGACTGAGGAACTTCAGGTCTAAGTTTTAAATGAGTTGGGTTAACAGGCAAATGATACATCTTGCTGATAAATATAAGTGATGTATAAATGCACACGGTATATAATGTGCATTTAAAGAGGGAGGGGTGGGCAGGGGGTGAAGTTAACCACTTACCATCTTGGAGAGTTCTAGGAACAATTTCAAGTAAGAGGTCTGTCTAGACTGTAGGCAGTTCAGCAGTTGCTTGATGTAGATGTTTCATAAAAAGCATTAGCGCAAGAATGAGATTTTTAAAAAATGAGACATTGTTTTGTAAATTACGTTGTCTTAAATAATATGTATATTAGCGTTCATATAATCTTTCTGGATCTTCTAGAGCTAGAAAACAAGAACTAGAAACATTATGACAAAAGTGATCAAGACCTTTGAAAACCTTAAGCGAGTACTACCTGTGTCTTTTGGTCTCTAAGGTATAGACACCCGAACAAGTCTTGGTAGATGAGTGTCTTTTAAGAGTAATTTCAAGGTTTACTTCAGCTTTCCAAATCCAGACAGCCTTGTTAGAACTGGGGTGGTAAATCTTTCGGAAAGGGTGTTAAATGTCAGTCTTCACGTCTCGTCATGAAACCTGGCTGTACGTGCAGATCCCTGAAAATTCTTTCACCCTGTTCTCTGAGCTACCTGCAGTTGGGAAGCATCTGTGTCTGCCTGCCGTACAGAAATTCCGGGGTCCAGTATCATCAGCTTATGATTCACACCATATTAAAAGGGGGGTGGAGCAGGAGTCTTTTAATTGATTATTCATTGCTAGATATAGTTTTATTTGCACATGTGGTTACTTAAATGGAATCTGAAAGATAAAATAGAAGCATTGTGCAGCTAACTTTTGTTTTTTGCCCTTTCTCATTGTGTTTCTTTAAGGTAGTCAGTTCTTGTATTCAACGTATGGCTTTACTCTCTTAAGTGCTGTTGTGGAGAGAGTTTCAGGACAAAAATTTACAGATTATATGCTAAAAATGTTCCGTGATTTGGATATGCTATCGACTGTACTAGATGACAATGAAGCAATGATATATAACAGAGCAAGGTAAACCAGGATGAAATGTTTTTTTTTCCCCACAGCAATTGTTGCTCTTTCTGTCTATGTTAAGCCAAATCATATAACTGATTTTATGTCAGCCTTGTGGTATTGGTCTGTAATTAGCATGCAAAATTACAGAATAGGAAATAAGTATTGCTTGTTATAAGAGTATATGTGGGGGGAGTAGCAGGGGTGATTTTCAAGTTTGCTTTTATTTGGGGTACAAATAAGCAGGTAAGTGTAAATAGAGTAAAATAAAGGAGTAGCAAAGTGATTATGTTAGAATATATCATTACCTTGGAACTCTTAAAAAAAATCAGTATATTATGCAAACTATGTAATTGTAATAGTTTCACAGTAACGTATAGTTTTCATAAATTAAATTGTAGTATCAATTTTAACCAGGATTAAAATTCTGTTTAACACAGAACATGCTTTACCAATTGATTTCTTTTTATTAACTTAAAACAAACCAAGACAGAAAAAAAAAAGAACCACAAAAACCTCCAAATAAATTTATGTGATTGGATAATCAAATAAGGGGTAGAGTTTCTTGTCTTTCTCTCCAGTCTTATTCTGTTGACCTGTCTGTCTGGGCTCTGAAATTGATTTATTGACTCACTTGCTAAACTTCGGTGCACGAGAATTCTAACTGAATCACAAAAGCAGGCTATGGAAAAAGTCTCATGAAAATGAGACTCAAGCTTTTTAAAAGTTTGGCTTCTAAAATCCTCTCAAAGAATGAAAATGGTGATGAACATGTGAATCCCAAGTTTATAGTACTTAGAAGTGTATATTTAAAGTGTGTGTGTGCAGACACACGGAACAGTTTGCACTGCTTTAGGGATAGCTTTAGTGCTATATTCTGAGATGCTTTGTGCTGGTATTTATTTTGCTTGCAAATTTTCAGAGGTTGTGCTGTTGATGTGGATGTTAGGGATGCTCTTATAAGTTCTCAAGCTTATACAGTCAAGTTCTTTTAAATGTATGTGTGTATATTAACCCTTCTGTAAACTGAAATATAGTAGGGATGAAAGAATTGGGACAGATGCTGGTTGTGGGGGTCTTTTTATGGGCTATGTCTTGTTAAGCAAAACAATGCTAATGTGATGGTTTCGCTTCTACAAAAAGCTTGGTGCCTCAAACTAGAATATACTGCCATGTTGTGCCTTCTTTAATGGTTTGGTTACACCGTATTTGACATGAAAATGTTTAAAAATTCATGTTCCAGATCTTTTAGAGGTGTAACTCAAGCATTTCAGCATTTTTGTAACAGGTTTTATTGTGATCAAAAAAAAAAAGTACTCCAGGGACGCAGAGATAGTCACTGGCAGTCGATGGTAGCCTTGGACCATTTGTCTGTCTTCCTTGGCTTCAACATCCGATTTTCAGTATTATGGCCTTCAGAAGTTCCCTAAAAGCTTTCCAATCGAAGTGCAGACTAGATAGGGAATGTATCTCTGTACCATCTGATAGTGGGCTTGCCCTGCTCCCCGTGCCCCCCCCCCCCTCTTTATTTTTTTGGTGTGGTTCCTTTTCACAACTCTCAAAGTACTCCAGGGACCTCTTGTGGTCCAAAGGCCAAAGGCTGAAATTCACCGGAGTATGTAGTTACTGTAGTTATTCAGCATTTCTTTTCATGTGTTGCATGAAATCGGTCAAGCCATTACTGGACTGGTTTCTTCAAAAGCACAGTTCAGTCTGCGCTCCTGTTGTGTGGTTTGTTCAGCAATTCTGGTTAGTAGTTTCTAATTTGTGTTTTAATGACAGGCTTTGCAAGACTC
This sequence comes from Falco cherrug, assembly GCF_023634085.1. Lineage (NCBI taxonomy): Eukaryota > Metazoa > Chordata > Aves > Falconiformes > Falconidae > Falco > Falco cherrug. Next base: position 22,501,922 of record NC_073703.1, read on the forward strand.
TTTCATGCTTCTCCCTTTTCTTAGTAGTTCCGGAATGTTCAGTTGTTGTAGTATGTGGGAGCTGTAGTAGGGCAGTGGGGGGAAATCGGTCGTAAATGGAAACGATGGTCTCGGAGTGCTTATGTAAAGCTTCAGTGAAATTTCAGCTCAGTGTCTGATAATCATGGGGCAGTTGCAGGATTCCTCTTTCTTAAAACATTTTAAATCTAGTACAGGGATTTAGGAAAAATCCTGCGCTGGCTGACATACAGGTTTTTGTCCATCTCCAACTTGTGAGTAAGCAGGAATATTACTTTTACTGAAACTAAGCTTCTAACCTAGGAAGTCACCTTAATTTTTGTTTTCCCATCTGAATTTCCTGTTGATTTTTCTGCAACAAACATATTTAAGAAGAATATATTTTAAAAATTTCTAAAGCTTCATGAGAACAAGCTAATATGTGCTCAGTTTGCTCTTTAAAGGCAGGGCAGCTTAAAATACTTGTGCATAGTATCTGAGAATGACAAGTTGAATTTTCTTGAATTCTAGGTGTTACGTTTACAACAAAAAGGGACGGCTGGTAAACGCACCGTATGTGGACAACTCTTACAAGTGGGCTGGCGGTGGCTTTCTTTCGTCAGTAGGTGACCTTCTGAAATTTGGAAATGCCTTGTTGTACAGTTATCAAGCTGGACAGTTTAAAAAAAATAACTGCAAACTTCTTCCTGGGTACCTCAAACCAGACACAGTCGCAATGATGTGGACCCCAGTGCCAAAAACAGAAGTGTCGTGGGACAGGGATGGTAAATATGCAATGGCTTGGGCTGTAGTAGAGAAAAAACAACAATGTGGCTGTTGCAGACAGCAGAGACACTATGCATCTCATACGGGTGGTGCCGTGGGGGCAAGCAGTGTCCTCCTCATTCTTCCTGAGGAGCTGGACTCTGAAGCTCTAGGTACTGGGCTAGTGACACCACCTAGAGGAGTCATCGTTAGTATTATCTGTAATATGCAATCGGTTTCCCTCAACAGCACTGCCTTAAAGATTGCAAGGGAGTTTGATAAAGAAAAATGGGCCCAATATATAGATTAGAAAAAGAGGCACGTGTAACTGAACTCACTGTACTAAAACACAAAAAACAAATAGAGACGGGTGTAATTGGACTCCAAGTTCACCAAGAATATGTGAAGAAAAAGCCTCAAAATTCACTTAATTAACTTCTGCTAGTGGTGCTAAACTTATGTGTAACTAGAATTCATCTCTCAGGGAAGTTCGTAATTTACAGAACAGTAGAATGTAACAGTTAAATCTGACTTGCTGTAGTACCTGTGTAAATGACCATCGTATTAACAGGTTTTTTGTCATCCAGTCAAGCACGTGAGCAAGATTGAAAAAACCTAGCATTGGTTTCTTGCACCAAGAAGTACAAGAACCAGTTACCTTAAATGTTAAACTTTTGAAAAATTTCACATCTTGATTTGAGCACACACAGACAATTTGTTATTCTCACAGTTCCAGTCTGCCAAAACTGTTCAGTATCACATGATAAAGGAAAATGGGTTTACTGTTGATTTTTATATTTTCATGTAGCGCTTTTCTTACTTGCTTAAAAAGCAAAAAAACCCCAACAAAACCCAAATCTTGAAGCTACCTCCAGAGTGTGGATTGATACCAGAAGTACGCTTTTGTCAGAGCTTGGATTGTTAAGAATTAGAAAAGAATGAAGCTAGAGCAATATAAGTAAAAACCTTTTTGTCATTTAGATATCCTCTCTTCTGTTTTTATTGGACACAGAGAATGTGTGAGACTCGTTTACTGTGAGGTGTGGGTATTCTTTCCATAGCCAGGTATGCCCAAATAGCACAACATGTTGAGCTCTCGAATGATGCACGTGCTAATTTCGGTAGCCAGAAATGGCACTGTATTCTGTAATGTAGATATTCCTTTAGATATAGGAGTTAGGAACTCAAATGACTCAAAAAAAAAAAAAAAAAAAAAAAAAAATATTCAAAGCCCATGCTTGAAGCCTGCAGTAGAAGTCTTCACAGACTTTGAGAGTTTTGTTGGGTTTTTTTGAAAACTATCCTTTTTTCCATTGGGAGACCTGAGGTCAAACAAGAAATTGTGATGGAGCTCCAAAGAAGCATTTTCTGATTGTCAGTTTTACTATAGGAATATAGTAACATCTGAATATGTTAATTTTATGTATTTCATAATGGCATGGAAGGTCTCCAGGATTTACCCCTATCCCTCTTCCCCTGCAGTTACATCAGACAGTATTTCCAGGCTGAGATAAACCGAAATACCTTTCAGGAAAGGTTTGAATGCTTCTGTCCCTGCACTGTTCAGCAGCTCTGCTTCTTTGAATTTAAGGAACAAGACGTGTTGGGTAACAGCTAGCAGAGGACAGCCTTACCTGCCTCATTCCCATGTTAGTGCTTTTGGCATTAACTTTGTCATCGTTACCTGCCCTGTGATGAAACAGTGTGCTGTCATCTCTGTTCCCAGTATGCCTACGGTAACATCTATAAGCTAAGACTGACAAATCGGGAAATTTAGTGTTTTGAGGTGTCAGTGTTTTCCCTACATTTTTAATTGAAGCTAGTAGGACTGGTTTAGTACTCTTCATAATTATAATCATTCTGGTGCCTTAAAACACTAAAAGCTTACACCTAAACTATTTATTTGCTTTTTCAGCCCACTCACCAAAACTTCACTTTATTTATTCAGTAATAACGGGTTGTCTTTTCTCAATAATACCAAATCAGTAGAGACGACAGAGAGAACCTTTCTGAACAAACTTTCTTTTGGCCAGGCAATAAATTACCTACTCTTCCACTGAAGTCTTTGATACTGTTGACAGTTCCAATGCAGAAGTACTGGAGATGAGCATCTTCTACAATAGCAACATTTTTTTTCCCAGGTCTCGAGAGCATCTACTAGCTGGGGAAACATGCAGCAGTAGAAGTCATTACCTGTTTTATGCAGGGAACATGAGTTAAGTAGTTATGAGTTGTCTTCGTGTTGAGGAAGGCATGAGTAGAAACAGACCAAATACAATGTTTTAAGTATAGAAAATTTGAAAAGTATCGCTTACTTTAGGATTTGCACCATACAAGAAAAGTATGTTTTACCTGTTTTGCAAATGGTATTTATTGTTCTTTAAAACCATTTTGCATACTTGAGAGAAGACATATTTCACTCACTGATGACTGTGTTTGGGTTTAGACAAAGATTCAGAATGTAGAAGGCATAGGTTTACCATTACGCTTGTGTTTGTATGACCAGGTGCTAATAAATGTAAAATATTTGAAGAATGTACTAAAGTGAGTAACAGTAAGAAGTGTTTAAGGCTTTTCTAACCCCAAGATACCAACAACAGTATCTCACTCCCCTCATAGAATATGTTTAGCCACTAACATTTTATATACATACCATGTTCTTTAAACTGTATTTCCTTTATCTTAAGGCTTTTTCTTTAAAAAAAGTCTGTTGTCACGTGTACAATATAGGAGATGGTATGATGTCTTAACTTTCACCTTCTAGTACCTGGAACAACACGAGTCACTGACTTTCTCTGATTTGGTATTAATTAATCATGAGTTCCTATCTTTTAGGGTGGAGGAAGAGAAGGCAGAGATAAGGGAGACTAAGAATCAATCTGGCCTTAGCACATGTATTCAGGTCGCAAGTGAATGAATATTGCCACTTGGATCTTTGTGCTGAAACCACTTATTTGCCAGACTGGCATTAAGTGCAGGAAACTGGTCAATTAAGAGCAGCATTCATGTTAAACCTGCTCTTAAATTAACCTTTATTGTGAAAAGACTGTATGGCACTGACATAACACTGTACTTTTAAAAGGCATGTATACTAAATTGGTGCATCTATTTCTGTATCAAAAACCTACTTTTTGCATCTGGTAATTGCACGTGTTCACTTTGAATTAACTGAAAACATCTGCAAATGCAACAACTTGTAGTATTAGGTTTTGGAGCTGTTTTTATTGACTAGAAACATAAAAGTCTTAGAAGTCATGGGAAGAATACAGGTTGAATAGAAATTTGCAGCAACAATTAGCTCATCAGGACACCTGATACTCTGAAAGAGATGTTGATGCATAGCTCGAGATACTATTTAGTAAAATAAGATACATGTAAGACTTCGAATGTTTTTCTCATGGTTTTAAAAAAAAAACACTTTTTAACAGCCATTTAGAAAAGGATGGCTTTTAAAAACTAACTAAAAACCTGTCTCCTCATTGCAAAAAGGTAATTACTTAATATTGAAAATGTGCATGGTTTTGCTCTACTAGCTTTTGTAAAGGCTGGATACCATTCACATCTGTTAGTGTAGGATGGCTTGCAGTTGCTTATATACCATGTGCCTTCTCTGTACTGAATGCTTTCAGTGTTTTGTAAAAGACTTGTTTTGCATAGAAATCTCACTATAGAATACCAAATGCAGTTTCAAGACCAGATTAGAGGGAGGAAAAACCCATGCATTCCAGAAAAACAGCCAAACATAAGTAAGCAGCTTGATATTTTTATTTATCAACGCATTACTCAAAACAGTAAAGGAACTAAAGCTATGTTGAAAGCAAATGAGCAGTTTTAAATCTGTCTGGCCTTTGCATCCCTTGCAGTTAGGGTAGCTGCAGTAATAAAGTATGCAAAATACATTCTTACAGTAGTTTCTGTCACCATATGCGCCACACAGCTGTAGTTGATGATTAATGAGGAAAAGGATGCAGCAAGTCCAAGGTTTTTATATTGTGACATCACCCAATTAACAATACACTGTTTAAAAGTAAAATTACAAAAATAGAGCTCAACTGTCTGCAAACTTGAAGGAAAAAATTGCACTTCAAATCATTTATTGAAAAAGATTCCAGCTCATTAATCACCAATAGCATGTAACTTGTACAAAAATCAATTTTAATTACATTGTTGTATTAACAGGCATTTCTGAACTGGTAAGGCTTTCAGGAAAATGGATCCAAAACCACCTGCTGAAGTGTTCAGTGTTGCTTCCTCCTAAATGAACAGCCTGCAAAGAAATCACATATAGATATAGTCCTTAACATTTTAAGGCTGCCTTGGAAAATTGCCTGCTGAACGTAAGTAGGAGAACTGATGCAATAAATACAAATTTCATGTACCACAAGAGGTAAAGATGTAGCACTTCCAAGTCTTCTCCAACTTAGCCTTATTTGAAGATAAATCAGGACAGCCGTGCTGTTCTGGTAAGTTGTACTATTTCTTTTCTTCCAGATGCCTTTGAAAATGTCCGTCTACTGTAACACCCCTTAGTGATACAAACCCCAAACTGAAACAGCTCCTAGGAGTGTTGATACTTTTTTCAACTCCTGAACAGCTTTACTTCAGGTATTCCATCCTCATATATACTACATCCATACAGTAGAACATGGTCTAAACGCTCCTATATGTAATTTACATATCTATTTACCTTTTATCCTTTAAACAAGACATGAATAAAATCTGGATTTGTTTTTTAATATTTTTTTAAACCCTAAAGTGTTTCCAGTGTTTTTCACATACCCCAGACTTTAGTTTGCATTTCAAGATACTGGTGCTATACCAGTTACCTATATGTAATTATCAGTGCTTATTGGTTCTCTTACACAAACCGAATTTTGATTTAGTAACATGGGCCGGGGAACTGCCTTATGGTACTAGTGTTTAATAACAAACAGGCAAGCCACCACTGAGTAGTAGTGGCACAGAATCACTCTAGCCTGGCAAAAGTACTCGTAACTCCTTTCATGGTGCTTTCTAATGCTCTAAACTTAGCTCAGAACATTAGAGAGAGGCAAAGGAAACCACAAAGTGAAGCACCTAAAATCACGTGTGTTTGAATGCCATTTCGATGCCATGGAGCTGCTTAGCTGCCTGGTGTATCCATTTAGCCATTTAAAAATGAGAATCTGAAATAAAACTTGCAGTTCGGGGCCCACTAACAATGTTTTTACTAGCCAACTCTAAGCAATTTACAAAATAATCATTCCAATTATCAGTTTTCAAAATCAAGGCTAAAGTGTCTGCAGTCTATACAGACATAAATGCATTATTCAGGCTGCTGAACGCTGCCCCTTACCTTCTGTGAGCCTGGCTTTGCCCCCCGTAGGCTGACACAGGACAGTTGAGCACCCTACACACAGAACTACTGTCTGAGCGTGGCTGAATACAGTGGTGATCTTGTAGCAACCTGCAAAACAGCATTATTTAACTTTCCATTGAGTATTTTTAGCATTTTTTTAATTGTATGTGTAATTGAATCAGATACTCTAAATACACTTGTCCAAAAATGGATCTGTTGCATTACACAAGCGTACCAAGTAAAACAAAGCGAAACATTGTTATTGTGGCATGAAGTACTTGCTTTTACTAACATGCATACGAAGGCAAGTTAGCTGAAACTGTTAGGACTTCCCAGATGAAAACCAACATGCCTTGAGGGCTGAGAAGCCCTGATTTGCCTGCAGTATGTCTCCTGCAGAAAAAGTCAAGGAGTTGCAGACTAGCCTTTCTCTGCTGAACGGAAGAACGCATCTAGCCAGAGAAATATTTTAACTTGTAACACTGGAACGTTGCTGTTGACAAAGTCTGGCAGCTGTGAATGTAAACACTGCTGTTCAAATCTGTTTGCTTGTCGTTTAATAATTGGTAGACGTAAGGAGCGTGCCTGGTGGCATTGTACAAAGCTAACGTCTTATTTAAACAAGGAGACTTGCACAGAATAACTTTGCTAATTCCAGATGCCAGAAGAGGCATCAGCAACATTTTTTCTACAGCTTCTAAATTCTATGACTTAAAAGAATGAAATCACTCTCGTACATGGCTTAGACAAAGGGGTTTTCACTGCCTTCATTCTTTTCCCTGAGAAGTATTTTCAAATAGCCAAGAGGAATTTGGGGGAGAGAGAAAACTTGCAAAGGATTTAATCTAGGTGTGGATATAGAAAACAGACAAATAGATAAAGGTGAGCATAGACTCCTTTTTCAGGATGTGTGGACCAGAAAGGTAAGACAGAATACACGCCCTGAGGAAGGTCCTCAGAAAGGTCTCCGACAAGAAGGCTGTTTGGTGGAGAGAACTCCTGTTAGAACAACAGATTTCTGCTTTGCCTAAATCACAGATAGTAACTACACAAATATTTGTTTGCAAAAAACTACCAGCAGCTAAAATCTAACCATAGGAAACGTGTTCCCTCCGGTGAATATGAGCTTCCAGACTGATGAAGTTTTACCTTTGTGGATCTGGCAGGGAAAGGAACCCAATCCATTTCCGTAACCGGGCAGCAACTTCCAGCAACACTGAGGGATGCACGAGGCCCTCTGTTTCGGTGCTTCGTGCTTAGGACTCATTATCGAAGCTCTCCTGCTTTGCTCTATATATCCCTTAAACTCCATAACCAATCAATGCAACAATAATGAAGATAACCAATGACCTGTGGGCCCGTGTTGACATTAATTGTATCATAGTATAGGCATGCATGTACGCTGGTTTGGAGACAGTTAAAAAAAAGAAAGTAAAAATCAGTGCCTTGGCTGTTGACCACGTATTTTTTAAAAGTAACCACGCTTTGCTTTCGAACAGTTTTAATGAATTTACCTCCCTTTTAGATGGAAAACAAAGTCCTAGAGTTTCTTAGAAATCGAAGCTGCTAAGAAATAATAAGAAAACCTGAACACTGCAACAATTCCTTGCTTCTAGTCAGGGTGATTGCTCTTGTGTGCCCATGCGTGTTCCCCTGCTGTGATGCTGTCCTGCAGCAGTTTCTGGGAAATCAGGTACCACAGATGACAGCTCCTGTGCCTTGACACAGCGTGGCTGTGCTGGTCAAAGCAGCCGGTCAGTGCTAGAGCATGTTCCTGCATTCGTGCTAGAAAAATCCCGTGTTGCAGTTTACGAGAGAAGTTGGTTATACAGAGGTTTCTGAGCCAAAGTAATGAAACTCTGTGAAACGCGGACACGGGCACCACCTTAATGCAACCCCGGTGCATTCGATGCAGGTGTCAGCTTGACTTCTTGTCAGCAGTGTGCGCAGGTGGCAGCCGGGGTGTGTGTGTGTATGTTGCTTCCGATTGAACCTGTGTATGTCCTTGTGAAAGGTTTTTTCTGGGTGCTTTTCCTGAATTGGTTTCCAAAAGGAGGGAAACAGTGTTGTCTTCCATGTGAGACGTGCCATGGATGCTCTACAGCATCAGCGACATCTCCCTCCTCGCACAGGCCAGGCTGGGGGAGGGGGGGGTCCCTATTTCCCAGGATTTCGTAAAGGCGGGGGAGGGGGGTGGGAAAAAATCTCATGCCAGACCTCCAGAACAGAAAATAAAAAGCCAATTGTTTAGATTAACTTTTGGAAAAGGTTGAAAACACTTTGTTAACAAAAAATAAATTAAAAAATCAGAGCTTTGATGAGGGTAACGCATACCGATGAGGTGACCCGCCGGCGGGATGGACACGCGCCGGTACCTACCCGGACATTTCACATCCATGAAGTAGGAGTTCGGGCTCTGCACCAGGCGCTTCTTCTTGTGCTTCTTCCTCTCGTCCTCCAAGGAGGGGTGCGCCAGGTCCGTGGCCAGCTGCGGGGGCAAGAGGCGCAACGCAACGCGTGTGAGGCGGCTGCTGCTGCCGCCGCTGCTGCCCTCGCCCGCTCCCCTCCCCCGCCCCGCGGGGGCCGATGGCAGGTGCCTGCCGGCAGCGAGCCCCGATACCGCGCCGAGCGGCCCGGCCGCCGCTGGTAAACAACTCACCGGCATGGCCGCCTCCGCGCTGCGCCGCGCCGCGCCGCCCCGCCCCGCCCCGCCGCGCGCTGCACTGCCCGCCCCGCCCCGCGCTGCACTGCCCGCCCCGCCCCGCCCCGCACTGCACTACACTGCCCGCCCCGCCCCGCCCGCGCTGCACTGCCCCGCCCCGCCCCGCCCCGCGCTGCCCCGCCCCGCCCCGCCCTGCACTGCACTGCACTGCCCGCCCCGCCCCGCCCGCGCTGCACTGCCCCGCCCCGCCCCGCTCCGCCCCGCGCTGCCCCGCCCCGCCCCACCGGGGCTGCGCCGCCTGTCGGGCCACGGGCCGCCCGTGGGCGCTGGGAGCTGGGCGGCCGCAGGGGCGTCGCGCCCGGCTCGGGCACGGACCGGCGCCGGTGGGGTGAAGGGGCCGGGATCCGCCCCGCGGCCGCTGCGGGCGGCGCCGGTGCCGGCAGGGCCGCAGCCCTTCCCCAAGCGCTGCCGCTTGCCCGCGCCGCGGCGCCGGGCGGGCCGCCCCGGGGAACCGGTGGGGGCTGCGGGTCCCGCCCGTGCCAGTGTCGCCGGGCTGGGGGCTGGGCTCGTGCGCGTCCCGCGCCCACCGCGGCGGGAGGGGTTAGTCACCGCCCCGCGAGCCGGGCGGGGCAGCGCGAGCAGTGGCGGGAGTGGGACAAACACCTCTCATCAAACACCTCCCGCTCTGCTTGAGCGACGGGGTGCGCGGGTCGCTCCGTAATTAAAACTGTCACAGGCGCAGCCCCTGCGGGTCCCTGTTGTCACGTGGGCCCGGGGCGCGGGGCGGTGTGATGCGCCGGGAGGCCACCAGGGGGCACGGCAGCCCGTGGGAACCGCGGTGTGTGGTGTCCCCGGTGTGCGGTGTCCCGGCCTGCGGCGTGTCCCCCGTGTGCAGCGTGTCCCGGTGTGCGGCGTGTCCCGGGTGTGTGCTGACCCGGCCTGCGACATGTCCCCCTGTGCAGCGTGTCCCTGCGTGTAGCATGTCCCCGCGTGTCATGTCCCCGCATGCGGTGTGTCCCCACGTGCGGCATGTCCCCCTGTGTGCAGCGTGTCCCAGCATGCAGCGTGTCCCGGCATGTGGCGTGTCCCCCCATGCAGTGTGTCCCCCTGCATGTGGCATGTCCCCGGCGTGTGGTGTCCTGGCCTGAGGCATGTCCCCGCATGTGGCGTGTCCCCAAGTGCAGCGTGTCCCCACGTGCGGTGTGTGTCCCGGCGTGCAGCGTGTCCCTGCATGCAGCATGTTCCCGGTGTGCAGTGTCCCAGCCTGCAGCGTGTCCCCCCCCCGTGTGCAGCATGTCCCCACGTGCAGCATGCCCCGGTGTGCGGCGTGTCCCAGGTGTGTGGTGAACTGGCCTGCAACATGTCCCTGTGTGCAGCGTGTCCCCACGTGCAGCGTGTCCCAGTGTGCATTATGTCCCCACGTGTGGTGTGTCCCTGCGTACGGTGTGACCTAGTGTGTGGTGTGTCCCTACATGCGGCATGTCCCCCTGCGTGCAGCGTGTCCCAGCATCCAGCGTGTCCCAGCGTGTGGCGTGTCCCCTCACGTGTGGCATGTCTCCACATGGGGCGTGTCCCCGGTGTGTGGTGACCCAGCATGCAGTGTGTCCCCATGTACAGTGTGTCCCAGTGTGCAGGGTGTCCTCACATGTGGCGTGTCCCCACATGTGGCGTGTCCCCACATGCGGTGTGTCCCAGGGTGCGGCATGTCCCCACGTGTGGCATGTCCCCGTGTGTGCAGCGTGTCCCAGCATCCAGAGTGTCCTGGTGTGTGGGGTGTCCCCCTGTGTGCGGCGTGTCCCCCCCGTGCAGCATGTCCCTGCATGCAGTGTGTCCTGGCGTGCGGTGTGTCCCCCCGTGTATGGCAAGTCCCCAGATGTGGTGTGCCCCCAGAGTGTGGTGTTCTGGCCTGAGGCGTGTCCCCACATGCAGTGTGTCCCCACGTGTGGCGTGTCCCCACGTGCAGCATGTCCCCACATGTGGCATGTCCCAGTGTGTGGTGTGTCCCTGGTGTGTGGTGACCCGGCCTGCAGTGTGTCCCCACGTGCAGTGTGTCCCAGTGTGCCGTGTGTCCCCTCATGTGGTGTGTCCTGGTATGCAGCATGTTCCTGCATGTGGCGTGTCCCTGCATGCGGTGTGTCCCAGTGTGTGGCGTGTCCCCATGTGCAGCATGTCCCCCTGTGTTCAGCGTGTCCCAGCATCCAGCGTGTCCTGGCATGTGGAGTGTCCCTGTGTGTGGCATGTCCCCAGTGTGTGGTGTCCCAGCCTGTGGCATGTGCCCACATGTGGCGTGTCGCTGTGTGTCCTGCCTGACGCACACCAATGCCCCGAGCAAACTCTCTGTCGGGTTTGCCGTGAGCACACTGGGGCTGTGAGCCCCGCAGCGGCGCATCTGCCGACGGCGGCACCCTCGGCACCGGGGTGGCCCCGGGGCAGGGACCCCACACAGCTCCCACCCGAACCCTGCGTTATCCTGCGGGAATGGGCCCGCGCTCTGCAAGGCTCCGTGCCGTTACACCGGGTTCCCTCTTCTTGCCTTAACAACGTCATCCCGTAACACCGTAACGCTCTGTTAGCGTTCGTTCCTGATGCGCTGGGTGGTGCTGACCCGCAGAGGCATTCTGGAAGCATTTCTTCTGTGTCACTGGAAGCGTTTCTCCTTGTGTCACAGGGAGTTTAACGTGGACGACCCTGACCCACATTTCCCCTGCCTGCGGCCCGTGGCGCTGGGGACACAGGCCATCAGCAGCACAGGCAGCCCGAGCCTCAGCTGCTCCTACGGCCTTTCAGCCTTCTTCAACGGCATGTTGCTTACCTGCGAGCAGATGGGAAAGGGGAGAAACTGTGAAGCCTGTTGGTTAACAGTCTGAAGGAGAATCGTGCCTGTCTTTAAGAAAATACCTTCACAATGTACAAATCACCACCGGCAAACCCCCAGGACTCCTGAAGTGCTGCCCTCCTTCACCGCTTCCCCCTGGCCTTCCCTGCCTCAATGTCTCCCCTGCGAGGAGCCTGGGGTGCTTGAGGAAGACTTTACAGTCACAATTCATGTGAAAAATCGGTTCCTGTGGAAGGAGGGGCAGACAGGGTGATCTGAAAACAGGGTGTGTTTTGGACACATCCCTCTGGTTCTCTATTTTGGTTTTACTTGGAGGTTCATTTCCTTTTCATAACTCCTTTAGTCCAGCGACCTGCTGAGCGACTCAGTTCTCACGCATTACCTTCAGTCTCACAACCGAAGCGTTTTTGGAAGCATACTCCTTAGAAAACAGAAACGCAGCACTGAGTCTACGTGGCGAGTTAACAGGGAGAGAAACGCAGTCGGTACCACCGTGGCCTACAGAGACCGAGAGATTCGGGTCCGAGGGAAGGACTTCCCCTTCCCAGCCTTCTCCCAGCAAACAGGCTTCGGTCTCATTTCAGAGAAAGGAACAGGAAACATTATCTATCTGCCAGAAGGACGACAGAACCTTTCCAAAAGCTCAGCCCAAGATGTTTAAAACCAACGTAGTGACTGTTGGGTTTTTTCTGCGTGGCAAGTGGCAGCCTCTTGCCGTTTCTGTCCCCGGTGGCAGGCCCTGCGGTGGGTGGTCTCCTGCTGGGCTGGGACAGCCAGCGAGCCTCCCCTGTGACCAGGGAGGTGGCGGCAGGGCACCCTGACACCCGGTGCCCCCCGTCCTGCTCCATCGGTGCCTCTCTGCAGCCGAGTCTGGGTGCGTCCTTATGATTTGCTATCTGATGTTGCCGAGAATACAGGCTTTTGCAGGGGGGGTTGCTATAAAACCTTGTTCTAACTGACGGTGGTCACTGCAGAAGTGAGTGTTGGCTGGTTTTCAGAAAACAATTTCACCCTAATAATGGTTTGTCCGGCGTGCCAGGACATGGCTGGGTGTCTGCAGCACTGCAGTAAAGCTGTCTGGCTTTCCGCACACCACCGGCTCCAAGCTGCACTCAGAATTAGTAGGTTCACTTCCAGCGGTATGTTTGACCTGGAGTGCAGTCTGCCTGGGGTTTTACCTGTACTGGAGAATTAAGTATTACAGTTGTAATTGATTATAAATTAATGGCGTAAACCATGGCATGCAGTCATTTGGTTTAAATATGCTTACGCAGATATTTTAGGTTAGCCCAGGAACTTGAAGAAGGTCCACTTTTACCGCTAGTGTAATAGCAAACTTGGAAATTAACGGCACTTACAGATAAGGCTTTTACAGTGCTTTTCCTTTCTGGAATTGAACTGTACATACTTAAGTCTCTTCCCCGCCACCCCACACCCCCCCCCCCCCGCCCAATACTGTCTTGATTTAACCACTTCTACATAAAGTTCTGCAATATATACAAATGCATACATTGAGATCACTGAAGGACTGTTCTTTGTAAAGACCAAAAAAAAAAAAAATCAAACCTATGCATTCATCTTCTTAAAACCAGGCCCTAAAACCAGAACATATCGGCGTATCGAATGCAGCAGAACGAGCATAGAAGTATCTACCTGCAGTGAAAGACATATTGACTGGAACTAGGGAGTAAGTGACATTTTTTTTTAGAGGAGCGTCACATGATGGTCATCAAACAGCAATAAATTGCAGGGGCATTTGCCAAAACCAGAGTTGCTAAAGATATGCGTCAAAAATATTATCATATTAGCTAGCAGAGTCCAAAAGCTAAGGAGCAAAGCTCACGTTAATAATTTGTGGTTAGGTGGCATTCAGGGCAAGACTGCCTCGTTAGATTATCTTTTGTAGGGCTTGGACCTGTGGATTCCAATTAGTGCCAAAATAACAGGATCCTGGTTCTATCAATATGTTTTAAATGCAATCTTTTTTCTGAAACCTTGTACTTAATTTGATATGTAGAATTTCCTACAAGTTCACATGCATTGAACAGAAGAGTTTGATTGAAGATAGAATTTCACACAGTTCTCTTTTCACTTAACCAGTCTCACCTTTGAACTGAGTGGGGAAAGGGATTTTTGAAAGCTGAAGTAATGGTGTCTATCATTTGAGAAAGTGAAAATGAGAGTGGGAATGAAGTAGCAATGTAATCTGTTTTTTTTTTGTAAAAATGTAGGTGTTGGTAAACTAATCACAGGGTTTTTAATGTGTCTGTAAAGATTGTTGAACTTATTGCGTGTGAATAGAGGGAGTGATTGCATTTTGCTATTCCTATTTAGTGCCTTTCTTAAATGAAGTGCTTTGTTGGATGTACATTACATACACCTCGGTGACTAACGGAATCCTGACATGTCTTGGTTGGGACAGCATCCGTGTACTGGATGACCTTCAGCTGTAGTATTCAGGCAGAACTGTTAGGGCAGTCACTCAGGGGTTGTAAACAGTTTTATGGTTTTTTGAAATGTACAAATGGGCATCACTCTGTTATGGTGCTACCTGCCTTTCTATAGTGACGCAAGGTAAACCGTAATGTCAAACATCTTCTATTTCCTACACATTCAGTGTTTCCCCTCAGTGGTTCTCCCGTGTCAGAAAAAAATGAAACGTTTAATTGCAGTTGATCTATTTGACTGCAATGCAATACAAAACAAATGCTGCCTTTTCCAATACAGTGCAATAACAAAGACTGGGCTTCAAAGTATCTTCATGGAATAGGTGTCACAGTGGCTTCGTTATTGAGCCTCAGCAGCCTCGGTAGTACTCCTCAAGGTTTTACTAACAGATTGCAAGGTATACAATTGTACAAGTGCAGGTTTTCCACATTCTAGAAAATCAAAAATATGTAACTTTTAATTTTTATATCTTGTTTTTAAAGTTCATAGTGAAGTAAACATCTGTCCCTTGGATCTGGCAAACTGGTGCTTTTCCAAATCAGAACAGAACGCAGTATTGCAAAGCACCAGTGTAATTGAAGAGGGAAGTAATTTGCATTATTTTTCTGTAAAACTACTCTTGAGTAACAGATGGCAATCGCAAACATATTGCTCCAGGGACATATGGAAGTCTATTTGTTCCATAAAACTCAAGAGTGAATATTAACCCCCGAATTACTCTCGTCAGTGCTGAAATATGATTGTGTAGTAATCTTCAGTATGGCCATGATTACAGTACATGGCAACTCCCACCTCTGAAAATACAGATACAGGGAAATGTTTCAGAGATTAGTTTTTCATTTGCAATTTTCTATAATCTGATTATTCATGCTAGTCTGAAATCATTAAACAATTTGGTTTGACTGCTTCAGTGCCAGGTTGCCATTATCTTTTACAAACTTAAATCTCCTAATTAGTGACTGTAACAACCCATCTTAACATCTAAACAGCCCAACTGCTAATTCTGTAGTACAAAAGTGAACCAAGCAGCCACATTTCCAGATTCCAACCTGAACTGGGCAGAGGTCTCCAGGTGTGTAAAAAAAAAATACATTGGCAATTCCCCCCTTCTTGTTTTGCTGCCTTTACTGTGCTTTGCCAGATGATGGATACCCTGGTCTCCCAGAGGTCTCAGTCAAACAAACAATTAAATTTTTACTTTAATCACAACACAGCACCTATGATATAAAACTAGATTTTGGTACAATTAGCTAGCAGTTAGATAAGCACTCATGGTGAGCTCTTACAAATTCACCTTGTACAGAGATTTACATCAGACCTGGCATCGGCTTATTGATGGTTTGTTACATATTGGCCAGGAGCACCACCAAACTGAGACCCTTAATGAGGAAGATTTGGAATCTTTGGAAATTAACTAGGAGCAACACAGCTTTTGGTTTTTCCTGGTTTATAATGGCCGAAGGTGTTTGTTTGCCGTGATCCCTCAGGATACTTTGCACAAATACAGCAGTAGCCAGGCTAGTTTAGCCCCATTTCACCCCGTCAAAGTGTAGGTTAATGTCATGGAGTGGTTTTTTGGTGTGCTTAGAGTACGGAGGCTAACCACATGTGGCAGAGCTTTAGTATTCAAAGTTAATTTTGTTTGATTCCGTATAGAACTCGGTGTGTCTATTTGCCAAATTAACAGCAAATAAACCCCAAGAAAGGACCTGTTACAGTTTTGGGCTGCGCTATAACCAAGGGATTTGGCTGCAGGTGGGAGACACCAGCCGGTCTCCCTGGGCTGCTGCTGGGGGGTCAAATCATGTTTGCACCCCTGATCCTGCTCAGAGGGTGCTTGGACCCCTGGGGCTATGGCGGGGCCCCCGAGGCTGCAGGGCGCAGGTGATGGGCAGGAGGGGGCCTGGCCGCGGGTGCCTTAGGGCTGTCCCTGTCTCTGTCCCCGCACCGGCCCCGGGGGGCTGGGGAAGGGAGGTGGCGGTTCAGCCCTGCAGGATGGCAGTCCCTTGGTCCCTTCGGGAATGGCTGGCGGGAAACGGCTGTTTTCCTTTGTTTTCCGAAGAGGTGGGCGAGAACTGCTGGAGTGATTTACAGAGATTTCTGTTTTTAGCTTGTCTAAAGGCTACAGTTTTGAAAGTAAATTAAAGCAATAACTCTTCACTGTCACCGCGGAGCGTTTCAGTAATGCTGTTTATTTTTATAGCGCCTCATGACACCCCATGGGGAACACGGAGTAACGGAGCCGTACGGAGGCGGCCGCGCCAGGAGGCCATTGTCATCATCAGCGGGAGGGGACAGGGGCGCTGGCGGCAGCGCTGTGCGGCGGCCACGTGTCGCTCTGCAGCACCCATGGCTTTAGCGCCGCTCTCGACGGCGTGGAAGTCATTCCTCTGGTGGGCACAGGTCTGTCCCTCGCTCACCAGGCCCACACGTGAGGCCAAACGCGGTCACGTTCCACCTGTGCCTGCTGGTGACCCGCAGCCTCCCGGCGTTGCTCGCGCTGGTAAAGACGCCCGCGGCCGTTTACAGATGGAGCTGCATCCCGCAGCACCCTGGACCCAGCGCCGCGCAGGACGAGGCCATGCGGCTGCTGGGGGACAGTGGCTGCCGCCCGAGGGGGTCAGTGTCCCCCCGCCGTGTCCCGGCCCCGCGGCCCCTGGAGCGCCGGGGACGTGCGGGGTCAGGCCCCGCGGCCCCCGCGGGTTTCAGGGCCGCGCCGCAACGGTCGCATCTGCGGCCGCACGGAGGGGAGGGGGCGGGCAGGCGCGGGGCGGCGGGGCTGCCCGTGCGGGGCTGGCGGGGCTGCCCGACCTGTGCGGGGCTCCCGGGGCCGGCTGGCAGTGCGGAGCTCCCAGGACCGCTCTCCCGGGGTGGGCTGCCCGTGCGGGGCTCCCGGGGCGGGCTGGCAGTGGGGGCTCCCGGGGCCGCTCTCCCAGTGCGGGGCTGGCAGTGGGGGCTCCCGGGGCCGCTCTCCCAGTGCGGGGCTGGCAGTGGGGGCTCCCGGGGCCGCTCTCCCAGTGCGGGGCTGGCAGTGCGGGCTCCCGGCCGCCTACAGCTCCCGTCGGGCCGCGGGGCGGGGCGCGCCGGCTGCCGTGCGTGGGCGCTGGGCGGGGCCTGCCCGCCCCCCCGGCCGCCCCCCCTGCTGCGGCGGCGAGCCCCAGGCCGAGGGAAGATGGCGAAGACCTACGACTATCTGTTCAAGCTGCTGCTGATCGGCGACTCGGGTGTGGGCAAGACCTGCCTGCTCTTCCGCTTCAGCGAGGACGCCTTCAACACCACCTTCATCTCCACGATCGGTGAGGCGCCGCGGCGGCCGCCGCCCTGCGGCCCGGGGGGTTCCTGGCCGGGGCCCTCCGGCCGGGCCGGGGCCGCGCCTGGCGGCAGCGGGCGGGAGCCCTGCCGGCGCCCAGCCGGAGCCCTGCCGCCGTTGCGCGGGCCCCGCGGGGAGCGGCCGCCCCGCTCCTGGTGTCGGCGGCGGGGCCCGGTGCGGGCAGGCCGCGCGGGGAAGGGTTCGCCCCGCGGCGGCGGGGCCGGGCGGCGGCAGCGGGGCCGGCGGGGCGCGGCCGGGAGCGGCCCGCGGCGGTCGGGGCCGGGGCCGGGGCCGCGGCGGTGCGCGGCCCTCCCGCTGTCTCGCCGGCCCCTCCGTGCGCGGGGCCGGGAGCGGGCCGGGCCGCTGGATGGAGAACGGCGGCTCCCGCGGGGCTGCGCGGCGGCGGTGCCCGGCGGCCCCGGGCTGTAGCTCTGCGGGTGGCCGCTCGCCCCGGCGCCTGTGCCCGTGGCCGGGGGGCTGGCCCGGCCCTCCCGGGCAGCGGCTTCTTCGCCCCGGGGCGGAGGGGCCGCCCGGCAGCACTCGGGCCCGGCGACACCGGGGAGGCGGCCGGGGCGTCCCGCGGCTCCGCCAGCCGCTCCGGGGGGCCGGGGGTGTCGCGCACCCCAGCGCGCCGCCGCCTGCGGCGCTGTCAGAAACGCCGCCTTGGAGCGGCGGTGCGGGGCGCGGTGCTGGGCACAGGGTTTGGTGCTGGGCTCGGTGCTGGGCGCTGTGCTGGGATCCGCGGGGGCCTCATTTCCCAGATCTGCATTCCCAGTTCTGCACTGGGACGTGCCGGACTGGGAGGCCAGCCAGCCGGGGCTGGGGTGGGGTGGGGGGGCCCTCAGCGGTGCTGCTTGGAGAGGGGACAGCAGTAAGGCTGGCTTGGAAGGGCAGTGCCAAGGGAGTGAGCGGAGCCTTCTCTGGAAGGGGCCGGGTGTGAGGGTGTGGTGGGCGAGGTGTGACCCGGCCGCCCTGCTGTGCTGGGCGCGGGCGGGAATTGCAGGTTTGTCCAGGTGGCTGCGGCCCGGGGGGCTCGCGCTGTGGGAGTGGGATCACTGCAGCTCAGAACTGCCTTCCCGAAGTCTGAACCGGCGCGTTCCTTTCCCCCTGCAACCCCCTTCAGAGATGCTGTATCAGTAACACCGGCTCATCGAGGCCTGAGCAGCATTTTACCTAAAAAGGTCAATTTTGCTGCATCTCTGGTAAAGGCTTCATAAACATTAATAATTCCTGTATAGTTTTTTTAAAAAAAACCCAACCACAGAAACCCACCCTACGTTGGGACCATGCCAAATATAAAATACTTCTTTATGCTCCTAGAAAGATAGCTAACGTCAATGGGTGCGCCCGTCTTCCAGCCATTTTCTTGATGTTTCTTGAACTGCTTAGCCCCTTGGTACTTCTTTTACTCAGTCACTTTGAAGGCTGGGGGATTATGGATGTGGTGCTGTTTTTTCTTACCTTATTCAGCAAATGTTGCATTTGCTCTCACTCCTTTCCTTTATACTTGCTTTCACAAGGGTCTTGTTTTCAACGCTCTTCAGCTTGAAGAAACTTACTACTAATAACTGAGGCATAATTCTGGTTTTATAGGTTGTATTCATGATTGCACAGTTATGTTTCCCTCCTTGTAATTTTTTCCGTCCAGTCCCTTTTATTTTTTTTTTTTTTTCAAAGGACCTACAAGCAGGAAAGTTGACAATGCAGGGAAAAGTGAAACTGTTCATAAAATGCTGATGTATGCTTAAATAAAAAGGCTTGGGCTTTGGTGTTGTTTTTCTTTTTTTTTTTTTTTTTCAGGCTTCCTCATGGATTGCTTGTATTACTTCTAGGTCAATCACGTAGATTGAATCTGTTTGTTCTTGATGCACTCGCTTTATGAGTGCGTGGTGGTCAGTTTTACAATCATAACTAATACATCTAATGAGCTTAGGAGCATTCCACTCTTAACAGTTCTGATTTTTTTTTTTTTTTTGCTTGACTGATAAAGCATAGCCAGCCACGGTGTGGAGGGAGCCGCAGGGTTGCAGTGCTTTTCCCAAACAGGCCCTCCTGCTTGTTGAAGTTTTAAGGTCTCCAGATTAGCATCCCTAACCAAACACACTGAACCTTCCTGAAGTATAAGCTGCCAGGCTGGTTTGTTTGTATGTTCTCCAAAAAGTGGGATCTGCAATGTGATGGTACTTACTGTTACAGTGTCTGTCAGTTCACAAAGATTTTAATTAGTGCACGCGATATTATGTGCCCATAGTGATGCCCTAGTTCTCCTCTGGTCCGTCTCTCTCCTAACGAGATTGGAGTTGGTTTAGCTTGAAGTCTGAGAAGGCATGTGCTTGAGGTGTGTGAATGTCAAATGTTATTGTTTAATCTTACATATGTAAATGCTATTTGTGAATGAGGGGAGTCATTTAGAGGTTTTTCTTAACTATATGAGGTTAAACTTTAAACTGTTTTAACTTTTTTTCTTAGAGTCTACATCCAGAAATTAAAGCAAACTTTATTGCTGTGATGAAAGGGCCCACATGCTAAGCACCAGATACCTTTCTTATAATTCCCTATTTCTGTTGTTTAGTAGTTTAACCGGGGTTAAACCATGACACTTCAGTTACTAGAGTGATGGACACACTTTCCAAAAGGAAAAAAAAAGGAAGTAGGGGGAGGATGTGGAAATACTGCTTTACTATAAAATATTTGTTTTACTTGGCCTCAATGTTCGTATCATAGAAACGAGTCAATAACGAATTGTAGTTACTTGGTCATCTTGCACGGCATGCTTCTGCCATGCTTTGCAGATACCCTTCTCTTTTGCTGTTATGCAAAATGCTCCTGTGATGCTACTGCCTTGTGGATTGCTCCAAGGTCTGTGAACGGTCCCTTCCTGTTTCTCCTGGAGGCTTTGGTCACGCTGCGGTGACGGCTGTACCGATTCAAACAGTAAGTTCTTCCAGTCAGGTGTCCTGTGGCCAGGGGTTGCATAGAAAGCAGGATAAAAGTGCAGTGCACGTATATGTATAACTTACCAGACTTTTAAAGTTCTTTTTTGGGCGGTTCTTCGTGCTAGAGTCTCTGTGTCTGTGTCTTGGCTGCCTGACGTAGTCATACCTCCAGCAGAGCCTGCTGTCCATTGCGAGAGGTGAGCCAGCAGCCTTTCTGCCGGGTGGTCCTCTTGGCCGCTCCAAGCGATGCGTTCCCGGTCCGTGCCGTCACAGACTGCCTTCCCAGCTTTAGGCAAGGCAGGCCTTGGCCTTCTGCACCGTCCGGTGTTTCATGGGGGGCTCTTTAGCTCCGTTTGGAAAATCACTGGAAGGGCTCACAAGTCGTAATGCTGCTGTGGGCCCCGGTGAGGATCAGCTTTTCACTGTTAGCACGGGATAAAACTTTTTTTTACAATGGGAGTGGATTATGTAAAGTTATGTTGTTTAGTTTGCTTCCTGAGTTGGAACTTCTGCTTTTGCACAGTTCTATATGGAAAGTAGAATGCAGTTGAGTCAGCTCTTTTTCACACTTCAACAGCTCCTAAAGCAAAACTTATCTTGGGAGTATCTCGTGTGTATTTTGCTTGTAGTTTCAGAGCGGTGTACGAGAATAGGAAGCATTAATTTAGCAGTCTCTAAGTGTCTTAACTTGCTGTTCAAGTTGTGCTGCCCGGTAAAACTGGATTGCATGTATCATTCCAAATAATAAGGCTTATTCTTTGCATTCCTTTCAACTTTTTGTTTAAACTGGTTTCTGTGGGAATAAAGTTATATCTTTTAGCTGATAGCATTTTTGACTTAATACAAAGACTTGCTGACTGACATAGAATCTGTTGCATTTCTTTTTTTTTTAATTCAAGACGCTCTCAGCGTTTGGCAGGAAGTTGCCCACACCAGATAGTACTGTATCTGAGGGTTGAAACAATTTGTTGATTTTACAGAAGTAACTTTTCCTTAGCCTGCATCTTGCAAAATGGGACACTCCTCCGGCAATCAAGCACGTGTACACTGACCTTTGAACACTTTGATGAAAAACCTTTGACAAGCAAAATTATCAACTTCCCTTTTGCAGTGAAATTTCCATGTCTGTAATGTGTAATGGAAATTGTTTTAGCCTACTCAAGTCAAAATTATTTCCTCACAGAGTATTTCTACTCTTTGTCCCCATGGTTCCTTGTACGTAGACAAAAGATTGGTTGTGTGTTTGTTGGGTTTTTTCCCACCCTCCCATTATGCTTCAGCATTCCCGATCCTCATTCAGTCAATTGCTTTTGGGCTTCACCAGATGGTAGGAGCTGTAGAAGAAAACACACATCAGTGATGGATGAGCAAAGGGAGGGAAGAGTCAGGAAGGCGTTGTCAGTAGTACTTTATTAATGGCTGTTATAATAAATGAATTGTAAGTAAGACTGAAGTGACTGAGACTAGTGTGTCTCAGGTGGTGCCGTTACTCATATCTGCAGAATGGAAGTGCACGTTCAAGGTTTGTGGGGTCTGGGACGTGGGACTCTTCAGGACAGTGCGAGAAGGAGGTCAGAGGGTCCATATGGGAATAGTGAAGATGGGGGTAATGGGGGTAAACGTCAAACTGGAAGAGTGATTACGTTTTCAAGTATCTGGTGGGTGGTCAGCAAGATGTTCTCCTGGTGGTGGTCAGAAATTGTCGTAGTTGGAAACATCATAGATTAAGAGCATTAGAGTTTTTGTCTCTTGTGACCTTAAATTCGATATTAATGCCTCGCTGGTAACTGAAGACGTCGTAGGCTTTGATTTTTGTCTGCCAGTGAGACTGCATTACCCTACTGTATTCTGCAACAGGCCAGCAATGTAAAGTGAAATTGCTTGGCTTTTATTAAAAATGCTGTTGCAGCTTTCTTGCTGCGTGTTATTCTTCAGGAGTGTGGCAGATGTCTAACTGGTCTGTGCCTGTTCCCAACTGGCAGATGGAGGTCTATCTTGGTTATGTGTTATCTGGTGGTTTGAGTGACAGGAGGGCAGCTTAGAGCTGCTTTTTGCCTTGGTTCGAGTGCGGAGCTAACACAGGCAAACGTTGAATGAATGTGGGAACAAATGTATTGATTGATTAATACAGGCTTTGGGAGAGGTATTAAAGACACATAGCTTTTGTTTGAGAATTTTTAATTTACTTTTTTGGGAGCATTTCCTAGCCATTCTGCAACATTTTGAACTGACTTAATTCAGAATTTAATTGAAATGCATAACAGGTGATGAAGAATACAAAGAATACATGCAGTATTTGTAGGGATACTTTATTTCAGGTTTTGTGGTAGAAAGTAGGTGTGTGTTTGTAATTCAAATGATATTATATTGCTTTTTATTTTTAATTGGATGTTATGGTAGCTTAAGTGCCCAGTCCATCAAGCTGACCATGGATACAGTAAATAGATCTGATCCTTTTCTAATGTGAATAAACTATGAATAATAGTAACTGCAATGGAGTTGCACTGTTTAAGACTGTTGTACAAGCAGAGTTGATCCAGAGGCTTTTAGTTGCTGGACTTGAAACTCAAAACTAAAGTCAGCAGCTTCCTGTCCCCACACGAGTTGCAGTGCCATGTAATTCAGTGTGTCTTAAAGGGGTTTTGACCAGTAATTGCGTGTATTATCAGTTTAATCTTGTGGTTTGCAGTCAGCTTTCCTCTTAAATGCAAGCTATGACACTTTTGATCAGATCATACATAGTTTTAAAGGCAGCTAAAGTGCTGCATGTTTCATAAGACTTCTCTTCTGCTGGGGAGAGTGAACAGTTGACCAAGTTTAAGATGATTTGTATTTGGTTTGCTGCTGCTGTGCAGACTACTGCTTTGGGCACCAGAGAGGAAAAAAACAACCACCCTGATGCTGAAGTTAGTGGCGTTTTTGTAGGTGTGTGGCAGCATCTAAGAATGCATAAAGCAGACTGGTCACTAACAGGAGTCTGGCACCGAATCTGGAGCTCAGGAGGAACAGGGTGAGTTTAAGAAATTGGGCAAAGCTGAAGTGGCTGCTAGCCAGGGAACACATACCCTGCTCACGCCCACCCCACCCCACTTTCTTTCATTTCCCAGAGATAAATAGATTTCCTTTGCTGAGACAAAATACCTTGTCTGTATGTTGTGACTTCTGATGGGATTAAAGCTGAAATAAGGTATCTGTGTCAACCCAGGCGTGGAAGGCAGGAGGAAGATACAGTAAGTGAGAGTAACTGCTGGCTGGGAGAATGTCCCTGGCTTAGCAGAAGTGGCTAGGGAGGAGTACTTAGAATATGCAGTGCACAAAAAAGAGGTGGAGTGGCCATGAAAAGAACCTTGCATAATGTAGGAAAACTGTTACATGCTGAGTATGGCCTTCATGAATAAGTTTTGCCTGTTAATTTAGGTAGTAAAAAGCCTTTCAAAAAAGGCCTATTTCATCATTCACATAAGAAGTCAAATAAAGCAGCCCTTCTTCCCTTAACGTCCTTTGCTTCCCAAACAAAACAAAAAAAACAAAAACCCAAACTCACATATTTACATCCATGTAAAAACATGGGCTTAAAAAAGCCTCCGATAAAAATGATGTTCCCAAAGTCTGTTGAGAGCGCTATCTTTAAAAATAACTTCAATAAGTATAAACCTTCTGCTTTGACTTCTGGCATGATTTTGCTGTCTCACTAGGTACCTTACACTCCTGTTTCTAAAACGTGACTGTATTTCAGATTCTTAACTGAAATTCCTAGATTAGATGATTTACCCTAACAAAGATAATTCTTCCTGGATGAGATACTCTGAACTTCGTAGATAATCAAGATCCTTTTGGCCAGAGTCACCAGTTACAAAGCTGTCTCTTACTGCCATTGCTGATATGTGCTTTTTTTTTTTTTTTTTTTTTTTCATTTTTATGCTTGTTTTATGTTGCTGGTATACATATTCGATGTACGTTTCTTTCCAATTTTAGCAGGCCCATGCCCTCTGAAGTCTCATCTGTTTAATGAGTGGGGTATTCCTGCATTCCTGTAAAAGATTAAAAAATTTCATCATTGCTCATCTCTTAATCACTTCTGTCTTTATAGTGGTCATGTGTAATTGATGCCTGCTCTGTCTAACATTATCCAATTCAACTTTTTTTTTTCTCTGCCTCTATCGTGGTATCCCTGAATTTCTCAAGGAGGTGCTTGGCAGTCCCGCTTGTTGGGCTATAGCACAGTGTTTAACTGTACATACTAACTGTTCCCATCGAGTCTTCCATACCTGTCTTAAATCTGCAGCTGGTGGAGTAGGTGTGCAGTACCTACCGTGGGTACTGCTGGAACAAAATACACAGAGTGTGTTGTTGCTACTGTGCAAGGGGTTTTTACCTCTGAGCAATCAACAACTTACCAACTCTTTCTTTGCTTTGTGAATCTCGGGACCCTCTGTATGTTTGCTTTTCACGTGGCACCTCTCCCGTTGTGAACAGCCAGTGGTATGGCCCCCAAGGCCTTTGTTTCTTCACTCTGAGTAACCAGTTCAGTATAGACATCCAGATCAAGTGGTAGCCCTGAAAGTTTCAATAGACTTTTTAAAAAAGAAGTGACATCTTCATTTCTCACCAGACAGTCATTTAGGTTCACCTGGACCAAAAAATACTGAGCAGAA
The DNA here is from genome assembly GCF_023634085.1 of Falco cherrug. Classification (NCBI taxonomy): domain Eukaryota; kingdom Metazoa; phylum Chordata; class Aves; order Falconiformes; family Falconidae; genus Falco; species Falco cherrug. Next base: position 22,526,869 of record NC_073703.1, read on the forward strand.
CCAAACCTAACCTTTTGGCCTGTTCTCATCATCGCAGCTGAAGTGTAGTATGTGAAAAGTGAACAATGAACTTTAAATCGTGGTGGCAAGGTAGCATTGGTTACATAGGAATTTTTAATAAGGCATTTTATCGACCTTTTGGATGCTTAAGATGCTAACTGTTGGATGATGTGTTTTGGGTTTTTTTGGTTTTGGGGTTTCTTTCTGACAGCAGTCAGTATTCAGTTAGAGTTATCATGGTTAAAGACAGCATCTTCTATGTTTTCTACATCTACAAACACATCTGACTTACAGGCAGGAGATTCAGGATCATCTTTTCCTGTTCTGGGGGATTCCATTTTCAATATTTATCTTTTTTTGGTCTTACCCACTAAATGATGTGTTTGATAAGGACTAATCACGTGTCATCTCATATTAAGCACTGGGCTTCTGAAAGAGTAATTATTTGTATTCCTAAGCCACTTTCTAAATGAGAAAATCTGGTGTTCTTACCCATTAAAACATGTGGCAAAGCTTATTTTTGTGTTTTCCATGTGCAGTAGAAAGCCATACGCTGCATATCCTAGACCTGAGGGAAAGAAGAGCTTCAAAGTAGATGACGTGCACAAGTCTCCCATTCATGACAGGTTGAGTGAGTATGGGGCTGGGTCATTGGCAGAGCGCTGCAGCCATTGCTGTTCTGTATCTAGCCGTAGCTGGTGGGAAGTACAGAGCAGCTGGGTACTGGCGTTGAGCTGCAGCTGCTCCAATGACGTCCTGGTGTGGGGGATCCACACTGGAGCTGCCTGCACGCTGCCTGTGGGCCACCTTCTGGTCTGTGTTATCTGGGGCTGTCATTTAATGGTCAGTTCAACAGAGCCTGTGCTCTGCTCCTCAGAGGAGGAGAGCTGTGACCGCGTGTACCTGTTCTTGAAGTTACGCCGTCAGTTGTCGTTACAGCTGGTGGTAAGTGGAATTGTGGAACTCACACAGAGGAAAGCTAACCTAGTCAAGAGAGAAAAGGATTTTGTCATGACTCTTTAGCAGCAGCACCTACCCTGGTTAGTTCAGCTAGCTGTGAAACTGTAGCCTCAGCTCCAGTCTGTTGGCTGATTTTAACATTTGCTGCTCTCCGGTTGCACGTTGGCCTAGAAGGAATATGTTCTTGAAACAGCTAAGTTAGTGCATTCCTCTTAGAGACAGTCAGTCTATAAATAATCCTTAAAATAAACAAACTTTGCTGTCTGTATCAGTAGTGCAAGTTTAATCTATTTCAAAATTTTTTTAGATTAAACTGAGTGACCACCAAATGTAGCTTATTTTACATTCAAAATAGAGTGAGAGGTAAACATAGCTTAATTTCTGTGCACTTTTGTAGAGCTGTAGTACCTGGGTTGTAAATGCTAAAAGACATTCAGCAGGGACCCAGCACTTTTGAAGTTGGGCTGTTGTGACAGTTGGTAACTTCACTCATGTCAAGCAGTATTAAGTGTTATTTTATCGTCTTTACATCTGGATTGAGTATTTTTTGTGTTTAAAATCATGCGATTCAAAGGCTGCTCAAAGCAATCTGTAAATTCTGATTTCAGAATGCTGAAAAGAAAATTTCACTTTGCAGGTTCTGCTGTTGTGACTGAAGCACTGTAATGCACGGTGGTGACGGCAGAACTCATAGGAGCACAGTTACGAACAAGTGGCTGAAGAGCACTGGGTTCAACTCTTAGTAGGACAGTCAGATTACACCATAGGTTATCAAGCTGTCAAAAACCTGAATGTTTCAAGGTGTAGGTTGGTCTAATTCACAGGCTGGTTGGGGTTGGAAGGGGGCTCTGGAGACCATCTAGCCCAACGCCCTGCTACAGCAGGGTCACCCAGAGCCGGCTGCACAGGGTCACGTCCAGGTGGGTTTGAATGTCTCCAGAGAAGGAGACACCACGACCTCTCCAGGCAGCCTGTGCCAGGGCTCTGTCACCCTCAGAGTAGAGAATTTCTTCCTCACGTTCAGATGGAGCTGCCTGTGTCCCAGTTTGTGCCCGCTGCCCCCTGCCCTGCCGCTGGGCACCACTGAACAGAGCCTGGCCCCAGCCGCCTGACTCTTGCCCTGAAGATACTTGTAGACGTCGGCAAGATCCCTCTCGGCCTTCTCCAGGCTGGGCAGGCCCGGCTGCCTCAGCCCTTCCTCATCAGGGAGATGCTCCATTCCCTCATCTTCATGGCCCTCCACTGGCCCCTCTCCAGCAATTCCCAGTCTCTCGAACTGGGAAGCCCAGCACTGGACATGGTGCTCCAGCTGTGGCCTCACCAGGGCAGAGCAGAGTTCACTATAATTCCGATGATTATAAGTTGTATTCCGAACTGCTTGTTGTCTTTTAAATAGTAAGTAGTTTATTTTAAGAAGGGAAGCTCAGCGTGGTAGCTGTACTGTAGCCGAGGAGCCGTGTGCTGCAGGAGGTGGCAGCTTGCTTAGCATTGTCAGTATTGGTCTGATCTTGGTAGCAGGTTTCAAGGTCTTGTGCACAGGAAACTGCCTGATGTTACATACACACATGGCACTTGTGTTCTTCGTTGGCTTACCAACTTCAGCCATTTGCAGGTATTTATTTCACCAGTGTAGTGTGTTTAAACTTTAAGAACCTTTACTGTATCTTTTCAAGGTGCAAGATGCTGCTTGTGTATCGCTGTGTAGATGCGGGTATTAGATTACTTGTATGGATGAATAGTAAGATGAAGAAAGGCCAGTTAACCTGAAGGAGCCTCTTCAGCCCACTCTGAATTTAGTAGTTATGGGCTGTCCAAAAGGAATAGAATACAGCTTTGTCTCATTAAGTTGTGAAAGGATGAATAAAACAGGTTGTGCTTGTGTGTAATTGTAAAATCTTACAACTTATTTAAAAGTGTTGACTTCACCCTGCTGTGTGGCTTCATGTTAATCTGCTGTATTTTTGAATGGTCGCAATAAAAGACTACTGTGTCTTTAATTTACATAGTGATACAAGACATTGCTGAGATCATCTGAAAATGCCTTGCAGATGTTACTAGGGACTAAAGCCAAACGTTCAAGTTCAAAATGATTAGACTTTGTTCTTTTGCATGAGGCTGTATGACACACTGGTGTGTTGCAAGTGTTCCCCACCCTGCCTTTTACACTGATCTTTTTTCCTACTTGGTCATTTCTTAATGTTTACTGAAAACCTTCAAGGAAGATCTAATACAAAAGCAAATTTCTGAGGCTTCATTTATCTGCCTTTATGGATGGAGACAGTGTACTGATGTAGTGCAAGACAATATTCCCTCAAAAACACATTCAAAAAATAATTGTATATTTAATCCAAATCCTGCAATATCTGCTGCTGAGAATAAAAAACTAGTAACCGCTGACTAAGCTTGTGGAGAAAATCAGTGGGAACAAATTGACATCCCTCAGCTGTTGGATGCATATGGACAAGAACAGGTTTCTGGGAGAGTGTTGTCCTGTTGGTCTTTCTGTGCTTGGAATCTGCATGGAAGGTGCTGAAACTTACCAGCTCTGTTCATGTGTGTCCACACAAAGCTCATGTGTGTCATCGGTGTGGATATCTGTGTGTCCATTTTTTGGTGAGCGAGGTGTGTCCTTCAGTACCTGTTGCTTACAGCTCTTCAAAATACAGTGAAAAGCAAATGCACTAGCAGAAGCTGGGTCTGAAACATGTACTGCTGCAGTATCTTGGAGATTACAGGGGCGGCTCTCTCAAATTCAAACCCAGCCTTTGGAGCCTCAGCAGGGTGATGCCGACGGTTGCAGCTATACTATGCAAGTTACTGTAAGTCACTGCTTGCTAGTGATGTTCCTCTGTGCAGCTTAGTCACTTGCTGTGCACAAGAAGCGAGGCCTGCAGGGAGAAGTATTTTCCAAGTAATTCTCTCCCAGAATTCTGCAAACTGAAGGTGAAGCACATTGATTTTTTTCAGTCGTGTGTCTCTCCTCACTTCCTTTTTTTGAAGGTAGGTTACAAATCTGCTTGCTCATTTCTAGGTTGCTTTTAAGTCAGCTCAAACTCTCGAGTGACTGCAGGAAAATGTTTTCCTTTCCTTCTGTGTATCTTGAAGTCTCTTGCATGTTATGTCTTGCAGTAAAGAAGGTAGAAATTTTTCTCCCTCTCCAGCTCTGTCCACTGAAAAAAATCAACCCCCCTACAACCCCACATATAAACACGTCAGGATTGAACTGATGTGTAAATTCCAGTTGTTCTGGTGCTGTGTTGCTCCAAAGGGTACCGAGACTCTGTACCTTGACTCCTTTCCCCATCTTGTAATTAATTCCTTTTTATTGTGATCTGTGTGCAATGGTGATAAGTGTTGCAAAGTTTCTGTTTATCAGGAAATACCATTGGAAAAACCTTTTGTTTCCATTTGATTTTACTTCTTCCATTCTTACTTCAAAAGGCTAAGGTAAGATTTAGATAAGTAGGAAGATAACTTCTTTGAGGGTGGAGGTTTTATTACCTGGAGGTCATACCAAACAATCTCTTAATTTTTAGTTTGATAAGCAAGATCTGATACTGTGGTGCATCTTTTACATTCTTTGTTAAATGGGTCTGAAATGAGACCCTTTCTAGCAAGCAAATCAGGTATTACTTTCTCGCAGCTTCTTTGCCAGTTTTTGGTGTTTAATCACCTTTTAAAATTACCTTGGCTTATATATTGAAAAAAAAAAGAAAGCAACCAAAAAAACAACTAGACCATTTAAAATGGTAGTACATTTAGTACTTTTTTTTTTCTTTTTTTCTTTTTTTAAATAAAGTATTACTTTGACAGAGATGGAAAAATACTCTACTGTGGAAGTTATACAGGCTAGTGTATGGTGTCAGAGATTGGCACTTATTTGCATCTGAAAGGGGTAATTTCCTGGCTGATTTTTTGCCACAGCTGCACCAGAAGAATGTTATCAAATGTACCGACTCCATGAACTTAGTGAAATGAGAAACCTGTTAAATCAACGAGTTAAAATCAACAGGAATTGTCATCTGTTCATACAGCATTCTTATATGTAAGGTCCAGCTGCTGCAAGCTAACGTTGAACCACATGAAAAATTAACTTACAATACTGGTTAACTGTGCACTACAGCTAAATATTAGGAACTGTAATATTTGCTTGACAGTGGGTACTCAACGGTTGTCATTTTTTTAACATTAACATGCAGGTCTGTCTTTTCTGTCTTTCACTACTTGTATTATTTGAGAACGTGGCCCTCGCAGTACCCTCTTGCTGAGCAGACTGAAGGCCAGCGAAACCTTTGCCTTCAGGAAGCGGTTGCTGGTACAGTTGTGCTCCAGCTGGAACACTTCGGTTTGGTGTCTTTGTGCCGCAGCATTTTCTGTAGCAGAAAGCTGGTTTCAAAGAAGAAACAAGGCAATCTGTAAGTCCAAACCCGGGTACTGTGTAGGGAAGAGTTGTAGCGGAGGCCTCACTGAAACTGATTCTGTCACACTGAAGAACCTGAGACGCTGGTGCCGGTGGCTACGGGAGTAAAATCATGGGTGAGGGGAGAACAAAAGAGTAACAGCAATGCCTTGAGAGTAAGCTGCTGTTCAAAAAACTGAAGTAGCAAAATAAAGTGTTTCAGCACCTCTGTTCAGTTTGTTCTTCCGTTCCTGTAAGAATTGTCAGGCTGGTTTTGTTACGGTTTGTAGTGGAAAACCATTGGTACTAAAGCTGGAAAAGGAACTACTTAGCATGCACAGCTGGGCAGGCCTGTATATTTAGTATTGTAATGCAGCTCTCTGGAACATTTCCAAATGTCTCTTGAAAATGATTGCATTACAGCATAATTATGGGTAAAATCTGCCTCAGCTGGCAGGAACAAGCAGGAATGTGTAGCTAGGGAGCGGAGCAGTAGAAGAAGAAGTAGTAGTAGCAGAAGAGCTTTTGGTGTATGAGATGAACATGACTTCTTGGCTTAAATCGGAAGAGGCCCAGGTGGGGCCAGCCTCCCTGGCCTCTGCTGCTTGGCTTTGTGCTGTTGGGCAGGGGTGTGCCCGAGCTGGTGGGCTTTCTTGGCTTTGCGTAGCGCTCCCAGGTAAATAGGGCAGCATGAGCTCTCATGGGGTCTTGTGCAAGTCTGTGTGCGCTAGTGGCACTGCCTTTTTTCTTGGTGTGCAGATTTCTCCGCTCAGTGTATTCTTTGGCAGAGTTTGGTTGGGACCTATGGGAGAAAACACTCAGTAAAGTGAGGAGGGAAGGTGCATCCCTGGCCTATAGTTAGCAAGGATCTGAAAAGGGGTTTGAAGGACAAGAAACTCTCAGCTGCTTTTTCCCCGGTGCTGCAAGGGAGATGAAAGCAATTACAGTCCTAACCAATGCACAGTCTGGGTCTCAGCCTCATCCTTGCAGGCTGCAAGTGTGTGATTCCTGCAACAGATGTTTTTATTTCACTATCTAATACGTACCGAGTTGCTAGGTGGACAGCTGTGTCTCAGACGTTTGTGTGGCAGCTCTGCTGTAGCAGTTAAAAGCAATTTTCCTGTTAGCCGTTCTATTCTAAGAATTAATCTGGGTCTGTATTTCCTAAAAGCTTCCAAAACTTATCTTTGGATGGACATCAAATGTTTCTGGGCCTTTTTTTCCCTACTGGAAAGAACAGTGTCACATGTGGCGTTTTAAAACCGTGAAAGCCATGTGATACTTTGCACTCAAGCTTTCTGATTTGCAAATGACCCTTTTTTGTTGGAGCCAAGTACCTTTTCAAACTCCTGTATCCCAGTGTGTGACTGTGCAAAATAAGAATTCATTGACAAGGGGAGCTTTCTGTCAATAATTACTTTTGAAATGCTATAGTCATTAATGTTTTACATGGCGTAATTTCAATTTAACTGCACCCTAGACAGTCGGTACGTGGCGGTGCCCGTGCCTGGCAGGAAGCGGTAGCCGTGTCACCCTGCTTGTGCTACCAACGTTTGCAGCTCACCGCTTCCTGGCGCCGAAGCGAAAGAACAAAAGCAGCGCCAGTTTCTAGTCCATTTTAGTCTCAGAAAAGTCGCAGCTGCATGTGTTAAACTTCTTAGTATCATAACAGAGGCGCTTGGGGCCTTCCCTTTCATATTCCTCTTTCAGCTTTGAAGTTCATCTTTATTCAAAAATTTTGGTGAGGTTCCTACTAGAAACCTGAAGTTCTGCAAAGCTATTTTTTGTGTAGATCCCGAGTTTTACAAGTGATCAAAGGAATGGTTGCATCAGTCATTTTGGCGCTGTGAGAGGAATGACTAACCACGAGAAACCCGTCGGTGCAAGGCGTGAGTTGGTGTGCACACATAGCTGGCCGCAGCGTGAGCTTGCTGCCTCAGAAAACCGTCCCGTGGGGGTCTGTCCCTGTTCCTGCTGGTGGGTCTCGGCTTCAGCCGGTGACAACACATACAGAATTCTCTTGGAGCCACAGTAGGCTCCCAACCTAGTTTTCCCCGTAGTTGTTGAACTTAATTCTAAGACTTCAGGCCTAGACACAAAGGAGCTTTTAAAACTGGTTGTCCATGATACGAATTTTTCCGGAAAGGGGATTGTGTTCATGCTTCATGACCTTTGAGGCCAAGAGAAAATCTATGCAGATCAAAGGTTATTTGTTTTCAGACCTGAATACAATTACCTGTGATTGCAGCAGGTTGCACGTAGTTAGGAGAAAAATCTTTCCAACAAGGGAGACACAAAATCATATCGAATGTAAAATGGAAACACTTGCCAAACTTCTGTTACAGATAATAAGGATTTTTTAAAAGTACACATCATTCTTGTGTCATTTTTAGAAGAATACGAATTAATGGAAGTGTCTTTTTGCCTGTAAATCCAGTAGTGAATCTTGGGAAATTTTAATTGTAGCAGTAGTCATAGTATTTTAAATTCATGCAATTAATTTCATATGCTGTTAGAAGTGCTGGTGTGATATTTCTGCTCTTAATTTGTATTCTAATGGGCTAAACTATGTATCCATAGCACATCGAGATTAAGTAGCTGAAACTTGGTATTTTTGGTATATTAAAATATTAATTTTGCATGTGAGAAGAATGAAATCAAATAGTTAATGAATGTCCATATTTCATATTCAAATGCTACTGTAGTATATTAAAAACATCCCGTAGCTTCCTGTTTAAGTGATAGATGAATTCTTAAAGCTAGAATCAGCGTTCGTCCATCCAGTTCAGATGCTCTTGATAATTGTCACTTAAATTAATCAGAAGAGATTAAAAAAATAAAAAAACCTACCCATCCACCCCCAATCTTTTACAAACTGACTAAATATTAAGTAACTGTTTAAGATTCAGTGAAGAAAAAATAGGCCATTGGTTTCAAAGCAGATTAGTTGCGGGAGTACACGGGGGTGGCTGTCCTGGGATTAAAAAATGTGGGACTCGAGCACTCTCAATTTGAGTTATATTATAGTATAGCTTTAGAGACGTGGAAGTTCATGTAGTCCAGGGAAAAGGCTAGTCTGGAAATCTTGGCTTTGATTCATAGGTCCATTTGATCCCTTTAAACCTTAAAAGACATTATTAAGCCCTTCTGAATTAATTTTTTTTCTCCTCCCCCCCCCCCCCTCGCCCCCCCCGCCCCCCTGCGCCGGTTTAACATCTGTGTTCAGAATCAATCTCAGAAACTGGTGGGGTACCCTGTGGGAGTGTAAGGGGAGGAAAGAAGTGTTTTCTTGATACATTTTGGAGCTTTCTAGCAAATCTTACTACTCCTAAACACTGTTGAAAAAGTCCCATGCATTATCTACTTCAGCCACTTTCAGTAATTATCTGTATAGCTTTTATCTCCTGTGATGCTTTACCATTTACTGTGATGTCCGATTATCAAAATCAGATGCCAGCTTTGGGAAGGAACTAAAGGGGTCATAGTATGTATATTTTTCCTTGGAGCCAGCAGTTTCTAGGGAGTTGACTTGAACTGCAGGGGCTACTCAAAAGCTGAGAAAAATATACATTCAAACCAATGACTTTATTGGTGTAAAATGGAAGAATTTTGAGATGAAATCTTCCTCGTAATTTTGACTAACTCTGGCAGTGAGTCCAGATTGGGTCAGTTTTCATTGTGCAGAATAATTTATCCGTCACATGTTGGATGCAGCTGAAAACCTTTGTGCATCCTCAGTGCTCCCTAGTGTTTGGAAGAAATGACAGCTTTGGAGTAATTCTTTTACCTAAGTTTGCTCTTACCGAATTGTCAAAAGGAAACTGAACACTTCCTTTTCATTTATTGCAAAACTTAAGAGTATCTCTTTCTCTGGCAGGAATCGACTTTAAGATCAGAACAATAGAATTAGATGGAAAGAAAATCAAGCTACAAATATGGTAAGTATTCCAAAGTAATTTGAAGTTTTCAGTGAGTATTGAATTATCTTTGAGCAGGAATACTTTATAGCTGTTGAGCCTGGGTGTGCCAGAAGTTTCATACCTTTTATTCATTGGCTGCCCATGAAGTTTATGCGTGCTTCTGGCTTGCTCTTGGGGTGGTTCTGCTTTAGTAGCACAGGAAACGGCCCGTTCAAATGCAACATGAGAGCAACTTCCCATTTTATCAAAAGCTGTCCTCTTAAATGTGCATTTAGCTATTCCATGGGGAAGAGAAGCATTAACTCCATAGCTGTAAACTAAAATGTGCAATCTAATAAAATGTGATGTTCTCTGGTACTTTGATGTCTAATTTTACTCAGAGGCACAGGTTAGTGATAGTACTCCCACTGCTTGCCTGGTGGGTTAGCAGAGACCGAGCCTCCTGATAGCAGCAGATGAGTAGTTTTGGAGTAGCATTATTTATTACACATGCCAAACTCTTAAAATGCTCCTGGTGAATGTAGGATTCCTGCTGATTTCTCAAGTTCTAGCAAAGATAGTTGTGATACTTGCATGTGAGCCACAGTTCTTGTGACTGAGGAAGCAAAGTGCCAGGAGTGGTGGGTACAAATTTTCTGTGGAATTTAAGGCAGAAAGCTAGGTTTTGTCAGGCCTTTGAGGTTCAGCAACCCTAGGTGTGACTAGTAGCCAAACACTTTGGTCCTCCTGTTCACTCACAGGTACTGCTTTGAAGTCATCTAGGATAAAATACCAGCACCCAAACATGTAGTGGTGGATTTTAATGCTAACTGTACGTGAAAATGCACTATCCTGAAATACTCTACTGCGGCATGTTTTGGGTTTTGTTTCGAGCAGGACTGGGATGCATCAGAGCTGCCTCTCTTAGTTATTCTAGGGAAGGCTGTGTAGTAATGAGTGTTATTGCTTGCATGAAAATTTAAATGCTTTTGTGCCGTATTTATGGTGCTGCTATAACCACTGATGTAAGTAGGATCGCTTGGGGGTGAGGAAGGTGTTGAGGGCTGGAGAAACTTGTGCAAATACAGAAAAAGTATTTTTTCTTAATGAGGGAGTATCAATATGTTGTTACTCTGTTTAACAAGACACGTCTAAGTACAGAAGGTTGTAAAGATCACCTCCAACAAATACTTGTTTTCACTGAATTTTAGGGATACAGCAGGCCAGGAGAGATTCCGCACGATCACAACGGCTTACTACAGAGGAGCCATGGTGAGTGCTCTCACTTCACAAAAAGCTAGGCACAACTAGTGTAACTGGTTTGCTGCTCCTGAGGTTATATCATGTTAAGTCTTCAGCTGGAGGAGTAGGTAATTGTGGCGTGAGATGCCACAACTGTTGGTTTTGGTTTTTTTTTGTTTTGTGGTGTTTTCTCTGTTTTTCTTTTTTTAAACCTGCTGGTACTTTGTCTAGTCCTGTCTTTGTGATGAAACTTCAAGTCCTATTGTCTTCTTTAATTAAAATTTTGGCAGATTATAGTAAGTTAAGCTGCCCAGCTGTAATCAGGCAGGGTTTTTTTTAATGCAATCAACCTCTTTAAACATTTGAAATGTCTGAAAATAGGTAATGAATTATTTTAATATTAAAAGTGATTTGACTGAATTGCTTTTCCAGACAGTAGAGAATGCAGAATCTGGGCTAGAAGCACAGTCACTTATTAAAGCTACTGTTACCTTTTCCTCCATTAAGAATGACTTGGGGTCAATTAACTGACTTGGAGCCTGTACTCTTTGTGTTACAACTGCTTGTAATGCATTCTTAATGCTGTGATTGGAGGTACTTTATGTTGGGACACTTAATTTCTTGCTGATGACTAGCTATTGCTGCTGCTGCGTGTTCTAACTGCTTTGTATGAACAGATTGGTAACATTCATAGGCTGGCTGTGGGTCCAAGTAATTTCACTATTACGGAATACAGATGGGGAGAAATAGTAATGGTTGTGGCTCTGTGTTAGAGCTTTCTAGTATTTAAACAGGTTATGGCAGTGACATGGTCTTCTCCCCACCTCCCAGTCCACGGCCAAGGACTTTTCTTTGTCCTCCGAGGAATGACTGGAAAGGCAATAAGGAATGGAGGTGAACCTGGCAATCTGTCCTTAATGCAGCTGTTGTGTGGTTTCCCATGCTTTGCTAATTGTTGAGAGCTCACACTAGTATACGTACCTAACTGTCTGAAAGAGCTAAAGCTTCTGGGAGAGCACCTAGTGCCAGCTTTGCTGTAAGTATCTACTGGCCCCAGCAGACTGGATCTCACAGGTTTGTCATCTTTGACTGCTTAAAGCTGCTGCTTCTAAATTTTGCTTTAACAGTAGTGTCTTGGTTGCTGTTGTAGTAGAATTTCTAAACTTTTCCTGACTGTAGCCTAATAATTTAAAACTTCATATAGGAGGTGTGTTTGACCTCTTAACAGTGCCAACAGTTGTTAAATATTAAAATTTTGGGTAAATTCTCAGCAATGGCATAATGCTTTGAGAAAGGATTCTAGGTGTGTAAGTTGTATGTTGAATTTCTTGCAAGTATACTCAAACCAACAACATATGTTGAAACTCAACCAGTAGTGCTAGCTCATCTAATGAGATTTTCTTACTTTTATTTAGGGAATTATGCTGGTGTATGACATCACAAATGAGAAGTCTTTTGACAACATAAAAAACTGGATAAGAAACATAGAGGAGGTAGGCGCTTTGGAAAGTACTTCTTACTTGTTCCATCTTATGATTTCCCTGGGACAAATAATAAGTAATTGTTTGCTTTCATTTTAGTAGCCAACATATAGTAGCCATAGTAGCCAAGTTAGACCGTGCAGTGAATGCAACAGTGATTATTGATGATGAGAATATTCATTCTTGTTCATCTAGGGGTAGAAGGTAGAAAGTAAGCATAAAGTATGTCAAAACTGCTCTTACTATATGGCTTGTATTCTTTTTTGCTTTTGGGTGTGTCTAAGGAATGGGAAGGAGCAAGATCTCAGGGTCTACCTTTCACTGAGATGATGACAAATCTGTCTCATTTCAGTTGTTAACTGTGTTGTGTGTGTGTCCGACTAGAGGTTTCTGACCTTTTCATTTGGTCTTGGGTAAGCTTCCTTCCTGCTGACTTACTGTAAGCTATTTAGTGGGATGTGCTGTCAAGTAGGGATAGGTCATTGTGAAGTTAGAGAAGAAACCTTAATTTTAGTGAAGCTGTAGTTAGATAACAGAATCTTACTCGTTGTTTTCCCTTAAACATAGAATCCGTGGGCTTTTCTTTAGTATTTCTTTAGTATTGTTCTTTGGCTCTTAAACAAAATTCCGTATTAGTGACCAATTTGATTCAATAGTGACTGGGCTAGAAAGTTCTCTTGCTGAATTGATTAGTAAAGTATTGATTATTTAAAAGTATTTTGTTAATAACCTGTTTTAAAAATGCAAATGTATCACATAATGATACTCCAGCCCAATACCCTAGGTGTCCATGCACCACTTGGAAGTGTGTACTGTTACATTTCCAGAACAACTGAATGCCTGTGTGTGTGAGCAGCCTGGTACAGAGCTCATAGTACTGTTTTGATCTGTAATAATACTCCGGCAAATTTAATCTAGGAGTATTTATTCCAACCTGGTTTAAATATTAAATTGCTTGTTTCGAAAGTCAGTCTCCTTGCCAGCAATGCATTAACAGTAGACAGGTTTTAAAAAAGAAAATACTCATTTGTAGATGAGTTTGACACGTAACCTCTTTTAAATAATGATGCACTTTGTTTGCGAGAGATTACTTTTTCTTCTTTCAGCATGCCTCTTCAGATGTGGAAAGAATGATCCTGGGTAACAAATGTGATATGAATGAAAAAAGACAAGTTTCAAAAGAAAAAGGGGAGAAGGTAAGCTTTGGTGAATCAACTTAATTAAGAGCCTGCTTTTCTTAGGATTTTCGCTGCTGGGGGTTTGGTGTGTTTTAAGCACATGAGAGGTAATGGGCCTCAAACCTCTTGTTTTAGATACTTCTATATATTATAGGATGCCAGGCTTGGGTTTTTTGATTTTTAAATAACACTTGACTGTCTTCAGGTTTCAGTAAACCTAATGGCACTATTGTCTTGAAGGGAAGATCCTGTAAAGAACACTGACCTTTGCTATAGCGAGCGTGAGATATTCTACATCTCGGTATAAAGCTTTGTATATAGTTTGACCTTATTGTACTTGTTTCACCATGGTGGTTACTTGCTCTTTTCATAAGTACTGTTATTAAAGCTGAAGTAACTAGTTGTTCTGCAGAAGAAACAAGCAAGTAAGAATACTATATAATCTGTTATGTACACAGCTAAGTAGTGTAGTTGCTTGTAACACCATTTACGAGATGATGGTAGTTATCTGTGTCTGTAAATCTGTATCAATGAAGATTCTAACTTACTGTTCTTTTAGGTCCTAATTAAGTCTTTTTGTAAGAAATTAATCTCTGTTGATTTTGAGGTTCACATGAGGGTATGACCTGTTCTAATGGTTTGCCTAATTGTCCAGTAACTCGATGGGTTTGTTTTTGAAAATTGCTACAGTATACAGCATTAATTCTGTTATGAACCGATGTAAAATGTTTCTTTTACAAAGGAACTTCAAAAACACTGAAAAACTTTAACCTCTCTTCTAGTTAGCAATTGATTATGGAATCAAATTTTTGGAGACAAGTGCAAAATCCAGCATAAATGTGGAAGAGGTAAGTGATGTGCATTATGCTTAGGTGTGTTTCTTGAGCTGCTACTATGGAGGCGTGTTTCATGATCTGCTGGGCTTTCTGACCTGATCTGGGACCTGAAGTCCTAACTGTGCTCCTGAGTCACCACTCTTGTTGTATTCAGAGAGCTGCTGTAAAATCCAGCATTTCTTGTATTCTGGTAGTGTCTGGAATTGTGTTCTAAACCGGTGTTAAGAGCAGTTTGCTGTTACTGTAGCAAACAGTTGCTTTAGACTTCTGTGCCTCGCTACTTAAATTGCAGTGCTTTTGGACAGGAATAGAAGTAATTTTAGAGCAATGCTTTGTGCAGGAAATTGGATTCCAGATTCTTTACTTTCAGAATAACAAGCTACTGTGTCAAGGAGCCTTCAGGTTACTACTTAAAGGGTGCTGTGCGGATGAGACTGAAGATTTGTTTGTTAACCTGGAACACCAGCACAGACTGACTGCCATAAGCTGATGTTAGAGGAGGAAGAAGGCTTGTAATGCTATCTATAGACTTGCAATCTGTTTTCCTGTAAATGAATTTTATGCTAAAAACATGAGATCCCTATTTATGAGAGCATAAGGAAGGAGAATCGGAAGGAAGCGTGGCTCAGCTCCAGTCTATCTTACCATGAATCACTCTTGTCATCTCAGAGAGGTGGGGGGAGGATCTTAACGCTATGACAAGGAGTGTGGACAAGACGATAAGATGATAGCAAAAGGCAGTTACATTAAGATTCATTTATTCAGATAAGGCAGACTTGTTCTTATATGTTGTTCCTGTACCTAATCATCTAAAAGCCCTTCCGCATGTATTGGTGGGATACCTTTTAAAAGTCCTCCAAACGCATACTTAATTCAGATCATGCAGCCAACAAATTAACTAGAAACTGAAGAGATCGTTACTTTAAAATAACATGAATGATGCCATGCCAGACAAGCGTTTTTCTTCTGATTGCAGGATGATGGTTGTACAGTATAGCTAGAGCGGACTTAGTTGCATTGTGGTGCATCTGGGGTAGTGCTGGACCTGATTTGCCCAGTGTCGTTATGATTCTTGCAGCAGATAGTGGAAGTGTGAACATGAGCAGCTAATACCAGTGGTGGACAGCAGTATTCTCTGTATAGAAAGCACCTATCTTCAGTAATTTCTCCAGATAGTTGACTTGCTCTTTCATGGCATGTCCTGCGATTTCATTTTAACTCCTGTGGGTCATGACATGTACAGTAGTGTGTGCTCACTCCAAACGACTTTGCTATGTGATTTTTTTAAAAAAAATTGTCACATGATTAGTGAAGAAAGTATTAAAAATTGCAGCTGGTACGGGCATTCAACAAGTAATGATTTAGTCGTCTTTCTACCAAATGTTGAACTTGTGGGAAATGACGCAATCATGTTATTCTGTATTCCTGTGATCAGAAGTGATTTCATTTATTTGTTGTGATTTATTTGCATTAAATGAGTGTCTCTCTGGATATATTCCAAACACAATGAGAGGGGAAACGTTTACAGTTTTTTACATTCTGGAGCTGTCCTCGGGTTGTTGATGTCTCCAGGTAGCCTAAAATCTTGCTTTCCCTTCTTCTGGAGAGTTGCAGATTTTCTTCTGCTGCAGAGGTTTTTTTGCTCCTTTATACATTGAAGTCTGAGATGCTGAGATTTGCTGATGATTTTTTTTTTTCTTTTTTAATAGGGATGTTGGAAGCATAAATAAACATTATAGATAGCCCAGGAGCAAAACTTTTGGAGAACAGAAAGCAAGCTAGCCTGAATGTGAATTCCCAGGCATGCCATCCCCAAACCTTTCCGTGGTTTTCTAGTTACAGTGCGCAGTGCAGTTGGGGGTGGGTGGGTAAGTATTAGTGCATGCAGCGCTCTCTTCAGCAGACTTTTTTCTTTTTGGCGAAGAGGTACATGATGGGAAAGTCAGTTTACTTGCTTCAAAGACTGGGGATGGAGACTAAAACCAGAGTTTTTTATTGTAAAGCATACTTAGTGCAGTTTTAGGTAAACAGCTATTATACGTAGAGCGCCTTGCAATGCGAAGTGCTGGCAGTGCCCTACAGAATACTGTACTGTTAATGTGTCTGGCTACTCCGTATCGATCTTATCTTTAATGTATCTCGTGACTAACTTTCTCTTTTTTTTTATTTCCACTCCTTACCAGGCATTTTTCACACTTGCACGGGACATTATGACAAAGCTCAACAGAAAAATGGTTTGTATTTCCAGTTGGCATACAAACTAGATACATTGAAATGACTGCTATAATAATTGTCTGAGAAGTAGCCCTACCAAAAAACTGCTGGGGATTACAGGGTGTGCTAGATAAATTTGAGCAAAGGGTGCTTTATCAGGCTTTATTACACGTCAGCATGTAATTGTTCTTTATTTTGCATGAACAGTAACACTGAGCAGCCTGAAATTGATGTGTTCTTTTGAAATGTAACAGTGTGCTCTTTGCTTTATTAAATGTCGAATTATGTCTCAAACTACTTCAGCTAATACTTGAGATCTGGATTGCTGGATAAATCTTCATTTTTAAAATAGGCATTTTTATTGAATGATTAACAGAGTCTGGATAATTGAGGAGCTCAAGTTGCAACAAACTGCTGCTCTGCTTATAGCTTTGCAAGGCAGAGGAGGTGGGGAGGGAACCTGGGAAAGCTCGACTTACTTTTTTTCCTGCATTTTTATGATGTTGATACTCTTTGTCTCTTTCAGAATGACAACAGTTCATCAGGGGCAGGTGGGCCAGTAAAAATAACAGAAAACCGATCTAAGAAGAGCAGCTTCTTTCGATGCACGCTACTTTGATGAACTTCTAATGATAGACTGCAGCACACTTAGAACCTTTTCTGCTTCTTTGAAAGCACAGGGTCACAAAGCCTCAGAAATAATACCACCAAGCTGCTGCTGAGAGCTCCATTGAACGTAGACTGCGATACACAAAATACCAAGTGGATTTTGCTCACTAAGCCTATTGACCTGTCAGGCTCTTCTTTCTCAGATATGGAAGCTATGAAGTGGAGACACAAATGCAAGAGTTAACTTGTTTTCCTTTTTTACTTTCTGTTTTATTGCCTGTTGCAAAAGCTGCTATGTTTCTTTTAACTTTGCACATCCATATTGGCCTCTTACTGCCTGTTACAGCACAATCTTACACTTGTATTTGCACAGTTTGACTTGTAAGAAAGATTCTTAACAGATTTGTGCAGGTTTTCCTTTCTGTTTTTAAACAAATTTATTTTCAAGCAGAAGAGCCAGGGGAAAAATTAAGTCTCACGTCCATTATTTTCTATGCTGTATACTTGTGGCCACGACTGCAGTATGGATGTTGATACTCTAGTAATGAGAATTACTGTAACAATTGGCATTTAACAATTTGTATGGCGTTTGTCTCTTGGATGCACAAATCTGTTCATGCAGAAGCTATGGCTTCTGTTCTGAATGTAGTATGTTGCTTTTCTTTCTTTACCAGACTTAGCAAAGTTGTGTTCTGAATTGCCAGTCACTGTCTGATTCACAGATGCACCTTCCAGTTGTTTGAATAAACACAGTGTCTCTCCTCACTTAACTTCCCTTTGTTAGCTCAAACTGTCTGCACCTTTTTTTGTTTCTGATGAGGAAGTACACTCTGGAGTTGAATTCATTGTCACAAATTGGCCTCATCGCTATCACTTAAGTGGCTTGTGGAAGCTGAATGCATGAGTTTTGAGTAACCTCTCTGTGGATTCACTTGTTCAGAAATGACTGCTTCTAAAGGTGACATCTATTTCTACTGTAATTGTAAGGATAGTTTGTTAACATCTGTAAGCATCGACCCTTGACAACTGAGGTGTCCAAAAACTAGCTTCCTGTGCTGTTGCTAAAGTTTATCAAGTTCCAGCACTAAGGAAACGGTCACGTTAGGGATGTAACATATTATTAGTTGTGCAGTTAATACTGAATGTGTGAAGCCCTCTTTGGTCTGCTCAAGCAGTTATTTTTTTCATCAGAAACTGGTACAGTGACCTAGACTGTTAGAAGCAGAGTTGAAACGTAGTTGCCTTTTTTACTCAATTGAGCGTTGTATAACCTAGTCTTTGTTCTACTACTTTTTTATTGTCTTCAGAAAAAAAAAAAAATCCTCAACAAGCAATTAAAACAGGTGCTTTAGTTCTGTTGATGTGCCAAACTTGGACCATTGTAAGCTTTAACTACAAGTTTGTGTCCAGCATGTTTGTTATTAGGGGGTAGGTGTGTTCTGTCATTGTCATCATTACTGTCTGACGTGCTTGCTTTTGCTTCCCGACATCGTCTGGAGTTGTGAACCGTGTGTTGGTTGTTGCCACAGATAACCGCTTCATTTTGTGGTGTCAGGTACTGGATTTGTCATCTCCAGGTCTGTTGTAAATATTTTGAAAGTGGATGGGCCAATAGCGTTAGATTTAAAGACTTGATTTTAAAAGGTTTAACATTAAGTAGCTGGTTCCATGAAGTTTTAGGTGGTTATCAGCCTGTCCCCACATGTAGTTTAATAGAAGTAGTTACTGTAACTAGATGCTGAATCTCATAAACTGCTGTTGCTGCACTAAAACAGAAACATCTTCATGGCAACAAGGTTTAGTGAAAAAACAAAGCAACCCTAACTGCTCTGTTGTCTACCCTTGATGTTTTTCTCGGACAGGCTAAAGCAGTTACGTTTTCTGTATGGTTCAAAAAAGTGCTTCTATACAGAAAGTGTTGTGACACCAATTATGAATGTTGTTTATTTTCAGTAATTTACCTCTGACTTATTTGGTGTCGTAATACTTTGGTTTTTATCTCAGGGGTTGTCTGCAAACCAAAACTGACATGTTCTGTGTTTGGCACCGTTTACGGAATGCTTTGTATTGTTTTTTCCTGTCTTTGCTGTGTGGTTAAACGTTCATCCAACATTAGTCTCCATGAACTTCCCTTTGAAAGAGCCTTTAAGTAGTAGAGTCTATGAAGTGCTTCTTGAAGCAGCAGCGAATTGGGGTATCTGCTCTGTATGGGGGGGAGGAAAAATAAAACTTGCTATTTTCTTACATTTAGCTGTGCTAAACTGTACATAAATGTGATGTAAGACCATAGGAAATTCACTTTATGCATGATAAAATAATGCAGTAAATACTTCACTTTGCTTAATGTTCATGTAAAGCTCATCTTTTTCTATTTGTAGAAGAAATTAATGCAATTTTGTTGTCCCCTGCTGAAACTGAAGAATTCTAATTTCATGTGGTCTTATGGATAAGGTAAAATGCAGATTTCTCTCTCTTTCTTTGTTGTTTTGCCCCCACCCCTCTTCTCCAGCAGTATTAAATGGCTGAGTGGCTGCACTTTATTGGTGTGCTAACGTGGTCAGTACAGACCTCTTTCTGTGTACAGTTTGCCTTGTCAGACATTGAAAAATGTGCTGTATCTTAGCGTGCGAATCAGCTGTATGTTCTACCAGGAATTTTTTTAGCTATTTTCCTTTAGACAAGCGGGTGATGATAAATGGTATGTTCTGCCTACGCGTTGGATGCTGGGTCCTACAGGCTTTTCTAATATCACTATGATTGTTCTATGCAGTCTGTGTTGCTACTTTGCTCCAGACTATATGATCTAAATTTTGAAGGACTCTTAACTATACCTCAGTCATCTAGTTAGTATTCTAACGTCCATTAGAACAAAAGTCCTGTAATTATTATTCATTAAGCAGCAAATGTATTTCTGTTTTGTTCCAGAAATTGCCACTAACCTTTCAGGAGAGGCAGACATTTTTTGTGGATTTGGTGGATAAAACAAAAATGCTGCTTATGCTAAGGTTCTAGAAAATCTTTTCCTCGGACCCATGTCTGTGCACTGTATCTTGACCAATAGTTTTCTAATGTTTTTTTAAAAAAAGAAAAAAAATAGCCAAACAATACCCGGACTGGTCTCAGTGCTTTGCAATTTTAGCTTTCAGTCTGTGCTCAGCAAAACATGCACAAGAAGTTTTTGTTGGGTGTATACAGAATATTTGATTTACTTACTGTCTGGAAGTTCTATTACTGCTAAAGCTTAAACCACTCATGAAAAGGTAATGCAGCTCACTTTGCTATTTGGGGGATAGTCTCAGAAATGCTAATTGACTTTTCAGACCTGTAGTTCTTTTTACAGAAAGTATTTCCCATTGTAAGTACCCTTCCCACACTAGTCTGCTGAAGTCAAGTGAATTAAGTGGATCATTTTCACAAGTGAATAAAGGAGTCTTGAATATACATATCACATTAAAATATTGTGAATGGGTAATGATTTGAAAGTACATGAATATTATGTAAAATGCATAAATGTGTTAGTTGTGAAAATGCATCTGTTATTTGGTTATCTATTAATGTAATTGAAATTTTGCAATGTTAAACTTAAGGTTTGGTCTGTAGGTGGTAATAGGTCTGTTTTCTCCTCCATTCACTGAACTGCTTATGCCATTCTCATTCTTATAAATAAAACTTGTATTTCTTTCTTCCACAAAAGCAGGACTTCCATTGATTTTTCTTGTTTCTGGTGAATTTGAGTGCATTCCTATGGCCTTATGAACATTTTTGCAAATAAAACTTCAATTACAGTTATTTTAATGCTATATAGCTACTAAATTCAGAATAAAAAGTATAGTCCTTGGGAAAATGCTTAATTTTGAAATAGAAGTGTTCTGCTGTGTGTGTTTAAGCACTCTGGTATAAAGGTGTAATGTCAAAAGCTCCTGCAGGTAAAAGTGAACTTGTCATGTGGCTAACTTGTAAACCTAATCATTAACTGTGTATTGATGTGTATAGACAAAAAACCCAGACCCAGCCCCTAAAAAAAAACAAACCACCCAAAAAACCCCACCCCAACCCCAACAAAAACTTCACACTCCCATGGTTTTACTATTCCATGTGAACTTTTTTACAACAATGTTTCTCTCAAATAAAAGTTACATAATTAAAAGTATTTGGAGCATTTTTTATGAAATATTCCACATATTTTTTTATACAGTTGGCATTTCCACTCTGTTTTCGGTACACCTGTTGTAGAAGGGTGTCAAGCCGAGTTGCATCTGCAAAGCTTTGCTTAACTTCAGTGGCAAACCACAAGGGTTTTTGTATGGCTTTGCTTGTTCCTAAACTTGACTGTTCTGTAGATTTCTTCTGAAATAGGCTCTATTCCTGTAGTGATTACTTAAATCTGTTACCTCGGTGACCTTCAGCTTCATAAGGAACCACTTTTCCAGACATTCAAGTCTCATGAAATGCCCTTCCAAAGTAACTTCTGAGTGATGCCAGTAAAGATAACGTGGGAGAGAGTCTCTAGTTTGGTTAAGAATTACCTGCTCACTGCAGCTGTTATCATTTTCACTGTTGTTGTTTTAAATCAGTGTTACATGAAAGGTATGACTCAAGTAACCAGAGGCATGAGTATTATGAAATATAGCAAATATTGTTTTTCTAGCTTCCCTCAACACTGAATATTGAGGGATTTGGCAAATATTTGTTGGGTATTATATTAGCGATAGTTCTTGACTTTCAAATTATTGTGGTTTGGCAGTAACTTGCAACTGGTATGAAAATTAGTGATTCTAAGGAAAGAATAGTTTTGTCTACCCAAGACAAAAGCTAATCAATAGTTGAGACACCCAAACGGGCATCCTAAGGAGTAAATGGGAAACGCATGGATGACAAGTAGCTTCTGAAGTTCATGCTTTTTACACATTCATCTAATAAACTGTGTGTAGCTGAAAGGATGTATTGTCTCTTTACCTTAAGCAACAGCCAGCTAATTACCATTCTTGCTACACCTTATTATTTGTTGGCTTTGTTTGGTTGCGGGTTTTTTTCAGACTGCTGCTGGCAGTAAGTTTGCTGCTTTAGGACCAGCTGTTTAAACGTTACCTTGCAGATCCCCTTGATCTGAACTGGTTCTAGATGCTCAGCAGTCCTAAAATCACTTCTGCAAGTCCTTCAGATCTCACAGAAGTTAGTGGCATGCATCTGCATCCCAACAACATTTTAAATAAATTTGCATTCTCCATTTGTTAAAAGGAAATAGCAGGCATATTTAAACTGCTTAAAACCGGGTGATTTATTACAGTTCCTGCATCTGGTTTTGGCTGCAGACTAGCAATTACTGTACAAACAGTGCGCAGTTGTAGACCAGAGGCAAGTTGTTGGTACAAGTGTTGAATGTATCCAGCTCTTACAATCTGGTCAATTGCCTTTTTTCTAAATGACTCTTTTTTCCAACTTGGTTGACTAGTGGCTTTGTAGAATTCTTGAAGTATACCAAAGTCATCAATATAATGTAATATTTCAAAATATTTTTTCTTTAGAAATATTCTAATCTACAAGAGATACGTAGATGAAGCTTTTATGTTGCAGTTACTCTTGCCATCTGGAGGTTTAAAGTAAGGGCATAGAATGGAATGCAAAGCATACAGTCAAGAGAATTTTTAGTGCTGTAGGGTATTTTGTAGTTGCTTCAAAAATTTTTTACTGTCTTTGGCAGAGCACATCAGCACTAAGCTTCTGGTGTGAGCAAATGTTACATAAATCCTTCTGAGCACATATTTGGTACATACTGTTCATTCAGTTCCCAAAACAAAGTTGTAAGTTTTGAGCAGGATACGAGCATTTTCCTCATCTGAGGAATTAATGTCTTTAATGAATTGTGGAAAGTGTGTGTAACTTGGGCTCTACTACTGATTATGTTGTACTGACTTCAGGACTTCTGTAAACATTCACCAAGTACTGAGAATTTCACCCTATTTAGTCCTAAATACCTTTCTTGAGTAGATGATTTGAAATACTTTACCTTGCTGCTGTGAGGTAGGACTTTTTCTGCTTATGCCACCGGTTTATGTCCAGATACTCGGCTACAGCTGGTGTCCCGAGGCGCTGTGTTAGGCAGTGGTCTCTCAGGCTGATGGACTTGTTTCAAAATGGGTTTTGATTTCTCAGGGAAACGTTACCGTTGTGCTCACTAACCTTCCTGAC
Source organism: Falco cherrug (assembly GCF_023634085.1). Lineage (NCBI taxonomy): Eukaryota > Metazoa > Chordata > Aves > Falconiformes > Falconidae > Falco > Falco cherrug. Next base: position 22,549,876 of record NC_073703.1, read on the forward strand.
TTGGTCTGCTGCCTTTGCGGCACAGCCTGAAGTGATGACACGGCTGTGACCACGCTTACCTCGGGACAGAGAGGGGCAGGCTCCAGAGCTGCCGAGCTGGCACCTTGCCCAGCTGTGTCCGTCACGTCACAGCTTGTGGCACTTGCAGCGCTACTGCATCCGCATGCGTCTACTTTTGTTGGGCCACTGTCAGGGTGCTTGTCTCTAAAGAAAAGTGCAGTCTTTTTAGTTACCCAATTAATTACAAGTGAAGTGCAAATTGTTATGTCAATGTTTGGGTTTTTTTTTTAAAGAAAAGTTGAATGTTTCATTTATTTTCAAGGCTGTTGGCAAATTTTTAGTGTTACTTTACTTTTTCTTTTTTTTTTTTTCCAGGCAACATAGCAACTAACTGGCTCTGGTATGTATTCTAGATGAAGGATGCAATTTTTTCAAGAAGCCTGAGCAAGTTCTGTCCATGAGGTTAATGTCTAATGCTGCTTCTGAGCTTCCTCACCCAAAACGCCATGACTGTAAAACTCACATTTATGCTTTGAACAATAAAATACAGGGAAAAGGCAACCACGTGTGTCTTAAATACTGTTTATAAGTAATTTTCCAGAATAGCACTGGTAAGTGTACTTGAAATTAGGAAACGGTGAAGCAACTCCTTCAGCCAAGTGCGGGGCGGGGTGACCCTTTAAAACCAGTGTTAATTAATTAATTAACTGTTCTTCGGGTGTGATGTCCTATTTAGCACACGCCGCTACATTACTGTGACGGTATCTTACCCGTTTCAAGGGAGGGGAGGAAAAGGCCCCGTGAGGCACAAAGCGGAGTTGGAGCCGCTTCTCTTCCCCGCGCCGGGGCCCCGCTCCCGCCTGAGGCCAGCGGCGTCCGCCTCCTCACGGCCCCGCTCCCGCCTCCTCACGGCCCCGCTCCCGCCTCCCGCTCTCGACTCGCAGTTCCACACCGCCCGCGCCCGCAGCGCCACCGCAGCCCCGCGCCGCCCGCATCCTCCGCCTCACAGCCCCGCGGCAGCAAGCCGGTCCCGGCGGGGCAGCTGCACACCCGGGTTTAAGGAAACCTCCCGGGCCGCGGGGTGGCGGCGGGAAGCCGCGGCCCCGCCTTCAAGGCAGAGGGGAGGGTGCGGGAGCCGCCGCCAGCCTGGACGAGCCCCGGCCGTTCCGTGCGTGCCGGGAGGCGAGCATGGCTGGCTGCAAAGCAGGGGTGCGGCGGCGGACACCGACCGCCTCACGGCGCTGCCGGGGAAGGGGATAGAGCCGGGCACCCTCCCCGGGCAGGGCTGAGGCGCCGGCAGCTGCCCCCCGCATGAGCGGCTGGTCGGGCCCGCTTTCCCGGGCGCGGCCTCCTCGCAGCCCCCTGCGCCCCGCTGCCCCCAGACCGGGCTGCCGCACCCCCGCGGGCCCGGTCTCGCCCAGCCGCGCCGTTCTGTGCTGCAGCTCACCGCCGCCCGCTCTCTCCTCAGGCGCTTCTGTGTGGCCGCCCGCTCGGGGCAGCCCTCGCCCACCGGCCGGGGGTGACAGCAGGGGCTGAGGGCGGCCGCAGCGAACCAGCCCTCGCGTGGGCCCCGGGCAGCTGCTCCCGTTGGCCCCGAGTGCCCCCAGCGCCGCGTCCTCCTGCCGCGGGCACCCTTCTGGGGACCTCCGCGCTGTGCTGTGGCGCTCGGGGCTCAGGCACCCGGGGTCCCTGCCGGTGGGTCCTGGGGCCGGTTACCGCAGGGGCGCTCAGGGGGCAGCTCCCCGTGCTGCGAGCACCGCGGGGCAGGGCTGGGCAGCCCCTGTCCTGCTCCAGCTGTCCGCCCTGCGGAGGGGCCCGGTGTGTCCCACCCGGGGGGGCCCGGCCGCGACCCCCCGCTGCAGGCAGCCCCGTGCTCGCCAGCCTGGGCCCCTTCCAGCTCAGGTTTAGGCAGGTCCTCGATTTTTGTGTGCACCTTTAAACTCCTTTCGAGTCACTGTTGTTGCGGTTTTGGTGCCTAGCAGGTATTCCCAAGAACTGTAGCGATGCTCGGAAGCAGACTCTACCAAAAGTGGTTTATTACAGGCTGGTCCTGCTTTTCTGTATTTTTTTCACACAGTGTAACTGGGCTAGTCCTTCCTCTTTCAGTAATCTAGTTTGTATAAATGGGTAGAGTTATTTAATTGTTTTTTAACCACCCTGTCCACATCAGAGATGAAATTGCTAGTTTAATTTTTCTTAAAACTAAAAAATAGTTTCTTGCCATGGGAAATTCACTTGTCTTTAGAATGTATTTCTTCTGTGGTATTTACTCTGCAACTCTCTAACCAATTTATTTACCTCATGGAGATCCTTATTTGAAATCCCAGATTCTTCAGATAACAGCTCTTCGGGTTCCCTCCCACCCCCACCCCTTGATTCAAGGGCTTTCATCTGCCTGGTCTCCCTGCTGTTTTCTTCCCTCATATGTTGCTGGGCGAGTTGGTGGTAGCCATTAAGCATCAGTATGGAAAAATGTGCTCATCTTTGGAGTGCTGTTTTCTATTCTTCAGGACCTATTCAGATTTACCCATGACAGACTTGTGAAGTAAGTCATATGACATTTCCCATTCCCTGGAGATCTTAAGTGTGGGATCATATTGGACAAATAGTTAACAGTATTCAGTATCAGCAGTTCTCTTGTGGCAACGTACTTTCTCAAGGGTTAGTTTTAATAATAGAAAATAAAACGATTGCAGCCTTAAAGCAAAAGTAGACCTTAGGAACTTAGACTCAAATTTAAAAATCAATGATGCAAATTGGAGATCAAACACAGCTAATATGGTTAACCCTATTAATTAACCCTTCAAATTTCTTCTGTAGGAAAGGCCATCTCTTGGAAAGAAAGAGATTTTAAAAACAAAACAGTTTGTTTCATTTATCATGGCTTTTCATTAAAAGTTATTATTAATTAGAGCAAACTCCCTTTCAACTGTTTATTTGGAAGTTTTCATGAGTTATTGTTATTACTGCCTGCCAACTTTCTTCAATTTATGACACCATAGCTCTTTCTGTAAAGATCAAAGTGATTAAATTATGATGAGAAACTTCCCAAACTGTGTTTTGCTTAAGTATATAGAATGAAATATTTAATTTGACCTTTAAAATTTTTTTTTTTCCTTTGTTTAAATTCCATCTAAATGAGAACACAAGATTAGTAGTCAGGCAAGTTTTTCTGAGAAGTGGGTTGCAGTGTCATATGGTAGCTTTTGATTATTATGATACGTTGTCTTGTGACTGCTATATAAAATGTCAGCTGAGTGACTATGGTTGAGTGCAAATGCAACAGCTTGCTTCGCTGACCTGGTATTGCATGCATGGCATTCTGTGATACTTAGCTTACCTTGTAATTACCGTTTTATGACAGAAATGAAATCTTTAATTACTCAAACAGTAAATGTCCTTTATGGGTAGCTTCTTATAATATGCACAAAACCTATATGCTTTTGTCAGTTGTCTTTCAAGGGAAGGATTTCCAATGTTAAACCAAAAGAAAAAGATACTATTTTTATTTTCAGTTTCCAGATAACAAGTGACAATTTTGATGTGTGCTCCAAAAATCTTTCCAAAATCTTCTTGCTTTGAGGAAAAGGTGATCAACATGGATTTTGATTAGTGTATATTTGTTCATACCAATAAATTAGATACCTGGTTCCACTGGGCTTTTGACAGCTTTTTGATAGACACATGTGCATGTCTTGTGTGGAGACTTGATTGTGTCTACAGCATACAAAGAAGTATGGAGTCAGTCAGAGAGCCCTAAGCATCTCCTGTGCGATCAAGATGAAGACTGTGTTATGATAACTGCTAATTGTTAGATTACATTAATAATCAAGGAGTCAGCTATAGAGGTGGCAGAGGCAGTCAACACCTCTGTAGGTTGACCATATTTGTGCATTTACTATAGTTAGAACATTTTAAGTGATACCATCTATAGTTGAAATTGCTCTGTGCTTCTGATTTTCAGTTGGTCATCAAGGATCCATCCCCCCAATACCCTGATAATATACTACCACATTCACTAGTTGCACTAATTCAAGATCTAAACGTTCTTGTTCCTGTTGTTCATGGAGATGTCAGATACTTAAGAACCTCTTGGAAAACTCATGGCAAGTCTGTCACGTGGAGGAGTGGTTTCCAACAGGTGAGCTCAGCCTCCCCTGCAGTGGTTCACCTACATCAAAAGTGACATTTAGAGTGTAAGAAAATCTTCCTATGAATTTTTCTGCTACTTTTATTTCAAGATGTGCAGGGTCCTTAGTGAGGTCCCTTATTATTGGGCTTTAGGAAGTATAAACTATTTTTTCCCATTTAACTTTAAGGAACAGTTTAATGTATCCCTTTTTAATTATATAGCTAATTCAGTGGGTAGACATTAGCTTATCAAAAGTTTAGTGTGACTAACTTAAAGACAAAATACAGTAACGGCTATTCCTAAAAAGGTATGTTTGTTCATGTATTCTCTTTCAGTTATTTGCATGCCTTTTCCTTCAAGGTGCTCATACAAAATTTTAGAATTGTAAGATGCTCTGACATGTCTTTTCCTTATTTTACTACTTTATGACCAGAAGCATTTGCTGGTTTAGTTCATGACTGTATCTGTAGCTGAGATTGGAAGAGTCATCATTTCAAATGGGAGTCTGGGGGCTTTCACTATGTTTGTCTCCATGATAGTTAAAACAAGTGACAATTAATTTTTATAAAAAATAACCCCACATATTTGCAAATAAAGTTTAAACCACCCCCCACCCCCCATTTTGGAAATCATATGGGTTTTTGTAGAAGTTAAAGTGATCTCTGCAGGTGTTCTCAAAAGACTGATTACGAGTCCCATTTTTACTGTATGTCAGCTGAAAACCTTTCTTGCAGGCAGAAAATTCAGCTTGAACTGAAATCAGTTTTGAAAGAGGAAGGGCAGCCTGTTCAAATACATGTTTCTGTGCCCTGCTAAAGCTTAAAATAGCTATCTGTGTGGTGAAGTGGTTCATAGAAACAGAGAAATAGTTTGATCTGGGCAAGCTGCATATGTTGAAGTTAGTGGATAAAATTGTTTGACCCAGTGCTCATTCTAACCAGAAAGGATTTTATCCGTATGTCCTTGGAATGTGGTCCATACGTGTAGTAGCTTGTAGTAGCTTGCTCTTCTGTGATTTCCATGATGAGATTTTTTTTCTCTTTGCTTGTTCTTGCTGAAAATTGTGGCAGTATGGAGCAATGCCAGATCTCCTGTCTGTTGCTTTTCTTACCGGCTTTCAACCCTGTTACAATAAACAGTTAACCTTAATTACCTTGTTTTTATTTGGTATAGGTAGTGTTCTTTGCCCTGTCATAGAGCTACAGATAAGTGAGAAGCCAGCAGAGCTACAGATCACTGTAATGTTCTTCACGAAGTATTTTCAGTCTTTCAGCATATAAAAAAGGATAATTATCTGATGCTATAATGTCAACCTGTCCCACTTTTTAGGGTGGGACACTGAAAGTTTAGAGTGGTGGGTTTTGGTGGGGTTTTTTTGAGCTACTAGAGACTTAACTTTTCTAGCAAAGCAAGAAACTGTTCTTTGTATTTATTAAATGCACACAGAAAGTAAAGAATAAAAGAGGAAACATTGGTGAAAAGTGTCTTGAGTACAGAACCTCCACTGCACAACATCCTTCACTCTTCCACTTTTTGTACAACCGTTCCTAAAGGAAAAGCCCTCCTCTATAGTCCTCTAGAGGGCATAGGACCTCTTGTTCAGAAAAATGTAATTTTTTTTCAATATATTTCTTTAAGCAAAGCACAGAGAAAAAAAATATTAAAAGTAGCAAACATTCTGCTTTTGTCTATATTTTACTAGAGGATGAAAGCCTAGAAGATTTTATAAAATGTATGAAATCTGTACAGAAACAGTTATAGTTTTGCTATGTAAGCATAGCTTAGAAATGTTCTATGCTGGCAGCTTTTAGGCAGTCTGCTGGAAATGTGAATCAGCGAGCATATACATGCACGATCAGGGTGCCTGTGCAAACCTGATGTGGTGCTGTTAATTGAAGCGAAGGGGCCACTGCCTTACTTGACTTTATCAATGCATCCAAAGTTACTTGATTTTTATTCATAAATTTTGATGGCTATGTGTGTTATCATTAATTGATGGAAAACTCCTCAGTAAGTGTTGTCATTGCTTAAAAAGCATTTCGCTTTCCTGGGAAGATATTTGGGTCAGTAGTGTATGACTATTTAAATTTATATTGTGCCTCCAAAAATATTTTGTTATACTGAAGAATATAGGTACATAGTCTGGTAGAAAAATAATCTTTGAGTCATAACACTTGACTTTCAATTCCGCTTTCCAAAGTAATTGTTCCAGCATTCATGTTTATTTTTACATTTCCTTTTGCTGTCGTTTCCAAACTTGAATGTATGGTGGTGTGAGGAAGTAAAAGAAGTGAGAACTTCCCTGACTTGATTATCTCATCTCTAAGTCACTAGATGGTGCCATTTCACTTCTCTGGAATCAGAAACTGGTTTACACAGGGTTTTTAGTAACAGTTACTGTGTTTTTAAAAGAAAACAGAATAATTGGACTTTTGAGTTCTTTTTTGGAACTATCTTTTTTTTCTGAGACTATGCAAGATACGTATATTGCTCAAATAAAAGTAACGTTTTAATGAAAATGTGCAAAATTTCCAAGTTCTGTTCTTTTAAATTGTCATAAACTTTTAGTTTTATATTCGTTTGCATATATTCTACTGACTTTGATAATGACGCCTGATTTGATAAAAATGCATTTTAAATGTAGAATTTTTTGAGGGTCTTTTTTCCTTGTCTTCTTGAGATCTAGGAAAGTATCTTCAGCTACTGTGAATTATGATAGGAATTACTTCAGTTGAGGTGTAGTGGTTTTCACCCCTGGACAATTGCTCTGGATTTCTCTATGGCTGAATTAAGAATTGAAACAAAGAGAGTTAACAGTGGGTCGTTGATGTATCTTACTATGGTCCTGGGATACCACAGAAACAACTTCGTGCAGTTCCATGTAACGGGCTAAAAGTTGTCTGGGGAACTTTTGTTTCATAGTTTCACATTAGAAAGTGACGTGGTAGTTTAGTGTATTGTCACAACTGGCGTGCTCATTAAGAGTTAGGCATAAGTGATGGGTATCATTTCCAAGCTTAACCACAGGCTTTTCTGTTTGGCTGGTCAGAAATGGGAAGGCTTGCAAAATAGCTTTGATGCTTGTTTTGTAACAGCTCCAATTAAGAGAGTGGCAAAGTAGAACATAACATTCACAGGGATGCTTTTTATTAATAAAATTACTTATTTTGAATGATCCTAATATCAGATGTTGATTTGTTGGCCAGCAGTCCTTCTCACTGAGGAGCAATGTTCTGAAACCGTAGCTGCCATGTTGTGGTAGGAAGTTGGTGTGTGGATGAGGTGCAGTGGGTTAGGTCAGTTACAGAACAAAATCAGTTTCAGAAAAAGTACTGAATACGTAAGTTGTCTAAAGCTATGCCTTAAGTGGGTTATGGTTCTAGCTTAGAATGTGGACAGACCTCCAGGATGGTCAAGAAAGGCTCTTAATGTAATCAAATGATCTAAAACCAGTACCACTGAAAACATTTAACTGGTTGTGTGAGCTGCTTGGTTCCCCAAGGCTGCCAAGCCACCATCTCTTTGTTAGTTCTAACTTTGTGAAGAGCCAAGCATGTACCAAACGTTCATGTTAAAGAAATGGAGACTTCAGCACATCCCGATGCTGGATGCGTAGTCGTGTCAGCCCGCACTGTTCTTAGCAGTTGGGTACACCTACTCCAAGAGTTGTACAGTCGTGTAAAGCCATCCAGCAGCCACTGGTGTTTTTTCATTGACTCTGAAAGATGAACATCGTGGGAAATTTTGTGTGTGTTACAAAGTCTTCTGTTTGCTTTTGTTGGGCTTAATTAAAGAACAGAGAACTTGAGATGTGCCTGTAAACAATTGCTTGTTGAATAGACAGCCAAAACTGAACCAAGGTGTCAGATTTTACTTTTCTGTAATGTTCCTGCTTATCTGGCATTTTTGAAATGTAGAACATATAAATACTGCCTTCTTTTAAAGACGTCTGTGGGGTAGGTTAAGCTCCAGTTTGCATTTTCTAGTGATGAAGAAAAAATGTTTGTCTTTTTTTAAGTAGAAGGAAAAACAAGGAAAATAAAATGAAAGTGTTAATAAGATTTAAATATTCCTTGCAAAGTAATAATTGAAACCTTACAGGCTTGAATTTGTATGTCCCAAGCTGTATTTGTAGTTAAAAAAAGCCTACACCACAATTAATTCATAAACTGATTTTCCAACATATACACACTGTGTAAGAATAACTATTTACAGTTTTCATTCAGAATTTCAGAAAATTTGGTTACTTGGAAATAATAAAAAAGCAGTGGTTGGCAGTGGTGATGGTTGTTCTGAGCCACCTGATGGCATAAGTTCTCGTGAGTTCACACATTAGTTTCGTTTTCTTAAGGTCTTGACAGTAGAAATGGAAGGTGGGGTAGATTATCAGCTACTACGAAATGAGCAGAATTACAAACTGATGATTTATTTGTAGTGTGAAAGTGAGGGGAATATTCCACTCAGCAGTTGTCCAATTCTGGGTATCCAGCTACCCAGCCACGGGATACAATTAATTTTCCCATGTAACTTCGTAGTTTGCTGTGTTCCTTTCGTTTGGGGCTACTGGGCTGCTGATCCCGAGCACTGAGATGGATGAAACTCTGGGACAGAGAGCTGCAGCTAACACACTGCGTATTGAAGAGCTCTGGGTTTTTTAAAAGCTCTAATTTCTTTAAAATGACACCTTTTCATTTCACCTCCCCAGCTGTTTGACATCAATCATCTCTTCTTATGTGAAGAACTCTGCATGTTACTTACATTTCTGCTACTTGGTTGCACTATTTTTATTTTTGCAGACTTTCCTGCATCCTCACTATGAAAGTAGCATAGTGCCATCCTTTATTACCCTGATTCTTATGGGGACTTAGACTTTCTTCACTGCAGGTGGCTCCCTTCAAAATCTGAAATGCTGCTTGTTACGCAGGACAGTGACTTCCTTTTAGCGCATCAGCATCCCAGAGAGTATATATTATTCTCTATAATCTCTCTACACATTTAGAGCAACTGGTGGCTTCTTGAATTTAGGGGGAGGAAAAAAATCAATATTTGTTTACTTCATAACTTGGCTTTTGTCAAGCAGCTGTTTGAAATACACAATTCAAACCTCCTCATGGATACCGCACATCTGAGAACTTTTATCGTTCACTTGTGGCTTTCTGCAATAATAAGAGAAATGATTTAATATTAAGTTTATATGTTTAACTACGGGTAAAAGATTTAAAGTTGAGGATTAGGTCTTGAACTTAGATGACAATTAATGTATTGATCTTGCTACAAAATTAATGAAAATGTTTTACTTGAACATGGTAAGGTTTGCAATAGCAAAAGAACTCAATTTTCTTCCACCATTTTAGCTGAAGGCAAGAAGTCTTTTTTTTATTTTATTAAAGCTTCTATATATAAGATACTTCAGAAATTACAATTTGCTTTTTTTGGCATTCACTTTTAGGTCGATATATTAAAAGTAATCCATCCTTTGGGGTTTGTTTTTGTACGTTAGATACTATACATGCAAAACTTTTTATGACTCAGTGCTTCCTGAGGAAATTTTGAAATACACATAGTTGTGCAAGTTGTGTTGTACCCCTACACTGTTCACAGTGGAGTAAATTTAAAAAGAAGATATTTGTCATGATCCCACTGTACACGTTTAGCAAAATAGTCTTGTGACTGGTCAACCAGTTTGGACAAAGTTGTACCAAGCTGACTTCAGACTTTGTTATATAAACTGTGATAGGGTGTCCTGAAGCAAGTTCTCCTTTCTGAAGAAAAAAAGAAAACCTGGTAGCTGCTATTTTGATAACCTCTTTCTGAAAGGAGAAATTCTTGACTAAACCAGGAAGTACGGCAACAGGTAAAGCACCTCCGTGAGGATGTTCAGGTTTGCTTACGGATACTTTTGAGTTTGTACTTGAGGTGATCGGGTCAGGCTATAGGTGCATTGTAACACCAAGGAATGGGTTTCCTGGTATCACTAGGCAATGGAAGGAGAGACCTCTACAACCCTTGTGACATTTAACTCTTTCACTTCTTTTCTGGCTTAAATTATTCAGGCTTCAGTTCTGCTATTAAAGCCTCAAAAATGGGTTGCTCTATTTAAAAATGAGTGAATTGTGATTTTTGTAACTTAATTTAATTTATTATGGTAGCTTGTTAACTACATCTGACTTTCTGATCATGCTAAATTTTTCTGGACATTGAAATGTTGTGCACTTAAGAATGACAAAAGAAATGTCCTAGGAAGTAATTTTAAAAAGCGATACTTCTAGGTTTATTAAATGACAGTGGGTAAAGAGCCCAGAAAACATGGGTTTAGATTCTTTCAGCTCAGGGACCACTGGCAGTGCAAACTGGTAATACAGTATTAAGGAAAAACCAAAATTCCTGTGTGCGCATGTTTTCAAAGGCAGCATGGATTTCATAGGAGGACTTCATGCAATTAGACAAGTGTTAGAAGTGGGAGCAGCAGGCATATGATTTGTGTGAACCCCTCTTCAGTTTGTTCTTTTGCTTAAGAAATAGTTCTGAAGGAGACATCTTTTGCCTAACGTGTAACATGTTTGCTTTGCTGGTAGTGTGAGACTTTTCCTCACAGTAAGCATACAGTAGTTGGCTGAGGGGTTTATGCTTCCTTTTACAGATGCCGAGGATGTTGCATGCAGAAGAGAGTCGTTGAACGATGTTTCTAATCCCCTGATCTGAAGATTAAAATGCTAATTAATATGTTACTCTTCTAGAAGAAATAAGAGAAACCAAAGTAACATCACAAAAATTTATTGTTCTTGTCTTTAAACACCTGCATTCAAAGAGTAAGTAATATTCCTCATAGCACACAAATGCTGCTTTTTAAATAATTTCAGACGTTTCAGCAAAAGGATCTTTACGTGCTTGTTTATGCAAGATAAAAATGCTGGCAAATGCTGTACGCTTAGTTGTAAGGCTATGTGCCTAAATTTCATGTACAGTAAGTATTAATAAGTTATTTCGCCTTTCACTCAAAAGCTTGCTTTTGACATCAGTTTTCTTGGGAGTAGAAGGGGAAGAATCTAAAACATAAAGTATGCATCTGCCATCTTTAAAGGAGAAACCACATACAATAACATTTTGTTTATTTAAAATCACAAATGTGGTGGTGGTGCTACTGAATGTAAAATGGTTCTGAAGATAAAAGTTCAGACTGCAATTTCCTCAGTAGTGTTTAGCAGCATTCAGACCTGAGGTTACTTTAGGTATAAGCCACCATGCTCAATCCCTTCCTGCCTGTATACTGAAGTACAAGCATTTCAGGCCCTCACTTGAGATGTCCAATGCAAGAGGAATTCTATATACATCTGGGGCTGGGCTGGCTAAACCCTATTCTTCTTGACGTCAATGACATTTCACATTGTCTTCAGTGGAAACAGAGAGGTTTATGCTTCACTTTCAAAGATGCGTGATGAGACTCATGAGTATCTTGCTTGTGAGATTTGAAAAGGAAGTTTGATTACTTTCTAAAGATCAAATTACTAAATTCAGAGAACTATATCAGCAAACCCATCTACTGTATAATTGCAGTTGCAATATGTATGGTAAAATCAATCAAGATTTCATGATTAAATGGCAAGTCTACTAAAAACCAGCAGCAACTGCAATATCTACACATCATTCATACACACACTATAAATAAGAGCACTGTAATAAGACAAGGTGCTTCTCTAATTCCAATGACAGACAGAGGCTGTCCTCCATAACAGATTCTTGAGGCTGTGTAATAACTGGGAAGTGAGCTGTTCCTCTAGCAGTGTTTTTTCAGCACTGAATTCCTGGGTTTGAACCCCATTAACAATCTGTGTGGCTCTTATTGCATTTACACTTGTCTTTTCCTCTATTTCTGTTAAAAGCCACTGGTGAATGTACTAGCATCATGTGCTGGGATTTTAAAAACTATACGCTGAACAAACTAGTTCAAATTCTGATCTCAAATACACATTGCCCTTTATCTTGTTTATATTCATGAAGCTAAAACCAATACCTTGATTTAATGGAGAAGAGTGCTTGTAGCTTGATGAGTGTCTTCAGATTTGAATACCTGTGGGAAAATCTGTGCTAAACAAACCATAAAATTGGAGTTTAGAATTCACTGTAAAATCAATTAGAAGACCCAGGCGCAGTAAGCAGCAAACATGAAAAGAATGTGGTGAGGAATTTTGCTCAGGAGTATTCGCTGATCACATCTCCATGGAAAACAAGAGAGCAAGGGCTACAGAAAACTTTTGGCTGGTACATTTTTGGAACATTCTTGAGGCTTTTTGTTAGCCAAGAACAAGAGACATGTTCCACCAATGCAAGATAAATCAGTGCTATGAATGAAAAGGGGCTTTTCTGACAGAGCAGGGCATCAAAGTTTGGAGATGTCTTCCTCCTTGTACATGCCTGGTTTGTAGATGACTCCTCTGTTGTCTTCGCCTCCCTTTTTGCAGCTAAAATAAAATAAATGTATTAAATAATTGCAATTCCAATGAAGGAAAAGCACAGTTGGTTACTTAAAATGGTCCATTATGCATGCATGAGATTATTTTTCTCTGTACCAGTGCAAATGTCACAGTAGCTTATTGTTACAAATATTTCTGGAGAGCAGCGCATTTTGTGTGGCAGAGTCAACGCTAATTGCAAAGGGATCAGGCTGCAGGAAAATTTGTAATCTTAGTCTTTTTTTTTTTTTGAGAATTTGGCTTTGGTGGCAAACAGTCTGGCTAAATGACCTTTTGTCAGTACAGATTTTTTCCCCTTAAATGATGTGACCTTTGGGAGAGCTCTTTTTCTGAAACTCTATTCCCCTCTTATGTCACTTACTGTTCTAGGAAAAACTCAATGGACTCAAAAAGCAGTAAGAAGCAGCAATGCGAGCAAAAAGAACAAGAACAAATGGCAATTGAGAAACAGAAAAACTGGGTAAATCTGTTATTGACGCAGCCTGCTTGTCCTGCTTAGTCTGGAAAGGGAGTCTTATTTCCTAACTGCTTGTGGGAGCAGTCAGTACCCAGAGTGGGCGGTGGTTTTGTGTTCTCCCCAGCACCCACATAAATTCCCTATTTCCGGTCCTTGTATCTTGTAAGGGTTTACATGAGCACTGTTCCAGTAATAATTATTTTGTGGAAAAACAACCTTATGTGGTTGCTTTTGACAAAAAATAACCATTCCTACAGTGGCAGAATGGTGGTCACTGTGGCACAGAAGTCACAGCAAGTAGAAACTTGTAAGCCATATAAATATATTTTGCTGGAAATCAAATAGAATTACTTAGGAGTATATGATACAGGAGAAATAATGTCTACAGCGATAAAAACAAATAAAAGGTTGTAGGAAGAGATCATATCTGGTAAAAGATCAAATATTACCACTATAAAAAACATGCAAGGTGTCGGACATACAAGCACCTCTTTGTGTCAGAAGAAAAATTTGGTTTGACACTTTTCCCTCTGATGTGGCACCAGGCATCTTACCTTTTCCTCTTCAGCAGCCAAAAGGCTACTGAAAGAATCATCAGAACTCCCAGAACGCAGGCTATCACAACAGAAACAACAAAACCTAGGAAAAGATGGAAAGCATACAAAACAGTTTATTTCACTTACTTGAGAGGAGAAGGTTAGTCTCTGATCTGTCATAACATTTGCATTCTGCACCTGCAACTTCCCTACAGCCTGCTCATACCTTTTTGCAATGATGGAATAGGTAACTTTGCATAGATGTATACTGGAAGGTCCTAATCACACAACTGGATCCACGGTTCACACCTGTTGAAGTCACAAAGCTGACATGCAGGCACAGGCACAGCAGATCAGAAACTCTGGATTTCAATGCTATAATGTATAAGAAAGCATAAGCAAAACTGAAGAACTAAACTCAGGCAACTAAGGATGATAAATTTGATGCCTTTTGTTTTTTCAAGGCAGAAGAACACTGAATGTGGACGGCTGAAGTGATATGCTTTGCTGTTGAGGACATTGCTTAAAGGCATCTGAGAAGGTAAGAATGGATTCAGGAAATTAGTATAAAGAATTGAGTGATCCCATGTTTGCATTGAGATGTTAAGCATTATCATTATAATGCTGTCTTTGCTAATGACCTTCATATGTACTTTTGGCAATGAAAGTATTTTTATTTATTTTGGCCTTCCCACAGATCCTGAAGGTGAGCACTCTTTTCTTAACTGCATTTTCATAATTCATTTATACATAGCTTTTTATATTTTATCAAATAACTGTTTAACAGACATCAGAAGCCTTTCAGAGTGAAGCTGACAGGTTTCATGTATTCCATCTAAATATTTTCTTTTATTAAATCAGCTATTAAGAAAACAGAAATATAAAACCTGGAGTTTAACCTTGACCCATTTAACCCATTAGATGCTTTATTAAGTCCAACTGAATAGAAGAAGCTTGCAATCCATGGAGTTGAAGAAAAACTGTATTTTGAAAAAGGAGCGTTTTGTTATAGTAAAGGTGCATCAAATAGACAATGAAATACACCACCAAATAGATAATTGTAGAAAAAGAGCTTGTAGTTTGAAGAGGAAGGGTAGGGGCCATATCTGTTTGATGAGAAGAACTTTTTGCAAAATTCAGTTAGATAGTATTTCAGCATGGTGCCATAATCAAACCTAGCCACCAGTTCCCATTTAACTTGTGAGCGGTGGAAGGTTTGAACATGGTAATAAAATTTAGCTGCATATATGTGAAGCTGATTTTATTGGAATAGATTGCTGACAGGCAAAATACATTCTAACGTGTGAGTTTTGCTGAATACTTTTTTAAGATTAGAGACATTTTTAAATGTAGTACTTGTTAATAGCGAGCGTGAATTTAGATTTTAATTGTTGGCATCAAAATGTAGATGACGGAACACTTCAGTCCTTTGCATTTTAGATGCAACACGCAGCTCGGTGACCCCATCTTGTGGCACCTGTGCCCAGGTGAAGGTGGTAGCCCTCAAGTCTTGACACTGAAAAGGCTGAGCTGCTCTGAAAATCCGCTTTAGTAGGGGCCTAGGCTTTGCACAACGGGATTTCTTTCACAAATTTCTTTGGTTGCCTGGCCCAAACCATGACGCTGTATATGGCCTCTCCTTCTCAATAAGTGTGCTCTGTTCCTGCCTACGCTACAGCGGGCTGCATCAGGCTGCGCACTTGAAGGCAGCAACCAGGTGCACTTTTAATCTTTAATTGTGCTTTGACAGCCACCTTTTTTCTCTTCCCCCGCCGCCTGCTTGAGGTGAGGGGCTGCACCTGTGAGTGAGCCTTTGTCTGTAGTAGGTGGAATGTAAGATTACAAGGCTGATGAATAACTTTTTTGAAATGGGTAGAACATTTTTCTATGGTTCACTGATAGAGTCAATGAGCTTTTGTAATTAAACGTTCTTAGACTGAATGGGGTTTCTATTAAAGTAGCACTGAGCGCAATGCCTTTCGTAGCCATAGAGACCAGTTCTTGGGTGAGAACAGCAGGATGGGCAATAACCCATACAACTCGACTCTGGGAAGTCAAGCCAACTTTAAAGATACATTGAAAATGCTTTTATAGCTGGTGTCACCTCTGCATGGGAGCCAAATAACATGGCGTAGGAGAGGGAGAGCCAAATGTTATTCTTGGGTTTGGCACTGGTTCACAGCAACAATTTTGAGAAAGTCACATATGGGTCAAATTTTCCCCTGTAGATAGAAATAATAATGCTTGCACAATTTCTGTGAAGTGCTTAGAGATTCCTGGGTGAAAAACATAGTATCTGATTTTTAGTTACTGGGGTCATGGATTGTAACTCACTACCTTTTAAGTATTAAGCGTGATTTACAGAGAGAAGGTAGCGTGGTGCTGAAAGGTCAGTTTAAGAAACAGATGGGAGATGGCATTTCTCATTTTTGACTGACCAGTCTCACTCAGAAAATCACTGGCTCATAGATGTGGTTAGCAATCAGCAATGTGCCCTTGCCAAGTCCACCAGGTATTGAATCTTGATGAACTGAGAGGGTAGAAAAAGTGAAAGTTGGATCTCTAGGGTTCCACGGTGAACTGGTCTTAAACATAAAGTAGCTGCTCACTCCAGAATTTCTGTTACTTCAGCAAGTGTTTCTGCAGTGGCATTGCTGTAGTAGATTGATTGTGCATGGATTTAAGAAAGATCCTGCGGAGGAAGCCTTACAGTCTCAGAAACTTGGCAGCCATATTGCAAATCCAGATTCTGCTGTTTAAAATCATTGTACATAGTCTGACTTGAGCAGAGATTTGAAGGGGGTTACTAAAATAGCTTTTCTGGGCCCAGCTAATTCTCTAGTTGGCAGCTGGTATCTGGGATTGGAGGTTTGGGAAGAAAGTTTTAACCTCCTTCCTAGTCACATAAGAAAGCCATGGGGGAGAGGGGTATTTCTGGTTGGCCAATCTACAAAAGCAGAAAAGGGACTGTCATGCTCTAGTTCTTTCATTTTTTTTCACAATTTAGCCATCTTTTACTTTACTCAAAACACTGTTTGTGCAACTAATACCAGTTTCTATATTAATCTTGGGGCTATTAAGGATTATTGATGATTTGGTAAACTTGGAATTTTCTTATATATTTTGGTTAAAATCTAGCAGCAAGAGAACTACTAGTGTAAATCTTATTTTAAAATGAGATTAAATTGAGGCATTGTTCTATAACTATTGCACTCTGCAAGTGGTAGCATAGGGACTTGGTAAGAGGCATGAGGATAGAACAGAGTGTTATGACTGTGGCTTTATATAGTGTACAAAGAGCAATCAAGGAACAGAAGGAGCAAAATCCCAAGTGTGACTTGTGTATGCCCTATATGCGAGTTGTATATAGTCACAGAAATAACTTTTGTCTAATGCAGAGTCATATGACAGTCAAGAAACAAGGTTTCCATTTGTTACCAACATAATACAAACAAATCAGTTTTCTTAACTGATAAATCGATAGGGAGGTTGTTCTGTTCCTTATTCTTGATTCTGAAGCAGTAAGATAAATGTTACTGCTTACTGTAGAGAACTATATGAGAGCAGAGATTGCAGACACTCTTCATGCATAGCAGAAAGGTGTTTGTGATCTTTCAGAAAAGGGAAGAATCTTATTTTTATTAACATGTGAGCTGATGCAGACTGACACAAAGTTTTGGTAGCCAACAGTACTCAGTATTTTGTTTCAGTCAGACCTTGAAGCTGGGCTCCAAACTATAAACATACTAAAATGACAAAAAGAGACGATTGATCAGAGTAATTGCTCTCAGCAGTAATTCAATAGCAGAAATGGTAGCTTTAAATAGAAGAAAGTTATAACTAAACTGAACTAGTTTAGACTCAAATATTTAATTATCTGCTACTAGTAATGGGAAAGACCATAAGATACCTTTGGCAGCAAATAAGCAAGGAGGCAAATGGAGAAACGACAAGGAAAGCAGGAAGGTGCTGCGGCTGCTTTACTGGAAAGAACTAGTGTGGATGCTTACAGTGCTTTGCAGTGTAGTCTCAACAGGCTTGGGGAACTTTGTGGTACCTGGAATGAATGCATTCCTAGCTTCCAGAATGAGAATGGGAGATGAAAACTACGCAGCTATTATTGGAGAAAGTCACTTTCCTAGGCCATTATTTACAGACTAGAAGCTGGGTACAGATGGGAGGGTCCTGAGAACCTGAGCACCTTTCAAGATGCTCAGTAAAAAGTACAAAGTCATATAGTGACGACTAATCAGTGGGTGTAACATCTTAGCTCCTTAATCATATGTTAAACAAAAGGATATGTTATGGTGTTTCTTGTACCTCAAAACTGGGAAGTGTCCCACCTCTTCTTAAATCACTGCCCCTGCTTCTGTGCTGCAAGTTAAAATAGTTGTTTTTCTGGTCAATAGCTTCCTGCTGATGTACAGAAATGAGCACCTGCGGTAGTCTGAATCCCTGAACTGCACTGAAAACTGTGTGCTGCCTTTAGCACTGTAGCCTGCCCACCTTTATACACCTGGTCTGTAAGGCTTCTCCTGACGATCTGCCATGTTGACTGCAGAGAACAGTTAATGACATAAAAATTGAAAGATGCAGCAGTTAAGGAGGTGTAGCCTTTATTGCTGGAGCTCTGGAGGTTATGAAATGTAGAGATTTAATGCAGAGCTGGAGAACGGGAAGTGATGGCTTGTGGTTCAAGCCGTATAGTCAGTCAGCTTGAAACTGTTAAATATTTTTTACTCCAGTGTAAATACAGAGAAATGAAGACCTAAATCATTAGAACTCAATAAGAGGAATGTGCTTAAGTAGCAAGGACAGCAGCATCAGCATCCTTATTTAGATAATTACTAAGTTTTATGCAATAATTCCAGAGAAGTCACTCAAAAGAAACATCATGGTAAAATGATGTTCCTCTTAAGGGAAGCTTTAGAAAGATTTCAGAATGTTTCCATGAGAACTGAAATGGTTCCCAGCTACAGAATGACTTCTGAAATTGTCTCTGGGTTTTATCTCAAAGGTGGAGATTTGCTTCAAACAAGGGCCAAATGCTGCTGATGCTCCACACTGCTCTGGTTGGGAGTTTTGATGCAGCTAATCTGACAAAGAGACCAGCCAACTTTTGGTGACAAATCTAAATCATCTCTGATTTCAGAGAAATGTTTTGTCTGGGATTTGTTTTTTCTTTACTCTAATTTTCACTTTTCTTCTTTATAGCTTTATATTAGAAAAGATATATTACAAAAGGGGCTGTCTGCAGAGGGGAATGGCAAGAACAGCTACTGCAGTATGTTGCACAGAGAACTGTTCCCTGCAGTGGCTATTGTGTGAAATTTCTCAACACAGACAACTCCTGTTTTCTGTTCTTTCATCTGAACAGTGAGGAAACTAGCAGGCAAAGTTGAAATGATGCGCTAACACATTTTATTAATTTTAAAGTTTGCTGCTTGACAGATCTTTCTTGTGAAGTCTGCTTCTTCTTTTAAAAATCTTTTTCTCTGTTTCAAACAGCATAGTGGCTTGCCTAGATTAATCTGCCTTCAGTGTATGTGCCAGCTTCACAAATGCTTAAGAGCATTTGTTTGCAAGGCAACACAGAAATTGGAACAATACATTTTGCACAAACAATATACTCAAATGCCTTACTGTGGGGCACAGCTAAGCTTCTCACCACAGCTGCAGGTTTTTGTGCAATCCCCACCTCCCTCCCCAAACCTATGCATTGTCATTGTGTAACACTGCAAAATTAAACTTTTAAATCAGTTCTTCCTGGTAAGATGGCATTTTTTTTTCATTTGTAACACTGGATCATATAATACAGTGTTACAAATTATTTATCAAGTTTGAATTCCTCAAGGACCTCTTCTGATTCTGTGTAATTTCCCAAAAACAGTCCCCCTGAAAGGCAATATTATAACTCCCTTTAAATGTGTGGTCTGCGCAAAAGCAATCCTGGTATTACTGAGAACCAGCAAATGTCACTGGTGAGACAAGGCTAGCTCAAGCACTTGCGCTGACTGGAACATCTCAGCTGTAGAGAACTGTTTAGTGCTTGGAGTGACAGCAAATATTTCTGCTAAGTGCGACCAAGGCCGAACGTCTTCCTTTTTTATCTCCTTGCCTTTGATCAGAAGGGTTGCAGGTCTTGCCTAATACCCATTGTGGAAAAAAACCTTCGTAGATACTCTCTGAACACCTTATTTTCCTATGTTTTTCTGTGCAACAATGCAGTAAGAGAAGAAAAGAGAACAAAGTGAACTGGGGGAAAACGAGATTGCTATATTTTTGTAGTGGTACAGTGCAACAGTATTGCCGTGTCAGTATTTCAAATTTATTATGCACTGTTTCTTCACATAGAAGTGTTCATAGAGCTTACCTTCATGGAAGGAGGTAAAAACCAGTCTTTCATGAAATTCCTGAACGTTTCGGAAGTTATTGACCATTTCCAGGGGTTCTGGGTCATCACTCTCTGTGCAGTACATGGCTGTTTCCAGTGCTAGTAACTATAAAGGGAAGTACCCTGTTCAGCTCCCAGAATACAGAAAAAACAATGCCAGGGTATGGTCACTAAGAGCACATGTTTAAAATCCAAGGGGTAGTCAAAGAGAAAAGTACACATTAATACTTAAGTCTTGCATGGCCTGTGAACCCAAATACAGCATAATGTGTGAACAGTGTGACATCTCCAAACCATACCTGTATTCTGTTTACATCCTGATAAAATCAATCCTGCTTATTAATTATCTGCCAGGAAAACCGGATGGGAGGAGACATGGTGGCTC
This sequence comes from Falco cherrug, assembly GCF_023634085.1. NCBI lineage: Eukaryota > Metazoa > Chordata > Aves > Falconiformes > Falconidae > Falco > Falco cherrug. Next base: position 22,570,251 of record NC_073703.1, read on the forward strand.
TTTGCAGCATGTTCTCCCTAGCACAGTCTAATTCCTAAAAGCTATTTTATGAAAGAACTCTACTTTGGTAAAGACATGATCTGGCACAGTGGACAAAGAATGGACTTTCATAACAAGGAGCATGCAGTAATTTGATCAGATTTTTATAATAACATTTTCCTCCTGTGTTTATAATTAGATGAATCAGAAGACAGTGATTGGGAGTTTATGTAAGTGGCCACCTAACAAAAAAAAATTAATTAGGTGAGCACAAAACCCATAAATTGGAGAAAAGCCAGGGGATTAAAGATTGCCAAGTAACACATCACATGCTTTTAAGAAACTTACTATCTACCCAACCTGTCATACCTAAGTCAGTCAGGATCAGCCTAGCACTAAAATACTTAGTGAATAGGATTCAGGCATAAAGCTTGAACAAAAATGATCTGGAAGTGACACGGAAAGACTCAAAGCAGGGAGTAAGTACACAGTGAAAACAGAAATTAATCTCACTTGACTGTGATTTTTCAAGCTGATACTAAATAAATTGCTATGCTATTGTCTGTCCTTTATTTGTTCTGGTCCATTGAAAACATGCTAACTACAAACAGAATAGGATTTTAATTTATGTCAGTTCTGTGATGTTCTTCCCACTTCAAAAATTTTAGCAATGGTTATCTTTCAGTTTTACAGGAACGTAAGATAAATCTAGGCAATGAGAATATGTGTTTACTGTTCTTTAGCAGACAGCAATCAGGAAAACATGCTATATTTAAACTTGCCTGCTTTTGTGAAATTTTAACGGGGTGTCGGAAAACTGTCCAGAGAACACTAGGGTAGCAAGGAGGAGTTGTCAGGGATCCTTCATAGCGATAATACTCATCCAGTCTGTCAGGAAGCAGTTCTCGAATATTGAAACCAGGGACTCGGACCGTCTGATCTAAAACAGGGGATTTGTGTTAAATGTTGCATCATCACTACACAGGTAGTGTGCCAGTGAAGTGAACTTGCTTTCAGTTCAGTGAAGTAGGATGCTTTCAGTCATATCACTAGGAAAAGAAAAATATGTTTTAACAGACATGATCCCAGCTCAAATGTACAAATCTTGTCTTGGATACCAAATTGGAATTCTATAAAACAAACTGTGACCGTATTAACCAAAACCCACCATATGCAAGAATTAAGGCCCAGTCAGAAACACATGGTACATGCTACCTGTATACTCTTCACAGAAATGCAGTGCATTTTTAAGTCTTTCACTGTTTGTGACAGATTTGCCTGGGATTTCTGGAGTGGTTCTTCAGCCAGTTCAATCCCTCTCAGGGTGACACTTGATACCCCTAGCCATTCTCCCTCCGACGCAGCCTTATAGCCACTCACCCTTGTATTTCACGTTCCGGAAGTGCCTGAAGATCTTTTCATAGGATGGGTTGAAGGGTCCAATCTGTAATGAGCAGGTATTAACAGCTGTGTAAATCACCACAGTCTGAATAAGAGTCTTTGCTTCTACACACAGCAGACAGCAGCATTTGATGGCCTCTGTCATAGGGCATCTCCACTATCCAGATATTCATATACTAGAATGGCATAAGTACTCTTTTTTTTTTTTTTTCTCAGAACATTAACACTATCCTCAGAACCCCAATAATGCTCTTACTCACTCCAGAGCTGTAACAGCTGCTTTCTTATAATGCTGTCTTAGCAACTGCAGCATAGACAGACCTCTTGTATGCACTTGAAAGACCCTATTGCCCTTGCCTGTTCAGCATGCTGTGCAAATGAGGAGAAACCATTTCCTCTGAGAACGTTGCAGGCATAAGTTCTGAACTAACAGGCTTCTCAGATCATCCACTGGTTTCTGGTCAAAGCCACATTTTTCCACCCACAAACATTTTTTAGCCTGCTGCTCCTCACAGTCCAGGAAGATAAAGAATGACACTGTTGGGTACTGCAGGGCCACTGGGAAGGGCTATAACTCAACTATCAAACAAGACCATGTTTTTCAACTGCTACCAGCAGCTTTTCAGTCTAATCATCAATGCCTTTTCTATGAATTCTTTAGAGCTGGTGCTTAGCAACTCCTCTGACACCCAGACATAGTAAACTGGTGTCCTTAGATCAACTGTAATAGCTACCAGCTGTCTGAAAGTTTTTCAAAGACCTAATCTCCATTGTTTCCCTGTTTGATTTTTAAACACCATTGCTTAGAAATAACCAGAATCCCAGCATTATTCCTTAGCATAATATACAATACTCTGATACTTTTCACAGCTGCAACTTCCAAATGAACTAAAATTTGACACAAAATTATTGCCAAAGTCTTAGAGCTGCTCGAAAGTGAGCTTGGCTAATATTAATGAGAATTTGACTTCTAACTAGAACACTTCCACTTTTTTGATCGAAGTGTCAAAACCTGGGTGTTTTCAGGTTTAGGCTTTTTTTTTTTTTAATGCTGCAGAAAATCCTTGCATTTAAAAATCTTCTTTATAGTTATGGAGGAGTTTTAATTCTTCAGAAAAAAAGAGAATTTGTACAAGCTTCTAAAAATTTTTCTTTCAGGTCATTATTATCTTTAATTGCTTCTGTGTGGGGCTTTAGAGGGGAAAGTTGGAAGGCTGTCTTTCTGTCATCTTAAAAAGGGCACTGAATGTACTTGTTTACTGTAATCTGTGATTCAAAGAATCTGGGAAGTTTGTGACCTGAAGTCTGTGGTCAAATTCTAATTACATATAGTGGCCGAAGCCAGGGCTGGGTCCGCCTGTGCCTCTCTGCTGTGTTGAAACTGCTTCGTGCTACAGTAGGCAGCTTTGAGTAAGTGAACTGGAAATTCACTGTTTGATTAGCTCTACCAATCCTTAGTTTGTAAATAAATGCAAGAATTGATTGAGCATAGCTGAAGTTAATTTACTGAAAAACATGACAAAATATTCAGAATTCTTTTTTTCTTAAGACTTGTTCCTGTTTATGTACATGCAGCTGGAATCTGGTGCTTTTTTGTGAAAGAGAAAAGGAAGAACCTTTATTCAGCCACTGCATCCTTAAATAGTCTAAGTAATTTTGTACATTAAAGGTCTCTGATGACTTAAGGATTGAAAGCATATTCTAAACAAAAGCAAAGGTCTTGCATCCTACCTCAAGAAGAATAGCCAAAACTGCCAGTCCATCTGCTTTGTCCATTGCTGTCATTATGTCTGGGTATTTCTCAGAGTTATAATGTACAATATGCAGCTGCAAAGAAGGAGATGCAATGTTATGGTAACGTCTGGGGCATGCTCACATTTCTGTGTTGCAGGTGAAAAGGGCCAGTGCAGCCACCTCAGGCTAAGACAATACAATGGGACCCTTCCGTGACTGCTGGATGTAGTGGGAAGAACTTTTAGAGAAAAGGAAAATATCCTGGAACTCCCAGCCCTGCGGTAGCTGAGTTATGCTCCCCCACCTTTACATAGTAGGGAGCGGGAAAGATGATCAATTACTTCAGCTTCAAGGCATCTTGACTGTAGTACTAGCAAATTTTTCTGAAAAAGTAACACCTTGGCACCCTTGGGCCTCTCTGATGTTTAGAATGCAAAACCCAGTGTTAAACGTAACCAGAGAAGAAACTGATTTCTAAAGTGTTGTTATGCAAGCAAATTATTCTGACTGATTTACCTTTTAATCATTTTGGGGTAAATACCTGATTGGTACTGCTTTTCAAAAATCTATTCCCAAATCCATAATTTTGGATTAGAAAAGTTAACAAATAGTTCCTCACTGGATAGAGAAAAAGGTGAGTAAGGTAGACAGAGAAGCAGTGTCATGCAGCTAAAAGATACACCTGGTTTACCAAGGAAGAACCAAGGTGTCAAATACCTAGCAAATTGCTTGAAATTACTCGAGTGATCCAGTGCCAGCCCTGACTTTAATTCACAAAAGAGCACCAGAGTGCATCCTTTTTGTGGTGCACAATGCATTTTTTAGCATATATACCCAGATCATAAATACTTAGATTAGAACCTTGCAGCCTTCTACAGTCATATAGCCAAGATAAAGATCTCACTTTAAAACAACAGGATCTGCCCAGCCTTCTTTGTTTCTTTCTCTGATCTGAGCTTCTTACCTCTGCTGCAAAATGCTTGCCACTGATTGTGTGCTCTGAGCCTTCTGACTTGTTTCTGTTTCCCCAGTGCAGGTGAAGCTGAGATGCAGTGTATTCAAACGGGAGGTTTCTGATGTACATAGTAGGCGACAGATACATTTTCACTGTAAGCACACCAAAACCAGATGGGAGCAAATGATACCAGAGCTTTCAAGCACAAGGCAAATAAAAATACTGTCTCTATTACATATGGAGTTTGAACAGAGCAGATTCTTAACTCAAATCCATCTCAGTCTGTGGTAGGAGATAAACACTTCAGTTGTCTTTGACCCTTTCTAGGTAATACAGGAGAATTTAGAATACACCCTTTTTCTATTTTCTTAAGCTAAAGGAAATGAATGTGAGAATTGTTGCTAACGGAAATCTTTCGACTCCCTGAAGAATGCAAAATTATCTCGGTCTTATTGAAGAGACAGTTATTGATGTGTTGAAGCAAAAGTTAGGCTCGTGTGCCTTTTTCAGTCTCCTTATAATGGTTGAAAATGGTTTAATAAATTAATATTTCTCATGGTATTTTTAAACTCCTGTTGTATTGAACTTCTCTTTTTTTTAGAAACATATGGCAAAGGCAAAGAAACTTTCCGCTCACTCCACTCCCCCTGAAACCCAGAGCATCGATGTTAAGCAGCAAGATAATCACAGGCCTTAAGAACTGTTATTTCCTCTCTTGATATGCTGCAGGGAGACCTTTGTATGCATTACCCTCCTTCTACTCAGTAATGCTTTCCAGTGTGGAAGCCAGGCTGGGTTGTCTTTTCTTGGTTTGTTTTGGGTTTTTGTGTGTAGAAGTTACAATAGTAATTCTCAACTCAGCAGAAACTGAGTTGTTCACTTGAGAAGTTTGGTACTTCATAAAGCAATGGTTTATGTAAAGAACAGATTGATTTTTTTTACAATTTATTATTTTCTAGTGTGAATATGGTTTGTTTCTGGAGTGTCCCAGACATGTTTTGCAGGGGAAACAAAGCTCAAAACCTTAAGGAAGGAACAGCTGCAAGCCTATGTATTTTTATGCTAGTGCTAAAAAGCTTATTTTGAGCTCTCCTGTTTTCAGTCTAGCTGAAGTAGGTAATTCTATCTGGATCAGCTGGCCGGTGAAGCACATTAATTGTATGTAGGAATGACTGATACCACAATACTAAGCATCCTACTGATTTCCTCTCCAGCCATAAAAGAAGACAGCAGCAGATGGTGTGATGATCACTCCAACAGAGGCTAATTTTTCATTACTCAGAGCAATTAAGGTTTGTATATGAGTGAGGTTTGTAGAGTGGGTCACATGTCCCCTGCTTTCTAGGAGGGCACTGACCTTAGAAGTGCATTCCCTTTTATACCGAGGGCGGGGATATATTTTTGTCTTGGCTTTCATTAGCAAGTAGTTGAACCTCTTGTTTTAGGGAAGGATCAGATGATGGTATTGACATGGGCTCTACGAGGTATTTGCTTTTACCTGTGTGACTGTTATGTGAGGGACAAGCTCTCAGTATTGTTCTTTTGTCTCCACCTGTTCTCTGGCACTGTTAAAGTCCACAATGATGATGTTTTCTTCTCTGCTTATTGCATGCCACTCACAGCAGCTTAATACATTCCACTGTGACAGTAGAATCTTTCACTCAAGACCAAGAAAGGCTCTTGAGAAAAGAAGGTTCACAAGGAAAGGGTGTTCCAGCCATGCCTAGTCTAAAGCAACCTGGTTTTGATGGAGAAATTGATAAAGAGGAAAATGAGGAACCATGCTCTAAGAGGTTGGCCCTTCCTGAAGAATGAACTTATGTTCTACAGAGCAGGTTTACCCCACTGAAAGAGTAAGAAAAAAAGCGGTGTTTGCATGTCTGGCATCTCTTAACGAAGCATGCCAGAGAAGAGCAGAGGCCATTTTGTAACACACATTCTTTTGAATGCTTATGCAATAGAGGAGGACACAAAGAAGGAGGGCCTTAACTCTTCTTATTTCTGTGTCTTCAAATGTTTCAGGAAAGAACAACTGGTGGGACTAGCTTACTCATATTGTATATTGTGTCAATACAGTAGACTTTTATGCAACTGCATCTTCTCTGCTTTTACTTATCGTATTGACACTTTGATTTAGTCCTACAGTGGAGGTCACGTTTGTATGCTATTTCAAATTACTTTTCTGTCTTTGTATCCATCTTTCTTATCTTAAACTAAAGAGGTTTCTATCTCAAGCCAAAGGAACAGAATGGTGCTCTTAGCTCCCCTCCCGAGTAATTCAGCTGAGCTGCTTTGATTAGACTGGAATGTCAGACACAACGCACCCATATCTTATCAGTTTATCCCTTTTTAACAGAATCACAAACTCTGTTTCTGTTTTGGAGCACTCCAACCAAAGTAATAAGAAAAGCTCAGGAATTAATTCTGACATGTCTAGAGTTTATTTAAAAGCCATAGTCGATTCAGCTTAGCATTTGTACATAGTATATTCCCAAGTTTCCCTAGCCTGTTCTCTAGATATTGGTATGCTGATGTGAAGGCTTCATCATCACAGATAAATTTCATCTTATAATCAAAGTAATTCACCCTTGAAATAAAAAATCATGAGCTCCAGCAATGCTTTCCTTCACAATCCCTTGCTGTCACTGAGCTTCCTTACCTGAATGACCGTTATTGGTCAATGTAAACTGGTCAGTGGAGGACACGTTATAGCCTATGAATTCTAAAGGCAAGAGATTAGAGTCATACTGGAGAATATCTTTGTGGAAATCTATTGGTGATTGGAATACTCCTCCACAAAATGGGTATTTCTTTGGCCAGGCCTTCTCTCCTTCAGGACCTGTGTAAATTAACAGAGAGACACATTTGTCAAACCTTAACTATGCAATTAATATAAAACCTCCCCTGTTTCAGCCTTCACCCAAAATTTGGAAAAGGCACATTTTCTCGTTTTTTAACTTAGTATCATCTTTTCAGTGTGCCGTTAGATAGAAACGTTAGATAGAAAAGAGCCAAATGCCAACAAAAATCTCACATAGAGACACTTGACCGCCCCTCAGTTTTTTGGCAATCTCAGCTGCTGTGGATGTTACACCTTTGGGGTAACAGCTCACCAGGCTGGGGCTGCAGGCAGCAGCACCACCGCCAGCCACAGTGCCTCTGGCCCTCTTGTGATGGTGTTGGCTCTCTTCAGGGCCCACAAGCATGACAAGTAGAGTTGCGATCTGTGACGGTATTTGGATTATTTACTGACATGAATTATTTTTCCCTATTGAAGTAACAGGCATGTGCACAGTAACACAGCTATTCCAGCCTTCTGAAGAAAACTGCTGAAAGAAGTGACTGCATGTTGACAGAGGGAAGTTTCCATACTTTTCAATACAGAAAAAGCCAGACCTTTATAAACTTTTCCTTACCGTACAAACTGCCTGGCTCTATCTAGCAATATTGCATAATTCACAGTGAAAAGCTAACTTGCAAAAATGGAAGGTGTTATGATAATTTGACCTGCAATAACTTGCTCAAACTCTGGTGAAACTTCTTCATCAGAGTCTTTTGCCCTAGGTAGGATCTACAAAGAATAGATAATATCAAGAGATTTTTAATTGTGCCTTTGATTTAATGACACATTAATAGCTAGCAGCTGTTCACAGCTGTAAGCTGAGGCCATTTGCATTTAAATACCAAAAGAGATACTTGCATCTTGTGTTTCTCCTTGACATTGAAGATCCATTGTGATTCTTTCTAAGGCAAGAAGGTCTTTTGGGATCATCCAGCTGATTTGTATAACACAGCTATTGGACCTCTCTGGATTAATTTCTACTTCAATGAAGCCGTATCTTTTAGTAGGAAAAACCCAAACATCTACTCTTTAAGCATTGCAGGTAAAAGATACTTCATTAGTGCCCAATGGATAATTACTCTCCTTGGTAGCTTGCTTTTTGCTGTGAGTTTGTCTAGCTTTGACTTTGTTTAGATAGTGATTGCTTTTAATCTTTTGCTTATAAGTTGAAGAGCCTCCTGTTAGCATACTTTTGTTACTTATTGAAGTACTTGTAACATGGAGGACATAGTTTATCACTTCTCTTAAATTAAACAGATTGAGTTCCTTGGGTCTTTGGTTAGAAGGCTTCTTTTCCAAACCTATAATGTTCTTTGTGGCTTCTTTGAAGTCTCTCCAGTATGTTAACATCTCCCATGAATTGTGAATGCCAGAATCTAATGTTAGATGGGGTCATCGGTGACAAATGAAGTTCAGATCTTTAATGGAGGAAAATTAACAGTCAGGAGAATATTATTCGAGGGTCACTTTTTAATGTAAAAGACAGTTTGCAAGGATATGGATAGTGGAGGTGAATCTGCCCCAAACAGTGCATGTGAAGAATTGGCAAGTTCAGTTCTGGTGCTCAAATACAGACTTACTTCCTTGTTAAAGCTCTTTAAGAGTTAGCACATGACATCGTTTGCAGTGTGGATACTCAGACTTGGTGCTTTTCGGTATAAATAGGCCTTTATGTTACTGTAACTTACATCTTTGACTCCAGTTCGTTGCCAATCACATTAATTTCTCTCCCCTTAGATCTTCATGGTACTATCATAAAGGTATTGAAATTCTTTTTAAAAGCTGATGTTATGCTGTCATTATAGAAGACTGTATACTATCCTTTATGTATTTTTTGGCAAATAACAAATCCACCCAGAAGAGCATAAATTCCATATTATGAGATATACATACTCAAGAATATTTCCCAGGAAAATATATACCAGGAAATGGTAGTTTCTTGAGGTTGAAACTTGATGTGCAAGACAATAACACTGAAATTTAACACTTTCCAGGAAGCTAAGACTACAGCAGTGTCAGAAAAATTGGTAAGAAGCCTTTGTTGTAAGAAGACTTTAGTAATTTTTAAAGATTTAAGGTTTCTGTACACTGATAAGGTAGTGAGTTTGCTAGAAGGCTTTAATATATTACATAACAGGTTTGGAGACTTGATAATTAAATAGGTAATTTTTAATGGATGCGTAAAATAAAAGTCTAATCCCAGCCAGTGGAAACCATGTCATGAAGTACCACTTACTTTTTCAGTACTATGTTTGGATGAATTGAATGCCCTTAAGAGTTGGCAACAGAGTATGGGAACTTCCACGCCAACATCAGCAGTTCAGAAGGGAACCTTTTGTCTTTTCCATAAAATGCTGTTGTTATTACAGTCTTTATGTACCTTAATCTTTATTAGCAGTTATTCTTTCCTTGACACAAATCTGCAACTGCATTCACAGGCTTCTAAGCTACAGCAGTTTACACTTTTTTCTCATTCCTGCTCAATTAAAAAACCCCAACCAACCAAAACAAAAAAAACCTTTTCTTGGTACAAACCCAGTTTTTCTAGAAATTCTGCCTTTTGTCACGTAGTCTTCCTAATTTCAGTGCCTTAAAACTCCTGTCTCAAAGAGCTGAGCTCACTGCAGCTTGGGTTTGCATATGTGAAATTGAGATTTCCATGGTAGATAAACCACACAGCTGGAAGGCATTTCTCAGCAAGCTCTGTTGAAAATGAATGATTGATTGTGAACCAGATTTTCCTTTTTCTGTGCCAGTACATTCAGATAAATTCAGTGCAAATCACATTGTGTTTACAAAAGCTGTGTCTGATCACTGCTGAATAAAGAATAGCATGTGGATGTATTAAGATTGGCCTGTACTACAAGTCCCCAAAGGTATTAACATAATACTTTTTTGCATATTATATTGCATAAGATATTGCAAAAATATCTTAGTAGTTAATTTCTTTCTTTTGTGACAACAGTTACGACAAAGGAAAAGACCCAGACATCTCAGATGATGACTACTGCTATGAGGACCCCATCAGGACTGTGTCAGCAGAGCAATAATTGTGCCATGGGCCTGTCCTACCCACCCAGCACTACTATTCAGCTGTTGGAGTGAGCAAATTAAGGTATGGAGCTGTTGGTATGGGTAGAAGTAGGACCCCTCCTGCTACAATGCAGCCATGAACACTCCCTGCTGTAGGGAGTGCAAACTCAGGTTGCTCAAATCCACCTTGTGGGCTGCCTTCTTTACAGGAGTTCCCAGGGCCACGTTCCCCTACCATGCTGTCAATAACCCTGAGCCTGGCTGTGCCCTCATGGCTATTTTATAAAAGATGTCTGTAAATAAACTGGTAATAATTCTTTGGATAGTCTTGCTGCCCAGCTGCGGAGTGAGATGGGTGAAATACCCATGGCTGCATGTGTGCATTGTATCATCTCCTTTGAGAGCTTTTAGCTTTCCATGCCTAAGCCTTTAGCCAGCCCTGCAGCCCTAGTGCTCCTGGGTGATGCAGGACAGATGTTCCTTTAAGAACAACAGTGGTGTCTCTCCCAGGATGTGTACATTGGCTGATGTAGAAAAAGAAGAAAACAGGCCTATGAGACTCCAGTGTTACCAACAGACTTTTGCTCTGATGATCGATTAATATTCATGCTGCTCAAGCTTCTCACAGGGTATCTGAGTTCTCATGATCTGACGTCAACTAATGTAGTAAAATGCACTGCGTTGGTAACACAGGGGATGTCTGTGGTATTTTTGCAGCCAGGCAGAGCAGTCTGCCCTGTTTTCAGCCGGCTGGGAGCTCTGTAGCTGCCATTAGCCCAGGGCTGAGTCAGTAGTGAAGCCTGAGAGTCCAGGCTCCCTGCCACAGTAACGTGACCACATGGTTTCCATTTCACTCAGAGCACAGAGCTCAGTCATACCATTCTGCGTACACATATCCTATATGTGTATATCTTCCGTATACATGTCCAGAAGGAAGCTTGTGAGAGAGGGGAATTGCCAAGGGCTGCAGCTGTCCCTGTGACTCCATTCCAGTGCCGTATGAGAATTTCTGGGCATGTTCTAGTGTGTTCACTGAAACTGGTATTTTCTAAGGGAAAGTGAAGGGGTCTTAGCCCAGGTTCTCAATACCTTACTGAATTTAAGTATTTGGCAACAGTAAAACTAAAGAGTTGGCAAGTTCAATTAGCCTCATGTTTGTTAACAACAGTTCTTGTGTCTGCACTGTAGCATGAAGTTGTCTCCTCACATGCTAAAGCACGTTGATAATTCCGTTGGCACTATTACTTTAAAATTGGCTGTAAAGCTAGTTTTCCCCATTGTAGCTGCTTGTCCGCTCTCGAGGAGTGATTCTGGTTCTTTGATTTCATTCCAGCCCTCTTACATTACAGAAGCAGAAATCCAGAATCCAAAGAACTGAAGCCCAGTTCTTCAATTCTACCAATTCTCCTCTGGGGCAGAGGACTTCAGGCTTGCACCTTCCAGCCACACAGCAGCATTGCCAAGAGCTGCGTGCACATGCCGTCCTGAGCTATGGGGCATTGGAACAATTTCAGTTCTTTACTGAAAACACTTTTCTCATGGTACACTTCATCTGCTTTGTCTGTTTTATGGAAGGAGAAGCAGCTCATCAGAGGATGCAAAGCAAGCCTGTGTCAGAGGGAGCTTGAGGGCTTATGCCCCAGCTCATTGGCCTGTTCTGTTTCTTGCAGGCACTGTTTCTTGAGCTCTCTAGGAGAGTAGTGAAATCTGGAATAACAAATAGCATCACTGCAGTTTGGCTAAGGAAGAGGCAAACAGAGGAGAGGTTTAATCTTTCTATTTATTGTATCTAATGTAGTGGTCTCCATTGTAGCCAAGCCAAATGCTCATTTCTTTGGAAAGCTTGTGCAGAAAAGATAAGGCCTGATCACATGCAGTGTCACCTTGCTTTGCCACCATGCCCTGAGCTGCCAATGCTGTATCAACATTCAGCTTTACGTATTGTCATACTGAACAAATAGAACTCTCACTGACAATCAGAACTCAGATTTCTCCTCCACCCATAAACTTGCACCTTGACCCTCATCTTGACATCAGTCTGCACTGTGATTATAATGGCTTGACTTCCTTTCCCTTGCTGTTGACTTAATTTTAGTAAGGAGGCATTGCAAAATGTTGCAGGATAAAGGTGAATGGTGGAAAGTGTAGGCTGCCATAAGGAACCATGATCAGTAGAAGAGTATGAGGAGGCTCTTTTCTGGCTGACTGCAGTCTCTCTAATTGCCAATTTTCTGTGTGCAGACCAATGTTCTACCTCTGCTTTGTTTCAGGTATATGAAAAGAACTCATCTGTACAAATTCAGTTACCGCTTTAATTTTTTGAAATTGCTTTTATATGTTTTTTCTAGATAGATTTGAAAAATCAGTAGCTGAAGGGAAAAAAATAAGAATCTGTTTTGTGAATCTTCCCTCTGTCCTCCCATGTATGTTAGAAATCAGACTGCGGTATGGATGCTTTTAACAGGGATTGAAGTTGAGCACTGAGAATAACATACTCTGAAATAAACACTGGTACCCAAATTCCCAGAAGAGGAGAAGTAACTAATTTAAACAAGCATTACCCTCGGAATGAGAGCAAAACTTCTACTTTGGTGATAGTAAAAGTCTTGCTTTCCTTACTACCCAGCAGGATTAGGTTCCTCTGACGACTGCTGCCAAGGTGGAAACCCCTGGCTTTTGTTATTCAAACTGTGTTAAGCCTTTTTTTTCTTAATGAGAATACAAAGTATATGTATACATACTGGCAGTTAGATTAATACCTATAGACATGCAGCTGACAGTTTTCCTTTTGCTTATGTGAAATGAGTCAGGTAAACTGGAGCATAGCCAAAGGGAGTAATTCCTAGCAGCAAGTTCAGTCTCAGAGGTTCTTTGTGCTGTCTTGGAGCAGCACCAAAAGCTTAGGAACAAGCATTTTCTGCTGAAATTCTCAGCATTGCCGACTTCTCTGTGGGCACGGGGTGTATAAAACACTACTCTGAATGAAGAAATAACTGGCTAGAGAATTTGATCAATTAAAAGAGAATCTCTAGGTAATCTTCCTAAGCAGCCATCAGATCCTTCTGGGTTAGTAGCTGACTTGAAGGACTAGTGTACAAAATAACACTGCTTTCCTTGCAGCGCTGGGATTTTCAGGGAGCTGGCTCTCCAGTAACATGATGCAGGTAACTTGCCGAACTCTGACTCTACTTAAAAATGAAGACCCATGCTCTGTGCAGAACCAGGCTGAAATGCTGCTGGTCTGTGACCGGGGCGAAAACAGAGGGCTTTGGGGAACTGTTGCAGTAGCAGGGCCAATCTTAATCTGCTGAAGTTCCTGTTATTTTGCAAGGCAATTTAGACTCCAATAACTGACTCAATCACCCAGATATGAAACCTGATGGATGGAGAACAGATTTCAAGACAATGGACCAGATCCAAACTTGAGTAAAGATAGTGAACCCAGTAGGTTCTCACCGGAATACATGTGGCATCCATCCCCTTAAAATACAGAACAAAGCCATAACTTAGAATGTACAAATTAGTTAGTACTTACCAACATAAGACCATTTGGACCCTGTTTAAAAACAAAAGAAATATTACTGTGAATATTTGAAATTAATCTTACTCTGTAAAGAAACAAATTGCTACTGAAACCCATGTATTGCATTTTGCAATACTTTTATCTGTCTTTCTAGCCCCATATGTTGAGCAAAACTTAGACACTTTCAAAGATTATGATCTATTCTCACCCAAATTATAATTATCCCTGTGATCCTGCACACAGGGGCGACTTTCGTGTGGTCACTTAAATCCTGGATCGTGGAGTGAAACTGTTGTCAAGGTTTTTTTGGTTTGCTTTGCTTTGCTTTGCTTTTTTCGTGGAATAGCCACAGACTACATAGGTACCTCCCTGATTTTTTTCTGGTTAGGAAGCTAAGGATTTTGAACAGGGTGTAGCTATAATGAAGCCCCTCATGCCTACTTGAGGAGTTTGCAAAACATCATGGATTGCCAGTTGCTACACTCAGAAATGATTGACAGTCATTTCTGTACAGCAGCTCTGGGATTTGCCAACTGAAACAGACAGGAATAGATGGACTTTGAAAAGAGGCAGTGTGATACACAAACAGATACAACTCTGAGAGCCCTGGGGAGTTGAGTGAGTGTTAAAATGATCAATATTTATTCATTGGTTAAGGAACTGAACTTAGGACAGTGCCTCTGCATGTCTTTGGAAATGTCTTGACTTATTTAATGCTCTTTTCAAATTTTTTTTCTGGTCCTAAAACCTACTTACACTCATTCAGCTTGCTGTGTCTGACAGACCTGAACAGTTTTGGTTATCAGGCTAATGCAGATCTTTACTCTATACAATTTTATCTCTGCTTAGAAAACAGTCCTGAATTTTGAGTCTTGCAAATACTCAGTGTGCCTGTGTGCGCGTGCATGCATGCATGCAGAAAAATATTTATCCTTACATACGCACGTCTGCTTAGTACATGATTCTTGGCTGCATTTCTTGTACTCTGAAGCGTGGTCACAGATACAGCTCTCCAAAGAATGTTGTATGAAATGTTTGGGATTAATTTGTAGGGATGTACAAAACAGCTGCACTTAGCTCTTTTGTTTTGATATGTGCTAGGAACACTAAGCTCTCTGCTTCCAGTTCGTTAGAACCCATGTGCCTTGTTCTTTTACACTGGGATTTTCAAAACGAGGTCTGTGTAATCATTCTGGCTGAAGTCCCCAGGTTCCTCACATAGAATTCATGCACTGTCTTAGATTTCAAGATGAGAAACCTCATTCTCCTCTCCCCTTCCCTCTGCAGGAGATTATCTCTTACTGAGATTTTTGGGGGTACTTGTGTCCTCTGGTCAGCACATATTGTAGGTAAAACTTGCATGAAGATAGCAACTGACTGTCAACAGGATTTAGAAATCATCCCATCCTCATCTGAGCAGTGTTTGAAGAAATACTGGCTTAACTAGAATAGCTACTCTGCTCGTGCTCTTACTGCCCATTAAAATGTGAACAAGGTGTCAAAACTATGATTTTTATATTCTAGAACAACCATAAAACAGTCAATTTCCAAGTTTTTCAATATTTTGGGCATTTATGCCAATTGAAACAAAAATAAATGAAAGCTTAGTGTCTTTTGCAAAGTGCAATTTTCCTTAGCCTCAGAGCATTTTCATGACCTGCCGTTCACTACCATTATGACTTTATTGATGAACACAATAGTAGCAACTAGTGTAGGTAGGGCTGAGGCACGTGTAACGCTTAATTCATTTAACTTAGACCAGGAGATGAATAGATGACCAGATCTTAAAATCTTCTTAACTTTGTCTGAATGAATGTGTAAAGCTGACATCCTCCTACTGTGAACAAGGTCGCTAGTATCCATATTCTGCTTGATAGTGAAATGAGGATGCCGCAGACTGTCACACAGTGCTGCAAAATCGAAGGAAAGTCAATAGAGCATCTTGATTCACATCTGGAAGGGAACTATCAACAGCTCCGTACCTGTAAGCACTCTCCTGCCTCTTCATTCATGTTGGAGTGCTGATGAATAAGACAGTTTCACTGATCAGTATCAAGGGAACAAATACATTTCCAATGTCACTTGGGAGCTGGGAAAGTAGGAATGGTTTTAGTTTTGATAATCTATGTTACTTGTGTCTCTGACTTGGGAAGATGTCAGAGACAGGCAGATGCTGTAGCTCTTACCATTTCTTGGTGCTAGGTGTCTAATTCTAAGATAGGAGTTCTCCAGCATTCCCTTCAGGGCACATATCTTTTTGACACATCCTTTCACTTCCGAACTTTCTGTGTTGTCAGAGAAAGCACACAGAAAGCACCAAGCTCTAGGAACCCCTGCTCTTCAGATGGGAGATTCTTCTAGGGAATACAGCTTTTTTCAGAGGCTATATGCCCAAAATAAGATGACCTTTAAAGTTTGAATTCCACCCCTTATGTAGCTCATGTGAAAAACCCAGTAAAATGCTTATCTTGGCACAGTTCTGTATGAAGCTGATTGCTCTGGATTATGCTTGAACCTTCAGGATTTTTGTCCCATGAATATATGTGATGAGTAAGTCCTCCCACATGATCCTTTACAATGATTCGCCATCATATACTATAATCACACTAGGTGGATTATAATTAGCTTGAATGGATGAAAATTGGTTATAATCAGCTTGAACAGATGACCATTAGCTCCTGAAAAGAGAGAGGAACACTGGCCTCCCGAAACGTCCTGCTAAATATAAGAGAATGAGGTCTAGTATATAGGGTGCTTCACAGACATCACATTCTTTTCCTCTGGTTTAGAAATGAAGAGGGCAGAGGGAAAGGTGTGATGCTTCCACTAGCTCTGAGAAGGGCCAGTCTCTGCTTCTTTCTATGAGAAACATAAAGCTCACAAAACAAGGCATGCTGAGCGTGCAAGAAGTGTGTAATACAAACTGAATCAGAGAACAAATGTCTTTTTCCCGTATATATCAGACTACCTGTTCTGAGAAACTGAAATAATAACTCCCAAACAACTGCAGGCTGCTACAATATACAACTTTGAGCATGCTATTGAAGTAGTAATAATTATAAGATGCCAGTTTTCTGCATGTATTAGCTACCCTATGTTACAAGTAACAAAAAAATAGAAGGCTGAAAGACTTTACCATTCAACGGCGCTTGCATTGAGGGTTGTATCTTTAGGAAGAAAGTAAGCACAGTAGCGACTGTGACTGTACTGAAGCTCTTGGCTGACATCTCAAGGAAAGACTTGTAATATTCCAACAGTTTACAGGTTTCTCTGCACTCTAAAGAAACTCCCTTGTAGATATGTGGCAAACAGCAGAATGCACACATACAGAGCTTCCACTAATGAGTTATTGCCCTTCTCTCCCCTTGTCTCTCTCCTTCCTTTTAGGACTGCTTTTTATAAAGCTCCTGAGACTCAACCCAAAACAAATGATGTAATCAGACCTGCCTCTAGGTCACAGCACCCTCAGAAAACTGATCATATCCTTCACCACTTCAGTTTTAGTAAGCTCCTCACAGGGCAGGCTCCAGCACTTAGGGAGGGGAACTTAAATGTAGAACTTCAGAAATTATTTAGCAGAGACATAAATGCTTAAAAAAGCTGTGCTCTTATGGGCCGTACTACAGTAGGGTTTTTCTAGCCTATTTCAGAGTGCCTCTCTCAACTCCCATTTTTGGACCAGTGTGATTTAGCATAATGGACCACTGTGAGGACTGGTGGGAGGGGAAGAGAAGTGAGGCTGTGTGTGGGACTGTTAATAACTCGGAGGGACCATGGACACTTCCCACAAAAACCGTCCGACTTGTCAGGAAGGGATTTTTTTTAAGCTGAAAGCTCTTGGAACGGGGAGAACACATGAAGCAGGGAGGAGTGAAAATTCATAAAGAAACAGCTCCAGAAGTCTAATGTTATGTTCAAGACATGTATGGAGAGGGGTAAAGAGGAGCACAGAGTATAAATTAATGTCCTCTTCTGAAGGTAATTGAGGAATAACCTCATAAACTGAGCGTACCATGGATAGCTGAGAGGCAGAAGGGGCATTGGATAGGCTCTTGGTTTTAGCTGAGTATGTTATTACTTATAATTGTTATTAACTGCTTACTACATCTCAGTAACAGCTTTGTAGCATATATTAGTTTTGATTGGTTAAACTTTTATTTTCAGCACCTTTATTTCTCACCTGCTGTTTAATTGCTCGGTGTTATTAGACTTACTTGTTTTTTCCTACTGTCATTAGGAGCCTGATAAAGGGAAAGGAAAATTGACTGGAGCACAGCTCACTTCTCTCTAGATCCCAGGTAGGGACCTGCTGTAAAGCATGTTTCTTGGCCTATCACTGCTCTTCATCTGTAGCCCTACCCTCCCAAGCTAGGCAGACGCAGGCTGCAGAGAGCACCAGAGACAAATTAATGTCTTGTAGCCTTTTAGAAAGCAGCTGAGGTTGAATACAGTTCATCTCTTATATTTGCCCTTAGTGTTTTGAAAACCTGGATTGTAATTCTGCTTGTTTTGGTTCAGTCAGATGATATCTAGAGGGAGAGTGTGAGCTATAGTGAAAATGTTTTTAATGTGACTTTTTAAGTGCTATTGTCCTAAAAAGAGAGACGCTGCCTACCACATTGGTACGGAGGGGCACACTGAGGGTGTTGAAGCTTGTTTGCTGTCAGCACACAGCTGCTGCATGCAGGACCTTCCCTAACCTGCTGGAAGTTTGGAAATACAATTTTGTAGGTTTCTGTAGAAGAAATTGTTTTTTCATCACCCTTCACATAACTGGCAACCTGTCTGACAAGCTGCTAAGGCTGATATCAGTAACAGTTGAAAATCACCTCCTCTGCAAAAAGCCCTTCTTGTATAGGAGGGTGTGGACTGAGCTATCTGCCAAACTGTGTTTTCATATCTACTTCCTTCCTCTTTTCTGCCAACATTCTTGAAAAGTTCACTGTGCTGAGGTACACACTGATTCTTAGAATCTCTCTCAGCTGCTTTTTGCATTTTCACAATCTACACCTCTCCTTCCGCAGCTTCTGGTTCCTTCTTCACATCCTCTGGTCTGGCTTCACAACCTCAGGATGAATTCCAGGCAGTGCTTTCAAGGCTAACTGGATAGAAAGCTCTTTGCTTGCAAAATACAAGCCACAGAAAAGAAGAGGAAACCCTGATACAGTTAGTTGCCTATATTCTGCCCAAACCACACAGGACTTGCCATTTTATTCTATCTTTAAGAAATTTTAGGTTGCTAGCAGTTGGTTTTCATCTGAGCATCAGTTCAAGGCAGAAACAGAGCAGGGTTAGATTGGTGGGGCTCATGAGAAGCAGATTTGGATCTCCAGTGTGAAAGGTCAGGTTGAAATCTTGTGTGGGGGTTTATCAATCTTTAACTTGCTCTGTCTCCTAACTTCAGTGGTGTTTGTCAAGGCAGTAGTAGCATATAGACTAAGGTGATAGCAATCCTGGAAAGTGCATAGGACAAGTTCAAGGCAATTCATTATGCTGAGAAACATCTTCCATGAATGTGAGTGTTTGCCATATTAAAATACATGTTTACAATGCAGTATGCAATAAGTAGAGCCAAGAACAGGGAGGATTAAAGATGATGTGGGTAATGGAGAAGAAACCAAAACACAGCCACCCAGCAGGACCATGGGCTTCAGAGGACACTCAGTGTTGCTGTGAGATTCCCTCTTGAGTGGAACTGCAGAAATGCCATTGTACTATAATATAAAATGATTCCATATCCTGTTTCTTCCTAGTCATGATTTCTCATTTTAAAGCTGGGGCAAAGGAATGCAAGGGGTAAATGATAGGTTGCCTAATGTGCCATACTGGAGAAAAACTGAGTTTACAGTCCCTAGAGTCTGAGGCCCTGCTCCAGTTAGCAGGCAGCACTCCCCACCTGATGCAATTAAGGATCATGAATCCTTTTTAAAAGCAGGATCATTTGCAGGGTGCTATCTGACCCGAATATAGATTTGCTTAGCAGCTCCATGATTTCTGTTCCTCAGTTTTTCTGACTTGTTTTTCTCTAGAGCAGTTGATTGCTAAACTTTCAGTTCTGCTGCTCTCAGCTGAGAAGGTGGTGGAGCTTGGCTGGCTTATGCTATGAGAGTTCCCTGTAGCAGTGGTACCAAGATATTATCACTGTCCAGCTGTGATCTAGCTAACCAGGACTTTGCAACACAGGCTGATTTTGCTCCAAATTACACTGAAACTTTGGCTTCTATGGCACTTCAACATGACAAGCACAATGAAGTATTTAACACTACTTCAGTCTTACTGTACATGAACAGAACTGCTTTAAAAACAGATAATTCCCTATATGAGATATATTTCAAAGGGCAGAGATGCACTGCCATCAGCAGTTATTTTCAGTCAGATTCTTCTGTAGCAATTTTTCCTCCCAGTCTCTGTGTGTAGAACTGGGAACAGAAGGAAAGGCAGGACATTGCTTCCCAGGGCACAGTGCTGTAGAAATCAGACAATGATAGGGTAAATGGCCATTAGGTAAGGAAAATTAGAGAACACATCTGAACCGATGTACTTGAGCTTTGTTGAATGTAGTACAGTGAGACTGCGATGACCACTAGCCGAGATTGTTACTGCTGCTTTCTGCATTGCCCAGGCTTAAGTATGCTAAAAAGAGCAGCTCCTTGCTCATGTTTGTGTTTTTGGTATGGTAGCAGTTGCAATGGACACACAGGTCAAATATTGCAAGTAGAGGGACATGGGTAAACATCTCCATGTGTAAATACCCTTGTTTTGAAAATGCCTATGCACATTTAGTTGGCCAGCTCGTGTTCTGCAGTTCATCAGCAAAGGAAATTCTGTTCTGCCTCACTTCTGAGTTCTGCTAATCTGATTACAAAAGCAAAGATCTCTGGGGTTCCCACTGCTTCTCTCCTCCAAACCAGCCCATCCTCATTTATTCATTTTGTCTAGCCCATAACGCACCACACACAGAACAAATTCCAGATACGGATTGACAGGGACAACAGCACTTGACTCCTATATTGGGTAACTACTTCCTATAAGCTTATGTTTTCTGATTTGTCCTTCATTTTTTGATTAATAAATACCCTGTTTCTATTTGTTATTCCAAGAATTACTTCTTCATGGCAATCCCTTTTATAGCATATATGAGAATGAGATATAGGAGAAAGAAATGAAAAATGTAGCTAACAAGTGATACTGTCGTCATTTGCAATGTCAGTAGGTCCTTAATGACTACACAACATGCAGAAGAGGTTGTGTAGGTCTTTTTATGAAAGCTGTTCATATTATAGATGAGTCAGAATAGTCATTTCCCCAAACTATATAGAAGAAGTTAAATTTGCTCTGCAGTTGAGATTCAAGGCTGACAGGAAGAACGTGCAAATTGCCAATTTATTTAGTAAATCAAACTTTGCCATTGTCAGACACATTTCACATTGAGGTGGACTCAAGGATTTTGGAAAAAGGAAGTGAAGGCAATGATATGCTTCCAGGAGTTCCAGATTACAAGAAATTAGAAATACTTCCTCTATCTTTATGATTGCTTTGACCTTGCTTGCACAGTTTTGACAGCACCATCCAACATATGCTCAGACAAAATTTCTTTTGTTTTTTTCCTGTCTTCACTGTCCTTTGTCCTGTTGTGTTTTTCCCATGGAACAAACGTTGTACAGCCATTACTGTATATACCTTGTTATATCTTGTGGATTTTTTTTGCAAATTAATTCCTAAAGTATTCCAAGGATCATATCCTCCCAGTTACACAGGAATCAGATGAAGAGTCATGTATGCTAGCAGGAAATTGGATTGGAAATGTGGGCTTTCAGGTGTTCGTCAAGGAGTGTCAACACGTGAGTTGAGCAGGTATACAAGAGTTAACTGTTACTGCCTATTAGAGCTCTCTGCAAAGTTAATGGGAATGTGTTTTGTTTATTTTCTTGCAAGCTGGCTAGCTTCTATGCTGATCAGTCAATATGCACAAGTGACATTATTAAATACTTGATACTACCTGCCCATTAGATGGATGAGATGAGGCCTTCTCATAAGAGCATACAATTGGAGCTTTCACTCGCAAATTTTGTGATTATTTGACCGACCACCTGTACTCCCTCTTCCTGGTTTAGCTTCAAAAAGGAAGCTGATCTAAAATGAAAAAGAAGGCTTTGATGTCAGCAGTGTCAAAGGTGAGGGGAGATGCTGATAAAAAACGTTTTAGCAAACACATGGATAAATGGCCATAACAAAGAGAGTCTTTATGAAGCACCATGCATACTGTAAACAGAAGCAAACAAGAAGGTCAGTTGGATCCAAAATAAGAAATTAACTTAATGACTGCAATAACTAAGACCAGTCTGGGTGGCAGTGCCATCTAGTGGGGTGTCACCCAGCCACCCCCAGGTTGGTGAGGCTGCCAGGTGTTGGGGTGACTGCTGGCAGTGAGGCCCGGGGAGCGCCAGTGGAGACAAGGCTCCGCTGCTGCCTGCTGTGGCACAGATGGTACGAAGCCGTGCTGATTTACTGGTGGCCTGCTGTGCGTGAGCAAAAGGTCTAACTCCGGGACTGTCTGAGGAAGTTTGGAGACTAAGGGTGCTGGCAGACAGATGTAATCTAGTTGTCTCAGAAAGCCTGACCATGCTCGAGGGGTCTTCGGTGTCAGGCTGTTTGCCTCGATGACCCAAGACAGAAGTCTTTCAACTGAGTCCTGTTTTCATGTTTGAGCTGTGCTGGAATATAAACCTTGATGTCTATGTTTGAAATGTTAGTGCACACTGCCATTAAGTCCATCCTCTTGGAGTCTCTAGTTGTGTAGATAAACCAGGTTGTTCAGAGGTTCAGTAGTTGTTGTCTTATTTTTGACACTGGCTCTCCTAGAAAGGTCACTGTGTTGTGAAACTGGCCGCTTCCAGGTTATGGGATTTTGTGAGTGGTATTTTTATCTCAGGTATGTTCCTTGTTACCTTGACACGGAAGGAATGTCAAGGAAACGTCACGTCCTTCCTTCAGGCCTTTCAGTCTCTCAAAACTGCATTTTGAAATGACTATGGAAAGCAGGAAATTGTTCAGTATCCTTGCTTATATCATATCTACTCTACTGAAAGATCAGTTAGCTGTTTGACAAGCTGATGAAGATGAGAATAGTTAACCCCACTAGGTATTGCCTTTCACAGCCAAAGTTTAGTGCTAAGAATGCCTTCTTGCAACGCTGTGCACAGGCAAGGTGAAAACCCTAGGACTACCCTGCACCAGTTGACTCCAGTTGCGGGACTGGTTACAAGCACTTCGTACAGGTGATCCAAGATTGGCAGAAGCAATTTGTGATAGGCAATTTATTTTTTATGGAAACACAGACGGCTGCTGAGGGTTGCTGAAAAGCGAGGGAAGGAGGGAGAGCAGCAGAAGTGATAGATGCAATAAAAGATGTAAATTCTGGACTGCATAGTCAGTCATCACGTATGGCTGTCCCAGTTCTGATTCCCTTCCTAGGGCAAAGGCCTGAACCTCCCTTGTGTTTGGCCACAGGAGTGTATCGAAGAGAGCTGGAGGGGCTTGTGGTCCATTACATTCAGGAGAGACTAACCCAACCCCCTGGGTCTACATAGCTCGACTTCAGGAGCTTAATTCTGGTCTTGGTTGGTGAGGCACAACCAGCCAGGCAGGCAGGAGCTGGAGACACAGGAGCAGCCATGGGATAGCTCTCCTGGCAATCCACAGCTTACTCTGATTAGATCATAGGTCTGTTTTCTGGCTTCTAAGCTTAAGTGCCATAGCTTCTGCTACATTTCTTGCTATGGTTCAGTGTTGTGCAGGCATGTGTATGTCTGTATGCAGTTTGGTGTGACTCTTACTTAAAAGTGAAACCCAGAAGCACTCCAGTGGGGACAAAAAGGAATTTTAGTCCAAGTCCCCAAAATTAATTTTGAGTCTTGCATTTGTTTTCCAGTGACAAACCATAAGCCTGTAGAAACAGCAGATGTTTTGCTCTGTTTCAAAATGTAGGTCTTGCTGGCATCAGATGACTCTTCAGAAGGCATTTGGGAAGTGGGAACCTAGGGATAGGTGTCATTTCATCCCTGGAAATTAATATTCAGTCTTCCTGGCTGTAGAACCAGTACTTGCACCTTTAGGAATCACTAGATGAGGACAAAGAGATACCAGAAAATATGTATATGAGAGGGAGCCCTTAAAAAGCCAACTTGTTAATAATGTTTTGGGTGTCTCACAATAAGAATATATAATAAATATATATATAAAACAACTAGGAAGAGATGGACGTATCCATTAATTTTTTTGAAGGGATAGATCAAGATATAAAATAACTACTAGGTAGCTAGCTATTAAAGATAAGTGCATATTAACTCCTTATTGGCAGAGATCAGGCTACGAGGTGAACCTTGCATTATCAGTTAAACTGTGGGGACAGCAGACAACCCCCTCTTTCTTGGCAAAGGCACTGAATGTGCATCCTGAGGCACAATGGATAATGGTAGAATTTTTTTCTGCTGTGTTTTCATTTTTTTCTTGCCTCATTTTCATTGCATCAGCAAGTTTGGAAGGTAAGAACTACTTTTTAGAAAATCCTTTATGTTGGCGATGATGCACAAATCCGAGATACTGATCACTGGTCATTACAAGACACAGAGCTAGAGCAGGAATTAATAAATCCAATGTCCTGCCCTCTAAATTACATCCTACCTCTCTGAAATTCCCTATATGTTAGTGGTTTTCCATCTGCCCTCCCAAAAATATTATGCCCTTAAGGAAGAAACTTCTGCTATGGCAGAATAGCCCAGTGAAGTCAAATTCAAGAGTTCTTGTGTGTTCTGAAGTATGTGCTAAATGGGCTGGGAACTGGCAGACTGAGCAGAGCAGCACTGCAGGATTTCCTGTATGAGAAGGCGAGCACTGCTGTGTGTGTCCACTTGCACAAATTCAAATCAATTTTCCCAACCTTTTTTTCTGTTCAAAATAATATTCAGATTTAGAGCCTGTTTTCCATGAAGTCAGCTCTCAAACAGATTTACAGGAGCATGTAAGATCACATCATGGACAGAACTACAACTCCTTCTGAGTGCATGTATTAGTTTGGTCAGCATATGCTTTCAGAAAAATTATTTTCTCTTGATTTGCCGGGTTGAATTTAACCTATTACAGTAAAACATGATGGCAAAGGAGCTTGGCCTCACATCCCAGCGGCTGGGGGAATTCAGCTTGTGTTTGAACAGTAGACTAAACTCTGATGCTTAGAATAGGTTTAGCAGGACCCATAAAAGAAGCAGACTGAATGCTGTATGTACAGTGGCTGTAACTATAACCAGTTAGAAATATTTCTAATCTTGGCATGCGAGTCAAAAATCCAAATATATTGCCAGTTAATTTCAAGGCATTACATTCAGTTTCTGAGAAAAACAGCTGTCAAGTATCTAATTAGTTGCATGTGGAGGATCTATGCAATGAATAACAAATTGAGTATGTACAAAGCTAAACATTAACCTCTTTGGTGCTAATAGATATTAGGACTTAACAGAGGTCCTCAGTCACAGGATGAGGTGGGTGTGATGCTTTGTAGTGAACTGTTGGTGCAGGGACTGGCCATGGCTGCTGTGTGCTCTCCAAGGGCATGGCTGATTCCATGTAAGTTTGAGGACATGAGGATCACCTCGTATCCGAGTGGGTTCTCAGAGCTTGTTCAGGAGAGTGGCTGACGCTGGTCCGAGGTACATCGCTCCCTAGGACAGTGGCATTCTGCAGTGGGGCTGTGGAAAGTTTCCCAAAGATTGTGGAAAACTGCTGGCTGTCTATCTTCAGTAAACTGTATTTGGGATTGTTTTTTGCTTGAAAATAAGAAATAATTATAATAGCCTCTCTAGCCTTTTGTAGTTGAAGTATTTGTTTTTCAGTACTCTGTTGGTTCCTAAACCCATTCAGCCTTCTAGAAACTGTGAACTGCAGAGGCAGAGGGAGCTGGCAAGAGGAAAACGAGCTCTGCAGATGGGCCATAACGCCTGAGTCATTCCTATTGCAATCTGTGTTTTAATATTGTGCTACATCCCTGCAGTGTTGCAATGTTTGGCTTTTTAGGGTTTGGCAAAGAAAATGGGAAGGTGTGAGATTTGCTGAAGGCCTGGATGTAGGTGGGGAACACTGAGGACCCAGCCGGTCAGCCTGAACCAGCTGCAGCCCAGCCCTAAGAGGGCAGCCAGCCTGGTGGGAATCCTGAACTTTGAAACATGGCCACGGCCATGGAATTGGCACTGCACAGCAGAGTGCTTCCCTGCTTCTCTGCCAGTAATTCAACAAGAAGCTCCTTTAACGAGCTCAAGCCAGTCATTACAATGCTGGCTGCTGGTAACTCAGGGCCTGGGGTGCCCCTTGCCCACCTTCCTGCTCCCCATTTCCTGCATCAGTGCATTCTCCAGGCTGCCCTTTCCCCCTCTCCAGCACAACTCAGTAGGATTCCAGATTATTTGCAGAATTTCCAGAAAATAATACGAAAATTCTGGGAGGAGTGCAAGCGCTGGGCACAACCATTTAGTTTCCTTTTTGGAAAAAAAGCAGAGGTGGTGTTCTTACATTATGCAACTTGTCTTTACCTCATGGCTGGGTTGCAGAAGGGAAGGGAGCTCACGTGGCAGTACCTCTGCCTTTCCAGTCTGATGTGTGGAGATGCATGAATTTGCAGAGCCCTCTGTAAAGCGTCTTGTTTTGGTCTTTGGCTCAGAGCACTCTCTCTTCTGAGATGCTGTGTTGTGGTACTGACTGAGCAATAATGATGGGGCATGAAGTCAAGAGACTGTGATTGTGTTCTGAAGCATATTAATATGGGGTTTGTAAGACAAATACAGGAGGAGCATTAAATGTTAGCTCTCTTCATCTGATGCATTTATCCAAATAATGGTGTTACCCCTTTAGAGAAAGATTCCTTGCATTCTTTCATTACAATCTTTGATTTATCAGCCTGTCCTAGGTTCCACTTTATCAGAGATTCAGATCTTTGCCCATCCTCAGAGTGGAGCTGAGGACCCAATTCACTGAATGGGGGGATAGAGAAGTGATGATTGTATGAATGATGTGCGGCTAGAATTGGTATCTAAAATAAGCTCCAACAAATTTCCTTCTCAGCTGCAGGATGGTGACCCCTGCCACCATATGAAAAGCACAAATGGTATCCTATGTTATGAAAGGTTACCTAGTAAAGTGGTATGAAATAATAAAAGAATCGCAAAGGCAAAACCTTTTCTGTGGTCACTGCTGTGACTAACAGGGTTTCTCTGTGCTCATTTAAAAACATGCTGAGGATTTATTTGCTTGTGTGTGTGGGATGAGAAAGGATCCCTGCAAGGTGGCAACAGACCAGAACAAATTTCCAGCAAAAGTTTCCAGCAAGCCTAAAATGTGTATTCATGGTGTTCTCAGGTGGGCTTTATATAACAACTAAATAATAGGTGTACACTTGTGAGCCACTATATTTGTCCCGTCTGCACATGCTGGAAGGCCCAAAAGTGGGGTTAAAAAAAGGCTCAAGCAAACAAGTCCATAAGAAGAGTACACCAAGGTGAGGCATTTGCTAAAGATGGAACACAGCTTTCTCCTCATTGCTTTGCGCTCCTGGATCCTGCCAGAAATACGCCTCAGAATAACAGGATCATTTTTGTTGCTGGCCTCTGCTCTGTCTGCATCATTCACCACACATGGTCATGGTGTTGGCTCAAGAGCTTATATGCAAGACACTGAAGGAGTAGCCAGACGAAAGTCTTGCTATAAGAAAGACGGAGGCATTCATTACATAGTCAGCTCTGGCCTTGTCTAGGTTCTAAGCTGGCAGGGTGGAAGGGAGGATCTGGACAGGGTACCAGGAGTCCCCATGCTGGATTTCAGTTTCTGACTCAGTGATTGACTTCCTTCCGCTTAATTGCTGTCTCTACACCTTTGTAAATAGCTGTAGATGCTGCATACGTTCCACATTGCAGCCAACCAGACCCATAAAGCAGTATGAACTGGGGAAGTTTGGAAAAACGGCCTCATTGCTCTGTTTCCTTCTTCCACTGGCGCAAAACCTGCAGAGGTTCACTGCAGTTGATGCTACTGCACAGAAAGGATGAATGCAAGGACCCTTTGTCACTGCTCCTCCACTAGTTTCATTAGCACAGGACGGCTGGCTTGAGTCAGACCAGACAGAAGTCCCTTCGTTCTTCTTGGAGTGTCTACGTGGCAGAGGGATGTTATGTGCTCATTAACTTCCATGCAACTCTAGTTCTCCTTCTATTACAAAACAAAACCAAATAACTAAGCCAACTCTGCTTGTGACTGGAAAAACAAAACAAAACAAAAACAACAGAAAAAGAAAAACAAACCCCAAACCTAACTTTACAGTTTTTTCCAAAATATCTTTAAGCTGTCTGGAGTGACTCACTGATGTCTGCTACACATCAAGCAATCTAAAGTTATATTTTAAAATAAAACTAGAGAGGTGAATATTAACTCTTCTTCAGCCTCAGCTCCAGATGTATTTATGGCTTAGTGTTCTGGGCTGAGACTGTTCTAAATCAACAGGAGAACCTATGCTTAAGCAACTACGAGGTGATTAAAATAGCTGTCTCCTCATGTTGGGCTTGCAGAATGAGCTCTGCTCATGCAGAAACTCCAGGCAAGCTGTGCTCCAAGCAGTATTCTGTTAGCTTTGGAGACATAAAAAGCTTGCTTGGTTTGTCTTGCTGGTAAACACATTGCCAGTCATACGTTGGCTTTAAAAGCCAATGTGAAAGAAGTCAGTGTTGTAGTTTTCCAGAAATGTAAATCTCTTAATACTGACTGCAAAAGCCAGGGAGTCAGGGGTAGGGGAAGAGGGAGAGGTAAACGTGGGCCAGTTCTTTGTCATGAAGGCATGAAAAATGGGTGTGTTCTTAAATGAAATTTATTCTGCTTGTATTTTAATACTATGTTCCAAAAATCTTTTAAAATACTGTCATCCAAGAATGCAGGGAGTCCACATCTTTTGGCCTGTACTCCCTTTGGGCAGGCGGTGCACCAGTGGTGCAGCTGCTGGTTTGAAACCTCCCCACAAGAGGATTTTTCATGCAGCTCCTGAAGCTGTTGGAGTTCTCCCACCAGCTTGTTTACCGCAGCAGTCTTGTGTCCAGAGCTGCAAATGATATTTCATAGAGTGATAACCACATTATCATAGCAAACAGGGTAAAAGGCAACCAGCATAGCCCAGCACTGTAGATTGTAAGCATTCCTGAATAGCCTCTCTTCTTACAGAACTGTGAACTGCTGCAAACTGTTTGCTTACAGACGTGCTGCTGGGAATGGGAATGACTTCTTCACTGACAGGCAAGGCGTGAAGAGTTTTTCCACATTAGCTGCATAAGTCTGTTGAGATGATGGTAAGTCTGATGGATTTTTAATTTCACTTTTCATTTCAGCCCTTCATTTCAGCCCTTAGTGATGCATCTTCACAATCCCTCATGACTTGCAGCTAGCTAAGTCAATGCAACCTCAAACTGCTAAAACTCTGAAATGTTTGCATGTCTGAAAACAGAATAATTTGCAAACAATGTAAGCAGCATATGCCAACACCACATACAAAAAGTACACAGTGCACATACTTGCAGGAAGAAGTAAAGTCTAAAGGTAGTCCTGGTATGTAGAGACATTGTGGTTTCATATTGCTAATTGTTTTAAAGCACCACCAACAATATCTGCTCATTTTTCCACATGACAAGGTGACGTACCAGTTCTCTTTCTGTAGTTAGGAGCCAGTTTGACCCTAGACATCGGCACAATAGCTACCTGGAGTAGCAGCCTGCTGGCAGCAGCAATGCCTATGCCACAACCCTAGGCAACCAGGCTGGTTGTGGCTGTGGTGGTGTTCAAGCAGAAGGGGACGGGATTTGTATGGCAAAGTTTGCAGTCAGACTCAGTGGCCCAGCAACTGAAGTTGCTGTTTTCAGGTTTTTTCCTTTCCTTCTTGTCTTTGTGGCTGGAAGTGGCTCCATTCCAGCCTTTTATCCTAGGAATGGAAAAATGCAGTGTTGTCTACGTAGATGAGAAGCTCCTTAGAGAAAGACTGTAATGAGAAGCTTTACCTTTGTGCAGAAATACTGACAGCAATGGTGTTAAGCTTAAGCCCTGAATCTGGGAGCAAGATGCATGATTACGTGCCATGCTTCTGAGTACCTAAATGATCTGGCTATTTAGATCAGCCTTTTGATCTACTACAGCTGTTACGTTTACCCATCAAAAGAAAACTATGCTATGTTCGGCAAGCATGTCTTGGTTAACCTGCACTTCAAAGTTTTGGCCCTTATGTACCTGAAGGATGTTGAGCCTGCCATTTTCCCTTGGGGTTGCGTGAAGTGACATTAGGTGAGACAAAGGAGAACCAGGCATCCTGAATTAAAAGCTTTTTTTTAAGCTACACACCACATGAGTTTAATAATTTCTTGAGCTTGGATACTCAGTCATGTTTACAAGAGTAAAATCTCATTATGCTCTAAATATAGGCCTGGCAGTCTCAATCTACTTTAAATACCATGTTAGGTTAGTTACAGTACAGTTACAGTACAGGTTAGGACAGTACAACAATGAAGTCTCACATTGCTTAGACTTCACTAATTTTTAGGACATGATGGATCTTCTACTGAAACTAATAATTTAATGAAAGGATCACCATGATGAGACCCCTGCATAAGTTTTCTGGCTGTTTGCTACTTTACAAAACTGTGCTAACATGCAATAGGGATAGATAATGATTAGTCATCTGTTTTTAGCCTGTTTTACATTTCTTGTATGCTTGAACCACGGGAAGTGGTTCAAAAGAAATATGGAATGATGTCGATAGGGATATGCGAATCAGTGAAGACATCAGAATGTAGTTATGTAGCTGCTGCTCAACTATGTTCAAGTGACTAGTGACGGGGCAAGGAGGGACCACAAAATGCAGCAGGTCTTACCAAACTTACTCATTTACTAACTGGAACATCTATTCTGGTCCCTGCTGTTAAAGCACACTTTTAACAAAAGGGAATCAGAGTAGTGAAAGGTTTTACTGTAGTTACGTGTCACCTTAGATTCTTTTTGACACACATATCTCAGAACACACAGAAATGCGTGGTACAGTGTCACAGTGAATTGGGGATGGCTGCATTATCTGAGTGTGGATGAGTAAGTGCGTGCTTCCTGAGAGAGTGCCAATAAGTAATTTTTCATGGTGTACCATAAATTCCTGGACACACAGGCATTACAGAAATAAGCCTGGGTAAATTCTAGAGTCTGGCAGGTAGAGAAGTAGTAATATGGACCTGCAGATATTTTTAAATAGTTGCCTTAGTTATATTGTATCTAATTGCACAAGGCTCTGAGTGAAAGAAATAATAGGCGTTGCAGCTTTAAAATTCTGTGAAAGGTCTTCAGATAGTTTTCTTGAGTGTGAATCATATCATGCTAGGTACTAACTTCCTCATCCTCCCCTTCTACAAAATGCCATGCATTTAAATGATTAAAAATGTATTTGCATGTTGACCTTTCGTGTAAAGCAAATCAAAATCCCAGAAAACTCAGCTATGTGTCTGTTCTTCAAAATTCAGGGCTATCTATGTCAGCAGCTCATAGAAGCTCTCTGGTTACAGCACTGAATAGCTGTTGGCGCCTTTACCTTTTGCTATAATTAGTAAATCAGTTTGGTGTTTGGAGATTAGCAAGACTGCTTTGAAAGATCTAGTACTGCTCATAAGGTGTCCCGGTGGCTTCTTATTTCAGAACAAACGGAATATCTCTCTCTCACTGTATTTTACAATCTTGGTTGCAAGCTCCAGCTAGAGCGGAAAAATTTCAAAGGCGTTGTTCAGTCCTTGAATTAGCAGATGTTAAGTGAAGGGAGTGAGGAAAGGAAATCTGAACCAATGGTCTCCTTTTTCACAGTTCAGATTGCTACTCAACATAGTGAATAACGGAGCCTGAAGACTAACATAATAACAAATAATAGTGACATGGCAAGAAAATTCCTATTTCCCTGGTAATGAGCTGATCCCCAAATAGGATCAAATGCTGCCACTTGGGAGCTAACACGAGTCTCCTTCAAGTCGGTTATCAGTGAAGTGTATACACTGTCCGTGTACTATGGCAAGTTTTTCCCAGGGATACTTTGCTTTGGAGTCAAAACACTTCAAAATCAAAATGCTCTGCGACATTGGCACCTTTGGTGTTAATACTTACAGTTCTTGGTGGTCAGTAAGGTAGAACCAAGGGCTACTATGTGCATGGTGCAGTACAAAATTCTTTATACAAAACTAGAAGCAAGTACGTGCAACAGAGAGACAGATGGGATGCCTTTGTAGCTTAGAGCAAACAAGGAAGCAAAAATAGCTTGTAAAGTATTTTGGCTATCAACAGTCTTGTTTAATACAGAGGGAAAAGTGATATCGTTTGTGTAGTTACAGTTCACAGACACAGATGATACTTTTACTGTAGTAATATTCTACAGATACAATAGATATATACATATATTAACAGATGTTAGAGGTGACAAACGTTATATTAGTTCACCCAGTCCATCCTAGGACTTCCTAACTATATAATTTTTAAGTGTTTGGAATGGGACTTTAGAAATTATTTTAAACACTCTTTTACAGCATTTTCTTTTATCTGTTCTTTTCACAGGCAAACAGATTTCATATTCTGATTCCTGAATTTTATCTGAAATATTATAATTCTGTACCATCTCATTCTCTTCCCAGTCCTCCCAGATTATTATCGTCAGAGTAATTCTTCTTTTCATGACTAGTTTATTGTCCATTTTCCTTAGATTTGTTAACAAGCTAATCTAGCGGTGAAATGGAAAACCTGCATGTCATTTAAACATGCAATGTTTCTGTCTCAGAAAAGTCTATGGTTCTGCCCCATGTGACATAAGAGAGAGTACTAGTGAGTTGTAGGTTCTGTAATTACTCAAGTGCTTTTGAACAGTTTCCCCATCCTTGATCAAATGGATAGGCAGATAGGCTGGTCCCAGCTACCACATTTTCCAGGCAAATCGGTAGTACTAGGTTTTCTTTCAGCAGGATGCTGTGAGCTCTCTGTGCTGTGACACAATATGTAAACTGAGCTGCCTGATTTATTTTTTTTTTAAATATACCTGTAGTTCCCTTTTTTGCCAAAAATGAGTGTGTGAGCCTTGTTCAGTTTCGATGAAGAGAAATTAGTGATGTTGGCTATAAAATGTTCTATTTTGATTAAGATGGGATGAAATAAAGCCTTGCTGATCTTAAAAGTAGCTTAAACACAAGTACAGAATCATTATTGTATTTTCAAGACTGCCTTGAAAATAATATAATATAAAACTTGCATAGCTGATTACAGTAAAAGCCAAATGCCAGTGACATGAATTAACTCTGCTGGATGTCACCCTGATGCACTTGCATTATTGAACAGGCTCTGGAGGTCAGTAAAACAATTGATGAAGC
The DNA here is from genome assembly GCF_023634085.1 of Falco cherrug. Taxonomy (NCBI): domain Eukaryota; kingdom Metazoa; phylum Chordata; class Aves; order Falconiformes; family Falconidae; genus Falco; species Falco cherrug. The sequence continues at coordinate 22,603,169 of NC_073703.1, forward strand.
TCGTGTTGAAAGCTGCCAGACATATGAGAACTTTCAGGCATTTGTTTAAAGCATTAATTGAAAAGAAGCCTTTGTTTGTACAAACAACACCTTAAGAAAACAATGTGGAGAATTTTAAAACAGTTCAATTTATTTGTATCATTTTTCACATCTCCCTTGGTTTGCTCAAAAACCCCGCCACACAGAATAGTTACATTCATCTTTCTTTATACTTTGCATTGTGACCAAGCCGTGATATGCAGACAAGGCAGAGTTTGGGTCAGAGTTCAAGTGTTGCCTTTGTTCAATAAGATGTTTCTGGAATCCTTGGAAAAGTGATGTAAAATTAGCATAGGCTCTCAGAAATCAAAGCACTAGATGATCATATGACTATCTCTCTACTGAAAATGGGAATTACGGTAAAAAGACTACAGGCCTTTGCTTGTCTGTTGCACTATTCTCTTCCTTCTACTGCTGCTCTCTTTTCCCCCACTACAGCTCTCAGAATCCAATGAAACAGAGCCATGTCCTCAGGATTTCAACCCCACTCATCTGGGAGATCAGGCTGCAGCAGATTTCCCACTTCTTGTGTTCCCATTTAGCATTCTTTACACTGTGTTGCAAACGACAAAATTATTTTGGAGAGCTTTCAATGCTAAGGTACTGTTTGGTTCCTGCAGAGGAGCATCCAGTCTAGAGGACTGCATCACCCCAAAGTACTCTTGCCAAAATGTCTACTTCTAGGAACTGGATTTTGCAGGTATGCGCAGCAACGGGAAAATCAGATTGTTACAACAGACTTCATGGAATACCAAATTGTTGTCAAGGCCCAGAAAATGTTCAATCTCTTTGGGCAAACATAAACTGTGGAAAAGGACATGTTTTTTTCTGACAGTAGCACATTAACAAATTGTGCCTTTGGCCCACCCTGACTCATGGACTTAAAGGAGAGTGAAACAACCTGACGATTTCCCTTGAAAGAAACACACAGAGGCAGCTCCTCAGCTAGTCTGAACTCAATAGAACAACTCCGGTGTATGCCATCCGGGGAGTCTGACCTGTAGTTTTGGTTGTTTGAAGGAACATCCTTCCAGAGAAACCTATGTATACACACACACAGAGGGAAACATAAAAGGGGGACACACACACACATCTATACACGTGTGTGCGCCTATTTGTACACATTCCAGCCCCCGTGGATCCTATTGATAGCATACAGTTTGTTTGGCCAGTTTCTCTTTTCTGTATGTTTTAGGGAACACAGCTGTTCTGTAGACCTCGGATTCATACTTGATATCGATTATTTATTTTTTTTTTTCCTGAAAAAGCAATCTTCTGTTCTGATGGAATCTCTATCAGCCCAATACAATTGTACTGCTATAGTCAACGTTATTCCCCACAAGAAGCAACTCCTTAAGAAATGAGGGATCCCTCCTTAGCACTGGAGAGAACTATTAATCCTATGATTAATAGATTAGTGGATACTCATACTATGAGAGTAGAAGTTTAGCTAATTTCTCACCGTGCGGGTGCAAGCGGGGGGGGGGAGTAAAGAGCACTTCTGTCCTTTGGGGCTCCCCGGTACCTTTGGCAATACTCGGTGTCACACCGCCCCCGCAAGGCACGTGTGCAGAAGTGTCCCCGAGGGGAGGCACGCCTGCCCACACTTCCCCCAGCACCGCCACGGGTGCTTGCTCTGGACGTTGTCCCAGTCTGAAATTTTTGTCCTTCATCTTGGCCATCTTGCCTTTTAGAGGAGAATCTTGAACCGTGTAAAGCGAGTTGCTTGTGGTGCTACAACCAAACACTGAGCAAGTATGTGACCTTTCTTTTCAGAGCACATGCAGGAAATGGAAATAGGTTTGTTAATGAGACAACACGCTGCCGGATATGTGCTTGTGGTATTTAATGTGCTGTGGTGTACTTTCATACGCAGAGGCATGCAGCTAAGCTTCTGTTTGCCGGAGAGATGGCATATAACTCACAGAGCTGCTAGGCCGGCCTCTAGTAAAGGTTTTATTAAGCTGAGGCCCTGTGTTAGAATTTACCTATTTTCTGATGCTTTCTGTTGATATTTTCCATGCAAGTTGTCTCCCTTAGAGACATGCAGAGTGCATCTACACTGAGTAAAGAATTAATTTCCTTGTGGTGGGTTTCTGTGTAGTCTCCATTGCTATGGCCATCGTATCTGAATATTTCACTTTTACACCTGTGGGAAGTAAGAGGTGAACGCCCCATCCATCAAGTTTCTACTAGGTCTAGATTGACATGTAGTGTTTTCGGAGTGTTTACTGCTTTATGTGTTCAGAGCAAAAGACTTGCTAAATATTCTTCTCAGTTGAGCGTTTAGGACATCTGCCAGTCCTATTCCACATGTTCTGAGTTTACCACTCAGAAAAGAAGCAACATGCCATTGGAGACTATATTCTTTCTCTCTTTAAGCATTTAATCTGGAAATTGAGGATGGATGTTCAGCCATAGAGACAGGAAGACTCCAACATGTATGCTCTGAACAGAGCTGGCCTCTCTTCCTCAGCTTTTTTTTTTTCTAACTTAAGAAAACAGGTCTACTTTGTAAAAAAATTGGTTTAAATAACTTGCCAGGTGGCATGCAAGAATTGTCTGGCAAAGATTGAATTAGATTCTAGTTCTTCAGGTTAGCATTCATTCCACTCCACCAGTGTCATCCCTTCTTCATTCCACGCTCTCCAGTTTCTACAGCAATTTCTACACTGATCCCTATCGGCTGCCCCAGTCGGAGAGGAAACAAGATGGCTCTCTCTTATTGACTCTTGTAACCTCATACTTGGATCTAGTAGTATCTTGCCAGAAGATACTCTTCCATCATGACCATGCTTATAACAACTGTTCTAATATAAGCTATTGTGGCTCTACTGATTTCAGTACATTGCCGCCAGCAGAGATGCAATAGTTCATGCTGGCAGGGGTTCAGCTGCAGCGACTGCGCAAGGCAATGCTGCTCTTTTGAGGCAGATCCCGGTTTTGTTTACTTAGGAAAGGAATTGGTTCTCCTCTCCAGGTATACTGTATCAACTGTACAGTCATGAATGAGCGTGCTAAAGTGAAAGTAGGTAACTTAAAAGTATTTACACAGGGGTTTTTTACCATATGCAATCCCTGTTAGCCAGTTCTTTACTTCTGAAAGGCTAAATATATTGCTAACATAATCCACGCAGTGAGGTAAGAACTGTTGTGGTTAAACCCTGGTTGCAAAATCCTACTGAGAGAAGGCCAAGTGATGCTGGTACAGGGGGGAAAATGAGAAAGGCAGATCACACTGAGGTTTCTTTTTTACTGTTTGTGTGTAAGGATGGGTGGGGCACGACAAGAGCATTAGATGTATGTATTGGTTAGAGAAGACAGCAACTGCAGTGAAACTGCTGCTGCAATTTAATGCATGTCTTCCTTGTACTTTGTGGCAGAGGGTGGAGGGCGGAGGGAGGGTAAGAGACAAAAGAACCCCTTGGCTAATACATAAACATGCTAACACAACCACCTTTTTGCTCCTTAAGCTTGTACAAGCAATTCTTAGATGTATATCTAAGTTGTGTTGTATGAAAGTTTTAGAAATTCTGTCCTCCCAATTAATTTTTGCTCTATTTAAACAGTATTTGTTAGAAAACTATAGAAATACATGCTTTCTGTAGAACCTGTAAAATGTATGTTGGGAATGTTACTTATGTGATTGATCAAAAGTGACAGTTTTGAAGGACAGGGAATACTTGAGGAAGCTCCATAGTTTTGTGTCAAGGTAACATCTGCAGCCATTTAATTCAGTTTGGCATCTGTGAACTATTCTGCTTCCAACTACACAGCTGGAAATACAAGCTAACTCCACTGAGTATAGTCGAAGGAGTTTCTGATGCTGTAGAAAATGGGATCTTTCATGCTCTGAATTTCTCCACCCCCCACACCCTCCCTGCTGTAAACACTATGAAAAAGAACACAAGGAGTAAAGCTCAGTGTTCTACCAAGGAGATCTGTGACCACCAAACCATCTTTGGTATAAATATTTGAAGTATCTCATCTGAAAATTCATAGAGCTGTCAGTTTCTAAAATAATCTGCTATGAAACTGTGCTGTGCCATGCTTTTGTGTCCACATGCAGGTCACACAACAGGCAAAATCAGTGGCAAAACTGTGTTTCTTGCATTAGCTGTGGTAAACGAGGAGGTTGAAAGCTCCAAATATGCAGGAGGATAAAGTATATTTTATATATATATAATTATTAACTATATATTTATATCTTTTAATATGTATTTTAAATATTATTTAATATATGTATTTTATAATATATATTAATATCTATATTAAGAAATCCCCGCTTTTTCACAGGTGGTGGACTTTACTTGCTGCATGAGTATTCTCAGTATAACACGTGTATTGATCCGGCATACGCGTGTAAACGGCTGAGCCATAAACTTCTTAGTTTGTGGTGTCTGGAAAAGCTGTCATGTTATCTGTGCTTTTATTGCCACTTGAAGGTTGCGGTGGTGGCGCGGGACACTCGGCAAGCAGCTCACCCTGGGCTCAGCGGCCCGAGAGCCGCGCCGTGGGGAGGGCCCTGCCCGCCGCCGGCGACGAGACCGCCGCGACCCGCGATGGCTCCCGGGAGAAGCCGAACCGCGGCGCCTGCCCGGCCGAACGGGGCCCCGGCCCCTGCCCCTGCCCCGCCGCCGGCTTTCGGGGGCTCCCCCGCACGGCCCGGGCTGCCGGCAGCGGAGCCCCGGCTGCAGGCCCGCCCGGCACGGGGCCGCGGGCGGATCGCTGCGGCAACGGCGGCACGGAGCTGCGGGCCGCGCGGCAGGGGGAACGGAGCTGCGGCCGCACCGACCTTCAGCAGGCCGCTCCGCCCCGCGGCTGCGCGCCGAGCCCGGCTGCGCGGAAAGCCCGGCGGGGGGCGGGGTGAGGCCGGCTGCGCGGACGGGAGGGCGGCTGCCCGCAAAGCCCGGCGTGCGGATCGCGGGCCGGCCCCAAGATGGCTGTCGTGCACGGGGTGCCGCCGCTGTAGCGCCGCCAGGACCCGGCAGCCGCGCCCCGGCCGCCGCGCCCGCCATGGAGTGCCCGCACCTCGGCTCCAGCGTCTGCATCGCGCCCGACTCGGCCAAGTTCCCGCAGGGCTCGCCCTCCTCCTGGTGCTGTAGCGGTGAGTGCGCCCGCCGCGGCCTAGGCTGCGCCGGCCCGCGGTGGCCCGGCCGCCCCGCCGCCCGGGCGCCTCTCGCCGCCGCCCGCGCCTTTGTTCCCCGCGGGCAGCCCCTCGGCGGGCGGGCGGCTGCGGCAGGGCCCGGGGGCCCGGCGGAGGGAGGCTGTCCCGGCCCCCCCCCCGGGGCCGCCCCGCGGGACCCCTCACCGCGGGGGGCGCCGCGCTGCGCCCTCCTCCCCGGCTGCCGCCCCGGGCCGGCCGCCGCCCGCCGCCCGTCTCGGCGGGGCTGGGGGGCAGCGCCTGGCCCGGCCCGCGCAGCTTTGTCTGGGCCCCAGCTCGTCCCCGCCGGGCGCGGAGCGACGCGGGAGCGCGGCCCCTCGCGCCTTTTGTCTGGCGGGCCCGGCCCTGGCGGTGGGGCGGGGGCTGCCGCCGGGGCTCGGCCTCAGCCGGGCGCTGCTTTCTTTGTGCTAACGTGCGTGTCTGGGAGGGCTGCAGCCGAGCGCGGGTTTAACTGGACCGCCGCGGCCGGAGGCGCCGCTTGGCCCCTCGGGAAGGCCGGGAGGAGCTCGGTGCGGGCGGCCGGGGGTCTCCGCTACGCTCGCCGACCGAGTGCCGCGCACCGCCGCCCTGGGCGTGCATCCCGCCGTCCGTGGGCGCGGGGGCTCCCTGTGGAGGGGCCTGCCCAGCGTGTGCTACGCTCGGCGCGCTGGTGGAGCCCCGCAGGCTCCCGCACAGGCACCCCCGGCGGCTGCTGTCACCTGCGCTGCGCGGTTCTGTTTGCTGGGAGCGCGGCGGGTTTGGGTGTGCGCGGCGAAGGGAGGTGGGTCCCCCTTAAAGGAGCAGCGCGGCCTGTGCCCCCCGGCACCGGAGAGAAGCCTCCGCTGGGAGCGGCCGACCGGGCAGCACCGGAACGCCAGGTACATTTTCAGGTGTTCGGTTTGTCGCACGGAAGACGGTTGTCCTTTGTCTCGGCGCCGGCGCAGCGCAGGGAAGGAAGGCTGCGGCTGGCCGTGCTCCCCGGGCTGCGGCTCCCGCAGCCGAGGTGTGGCAGGGCTGCTGCTCCCTGGGGCAAAACCAGTTCCTTTACTCTGTAATGCCTCTGGTTTTTACAGGGGAACGAGGTGGAGAAATGATTAGAAGGAAAGGAGAAGTATAGGGAAATTTGTTGTCCCCAGTGTTTCTTTACTGGGGAAAAATCCCATAGTGGCAAGAAGTAACTCTGTGTTACCTTCAGAGTGGCGAGGTAAGCAGAGTTGTCAACCCGAAGCATATGGCAGCGGGGAACCACCCTTCAGAGAACTTCAGAAAGATAAAAGTGCCAAAGCTAAAAATAGAACTTTCCAGACTTAAAAAAACAAGCCAATTTACAGCTACAGGACCCGGATAATCGTGCTGCTTCTCAACAAAGAAATTGAAGTGATTAGAACAAGTTATTTTGCTGTTCAGAGGTGTTTCTCCCAAACCAGCACTGGCAGGGAGAGCCAGTTTCTGGGCGATCGACTGAATCATGGTGCTGTGAGGCAGGAAGAAGGTGCTGGGCAGTTGACGAACTGAACAGTGTGGGCTGATGGCACCGTGTCCAGGGGAGTGTGTTTGCCGTGCTTTTACAGAAAATTAAAGATAAGTCACACAGTACTTGCATAGATAGCTATGGAATTCCTAACAAGTGGCTAGACGGGAAGATGGCTACGTTGAGTTTAAAACATTCCCATTGAACAGGCAGCAGGCTCTCGTTAATTTAAAGCAAATGAAAATTGTTCGTGTTACAAATTAATTTTACGTTTCTACTAGTATAGTAAAATGTAGTGCCTCCCTTTGCAGTTCCAGCTAGTCATACGTGATCATTTTTACATTAACTCCTTAATGGCATACAGAGTACTGTTTCTTTCTTGCTTGTACTCATTTTACTGAGATTAATTTTTTAAACGATACATAATACTGGTTTCTGTCAATTCACAGTAAATACCGTTTCTTATTCTCACTTCTCTTATTCTCTGGTTTTGCTGCAAATTGGTAATATAAAAATAAATAGAGAAAATGCCATGTATAAATGAGTATCTTGTCAAAATTTAATGCATTTCCTATTGCTTTTGATGGTGTTTTCTAAGGTTCCGTGGGCTTAGTTCTTTTTGTTGTTGGCGTTGCCTCAGTTAGAGAAAAATATTTGGAAAGTAATTTTCTGCAGCCTGTAATTATCAGGCATCTCTCATCAAGCACGTTGTCTTAAAATGACTCAGAACTTGTCGTAAGCCCTGTTATGAGTTGCTGCTGACCTTTCCAGAAAAGGAGAGTGAGTGGAGATAATGGTACAGGAAGCTTTCTGGCAGCCACCTGACGTGCCAGTGATAGCAAAACATTGCAGGATAGGTTGGAGAGCGAGTTATTATTTGAGACAGCCAGTGGCTATTTTTATCATTATCTTGCATTTCTGCGATTTGAGGAGCTGGAATTGTCACAGAGTGATGCGTACTGGTTAAGTACCTTTTCCTTGCCCCTCCACAAAAACTCTCATGATTGCAACAATGGCTTCACAAGGTAATGTGGAAACACTTTTGAATGCTCTTATTTGATACTGAATGTTGTGTCATTGTATAACGGAGGAGTGTTGCATTTGATGCTGATGTTTGGAAGCTAGCTTTACTGGAGGTTGAGGAATTGATGAGAGGAGCACGTGCGCCAGCCTGAGGGGTTCTTGTGGCCTAAATCAGTTCCCCTTGAAGCTACCTGCCAGCGTTGTTATGGAGGCCTGGGGATGCAGGAAGCCTCTTAAAAAAGCAGTAAGAGGAAGCATTGACAACAAATGTGTTGATCCAAGTATGATCGTTTTTGCTTCAAATTAAAGAGGAATGGTGTATGCTTGTTTGTAAGTGTCTTTAGAACTTCTCTTAGTGCTGTGCAGTTTGGAAGTCGGTGAGTTTAAGCACCAGCATTTAGAAAATGGCATGCCTTACCCTGAGTATTTAATCCGGTCAAGCGTGCTTTGTACAGTAAGCGAGGCAGAAAGCAGCATGCATTTCCTCTGAACAGCTTTGAGACTATCAAAACAGCACTCAGAGTGCCTTTTTTTCAGATCCAGAGGCAGGTTGTTGTAATTGGGCATTTAAGAGGAGAGGAGATGAATATATAAAGCAGAAATTGTACAGAAACTGAAAATGGCCTTTAATCACTGCTGTCATGTGAAATACTGCATGCAGATGTCTGTTAACTCCAATTAGAGTGCACTCTTTCCATGCACTTCAATTTCTGAAACTTCTGCTGAAGTTGGAAGCAGAGTAGCTGGAGGTGTTGGCAAGACTGCAAAGTGTCACAGACTGAATCAGTTGGATTTGTATGATGAGCCACACCTTCAGCACTGTTGTGAAAATCATGTAATTATGAAAAGTACTTTGGAACAGCTCAGATGTGGTATTTCTCCACAACATTTCATAGACTCATCAAACCACAGGGAGCCATGCCTCATGTAAGTGAGATTAAAATCTTCTAAGCACACCTGTGCAAGTCTGAAGAGTTTTTCCAACTTTTTTTCTGCATGGCTGAGGATTCATTAGTTGTTCTCACTGGACTGCTTGATGTTTGGTGTAGAGTTTGAAGTTCTTTCTTCAGAAGAACAACTGCAGACAGATTGTCTCTGCTGAAACAGAGATTTGGTGAACTTAGTGTTTTTTAAAGTGGAACTGTACTTCTTAAGTAAGCTTAAAACTCTTGTTTTTCAGATCACTGTTAGTTAAATACTTTTTTTTTTTTTTCTCCCCTCCCTTAAACAGCATAATTTTGTTAGATTTTGAAGAGCAGCAGTTCTTGCTGCAGACTGGTATTTCCTGCAAAAGCTCAATATATTTGCCTGGCAACTGTTCCTTGCATTCTAACTTCTGTTGAGTAAGATCTGTAACTTCACTGCTGGTCACAAACATACGTCGTGGCATTTGCAAATGATGCTGGGACCATACGAAGTACAGAGGAGAACTAGCACGAGGAAGCTGTGTGAGGCCTAGTGAGCAATGATTGTGATGGAAAGCCACATGCTGAATTAATGACATTTTTTCTGTGTTTGAAGTAATTTTCTAAATTACTTAGTAGTAAATTTAGTTTTAGTTTAGTTCAGAATAACCCAGAATATCACTGAATGCTTTATTTATATACAAGAGCAGATGTTTTGGGCTGAGGAGGAGAACTTTCAAGAACATGACTCTACTGAGTCAGACTGCCTTTGATAATTTTTTTTTTGTCCCCCCCCCCCCATCAGTTTTTGTTTTTGTTTCCTCGGTTAAATAATTTACACTGTTCGCTGGGGTAGGTAACAACCTTCTGCCACACTGTGTTTTTGGCACTGGACTGTTGCAGTCAGTGCCAAAACAAATATACTGTAAAAGCTCAGGTACACAGGCTTTAACCCTCTTGGTTTTCCTTTTCATCTCTGCTCCTCCTTAGTGTTTCTTCTCCATCAGTATTTGTCTCTCCATTTACTTTTTCTTTTTTAGTACTGAGGTAGACTCAGGGTAAAGCTCATCGACCGTGTGTGGAACTAATGGTCTGTATGTGTGGGGCTTATTTGTCACCCTACATCTGGAAAATGAATTTGGCTTGGAAATTACCAGATTCATTCTGAAACATAAAATGACAAAATAAGTACATTTAAAAAAAAAATACCTCTTTTTTTATTTGGTCAGTTAAATTTGATTTCAGAGTTGGGTGAGTAGTCTTTCATCTGTTTCTCTGGGTCACTGCAATGCAGGAATGCTTGTTAGTAACTGCAGGCTTTATAGGTGGTTGTAGATCCTTAAATTAATTCCCAGCTGTCTTTTTAAATAAAGCTTGTTAGGTTTGGGGTTTTTTTAGACTCAGTCTTGCTTTCCTTAAAACTGTAAATCCTGTTTGCATTGGTCACTGATGTATGAGCTAGCCATGGGGGCTGTAGTTCTCTTTGCCTGTGTGATAGAGCGTAGTGCTTTGGAACCCATTCCGTTAGGAGATGCGTATTTGTTGAGATGGGGTAAGGGTCTCAATTTTGGTCTCATAAACTAGACCTAATTTTCCTTTTAATTACAAAAAAGGGGAGTCTGTTCTCAAATGCTTGATTGTCTTTTAAGCAAATAAACTTAAATTAATATTTTCTAGATTTTCTTTTCAAAAACTTGCTTGTACTCTCTACTCAACAAAACCACAATCTGTCATAAAGGTTGAACGTACGCTGAGGAGAGAGGCTGCTTCAGAGGAGAGCAGTAGTTGGACGTTCAATACATTGCCTTTGTTTAGAAACTAGATCTAATCACTGTGATGATTTTGAAGCCGAACTTGGAAGAACAAATTTTAGTACTGTCTGTTCCAAAGTATTTAATGATCTAACTAAAAATCAGTGGTTTGAAATGACTCTTCAAAGCGTTCCATGTGGTAAGGAAGACAGGATAGTCTGAGACATCATGGAAGTGGGAGATACAAAGTGGGTAGGAGAGTGTGTGGCAGGCTCTTGATTTATCTACAGATTAGTGCCGATCTCATTACAGCTGGTTTAAGTGTAAGCAGGATAGTAATTTTCACCTGCCTTTCCCAAGCACTTCAAAATGTGCAGGTGTTAAACAAGATCAATGCATTATTCTTTGTTTTTCTGATCTTTGTGAGGTGCTAAGGCCCACAGAGTTATTAGGCTAGTTAGTTTTTTGTCGCATCTGCCTGAGGTTCGTAGAGTGAAAATTCCAGACCCAGTGTTTGGGATGAAATTAAGCTTTGAGCCATTTCTTTTTTGATCAGTCCCATCTGTTTCATTTAGTAACCTGTTCATGCTTTGATTTCTGTTTTAACAAACATTCATCAACTAGGTAAAAAGTGGCTAAAAGGCCATTAATTAAAATAATCCATGCGGGTTAGAAAGTGCAACTTAACCAGAAGTTTAGATCTGAAAACTAGTTAAGGTATTCCTGATTTTTATTTTGAGATTCTTAGAGGAAATGGTCTTTATTGTGTAGAGTGAATTAGAATTATAACTGATAAAGTATTCATTGCTTTATGGTGTCCTTGTTATGCGAGCAGTGTAAGATTTTGTGTCCTTAGTGATTCATTTCCTTGATTGTAAGAGGGTGTTTTGAACTGCACATGACATGGCGAATGCCCTTATCGTTCAGCGATCTTAGCTGGTATGTTGAAGCAATCCTCCAGTGGTTGGGGATTTTTTAGTCCCTTTTGAATACCTTGTGTTATTTTGGATCTTGTAGTTATGATTTTTTTTGACAGAATTTATTACCCATTTGAATCAAGTCACAATACTCACAGGCAGCCTGGCAAACTAAGGCGATTCTTGAAGTTAGCCTGCCCCCCGATACTGCAAGCAGACAGCTTTTTGATTTTAAAGTGACCTGGTGCTATCAGGCTTGGGGATGGGGGCTGGAGGTCCTTAGCAACACCAAACAGGCAGACACTGATTTTTCAAGGTAATTTGTAGGTACACCGTTTAGGATTCTATGTATGTGAGCATCTGCTTGTCCATGTCAAAATACAAGTGCATTTTCTGAGGATAGCCATGACCCTCTCAAAAAAAAAAAAAAAATTAACCTTCAGTTCATTATTTTTTTCATTTGGTAATGTTTTTTTTCCCCACTCAATATTTATCTCTTTTTTTTGTTCACATGGATGGTTAATAATGTATATTTCACTAGTATTGGGGAAGTAGAAATGAAATGGTGGGGACTACAAATAAGCAGATTAATTAAAAGGTTATATAAAGAAAGAATGAAGACTCCTTGCTGTCTTGCCCCTCTTTTCTGGAAACTCCCATTTCCAGCTTGAATGTTTTGACCTGCGCTTGATTGCTGACTGACTCAAGAAGAGCCCTTTCCTTAAGGGTTTAAAAATTACATTACGCTGTTGGCTTTGCTGTGTTTCTTTCTGGCTGCTGTCAGAAAATGAGTGTTTGTCTCGCTTTAATGTCAAGATTGGATAACTTTTTTCTTTTTTTTTTCTTGGCATGCTACTACTATAATGAGGAACAATATCTGTTTTCCTGTGAGGGCTAAAAGCATTGAATTTTAAAGTATATCATTATACATGTGTGTGTGTGTACATATGTATTTAAACGTAGTTACTAGTTAGTTATCAAAGTAGCCAAACAACTAGAAATTGTTTTTAGAATGCGAAGGAGAAACAGAGGCAGCAATTTATTTTTTTTTCAAATGCTTTTGGCCATGATTGTTCAGTAGAATAAGCCTTGAACTGATGTATTTTGTCTTCTTTTCCTCTGTCTTCATCATGCATGTTTTCTCACTGTTGCTTTCAGGTAGGATGTGATTTCTGTGGTGTACGCAGGAAGATCAGCTGCTGACGTTTCTTGACCTGAAGTTTGACTTGACACATAGAAAGACTGAATTACCAAAAAGTACAGCACTGCTGTAGTCTGCGAGCTAGCGCCGGTGTGCGTGATTGGTAGTGCTCAGTGACCTTATTTCTTTACCATAACAGAATAAGCAGCACAGCATGTTCTGGTGTGTCTTTGTGTACAGCTGCTGTAGGTGACCTGACTGGTTGTGCACACCTCCCCGTTCCTTTAACCGCTTCCTCAGGAACTGGCCTGCCTGTTTACGCTGCTTGAAAGAAGTTTTCCTTACCTACTTGTCTGCCTTTCCACTACTCGATTAAGAATGTAGGCAAGTAAAAAAGCACGCATTTTTTAACGTCCAAGTTTTTCAGTGTGGAATTGGGATTGCATAATTGAAATACTGAACTGTAAGCCATTGTGGCTGAGGAGGTGAATTACATGCAGATGAAGCTAATCATGCTGTTCGCTGACAAACATCCTTCAGTGTTAGGAATGTGTCGGGCACTTCAGTGACCTATTTATTCTATGAAAAATTGTTCACATACACGTGTTTTATATTCCTATTCAGTTGTTGTTTAGTATGTCTGAATGGTTTTCCGTTGTAATAGAGTGCTTCGCTGTAACCAGCTGAAGTGTCTTTCATGAGACAGAGCAGCACTTTTATTTAGTGACAGAGAGGAAGAAGCCATGTGTACCTGTATGCATGAGCACAAAGTCGATTTCATGAGTTCACTCACTATCACAAAATGAATGACTTGTTTCACTAAACTTAATCAGTCTGGTTTTGGCTGAAAGAAAATAGCAGAAGAAATAACTGGGTTTTTTTTCCATAGCTGTAAGGTGAGGGTAGCTTGTTTGGTAGTTTCAGTGTTCTTCAGACTGAATTCTCCTGCATTTGAATGAATTGGGTTAGGCTAAGGCTTGATACTGTTGAGACTTCTGTTTGTTGTGCATCTCTTTCTTTCAGTGTTTCATACCCTCATAACAATAGTTAACATTTTTGTTAGTAATGCTTACCAGGAAACTTACTTCCATGTAAATTCTCTTCCTTTGATGTAAATGTAATTTCAATCTCATCTTTTCTTTCCTTTTCCTCAAGAATGTGGGTGTTAGCTGATTTTAAAACACTTTGAATAGTGTAATTAAACACCATTTCCCCTTCTGCCTGGTTTCATTATGACCAGAATGCTGTTTTTCTAAACAGGCAATAAAGAAGTCTAAAGATGTAAAATATTGTTAAATAGAATGTTTATTTTTCTAGTATCAAACAGTTTAGAACAAGTTCAGGCCATTTATGAACTCAGTCCCAGACATGGGACTGAGTGTAGGATCGAAAGAAGAGCTTTATGTGAAAAGTTTGAAAACAGACTTTAAAACCTAAACAGTAAAACAGCTGACTTTGTAGGTAAGGTGTAGAACGTGGCTCTAGTTTTCAAAGCCTATAATGTTCCTTTTCCCTGCATTCTCTGTCTAGAAATGGGCTTTAGCCTATTTGAAGTTTTAAAAAATACTCTTGTAACATTTACTTCCTTTTTCAGTCACCTGGCTTTCATTACAGTTACACATCTGGAATTGACTAGCCCTAAGTTCTAAAAATGTAGACCAGATACTTTTACCAGATGTGTATACAGTTTAAACACACCACTCCCCCCCCCCCCCCGCCCCCAAATCTCAAATCAAACAAAAAAAAAATGAAACCCAATGCTAACCCCACCTCCCCACCCCTCCTACCCCCTGCCAAAAACCCCGAACTCCCAACCCCCAACCCCCCCACCCCTGCAAAAAAACCCAAACCCACCAAACCAACAACTATAGGCATTTAACTCAATATTTAAGTTCTGGAACCTGCTCTTAGATTACAAAATGTTAGCATTCTGCTTGAACTTGGTGGGCTTCTGTGTATGTTAGTGCTTGCCCTGTCTTATGATTTTACCAATGTGTTTAGTTGAGAATACTGGTTTCTGTATTATTGATTCCTCCTGAATGTAAATGGACTGTAGGGTCAGGTAATAATAAAGCTTGCATGTATACTTACAGCAGCTGGGGTTTTAAATACACAAAAGAATGCAAAGTCAAAAACTGTGAACATGATCAGTTGTGTTGATACGTGTGTACTTGGTGCTGTGTAACTTACGCTGCCTGTTATGTTTACGTGCTGCCTGTAAAAACACTGACTTACCTTGGAGGGTACCTAGATTTTTTTTAGGCCGCTTTTATTCTGCTAATAAAGTGGGGTTTTGAGTGCCAGGGTGTCCGATTCTGCACATATCCAGATGTCCTGCAGTCTTGACTGATGTTCTGTGATGAGTAAGACTTCTGATTTTTGCCCTGAGAAGCTGCTTTATTGTATATGCTGGTTTATGACCGAGTTTATGGGCCAGAAGGAAAGACTGCACATGGCTCTGTCATGTTGTGATTTGCACAGCTCATTGTAAGTGGAAAATCCTTGGTTCCAGTGTCGATTCTAATGATTGAATGTTTCATCTGGTAGATTTTGACTGTAGAATGCATGGGTATTCATTGCTGTGGAGACTGTAGCCTGGGTAAAAGCTGTGAAGGCTGGGCTCCATGAAAGTCACACTTCCTTGCTTTGGCTCACGGTTCCCCTCAATAACTACTTATTCATGGGAAGTGCCATCTTTAAGAGAAGGAGTTGTCAGTCCTCCCTCAGCACGGAAGAGCTGCCTGGAAGGAAGGTCTTCTAAGGGTGCTCCTGAGGTATTCACGGCTTGAATGAATGGGGATCTTATGGAGAGAACTCCTCAGCTGATTTATTCAGTCTTTGAAAAGAGTGTTGTGTCTGCATCCAGAGGGAGTTCCAGAGCTGTAAATTCCAGTGGTGGGCAGAGTCTTTTTGCAGCCCCAGCATGTAAGCCCATATGAGGGACCACATCCAAAATGTTTGTCTCCTTGGTATTTATCACAGTCTAATAACGGCAGAAGCTCCCTACTTAGAATACCGGCTTTCATCGATGGCATTCTCTGGTGCCTATACCTCTCACGTTGCATATAGCATATGGGAACTTTTAGGTATTTTAATTCAGAGCTGTTTTAGGCAAGTCACCTGAAAAGTTTTGTGTAGAGTGCTGAGTTTTGGGATGTCTTACCCTTGCCTGCAATTAAAATGACATAAAGGACTAAGGTGTTGGGGCCAGTAGGCTCAGTTCTGAACTATGCTGATAATCTTGTATTATTTTGGTAAATTATTTAATTTCTCATTTTTCAGTCTATAGATTGGAAGTGGGCTCTGAGAAATGCTCTGAATCCTGTGACTGAAAAAGTTTGCATTTGAGATCTTATACTAAAGGGTCTTGCATAATTTGGGTTAAATGTTTGTGCAGTGTTTTGTATTCCCACCACTTGTGAACGTTTTCCAGGATTTTTGCTGGCAGGTTTCTCTTGCCTTCCAGATCTTTGGAGGAGGTAGCTTTTCCCCTGATGCCTTAGGTCTGATGTGTCACAGACAGAAGGATGGTGTTTCACAAAGCAGGGGTTTCACATTCTGATACACAGATTGTTGCTGCTTTTCTCTTCCCATGTTGTTGCTGGAGACTGCCCAGCTCTTCTTTTGCTACATTTGTCAGGTCCTTTTAGGACCAAAATGTAGGGTAACTGAGGATGGTTAGGTAAAATGAAGTTAAAGGTATGGGGAAGGAAAAATAGGTCTGTTTCTATAGACTACTTTCACATTATTCTTGCGCCCCCCCGCCCTTTTTTTTTTTTGAGAGAGAATGGGCATGTGGGTACACACCCATGCATACGTATAGCATATGTATACATGGTACACATACAGCATGCTAGACATGTAGCACATATGTGTGTTTGTCATAAGTGCTTACATGAGTGGGGCAGTTTGCTCAGCGTGATGTGAGTGACCAGTGCAGACACAGCGATGTAAATACTGTTCCTTCTGCAGATGCTGAGGTGAGTAATGGTGGCCTTTTTCAGTTTAGCTTGTTCAGTGTAGCTGACCTGCTGTGTCAACATAAACTGAACTGAGAAAAGGTCTCTTAGTCCAAAGATATTTCTGTGTAGGTCATTACGTTATTGTAGTGTAACCGTATAATTATACAAGGAAGATAGTGTTGGTACAGCTCCTTTTGAGAACAAAGTCCAGGCTGTTTTGTAAAGGCTGTGGAGACTCTTGGAAACAGTTTAAAGACTCTTAATCTTGTTTCCATTCAGTGTGCGCTTAGCAGAAGGACCAAAGTATTGCTCTTATTGTGCTGATATTTCTGTGGCCTTTTCTTTAGTGATGTGGTAGAGTATTTTAAAACTTGGATGTAGACAGGGTTCTGTAGTAGCTATGGCCTCGGGTCACTTGTGCTCGGGTGCCTGGCGAAGTCGCCGGTTTGCATCGATCACACAGCTGCGCTGCTGCCAGGGCTCTGGTGGATGCTGTGTCTTGCAGGTTTCTTAACTTGGCTGCCTTACAGATACTGCTTCCTGTTTGTCTCCTCCTCTTCCTAGTTCTTTTTTCTTCTGCCAGTTTCTAAATTATGCAGCGTGCTATTTAAACAAAACTATTAGTTTCACAGGTTGTTTGTATGCTTCTACTTAGTTGTGACTTTCCTACAGTGGAAATCTGCAGCTTTGTTCTGTAAGGAATACTGCGTTTGCCAGGAGTGTTCGTGCTTCACAAGACGGCGTTGGGAGTCAGTTTTCCCTAAGAAAAAGTCAAGGTTCAGAAGTACGTATTTGAGTGATCCTGAGGGTTAGATGGGGCGTGGGCCCTGTGATGAGGCTGCTGAACTGATTAGCCCATGTCTTAGTCATTCTGCTTGGCACAGCTCGGTGGAAGTTATCAGGATGATTTACAGAAAGTGGAGGCTGGAGGGATGACTCCAAACATTCCCATAGTTATCTATGCGCCTGTATGTAGCGGTGTTGGGTTGTTTTCTCACTTGGGGGGGGGGGGGTTGATACTCCGTTTACAGAGGGCTCTGTAGGCTATATAACAAACGAGTAATCGGATTTCACTTGGAGAAATCATTCTGTATAAGACAGTATTTCCCCTTCCTATTACATCATGAAAAACTGATTCTAAGCTTCTGAATAAGCTGATACTGATGTAAAATGGCAGATGACTTGCTGCTTCAGACAACATTGTGGCATTGCAGATTTGCTTTCTTTTTTCTTTTGGCATGTTAAATATCGTCTTTGCCTAACCACTTGAAGGTAAGCTAAAAATACAGCAAAGTGAGGCAGTCGGTAACTGTCAAAGTAGCCGCTCCAGTTCAACCTGAGAAAACAACCAGTGTTCCTTAGCCTGTATACCGCTGAATAAGGTGTAACAATCACAGATACATTTTTTCTAATATGGTTAAGATGTTTGTAGAGTATAACTTTATTCCAAATTAAAGGGTGCTAATGTAGTGCACCCCTCCTCCTTTTTTATATAGCACTTAAAAAAATTTAAAAAAGTAAAAACCCCAATCCCAATTGGAATACTGATTGTTGAGGGAAGACATATGCACCTGTACAGATGGATTTGAGAGTGTTTCCTCATGGTTCGGTGTAACTGTCTGACCTGGAAGTTCTTAACTCCCAAGTCTGTTTTAAGGGCCAAGTTCCAGCGCTGTGTAAAGTGCTTTGAATTGAGAAGGGATTTGCTATGGATCTTGGTCTCTTGTTTCTAGTCTGCTTCTAAGCCTTGTGCCTTCATGTCAGTACCACATCTGAAAGGAGTCACATGCATTTTCTTTACAGATGAAGCCAAACTGTCTACCTTTAATTTAGATTATGAGCAGTTCAGGACAGTGACTATGCTTTTGCCGAGTTCCATGGTGCCTGTCTTATTAAGACTCCTGACTAATGCCTGAAGCTCCCAGCCTAATTTAACTTATTAATAGTAAGGGACAGATGGTAACTGCTTCAAGATCTGAATTGAGGAATACCTAGAGAGCCAAGCTTTAATGCAGGTATCTACCAAGCCAGCCTCAGAGAAATACAGAATGCAGTCTTCAGCAACCTTTAAAAAAAAATTGCTTGTGTAATCCCTCAGAACAGAGCAACTGTAGGTCACAAATATTGTACTGACTTCTGTGTTTAATCTTAAGTGGGAGTCACTTCCATGTTATTTGAGTTCTTTGTGGGAGGAGATGTTTGTGCAGAAGATAAACTACACATTTCTAATGTGATGCAATTGGGACAAAGTTCTGCCTAAAAGTTTAAGCAAACAAATGAGCCATCTTTTCCTATTCCCTGATATCAAAGATGAAAAATTTTAGTGGAAGCTATGTTTTTGGCGTTGTGCAGAGTTGGTGGACTTGTTTGCTGCCTTTGTACAGAACATATAAACCTGGTGTGAACTTCGCAGAATGAGCACTACTTCAGCAGAATTTTGACACTCGACAGGCAAGCAGTGCAGGTATTTAAAATACCCGAGTGTGACATTGTAATTGCCTGGTATAGGGTGGAAAGTAAGAATGATAGTTTACATCATAAAGCTTTGACCTACTGGTTGAGATCCAGTTCTGTCCACAGATGATAACATAGTGAAAGTAAAAACTTTTTTTTCGAAGTGAGAGATTTCTGCTGGGATTTTAATGCCAAGATGACTTTCACGTTCCTGGCAAGGAAAGTGTATGGTAGTCGTTTGTTCGTGCAGTGCTTAATCTGTGTTTAAGTGCATGAATGGTTTTGGTTTCTCTTTCCTTCTGGTTAATTTTTTACCTTTCAGTTTGTGTAACTCAGGAAAATAAAATTGTATCAGGTTAAACTGGTGGTACGTTTAGCCCATTTTTAACTGATGATGGCTATTTAAGGTCTTCTGTTTGGCAGTGCCGAATGTTGGTTTTCTTGATAACATTTTGGTCAAATTAGATGCACCTCTTCCACTTTCCTAACTTGAAATGTAAGCCAGAACAGCTCTACCTTGCTGCCTGCTATCTGTTGGAGGATTACCATCTCTGTTGTGGGAACACATCAGCTTTAGAAATAGAAAAATTTGGTTTTGGTTTTCCAAAACCAGAAACCTGAGACATGTGAGGAAATGTATTTCTGAAGTAAAGGAGTAATTGCAGCAATTGAAGAAAACAATTCTGGAGGCTTTACTAAAGAGTTTGAAGTCATTACTTCAAATAGTATTCTGTGGAATGTGCATTTTTTCCAGTGAACTTAGTTAGATTCTTAGTTTCAAACGTTCCTTGGATTGGGCCTATGAAGTGAAATACAACTATTTGTAATAATGAATTCAGATCCAGAAAACAATTCTTTAAGCAGTGTTAGCTAGTTTATTTTTTGTCTGATTTAAGTAAGAAAGGTGAAAGCTAATGGTGGAAAATTATAGAAGCTCTTCTAAAGAGCTAAGCTAGTTACTCATCTCCTGATTAAAAATTGTGACCCCCTCCTTGCTTTTTTCATTTTAATTATCATGTAATTTGATAAAGAAACTTCTTTCGCTTTTGCCAGCATGGTTTTCTCTGATAGTCTTTGATCCCAACAGTTTGATGTGTACCATGGTTTGTAGCTTGTGAACCTATTTTTGAGTGTTGCTAGAAGTCCTGCGTTGCCTGCTCAGGGGATGCTGCCCTGGAGCAGCTTCCGTGCACGCTTGTTACCCAAGTTCCTTTTTCTGAGGTGTGACACCACACAAGGAAGGCTGCTGCTTAAGCTTTCCCACAATAAAAACCAGTATAAATTACATGTACGCTAGGGTTTGATCCTCTTCTTTGTCCTTCCCTCCCTCGGCCTTGACACACCCTCATGTTTTTGGTGCCTTGTTTTTCCTCCGTAACTGTCTTGACTGACTGCTCCAAGCAGCAGTTATTTTCAGTACGTAGAAAAGTTAGGTGTCACCATACCCTTTTGTGTTTTGGGGATAACTTAAGTCATCTTTTATGGTTGTTTTCTGCCCTTGCGGAATTGCACTTAGCATTTAATTTTCTTTTCTCATTAGGCTGGGTTTTTGAAAGTCTAGTGCTCTTTCTGTAAATTCTGTGCTAATGGATAGATGTTAACAATTCTACTTCATTCAAATCTAAGTGTTCTGTGTTGTAGCATCCCTCCTTCAATGACATGAGCCAGATTGGAATTCCTCTCAAAATTTGAGGGTTCCATGTCGGTTTAGTTGTATTTCCAAAATTGCTATTGTTTATAAAGATGCATGTACTTTTTCTTGACTTGATTAATGGAAATTTTGCTCTGCTTGCCTGTTTTACTGTGTCCTGCTTACATGGGTTACTTACTGAGATTTTCTTTCTAATCTGAATTTACAGACTTTGCTACTGGGTTGAGGTAGGAGTTAGAACGATATCCCGTTTCTGTGACTCTACCCAGGGGTGGTGTTTCATCATTTTCTAGCATCTACTGTTTTCCCCCCTTTAATCCCTTTAGTTTAAAACATCCATGTTTGTTTAATTTTTCTAGGCTTAGAAAGCAGCTAAAAACTTCTGACACCTGACACTGTGAAGCACAGCACTGCATTACATTTTACCCTTTCAGCTTCTTGTGCCAGACTGAAAGAGTAAAATCCTTATGGGTAAAGCCTTTACCAGCACTGCAACATAGGAATGCATATTGTAAATGGTATATGTTATCGTGCGTTGCACAGTAACTTACTCTGTGTGCTTCTTATCAGATTGCCAGGCTTTCTTGCAGTATCTTCTTTAAAATGACTTCTTGTATAACAAGTTTTATGAAACAGGAGTGAAGTACTACGGCTTTTTTCCTGCGCGTTCGGTGGACTGTCCTATTAAAAGCCAAAAGGGAAGTGTTTAAACTTTACCAGTGTTTTTGCTACTAATGCTTCTGATATTCTGGTATTACATTTCAAAATCAAGTAAACCTCATGTGAATACAAATAAATTTTTAAATTTTTCATGGAGTATAACAGATAAATGTGTAGCTTGTGACTAAAACCCAAGCCAGAAGAAGGCTGATGTGCTTTAGTGTCGATAGCTCTTCAGTCTGTTAGCTTAGTCCCTAACACAGGTTAATGAACATGGCTGGCTGTTGTGTATAGCTGTGCTGCTAAGGTGGAGTCAGCAGAGCTACTGCTAATGCTCAGGATGTGTTACACAACTGTAATATCAGAGACAATTAATTTGACACTTTTTTTTTTTTTTTAATCTTTTATAGTGTGCCGGTCAAATAAAAGTCCGTGGGTCTGTCTGACATGCTCAAGTGTCCATTGTGGAAGGTGGGTACAAAGTGTTAGTATGCAAATCTTTTAATCAGACCTTTACCTTTTTCCTTGTTTGCTTGACTCTGAGGCAGTTTCCTGAATGCCTTATAATTCCCTGAAATAAACCTTTCATGATCTCGTTTAACATTGTATGTTTAATACTAAACACACTTCTTTGCTGCCTTGTGAGAGTCCCGCGATTATACTCAACATAATTCTTTTTCTGAAAGAAAAGTATACGGTGAATGTGATTGCTCAGCTCAAAGAGTGCCTGGAGAACTCCTAATTCAGGGGTTTGTTGTAAAGTTCCATTGCGTGAAAGGTTTTTTCTATTGTAATAAGATGAAACCAGTAATAATTCTTGGAAACCCACAAATCCAAAGTTGGCACAGCTTATTTTAAGAAAAACAGCAACTGTCTAGCTTAGACAGAAAATACCTTAAATGTACTGTAGTGTAGTTTTGGAACAAAGTTATTGCCATAACATTTAAGAACTAGCTACCATTGGAATTCCTTCAGAATACATCTGGTTTTTGTCTGTAGTAGTTGAAGTACACCAAAAGAATTTGTAGAGGAATGATGGAGTCAATGTTTATTCTTTGTCAGGATAATTGTAGAAAATTTGCTGCTACATAAATGTTTGAGATGCACATATTTATGAGGACGCAGTTAGTGTTGACATTTGGACAGTATCTGAGATGTGAACATGTTTTCATCTGTAGGGTAGTGTCTGTGCTGATGTGCTTCTATTCTGGAAAAGCATCATTAACCTTGGTGACTTTGTCTTTTAAAGTGGATTCAATGAACTCCAGGTTTTGTTTCTTTGATCTGGGTAACAGTAACTGCCACAGTTTTAATAATGTCTCTTACTCACAAGCCCCTTTCTTTTTCTCTATTTATGTATTAATTTATTTTGTAAATGTATACTTGGTGAGAGCTAAGAGAGGGGGAGCTACTTCTTGTTAGTGTGATGGTGTGAAATAAATAGTTTGGAATATTTTACTTGTTACTAATTAAAAAAAAAATATGGTTACTGTCCACTTATGACCTTTCTTGCGTGCAGTTAGTAGACATTGAGTGAATTACTTAGGCAGTTTGCTTTGACTTTCTGAACTGCTCCCATCCATCAGGAGTAGAAAATAATTGAATTAGAAGAATGTAATATAACTTGCAACGGGAGCACTTTTGATCGTGAAAGCACACAGCATATTCTTCTGTTCAGGTAATGTTTGAAATCAAAGGAAAATAAATAGAGCTTTTCAGATCTTTGCTTGAAGTTCATCCTCCAGGTTAGTCACTGGGAGCATTACTGACTGTGTTACAGCAGCAGAGCATTTCTGTGGGAGCGTAGCTTTATAAACCTGGCATTTACACCGTTAGGCACAAAACCAAACTCCTGCAAGCACAACTGTCGTATTCTGGTTGTGACAGAATTGCTGCAGGATTGTGCCAGCACAGCAATGTTGATAACTAGCACAGCTGCGTTAGCAGAATTGTTTACACCTGCATGTGGGAACAAGTGTAGAATACAAAGACCTTCATGTGGAGCATGTGTGGACTTCCTATCTGTTCGTGTGACTGAGCTCAGCAAGCAAGAAATGGGGAAGGAGGGAATTCACCAGAGGTCTGGCCATGCACTTCTAAGTATTAATGATTTTTCAGCTGATACTTAGGGCTCTTGCATTTGTAATGACGCTTTTTGTTTTAATTAAAGATACTTAATTTTCTAGATCTCAAATTTTGAGTGTGAAAATACTCATTGTGTCAGCAAAAGAGCTGTAGGTTTTAAATTTTTTTTTTTGGTTAATGTGGCCCCAAGCCCTAGAGCCTTTCATTTTCATGAACTTTAGAAAACATAGAATGCGCTAACGCTAAATCCTGCTGCAGAGTGGGAAAGCTTTAAGTGCATGTGCTTTCATATGGGGGTCAGCACACTGTTAATCACAAACATGATGAGTGCTGGATGGTAAAGAAAGTAGAGCTGTAAGAAAAGTATATGGGAAAGCAATAAGGAGAAGAACCACGTTACAGGTATGGAAAAAGGGAGCTAATGATTTTCTTGGTCGTGAAGGTGCGTCAGTCATTAAGGGCCCAGGTCCTGGGGTTTGGTACAAGGATGCCAGTTTGTGGTTGCTATGAAGGAGATGGAGAGATTAATTTGGACAACACGGGTGAGTAAAGGGATAAAAAAATCAGAAAATTGAACCAATGTTTTCACACAGGTCAATTGCCTATTTTAATGCCTGTATAAACATTGGATACTTATTAGGCTGCCTTTTTTCTTCTGTTTTCAATGAATGCTTGTTAAGTAACTGTTTAAAAGAATAATACTTTTTTTTTGTTTTTAATTTATTTTAGATATGTGAATGGCCATGCAAAAAAGCATTATGAAGATGCACAGATTCCTATGACCAATCACAAGAAAACAGAAAAACAAGAGAAAGTTCAGCATACTGTGTGTATGGATTGCAGTAGTTACAGTACATACTGGTAAGGGTTTAAATGCTGTAAGTTGACAACTTTTTACGTACTAGAAGGTGAAAGCTTCAGACTGATGTAGACCATTGTATTGCATGCATTTTTGAGCGTTTAACCTCCTGATTTCCAGACCTAGCTGTTTAAAAATAGTTACGAAATAACCTTTTGCTTTTGCATGCATACGTAGCACTGGTTGAGGCTAAACTTCGGCATTTCAAATGACCTAGCAGAAACACTCTGAAATAAATGTTATTTATGTGGTTTGGAGTTGCTTCTGTTTGCTTTGAAGTGTATTGAGAAACTAACCTTTTAATTGCAAAAGCTGCTGTTCGGTTGTAATTACTCCTTCCATCAAATTGGTGAGTCTTTTGCATACCCTTTATTTGTCAGAATATCAGGAGGAACCTGTCGTTCCTGCTGAAGAGATGTGAACTTGAGGGACGTGTGTGTGGTGTTTAGGGTTTTTTTTCTGATACCAGCTTTTTTTTCTTCACTCTGAAAGAAAGTCTGCTTTCTTTTGGAGATTTGGTGCAACATGTATGAGTTTGAGAAAGTGATGGATCCTGTTGGGAAGCAGCGTCAAATCTCTGGCAAGATTAAGTAGCAGAATCGCAGAAGTGTTTTGTTTCTAACAGAAGCATGGCCTGGGCTCGTATATTCTATAGTTTCTTAAGAGTGAGATATGAGCACTGTTTAGGGAGATGGAATAGTTACTCTGGTAGTGTCAGGTTCCCTATCTTCCCTGTTCCTCCAAGAGCAAAGACTGGAAGTTATTGAAAGCAATGCTTGTGTGTGTTCAGTGGCTTCCATCCTCTGCACCCCTAAGCAAACCTGTTGACAGCTGCTTCCCCATCTCCTGTTGGCTCCATGTTTTCCCATGAATGTTGTTAGTTCTGTGGTGTGGCAGTGCAGATTTGAACAGTGCAAATCTCCTGGAAATCTGCATTATGGTCTTGTAAAATTACTGAGTAAATAGCTCCACTGATAGGTATTTTTTTGAAATAATTGGGTTTCTTTTGTGTACTTCATCAGGGAAAAATCTGTTTGCTGAAGTTTGGGTATCCAGCTCTATGAGGAATACTTCTGTAACAAATATCTTTATCCTCTGCAAGTAAAGTACAGTTAAGTGGTCTCACCTGAAGAAATTTTGTTAGGAGCAACTAAAAAATTATTCAGATGGTGCATGGAGCTGCACAGACACTAAGCACAGAAGAAAGGTTTGAGTAGCTTTGTGATGTATGGGGATTTTGCTTTTATTTACATTTTATTTAAATTACCAGCATTTTCATCTGCTCCTATGTGAAAACATTAAGAAACATAACTTTTTCCCAGGTGGTATGTATGCACAGGTTACCAGCAGTGGAACAGCCATGGGAAGCTAATTCCACTTTCCCAATTAATGTTGGTAACAACTGAGTTCAATGTTGTGGGTTTTTGTTTTTGTTTTTGGGGTTTTTTTGTTTTTGTTTTTTTTTTTTTTTATTTGAAGTATGACCTGTCTTCTAGTCACTCTGAAGGTAATAATATGTGGAGGAAGTTTAAGCAGGGTATTTGAAGTCTTTATTATAAAATCTCCATTTACATTTTTAAGACTTGCTGAGGCTTGATACCAGCAAGTCAGAGCACCCTGCTGACCTTATCCAAAACTGAATGTGGGCATTGCAAAACAATGGCAGCCAAGCAGAGACTGTGGGATCTGTTAGTGAAAGAAACTGTGCTTGTGAGGAGTAGGTAGGCATGCACTCGGGAAACTCACTGGTGTTTCACAGCATATTTGTGGTAAGACAGATGAGAAGCAGTTTGGTATGTGCTATCTTTTCTGCTGTAATTGAAGTAGAAGGCTGAGTCATCTATGGATGAACTGGAACTAATTGTAGAGCTTTGCCTTGGGGAGTTCCTGTTGCATATAATTCACTAGCAAATTATAACTCTCCTATGTTAATATGAAGCTGAACAAGTTTCAAAAGCAATGTATCTTTGCTTTCATTTAGGATATTTCAGTGTTTTCTCACCTGATAATCAGGAAAAGATTGTTTTTGTAACAGGTTTTGTTATTGCACCTGTTGTTTTTCAGTGGAAATGAGTTTAAGATGTGTAAAGATGAAGCAGAAAGCATTCAGACCAGCTTCTGCCCCTTTGTTTCAGAGTACTGTAGGGATTGCTATCAAATAGTGCTTGCCAGTTAAAGCAAATAGTTGAGTGAATTCAAGTCATAACTAGCTACTGTGGCGACTGAATTTCAAAATGTTGTGTTAGCTTCTTCGGTGCAGACATGAATCCAGTAGACGGTGCTATGTTTATGCAATGATGTTTCTTTTAAGTGAACTTTTATTTGAAGACTAATATTTTATGCTAGCAATGTGGGCATCCTCAATAATTTGGAAGTCAAGAAAATACCATCCCAAGACTTAATTGAATTCTACTTCTACAGTGAAAATAATGGAGGTATTTTGATGTGGTGCTGGCTTTTATATGTTTATTTGCAATTTTGTTTGCCATGCGGAGTTGAGTAGAATACTCTTGTTCCATTTTTATCCTATGGATCCCAATTTACTGTGTTCCCTTAGCATGCATGATAGTAGTGGTGAACAAGCTTGTATGGGCTCTTTCCTAAGCAGAAAGCATTTAATCCTCTGCTTTTCTTTGTCCATGTCATAAACTTTCATGCAGTCATGAGAGCACAGGCCGGGGTTTGCCTCAGCTATTCTTGTCAGTCCAAGGGGAAGAAATATTATGTGACTGTTGAAGCTACCATGGTTTATTGAATTTTGTTTCTAGTTCACATGCAATCCTGCTGTAAACCAGAACCAGATCAAGCAGTCTCCTGTAACTGCATTTCAGCTTGGACGTCTAGGTGTGTATGTTGTCTTTTAGGTGGTCACAAGCTTTCAACATAGCTTTGAAAGGAAAATATTTCAGTTCTGGTGGAAGGGTGGTCAATTTTGATATTTTTTTTTAGTCTGAGATGACATTTTTATTGTATTTATGATTTTGGTAATGTTTTGAAAAATACAGACATGTTGGAGGTATCATTAAGTATTGGGCAACTAGGCATTTGCTTTCCAGGGGGTTTTGATCTTTTTCTATGTCCTCCTGTTTGCCTGTTCAGCTTTCACAGCGGAGAAGTTGAGTAGATGTTGATCTCTTACTTGTTATGAGAGTACAACTCTCTTCTTGGTTCTTTGGTCACTTTTGAGACAGTAGATGCAATACTAGATCTTCAGGCTGACTTATATTTGAGACCGTAAGCACTGAGAAAAAACAAGACTCCTGAATTCCACTTTTTGGAGATAATCAGCACAAAGAGTTCACAAGAAGTACAGATCTCTTTTCAGACTGTTGCACAGTGCTTTCTCCTGCTGTGTCAGTGGTGGTTTTTCTGTGCACGACAAGTAAAATGATATGTGTAAGAAGCCTGCTTTCAGAAATAAGTTTCCTGAAAGAGGACTCTTGTAAATTTGTTTTCTTGGTTAGCACAGAAGTAGAAAAGCTGCCCTGTTAATGTATTTGCATAATAGGTTTCCCATGTTCATTTAATCCCAACACAATTTGCAGGTCAGGTTTCTGACCCATTAGCCTCCTTGTTATCACTTAAAGGGACATGGTTGTGCTCATGTCCGTGTCTCCCCAGCCCCCTCCCCCGGGCCGATGTTAAAATAACTTTAACTTTTACTGTTAAAAAAGGACTTTAAAAAAATCCTTTCTTAGTCTTTTGTGATGGTGGTTCTGTTTATAAAACAGGCTTATGGTGCTAGCACATGAGCATCCAAAGGTAAGATTGCTCTGGGACCGTTATTTTGCATTCCGCCAGTCAGTGGAAACTGAAGAAGGTAAAAAGCCTTTTATCAAGACAGTAAAACTCGAGTTCTTAGTGTACTCATATAAGGTGTTAGCACAACTAAGGAAATGGGTTTTCTTAATTTTTCCTGTCCTGTAATTCTTCAGATCTGGGATTTTAAACATGGCATGAAGCTCTGTAACTTACTGAGACGGCCAGCACTAAGCGTAAGTGCTCCCCAGAGCAGTGCATACATTCACTGGCTTGCTGCCATTTCAGCAGCAAAGCAGGCCAGAAAAGACCAGCCCTTGGAGGTAGCAGAGGTGCTAAAAATAGAAAGTGTATAGAGAAGAAAATACATATAAGGGACCCTCCACGAGGTACAGAATTCTCTCTGCTAAAAGCATATTGTGGAACTTCTGTATGCAAAAAGGTGTATTGTTGATTGGTGATAATCCTGAGGATCATGAATTAAACATCCTTTGAACGTCAGCTGCACATATAGGAAGTAATGTATTAGCAGTTTACCTTTAAGGTCTGGGCTTAGCAAATTTTAAGCTATTAAAGCATAAACTACTTTCTATGCTGTTTAAATCATTTATGCAAAATAGATCGGTACTAGTGCTGCTGTTTCTCGTAGTTGTGCTGAATCCTCCATGTTGCAAGGGAGGTGGTTTAAAAAAACCTGCCCATTAAAAAGAGAAATAGAAGAAGCTTGTCTTATTTTTAAGTGAGTCTTGAACTTACTTTTCCACTGTTGCAAGGACCCTGATGTTTAATGATGTATTTGGTTTTATTCCTCATCTCGGGGAAAGTGCTAACTTGCAGTTTTAAATAAAGATGTAACTGGTGTGTGAGATCAGACTAAAAATAAGTTTAACATGATCTTTAGGGCGTTGGAGCAAGTACTGAATCATCGTTCAGCAGTACATTGGCTTAGAGGCTTTCAGTGAGCTTGCATCTGCTTTCATTCCCCGTTTATAAACGTAGGTAGCTACACAACTACAGTAACAACGTACTTGTGGTAGTGTAACAGAGCGTGTGGGCAGGCTTGGTGCTGGGGGGGAGTGGGACTGTGCTGATCCACCTGCACCATGCTTACCGGTGCTTGGCTCTGGTGGCTGTCCCTGAGCTGCGGTGTCCGGCCAGAGCGACAGAGGCGGGGACGCTTCGTTAGGTGATTGTAGGTGGCTGATGTAGCTGAACAGGGCTACTTAAAACATGGCTGAAAAATAAACATGTTTATTAAATTAATAAACAAATTTATATTATTGGGACTTCTTCCCAAACTAACTAGGTCTGTGGCAATCTTTTTGAGAGGGGAAAAAAAAAAAAAAAAGCTACTGCCAGCAATAGAATTATCTTAGTAATTTCTAGATCTTGCGTAAGTATCCATAACTGCTGTGTTCAGTGTTTGGAAATCTTGAGAGTTGTATTACTTTCTCTTCTCAGAGGCAAAAATCAACAGAGATCCTGGACAGACTGGTCTTACAGACTCCTGTCGGTGGCAAGGGCCTTTATTTCTCAACTCTTTAGTCTCTTCAAGAATCCAGTGTTTGTGTTAACATTAGCAATACTGTTGCCTTTGAACTACACCATAGATTTATGCAACAGAGAAGGTTGTGAATTCCTGTTGTGCCTGCAGTCGATAGCTTCATTACCTTGTGAAGCAGGATTTGGCCCAGCAAAGGGGTAACCTGCGGTGGTGAGGATGTGCTTCATCTTGGAGTCAGTTCTGTGCCCCAAAAGGAAGGGAGAGAAATAGTTACAGTTCTGATATTAAACATACCCAGAGTTAGTCAGTTGTCTTCCCAGGAAGCATTCAGTTGTCTGCCAGAACGTGAAGCTGCAGTTGATGCTCACGGTAAGCCCAGGGCTGACAGGTACGTTCAGAGCAGTTACCTCTGTGGGATGTGGGGGAAGGGAAGCTGTGACAAGTCTCTGCTCCCTTTTTGTCGCAGTGCTCTCAAAAGAGCTGGTGCAAGTGTTAAGCCTTGTCTTACCTTCCTGTTTCTCACACCAGGATATGGGTTAGCTAGTTGTTGAGCTAGCTTTTGGCTAACCCTGCAGGGGTGCTGTGAAATGTCACCTGCTGTTCCTGCGCGCAGCAGAAGGGCTGCCTTGGCTGGCTGCCTCCTTTGGAGAGACCGTGAGGATGCAATTCTTGGTTTACCAACGTGCAGGTGTGGATTCTGCAGGGCTGGGCTTCCTTACTGACTGCAGCATTTCTTTCCAGCGGTTTTAAGAGATATTTGTCCTTCCTTCCCTTCCGCTTTCTGTTAAAGCCACCCCTGTATACAGACATCCCCTTTCCTTGGCAGTGGAAGAAAGAGCGTGGATAAGAGGGTCCACATCACTCTGGGATCTCTGTTCCCTCCGTGTTGAGAGCAAGAAATGCAAGGGATTTAAAATACAGCTCGCAGCAGAAGTTAATGCTGTCTTGCAACAGTGTTCTCCTTGTGACAGTTTTCTTTGCTACTTTCTCCTTTCACTTCCTCAAATTGACACCTGCACTGTGGTATTACCACCACCTACTCAGGAAAACAGTGAAATAAGGGGTGGGGTTTTTTCAGCATTCCTTAAAGGACCCTCAGCCACCCCCTTAGAAGCGGTCTGTAACCTTTGCCTTTGCACTGTATGAGGCATTACGAGGTCACAGTTTGAATATTAAATTATAATGAACATCTTTGCTTCTTGGGAAATAGGAGGTCTTTGTAGAGCATTATTGGATCGTAGACTTTTGTAACCCTTCTGTTGAGAGGCCGTTTTGATTTGGCTTTACGTTTGCCTTGAGGCGGTGTGGGGATCAGCTTCTCTATCTTTTTCAGCTAAGTTAAGTTACTTTTGGACACTTGCCCTGAAAAAGCTGAAAATACTAGCTTAGGTTTTGTCAGAGTTTCTGTATATATGAAAACTATGAGACATTGGGTGATATTTGTGGTTAAAGCATTAAGTGCAAGTTGCTGCAGACTTCTGGTGTGACTTTGGACAAATCACAGAACTTCTCAGTTAACGTTCCCTGGTCTTTTTTCTGTAGTAGAAACTTTTACAGTATGTGTGTATCTGTTCAGCACCTCAGGCTTTAGTGATAGCTTTACAGTATTAAAATACATTGATTTATGCTATACATTCATAAATACTTTGTATTCTGTTTACCTGTTGTCAGCTAATCTTTTATGATAAATCTTCTAGATTGTCTACTGATGCTGCTTCTGGTTACACCCTATGTTTGAATTTTTGTTGAACTGGAATTCTGCTTTGGGACAAGCAGTACATTGTGCTTCTGATTTCTAATGAAGAACTGAGCTAGAAGAAAAAACATGTAATAAGATGGTGCCTAAACCTTCTCCTGCTGTTGGGTAGTTTTCAGTGAGGACCAAGCTCAGTATATAGGTGTTGTGCTCTCCTGTTCCCTTCGTAGTCTTCCACTGAGTCACTTCAGTGCTTCCTGCACTTTGGCTTGCATGGCTGTTTTTGGAGTACTTCACTGAAATCCTTTGCACATCCTGATAAATGTTTTTCTTGCAGTTATCGCTGTGATGATTTTGTAGTCAATGATACCAAGCTGGGTCTGGTACAGAAGGTCAGAGAGCACCTACAGAACTTGGAAAAGTAAGTAGTTTGTTTACATCCAGACTGCTTTGGGTAGACCAGTAATACTGCATCATTTAAGTGGTATTTCTGTTTTATATGTATTTACATATTTAATACGTATGTACATTTTGTTCCTTGTATGCATGTGATACTAGGTATGTTTACGTATCCTTTTCATCTCCGAGAAGCAGAGGTGCAGAGTGAAAGGATTTGACTGATCTTGTACGTTTTGTTTCTTATACAGTGATACAGGAATATAGATATAAATTAACTTGCTTGCTGCCAAGCCAAAAATTACTGTCTTTCCCATATAAATGGGAGAGAATTTCCAAAACCAGAATAAATTTCTGGAACAAGTATATTGAAGTGAAAATTGAAAATGCAGGTGGAAGTAAGTCTTCATGTTGATCGTGTAGTTTGGTTTCCAAACAAAAAGATAAAGAAGGCTTATGAATTTGGAATTGTACAGAAGAGACGTGGTTTTGCTCTGCCTTTGGCACTGTTCACTGAAAGGGAGGTGCTGCAGCCCTTGTGATGCAGGTACTGTGGCCACTGCTAGATAGCAAATAGTCTTTTCCCGGTTTGCTTGGAAACCTTGTATAATACCAAACAGAAGCACACGTGTGCACAGTGCTTCCAGGTAACATGCCAGTGCTCAAGAGTTCAAATAGGTCCTCCTAAGAAAACTCTCTGATTTTGGGAAATCTCTGGATCCTCTCTGCGGTGTGTGTTGTGGGTTAACCCCAGCTGGCAACTCGGCCCCACTGCGCTGGTGGGCAGGGGGTGGGAAGAGAGAAGGTGGGAAAGCTGGTGGGTTGGAACAAAGATGGTTTAACAGGTAAAGCAGAAGCGGTGCAGGGACAAAGCAGCCCAAGGGATTCACTCACCGCCCCGCGCGCGGGCAGGGTTCGGCCGTGGCCAGGGCTGCAGGGCTCCATCGCTGCTTGGGAAGGCCAGCGCTGTCACTCCGAACCTCCCCCCCTCCTCCTCCTGCCCCCGGCTTGTACGGCATGGTACGGCATGGCATGGTACGGCATGGCATGGTACGGGGCACACCCTGGGCTGCTGTGCCCCCTCCCCACTGCTTGTGCCCCCCAGCCTGCCCACGGTGGGGTGAGGTGAGCAGCGGCCAGGCTGTGGCTCGGGGCCCCCCCCCCAGGCCTGGCTGCGCAGGGAATAACTGTCCCAGCCAAACCAGCACTGTGGGTCACTTACTCTGTAGGTAACTTAACTTTTTCGTTATTTTCTATCCTCTTTTTGATGGGTTTCTCTGGTATGTAATGAGATGTAAAGATGTTTAAGCATAATGAGAAGTGCCCATTAGTATTTCAGAAACATCCTGGAGATCCAACTCTTTGAGAGATAAATGATACTGTGGAGGCTTCCATTGTGTGTGATGACAGTTTTTGAATGTTTGGAGGGCTTTTTAATTAAAAAATAAATAATAAAAAAAAAAGCACTGCCACACACCCTGAAATCTGCCACAAGTTGTGATTTTGCTGTTACATTAGAGGGAAATCATAAACTGGTAGAATTGAGGGGCTAGTAATTACCAGTGATGTGGAAAAGAATAATTAACTGTTGTTGTAACTTTGTATTAGTATTACACTTAAATATTACTTACGTTTTAAGTAAGAGAAGTCAGCTGTAATACACAAGTGCTAGCACTAGACATTTTTTTGATTTCTGGTAACCCTACTTTGTGCTGATTTTTTGAAGTTATCTTTCTAAAGGCTTAGATGATTCTTCTGACAGGAGTATTTAATGGAAAATTCTGTATTAAATATTCCATGATTAAGGAAAAATGTCAATATTTTAGATGAAAAGTAGCATGCTAATAAGGTGACTTTTCAGGGTGTATGCTGTAGCATACGTAACTTAATGGCATTAACTCGGACATTAGTGTTGAAAATAAGATGCGCATCTGTGCTCAGAAGGAGGTGCAGTCTGTTTTAGACTATGAAAAGCGTGTGTTGCAATGGGGAAGCTCTTTGCTGTCTTAATGACATCTGATGGCAGATGTAATCGCTGTGTTAAACATTAGGATGCTTATCTGTTGTCCATTTCACAGGATATTTTGTGTTTATAGTAAGTAACCCCTTAATTACTTTCCAACAGTTCAGCCTTTACATCAGACAGACATAGGAAAAGAAAACTATTGGAAAACTCATCTCTGAACAGCAAGCTATTAAAAGTAAACGTAAGTATGACAGATTCTGCTACAGTGAGTTTAAGGGTTTTTTCTAAATCTGCTGAGTCTTATAGTTGGCCGGGACTTTAAGTACTTAGTTACCCAAATTCTTGCTGTATTTTGTCTTTCTCTTCTCCTGACTGCACACCTAGATATTTTTGATATATTGAAAAGTATGTTTGATGTTCTGCTGCATTTCTGTTGACCTGGACTTTGAGCTTCCTTGCACTTAGGAAGGGTTTCGTATCGAGATGGAGCTTCAGAGCAGTTTGAGCTTGGTGGGATCAGCAAAATTGGAAGGAGCTAGTACCTATTGGGATGAAAACAGGGATAGACACAAGGCTTTCTTCTCCTGAGCAGACAGGGGTGTTTTGTCTCTCTTTTTCTTTGGTGGGTGTGCTTGGTGTTTGTGGTTGGGGTTTTTTGGTGGGTTTTTTTTTTTTTTTTTTTTTTGTACTGCAGAAGGCAAAGAAGCAGGTGCCCATTCTTTTGACTAGGGGGATAAAAGAGTAATTGTTAGGAAAGTAAAAAAAAAAAAAAAAAAAAAAAAGACAAAATTTTGAAAGACATCAGTTAAACTTGCTTTCAAAAGGAGCTGTGGACTATTCTGAAAGCTTTTCTTACTCTGATCTCTCACCATCAGATCTGCAGAACAGCACTCAGGAGAGGATGATCCAGCCCTTGTTGGTTGCTGAAGGGCTGCATAGTTTCTTCCAAACAAAGATTGCTTCAAACCAAATGTCTCTTTTTCCACAGTTTGGGTTGAGGGAGTTTCTAATCTTCAGAACTTCCCCTAGATTTTAGGGGGGGAGAGGGGAAATACTGACCCTGCCGTATGCAACTGCTTCATCTTCCCCCTGGGCAGAGGGAGTGGCAGAGCAGAGCTGTTCTCCTTGGCCCGGGGGCTGCAGGGCAGCTCTACTCAAAGGGAGCTGAAGCAGTCGCTGTCATCAGCTCTGAGGAGCAATTACCTGATTGCAAAGAGAAGGATTTCTCAAGAGGAGTATGAATAGAAATAAGGGGGTGGGGTGAGAGCAAAACAGTCTGTTTCTGTTTTGCAAAGTCTGTAGCAGTGTGGTTACTTTAAAAATGCACTACCTACGGTCAGTTTAGGGTCCTCTGAATGTGCCGTCCTGATCTTGGGGTGATTGAGGGAGCCTGTGACAAATAGTGGGTTTTTTTGCTGTGGCAACACACAGCATCATTGTCTGGAAAAACTCAAAGCCAGAGAAAACTAGAAGGAAAATTCTGGACAACGTTTAGATACAGAGAAGACAGAATTAGAAAGCATGAACTTAAATGCTGCTTTTATTCTTAGTCTGTGCTGTTTTCTTTTCTCAGTTTTATTAATACTTGAATATCGCCCGTGGCAACAGATGATCTTTTTATTGTTGGCACGTTGGATCCTTATCTAGAAAAGACAGGGCGCTGCTGTTTGCATTAGTAACTGTGCTGTCTCACCCTGGGCAAGAGTGAGAAAAGAATATGCTAAGGATGCTGTGATGTTTGTACTTTAAAGTTTTCTTCCTTTATTGGAAAGCAGGTCTCTCTTTATAAACAATTCTTACGGAATTGTAAATTGCTTATGTAAATGATACTTTTTTATTTTAACAACAGTATCTGCTGTCATTAGTTTTTCACTAAAGGTGACGTTTGTGGTAGATTTGGGGAGGAAAACAAGTTTTATTGGAACATTGAACACCTTTGGTAACCTGGATTTGTATGCAGTCTTTGGTGTCAAGAAGTATGTTAATTTTGAGATCCTACTACTAAAAGATAGTCTAGCTTCTAAATTCTGTTAGAATAATGAAGAATGCTCTAAAATGTCATGAACTTCCAATGTCATATTTTGTAGACAATTGAATGTGTCCCAAGTGTTGCAGATTCTAGAAGTTGTAAGTGCAACACTGTCCATGTTTCTCTTCCCTCTCCTCCCAGCCCACCCTGAAGATCATTTGGCAAAAGCAAGCTCATCTGTGGGTAACATTGCTCTAACCTGTTGAGACTTCTAGACTGTGAATGATTTATGTTTTGCTTCTCTGCATTCAACACATCACTTCTGTTGCACAGTCTTAACTTGGCTGTTTCTTTCCCAATAAGTGCTGTTGTCTGGCTTTCAAAAACCCCTGGCTACCACAAAACCCCACCAGGACAGCAGGGTAATGCTGGTGACTTAAAACCAAGCTGCAGGCTGCCTTACTGTGCATATTAGACATGAGACTACATGGATAAGGGTTGGTATTTTCAGTTTTCAAAGGCACTTCAGGGGAAATTGCTGTCCTGTCCAGTTCTCACTGAGCGTTATTGGAACATATATACACACAAGTACTTTGCAATGAAAGTTTCATGTCAAGTTGGAGCTTCAAGGCAGTTTGAGTTGGTGAGGTGGTTGCTTTGGCTTTGAGACTGCACTTTTCAAACAGTGAAGTTTGTTATTATTTACATCTATGCCAGTATACCAGCAAACAGCTCTGGGGGGACAAAGTGGGGGAGCAGCAATAAGCCTTTCTTTAATTTACCCGTTCTTGTTTGCAGGGAAGCACCACTGCCCTTTGTGCCACAGGCCTTCGGAACCTGGGGAATACATGTTTCATGAATGCAATCCTTCAGTCGCTCAGGTACTTCCGAAGCTTTCTCCGCGACTGTGAGAGTGGTTGTGTGCTGTAGCATTAGGCAAGTGAATTTGGCAAGTTGCCACTGTACGAGAGTGTACCTGGATTTGCAGGACGGGGGGTGTGCAGGTGCCGTGAAGCTGTGTTTCGCAGTGTGGGACTGCCCGTGATGCAGCGTTCCAGAGGAAGCCTGCCATATCCTCAGTGGAAAGCGAGATTGCCCTGTTATTGCTGAGGCTGTTGAAACCTGTTGATGCTTAGGGTTGCTGTGAAAGCAGAGACAGTGCTTTGAGGGATGGGGTCTCACGAAGGGGCTAGGGGAACGGTTTCTGCAGTGCTGAGATGTTAGACTGCGTTTCATTGCTGCCGAGACTACTGCTGCTCTGTAATTGTCCTTTTGCATTTCCCAATTTGCCTGCTTCACTGGGAGACTGCCACTATAGCAGGACTAATAAAAGCAGGACTCCGTTCTGTTTTCTATCATTCAGGGTTCACCGTCAGGAGTTGAGGCACATACTTTTCATGTTCCTTACTGGGACCGTGGTGGCAGAGGTTAGAATTGATTGGCGGCAGACATGGAGTTAACTTCTCCTCTGCAGATGCAGCCTGCTTTGTTAGGGAATGGCTTCCGATCCCTCAGTCTGTCATGGTGTCTTAGTCAAAGCAGAGCCAAAATGTAGTTATTTCAGGTAGCTGGGATGATGATATTTACAGATCTGTTCAGTCGTTTACAGGAGATGAGTATTTGCTCTATGGTATTTCTTCTCTTTTGTACTGCTATCCTCTATCACTGCATGAAGTTGTGTTTATGCATTTCAAAGAGCAAGTTCCAGAATACATAATATTCTCTTTATTCTCTGCTCTTTAAGGATTTATTTTTTCCTTTTTCCATAGTAACATTCAACAGTTTTGCTGTTACTTCAAAGAGTTGCCTGCTGTGGAGCTGAGGAACGGGAAGACGGCAGGCAGGCGAACTTACCATACCAGGAGCCAGGGAGATAACAATGTGTAAGCTGCATGTTCCTTGTTAGCACAGAACTGCTGGAAACTTTTATGGAAAGCAGCAAATGCTTAGGTGGTAGAGCCACTATATGCTTTCAGTGCTGCAGAATCATAATAAAAATGATTCATGGGGTACAGAGTCACAGAAAAATATTGGCTGTACAAAAACCCCAAAAACCCAAGCTTGCAGTTTGCTGGTGCTGCAGTGGGAAGCAGTCAGATATATCAGAACTGGAGAGTGACTGTATTGAAGGTTAAGAAGTGCTAGTTATATGTACTCCAGACATGTTACTTAATTCCAGCTAAAATACAGTCATGGGGATGTGTCTTTAAGGGAACATACTACAAAAACAAAACCAAACCTCTAAAAAAATCTGAGTAAGCGATTCACAATCTGTAGCTTGATTGAGCAGGTGTTAAGGGAGGGATGTTAGCAGAGTCTACAGGAAAGTGGTGAAAGGTGGATAGATTTCCATGTGAGTCCTCAACATCAGAAATGTGATTTTCCTAACCTTTGTCTCTCTCCAGTGTTATGGGTAGGATTTTGGACATAAAATCTTTGAACTACTGGAAAGGATATTTACCCAATCATTACAATCTTAGCCAAAGTAATGTCTGGTATTTGTACCATTGAGCTAGTAAACCTATAAGGGTTATAAAAGCTGGTGATTAACTTGGGTTTGTATTACTTTCTTTCCAGTTCATTGGTGGAAGAATTCAGAAAGACCCTCTGTGCTTTATGGCAAGGAAGCCAAACTGCATTTAGTCCAGAGTCTTTATTTTACGTTGTTTGGAAAATCATGCCAAATTTTAGGTAAGTTGTAAAATAAGGAAAGTATTCTTGATTGCAGCCTAGTATTGCTGGTGTCCTACTCTAAAGTTTGCTGAATCCATGGGGTGTACTTTATGCAGCTTTCCCATATGCCCACAAATTGAAAAGGATGTTCGCTTTGACAGTTTGTTGTTCATCGGTAGTGCTTTTTTTTTCCCCCAGCCTCCTACCATGTGCTACGTGTAGCAGTGTCAGAGAGGACAGACATCTCAAATACTAAAATAGTAGTAGTTGTACATTTGAGCCAGTGTTCCAAATGGCAGAAAGAATCAAGATAATGACTGGTAGATAGGTGCCAAGTGCGTGGTGTTGACAGAACCCAAGTTTGGCTGCAATAAGAAGGTGATGTAGTCAGATCAAAAAAGAAACAGCACCTACAGGCCTAAATGCAGACATACTGGCTGAAACTTCCTTGATTCTCTCAAAATACTGTATACTCACCAGTTGGACGTGAACTAATGGCTATAAGAAAAAAAAATCTTGTGCATAATAGGCGTTTTGTGCCCATACTGACAAAAAAAAAAAAAACACGATAAAAAGAAAGGCAAAAAGAAGGTTACCCAAGTAAATCAGTGTCGTTCCTCTCCAAGGTCTCCCTGTCCTGGCCCCTGAACTTCTTTCAAAGGAGCACTGAAACCTGTTAGGATATATTGTGATGAAGGTAAGTTGCTCCATGTTCTCAGACAGTAAAGATGTTCTGTTATGTGACATCTCCAGCAGTGCTGAAAAGATGCTGTGAACACATCTGCTCAATCAGTAACTGAATAACGCTAATCTGTTTATTCTTTTCTTCACGCTGCCAAATATGTTTCACTCGGCTTATGAGAATCAAGGAAGTTTAATACCAGTAGTTGCAAGGAGTGACCAAAACATGATAGGCAAATGATCATCATCCATAATGTCCTTGACCAGTTTCCCTATTACAGTCTTCACTATAATTCTTGTTAGATTGAGAAACCAGTTCGTTAGTTCCTCAAGCAAATTTTCAGCACTGTGGGTTCTATCACAGCTTTTACAATAAAAAGTGGTTTGTTGGGGTTCTCCCCCTTCCCTTTTTGTTCCCAGTTAGCTGGGAGCATGTCTGTGATTGACTGATAAGAGAACTCATTAAATCATACGGAGAATAGGCAGCTGCTCAGTAGATCTCCACTCCCACATGATCCGAGGAGAGAATTTGAACAGTGCTTAATTGTACCTTGTAAAAAAAAAAAAAAAATCCTACTTGTGAGATTGGGAGGAGAGGGTGGGTGGGCATACATGTGAAAGCAAGCTAGAGGCAGTAGTGGGTTAACAGCAAACATCTGCTTTGGCTTGTGCTTATGGAGCCTGAAGTGATGGGGCAGGGGTAGGAAGCATGGTTTAATTGTTGTAGCCCAAAGAGTTTTGGTTGTTAAAGGCAAGTTGTGCCTGCCTCTGAGAACTGCAAGTGCTGTTCTTCTTACAGAAGGCTACAGAGGAAACTGCTGCTGATGCACTCCATGGCTGTCTGTCTCTTACTGCATACAGAATATAATTTATGGTTACTGTAAGCACAGCTGGGGTGCCTCTGGGCTCTAATCCTGCTGCGGAAGTCCTGCCTCCTGACTGTTGGGCAAAGTCTGCTGCTGTTGTGCTGCATGTTGGGAGAGTTCTGTAGCCCCATGCTGAGCTGCAAGATGTGTATTTTGCTGATTTGCCGCTGTATAAACAGTACGCTCTATTTTCCTAGTGACTGCTCCTGTTTATAGGAGCTTGTTGCCAGTAGGAGCGGGAATGTCAGAGGTGGGCTTGAACTGAATTGCTTCAGGTGGATGGAGATCCGTTTCGTTACACAAGCTGACTAGCAGAGAAACTATGCTTTTTGCTGAAGGGCTCTAAGATCATAGTTTATTTTAAACTGGTGTTGTCCATATCATCATGTTGTTTTAAAGATCTGTATCTTTACTTACGCTTTTTAACAAATCCAAAGAATTTTTTGTCTATAATTAACATTTCTGTATGCAAGTATAAACGCATGCACCAGGAGCACAACCAACAATGTGGAATGATTCCAAAGGTTATTTCATCAAATTTGTGGCAGAGCAAGTGTGCCATATACTTCAGAGCTCTTTTGTAGAATCCTAGAGCCATTTGGGTTGGAAAAGGCCCTTGAGATGAGTCCAGCCATTAACCCAGGATGCCCCAGTCCATGACCAAACCATGTCCCTGAGCACCACAGCTACATGTATTTCAAACACCCCCCAGGGACAGTGACTCACCCACCTCCCTGGGCAGCCTGTGCCAGTGCTTGACTGCCCTCTCAGTGAAATTTTTTTCCCATATCCAATCTAAGCCTCCCCTGGCGTAGCTTGAGGCAGTTTCCTTTTGTCCTGTGGCTTGTTATCTGGGGGAAAAGACCAACCCCCACTGCCTGCAGCCCCTGACAGGCATTTGTAGAGAGCAACCTTAGGTCTCCCCTGAGCCTCCTTTTCTTCAGGCTGAACACCCCTGCTGCCCTTGGCTCCTCATCAGACAGGTGCTCCAGCCCTGTTGCCCGTCTCTGGACACGCTCCAGCACCTCAGTGTGCCTCCTGGAGTGAGGAGCCCAAAACCAAACACAGGGTTCGTCCTGCGGCCTCACCAGTGCTGAGTACAGGGTGCCGGTCACTGCCCCGGCCCTGCTGGCCACGCTGCCTCTGATACGAGCCAGGATGCCACTGGCCTCCTTGGCCACCTGGGCACTCTGTGGCTCACGCTCAGCCGCCACCCCCCGGGCCCTTTCCCCCCGGGCAGTTCCCAGCCCCCTGCCCCCACCCGCAGCTGCCTGGGGTCACTGTGCCCCACGGGCCGGGCACTGAGCCGGGGTGACCCTCACACAACTGGCCTCGGCCCATGGGCCCGGCCTGCCCAGCCCCCCCACAGAGCCCCCTGCCCCCCAGCAGGGCAGCGCTGCACCCAGCTGGGTGTCGCCTGCAGGCTGGCCAGGGTGCACTCGATCCCCTCACCCAGATCCTCGATAAAGATCCTAAACCAGACTGCCCCCAGCACGGAGCCCTGGGGACGCCCCGTGTGCCCGGCCGCTGGCGGGAGGTAACTCTGTTCCCCACCCGCTCTGGGCTCGGCCATTGCGGCCGGCGCGTTACCCGTCTGGGCCGGTGCATTACCTGTCTGGGCCAGCACATTACCCAGCTGGCCAGTGCGTTATCCGGCCAGTTTGTTGCCCAGCACAGGACACACTGGCCCAGCCACGAGCAGCTGGTTTCTCCAGGAGATGCTGCGGCAGACGGTGCCAAAGGCTTTGCTGAGGTCCAGGCAGCACCACCCGCGGCCTTTCCCCGTCCGCTGGGCGCGCCATGTTGTTGCAGAAGGAGCTCAGGCCCGTCAGGCAGGACCTGCCTGGCATAACCCCGTGCGGGCTGGGCCCGATCCCCGGCGGTCCCGCACGTGGCTTGCGCCGGCACTCGGGGGGAGCTGCTCCATGGCCTTCCCCAGCACCGAGGCCGGGCCCACGGGCCTGTAGTTCCCCGGATCCTCCTTCCTGCCCTTCCTGCAGATGGGCGTCACGTTGTCTGTGGGGGCCGCCCCGGCTGGCCAGGGCTGCTGGTAAACAAGGGCGAGTGGCTGGGCGAGCTGCTGCGCCAGCTCCCTCGGGACCCCTGGGTGGGTCCCATCCGTCCCCGCAGGCGCGTGCGTGTCTCGGTGGAGCAGCAGGTCAGTAACTGTTCCCTCCTGGACTGTGGGCACTTCGTCCTGCTCCTCCTCGTCCCCGTCTTCCA
Source organism: Falco cherrug (assembly GCF_023634085.1). Classification (NCBI taxonomy): domain Eukaryota; kingdom Metazoa; phylum Chordata; class Aves; order Falconiformes; family Falconidae; genus Falco; species Falco cherrug. The sequence continues at coordinate 22,644,963 of NC_073703.1, forward strand.
GTTTAGGGGGCTGAGTACCCTGAGGGTAACTGGTCTTGTTAAAGACTGAGGCAAAGAAAGCATCAAGTACCTCAGCTGTTTTGGCAACATTCCCTGCCACATCCAATAAAGGATGAAGATTATCCTTGGCCCTACTTTTGTTTCCAATTTATTGGTAAAAACGTTTTTTGTTATCTTTTACGGCAGTGACCAGCTCAAGTTCTATGAGTTTATGAGGTGTTTAATGTTGAAAAGATGTCTGAAGCAAAGGCATTCCATAAATCTCATCTTCAACTGTTTATGATGATTGCTTACATGTTTATTAAATTGAAGATATCTGTATTCAGTGAACTAAGCAAACCTTGTGTTATCTCAGCAACTTCAAAACGATCCTACAGTGCGCAGTTAACATTGCAGCTTTGCAGTTGAGTTCTGTTTTACTACTTCGTTTTGTAATAATGTATAATTGTTTTGCAACTTTGAGAGAATAAGTCCTAGTTTTGACTGTCCAGGACTGGCCTGGCAAAGCACAGCAGGGTTTCAGGTGCCAGTTTTTCAGTGCTGAAAGGGAGGTGGTGCTGCCGATGTTTGTCAGGGTGCTGTAAGAGCTACGTACAAACTCAATGTTTTCTTATTTAAAGCTGCTAGTTTGAAAGAAAACATTTCTGTAATCCTACAAGATGAAGAGAGTTTATCTCCTTTTTAGTTTGTTACCTCCTGGCAATACTTTTGTAGGACATACCCATGTTCTTCACTAAGCACATCAGCCTCACAGTTCTGCTGCGCCAGGTCTGTGCTCGCTTCTCTCCCGCTCTGGGTACGGTGCTGAGCGCCTCACGGGCGGTACCACCCCTGCCTGCCTCGAGCAGTAGCATGGAAAACCATCTCCTGTCCTTTTCCGGACATTCCCACGTGACAGCTATTGCCAGTACTTAGGTGGAGTAGTGAGGAGAGAAGGGGGCAGGGGAGGCATGATAAAACAGCTTGAAAGAATGGACAAGAGGGAGAGGGAAAGCCAGCTCTACTACGCAGGGATTTTTGTAACGAGGCCTACAGAGACTTGCGCGTTATTATGTCTGTGTTGTACAAAGCTTTCACTGTTTTGCCGTGTTTGCTTTCCTACTTCATCTCACTGTACGTCTCGTGGCAAATGAATAGCAGTGCATGATTTAGCTGAAATAACTTTCAAGGCATATTTTACCCTGATGGCTTCTCTGTTCCCTTTGATTAGGTTTGTCAGTGGTGAAATAATACTGGTGACCCTTTGAGCAGCATTGCTGCTGGTAGCATGACACATCTGGGACTGGAGCCCTACCCTTCTGAACGCAAATGCTCGAGAGATGCTTTCAGTGCCCCACTGTTCCCTCCCCCTCTCAATCAGTGGTGCGTGGGTTATGCAGGGGAGGTGTGCAATTGTCAGCATGGCTATAGATCTCGCCCTGGGAGAGGAAGAAATCTCTCTTTCATCCTCATTCTTTCAGACTTCGTATGGTAGCTGAAAGATGCATGTGGGAAACAAACCCAGGATTAAATTCCTGACTTTGGCGGGGAGGGGAACAAACAGGCAAGCAAACACCTGGAACTGCCAAAGTGAGTGGGATCAGTGGCTGAATGAAAACCACTGAGAAGCACCGACTCAGAGTCCCACATGAGCAATACATTTTGTGGTGTCTTCTGAATCTTACCAAGCCTGAGATTTCAGTATATTGACCATAATTTATAGTAGTTTCAAAGTAGGGGTAGATAGCGTGCTGTCTGAATGTGATTGCTAACAGTTCTGCGGAGGTGCTACTCACATACTAGCCAGTAACAAAGAAAAAGGGGAAATGCTTCTCGTGACTGAGGGGAAGTCAGTGCTACCATTGTGTACTTTTAATTAACACATGTATGAGACCTCAGATGTTACTAGCACAGGCTGGGTTTGGTGAGGCCAATTAACGTGGCAGCTGTGTTAACTGAGTACATGAGCAAATGTTAGGTCTGCTGCTCCCCGTTATTTTATAAAAGGTGTTCTCCTGTCTAAGATGTATATTCTTAAATGGTTCTCCATCCTGAAAGACAGACGCATAGAGAAAGAGCGAGCTGTGAAGGACAAAAATAGTTTAATTTGTCTAGACATTGCTGTACCTTTCCAAAGGCTACTTGGAAAACTTTTTTTTGAACAAAATACGTATGTCTCTGTAAAGTCACTCAGTATTATTAAACAAGCAAAGGTTGTTTCCTGTGACTGCGGTGCTTTCTGTGTCTGCTCTAAAGCACTCTGTGCAACTAGTGACCTTGTTGCTGTTGTTTCCTTTTCTCTTAAGGGGATACCAGCAGCAGGATGCCCACGAGTTCATGCGTTACCTTTTGGACCATCTGCACCTGGAACTCCAGGGTGGCTTCAATGGTGTTTCACGTTCAGTAATTTTGCAAGAAAATTCTAGCCTGTCTGCAAGCAACAAATGCTGCATGTAAGTGTTTTTTGATTTCTTTGAAACTTTAATGTCTTTGTATGGGTCTCTATGTGGTGGATCTGAAATTTCGAATTCATGGTTCCTTGTTTAAGTCTCCTTTAGTGCCTCTATAAATGTTAGAAATTACAAAGCTGCAGGTGATTAGCATCCTGCAGGATGTGCTTTCTTTCAAAAGGATCTTAGACCAGCATTTTTTGTAGGTGTGAGTGAGCGTACAGGCTAAGTTGTAAACACATTGTAATTCATTAGTCTGTCAAAAATAAAAAGAAAGAACTCTGTATTTGCTATTCTGTACCCATATAGAATTCTTTCTTCTGTTCAGACAGCCTCGTTGTCTTAGGGTGATAGGTGGCCTGAACGGTACAGGAGCAAAAAAGTGGGCAAATATTTGTAGGTTTAAATTGTCAGCAGACCTGGATTAACGACTGAGCAATGTTAGTTTTAAGTCAATTTTCCTGCAGATGATCTTGCTATATCTTGACACAGTTAAAGCTGTTGCGTTTTTTTTTCCTGGTAGTTGTGATTTTCATGTTACTGTGTGTCTTGAAACAGAGGTAATGTGTTTCACTCCTGAAAATACTGTTGTTTCTGAATTCTGTCCCAGGTGTGTTTTCTCTCAGATTGAAACTGTCACAGAGAGAAAGCACTTTAATTTGCTTCAGGAGGGAATGTTAAGTCAGTTCAGCCTGCACATTTGGTCCCTAAGCCCTTGGATTCCCTACGTAAGAGTTGAGTGAATTTTCCCTTCTTATACCAATGAGGACATACAGTAAGCAGGTCTGAGAGGTAAAGGATTTTATAGATCCTTCATTAGGGAAAGCCTGGAGTTTGGACTGTACTCTCAACCACGTTTACATTCCTTTGCTGATGCTTCAAAGTCCCACAGAAGAATTTTAAAATGTTTGTAGAATTTAAATGTATTTGAAAACTAAGCCCATTTTGTTTTGTCAACATTTTGAATGTCGAAACCCAAGGAGAATTTGAACTTTGTTCAAAAATCTACCGTACATTTGTCTGGAGAGTGGCTGTTCAAATGCATGGTGAGGTGGAGTAACGTTGAGGGCAAATTAAGGTCACATACACTTAAATGCCAGCAGTAAAGTAATAAATAGGCGGTGAATGCTCTCTTCTCGAGTGCCAGTTCATTTGGGTAGCCATTTCCTTCTGCTCAACAGGAAGCATTCACATTAACTGTAACGGTGTAGGTGGAGTGCAGATAAGGAACGCAGGTTTCTGCAGGCTTGTAGCGTCAGATCTGCAAGCACAAACTAGCAGGTTTAGGAGTTGTATAACAATACAACTTAAAACTCATGGTTTTTTAATTGGACTATGAGAAGTAAGTCCATTGCATAATCTGCTGAAAAGACTGGGAGTAATGAAAGCATAGAGAACAATGATGGTGATGCATATTGTTTATCATATCTTAATACAACTTAAGCTGTCTTTGGAAGTGAAGTGCAGAAATAAGCTCTAGGAAGTCAAAATGACTTGTAACAAAGGGTGTAGAATTAAAAGAAAAAAGTGCTCAACCTACTTAAGAGGGAAGAATTTTTGTTTCAGAAACAGCCTTAATCACAGGGTTAAAACACTGTACCCTGTGAGCATCAGCTCTCCACTACAGAAATGTAATCAACCAGAATACTTCCAACACTGAAATTTTGAGCATCTGCTTAGAGCGTGCGCAGTTCATGCTACAGGATAAAGCAAAAGTAGTATAGTGGCTAAATACCAAGTACTGTACAGTTCTAGGGGGAGTTAAGCACCTGTTGAACTCAGTCACTGTTTGTTACCCATGGACAAAACCGCTCTGCCTAGTAGCGGTAAGTTGTAAGCAGTGAACACCTGACAGGTATTGAAAATTAAGCTCAGACATTCTGACTGACTTTACCTCTCTGACGTTGTTTGTCTAGAAATGGAGCATCTACTGTTGTCACAGCAATTTTTGGAGGCATTCTCCAAAATGAAGTCAACTGCCTAATATGTGGGACTGAATCTAGAAAGTTTGACCCATTCCTAGGTAAGGTGCATCTTGCTTTGAAAATACCAGGTGACTTAAGGCAGACGAATAAATCTGAAGGTTGATATAGATGTTACATGACTGAATCAGAGTTTTAGCCTGCAAAGATAGGCATTGCTTTATTCAGCCCTAACTTTTTTTTTTTTAAAATCTTTGTTTTTCTAGACCTTTCGCTAGATATTCCAAGTCAGTTCAGAAATAAACGTACTAAAAATCAAGAAAGTGGACCAATGTGCACACTACGAGGTAAGAGTGCATGGATAATGAGGTCATTGCCAGGATTAAGAGTTTATACTCTTCAGAGTATCTACTTGAGTGACTTGGTACCACGTGCCATCTAATATTGTGAGGTTCTGCGGTAGAAGGTGCCAGAATAATTTCTTGTGCAGGTTTTATTTTACCCCAGTCACTGTACTGACATGCTACTGTGGTAGACTGGGGCCAAGAAGTGCTTCAGGAGGTCAGCTAAATATCAAGGAGGGTTCCAGCTTAGGTTTTTCTTGGTGGCCGGAGTATTTCTCAGGCATTCCAGCCTTTCCAACCAATCCCTCTGCATTGTTGCCTACCGCATTTGCTAAGGCTCTGTGTGCAGAAGTACACGGATGTTCTGCTTTTTAAACAACGTAAATACAATCCTGCAAAGCTGGGCAGGAGTGCTGTTACTGACCTTGTTTCACAGGACGTTAATTTTTGCAGAGCTGTGAATATACTTGCTGCAGATTGTGAAGTATTAATCAAAACCACATTGTTTTCTCTGTTCACTCTGTACCTAAAATCAAATCAGCTGTAAAAGTTGAATGTTCTTTGTTAGAAAGTAATTTAGTTTCTTTTGCAAATTGTTGTGCTGAACATTGCACAGAATCTTGTTTGAAAGACGGAGACCTTGTGAATGCCTTTTTTCTCTGGAACGGTTTATAGCTGTTTCCAGGAACAGGGAATGCTGCACGTTTCAACACATTATTGTGTTACACACATGATTGCGTAGCTTCTTGCTGCGCAGATATATTTAACAATTGGACTGACTGCAGCAGATAGACACACCTTTTCTACACTGCTGTATTTGTTGTATTTCACGTTACAAAAATCACTTGATGTCATCTTGAATCAGGTTTCTTTGCATGGGTGTTTTATTTTTTGTATCTTTTTCTATTTTAGATTGTCTTCGCAGTTTCACAGACCTGGAAGAACTTGATGAGACAGAGCTGTATATGTGTCACAAATGCAAAAAGAAACAGAAGTCCACCAAAAAGTTCTGGATTCAGAAACTACCAAAGGTTCGTACAAGCACTACAGTGTGACAGTATGTTGAAGGAAACAATGTTTCAGCTGTCAGTAAACTCCTAACCCTCCCACCTACTTCAGGTGTCTTAACACCAAGTTCATCCTCTTCCTCTAATGCATCCTTTTTTTCCCCCCACCCCCCCCAATCTTGTAGGTGCTATGCTTACACTTGAAACGATTTCACTGGACAGCATATCTGAGAAACAAGGTTGATACATATGTTGAGTTTCCCTTACGAGGCCTAGATATGAAATGCTACTTGTTGGAGGTAAAAAGCCTGCCAATACTTTCTGTAGAAACTTGTTCCACGATGTATGTCTTTATTACAAATTATAGTTGGTGCTCTTGAGATTTGAAGAGTTTTCTGTGTTTTTAACCACAGCCTGAAAACAGCGGCCCAGAAAGCTGCCTGTATGACCTCGTGGCTGTTGTGGTGCATCACGGTTCAGGGTGAGTACACGGAGCGAGCCTGCTTCCCGGCAGAGACCACCTCCCCACGGAAGTACATGCAGAGTTAATTAAGGTGTTTCTGTCCCCAGTGAATGTCTGTATTTTTACTGGTGGAAATAAGCAGTAATTTATGAACTTACATGGGACTAAGCTGAATTAATTTCAGATGGATCTATACAGTTATTTCTGTGAACACCCACTGGCAGTCCTTGGGAGTAATGACTACAAGTGTGAGGCAGAATGAAAATGAAAATAGTCTCGTTCCTCTAGGAATGGAAAGCCTTAAAGCAACGGAGTAAATCAAGTTAACGCCTCATTTTGAAATTCTTAGTACAAAGCAGAAATACTTTTTCCTGTTTTTACTCAGTTTGAAAGGTGCACGTGCCTTAATGCTGAGAGTGTGTGCGCGTGTTGGGAACCACTGGAAGCCAAGACTGGCACAGTGAAGGCAGTTATCCCGTATTGCCTGCAGTCCCGCAGGAGTGAACACTCAATAGGCTGCCGCAAGGCTGGCTGGTGTTCATATTTTGAAGTAAAGCTGCCGGGTGTGGTTTTGATTCCCCCCCTGCATCCTTTCTCCAGCCCTGGACGGATCCGTTGAGAGTAACGGTAGTGGGGACAAGACACCTGTTTATCCCGAGAGAAACACGGTGGTGGTGGTTGGGCAGCCACTCTGCGGGTGTGAGCTGTGAAAGGAGTTTTCTCAGAGTAACTAAACCCCATTAATCAAAACCTTGCGGATACCTGAATTTAATTCAAAGATACCAGACCAGTTCTGTCCAGGAAGCCCCTCTTGCTTTCCCTGGAGGAGTGGTCTGGACTCTTAGAAAGACGTGACTAGTAAAGGCAGCCCCGACAGCGCGCAGTGCCTCTCACTGGTGCTTCAGTCGTTGGAAAAGTCTATGGACAGCAAAGGAAAGCTGGTCGTGGTTATACTGGAATTAGATGGTTGGAAACATCGAGTGTGTGTTGTAAGGTGAAAGCAAGCCTTATCTTGGGGTGGCAGGGTAATGAAAATCGATGGAGTTGTAGTTCTGGTGTGTTAAGACTCTTATTTAAGAGATTATGGCTCTAAGACGTGGATTGGTTTAAGATGAACTTGAAAATTTTTCTTCTTGGTATTCTGGGATTAGTTTTGCTGTGAGTGCTTTTGACTGTATTTAGACTCTGTTCCTGTCACTAGACTGAAATGGGGAAGATTCCTGAAAACAGCGTAGCCAAGTTTTTAGAGCTAGTGCTTGAATCGCAACAGATAAACAGACTTGATTTTACGTAGGCAAACGTTGAAGTTCAGTGTTGCAAGCAGCCTTGCACAAAAACTGTGGGATGCGAATGAATGAATACAAAAAGCCCTTTTAACTCATCCCAGTAAGTGACCATTTTATTTAACGTGAAACTTAAGTTTGGAGAACTTTGAGCCCCACAGGTTAAGAAGGGAAGCATCTTACCAGCTCTTGTGGAGGGCTGCCAGTGGCTTTCTTCCTCTGGTTCCTGCAAGTGTCTTAGCCCTAATAGCAAATGCGTCAGGGAACGGGCTGCTCTGCCTCCTTCTGATTGTCCTTTCTCTCCCCCTTCCCCCCGCGACAGCGTTGGCTCTGGACATTACACTGCATACGCAGCTCACGAAGGCCGCTGGTTCCATTTCAACGACAGTACTGTAACTCTGACCGACGAGGAGACTGTGGTAAAGGCCAAGGCCTACATCCTCTTCTACGTGGAACGGCAAGCCAAATCTGGATCAGATAAACTTTAATACCTCCTTTAATTCTTACTTATCAAGTCCACCGGACAAAACATTTCCATTTTTCCATAAATACTTGATCCAAGACTATTAATTTCATTGTGCACTTTTCAATTTCCTCTTGTGGGTTTTAGTTTTGTTGTGTCAATGGTAGCATTTGACTTACTGAACTTGGACACAAACTAACTTTTTTTTAGTTATACCAGAAAACCTCAGCAGATTTTGATTTGCTGCTTTAGTCGTGATAACTCAATTTTTATATATATAGTTTCATGAAATAGTTATTTGACTTTTTTATATTAATGTTTTCAGTTCTCACTTTCTAAAGGCACATTTACATCAGAGAAGCTTTCTGTCCTCCTTACAAGCAAGATAAATGTGCTTCTGATTATGAAGAGCAATACAACTTCATGCTGTTCTTACAGCTGTTACGTAGATATGATTTAATCTCTTCAAATTAAGGAATTGTTTGCACGTATTATTTTCCCTCGTGCAAGAAACTAAACCGTGACCTCTGAGCAATCATTCTTTGTCTGCAGGAGAGAGGAGATGTGGCATCATTAAATAGACCAGGTAATTGCTGCTGTATTGGTGTGTATTCAGGCTGCTGACTTTCAGGAATCATTGTAAATAAACAGTTGGTTCAATTGTATCAATACTGCAGTTTAATTCAAGTATTCCCCACATACGCTCTGCCCTTCCCCCCTTCAAATTTTTTAAAATTATCTTAAAATATATACATGTCTCTAAATTGCATTGAGATTTTAAGTTTTTGTAACTGAACCTGAATTGCCTTAAGACTAGGCTGTCATCCTGAAATGTGATCACAAACACTTCCTTGCTTGAAAACTTGAGGGAGTTCCTGGTGACGGGCCCCAGCCCTCCTTCCTGCTGGGAACGGGGAGCACAGCCCCGAAGCCCGGGGTCTGTGAGAACAGGCTTAGGTCTAAGCACAGCTCCTGTCTGCTAAATGCCTGCAGTTCACTTAAAACTGAGTGGGAGCGGAGGGTGTTCAGCCGCGTGGCGTGACAGCTGGTCCAGCAGCTCAAGGGAGGACGCTCAGCGTCACAGCGTGGCCGGCCCGACGGCTGGTGACGAGCCGAGGCTGCTGCGGACGGGAGCAGACTCGGGTAGCTGTAGTAGTTACGCATTGGCCTTGGGGGGGGGTGTCTGTATTTACCTTCTCTAGGCAAAAGCTGGAGGCATGATACAGTTTTTAAAACTTGGCTATGTAATGGGCAAAGACTTCTATTAAAAAAAAATAGAGTAATTTTAGCTGTTCTGGAGAGTGGAAATCAGCAAATAAGATTTAAAAAAGGGGGACAGGAAAACCAGTACTGCAAAAGCCAAGAACCCCAAGAGAACCCTGAAATTTGGCCAATGCCGAATTTCCATTCCCTTCCGCAGCCCCGCCCTTCCAGCCCGCTCCCACGTGCCTAGCAAGGAACTGGGCAGCAGGAATCTCAGAGGCGTGGTAGTTAAGAGAAGAATTTACTTAACGCAAATAAACAGCGCCTTTCTGTTACTGTGGTAACAGTAAAACACGAAAGAACTCAAGTAAAATGTGACTACCCTTCTTAGTTAATGCTTCTGAAAGACCTTTTAGCACGTAGCGCAGTTGTCCCTAGGGATTGTACCACAGCTCAGCCTGGTGCTCAGGGAGTACGCGTCACTTCCCTGCCATGGGTTCCCTGCTGGCTGTACACCGATAAGTACAAAGAGAAATCACAATCGGGTGGTTTCCAGAATGTCATTTTTGTAGATTTTTTCACAGCATCTTAAGCCAGGAAGGAGAGAAATTGGCTCAATACAAAACTGCAGAATGCATTCAGCATTGCTAATGGTGTATGACTATGTAAACTGTACGCTAGTTAAAATCTTATTGTGATTATTGATACCTTAAGTGACATATATAAGGATGTCTTCTTTTACTGAAATTGAACAATAAATAGAAGTATTCATTGCTTTGAATTGTAGATAGTTTGTCACCTGCCATTTCTGCGTTTCTTGCAGCCCAGTAGGTAGCTGTCACCGTTGCCCCAGGCAGAATCCCCTGGTTGCGCAGGCGAGGGCAGTGTCCTGCCGCGTCACCCTGCAGGGCAGCCGTACTGCTCCCACCTAGATTCCACCTGCAGCTGTGTTTTGTCTGCGTGCTACTTGGATCGGATTCCTTTAGCATTTTAGTTTTGAGAATATGAAGCTTAAAATATACAACTCGCTACAGGCCAGAAGCAGTTTAACTTGAGTAGTCATTAGTCAGGTGTCTCGGTGTTCTCGCAAACCAGTGATGTAAATGTGCCTTTCTGTATTTATAGAAACTTCAATTTGTAATCTTCAGCAACGTTCACTTATTTTAAGCGGCTTCTACTTCTCCAGTTAATTTGTTGGGTCAGTTATGTTCCCACTTTGGTATTTCCTTGCAGTACCGTTTGCTCTGTAGGGCCAAGGTCGCCCGCAGGGGCCGGGCGAGCCGCAGCCATGGGAGCACGATGCAATCCCGTCACGCTTGTTCTCGCGGCAGGTGGTGACACAGACTCAGCCATATGCTTTGCTGGAACAAGTACATTGTCAATCCTTTCCTAATTTAACTTTCTCACACTGCAAACCCAGATGGACAGTATGAACAGTTTGTTGTGGCAACACAAGTATTTCTCTTCCTGGTGGAGAACTTTGCTTATCCACTGTATTCTATTCAGTGTGGTGTTGAAAAGAAAAAGAAGTAACTGAGCACTGAACCAGTAACATATACTGCACCTGGCCTAGTATTACATTTTTAACCTTGTATATCCTATATTTATCTACTAGCTTGGGGCAGGAGGGGGTGGGGGCGGGGGGTATCATTTCATTCAAGCCAAATGTTTCTTTTCTACTTACTGCTGATAATAGTACACACTAACTGGCAAGATTTTTTTTTCTTGCTTGTGACTGCTCCGCAAGCAACAACTGCTCTCTACAGTTCAGACTTGCATATTTTTCACCAAAATGTGTCTGATCAAAGGTTTTCCTTTTGTCAGTAATGTTCAGCCGCGTATACAACTGGAGACAAGATTTACGTAAAACAAAACTGCAAAACGTGCAGCGCTCGGAACACGGCGCCAGCAGGGTGGCGGATGGGGGGGCTGCGAGGCGCAGCGCCGTGCAGATTGCTCAGGCCCCTACAAAGGGAGCTGCTCCTCATGCTGTAGCAGAAGGTGCTGCTCAGGTGCACCAGGTGTCAGCAGGAGAGCAGAGAACTTTCAGAGAGGCAGGGACAGCGGCCCTGTCAAAAGCAGGCGGCCATCCGTCGGGGTTTTGCAGAATCGATGGAAAGCGTAACGCGTGTTGTTCAGAAGTTTCCCCCACAATGTTTCATTACTGATGTGTCTGTGTCTTACCGATGAGGTAATCAGCACCTTGAAAATTGATTCCAATGTGCTTTAGGATATCCTCAAGTACTGTAGTGCCATAGTTGTAATTGTTTACCATTAAAATCTAGTGTGTAATTTTCAGTGAGGATTACTGACTGTGCTCATCTTGTGTGTTTCTGGAGCATTTCCAGGTTGAATATGAATTATATCTCATTCACACAGTGTGTTTATGGAAAATGTGCCATTAAAGTATCTCCTTTCCTTAGAAAATGAAGCTCCTCTTGTCCTTCTAGGGCCTTGCAGAACATGATGACTTGTTAATCCTTTGAACAGAAATGGCAGAGTGCTTTACCTTGTGCTGGGGAAAACAAAACAAAGCAAACTGAAGTGTTCCCGCTATTTAACGCTGCTCCCAAAACCAAAACGAGGCCTTGGTGTTCAATTTTAAAGGGCCTTGTCAGCCAACAGCCGTTAATGTTGATACCAGATTGTGGCGTTTGCGTCCTCTGCATGGTAAGAGTCCACCCTGGCACTGGTATCCTCGTCATTCAAGTTTGCTTGCCGGTTGCCTTTTTTATTTATAAATAATTCTCCTGCACATACCGCAACTCCAAGCCATCTCAACTCTTTACACCTGCTCAGGAACGAAGGTAAGTTCCGAAGGCTAGAGGGACGCTCGTGTGAGCGAAGCCCAGCCGTGCTGGCCCCCTTTCTAGCCGCTGGTTCCCAGGGCCGGGGGGATGGGCTGGCCACCAGCTCTTCTTGCCCCTTGGTGGGGCATCCCCGCCTGGCTGCAGCCTGCCAGGAGCGGGATCTCCTCCTCAGCTCTGGGAAAATAGTAAATGACAAAGGATACGAAACCGAAAGACTGGCAATTGTTAAGCACAGCTTACTGTTATATAGTAGAAAATTACTAACTCTAAAGAATTAAACAGATCCACAACCGCTGCTTCTTTGCGTCACTGTGCGTCGGCATATGCAGCACTCAGGCACAGATAGGAGCTAAAATAATTGTTGCAGACTGCAAGTGAATTTAAAATGTCTGTTTTTCAGAGCTGAATTTCAGACTGCATTCACGGGGTAAGAAGGAAAAGAGAAACTCTGGTCCCACTCAACTCTGTCATATATTGAAACAAACCCAATTAAAATGCGGCTAAGTAAAATCCGGCTACTAAACCCATGCAAGCCGCCTGAGAAACCCCTGCAGCGCGCCTTGCTGTTCCCAGCTACGGGGCAGTTGAATGTGTTTTCTTGTATTAACACCAGAGAGAAGACAGACGTGAAATCCCTTGATCTCAAGCATTTTTATTGCACAAACGTTAAAGTGATAGGGCTGTTCATTGTTGCTTTTAATTCTGACCTGCCCTTTGCTGCAGCTTTATTTTTCTTCTAGGAGAACTGGAAAACAAGCACTTGCCCTCTTAAAACCGATTCTCTAGATCCTTTTCCCACCAACATTTCCAAGTCGATGGTAGCAGAACTGAACCTGTCACACCCCTCAGGGCGACGTGTACAGCCAGGGCTGCGGGCAGAGCCTGCGGGTGGCTGGGGGGGACCGGCTGCCTGGGCTGTTCACACCCCACGGGCAGGGAGCTGCTCCAGAGCCCGATGCTTGTCAGCTGGAGTGCCTGACGTGTCTGTGTGTAGGTGGCTCTGTCCGTTGGCGTCTGCCTGTTGCACTGATGTCCATGTTTGTTGGTGGCCTTTGGTGCCTGCTGGTGTCCATGTCTCGCTGCTGGTGTCTGCCTGTTGGTGCTCATTGGTGCCGGTTTGTGCCTGTTCGTGTTGGTGGTTGGTGCCTGTTGTTGACTGCTTGTGACTGTTGGTGCCCGTGTCCGGCTGTTGCTGTCTGTGGGTTTGCCCAGGTTTCTGTGCGTGTGTTTGTCGGTGGGGCTGTCTGTGTTTTAAAGCACCCTGGGAATGTTGCAGCACCTTTTACAAGCCGTTTGCGAAAGGTCATTACCCAGTGTAACAGCCCCCAGCCGTGATGCAGAAGGGGAAGCTTGGCCGCAGCAGCACCAGCAGAGCTGCCAGGGGCTGCGCCAGGGGCTGCGCCAGGGGCTGCGCGCTGCAGTCCCCGACCTGCTGCTGCCCAGGAAGCCAAAGCCTCCAGCGGGGAAGGCTGGCACCGCTCTGCCTTGCAGCTGCAGCTACACCCCCCACCCCCACCCCATTCAGTAACTCAGCACAAGAACTTCGCTGAACATCGGGAGCGCCCACAGCAACAACAAATCCCTTTTAAGGAAGCATTTCATGGCCGTCAAGTACTGCGGCTCTACATGCCCATCCCATTCCCTTGCAGGAACAGAGCAAGAGTTGCATGCATTCGTGTTTCTTTTCCTTTCCCCGTTCTTAGCTTCTGCACCAGTTGTTCGCCAAAAATAAACACCGTTCCACAACCATATATGTGCAACAGCCTTCTGGTGATTGTCAGCCCCCTCCGGCACTGCCGTGATTCCACACGGCCAGGAGACTGTCGGCTTTCTAACACGCTCTGAGGGGCTATGCACATAACCCAGCTGAATCGGGAATGCCTTTTACATCTGTTTTCTTTTCTGGACAAAAATAGTAGGAAAAGTTTAGCAAAAACATGTCACAAGTTGCTAGAAGTGTTTCAGGATCCTGTACTGTGGCCTTTGTTGAACTTTCACTCTCCAGTGGAACTAAAGAAGGATAATTTTCTCCTGGGACCTGCTTTAAAATACTTATCCATCTGCTGGTATTCAGAGAGAGTCAAGGTGTGTAACATTGAGGACTGGATGAAAAACAATTTCCAGAAAGACTTCTGTAACAGGCACGAAAACACTGTCAATGATTTCTTACTAGAAGTTTGCAACAGGTATGTTCTTTGAGTGTGAAACTCTACATCTGCTGTAAAGGTTAACTGCCTTGAAATGAGAGAATTGAGAGCTATTTACTCCATACATCCTACCTGAAATGGAGCATTAAGTACGTGAGTGCTTTGGCTTTGCAGTCTGATTGCAGCGTGAAGTTAGTTTTACAGTGGCAGTAGCATATACTGCATATCGACTTTCCTTAACCCTATTTTTTTCCTTGTTTGTTTTTGAAAAAAAGAGTAATACGGGGAAGTGCAACACTGCCTACTAAATGGCTGCTTAACTGAAACGTGCCATTCTGGCAGTGCAGAGCACTGGGGGGGGGGCGGGGGGGCACGGGCTAGAGGGAAGGCATGAGTTCAAATAGCAAATACATGTCACAACAAAACCAAGTTAATTAAACATGTTACCAAACACCAAATTTGTTTCATTCTAAGAAGTAAGTATTGCTTTTATACTGAAATTTAACTCTTAGCTTTTTATAAACTACAGTAAAGGAAAAGAATTATCACTGTGGATGGGTACACAGCATTTCTTGTAAGAGCTTTACTGCTACAAAACAGCTTTAAAGAAAAAAAAAAAAAGTTAAATTACCTTAGGAGCAGCAAACGGGGTAGGGCCAACCCTAGTGTTTTAGTACCACCAGGGACGGTTGCCATCGTAGATGGGAGCTGAAAGGGGCATGTCGGTGCCCACCCTGCCAGGGCAGGGCTTTGTGCCACAGCGCGGAAGGCAGAAAGCTCTGTTTAGCAGCGGCAATTTAAACCCCGGCAAATTAGAGGATACTGCGAGCACATGGTGTCCTGGTGAGAACCGGCAGCGGTGCAGGCTCAAAACAAGGACTGAAATGTAGGTTCAAACCAGAACGTTAAGTTGCAAGTAATACAGTTCAGAAGTAACTGTTCCAGAACAAACTGATAGAAAAGTTTGGGTTAATTAGCAGAGCATCATTAGGAAGCACTTCTGTGCCTAAAAGGAGGGTATTGGGTGATGCACTCTCTCATTTTGGCACTAGGTTGCCTACCACAATGCCAGACTTTAACTATTTCCACTTTTTTGCCATCACAAATGAGGATTCAGAAAGGGGACACAACCACAGGTCTGCAGAAACAGTTTAACATTTAAATGCTTTTCTCTGCGATCTCAAAGCCTCTCAAAATCCAGCAAAGGCCTTTCAGCCTTAACGTGGGTTTGCTTCCACTAGTTACTGAATTCTTAAAAATTACACTGACACTCACCCCCCCCGCGCACCTCATCCACTTTAGCCTTCCTAAGATAAGTTCCTGCCTTTTTTTTTTTTTTTCCCCCACTGAAAGCATTTCCATCTAAACAAAATCCCTAGCGTTCTGTGCAAAGAAGAATGCAAATTAAATATCCAGCTTTTCCCCCCGACCCTGGAGTACTTTCACTCTGTGGATGAAGTCACAGAGATGGCAGATTGGAGCCCTTCTGAACTTCGCCTGCTCTAAACCACGGGCTTTTCTAACTGTTCCTGAGGGTAAAGGAAAAGGGGGGCTGGGGGGACGACCACGCTGACAGCAGCACACTTTACTCCCCCTGCTCCAAAGGTGAAGTCAAGCAGCAGTGGGGGGATGGGCTGGGGTGCAGAGACGGGAACGTACCATGTACCAGTTTTAAGGACAAACGAACACGCCGCAGCCGTGGCAGAGCCCCTTCTTCGCTCCCACTGCCCTTGCACACCCACCCCGACACGGGCTCCGAGCACGGATGTGTTCACAGCAACCGCACAGCTCCTACGGGGGGAGGCAGGCGAACCGCTCTGCCCGGGGGTCTCCCAGGCTTGGTGCTGGCGCTGCACCAGCACGGCCCGCAGCAGCCCCGGCTAACGGACACCAGGCTGCACCGCGCTGACCGGGCGGGAGCGGAACCGTGCTCGCTCTGCGAAGGCTTGGCAGGGTGGCGCGCAGGGGCCCTGCACGCGGAGCTGCCTTGCTCCCGTTTGCCACCCACGGACGGGGAGTCGGAGCCAACACCGTGACTAGGAGCAGCCCTTCGCTGTGCTCTCCCCATCCGCCCAAGCCACAAAAAGGAAGCTTTTGAAATTTGCTGCGTCATTGTTTACCAGTAGCATTTTTACCGTTTTCAGTGATTTGAAGGAAGGTTTAAGACCTGTTTGGGGTTCGAGCATCAACACTCTTAGCTGGCATCTATTAAGTACATCCAGGGAGCTGAAACACACCCATTAATCCCCATAGAATCAGGAGTGGAAGTGTCTTACTTGCCCATGCTCGGCTCTTCATTCAGTTGTCCTCACACTCATCCTGACCTGAGTCCTCGCCCACGTGCTGCGCTCGGAGAAGCGCGGCACCATGCACCGCCTTCCAAAAACCAACGCAGCTGCAGCTGAAATAGGCGCCTACCTCCCCTTCCCCACCACACCGAGGTACCGACATACGGACACACAAGGCAAAGGTAAGCCTCACGACCAGCAGAGCTCAGCGTTAAGGCCTACATACGCCCCCACCTGCTCGTGCCACCTTACCCCTCCCAATGGAAGAGGATGTATTTTTCTACCTTTCATATTTACTCTTGACTATACTAGCTTCTTCAAGCTCTATTACGTATTTTCCCCCTTGTCTCACCTGTAACAATCGTGTTTTCAGATGTCCAAACCTGCTATCTGTGACCCTCGCTGGGTGTGGCCACGTTACAGATGAGTGCATCTTGCTGCTTCTCAAGAACTGCCCAAACCTCAAGACACTCAAACTGGAAAACTGTGTGCGGATCACAGACCAGACACTAGCAGCAGTGACCCTCTACGGGGGATCATTGCAAACGCTCCATGTGGATTTCTGCCGGAACATAACACAGACTGGTCTTGAAAAACTCAGAGAAAAATGTCCTTTGGTAACGCTGAGAGCGGACAGAAGCGCTAACATGATTCCAGACAATAAACCAGAAAAAAAGTCGATGCTTGAAAAGGCATCAAGGAAATGGGTTCAGTTTTAAGTGCAACAAATTGTGTAACGTGTAATCGGTCAGTGTGAGTATCTTACTCCACTCCCACTCTCCTCTTGGGTAGCACTGCTGCAAGGAACTGCATTCTGGTTTAAGTCCAAACAAATGGCTGATACATTTTGTAAAGGCTGCACAAAGGCATGCTTCTCCACCAGGATGGTCTTAAAGAAAAAAAACTGTTTTCTTTCTGTTATTCCTTGAAACTGGAAAGACGCGCGTTGCTGTCACAAACGCTAGGTCTGATTACGGCTGAGAACTGCAGTTTCGATACCCTCTTGTTGCAGATGACTGGAATGCACCTCACTTGAAAGAGAAGCAGCAGTACGTCTTACTGAGGTACAATAAAATTGAGTTGACAGAGTTCAATAAATTTTGACAAGGTTCAGTTAAGTTCATTAGCAAGGTTCACCTTATTAATTACTGCATGGAAGAAGCATACAAAGGAAAACTGAGTTAGAGTGATTCACACGGAGACCAGAGACACAAACAGTAAGGAAGACCCTCCGGCCGAGTCACGAGGTTCAGAGCGACCCCCCTGCTCCCTGCACTCCTTACGAGCCTAGGCGCGGCTGGATCCAGCCTTAGCCTCGGACTTGGTCAACAGTTTATGTCTTAACGGAAGACACACACACACACAGAGTAAGGAGGACTCTCCTGTGGGGGCACAAGGCTCAGAGTGGACCCCCCTTGCTTTCTAAGCTCCTTCCACAATGGGAAAGGGCATAAAGCCACAGCAGACAGAGCTTGGGTAACTGTATGATCTACACGAATTTCAGGGATATTAACAAACTCAGATTACAGGATGTATATATCCATACGGTCATTCCATCTGCTGAGGCCGATAACTACACCACAGAAGATCTTGCTAGCAAAAGCAGAGCACCTGGCAGCCATCGCCTCCTCGGTGACTCACACCTGTAGCCCGTTTGTCAGGCGTGCTCATTACAGGAGGGCTGCATGGCAATGCAGGCAAAACACAGTCTGACCCTTCGCACGCACTTTGCCAAGACACTGAAAGCTGCCACTGAAGGAAGGGCAGTATGACCGAACGCTAGACCTATAGGAAAAGACAGTGACCTAGAACCTGTAGCTTTAAATGCTACATTGGGAACACACCGCAGTACCGGTCTATATAAGCACCCGTTTCTCACTGCCAAGCACAAAACAAATCGCTATTTTCATCCCAAACCACAAAGCTGTCTCTTTCCTGCATGCTGCTCTGCTACATGGAAAGGAACCTTTTTCTTTTTCTTTTTTTAATGAAAGGTTGCTATGGCATCATCTACAAAATCTGACACCAAAAACTGGCACAGTTTTATTCTGCTGTATAAAATTTGCCTTGGTACAACAGATGGGGATTTGGTCCTGGGATTGAGTACTCGGGACTGGTAACACCATGTTCCAACGGCTTTTGACGCATGTACAGATTTTCACCCAGAAGAGGTAAACATTTCCCAGTGCCACCTTACTGTGTGCCACCTGCACTGCAGTTACCTGTCAACAATTTTAGTTGCCGAGTCTGTCTTGGTGTAATGATACAGAAAAAAAAAATCATTGTGATCATCTAGTTGGAATTACTCAGGTTTCTGTTTGAACCACAGCATGCATTTTTAAAAAGCACCCTGTTGCAAACCCTGTGCTTTGCTCTTATGTGAGAGCATGTCCTCAAATTCCACTTTCTGTTATCTTCCCTTTTGTCTAACAACAAAATTCTGACATGAACTCAGAATTCTGGCTCCTAGAGAGCACACCCCACCCATTCTTGCCGACTCTGCAGCTGAACTTGTATTTACCTTAAATCTCTCTCCCTTGCAACACACTCTGCGGGAGGCCTTTGCGCTTACAAAGGACGGCAGATGGTTAAGTCTGGCTATCGATAGCTGCGTTCCCCCAGAGGGCTAGATGTCAGTTCAGCTTGGACGTCAAACAGAAGGCTGCATACAGACCAGTCTGACAAACACTATGGATCCTGAACAGCTCCAGCTTAAATCACAGCGAAGTCTACAGCAGTTAAAAAAAAAAAAAAAAAAAGGCTTCAAGTTAAAACCTTACATAGAGTAGGAATACCTGAGTGTGTATGTCCTTACAGTTAACGCAAATTTAGAAATATTAACTTTGGGAAATCCTGTTCTGTCCCATAAAGACAGTCAACATTTCTGCTCCAGGGCTGTGTCACTACAAGCTACGTGCATGTACCACAGCGAGCCCGTTTCTCATTTACATGTGGGACTCTGCAATTGTTGGTGATTAATCTTACTGCACTGGTAACAGAACACTGACGATATCTGCTCGTTAAAAGCACACAAAATGGAACTTGCACTGCTGGAACTCACGCAGATCAACACTATCGTGGTTTCAAATGATCTGACAGCTCTGTTGCATTTTAACACTTGTAGCTACAGGTACAGCTTTGCAGACTTACTGCCTGTCTGCCTGCCTTTGAATCCTTTATATGCCCGGAAGACTCCAAGAGCCAGCCTCTCCTCTAAGGAACAGAATTTATGACTTCTTAAAAATGCTGTTTAACAAATTATTAAAAGATTGACACAAATATCTAACATGATACGTGTTCTTCCTTAAAGAACAGTGTGACTGTAGTACCTCTTTAAAACAGAAAGAACGCATGAAAAACTGCCACTGAAGCAAAGCAGACCTTCTTCCCCTCTCACTGGCATCTCAACTGCAGAAACAAGTTCTGAAGTTAGACCTCAATTACCTAGGAACAACTGGTTTGATTTTCCAATTTCTTGCTGTATATTCTTTTTACAATACTGTTGCTCCTTTTATTAAAGATATGTGGAGAAAGCGCTTGGAGTGTCATAATGGGGAACTTGGCTCGGGTGCCACAGGTAGTCCTGAACAGAAAATTTATTTCAACTGATACATTGTCTTTTGTTCATGTTTGAACAGAAAGGAAACATGCTATCAAAATTCCACTTGAAACCAATTTTTACTGCAAGAGTAGTACTGTAAAATTGTATTTCCAATTACTTTCTCTAGGAAGATAAGTTTCGAACAATCTCAGCAGAAATATTTTAGTAGCTTGCATGCCTATGGCTTTTTCTTTCCTCGGCAAGAACCGATGAGCTAGCTATCCTGAAAACATTCTTTATGTGGTGCATCAAAAATGGAAAGAGGACTTTACAGCTCTCACCATAAGTGAATATACTTACTCCTTCTTTCCATCCCGGTTAATTGATCCACAGATATCCTTTGGTACTCTCTAATTTGACTGAGCTAAGAAATAAATCACAGCACTACAGAAACTTAGTCAGAGCTGAAATTCTAGAGAAATACTTGACCAGCGTGACTGTCTGTAAAACACTCACTCAGAAGACAAATTTCATTATCGTATCTTCACATCTTAAGAGATATTTAACGGCACTGTATGACACTGTAATATTCTGGTATTGCATTAACTTATTCCTAAAATTGAGGTAGGACCCTTATGCATTAAAAAGGAAGGAACAAAACTGGAAGCACAGCCAGGAAGGACAAACAGCATTTATAAACCTGGAAAGGAGACTGCTGGGCTAAACATGCTCACTGTGATGTGGAAACTGAGGTGTTGACACAATTCTTACCCTGGATATACAACTAGTGAAAGAACACCAGTTTCACATATTGTTGACAAGTCAAAACAAGGCAGGAATTCCACAGTCACATTAGAAACCCAAGACCTTCTCCTGATGCCAGCTCCCCAAGCGCTGTGATAAAAGATACATGTCTGTAGATGTTAACACGTAACAGATTTTCAAGTAGCTACAAGATATGAAAGCAGGTTTGCATCTGTCAACATATTATTTACGCCTTTTTGCCAGTTTTCTATCAGGATTGTTTTGGGAGTGGTGTGGGGTTTGGGTTTTTTTGGGGGTGGGTGCTGTTGTGGTTTTTTGGTTTACAGAGCTAAAAAGGGTCTTGGAACACTCTCCCACTTGGCTTCTTTGCCTATTTGTGCACAAATGCTCAAGGTCATATTACTTTGCTCCTCCCCTCCCTGAATGGGGATATTTGTTCATGATGTGGTAAAATGTGAACATAGCTGTATCGATAATGTTTTTCAGCATGAATAATACATTTTCTTACTTAGCAATCCAATTAGAAAATTGAGTATGCAACTATTACATTTTACTTAGGGTATTAGGTAAGGATGGAAACATGTTAACCGTTTTCTTTAGTTCCAAGCCATTTGAGTTCCATCAAAGTTCTCTTAAAGTTACTGAAACATTTTTTACTCTTCACAGACCCTAATTCTAACTTACCAGCTATGTAGGGAGGAAGGCTTGTTATCTAGCATTTTATGAAAGCACTAAAAGAAAGGGGACGTAAACCAAGGTGCCTACTTGGAAGCTGCATCTGGTTAACAGGTGCAAATGGCAAACAAGACTTTGTTATCGAAAGTTTGTGCCCTTTCCTGTGCAACAAGGAAAAAGCAACATTCAGAAGACCCTTCAAATTTCCATTGTGATAATATTGCTCGGCTTGGCAAGAAGGTAAAAGAAAATTAAACAAAGCCCTGCACCACAGTGAAACTGCTTGCTTACCAGCAGCGGTATTTTTTGACGTTATACTTCATCACTCAGTCAGAAGAGCTAAATGACAGATCTAAACCAAACTTCCACACCTGACTGGATCACCTGTTCACCTCTTCTCCAGAGAACACTACTGTTCAAGAACACATTCTGCTCTTACCAGTTCTCTCTCAGCATGACGGATGCGCATTCCTCCTCCTGCTGCATTCTAGCTCTGGCGAGGAGCCAACGCTACTACTGCTAGCCCCAGAAAGAGCGGGGCTTCACCCAGTTCCAGTAACTTGCCTATCTCCAGTCACAGGGACTGGCTGCTCATCTTCTCTCAGTGTGGCGTGCCTACCTGTTCCAGAGGGCTGTCCAGCTGCCTGACAGCCCAAAAGGCTAGGGAGGCACTTCCTAGGCGGGAAAGAAAGAAGTAGGAAGAAGCGATTGGGAATACCAGAGATGGCAGAGAAGAAATTACCGAATCCCAGGGTAAAAACAGGATAAGAAACAGAAATTATGGGCTTCAAGAAGCGACAGCCTTATAAACCAGAGACAGCGAGCGCTTCTTGAGAGGTATTTAAGCATACAGCAAAGGTTAGGTACTACTTATGTGCAGCAAAAAATTAGCAACAGCAAATAGTAGTCATGTTCAACAAGGGACCCAGGCTTTTGGCATCGCAGCCATCTATGCAGCACATTACTTCTGTGGCTAAAGCGTTTCAAGCTGGTTTTCTCTAGTTATGCTTAGAATTTAACACTTCTATGCTTACTGTGCCCCTGTATCTCGTATTAATTTGAAAGGGTCTAGATAAACTCATTGTCACACACCTGTTCTCACCTCTGATAGCCCCTGCGTCACGTCCCATGCAGTGCTGGAAGGCAGAAAGGAAACGAGGCACGGCACTCGGGAATGGCTCGCAGCCACCTTGCCACAGCAAACTCTGCCCACTGCAAGGTTCGTTACAAGGCTGGGCTGTGTATTTTTTCTATAAATAACTGCACATACATCCTACTTATACTACTGAATACTGGTAATATTTATTTCCCTTTCTATATGGGGAGAGGTTTGCATACATAAAATACCCTTAAACTGACAAAGTTAGAACTTTCTCAGATGGCCTCCAATAGTAGGACATAATCAGTGTTGTACGTTCGTTATCTTTGAATAAATTATGTATAAGATACATTATGCAAGAAACCTGAACGTGATTCCAGGCTCACTCAGGTGCCTGAGCAACAGAAAAATGTCAAGTAGCAGGTTAAAAGGAATGTATGTGCAATATAATTATGGTAAAAACAAAGAGTAGGATAAAATAAAAATAATTAAGCGCTTGATAAGTTTTAATAATGCTAAGATAGAATATTCGAAGGACAAGCACAACAATAAAAAAGTCTCAATTAAAGCAATCAAGCGCAATCCTTTAATCAACATTAATATCATCATCTTTCACTTCACGGTAAGCTGCCTGCAAAAATACCCCCATCCAAGTAGCCAACTGCATAGTCCATATAAAACTAATTTTTAGGCGCAATTCCATTATTTTCTGTGCCCAATTGAAACAGACTCACAAACTAGTAGCACTAATTCAGACACATAAACGACATATAGCAGGCAATAATGCAGGTTTAATATGGTGTTTTCCCCTTTTACTTTTACCCTTGTGTTTTTTACATATTACACCTATAAATTTAGACCAAGATGTGAACACATGACCCTACACCATAGTGATGTGGCACCAAAATCTCCATCCCATTTGGAACCATAATACATAACGAGGCAGGAAACTAAGCCTGCATGATTTCACAGCCCCAAGTCCATCCTTCTAGAACCGCTGGAAGACCTCCCTCCAGATGTTTCATGTCGCAGTCTGGTTCTTGCTCATAGCTCAAGAACCTTTTGCCTTTTTCATGAGCCAACAACTAGCCCTAACTGACAGAACCCCGCTAGATAAAACCTGGATCTGCAGATTTTTACAGCTGATCAAGTCAGCCCTTTGACCAGTACTAGCTGGCAGCAGTGCACCAGTTTGGTCTCGGGCAGCCGGGAAGTTTCCCCATCAATCCCTGCCAACGTACAACAATCACATGAGGGAAAACAACAGGAATTTCTACCCCTTCTCCAGACTCAGGCGGAGCAGTCTTGTCCCAGGCGAGATGGAGTTAGCAAGCGTTCTCGCTAGCCCTCAGGCCCCGCAGCATCCTCACCAAGGGGTGTGGTGAGAATGGGGACGGGACGAGGGCTGGGCAGCAGTGACCCAGCTGGGGACAGACCCCCCCCTTCTCCTCAGCCCAGGTAACTCCTGAGCACCAAGTGGCAGTTGTGGTCTGAAACAAATCAGTTTTGATAGAGACACTGGGGAATTACCTATTCTACAGCACTTCCCTAACACGGACAAAGGTTTCTTTGCACAGGGCGTTAACATAAACGTTAGGTGCAAGCCACACGCTGCTGGCAGAAACACACCTACAGCTGCAAAGAAAGGAAACCAAACACCTGAAAGTTCCTAAACACAAAGGCGTAACCAAGAACATTTACAAAATCCATAGCCTTGACTACTACCCCCATCACTTTCAATTTCCTTTTTGGTACTCCGATCAGGGATTAACTCCATCAATCTGTACATTAAAAAGGATTTTTTTAACAAAAGAGGTAAAGGTTTCTAAGTCAAGGTGGCAGTATGTTGTTATTGTCAACAACTACTCTTCTGCAGGAGAAAAATGCTTAAATGAAAATCAGGAAGGAACCAAGTCCAATGTTAACTTGTATCAAAGTATGAGGAATAAATAGTGGCATACCCCAAAAAGCAGTACCTCAACGACATTACAAACGCAGAGCACAGTACTACCCATCACGTTCATTGAAGATAAACATTTTAAGATGCTTCAAATGTCACGTCCTGTCTAAACACTGTCCTACTGTAATTTCCTGAGAGAAAATATAAAATGCATACAAGCAACTGATTCTTGAATTTGCTTTATTTTTCTCTGCATAAGGAACCCTGCACAGGCAATTCAAATTAAAACAAAATAAATATGTGAATATTCATGTAAAACTGTCCTTGCTAATGAACAATTATACACAATGTACAACTCTTCATGTTCACTGGGAGGGCTTACAAATGTACTATTCCCAACAAAAATGCACCAAAATGTCTCCATGCAAACTTATCAAAAGTGACCAAAAAAAGGAGAAAAAAAAACTTACCGATCATACTTTTTTTTGTTTTCTTTTTCATTTTTTCTTTTTTACAATCACAGAAAAATAAAAACATCTAATTTTTTGTTACATTTAGAGTAACTAAAATGTGGCCACTGTCTATTAACATCTGGTTTTATGCTCCTAAAACATCTATGGTTACTGTAAAATTATGTCAACAATGAATTGGACTTAGGGCACTATCTGTAGTAAAAGGAAGATGATTTTGTTCACAGAATGTTAATAATCTGTGTCTGAGCCCTCTGCATTGTCCACATTCCGTGAGAGCATATAATTGTCCATATCTATAGACCTGCAATTATTGATTGCATAGCGCAAACGCTCTGCCATGATTAGTTGACTGGAGTAAGGTGGGAGCCTCAGTTGAAAGAAACAAGTCTGTGAGGTAGGCAAGCTGTCGTAAGGCTGTGGAAACGGATAAAAGGTGGGACACTGTTAGGTTTTGAATGAAGCAAAAACCGCAACATAGCCATATTTCATTGCTCCTTCCCTTCCCTGCCATCAATCAACACTTTCACTTTCTATCTCAAAATTCCTTCTAAGCGCAGACTAGCCTCCCTTGTTTACATCACTTGTTTTCATCCTTAAGTATGTGCACAACCACTGCTACCACCTGCTCTTTAAATAGCTCAACCCACTAATGAAATTCAACTATTTGAAAAGTTGATCACACTACTATTTAGCAGCTCACTGGAAGATACCAAGCACCATTCACATTACATACCACAGTGTACCTTAACAGGAGGCAATCTGAGAGACACCTAACTGGAAGACGGCAGTGAAACCACTGTTACCTTAGATTTGGCCAAGTTTTTGATTCATGTAGTTCACAGAAAATGTGTTTCACTGCACAAAACCCCAAAGTAATGCCAAACAAATGCACCCTGTATGTGAAGTAGTACACTGTGAACAGTGGTTTTAAGACGTCAAGAGTTCACATACTATTAGATCATATGTTGCTACTTACAGAAACTTAATTAAAAAAGAGCAAAAATCACTAAATAAAAAGGGATTAAACCAGAAAATGACTGTGGAGAAGTTATAACAGAAGAAGGTTTGTTTCATGTGCAGGAACTTGTCTTGACCTCCAATCATATAATTACAGCAAACACACCGAATGAATTAAGATGCAACTCATGCAGTGTATGTCCCTCTAGTCAATTGAAATGTTTGGTTTTAACGGCTCAGAGCATATCCCATCCCATACTTTCTCTGTAAATTTACAATTATGGAAACCTGTCTCCTACTGCCAAAGGACATAATATATTAAGCAGGAATTTAAAAGAAACAAAAAAAAAAAAAAAAAAAAGAAAACAGCATCTTACCCTATCAACCTTCATTATTTGGAATCGCTGAGAGATATCAGCTGTGTTGGCTGGCAATCGAGATCTTCCTGACACAAACCTCATGAAAAGGACTCTCTCCTCATTTGAAAATTCTTCAAGGGTATGCCAGAACCACTGCACCAGCTGATGCTGCTCATCAACTTCTCTGTACCGCACAACTTTCTTCAGAACTTCAACTGATATTTCTGGCATTCCACAGACCATTTGCTCCAGCTGCTTGGCAGTCAGAAGAGACAGCAAAGGAACTGGAACAATCCAAGACATTCCTTCTCTTACAGCAGCCACCTATTGCCCAAAACCAAAGAAACATTTGAAGTGCAATTGTTTCACCTCTGGCACTCAGCGTACCATCCAAATGCAAAAGTAACATACCAGCTGAGAAATGGGATAAAGACACAGAATTATAGAACATCTGCCAAATACAACCTCCCACACGTGCACCTCCCATAAGGGCTGTTTCCTCTCTCAAAATCCTGAAGAATATTACAGGTATTTTCAATTATAATCACACATTAAAGAATATGTTTTGATACAAAACAGAAGAAGTTAGAAGTACAAGTTAGCAGTACAGATGATGATGGCTAAACCGAAAAACTGTAAACACCACCCGAGTTGCGACAAAGTCATATTTGTAAGAAGACTGTACTTGTTCTAGAAGACTTAGGATCTGGTACCCCTGATGAGAAAGTTCCTTTTCTAATGCAGATAATACCATGCATGCATCTCTATCTTGAGAAAAAGGAAAAGAACTTTCCTAGCATGTAATTAGTATAATGCTTTTGCAAGCTTCACTATACAAACGAGACAATACACAAAAGTATGCAAATGGGTAATGAACACTTCTCAAAACGTTATCATGAAATATTTGTAGTTTCTATGCTAAAGCAGAAGAAGAATAGTTTTAAGTTAAATGTTTGTCAATAATATTTACTATAGCTAGTCTCTACATTGCTGTAATATCTAATCACAGTGCACAGCATGCACAGTTGCAGGTTTTTTTCTCATGAGGGACGGACAGTTGCAGTGGGGCTACTCTAATGAAAGACAAGTTTGGTTTCTAATGCTCTTTTGTCAACTTAGCAATTAGCAAGAAAACCAGGATCAATTTAAAACCAGCTCCCAAAACAGTTGGGAGGCGTGTGTGTGAGGAACCACAGGGACCCAGGTGAGATGCAGAAACCCAGAAACCCAAGCTTTTCTTATTCCCTAATAACTGGAATGGAAACTTGCATAATTCAAAAAGCTGTTGGCATTAACAACAGGGATAGAGTCACAATGAGATTCTTACCTGACGGTCCATTTCATGGAGTCTGTACTCAATTGCCCTCTCCACATACTCTTTCCTGTTTGAAAAGGTAAGTGGGATACTGTTCCCTCCAGGGATTATGGGAACCATCTTACCATCAGCACTTTGGCCAACAAAAGAATCTAAAGGAATCATCTGTTATGCAAAACAGGAAAAGTATGTTCAGTGTCAGTCATTCCAGGGATCCAAATGTACTATTTTACTCTCAGGCACCTAGAACTAAAATAAGATCACAAACTATTCCAAATGGATATCAAGTGCTTGTTTTCCCCAAACCAGACGTTGAATTATATAAATACTGAAGTTAAAGCCAATCTGATACAGTAACCACTTCCAGAAAAAAACTAAGAGCTCCGACTTTCGTATCTTACCTCATGGAAATTTTCTTCAGTAATCCCACTGTCTTCAATGTGAAGAATGCTGTTGAGGGTCTGCACATAGAGCAGATCTACCTCCTCCAAATCCTCCAAGATGAGTGGGATACAACAAAGTTGCTTCCAGACCATTGGAGCCAAATGAAGATCTAATGGCTTTTTTGTACGGATAGCTACACCCATGAGAATGCCCAAGAACTTAAACTGCATCAGATGTTCATCTAAACATGCCGAAGGGTTAAAGAGAAACCTGAAAGAAGAGGCAGTGAAAATACTCCAGTATTATTTCTATGCTACTTGGTTAGAAGTAAAAGACAAAACATTTCTAAGCTCAGCATAGAAATAAGCTAACAATTATCAGCAAGGGGTGGCCAAAGAAGATCATTGTTATCTTTAGCTGTTAAAACGATGGAGGCCAGGATAAGCAGAACTAATCCTGACCACAAAGGCCAGCATTCTTGATGTTACTCTGAATTCTGCCATCAGCAATCCAGCAAGTTCATGTTAAAAGCATGCCCTCTCCTCCACAATAAAATAACATCACAACCTGAAGGAAAAAATACACTACAGCCAACTATGAAATCTCATCATTTAGTGTAAAACAATTAATAGAAGATTTTAATTTTCACTCACTAGTATCTGCAATAAAAGCAAATGCTGGACGACTTACCTATCCCTATTGTAGCCTACTTCAGCTGTAGCATTTGGGGAAGGAATAAGCAGGTCTACTATTCCAGTTTCCAGTTCCTTAAAAATCAACAACAAAAAAGCCTTCTTAGACATAGGCATAACAAACCTATTACAGAAAGACTACGACACGATGGCATTACAAGACAGAATATTCAATCATAGTGATGATCGGTTCTTACAAATTAATATAAAATATTTAAGAGAAAGTAAACATGGTAGTGATTATTTTTAATAATACAAACATGATTATTTCAAGACCTGCCCTTACATCAGACTACAACGGTTTCTTCACTGCGACCACTCTTTGATACATTCTTGGTTCCTGTTTCAGAAATAACTGGAAGCCATAAGCTAGACACCCCACAGGTGCAGCTTTTTCAAGAACCAAATACGAAGCAAATTTTTCAATGAGTTCTGTTCTGAACCCTCATCACACCTTGTATTTAATGTAAACCATCTAGGAAAGAACCCCAAAATTACACGTCAAGTCCTTACCTGAATCAACCCTACTTTAATCTTAGAGGTTTCAGAAATTCCCTTAACACATGGAGTTCTTCAGCTTCCTCCATCCTGTATCCTAACTCTAAGTCCACTGCCAGCTCCAGCACTACCCATAGCTGTTGCTCTGTCCCAGACTAAGTAGATACCCTAATTATCCTCACTAATCCTCATTCTTTGCGTTTTGAGGCTCCTGGAAGATTAAGGAACAAACTTCTCCACCAAGCATTGCCTTGAATCCTTCTCCTAGCTACAGCCATGGATGTGTCACAGGGCTGAGTCACATCTTTAAAAGTATAGGCAGTACGCATTAGCATTGACCAGCTTTATCTCAGTCCTGGCAGTCTGAAGCCTTCAGCTTCCTGGGGAATCTGAGAAGACAGCTCTGTTGACAACAACAACAATATCGCTTATAGACAGGCAAAAGTGTGTGCTTCCTGCTACTGATCTCCTTCCCACACTGAATGTGTGAGGTGACAAGTCATCTCCGGGTATGTGAGAAACACCTGCCTGAAGGTGTTTCTGTATTGTGTACAGGGAACATACTGTAGTCATGGAATGCAGTACAACTGCTCTTCCAGGGGCACTGGCTGGGAAGAATGAGGGGCTGCAAAATGCATCGGTACCATGTAGGGGCCATCTCAGAATTCCAAGGGGCCCGCCGTAACACTAGTTACAGTGTGGCCTTATGGCATCTCCCTGCCACAATCTAGGAAGATTTCTTTACCCCCAGAGCCATCCCTAAGTAGGCAGCTCTAGTGTTGTGGCTCAGGACTGAAGAACAAGTATTTGCTATGCCTGGAAGAAAGGAAATTTGAAAAATACTAAAACACACCAGAGGCAACAAAACCTCTTCCCAGGCATTTTGAACTAATAGACTTTTCATACCTGACACATTTCTGTAATCGTGTCATCAAACACTCCACCTGCATCATCAGCTCCTTCTCCAACCAGTTTCACTTTCCAGGCACGGGAAGGCAGACGAAGGTCTGATGCATTCAGCTTTACCACTTGTCTTGCTATTTGTACAAAAATGGGCTTGCATTTCCGACCTCTTTCAAAAAAAAACCAAAAACCAACAAACCACAGCCATACAATGTAGCTCATGAACACATAAAGGCTACTGAAGTCACTTCATTAGTAAACTTGTACAGAGCGAGCTCAGTATGCCAGAAGTAAGGGAAAAAGTATGAATATCAGTAATTGTTTGGGGTCTAATATAATACAATGCCTGTGAAAACAATACTGACCTGGTTGATATCCTTTTCACAGTAATTTGTGGCCCATAGTTTTTCCCCTGAACCATAGTTTTTCCTATGGAGCGCACCATGGGGAGCGTGTACACTCGGGGTGCTAGCAAGGGCCTTAGCTGTCCTTGAACTATTCCCCATGTTCCAGCATTGTAATGAGATGTACTGTTCTGCAATAAAGCAGCATGAGAATAAACATATTAACAGAGGATATTAATTCCATTCTTTACAGAATAAAATTCTTCATTACTAACCACTAGCACTTCAGTATTTCAGGAAACAGGTTAGCACTATTTGTCTTTAGCTTTGAGGCTTGTAAGCTTTTGGAAGCTGAAACAATAACACGTTAGCATGAAACATTAATGTTAGCACAAGCGAAAATACGTTACAATACTTCGACAAAGTCTGGCTTAATCCAGATTTTTTTTTTCTTTTTCTATTTATTACAAACCCCCTACAGAACCTGTTATTAAGATCCATCTTGATCAGGTCTGAAACTCTCTAGTGACATGGCGTAACACAACAGAGCTGCTTTTTTTCAAATGGAACTTTACCTGGTTATTGGGACTGAGGTTAAGTAATCTCCATGAAGAGTACATGAGGTCAGAAAAATGGTACAACAGTCTGAGCCTTGCTCTCACTGTATGAATGCTCACTTCTTTCAGTGCCCCGTACTGCGGTGGAATGGCATCAGGTAAACCAAGCTGTAAAGGCACTGACACACCTACCACAGAAAAAGAGAAAAAGCATCATTTCATAAAGGGTAGCTGTACTGCTTTTGGCCAGGGTGGAGCTGATTCTCTTTGCAGTGGTTTATGTGGTGCTCAGCTGCCAACTGGATTTAAAGCATGACAGCAGCAAAATTTGACAACCTGCACGGATATAAAACGAAACAAGTGTTGTCCCAAACGTTCAGAAGTTCTCGTTGCACTCATCCCCCAGGAAACACAAAGCCTCCCTCATACGGCCACACAATCAGCCTCACTGCATTACCTGGCGCTCTCGGTGGAACAGGCGGAGCTGTCCAGGCAGCGCTGTGGCACCGTCCTGCTGAAATCTGCCGAACATTCTTGCCTTGCAGGACGGTTATTAGGGTTGGTTCTCTGACATGGTTGGTATGGCCCAGTCCAAGCTGACAATTTGTAACAGGTTTAAAAGGGACAAAGAAGAATCAACAACTGTGGTGATATTTCTAAAACTCTCTTAAGCAAAGATTCAGAGCAAATGGTAAAATATGGTATTGATCTACAGCATATACTGGGATAAAAAAAGATTTACTGTATATATCTTTATTATTTAGCATTTACCTTTTATTTTTGATAGAATATTGTACCCATACTCAATGGGAGTAGCAGATTTAGATGCCAAAGAGGCCTTAGAACAAGTAGAGATGTTTTGCAAGCTCTTCTGCAGACTGAGGAACTAACCGATGCTGCTAAGTCATCTATGTTGCAGTCTTTCTTAGGCACAGACAACATAGCTCAGGTGTCTCTGCTGGGCCATTTAAATGCCATTTTTGTTCTAGCACATAAATTCCTACAACAGTTTATGAAAACACAATTTGTGTGAAGAGAAAGTTTACTTGAAGCTGTTCTGACTTCTTACTGATAGTTTTGTATCCTATGGTAATTGCATATTCTAAAAGTGAAATTTTCATATTAGAAGAGTATAATTTTATTTTCTTTTTCATATAAAACAGTTTTTTTGCACTGAAAGGAAAATCATATAAAATAGGCTTTCAGAATGAAGTTTCTCTCAATTTTTTACCCTAACAATTTTTTCTCTTCCAGAAACACAAAGCAAGCACCCTATAAAAAACCAAACAAACAATCCAAACCCAAAAGATCCTCTCAGAAATTACTCTAAACAACTTGCCCAACAACCCTTCTCAAAAACTCAGTCCTGAAACACCAGAGAATAAACTCCAAAATTTTGTGGCCCAAAATCCCTGAAACACCAACTCCTAATATGTCAAGAGGCTCCTCCTTATACCTGTAGCACGCAGAACTATCAAAAAGCTGAAATCCTTTCAAAAATTTGAGTTAGACATGAGGTGAGGGACAAGAATAGACTTTTAAGGGCCGGGATAAAATTAGGGTCCAAAAGAAAACAGAGAATTTATTATTTAATAATTATTTTTTCTCACTTCAAAAAATTACTCTCTAAAGAGTTAATGTTCATGAAAAGCACCTAAAGAGTTCAAAAATGTGATTGCCACAAACCATAAGTTTTATTATGTTGAAAAAATTGATGATAGCTCAAGAATTAGGTAAAAATTTGTGATTTTTTTTTAAATCTTTGATTAGAATAATTCAGCTAGAACGTTTCCAGTGTTTTCCCAAACTGCTACTGTGTAAAAGCATAGGAAATAAAAAAAAAATAATGGAAATGCCTGAAGTGTTATTATGGCTGAGTGGGAAAGGAGGAGAACAAATACAAAAGCTTTCTTCTCCACCAAAATCAAGATATTCCAATCACATCTGTAAAGAACAAGTACAGCCTTATAAAGGTTAGAAATAGACAGGGAAGAGTTCTGACCTGCCCTTCCGAGTTGCTTCCCCATGCGTATACATCCCCCGTAGATGACAAAGCCAGCGTGTGCTCTGCTCCGACGGCGATGTCTTCAATGAAGATTCCTGACAGCACTGGAACCTGCTGGGGTCTGTTGTGATTTCGAGCACGACCTTCTGGCAAACCTATCAGGCGATCTAAAATTGCAAGCACATGTCTCTATGTGTAAAGAACATTAAAATGTTAATTTTACTTGCAGGTAGAAAGCAAGGAGGGACAAAAACCAATTCTACATACTCTTAGAACTTGGACACCAGTACAATTGGTTTGGCCAAGATCTAGAGTATGTCTCCCACAAAACAGTGATTCCTACAGTGCTCATTAAATTGCTAAAGCTGTTATTTTAAGTCTCAAAGATCAAATTCTGTTAAAGCAAGACTTCCATATGTATATGTATGGTTTTATAACACTTATGAATTAGCTGACTTGAGAAGTTTAAACAGGTTTAAATCAGTGCACTTGGAAACTCTCCCGCCCAGATTTTTAAACAACTTGTACAGGCACATGCTTTATTAGACAAAGTAAACTTTTAAGTAACCCAGTGTTTTCACACACGTGAAATTCAGTGAATTTTTAGGAAAACCCTCTTCAAAAGGTACATTAATAAACTGAAAGGCTATCCTGAAATCAAACTAGAGAGAGCTACAAATTTGGATATTACAGATGTATGTTAAGATTGCATTGTTGAAGTTCCAAAATTCAGATTGTGTCAGCACAAACCTAAAAAGTAGCATTAGGTCAGTCTCATAAGTACATCTCAATATTCTTCCCTTTCACTTGCAATACACACAAACCTATAGATGGAAAGTGCCAAATACCAGATCACCATCCTACCTTGTCCAAAAGTATATACATGACCATCTTTTGTCAGTGCGACAGAGAACTGGGTTCCACAGGCAACTTTTTTTATTCCAATTCCACAAAGAATATCGACTTTCTAAGGGGTAAGTGAAAGGAGAAAGAGCTATGGTATTATGAGGATAGAAACAGAAAGCAAACAAGAATTTAATCTGTAACTCCTGCTTCCTAAAAGACATTTTGTAATTCCCACTGTGCAATGCATACATTGTAGGATTACTCTAATTAATGCTTGTAAATTAATACAGGAAACGGAGACACAGTTTTCTCTTTTTCTTTAATGGTATCTTATTCTATGCAGAATAATTCAAATACCTTTTTTTTTTTACTGGGAGTGAGCAGGGACTGGCATAGGAGGAAGTAGATGAGTGTGTAAACAACCTTCCCCCCACCCCCGCCATTCCAAAATAAGAAAGCTCTCTAAGATAATCCCAAGGTTTTCACTATTTCTATTGCCACTGAGATAAGGTCACTATTATTTATGAGAAATCCTTTAAAAGTATCAAGCTCAGCATAACACAGCATCAGAATTATTTATGCCAGACTGTAACAGAAAAGTTTGGTAGGTGGAATTAGTAATTGCACTTCTGATAATTACACTCTGAACACCGCGTAACACATTTAACAGCACTGAAAATTTATGCAAAGAGTAATTTCTCTATGAATTCTAACCTGCGGTGAAGATTTTGCAGTGGAATTTCCCAAACCAAGTTTACCATAATCTCCGTCTCCAAAAGCCCAAACCATTGAGCCATCTGTTGACACAGCTACAGTATGATTGAGTCCACAGGCCACCTGGTTGAGAGAAATACATTATGACCACAGCTTTTGCTAACTTACTACTAACTCAAGCACCCCAACTACCTTTAAGAAAAGAAAAATTGTGTTTTAGAAAAATAAGTAACCTTTTAAAACAATTAGAACTTTCATTGCTTATCACAGTGTTTTAAAGACATTTAGGACCACAGTAGTGTCTTGTAGGTACTTGCTTGCTCTCAGCTCCTAGAAGCAAAGCATAGCATCATGCTACACATGCTCATTGTTTAAGAACATAAAAACAGTTCATGAATTCATGTGTAAAAATGCCTGAATCTTGAAATGTTAAAATGTTGAAAAACATGGGCAGTTTTACAGAATGAGGCTCAAGAGTCAGGAAAGTAATTATTTTAAAAAGCATGCATACTGAAATTCCGCCATCATAATAAAAATAAAATCCAAGTACAAAAAAACCCAGAACACTTAAATACATTGAAAACATCAGCTTTAAACAAAGATACATGGCTAGTTTTAGATAAACCATGCCTGTCCAATCTGGTAACCCTCCAGCGCCGTCACTCTTTCTGGGAGTTTCTTATTGGAAGTATTTCCAAGTCCTAATCGACCATAATCACCATTTCCAAATGTAAAAAGTTTGCCATCTGCCGTCACCACAGCTGAATGTTTGAAGCCACATGACATCTGGAAGCAAAATAAATGTAATTTTTAAACACGTTTTAAATTTGGGGGGGAAATTATATTAGTTATTACATGTAAGTATGTAATACCTTTTCCTCCCCTAAACTACATTCACTTTATAATAAGAGCTAAAATTTTAGGTATTTTAGTATTAATGATTTCTCCAATGACCTCTTACTCTTCTCAACAGTAACACTGAGGAGGAGGACAGGCAGATATTTGTGTGAGGAAAGCCTTTCAGGTGTTTTGTTTATTTATATATTTCTACCAACTACTGTTTTCTGCAAGCAGACTACTATTGTTGTGCAAATATTTTGTATTTTTATAAAGAAACCTCCAGTCAAAGCCAAACAAGTTTTTGTGCATTGCTATAACACATCTAGTACTAGGAGGAGGTCTTGGTGACCGGTTTTGTAGGACAAAGTCCCCTGAGAAGGACCAAGGGAAACTTTTAAATCATGCCTGTTATTTCACCAATTTTTTGGTCACCCCTCTCTTCCACGCCCTTTCTAATTTTTAGTCTTCTCCAGCAACAACTGTCAGGTAACATCACACACCAACAGTGAGCTCTGCGATATTAACATCCTTCAGCTGGAAATTACCAGCTTGGTTCATAATGCTCAGAAGTAAAAAGTTGCCTGTCTTCATTTGGTATATGAATCCAAACTGCCAAGACTGACAATGGTTCTGGAACATTCCCAGCACTAGACAACCACACCTGCACTCTGTAGGAGACAAAAATATTTTGGCACCTGCACCACTTCTTCTCCTTGCAGAGCCTCTATTTGTCTAGGCCTGCGCTGTCTGTCGCTGTTCCCATGTCCCAGTTTGCCATAATCTCCATCTCCCCAGCTAAAGACTTCCCCACTTTCTGTTAAAGCCATGGAATGTCCATCAGACCCACAAGAGGTCACCAGCTGTGTTACAACAAAGCCTGGTAAAGGAAAATGAGAAAACAACATTTAGAATCAATTAAAACAGACTCTTAACATACATTTATCCAAGTGCACCTAGTGGTAGCCAATTAAGTCTGGGGAAAAGAACCAACCAAAGGAACTGTTTTCTTGTTATAGCAGTTTATCTATTTTTATTTTGAACAAAACCTTCATCTTCTCATGTACAACCCATGCATTTCATCTGCCATTAGTTTTGAAACGAAACGTTCCTATCTTCAGCAAACATTCTTCCCTGCAGCCTTCTTAAAACTACGGAATTTTAAGATACTACTACTCAAATCTTCATGAGAAACTAACATCTACTTCATTTGTCCAATTTTTTGAATTTAAGACTACAATACTTTACTGTGTAAGTGTGCAAAACCAGCATCTACATAAACAATTATATGAACTACCACACACCCAAGGATTTTACCTTGAAGTGCTGAAATGACTGTTAACACATGAAGATCGTCAGAATTTCCTTGTCCCAGTCGCCCATAGCTCCCTTCTCCACAAGCCAAAACTGTGCCATTAGCTTGAATGACAAAAGTACAATTCTGACCACAAACAACCTAGTTTAGAAAGAGACAAAGGGGTTTTAATGTTTTTTTTGTCAGATGGAGCAACATTGTAATACCTGCATTACAATGTACAATCTCCTTTTGATTTTTTTTTTCTTTGTAATTATATCAAGGCAACAGACTTTTGTCGCACTGCAAATACCTTTGTGACAACCCTATTAACGTAAGACTTCACCCAGTCTGTGTTTAACAGAGTTCTGTTACTCAATCTCATCATAATAAAAACCTAATTGAAACTTGCTACTGGTTTTGGCAAAACTTCTTCCAGTGACAGAAATCACAGAAACCTGAGATTTAGTGTTGTCGTTTCCACTGTGAATGTCAATGTTATTTCAGAAAAAGGAAATTGGCACATGTATTATGTTAAAGCTGTGCGGGTACTTTCAAATCATGCTCGTATGAAAAAAATCGTTTTGTCAGATTTCAGTGGCTTCTTGGCTTGAATTTGTCAAATAATTAAAAGACTTTTTAGTGAAAACACACGTTTGGGGGGTACTTCACAGTAAATTCAAACAACAATTTGATAAGACATGTAGAGATTTTGACAAACTGTACAGATAATACATGGTAAATCATTAAATCATGACTGTTCTTAAGCGATCACCTGCTGAGCCTGAGAGAATGAAGGTGCTGCTACTGGTATCATGACATTTCTACCAGCTTCTGCTAACTGCCCATGTCTTCCTGCTCCCCACAGATACACGTCACATTTGCCTCCCAAGTGCCAATCCTATGGAACAGCATGAAGGAATGCTTTAGAACAAGAGTACTTTTAAAAGCTTCCAATGTTTCAAAAGGATTTAAAAAAAACGGTAATAAACCAACCCCAAACCATCAGTTTTACTAACCTCTGGCCTTGACGTTGCCCAAGACATTATCTGTTCATCCATACCATTGATCCATTTACTATTATCCTACACGACAAAAGCCACAGTTACCACATTCAGTTCAGGATGCACCTTGTATTTTCTGTTATGTAATAGATACCTTCCTTTCTAACTACAAACAGTACTGACATTCAAATTATTCTAAACAGTGTAGCAACAACAATGAATGTGTGAATACTCAAACACTTCATTTTCATTCATAGGCCAAGTTTATTTCCTTAGTACACGTATCTAGCAATGGCACTGTTATCCGTAACTCGCAATCCAAATAAGTAAAAAAAAAAATCAAACAAAATTTGTCATGAAGTAATCTTTCCCTGTTTACTGATGTTTAGAGCTTTTTAAGTTTTAATTGCAAACACCGGCTTTAAATATTGTAAACTTGCTGATAAAAAAATTCTTAATCTAAAATTTCTATTTTGGTTTACCTGCCCTAACGAGTCATTAAGACAATTGACACTAGCAAAATAACTCTGTGTAGGAATGTGCCAAAATTACTCTAAAAACATCATTGTAAAGCTCTATGTCTCTTGCTTCTCTCACATACAAAAATTACTTCTCCGTTTTGTGTTGTTTCGTTTTGTTTTTACTGTGCAACTGGCTTGCACTCATTACACACCAAGAGCGCAACCTTTACAGTATATTCTAACCAGTTAATTAAACTTACACTTATTGCTGCTGCTTCTGCTAATGAATATAAATCTTAACAGTTCAGAGATGTTAACTGCATCATACCAGATGCTCAATAACAACACGCTTCGCTGTTGAAACATGTAGTGCATTTTACCATCAGGAGGGTAAGCTCATCCTCTGGAACAGGCTCCAGGTCGGGAACGGTGAAGGACTCTGGGAACTGCGCGCCCTTGGCCAGGGCTTCGGCAGCTTTGATGGTAGTAGAGAAGCACTCCAGCCAGGCCCATTCCGTGGGGCTCCAGGCTGAAGGGTCGGGGAGGCAGCTCTGGTGATGAGGCGGTACCGGGGGGGTGCACAAGAGCTGGTCCAGGTGAAGGCCCACCGCGAGCGACGCCAAGCACTGCATGTAGGGGCTGTGAACCAGCTGGTCTCCACAAACAACGTGGGGCTAGAGGTGAGGGGAGCGGGACAGAGAAAAGGAACATGCCAAGTCAGAAACATATATCAACCCATTGAGAAATAGGAGTCCTTCAAACCTAGTCATGTAGAAAAATACTCTCTTCCACACTTAATCAGAGTTTTTCTAAAATATTCTCAAATTAGGAGACTATTAGCTTTGAGAATGCTGAAAGACATTTTTAAATAGGACGTCGGAAAGTATTCTGGGTTCTCTGTGGTGAAAGACTGAAACGAGCTCAGATTCAAAGAGCGACCTCACGTCAGACAAATTTTACACGTCCACATTAGCTCTTCTTACCTTTTCGTAAGCATACTGTTCCTGAAGCATTATGGGCAAACGTTCCAAGAAGGCGCGCATGCAAGGAGCCATATTCAATCCCAGCACTCCTTGCTGTTTCAGTGCAGTCCTACACGTTGCAAGGATGTGATTGGAAGATATCCACTCTGACGTGCAGTTCACTACCAACACATCCTGTTCAATAGCAGTCACAAGACACATTAGAAATTAAAAATTCATAAAGCAGGATTATGCAGCTCCATTGAGTTATCACCAATCATCTTAGTTTCTGTAGGGGCCAGAAAACACAGCCTTGAACATTTCTTGTCTCTGTTGGTCAATAATCTGCTGACAAATGCCTTGGAGTAGCCATCTCCATTTGCCACCTCCTCACACACCTGTGTCAGCCCCACGATTCTCACTCCAAGAAAGAATGCAGACGTGGTAATAAGCAGAATTAATTTCAGTGAATGCTGCAATCTTAGTTTAGGACTTAGTTTAGGTGTAACCTTAGTTTAAGATTTGCCTTGTAATATGACCTTCAATATTGAGTCTGTATTCAGGAATCGCTGTATTCAGAATCCCAAAATACTTAGAACCACATGCAGCATGACTCTACTAGCAGGAGTCATGTGTGCCATAGTATGTTTGTTCACAAAAAATACCATCTTTTGGAACAATCAAGTGTTATGAAAGTTCTGTTCAGATGCCAGCAGTTCCTGACACAGCAAACCCTGAACTAAATTCTGATGCTCCTTAAAAATTTCTGAGGTTGAGGCTGCTTTAGATTAAGTTAGATCACTGAAATACCTTATTTGCTAAGGGAATGGAATCATTTCTTCATGCTGCCTAAAGGAAAATAAAAATAAAATTCTGTCTTCTGCCTGTTTTCACTGTCCATTTATGACTGCTGCCATGAAACAGAAAGGCTAACGTAACCGATGTGCAGCATGCTTTATAAACACCAGCTCAGGATTCCACCCTGCCCCCCCCCCCCCCAAATTAAACACGGGACACTATTAAATAAACCCCAGTCTTTTTACTGTCAGGTGATAGCTGAAAGCCAGAACAATGTGTCTTGAAAATATAACAGAGATAGGTATTTCTATCTGCATTTGTCTACAAAAACATAGAAAGGGGGGGTGGGGGGGGGGCGTGCAGGGAGAAAGGCAGGAAAAGCAGAGAGACAAATGGCATTGTCTTTTAACAAAATAATTGAAAGAACATTACTTTAAGACATAGTGTCACCTTTGATCTGTTAGAGCAAGCAGCCACTCCAACCTCAGGTATCCATACTGCAGTCTGAATAGCTCCAGAACCTATCACAACACTCTGTAATACTGAACCATCCTAAGGAAAGAAGTGTTTTGAGTCAGTGTGTATACACAGCTACTTTTCTGTTTAAATGCATACAATCACATTTCTAAGGGATGATATTCTCCTAAGCTGTTCAATAACCATTTAGAAACTGAAATGTTTATACTAAAAGCCAACAAAAAAATAACCTAGAACTTTTATCATATTAAGGAGATAACCAAGGATTTAGAAATGTTTAATAATCCACATTATCTGACTCCCGGAAAAGTTCTCAAAGTAAGATAATATTGTTCCCAACTATAAAGAGAGAGCAGCTGGTTCTGTAAAGCCTAACTGATATGACCAAGCATAGAGAATGAATGAATAGTAGAACCATAAAATACAAAACACTTGAATGTTAATTATAATTTCAATCTGTATTTTATTATAAATAATTTTATACTATGCTTTATCGTATGCTTCTAACATATGGCGGTGGGGAGAATACTAGTCTGATTCTTTCACTATTTTGGATACTTATACTAAAAAAAAAACATCCCACATCAACAATGATCTTACCCGTAAAGACCAAATATTCATGAGACCACCAAGTCCACCAGATACTAATGCCAGTCCATCGGGACTGAATGCAACAGTCCGAACAGGAGTAATGTGTCCTCTCAGTTGAAATACACACTTGACTTCTACTGCTTTTCTGTATCCATCCTGCAAATTATTTCATAGTTACGGAACACTGAATTACTTACAGAAAACAGACTAGCATAACGGCTCCTATATTCTGCAATAAATACTGATCATCCATAGAGATGGGGTAATTTCCATAAGATAATAAAAAAAGACTAGTACTATGATAATTTTATAAATATCTCTGTCACGTTATCACCTTTACTCCCCTTACAAAATGCCATTGTTTAAAGGCCATGTTACAATTTATGTAGGTGAAATTCATCTTGACTTAGTCTAGAAAAAAAGTTAAGATCTTTCTAAATTTTAGTATGAATGTATCAACTTAAAAATTAAAACAAATCAAAATACAGTCCTTAGCCAAATAAAACTCATTCAAACCTGTGATTTTTCATTTCCTGTTCTGAAAATGCCTATACATATACAAACGCACTGCAAATATTTTTTAGCAAATGTCTCCTCTCAGGAAATGTTGAGATTTGAGTAACTTGCTCACATTCTTCTCCTCCCCCCAGCTTCAGAATGAGCAGAGAGGATTTTTTAAACACTGAGTTTACCCCTTTTACCTTGGCAGTTGTTTCTTGGTCCCACCATCCTTCTGAGCAAGTTGAGCTGGACTGCAAAGTGATTACTACGTCTTGGGGAACAGTCCAGACACACACCAAACCATTGTGGCATCCTCTAGAGGAAGTCAGGGTAAATCAGAAAAACAAAGGTATTAACTAACAAAGTATCAGTGGTCTGGTATTAACTTAAAATACCATTAGTCTTTAGCATCCTCCTATAAAACTACATTGTATCAATTAATGTAAAATGAAAAGGATGTTCCCAATGAATAAATGCATTTTTCCATTCCTGCCCCCACCTTTTCAATTTTTACTAACACCACAGTCTCAGAAAAAATATTTGGGCAAAGCAAGAAGCTTTCAGGCAGCAGTATTACAAACAGGTCTCTGGCATGGAGAAAATGGTTGGTAAGGTGACCAGAGTCACTCTTTCCGTTTGAATTCTGAAGCCTCATGAATCTCATGTCAACTGGCTTACTGAATTAATGTTACTTAAAAAAAAAGACAAAACTTTTCTTTGATCTGGACACTAAAGACTGATAGAAAAGACTTGCAAAAGAGCTATAGAAACAACAAAAAATTACATACGTAGCAAGTAAAAGCTGCAACTTGGGTCCTTTCCCTGGCAGAGCACACCAGGCAATGCCATTCACAAGAGCTGGATGGGACAGCGAATGCAGGCGCCTCCAGCATCCTCCCATGCACCCCCAGAGTTTCACTGTTTCTTCTTTGGCACATGTCAGAAGAATCTTACCAGTTGGATCCCACTTCATACTAACAATCATATCCTATTGGATTTAAAATATTTAGAAAAACATCTTTTGTTTTGCACAGGAACTTAAGCTTCACAAAAACGTGTGACATATTTTACAAATTAAGAACGACAGTCTTTTAAATCCAGACACAGAATAGAATCATAGAATCATTTAGGTTGGAAAAGACCTTTGAGATCATCAAGTCCAACCATTAGAACATGTATAGCTATGTCCTTAATACACTTCTGTTGCTGTATATACATACACCCTTCACAATCCCTGATAGCAAAAAAAGCTATACAATTTTTCCTTTTTTACAAAATTTGGTAGACTGTTCCTTTAAACTATACTGTGTTTAACATGTATCTCAGAAACAGGTATCTGTTGTTAAAATAATCTGCAAAAACAATCTGCACTTGAATTTATAAATAGCTTTCAAATAGAGAAAATAGCTTACACACATCTTTACCTAAAAAAATTACACATTAGTTTTTATTAAAAAGACTAACTACCTTATGTGCATCAACTAGAACGATCCCTCCTTTTTCAAGGGGTTCCTTTGTTCCCATTAGCAATTTTCCATCCGAATAGCCAACTGCAAATGGTCTGTCTTCACTGAACCAGGCAAGGCATGTAACAGACACTACATAAACGGACAAACAAAATTTAATTAAACTAAACTAAACTTCACTCCTGCCAAAGTGGTTTTTGCAGTGCAATTGTCTAAAATATGAAATGTGTAACAACTTCCCCCACCACCAAGGTTACTCAACATACTTTTGGATCTGAAAATTGTCTTGAATTTATATGGTAAAGATAAAACTGAGTGTCACTGTAATGACACCTGTTGAGATTATTTTTTAATAGTTTTTTCAGTTCTCTTTTTATTAAAATTAATGAATTACATTCCTGACATGGTGAAAATGCTAGGGAAAAGAAAAGAAGTAGACTGAATCCTATACATATATCTGAGATAGGGAAGCTTCTACCAAAACCACTGAAAACAACTGGAGCCTTTCTTGGCACATAGATATGGCCTCACTTGATTCTGTTAAAAAAATGCGAAACTTTCCTGAAGAAGCTATATACAAAACCACACAGCACTACCAAAGATGTGCTGCTTGATGTTCCCTGCGATTGGAACTGTAAAGAAAAGATGGCTGTAAGACAGTAATTCAAATGACACTGAGTACATGCCATCTGTAAACAGAGGAGCCACTGCAGGGAATCTCTATGGATTTTATGTAAGGACAAGGAATGTCAGGATCGGACTAGGTTGCTACAAACTGCCTCTGCTGTAGGGGCGCCAGGGTGCTGACGGAGATCCCACAGACTTTTCTGCTCCCATGAATGAATGATGTTGCAGGTAAGGTAGCAGAAGTCATATCCCATGAACAAGAATAAAAAAGATATTGAGATTATATACTTGCTTAATATAGGAAGAAAAAAAAAGTGGGGTGTGTTTCATATTTTTTCTTAATTCTATTTAAATACTGACCATCCTTTCTGTAGCAGTGTTCCAGTTCTAGTCGGTGCATGGCTGAAATATCTACAACTTCAATAAGTCCAAGAGACCCATCCATACGACCAATTAATAATAATTCTGGAGCATCTCCTGTCCATGCTGCAGCTGGCCCTTCTTCTGGCCAAGCTAGAGCAGATACCCAGTGAGGCTGAAGATCTAATAATCCTCTTCCTCCTAGGAGCCCAAAAAGTCTTTTAAAACTACTTCATCTTCATGAAGAAAAGAAAAC
The DNA here is from genome assembly GCF_023634085.1 of Falco cherrug. Lineage (NCBI taxonomy): Eukaryota > Metazoa > Chordata > Aves > Falconiformes > Falconidae > Falco > Falco cherrug. The sequence continues at coordinate 22,688,983 of NC_073703.1, forward strand.
AATAGAAATACTTTCCATGGGAAAATATCAAGAGATCGTATTTAGAACGAGGACATACTACAAATTCACATAAGTTATGAGACTACAAAGCAGTGGTCCACTAACCTACAGAGACACATAATTTAGCTAACAAATCTCAATTAGCAGTCAAGTTACATAGTTTTGTTAAGGAAGGAAACTAAATTCTTCAGTACTTAGTAAATTTATACTTTTATCTGCAGACTGTCTATTAACACCAGCAGTGTGACTGGTGATTTTCATAAGCACAAAACAACAGAATGAAGTTTCAGAGATTACAAATTACAAAGTAATTAACAGATTTCCTCTCAAAGGAGTTCTAATGGTATTATGCTGGATTAGTCAATGGCAGCACAAACGACAGTAAAAATGTAAGAGAATCTGCTTGAAGATGCTTGCAAACTGAACCACGGAATTGGGAAGGGCCTTTCCTGGACCAGGTTCAGTCTCCTCTATCACAATGTAATCTCATAAATGTATCTAATTTTATAACATTTCTTCCCCAGTTGGTATTCCAGCTTATAAAATATGAGATCACAATCTTTTGAACATTAGAAACTTGAAGTTACTCACAGCCAATTTATTTACATTTCTTCTTGTGTCAACGCTATCCATTTGCTTACATAGCTGCTTTTTCCCTCTGGCCTTCTCCTAGAGTTCATCTTCCTAATGTATTTATTTAAAAGCTTCTTCCTCCAAGACTCTTTCTTTTGTTCAAATAAACAAACAAGCTCACTCATTAGAAGACACTCCACCTAGCTGATCACTCTAGCTCTTTCCCTCCATCTGCTGCAGTTAATCTTTGCATTCTGTTGCATGCACGAAGGTAATTCTTACAGGTTATAGAAATACTGTATTTACAGACAAAAATCACTAAGAATGACACCTAAAAACTTCTCATTCAATAGGGACTCATATGCTGCTCAGTTTTCTACTGAATTAGCTGTAGATCACACATACATTTGTGTTTAGTGCCTCATTCTAATAAAGTAAGTTTACAACACGTTATGGAAGATGGTAGGCATTTAAAGTGGAAAGCACACACAAATGCTTGGGTAAACATTCAGTACGGTAGCAGCTTCCCTATTAAATATTAAATATATTAAAAATACTTTGTATCATTAAAGTAGTTATGAGCATACCATTGACTTGCCATATGTTCACCATCTTTTCTGTAGCTCCAGCCAGGTACTTGCCGCTGATGCTCCAACAGACAAGAGACAAACTCAGGTCACTGGGTGACCCCAGACTTTCTTCAGAATCACCTTCTCTGTAATAGAATAAAATAACGCAGTTAAAAAACAGGCATTTCGTTTACAGAGAGTGCAAAACATGGAATTAATGAAATACCAGAGTTAAAAACTGGAGTTCTCCTGCCGTAACTGCAGATTTACATAGTAAGTTTTTCTGCTCATAGTTCTATATTCTCTTTAAAACCACTTCAAATAACAGAATGAGGTAGTAGTAATTTCCACAGTAAGAAATTTTAAGTTAGGTTTCAATTAGTAAGCCAGGTTTAATTATATTTACCTATTTGTATCTCAAATTTAACATCTTTGGTGAGAGCAAGACTTTAAGGGAAGTCATGAAATGAAACAGAATAGCTTGGACAAAAGAAATGAAGTACAACTTGCTCTCAATTTTAGATTAAACTCTTCCTCCCGTTACAAAGTTGTTATACTGTTCTAGAATTCTATTTTAAAGTTTGCTTTGGCTAACTGTAACAGGACCACTGGCATATTTTGTTGCCCTGAAGGTCATACATGACAGGCAGAGTTTTTACTGATTTTAGTAACAGAAAAATGAAGGCTATAATATTGCCAGGTTGCATATTGTAGGCCAAATACTGTATCATCTCTGTATTTTTGAAGACACAGGAGTCATACCTTTGGTGTGCTGTTGCTTAAGCAGGAGACATTTTATTTGTGAATAAAGCAGGTACTGGAATGTTTTAAACTATTAACAACAACATTAACTTAACTAACATAACACATGTTACAATATTAACATACTATATATAATACTGTATCAGGGAACAGTAATCTAGTAGCATTTAAATAATGTTCCTTCAAACTCGGGAAAATAAAAAGAGAGAATTCCATCAAAAAGAAGGGATAATGTCTTTTCATCTGCTCGTCTCTCAACAACTGAAAAAGAATAATTCTGCCTGTAACGAACTGGCACTTACCCAGTGCCACACACATAGAATTGTGTTGTATTTGTATTAAAAATCACTATTGGGACTGTTAGCAAGGAAGCCCATGAAAGTACTGCATACTGAATCACCTGTACAGGAAGCACACTTTTCTGCCACACAAATAATAGAAGGTCTCTGTTAAAGGAAGATGCTGCTCTCATTACTATCTTCTGACGTCAAGTCACATCCTTCCTTGTACTCCTTTTAAGGCAACATCTAACAGCAGCAAGCAAACCAGAACTAAAATGACTGCTAAGAAATCATCATGAAACAACTCTTTAGTTCACTATTGTTTCTTTGTTCTCCCGAGTTAAACTCATCTAAACTGTACAAAAGAGTTAGATTTCAATCTTTTCTTTTTCTTTCGTCTTGTTTGGACACATCCAAATGATACAAAAGTACTTCCCAGACACTCTCGTGAAGAAGGATTATGCTCAGTTCCCGAATCCCAGAAGTCATTCTTTTTTCAAGCCTGATTCAAATGACCACACTCGCAATTATCATGTTGTACACTGGAACTGTCCACTGGGACCCACTGAAGGGATACTCACTTTTTTTTTATAGGACAGTCCCTTACACTTTTTATTTTACCCATTTCTCATTATAGTAATTAATTAAGAATATTTTAAAACAACTTTATACTGACTCTTATCAACTTGATATTGAAGTTGTTTTCAGTTTGAAGCTATTTAATTTACTTTGCATGCCATAAACACAGCAACAGTCCCAGAGGAAAAAAATGAGAGAACGTCAGTGCAGGAGATACTGCACAGTTGGCTCTTTTCATTACCTTGCACAATTACAGCTTAATTTAAGTATCTGACTATTATAAAGAATTAACTTACAGCTTGTTGAGCACACACGTCTGTTGCAATGAATACTGCTTCTTTGTAACGTTCCAAACTCTTATGGTGCCATCATTTCCACTAGTAGCCAAAAGTCCCTTTTTATTGCACCAAACACACGTCATGACCTACAAATACCAAAATAATCATGACAAAACTGGAATTTAAATCTAAAGCTTTGGTATGTTTGTTCATTAATATTAAGCAAACATTAAGTAATGGGACACACTGTAAACAATTAAACAAGACAAAGCCAACCGTATCCTGTGCTTCAAGAAAAGCAGCGTGGCTGGCAAGCTGAGGGAGGTGACTGTCCCCCTCTGCTCCTCTCTGGCAAGACCCCACCTGGCATGCTGCGTTCAGCTCCTGGGCCCCCGACATAAGGCCATGGACCTGTTAGGCTGAGTCCAGAGGAGGGGCCCGAAGATGGTCAGAGAGCTGGAGACCCCTCCTGTGGGGACCGGCTGAGAGAGTTGGGGTGGTTCAGCCCGGAGAGGAGAAGGCTCCGGGGAGACATTACAGTGGCCTTTCAGTACTTAAAGGGGGCTTCCAAGAAAGATGGGGACGGGCTTTTTAGAAGGGCCTGCAGCGACAGGACAAGGGGGAATGGTTTTAAACTCAGAGAGGGCAGATTTAGATCAGATATGAGGAAGAAATTCTTCCCCGTGAGGGCGGCGAGGCGCTGGCCCAGGCTGCCCAGAGCAGCTATGGGTGCCCCATCCCTGGCAGTGCCCAAGGCCAGACTGGATGGGGCTGGGGGCAGCCTGGGCTGGGGGGGGGATGTCCCTGCCCAGGGCGGGGGTTGGGACTAGATGGTCTTTAAGGCCCCTTCCCACCCAAACCATTCTATGATTTTTCTGCTTCTACAGTATTGTGCACCGTAATTAAGCATGCTCTGTCGGGGTGCTATACTTTGTTCAGACCCATGCTCCACAGGCCACTATTGCACAGAATAGGGGACAAAGACTTTAACTACTGTGACAGACCAATTAATGCAAATTAAAATCTAGTCTAAGAAAAGATTGAAGGTGATTATGCTGACTTCATGTACTGTAAGAACACTTTCATGTCCCCTCTAACTGAAGCTTCAAAGCTAAGCGTTTTTCTGCATTAGAGGTACCCTCCAGCAATAGCTCACTTCACCAAAAATTAACTTCTTGTGGGAAATCATTTTGGCCAGTATACTTGTAAAATAATATTTTACTTTTTCTGTATTCTACAAATGCAAGCATTAGAATTTGTGCAATTCTGGGAGAAATCATGCTTACCCTGTTCTGATGAGCCTCTAGTTTTATGAAGGAACATTTTCGTAAGTCTCCCCCCATATCAGCGAGGGTCTGAGGAACAGTTTGATTATCTCGATCGTGTGCTGCAAGAGTTCTCACCAGCTGCTGAGCAGCCCACTGCCTATGTTGTGAAGATAACCTTGAAGAGAGGCAGCAAGCTGCTAGTGCATTAGCCAGCTCCAGAGGGCCTACAGCAGAAGGATCATAGGAAGGATGGGCATACAAATGGGCAATTAAACCTGCTTAAACAAAACAGTGAGATGATGCCTAGATGAGTACCAAACAGAATTACACAAACAAACACAGAATTAGCCATAATTTCCAGAAAAAGAGAAAAAAAACCATAAGAATGCTGCGCTCATATTAACTGCTAGAAAAACTCTTCCGATACAAACAGAAAAACAACTCCCTTTAAAATTTCACCCCAAACCCTAAGAAGAGAATTATGAGCAGCCTTATTCCAACCATATGGAAAATGGCTGGTCAAAAACCAAGTACTTTCTGAACAGGAAAATGCTTCCTCTGACAGAGATAAACTGCTGTCACTGCTGTGTCCTCCCCTCCCTTTACCAAGGAACAGCCTGGTGCTGAGGCCGAGCAGCTCCTTCTGGCCCCTGAGCTCCCGCGGCCCAGCTCGCGACGGCCCAGCCAGGGGCTGGTGGCAGTAACCAGCTGTCACTCCCCTTACTTTCATCAGGTTGGAAAGTCTTGGCTACATGCCTTTGAAGACACATACATTCATTTTTTTTTTTTCCAAAGTGGAAAAGATGCCATTATGTAGCATGACCATATTTCTAAGTAAAATTTGTTTACTAAACTGTTTTGAGAGTATATTTACTTATACATTATTCTAGCAAGTCTCTCAAATACAAACGAGGAATTGAAGATTCAATAATTAACATTTTAAAACAAAGCTGTATCATACCTTTCTTTTCAATTTCTGCTTTATCATAGTTTGGCCTGAGTTTGGCCCCTTTGTCTGCCAACAATGCTACAAGCGCCTGAGTAACCACAAAATTTGGAGATGTAACAAGTTTGTTTTCTTCCGCAATTCCTCTTAAAAAACTCGGCAAAAATTTTCGCTGAATTGGATCATCAACTGTTGTCAAGTTTACACCAGTTGCTGCAGAAATCAAATTCTAAAAATAAATAATTAAGGACAATAAGTAACCAGACCAAACAGAAAAGTCAATTTTGGAAAATATTTTCAGTTCAACAAATCATGCAGTGTTTTCAGTATTTTCAAGGGTTTTTTTTGGAAATCCTCAGCTCCCAACCACTTTTATTTTCATGTACAATACGGAATTTATGTCTTCCGTCCTGGGGAAGACCTAGACTTAATGGAAACAACTATTCAGATCCAGAGATATTTTTTTTTTAAAGAAAAGCATCAAGTAACCAAGAATACCAGTAAGAACTATGGAGCTTATAGAAGACCTTTTTTATGCACCTGGTGGTACCATAAAAAGCAATAACCACAATAAAATCCATCATCCCACCAAACACTCCTATTTCTCCACAATTATATTTCAAACTCAGAAGAACAGAAGAGTTTAATTACTCTGATTGCTTAGAAGTTTCCTGATAAATATGAAATCCTGCTGCATGTCCACAGCTGTAATCATCTCTTTCTAAATATAATCTGTGCTCCACACAGAATTGACTCAATTGGAAAAGCCAAAACTTTAAGAGAACACTCTGTCAATACAAAAAGCACATCTATTTTTTCCACTTGAAGAGTACTCAGGGAAAAAAAAAAAAAAAGTAGTTGCTCGATTTTTTACCAACAATAAAACATACTCTTGTGCAAAGCCCTAAACAAGAACTCTAAGGAGATCCTCAAACTGAGGCCAGTCTGATCACAGCTCAGAAGAGCACAAATTACCAGTATGTTAAAAAAAGGATTGTTGCATCTCATGTGTAAGTCTTTTAATATAAATATTTATGTTGAAGTAACAGTCCTACCTGTGTACATAACTGTACCAGCAGCTTTGCAGCACTAGGAGTGTTTGATGCCAAACAGCCCACTGCTGTACTCAGATAGGCAAGGCAAGATATAGGCTTGCTTGTTTTGCTGTGTATTCCTCTAGATCGCTCTGTTGAACTTGACACAGTGGATGGACTTGTGGAGAGGCCTGCTCTCCCTGCTGCAGCGAGGCACATTAACCGAACCAAAGTTCTGATATCTGTTAATCCCAAGGATTCAAGACCAGCTGCCAGGCTACAACTGGAACCACTGCCAAAACCAAACATAAATAATCCTGGTTTTATGAGTACATTTTGAAAGAAAGGTAAGTTTGGATAAAACTATTACCAAAACATGAGTAAACACTGCCTGTTTGATTAGCTGGACATCGTTACTATGCAGGGGCAAGGGGAGGAAAGAAAATGAAGCTGTAGCCCCCTCCACTCCTTTTCTTTTAAGCTGAAGACAAAAACACATAATAGACTTGCCCTAGCAAAAATCCATGAGTTTACGTGGAATCACTCCAAACAAAGTTACATGGATAATTCATGTTTAGAGTTACGCTATGACAATATGCACATGTACATGCCAGACCTCTGTGACGTCTTCATAGTCACATAGGTATCTTGTACAAGGCCAGTTTCTAAATCCTCATATCCCATTAACCCCTGCACTTCACCTTCTTTCTTCCAATGCTTACATCTAATACTTCCCTTGCACAAAAACTCACTGACAAACATAGCATCTTTACTTTCTGAACGGCTGACACTGCTGGAATCCACTTTCCATATAAGATGTAGAAGTTTCAAGACCGGGCTCAAAAGAACAAAATCAACAGAACTTTTTCTCTTAATAGTATGATACGAGTATGTAAAATTAGAATTGCTTTCCCAAATAGCTTAAAACTGCATCCCTATCGAACATAACTTGGTAACTGGCTCCAAATGAAAATGTTCAAGTGTTGCCAAGGATGCCACAAACCTGACAGACAGAAGTGAGAGTGCTCTCATAACCATAGTTCTTGCAAGAAGGACTTGGGCGGCAGCAGTCACTCTTCTCAGAGCCATAACACGGTCATGTGGATTTACTAGGGCAGCTGCTTGTTCTCCTAAGGTTATCCTGCCAGAAGAACTTTTTTCTATAGAGCCGTGACAGCCTTAGAAATAATGATAATTTGCATTAGTATTTAAAGAAAAGCAAAATATTACCATATAGTAATAAGCCCAGAAGCAAATTTGGCCTAAGTTTGAACATTACTCATTCGTTCTTCAACATTTCACACATACAGAACTATAGTGATAATGACTGCAAGGAAAATACACTCCTGAAATACACTCCGTAATTTAATTATTATTTTCAGCCTGATGACCACAACTTGATGATACTCAAGTTAATATTAATTCCTCTGCTTCCCTCTTCCATTAGAGGGGCCTACAAACTTAAGTAATCATCTGGCATTTCAATAGGCTGGTCAGTAAATCCCAACTTAAATCCAGGAATCCATCTCCGAGTTCTGCACAACATGCTACTGGCATTCATTGTAGGACCACAGTCACAGGTTTTTTAGTAAATAAAAGCTTTATACCTTCCGCCAATAAAAGTGCCTCACACTCCTCTCTCTAACTCCCCTATAATAAAAGGACAATTTAGAACCTGTTGTCACTTGCTCGTGGTGGGAGGCAGGAAAGACTGTCAAAATGTTTCTGCACTGCCCCTACAAAACCACACCAAACGGGAGGTACTTGTTCTCTGAATGAAACCCAATTCAAATGTACCTATTTGCATCAATGTTTCTTCCATGCTGTTGGTGGCTGTCACCATTGCAACTGAAGCCCCCAGAGGGTCGCTGTCAGGGAACTGTACAGGTTCAGGCACAATACGCCGATCATTTAACCCAAGAGGTCCAGCCAGTAATTCAAACTCCTCTTCTCCTGTCAGCTTTTCATCTTCATCTACATCTAACATGTCCCAGTCTTCTGGAGTTGCAGAAATGTAATTAGACTTGGTTACAAAAGCTAAAATATCAAGTAATTCCAGTTAATAAAAAAAACCAATACAGGGTATAAAACGTGGATTAAACCATCTTCTGATGTTGACATAGACGCAACATAATGAATCAGAAAACCAAAATCCTGCTCTTGCCCCATCCATTAAACTTGATCTTAATTTCTACTGCAGAGAAGTTTCATGGAAGATTCTCTAAAGTATCAAACTAGCTGTTTTTTTTAAAAACACAGAAATGAGAGGTCATCACACCTAGCACAAGACAACTCCAAAACCTGTAACATAGTGAAAAGCATAGACGTATGGTTGTGCTTTAAAGCATGGTAATGGGTGCATATGCCAAAGGGCTGAAAGGTAAAGACAGATACTAGACATTTCTGATCTTCATATTTTATCAAAGAATATGCATGAGTTCTTAAGTTATAATAGTACACCCAGGCTTTTGCTTTTCCTTCCTGGGGGGGAAGGGCAGGGGGAAAGGAAAAAAAGAAACATCACTGTAATTGCAACTCAGTTAGGCATTTTATTCACTTCCCAACCACTTAGAGGACAACTTACATTTACTGATCCCTCCCACTCTATCTCACTCCCCATACAGTAGAACCTGAACAAGTTTTATTTACTGGAAGATGGACTGGCTGTTAAATTCTGGAGCACTCATTTAGTCTTAAGTAGACAAATGTGACAAATCATACGATTGCCATCACATAAGCTACAGAAAGGCCCAGAATCAAAGAATCATGTGGCAAAGGCTTTCCACAGTCACTAGAAATAGTTTAATGTGAAAGCCATCCTCAGGAGCCATTCTTAGATAGCACAAAGGCAGAACAAGTAAGAATAAGCCTAACGGCAGATTTTTAAGACTCTAACTTAAGGTAATTCTCCTACATTACTCTGAAGAAATGTATCGCAACATAAGGCTTTGTATGTGCAGTTCTGCATATAACATGCACCCACAATACCTTATCATCCAAAGTCAGGTATTCGCCATTTCAGCTACTTAGATGAAAGACACAGGAAAAAGTGCCACTGATTTTTTTTCCCATTTGAACTAAAAAAAATATTAAAATTCAACAACTAGTCTGAAGAAGATTTTAAAGTATACCTTCATGCACAGTTTCATAATGGGTTTATTTGCATGGAGGTACTTTACGGAAAAATAAAACATTGTACAAGTGCAAAATATTTAATATCTTCAGCAACTTACAAACATACCTTCATAAACACTGTCCTGTTTACCTATTAAATCAGGAGCCTGGCCTTTGTACCTGTATGAAAAAGCAACAAAGAAAATAACCAAATGGCTCCAATATTTTACATATATACATAATAATTTTAAACTTTACTATTAAGTTACTTTATTGTTAGGTCAATATAGATACGATTTCTGGAAATGGCTAGTAATAGAGAATTAAAAGGCCTTCTAAAGTGTCTGTGGAGGGAGGAAGCATTTTGCAGTACTAATGTAAGAAAGGTCCGTAAAAAATACTGGAATTGTCAGCTAGAATTGAGAAAGGAAGTTTTAAAAAGTCAACAAGATTTGGCAACATCCCCAAAAGTAATTCCTTGGATTTCATTTAAAAAATAGCAATATCAAGATAACCTTTTTCCTAAATATGACTTTGTTGAATACAGAGAATTATTTTAATCCTCAGTTGAAATAAAGACAATTTCTGCTAGGAATTTTGATTTCTTCAATCAAATTCTTAAAATGTTAATGCTAGTAAGCATTTTTAAGATGTTTCCTTTCTTTACGCAGAGTATTTCTGTACCTTTCAGAAGCTGATGTTTTAGATTTACTTTTCAGGGCTAGGTATTTCTCTCTGCAGATGCCGCACAACAAATAGTAAGGATTTCCACTTCCACATTCACCACCAAACCAGCCGTCTACGTAGGAGCCATTGCTTCGATAGCCCTGGCGATTTGCACTGCGACCACAGCCTGGGTGGTTTCTTTTCATGTGTTGATTGAAGCTGACAACGCTGGATTCACATAGTTCACAAACCACTACTTCTTCTCTGTCTTCGGATTCACAAACATGCTGCATAGTAAGATTTTCACGTTATTTTTACAGAATAAATATATTCATATTAGATACAAAATATGTCAGTATTCTTAAGTGGATGTTCCTGCCCATTTCTGTTACAAAGGGTGGTATCAGTGGTTACCTTGCACAAAAGCAAAGCAGAAATAGGCAATTTATGCCATAACGAAGAGCAGGTCATGTCAGAACAGGAAAAACATTTTGAAGTAAAGTTTCAGAGGATGAGATTTTCCTATTTCATTTCAGATCTGACTCAAAATTCCTGACTTATAACTTTTCACATATAACTCTGCTAGTTCACATTCCTTGTTATCTAAGTTAGCTGGTTCTCCTCAGAACTTGACTAAGACTAGACTCAACACAGGAAAAATAATCCTTTTTTTTTCAGGCCATCGGACTTCACATTTACTGAGCAACAATAACTATAATTTGTGTCAATAAATTCCAAGGTTTTGTCTGGATATAAAGTTCAATTTTTCCAGAATTACACTTCTGTCCTAAGTCAGTCATTTCATTGTGATGTTCCAGTGAAACAAGCTCTCTGAAAAGCTCAATATGCACACCGAAACGCGCTTCCATATTGGTCAGGTAACATCATAATTAGATGACACAAGCTTAGTCTTGTAAGTTGCTTGTCTAATTTGACATGGATAATACAAAAATTAACAAGCTGCTCTTAATATATTTCCTCTTCACCTCAAACATATTTTTAGTGGGCCACACAACAACTGAGTCAGGACTGTCACCATATCCTTCCCAGAGAATGAAATACATTACTGAATTAAGAAAAAATGATTTAAGTGCAAATTATGTTGCTACAGATCAGATATTATTGGTGGTGGTTTTATTTTAAACAGAATAAACATTTCCCACTCTGTGTGTTACCTCACACAGCTAAGCAACCTGGACCACCTACTTGATTTGTGAGTGATATCATCAAAACAACAACTATATTAGTTCTGTTCTCATCTTTCAGAGGAGGGAGGAAAATATCTATGTACATACGGAAGTGCAAAGCAAGAACCACAAGAAAGCACTATTTTTAATCTAAAAGTGAAGCTACAGAACACAAGAGGATTTTAAGCATTGCTCGTATTTAGTAAGGTATTTTCAAACAGGCTATAAGCATATATGCATGTTACTTTAGATTTTAAAATACAAAGATGCCAAAAGCAGTAAGTTAAAGCAGCCCCCGCTGCAGTCACACACACCCAGGTAGGCCAATCCAATACCTCTGGGATCCACATTCCCAGAATATCATTATCACTAGCCAGGTCTTGCCCAAACATAGCTTCCATTGCTTCATCATCAAGGTCAATTTCTAACTCCTCATCCAAGTTGAAGTCATAAAGCGCCCCTGGATCTTGCTGCAAAGATATCCCTTCTCTTCGACTCTGATTCCGGTGGGCCTGTACAGAGCGGTATAAGCCCGCTCAAGTGAAAAAGAAAGAAAAAAGAAAAAAGAAAAAAAGAAAAAAAGAAAAAAAAAAGAAAAAAAAAAGGAAAAAAGGAAAAATAAAGCAGTTTATTTTGCATGTAATAAAGATGACTGTACTTTCAACTTCCTTTTGCTTTGTTTTTAACTCTTCCACCAAACATAAATCTACTTATTACCACATAAAACACTTAAGTTAAATATGCACTGATACACATATGAAAAAGAGTTTTGTAACTTTTGTGGTAAATACCAGTCCCCCTCCTCTTCATTTACTTGATAAGCAGAGACCTTGGAAATCTTTCAGTATACTTACCAGCACGTGCTAGCAACGTTCGGGCAGCTAAATCAAATTTGTGTCTTCTCGTTACAGCAGACCGACTTCTAGAAGGAGGTCCGCTCGCAGAAGCTGCGTTATCCACATGATCCATATTATCAGGGCTGCAAGAATTTGTAATTTACATGCAAATCAAACTAAGGTTTAAACAGCCACATACAGTAAAGTAAGGAAAAATACTGAGATCATGTTTACTGGTATTTTTTTTCCTTTCTTTCACAAAAAGAAAAAAAGGGCATTTGGAATTTCAGAATTTTCAGTTCCACTGCAGCACATACTTACTGTCTTTTTGACTGTGAGATTTACCTCAAACTAATCAGATGCAGCAATGTCAACACCTATTTGATACTCATTTTATGCTGTCAGTGTTAACTACAGCTTGATTTGGGTTTCTTCTTTTTAAAATAAATAAAATCAACATTTCTGTTGTTGCTGCTTCAGCCATTCCCCCTTTTGCCCAAAATGTTTTCCAAAACATGAATTTAAAGTTACCTAGTAACACCTGTTACTTAGTTTATTTCTCCCAACCAAAATCTGTGAGTTCTCAGTGGATCTACACTTTACCTGAGGCAAAGTAACAGGAAACTTAAAAATGGTATCTCAGTATCAAGGAATCTCAACAAAAATGTTCTCAAAATACATCTTGTAATTGTCATCCTCCCTATCAAAAAAACAGCTGGTATGATTCCTAATAGGTGTCACTTAAAAATATAACCACTACTTTCAGGATTAAAAACAAAAGAAAAGAAAACCCACCACCTTTCCTCCTCGTTTAATAGATAGTTCAGATCTTAGGCTGTGAAGGTGACTGAGCATGCAAACTTCAATTCAGTGTCATCCTCTCTGGACAAACCAATAATTAATTTAAAAAAAAAATGCAGAAAAATAACTGTTCATGAAAACACTGAAGGAAAAAAAAAACATCCAAGTAATGAAATTTTGCTTTATTGCTAAAGTCTTTTAGGTAAAATGAAAAGCTATATGCTCTCATTTTTTTCATTCCTCCTTCCTTTTTTTTTTTTTTGAGGGAAGGGTGCTGAGTTACATTCTTCCCTGGTTCTGTGCACAAACAGCACTGGAAAACTAATGCACTGTGTACACTTAATTTAATTGCATCTTTGCTTTTACTCATGTTGTAACAAAATTCAAAAGTGGCATTACAATGTAATGTTCTGTCAGCAACAACGAAGTTGTGAGATTTTCAGTTTCAGAAACAGATTACAAGCAATCAGAAGGAAACCACATTTTACCTTTCACTAAACCCTTCCTCCATTTCAGTGGCATCAGCAGAAGGGATGTCACCTGGTGACTGACAATAACAACGATCAACAGATTTTCCACCACTTCCAGAGACTATTGTCCCATGTCGTGAATCTGCAGTCCCTTCTGACTGGGGTTCCTCATCATCTTCATTTCCAGGGTGCTCTATCATCCACATGGCCAGCACTGTAATATTCTGTGCATCTGCTTCTCCTCTGGCACCTGAAAACAGGAAAATTACACTTTAGAATTGTATCGTATCATCGATGGTGAAAAAATAACTCCCCCACAAATGGTTACAGAACTTAAAACCTAAGTATTCCATTGGAAAAAAGTGTTTCATGTTGATCAATATTTTCAGTTTAAACTGATATTATAGCAATAGATTACCTGTAGCTTCCATAGCTTTTGCAATTTGCCTGAGGGAGAATCCCATTTCTAACAATGGAACAGCAATGGCAGGAGGAGGAGGGGATGTTGAAAGTCGGCTGCTTGGATCAGACAAAGCTTAAAACAGAAAATGTTAAATGTTAACTGCATAAATCCTTCTTCAGTGTTATTTACAAGACCTTCAAATAAGGGAATAATTGCCTTTAACAACTTTCCCCTCTACTACTATCCACAAAGTAGGATGCTTTCTGTAATGAAACTAGACTGTTCACGCCCATTGGTAACATATATTCTGTAAGCCCCTGTTTAATTAAGCAGAATACAGATGATATTAGAAGAACTATTTCTTTACAGATATTTATAAGAAGTTGACTTCTATTTAAAACTGTACCAAATTATCTATTTGATTTATATTTAGGTAGACCAGATGAAATTAGCCCTGTCCGAATCATCAAGAATTCCATGTGTTAGGAAATTACATCAATACACATACCTCTTCAGGTAACTCAACCAAGCTGGTGACATACCTGAAAAATGTCTTTGCAGACAATGGCTATATTTCTGTGCAGTGTCTTTAAAGGGACTCTAAAGAGGTCACTTACTGACCAAAACTCAAAGTTTCCTTATCATTTGCCATAAAAGTGGGGTTTGATCAACGAAGGCATCAACAATGTACTAAAAAACACTGCTGTAAAGGCAGTATCGTGACTAAACACAAATCACTTCGTTTAAAAAACAAAACAAAACAACACAACAAAGAGAGAGTGAGATGCGAAACCCAGCAGACAAGTTGCTATGTAATAAATGAAGCAATCAAAAGACCCAACTAATACCATGGAGATAAGAGCAAGCATAAAAAGTTTTATCTCTCAGGAATTTTAAAGCAATGTCTTTGTTTCTCAGCACCAAGTATGAAATCTGGAAAACATACTTTTAACTCAGTCTCTTCCATTAATTTAATACAAAATGCCTATGTATGAACTTGTCTTTTTCTTTTTAGTATTATCTCCTCTGCATCACAATCCTCATTGGTGCTCTTTAGACTCAAGATTCTCATGTTTTCTCAGCCTCCTAGCTATTCCATTCTGCATGTATGCTGGAACAGAGCAAGTTTCTGTTTTGAGCACTACAGTGCAGGTGGTAATAAACCTATGAACAGAAGCCTCGCATTACTTTCACGCGATTCCAGACAGCAGCATGAGGAGCCCTTGAAGGTTGGACGGCCCCTTCTATCTCATTAAACAAGATTAATTGGAAGGAGCCGTACTGGTGTACGTGTCATAAAATACACCAATTCTTGGGTTTTGTGTGGTATGTGATCTAACAAAAGCTAGAAAATTAGTGCACTGAAGAGTGGCACACAACCAAGAAATAAGCCCAAAGCAGGTTAACATCCTGAAGTAATTACCAATCATACTGTGTTCTCATTTTATGTATGTAGTTTGTAATCCATTCCACAGCTTTTAAAAAGTAATTTGCTTGATAAAGTCTACAGCTAGGCAATCTACAGCTTTTTGTCCTAAGACAGTAATTTGAAAGTTTTCAATAAAGCTTTGCATACTAGGTTGCATTAAAAAGAAATCCTGTTGGTTTTCAATGTCTTAGGAAACTACACTGAACTGTGAATTTACTGATTTGTCCACATTTCTATCTGTATCAACTACAAGCTTACCTGTACGATTGGCAGGCCTCGCAGACTGGGAATCAGGAGAAGTCAAACTTTGTCTCCTTCCAACTTCATCTGAAGGAGATGTTGGTAAAGAAGATATTGGAGGCGTCTGAGCACGTCGTGCTGGAAGTACAGTTGTAGTAGGGTAACTGGAGAACATTTGCCTTTAAAAAAAAAGAACAATAAACATTTATATTAAAAAGAACTATGCTGAAAAAGGTCTGACAAGAAATCTGACGTATAAATTAGAGTGCACTTGGCAAGTCATACTGTACAACAGTTGAGTTTTCTGAGGGTAAGGTGCAATACATACACTGGGGTGAGCAGAAGAAACATCAGCTCAGCTCATTCCTACCACCTTTGCCTATAAAAGATGTAAACGCTCTTCCCGTTTCCTCACTGTGTTCAGAACTCAGCCCAACTAACAAATCAGGTGAATATTTTACTGTCCCTGTAGTAAGACATTGTTCTGGCTTTTGTCAAATTGCATCTGCAAAACCCCTAAGAACAGAGGTCAGATACATCAACAGAATTAACAAACTTAGAACAGGACTCCATTTGATGTAAAGCAGATTTCCTTCCGCATGACAAATAGCCTCTGCAGATTAACTAGCTTTATCTTCCTTCCATTTCAGTATGTGAGGGTAGGATCAAACAAGGTCTTAGCTTGCAGGATATGTTACCTACAAATTAAGATATACTCTGGTTTGAGATTCAACAACTATTCATTAAAAACACGAATTTCACAGATTTGTAATTTAAAATATATCAAATAAACACAAGAACTGAAGGAAGGTGTTTTCTCCTGTCTTGAAGAACTCAGACGTTACATATATATACAGTGTAGATTAAAAACTTCGCAGGTTTTTATTTCTAGTAACACATATCCTGCAAGGCAAAGTAACAAATTAAACTCTTATCTTCTGCAGAGGCAGTTCTTGACAACAAATGTTAACATTTTCAAAGGCTTACACAGCTAAAGACATATATTGTATATAAACCACACAACTAGTTCCTTACACCCACAAAATCATATATGCCGAGAATAAAGGTATTTTACCTAAGGAGACTGAGAGGCATAACACCAGGTGATTCTGAAGCTGGAACTGTTTCCGTATCAGTTACTGGAGTAGTGGCAGTGGTAGTATCCTCCAGAGAGCTGCTCATGAAAGACGTTGTGCTAGAAGCAGAAGGGCTGGTTGTAACTGGTGTTTGGGCTTGCTGAGACTGGTCACCTTCTTCTACTTGTTGATCTACTTCTGCAACAGAAAAAAGGACATGACAGGAACATTAATACAATTGCATAGAGCAAAACAGTAGCTGTGGCTAAACTTTCAAAGATAACTATAATTTTAAATTCCCCCCCAAAGAAAGGGATGCACAGAAATGGACACCA
This sequence comes from Falco cherrug, assembly GCF_023634085.1. NCBI lineage: Eukaryota > Metazoa > Chordata > Aves > Falconiformes > Falconidae > Falco > Falco cherrug. The sequence continues at coordinate 22,705,830 of NC_073703.1, forward strand.
TACAAATACTGCTGCCAGTAACTCATGGACGTACATGAGGAAATCAGCCTATCTGCTCCTGCTGCTGTCAACACAGGGTACTGAGGCACATACACAGTAAGTGGTGAAGTCTTTCCAGGTGGTGACAGAAGCCATTTACTTATGCTAGATCTTATGAGATTTAGATTTATGATTGTAACAGCTAAGACTATTCTCTTAGGCAAAGCTATTTCTAACTCAGCAGTGTAAGTAACATTTTAAAATGTTTTTGGTTGGTTTATAAGAAGTCCTTAAGACAGTAAAGAACCAGATAGCACATTAATAAGCTTTAACATTTTAGATTTTTTTTTCTTTCTTTAAACCCTTTCAAATCATTTCCCTGAAGATGCAGAGTGTAATACATATATTTTTAAGAAGAAAAAGAATGATACGTATTTTCTCGTCAGCTTCTGTTAGGGCAGTGCCAAATATCTCAGAAAAAAAACCTCAGAAAACAAAACCTCAAAACCAAAACCCCACAAATGATTTAGAGATTTTCACAGACAGGAACACAGGTTACTTACACCTGGAACATACACATGCTCAACATCACCTGTTACTATGACCATATACAATCATGTTTAACAACAATGAATGGTGAATATGATATTTACGTCACACATAAATCCTTCTGAAAAGTATCTACAGAACTGCTCATTTTTAAGAAGAAACTCTTATATTTCTGATTGGCTGATATGCTTTCATTTTTTATTAAAATAAGGGATTGGGGAAAAGGCAAAAATGTCAGTATTGTATCTACAAAACAGTAAAGCATCTTTGTAAAATTTCTCTGTTCAATTAAATTCTTCCAAAGTATAACCACTACAAAATTACAAGATTGTTATTTGTATTATCATTGTTAGTATTGATTTTAATGGAAATAATAACATAATTTAGCACTATACTTCCATAATTTTGAAATGGTACCTTGTTTAAGTCTTCCACCAAACTGATCCTCCAGCAGCCCGTGAACCACTAATTTGTAGATCATGGCTTGTGCTCGTTCCAGATCTGCCAGTCCCAGAGCTCTTTTAATTGGGGAACGCATGACTGCCCGTTTCACCATGTGTCGCATCAGGAACTGCAAGGCAGCACGCATTTCAACGTCTTCGTGAACAACTGGAGAACTAGCACAATCAGAGTTGTGACCATTTTCTGCCAGGACTTTTGGTATTAACAGTAGCTCAGCATATTTACTACAACTAAGAAGAACACTAAGTGATTTCATAGCGCCCAGATAAAGATAAGACAGCTGTACTGCTCTGATTTCTGACTGCACTATATCATGATTTCTTGGAGTATGTTCATGATTCTTTTTTCTTCCTTCAGCAGGTTGGTGTTGGGATTCCATACCGAGTGCTGACGGTTCTAAAGAAAAGGAAGCGATTTCATTTTCCGACTTAGAGCTTGTCGAGCTATGTCCTTTGTTATCATCAGCACTTTGTCCTAATCGTGTATCTGATCCAACATCACCTTCCGTTTTCTGGTCCACTTCCCCTTTATCTTCAGATTCATGTCTGTGTTTTTTCTCGTGTCTCTTGGTGCTTTGCTTTCCTGTATCTTCATGAATGCCAGTCAGATAGGTAAGGTCCAGTAACACAGTAGCTGTCAGCCCACGAAATCTTGCAACATCAAAAGGCAGTGGTTCGCAGGGCTCCAGATTATACAATGGAGTATCACTAGGCGACCAAAAAGTTGGGAAGCTTTAATAAAGATCAGAATGACACAGGAAAAAGCAAGTGAGGGAGAGACAGGAGGAAAGTACAGGAAATAATGTAGGCAAAGCAAGATGTAAAATATATTTAATAAAATGAACAAACCAATTCTAAAAATTAAATGCAAACAGAGGAAAATGAGGTTATGATCAGAAAATGGGGAGATATGGTATCAAAGTAAAGGCAACAAAGCGTGCACAGGTTTTCAACAACAAGCATTAAAACCCAGAAACATCACAGAAGCTATCAATTCTGTGCTGAGGTTTCTGCCGTATTGTTTAGGAATATGTAACAGACTTCTACTAAGAAAAACTACCTTAAGCCAAATTCTACCATCATACCCAAACTGAATTTGTGAACAGGTACAAAACCACAGAATGAAAACACTCCTGAACTTTTTTCACATTAAAGAAAAGCTTTCAATGCCCTCACATTCCTGTTCAACTACTCATCACAAGGAGCACATTACTGATAGCTTACGATAATTCTGTCTCTGGTTATGGCAGGACAGATTACCTGGAAAGGACAGTGACTTTTTAAAAACACAGGTCAGAAAACCCAACAGACACACATAATGTATGTCTGTCTATCTGTCCATCTATATTCAGTGATAATTTTTTGTAATATTTAGGACGGTTAGACTTGACTCATTTTCACTCTAAGCAGGACAAAAATTCACCAGCCTATATTTCCATACATTTGTATTCTCCATACATCCAGCAGATAAAGGACTTTTAAATCTTCCTTTTATTATCCCACAATGTTTTCCCATCTTACAATGTGAACTTCTACCTAAAAATGAAAGCAAGCTTTAGCCTGATTTTAATCGAGACGGTACATTCTGAACTTACTTCAATGAATTACTAAGAGCTTGCCTATGTTCAATCACTGTGCCACTTCACTCAAATTTTACTTAAAATTATTTTAGGGGCACACTTAATTTAAGGCTATATTGTCACATGAGCGTACTTGAAAGAATTTGTATCCAGAACTAAATCTGACAAGCAATGGCACTCCAGTTTATTTAGTTAAAGTGACAACAACCTTTGCATAAAGACAAAATAGGCATAATGTTGCAACAGTTTCAACAGGTGAACTGACCTCAGTTGTTTCAGAATATATTTGTAAGTGGTGGCAGAAAAAAATAATTATTGCTCAATTTCTCCAGAAGATTACTATTCAGCTATAGCCAGAAGGAGTTTAAGAAATTTAACGAATCGTCTTTTCCACACAAAACCATAGACATTTCCTGTGAGAGCACCAGAGCGCCCAGAGAAGCCACTAGCTTCAGTTCAGAGCTCCCCTCCAAGGCACAGCTGCAAGGGAGGCGGAAACCAGTGCCCGCACCTCCTTCCAGCCTCCTCCCCAGTGCTCCCCACCACTGCACAGCAGCAGCTCTGGAGTGTTAACATCTATGACAGGGGCACTCCTTTAGTTCTCCAAGGCAGGTCAGTGAACGAACAAACGCTACACTTCAAGGCTGCATTAATTTGAAAACCATCATCCAACCCACCATTAAGAAGAGAGAATCCTCCCCTCTCCTGACCTTAACCGCTCCTCAGGTCCCACAGAGCATCTCCCCATCCCGTAAGAAGGGAAGGACAATGCAGCAAGGATACATGTTCACAACTCTGATAAACCAAATCAGGTCTCTCTTCAGAACCATGCTCACCATTTACAACAAAAGTGGGCACTAACCCCCAGTAAAAAACTGCTCTTTACAGACATAACCAAGAAGCTGTAGTAAATTAAGAGAGCAATAATGTTTCAGTTAGCCAATACATACCGATCCTAAACCAAGCAATGCTTATTTCAGATCTAGAAAAACTGGCAACCTGGTCACATCCCAACTCCAAAACCTAGAGGCTAAATCTAAGGAGTCTCATAATGCTTATCAATTCAAAACTATCAAATTATTTTTGATATACAAGTAATTTTATTTACTGGATATCATAAAAATTTAACTTTTAATATCTGTTTGTTTTAAAAAGTCAGACTTTGAAATCTGATAAAATAATTGATCAGCATGACCCTGATATTCAACGTATGTTACCTTCTGAAGACTTCCAAGCACAAAACACTACTAGATGGTGAAAAATGTAGGAAATGAGCATACCTGATAGTAATCTCTGCTTCATCCCATTGGACCTTGGCAGATGTGCTGCCTTCCTTCACTACTCCAAGCAAGGTGGCATGACGTCCCGTTTGCTTGTGTACACATCGACCTCCAACTCTAAGACCAGCATCAACTCCACCAATTACTGCTAGAACAGGCCACACTTCCACACAAAGCATCTTCAGCTGCAGTTCCGAAAGGTCAGCCAGACCATGCCTACTGTGTTTGCTTTTCTCCTCCTCTTTATTTTCTTTCTCCTCTCTCACCTCGTTCTCTTCTCGACTTTGAATTGAGCGACTTTTCTTCAGCTTTTGGCCTGCTTCTTTAAGACACGTTTTGATTTTATTCAGTCTTTCCATCATTTTTTTATTGATGCAGTGTGTCCAACGGTCTGTGCGATGAAGGATACGAATGAGTTGGATAGTGGCTTCTGCCAGCACTGCAGCTACGGGACTACAGATGGGGTCACCAGGTAGCAAATCTCTTGGTGTACCACGCATCTGCATATCACAGATTTTCACCTAAGTGTTAAAGAGAACAGTTTAAATGTTACCTTCTCAACATACCTGAAGCAGCTCATTTTATAAATGCAGGAGTCTCCTGCTGAATAGAGAAAACTACCAGTATGGTCTTTTTTTGGCTTGGGATCCCTAGGAAATCCACCTTAACACTGATCAAAACCTGCACCCCTTCAAACTCAAGGAGGCTGAAATTACAACAGTTCATGGTTTCTCAGGTATGGCTACCTGGAATTCCTAATACAGCATTCTCCCTGGTTTCTGGGGAATGCAATTTTGTGTGTAGAATATTAAATCTGTAGTAAATTAATTGTACATAATAAAATACAATACAATGTACAATAGATTGGACTACATGATATATAAATTTATGAAAAGTCTAGCTAGTGGGCGAGTGACATAGCGCTACACATGCCATAACATTCTCAGCACTTGTCAGCTACCACCTCCACCCCCCAAAAAACCCAACATCCTAACACTGACACTGAACAGAAGGAAAAGGAAAATTTATGACCTCTTGTTAAGAGTTAACCCCACTAAGGCTGCTAAGTCCCACACAGCCACTTGATCATCACACACCCCCGACGGTGAAGAGAATCAGAAGGGCAAAAGTGAGAAAACCCATGGGTTGAAAGAAAGAAAGTTTCATAAATAAGAGAAAAAGACAAAATAAAATTAAAAGAAAGTGATGCAAAATACAATCGCTCACCACCAGCTGACTGATACCCAGGCAGTCCCTGAGCAACAGAAACTCCTGGCAAACTTCCTCGCAGTTTTATTGCTGCGTGTGACATTACATCGTATGTAATACCCTTTCGGTCACTTTAAGCGAGCGGACCAGCTGCACTCCCTCCCAGCCTCTTGCATACCCCCAATCTACTGGCTCAGAGGAACAGAGTGAGAAAGCTTTGGTGCTGCATAAACGTTGTTCAGCAATAGCTAAACCACCGCATTACCAACACTGAAATCCACAACACAGTACCACAGGCTGTTGTGAAGGATGCTGACTTTATCTCAGCCAAAACCAGTACACCTATGAGGATGAACATTTAAATTACCTTCTCTCCTGGATTACTGCTATAGAACATAACACAAGGGTATAACTCTGCAGCATCCACATCTTCAAAAGCTAGTTTTGGTTCCTAGTTAAAAAAACAAGACAAGACACTCAGAACACTGACAACCAACAATATGAAACATGACAAAGTTGTACCTGTATTGTAATCCTTGCAAGTACCAAAAGTTTCACAAGTCTGAACTATCACACTCAGCTTTATCTAAAATACCCATGCCAAACTACTGTTGCAAAAAACACCAAAAAAAACAACTGCTGTTAAATACCTCTCCATTTTTACCAAAGGAAATAGTTCTTGCTTCCATATCTAATACGCATGTGATGAAATCTCCTTGAGTAAAGCTGGACAGAGTCAGAGTTTGTTCTCCATTGTGATAGAGGTTACCACTGTAGGCTCTATATAGCCACATATCTGAGGTAGTGCGATGGTTAAAATCATGTACCGGCCAGCGAGACACTCCTACACATGTGCCTTCATTGCCTCGATTCTCCTTCACAATGTAGAACTAGCAGGCAAAACAAAACAAATGGAAAAAAGTCAAGAATATGTATTTCAACACAATAAAGCACTGAAAATTTACCTTATGCATATTTATGTACACTTTTACCTGTTTTACTCAGAAGCTTTTAATGAATGAAAACTAATAAGCTAAAATCATGCCCTACCTCTAAAATGACATCTTGGTGTATAAGGTCAGTCATTAAGTCTTTAAAACTTAACCTACTAGTAATTAAGAAAACTGTACGTAAATACACAAAGATGAGGTGTTTTTCTCACTCAAAACATACACACCCAGAAGCTGGGTTACAAGAGCTAAAAACAGTATTACAGAAATAAGTAAGCTTTACTCCTAATGTTCACAGTGATTCACACAGATCCAAGTAAAAAAAGAAGTAAGAGTGCTATGTTCCAAGACTGTACTAACAAGGACTACAACTGTGTATGTATCTATAGTCCTAAAAAAAACAAAATAAAAATAAAAAAAAATCACTCCAGATGATGTATTAAAAGCTGGTCTTGTCAGTCAGGCTGATGCATCTTTTTGCAGGAAAAACAAATGTTTTATGAAGTGCCGTTACAAAGAAAAAAATTCAAAATCTACATATAGCAGCAGGTAACTTTTGCAAGACAATACACATATGTGCTGATTCTGGATCTCAGGGGCACGTACCATCACCTCTACAAGTACACAACACATATCCTGTCTCCAGTCTGTGTACTGAAATACACAAACGGCAGTGCGCAAAAGCAGCCATACACTTCACTTTGGATTGGCAATCAGAAAACTGTAGCACAATCTAGGTTGGAAAAGACCCTTAAGATCGAGTCCAACCACAAAACTAACACTGCCAAAATGTCATTTACTCAAGAATGTTGTCAGAAGGGGAAAAACATAGGTAACTGTTGGTTATAAATCATATTATATTTCTAAAACAAACTAAGAGAAGTTGAGAAATACACTTATGCAACCTACCTTCCACTGGTAACACCCAGAAGTAACTCCAGTGGATGCTAAGCCATATCCTTTCCCTCCACTTCCATGAGTTAGAATCTGCCCATTCTCCACTATGCAGCACTGAGCTTTCTCAGGGTCAAAGGACACTTCCTGTATGGGAAGATTCTCATCTTCATCTTCAGACTCTCCTTGCTTCTATCAGAAACAGGACAAAATGTCTGTGGTACATGTAACTCAGCTGCACTCAGTCAAGAGAGAAGGTACAAGCATCGTTACCTGTAGCTTCATCTCTTGTTCTTTCTCCTTTATTTGAATTGCATGTTTAGCCTGAGCTATTGGAGTCTCCCACATGCAGTCAGACAGAAGCGAGAATAATCGTTCAACAACCTGGGGTGTTAGAATATAATTCAGATAATTTGAAATCCAAGATGAAGACAACAAGTAATATCATATTGTTATACTTTGCTTTGCAGGTAGATATGTCAAAATATTTAGTGCTCTTAGATAAGCAAGTATCTTACACTGAGCCTCACTTGATTCGGACTCTGAACAAACCTATGAAACATTTAAAAGTTTAATGAGACTTTTTGAAGAAACAGGTGTAAAAGCTTATAACAAAATATAAAGACCTGAGCCATTTGATCGTCTTCAACACCAGATTCACAAGCAGGCAGTACAGCTTCTAGTACATGAAGTGCAAGAAGTCTTGTCCTCAAATTGCCAACCAAGGGAACTCCTAAAGATGGAACAATACACTAATAATCTGAAAATGACTTCTGCATCAGGCATACACCTACGATGCCAGCTGCATGCCACCAGTGCCCAATTCTCCAAAGCGTAACTTGTGTATGTCTACTGAAATTAGTTTCAGATGTTCACTATGTCACACATGGTCACTATGTCACACATGTTCTAACAGGACCTATTTTTAGGAACCATGCTACGGAAATGCAGGTAACAACTGAGCACATTTCGAAAAGACCATACCTGAGCAACACTTCTGAGAAGCAATGTTAAGAAGTACTTCTGTCCACTTTGGAGATGCCATTTTTGACTGAATTGCTTTTGAAGACACAACTCTACGTAGGAAAACAAGAAAGTCTCCCAAGTGCAATTCCGCTGCATGTTGCTTCCGGAGGGCAGCTAGAAAGTTTAGTTAAAAGTTTTCATTTACAACCTTATTAGCAGTCCTTGTTACTGGCAACAAACTCTTCTCTAAGTAAAAATACAACGATCAGTTATGACATGATGGCTGACTGTAGACCTTGGCTGGCTGACAGGCGCCCACCAAGCTGCTCTCCCACTTCTGCTCCCCAGCAAGACACAGCGAGAAAATTATTAAAAGCTTGTGGGTCAAGATACAGGCAGGGAGGTCACTCATCTTTTATCATCACGGGCAAAACAGACTCAACTTGGGGAAGATTAATTCAATTTATCGCCAGTGAAAAACAGAGGACAAAATCAGAACACCTTTCCCCCAACCACCCCTTCTTCCTAGGCTCGACTTTACTCCTTAACTCTTCCACCTCCCTACCCCCACGCAGAACAGGGGGACTGGGAATGAAAGGGGGTTGTGGCCATTCTGTAAAACTGTCTCCACTAGTCCTGCTCCCTAACGGGTCCTTCCCATGGGCTGCACTTCTCCAAGAATGCTCCACCGTGGATCCTTTTCCAGCCCTTCAGGAACAGACTGCCCCAGCGTGGGTTGCCACAGCTCCTGCACGGACTCTGCAGGCTGCAGCTTCCTTCCAGGCACAGCCCCTGCTCAGGCAGAGGCCCTAGTGCGGCTGGGGGCACAGCCTGCTGCCCCAAGGCCTTCCCCACCAGCTGCCACTGGGGAATCTGCTCCTCCTCATCCTCCCCCTCCTTCTGCACTGCCCTGGCTGCCTGCAAAGCTGTTCCTCGGGCATTTCTCCCACTCCCTCTCACACAGCTGCATTTTTTTACCCTTTCTTAAGACGTTCCCACAGAGGCAGCCCCCCCAGCTCTGTTTTGGAGCTGGCTGGAATAGGTTCTGGCTGACAGAGGGGTAAGCTTCTCCTTTCTCTGCACAGAAGCCACCCCTGCAGCACTTTCCCACTACCAAAACCTTGCTATACACAGTTGACACACAGGATTATTTATAAAAGTCCCTGTTAGAGAAAATGTAATCACTGGTTTCTAAGTATGTTTTTGTTTTATGGGGAATTTTGATGCAAAATACTGTACTTCCTCACACCTTAACTCGTATTCCAAGGCAGCTTTAACAAGAAAATGTTTGTGGCAAGACCTTATATCCTAATTTCTAATTAATTACCTTATGATTTCATCAGTCGTTGCATTATTTATAAGTGAACATCATTATAAGCACAACCAAAACCAAATGTACACCTAAAACCAAGCTACAATTAAAAATTCCTTCAAACACACAAGTTCCACAAAAATTCAAAATGCTCATTAAGGGACTGCAAATTATGTGAAGATATTAACACTTTAGAATACATTTTGTGGCAGATTTTTTAATATGACAGGGTAGGGTCAACCTTTTGCCATCCACTCAAAATGCAGAACTCTATAATACAAAGCAAGTACAATTTCCTGAATTAAGCTGTATTTATTTGCAGTTTAAAATTTAGATAATTAAATTCTTATGACAACGTTTATGAAAGACAGTACTTGCACTAACTCATTTTTTGAGGAAAAGTGTTCTTCTCCTCATTCTAAACCAAATGGAGTAATTCTTATTCTCAACCTGCTCCTACTTTTAAACTGCTTCATGGATCAAGTCTGCATGAATCTGAACCAAGCACAGCATTACTTGATGACTTTATTTAATCTGATTTACAGAGTTAAGAATTACCCAACAATAATCAAAATAGAGCACAGTGGGTGAGGGCCTCAGCATTCAGTGGTTTCTTCTATTATGTTTTCTGGTATTTCAAAATTGTAAGAGAAATGATGCAAGATAATTACCTCTGAAGTCTCTCTTCTCATTATCCACATTTGAATCTGCCTTTTTTGATTCTACTTCATCTTCCTCACCTTCCCCTTCTCCAAAGGAAGCCATAAGCATCACACCAGCCTGTGATAACAAATTCTTCAGCTGACTGCATAACAAATCCAGCAAAGACTGGACCACCTTTGGGCTCAGTTTGTCAGCATAGGTTCTATAAACACAGAGAAGTAAAAATAAAGAGTATTTGAGAGGTGATCCAAGGAACAATAACAAAAAGACACAACAGTAAACTCAGAGCAAGTGACAACTGGGCTTAATGCAGCACTAATTCTAATTCATTCTACTGCAGCAGGTTACTTTTCCTCCTCCTCCACCATACGCTTGGCAGATTATTCTTATCTGAACCCTCCTTTTCAGACATTTTAAAACTGTCCAATCTTTGGAATCAAAAGATACATTTCCAGTACTTTCTAGGGGAAAAAAAGAACAACTCAGTCAATGAAACATAATCCCATGGAAACTTCCAAAGATGGGGTGTTGTGTTTGGTGGGGTTTTTTGGGTGTGGGGTTATTGGTTGTTTTTTGTTACATAACAGATTTGACAGGTAAATGCAACATGGTGTATGAACTCTGAAATGAAGATGCATGTACTAAATATCAAATAATACTCTTCCTCCAAATACAAAATACTTTCTCCATTTTTTTTTCTTTACTGAGTTAAACTAAACACTTAAGTACCCATGCAATTTTCCCTGGTCTAACAGAGGCCAGTATTCCTCAGAAAATTACTTTATATTCTGAAAAGAGGCACAATGTACTACTCTGAACAACAACTACCACATTATCAGTACTGCTTTTACACAAATTACTTTTACACAGCAACAGAAGGCCTCATCATATCAACTTTATAGAGCTAGATACAAAGCCAAAATAGCAAAATGAGGAATACTGGAGTACAGTGTTTACAGACCAGAAAGTTCTAACTATTCTGGTCCAAACTCCTCAACAATATTTACCAGTTTTATGTGCATTTTTCTTATGAATAATGTGACTAGTCCTTTTCCCCCTCCCCCCCTTCACTCTTATACTTCTGAATAATATCTATTGTCCTAAAGCAAGCTCACACAAAATAAAAGTTATTTTTAAAGGGTGCTGAAAAGCTTAACAATTAAGTTTTCTGAAAGCAAGGGAGCATTCGATACTTACCCTGTGGTGATAGCGAGGATCTGAAGTAGTCTTGTACTGGCTACTTTCAAAGCTGTGCTGAGCTGAGAAATGCCGGTTTTGGGCAGCAGCTGCAGTGGCTGTCCTAGCATGGTGTCTGTGCCACACAGTTGAGAGAGCACATTCAGCAGACCAGTGGAAATGGCCAAGGAGACATCAACAGGTTGGTAATGTACGCTGAGAGCAAAGACTGTCACCAACAGAAGACGCTGTTGTGCTTCTACGGTTAAAATAAAGTTGTTTCAATTAATAAGCTGTTTAGAGTAAGAATACCAAGACAGAAGAACAGCAGATTATTTTTTAAATAAAACTTAATTAAATTATTACGTCAAGTTAGCCTCCTTTGTCAGACACTTCGAGGTAGTCTTTCTGATGTACTGTAGCCCCCTCTCTCTCAACGCAATTTCTAGGTCAAGGTTGTCTAAACAAGAATATAATGTGTCTAGTTTGTGATGTAGATGTCCTAAGGGTAAACCTCAAACCAGAATTTTCCCTCTACGGTAAGGATAACTGGGTGAAATACTTAACTGTCTACTTGTACTTTAAGTTGATTCTCAGCTTTTCTTTCAGTTCCATTTTAATTGTAAGTGAAAACACAAAACGATTCAGGTAAGAATGCTCATTAGGCTCTACCAACAAAGTGAATTATAGAAACCTTTTCTGCACTGAAGCTCTCAGTCAGTGCACATACAAAGTGCACAAAGAGTGCAGAGTTCCCACTATCCCTTAAGGATAGAGGGACACAGCAATACCTGGGTATGCACACAGCAACAGCCGGGTACAGAAGGACAGGAGAAAGGGCTTTCAAAACAAGCCAAATGCCCTCATCCTTGGATTTGGGTTTTAAAAAAAGTTCACTTGAACAAACGAAACAAGACTGGAGACTCTTCCTCTCTTCAGAAAACTGCTTACCCGTGAAAAACCTCAAAATCACTTTGAAGTGCCAAAGATTTTGGTGACTGTGGAAGGTTATGGTATGTAGAATAGAAAGGCTGACAATACTTAAAAGCATTAAAGTAGAAAGGCCTAGCATCTGAAGGAAATTAAAACAGAAAAAAGTTTAAAAGCTTCTCTCTCTTTGGAAAAGAAGTCAGACAGATATACTTCAGTGAATTCTGGTCACTAGTATCAGGCTGCTTTGTTAAACACATAAGCCCTTGTACTGTGTATCAGAGGACATATTTTGCAAACATGTTTTTCACTTACCTATGTGATGCTTATTAGCTTGCAGAGCTCTTTCTAACGTAGCAGACAATTGCTGATAAATTTTGTGCACAGCCACCTGGATTTCAATTTGAATACTTCTCTTAGCTGCTCTGATACCATCCTGGGTCAAACAAACAAATCAGTATTTTAAGGACTGATACATTTTTGTTACCTAGTTATTGAAACAACAGAACCTATTAAAGTACATACCTGGTAGTGATGCAATCTTACACTCTCTCCTTTGGCACCTGCATGTCCTACAGTGCCCAAACCAAAGCAGCCAGCCAGAAACTGTAGTCTAACAGAAGTAAGCAATGAAGAAGACTGAAATCCTGGTACTTGACGGCTTCCCATTAATGGCACACTGCCTTTTTCCTCCATCCCTGATAGAAGCACTAAAATCTGATGAAGCGCTTCCAGACGAAGCTAAAAATAAAGGCAGGCAAAAGACAGTATTAAGTAGCAAGTATCCTTAGAAATTAGAATTAGATCATCTTTAACCTGTGAGAACTAATGAGATGGTTTATCATCAACGCTTTTTTTTTTTAGAAGGGAATTCTTTAAGTTTTCGTTTACAGTTTATTTACATAAAGTTACCAGTTCCAGTTAAGATACTTCAACAGAAGATAGGAAAAATGTCCTTAAAAGACAGAATTTGGACATTTTAAAAAAAAATTAAAAATTCATAAAATGAGCATAATGTATGAAGAATAAGAAAAGGCATTAAACTTACCTCAGCCCTCAGCTGCTGTTGCTCCATTGCAATTACTGATGCTTGTGGACTGGTGGACATACTTTCCTCTGGTTCCTTAAATCCTGGTGAATTTCCCACATCTCCACTTACAAAGCTGACAACATTTTCAATCAAAGTATGAACTCCAAGGGATCTTGAGAGATCAAAATCGGACTCAACAAATGAGTAGGAGGAAGTGTATAACCAATCCCTGCTGTGTTTCAGTCGAACCCATGAGTCACTTAAAGGTTCCACTTGGCTGTGTATTGCTCCTAAAGATACACATAATGAAGTCACATAAATTCCAGTTCACCAGGTAACACATTTTCACAGTAGGTGAAGACTGAACTGCTGCTATTCATACAGGCGGAAAATGGATATTCATGTTAATTATACCATGCATTAAGCAACTCAGAGCAAAAAACTTGATTTAAATTTACAGCAATTTCCCTAACGGGAAGGCTGTATTTCTTTTAATTATATTAAGCAATATTGCAACACGCTGCCAAGTAAGAAAACAAAAAGATAGAAGCCACTCAAACTGCTCAGCTTAAAGCTAGACCACTGAATAAAAATGCTTTGCAGCTAAATGACAAAACCGTAAAGAAAAGGTCTGCTACAACAGAAATTGTGCACTTTGGGTATTTATTTTGAGGTCTAACCATAAAATGAGAGTGTTTTTTTGTTTTATTCAAGCCATTGTATATTGCATAGTTTAGAAAAAAACACAATGTTATTTTAGATTAAATTTTTACAGAATTCATGGTTGCAGAAGGGAACAGACAATTTTTTATTTTAGACTAACAGAGAACATTTACTTTGTTATGATTCAAGATAAACAGATATATGTATATTAAATACTAATCTACAGCATGTGTTAGATATATATCTTTGTCACCTAGCAATTGCACAAGTCTGTTTTCAAGTGTTTCCTATTACATCAGCATGGCATTACACTACCTGAAACTTTACCATCACTGATAATTGAACTTCTTGAAATGAGCATCAGCCATCAATCTGCAGCATTGGAACTTAATTACCAGCATATATTTGATCTCACTTCCAAGAGTTTTACTAGAACTCTATCCCTGGCACAAATGACTGCAATGTCACTAAAGTCATCCCTTCATCAGCAGTTGACTGAGATGCATCAGTTAAATACCCATATCAAAACAGAAGTTACTATTTTATTATTTTGGTAAATGCTGTTAGCCAACTCAGAGCTATGCAAGGTACTACAACAGGGCAGACCCTGCTCAAAAAACCTTTGCATCTGTATAGATAGGTAACGTCTGGAGACCTGTGTGGAAACCTAATGTATGTTTAAATTAATTTCTAAATTTTAGTTTGCATTATCTTAAATGATCTACGTAGAATTTTAAAATATTAATCTCTCTTGCGCACAGTGAGCTACAGTTAAAATTCGGAGAATCACAATCCATTCACAGTACTCTTACAAATCTGCAGGGTAACACCCTCAAACATTATTAAACAGACATTTTCAGGAAAAAGTCACACAAATTCATCTGTTGAAAGCTTTCTTATATCAGCGAGGCTGAGTTCCAGCTGGATACTCATTCCAGGACCTACTTTAAACACTGCCTACCTGCAGCAGCTCTGTAAGCAGCTGCCCACAGGAACGAGGACAGACAGCACATCGGGTGCTGGCCTTGGGACAGATCCCCTGGCAGCCATGCTACACCATTCCTTTCCTGAGCTTTAGGTGAAATACTATTATTCTGTCAGCCAACATGCACCTCCAGGTCACCGTTTGCATCTTCACAGAACAAACATTCAAAATACTGTGAAATTTTGCTTTTCCTTTGTAAATTAGGTAGTTTATCTCCACTTAATTGCCAAAAAAATTAATTGTCTGAGCTATGAATTACGAAAACCTGTTCACATCGCACTTCCTTTGCTGTAAATAGTGTTCATGTGCCTGGTACTCCTTACACTTGCTACTAAACAGACTGCAGTGGCTTCAGTAAGAACCATCACAGTACTGAGGTTGTATTAGGTATTTGATAAAAATACACTACACAGACACACTATTTTGGACAATGCAAAGATTAAGTTTAAACAGTACTTTTCAAAGTGCGATCAAATTTCCAAATTTCTGCTGGGTTATGTAACACAGCAATGTTACCTGGTTTACAGAGAACAACCTATTTGGTCATGCTTACTATGAAAGGATTTAAAAGAAATTCTGTTAGTCAATTCTACACTTTGTACTTGGTGACAAGATTTAAAACAAAAGTCAAAACAGATACCACCTTACCCAAAATTTAATATTAATTCTTATACTACTTGTTTTAAAGCTCTCTATTAAAAACTAAGTTATATGCTGAAGTGGCAGGTAGAGAAACTTAAGGCAAATAGGACAGAGCAGAGTAACAGGGCGCTAACATACTCCATTTCATGTAGGAAGGAGTTTCCTAGCATACGCATGGTGAACAGAGGGCAAGGGAGAGGATAAATGAAGCCTCAGATTACCTACATGAAGCAGAGCTAAACCATTACCGAGTCTGCAAAACCCTGCCTACACAGCAACAACTATTTCAAAAGCCTCCTTAAGCCCTACAGTCTTGCAGCAGCGGGAGAGCTTAAGGCACCCCGAAGCAACATTAGCTTCCTATCCCCTACCTGTCCTACGCTACGCTGCTGTGAAGCACAGCACAGAATCAAAGAAACAAAAAGCAATTCCAATGTCTTAAATCATAAACTAAAGGAGACTTTTCATGGATTAATAGAACATCTGAAGAAAATTTCCTTGTGATAGTCAACAAATCTTACAAGAAAAAAAACCCCACCACCTATTAATAAAACCCTAAACTATTTCATATTTGACAAAAGATGTGGTCTTCACTAATAATTTTACAGATTAAATGTAAACCAGAGGTTGTAACTAAAAGTACAGAGTTTAAAAGTAAAGATGTCAGATGTCACAAGTAATGTACTTCAGAATTAAAAACGTTTAAGAATTAGGTCACACATCTGAAACAACGTAATTATTTTTTCCTTGAAGATGTTAAATATCAATAGAAGAATCAAAAGTACAATCGTATGTTAGAGCTTAGCTTGATTCTGTGTAATACCAATTACACAGAATTGATTGCAGCTTAGCACTTCCATAAGTCTCTACAATCATATGAACAGTTGCACATAAGAATAAACTTTAAGCTTACAGTACAAAAAAAAAGTTTACTTGTCCTTATAAGCCAGCTTGTAATAATGAGTTTTCTAAATGAATGTGGCACAGCTGCAATACACACTTCATAAAACAAAATATGTAGGGAAGCTATAGAGACAAAAAAATAAACATGCCATCAGTTACTTGCTTGAAGCTCTTCTTTTTTCTGGGGCTCAACTGGCCAAAAAGGAGTAAATACACTATACCACACAAGAATCAGAAGACAAAAGCAGACATTTGAAACAGAAAGTAACACATTCATAACATCACTTCCTCATATTATTCTGACTTAGACTTAAATATCAGCCTCACCTCAATCAATACAACAATATATCAAGCAGCAAAGTCTGGGGAAAAATATTTACTCTTCTTTTGCATTAGTACAGCCTAGGTAACAGACCTTCTAAATGCTCCACCTTCTTTTCAGGGAAGAAAAATATATGTCCCCTTTAACAGTTACATGCATATATCACGACATGTTTACATCCCTTACTCAAGCATGGTCTGTTTCAAAATGCAGAACTCATTATTACAGATACACAAAATTATTTCAGTTTAACTTGGATTTCATTTAAGTTGTTGCTTTTTTCAGAGTTGTGCAATTGTGTTAGTAAAGTACTACAGTACACACAAGTCCACTGAAATTCTTTGTTAATTCTGAATAAAGATTTATGTGAAGTAAGAAAACCCAAGACTGGAAGACTCTCATTTATCCGTCTAACTATGTTTATGATCGCACTGCTAAATATGCATTCTTTACTGTTAGGTATCTAATGCAGCGTACAGTATCCCACAGGTACTGTACAGGATAGGTGTAACATTCCGAAGTATCCTCTCTGTATCTGCAAAATTGAAAAAGGTTAATCTAAGCAACAAAAAAAACCCCAAGGGTTTAGATATGAGGGGAAAAAAAATAATGTGTTCATCACCCCTTAAGGGAAAAGTATTAAAAAATACTTTTTTTCTGCAGGAATGGAAGGAGAAGTTTATTAATTGAGAAATAACTAAATAACAGCAAAATAACAGCGAAGAACAAGATACTCAAAGGATCCTCAGGCAGTCGTATTTCTGAACAGATACAAACATGAAGGAAGAAGGCAATTAAAGACTGTAATGACTGCCTAAGATGCTGAGTAAAAAGAGAATGCTTTCCTTCCATACTCATCAGCAAGACCATAGGAAAAACTTACTGTATTAGTAGTCTTTCTACTGCTAGTTTTCTATATTGCCATTTATGAACAGGAACAGCTTTTGTACCTTAAAACATCAAGCTAAAACCAATAGCAAGATTCAGTTATTGAGGAAGTATGATCTGAATTTTGACTAACGAGTTGCTGCATTCAATAAACAGTTCTAAAACAGGGGTCCTCAAACTTTTTAACCAGGGGGCCGGTGTGTGGATGAAGTGGCAGGCAGTCATCTGCAGCTCCTTGGTTCCCCCCCGCCCAACCCCTGGTGGGGGGGTCTGTAAATACCAGGGGCCGGATTGAGGACCCTGGGGGGCCATATCCAGCCTGCGGGCCGTGGACCCCTGTTCTAAAACAAGCCAATCCACTCCCCTGAGAATTACTCTTGCCTGTTACAAAAGAACCACTCACCAGTACCCCACACGCACATTATTTTCACAGCTTTGCAAGGATCAAATACTCTGCATATAATACAGCTGAGGATAAATCAACCCTACAAAAACTCAGCTGGAAACACCATGTGTGGCCACAGTTCTGTTACAATCCAGTAAACTGGTTAAGAGATGGGAGGAACCTCACACCCATGTATTAAGGGATTTTTTTGGGGTGAAAATTCCCTTAAGTTTCCAAAATAGCACAGCCTACAGGAAAAAAACAATGATTATAGAAGTAAAAAACCTTGCTTTCCATTTAACTCTGCTTGTCAACTTCCTTCACACAGTTTATGAAGAACATGCTTAAGAGAACAAATACTTTCAAGGGACTGCTGCAAACTGCAGTAAGGTATTATTCTAAAAAACACACGTAGAAGGAAACATGATTGATTTTATTGAATAATAAACTTCAAGTGAAAGAAATGAGATGTGGTTCCTATGGCTCTTCTGTAAGACTCCACTCGTTCTTTCCCAGCTAACGCTGCCAACTCTATAGTTCAAGACCACAAGAAGTCGAAAAGTTCAGCTCTGAGTCCCTTAAAGCAACAGTGGTTACTGTTGTTTTGTAGAAATAGGGACAAGATAAAAACAGGAGGCTTCACTTTATGTTAACTGCAATCAGAGAAGTGTTTCCCACGTATACTTCTGTTGTAATGCAAAACTATCCTCTGCACTCAAAATAGAGATCTTCTCTAGCATCTATATGGCACACAGGTTTCCCTTCTCTCCTCCTCCTCATTTAGTGAAACATAAAACCTTCCACATCTTCCACTCAAAAGCAGATCATATGGAGAAGTCCTAGGAACACAAGGTAAAAACATGAATATGGAAAGAACATGTAAAAAAAAACCCTAACACAGAAATATGCCACTTGTTTCTCACAAAAACATCTAATGGTTGCTTCAGGGAATCTGACTTCAGTGGCACTTAAAAGATACAGCTGGAGAACATACTGCAGCACAATGCTGTATTCTTCTGTAGGTCATTCTACAGCAGTTTACTTGCCACAAACAGGAAACTAGGCTTTTGCTAATTCTTCCATCCTTAACAAATGTAGCAAATACAGATATAAATGTAGCTCATCTGATGGAATGACTTAATCCCTTTTGCCAGCAACTCTCGATGAAGCACAGCATAATGTGAATATGCTGTAAGAATTTAGATTTCTCCTATTCTTCACGCTGAGGTTAACAGTGAACATAAAGGTCCCCTTCATTAGTCACAGCGTATCACAAGACTGAAGATGAAACTGCAGGAGCTTTACCAGTCCAGACATCTTTGATAGGCACTGCAGTATCTCTAGCACTTCAGTGTGCTGGTTACAAGGGCTGGACAATCCAGAATGGCTGCAAGTTACTTCACCGAACACTGGGGCATGCTTCAGTTCTAGAAGGTAACCAGGATTCACAAAACCAGACACTTCATAAGAAACGGAAGACCTTAGATAGCACCAAGCTGAACAGCTTGTTCTCTGGATCACACAGATCTTTGTAGATCTCCTTCTGACCTTGACCTAAGTGTCAGGAATGCCTTCCTGAAAATGAACCCTGCATTCAATGGATGAGTCTGATAATGGGTACCAACCAAAACTGTCATATAGATCATCCAGCACAAGCAGAAAAGTTTTCATTATTGTATGCTGACTAACTTCCAGTTGCCAAAACCAGGAAAAAAAATATCTGTAAGCACCAGGGGGGTCTTCCAGTACCAGAGAACAGGTATCAGTACATGTGGTCACAGTGTTCAGTTTGCAAAAGAGCTAGCTACGTGAGATTCTTTAGGTTCTGACCAACTGCATTTACCCCTGTTTCTCCTCAGTGTTACACACCTCATCCAGAACCTTCTTCCATAATAAAATGCTTCTATAGACCAGTCGGTCAGTAAAGTCTATTCTTGCATTATTCCTCAGCTCCTGGAGCCCATGATCAGAACCACCTCATCAGTCTAACCAACAGCTCAGGAACCGCAATCCGTAAGGTATATTGTACCTCAGATCCACCCCTAACCCAAGATGATTTCCTGGATTACTTTTACAATATAGAGGAAAGGAAGTACAGAGTTCCATGTCAGATTAATGGCAAAGCTAAAAATGGTGGCTTCAAAGAATATACTGCACATCAGAGTGCTGACAGAGACTATCAGATTGAACACGGAGAATGCCAGCAGCCCTAGCCAATTTTTTTACTTGCTCAACTGATTCAATTGATTATCCATGTACAAAGAATTCCTTTCCACATCATTTACAAATTGAAGTGTAATGGGCGCTGCCAGTGGTAGTTTGCTTCACAATTCCAAAACACTTTTAAAAGCAAGCAACTTCTCTGCTTAATGAAGAAGACTGTTAAACTAGAACTCTTACATTACCTAACAGTATTAAGGCTTCTGTAATTAAGGCATATTGTAACTCAACCTAATTCTTGTTAACTTGTTCCCAAGATTTTTACAGATACAACAGACCTAAGTCGTGATTCTAGCAGAGACTCTGTATCATCCAGAGTGAAGTGGGACTTTTCTCCCTCCGCTACCTTCTGTGAAGCAGCTCATTGAGATTCCCACAATGAAGCAGCAACAAAAAGTATAAAAGCTAAAAATTTCATTTATATTGGAGCAATGGAAAAAGTGGTTGCTTGGTTCTGTAGGTGTGCTGGTGTCGAGAGGATAGAAAAATTCAAGTGGTATTTTCTGGATGAGTTCTCCATGTTCAAGCACATTTTATGGTAAAAGTTCATTGTTAGCACAAGAATAGTGTTCCACTTGAACATCTCTGCCAATTTTTCATTCCTGAAGTCACATGAGGGAAAACAGAATGAAAGTTCCCAATTCACTTGACCTCACAGAAATCCTCACTTGCTTCAAAAGAGCACTGCAATTCTAGATACGAGAATAGTTATAACCTAGGAAATACTATAACCAAGCCACAAAGCAACAGAACTTAGCACAACAAACAGTAGGCAATAATAATTTTAAATGTTGTTTTTAAATACTTAGTTTAACATCCTGATTGCCATTATGTAATGTATTATACTGCAAGCACATTTTAACTTAAACACTAATGTATTTATCAGGTCAGTATTCAGCAGGTAAACAATAAAACTTACCCCTCTTTCTGTGTGAAGAAGCCAAATCCAAATCAACGTTTCGTCTTCCACTCTAGATTGAAAGATTAATAAAAGCCTCATTTCTTTACATGAACATATGTGGCACAAAATATTTGAGTATTTAAAATACATCTCTCACGTGTGACAGTGAGAAAGTTAATACAGTTGTTATAATTTCAATCGGTTTCCTACCATTATTACTTTCTCTTAACAATGGTCGCTATTAGAAGAGAAACTAAGGTACTGAAACACAGTACTAAACATATGTTGAAGATGTACTTCCCACCTAAATACTATGTTGACAATCCCTAAATACATAATGCTAGTTTACTTACCAATGAATAACCTTCCTCATCTGATTCTGGCTGAGACAAATCAGATTCACTTCTTGACTTAATCAGTCTGTAGTTTGAGTTTGCATGGATTGAGCGACTTTCTGCAGTAAGACTTTCACTCCTGCTTCAGGTGCATGCACATTCACACGCACATGCACACACACAGGAAGAAAATAGTGACATTAGGAAAAAGTAAGAGTTGGTAGTAAAATTTAGCTGGTACCACAGTTTTATTTGGGATCAGACTATCACAGAACATCACAAGACCACACCAGAGAGCAAAAAAAAGGTCTGATGACTTCAGTTATTATGCTTATAAAGGGTATTCATAAACTGCTACTTCTTAACACCCTTATTGGTCAGCTGAACAAACAGCAACCTCAAATGAGTGACCATTCAATTGCCTTGGTAGGTGTTTCATACAGCATACAAAACCACTTCTCAGCTGAGAGGACAAGAAAACAGGGACAGATAAATGGGTGAAAAAGCACTGAACTTTTTAAAAACCCACCCATAAAATACATCCTAAAGTTGATACACTGAACATGAAAGCCACTTTGACAAACAGAGGCAGCCACCCATGATTTAGGCACTAGATTTCCAGAAAGAGGCAAAAAGAGTAAAAGGGTACTGAAAGTATATAATCTCTCTCTGAACTCCCCAACAGTATCTTCATTTAAAGTATCAGAGTAGAGTTTCTGTACACTAGAATCTTAAGCAGACTCATGAGTTCACTAGTAGTACCAGCTACACAATTCCTGTGTTATATTCTAATACACACAAAGTTCTCTCAAATAAAAGTTTAAGTTACCAAGTTTAGAATAAAACTGTTACCAAGAATATCCCAGGTTATGAAAATTAAAAGACATCAGGTACTACTTACACTAAATTATACACTTCTCCAATTCAATGAGCTGTCTTGGCTTTATTTTGCTATTCTTCTGTATCTAACAACAGTGTCTTACACATGCCAATATGTTAGGAATATTTATAAAAATCAAATACAAATGGCACTTTTTTCACAATAGGCTTTGAAACTTTTGCTTTTAAACATATCCTACAAATATTTTTTGGAGTCTACTATGTAGAATATTGGTAAAGTTAAAGAAAATATAATTATGGTAATAAAAAATCCAAACACACAAACAAATTTTAGGAAAAAAATAAGAATTTTTCCAATTGCCTCAGATTATCTGCACAGGACTTCAATACTATCTATCATTAAGCCCAACTCTACAAAGTGAATATGGTCTACACAGAATAAAACTCTTATTAAGGTTTAGTTAACGTGGACAAAGAAAATTGAGAAAAATCACTGTTCTCAACAAAAGCATAAGGTTGCTCTAAGCAAAAACCTTCTTCTAAAAAAAATTCTAAGAATCCTCAGAGGAAAACTGAGGTTATTTAATCAATTGTTAAGGAAGAAGAGTTAACTCTAAGAAGTAAGCAAACCTCACCTTGTCATGAGTCCAATCCCTTCAGGTGTAGTAGAGGGAGGCTGCTGTAACTGTCCCTCCTCCCTTCGTTTCTGCAGCTCCTCAATAACAGGGCTGACTCCCAAGATCAACAAGGCACATCTGTGGATCACAGAGTTGCATGCAGCAGTATACACATCCTGACCCTCTGTCAGATCAGTGCTGATTCTTCGTTCCTGCTGAGACTGAGGAGGTGGATCATCAAGTCTAGTCCCTGTCCCAGTGTTCATCCTATCTCGATCCCGACTGCGAGCTACTTCACGGGCTGATAGGAAACATTGAAATATTTCTGTAACATGCAACACAAAAAGAAGGTCTTAACTTCTAGACAAAGCTACACAGCTTGAAATATTCATCTACATCTTGGGCCAAGAACTGGCCCACTACAAACAACAACAAATATTTTTCCAACAGTGAAAGAATACATTAATAATACAAAGCTATAAAAGAAGTCATGCAAACAGGTTAAACGAAGCATTTACACAATGTTAAGCTTAAAATGAAGAGGACAATGCAATTTGACAGAACACTAAACGCTTTCAGTGTCTTACTGCAACCCAACTCCTGTTTGGATAGCATCAAAGAGAAAGAGATTATTTCATGTTTGCTTTTTAGCAGATGTATATAACTAATGTTTCTGTAAATCTGTATTCCAGACACCAGCATATCTGCAACTCAATACTGAAACAGTTTCAGGCTTTTGTTAGCTTCAGTCAGTACGATGAAGATCCCATGAAAATTCTCAGCCTTCCCTTTGCTTAATTCTGCCGTTGTCTTAGGTGCCAGATTTGTCTAAAGAAGCTGTGTGAGAGACTATATCATCACTGCCCAAAGAGCTACAGCTCTCTTGAATTAATAATTTTGAAGATTCAGTTCCCCTTTGGAAAGGCAAAGGTGAACCTAAACACTTCCTTCAAAGACACTAATAGTCAGAAGCAGCAAGGCAGCAAGGACATAAACTAAACTCTGCAGGTGAGGGTCTGCTTCCCTTAGGATTTCTAGTAACAGAGTCATCATCACCTTTCTCCACATAACATTACTGGTCTGTCTGGATATTTCTGGATACATCTCCTTTATTGTACCCAGAAACCCTGTCCAGGCAGCATTTGAGAACGCCAGCATTTGCCCAGGATAACTGCATATCAAGCAGCAAAAGTACATAGCATCTACTGAACACGTAACACACAGGTAACACCTTCTAGAGCCATATATCATTTCATGGACGTGCACTTCTATTCCACGGTTCACTTTCAGGAAAGCCTACTGCACTGTGGAGGTAATAACACATCATATAGAAACTCAAGGTGTAACATACATTGTGGCCTACAAGATCCCAAACAGGAATATGGGAGTCCTAATGGGGAATAGGGACTATAAACACTGTCAGCAAAACAGTGATGACAGCAGAGGCTGGAAAAAGAAAAACATTCTAGCGGTATTCGGAGGAACAATATTTGGAGAAGAAAAAAAGTTATGTATCTATGGAAAATATTTCAAGTCAGCCCACTTTATTTTTTAAGCTACACACATTCTACGGTAATTTTTTAAGATATTTCTGTCTTTGAGGACACTATAGTAACAATAGAAAAAACAACTGAGTGTGACTGTACGTTGCTTGAGTAAAATTGGAAAAACTAAAGATTAACTACCCCACTGAACCTGACTACAAACCCAAGTCACTATAACAAGTTTGTGAAGTTCACCTTTTTCAAGCTATCTTCTCAAGAATTGAACAAGTTTTTTAGAAAACCCGTGAGAAAGTATTGTAAATACTGTTAAAAAACACTGACTGAAACCGCTGCATTTTTCATAGATTCAAGAAAATCAAAGGTACAACTGAATGCCAACTCAGTCAGTACACTGTTATGAACAGCATTTTGCTCCTGAACTTCAGGATAATATAACCCATTAAAGCTTACTACATACAAGAGTAACACATACCAACACAGTAAAAATTCTATATGTAAATACTGATGAAAACTCAGAGATCTATTGAACAAAAGTTTAGAGAAAACAAGACGAAACCTATTAGTCTTGTAGACAGTGCATATAAAAATTGTTGGTATATGTCAGATGCCCTGAGAATTGCCCATAAAGGCAGTCCACTTGCCTGGTATTCACATTCCCTTGCATCAGACTTTTCTGACCCAATTAAAGCACTGCATCATTTTATAAAAATAAACTTCTTATAATGTTTATGCAGACAAATCTTTCATAATGGTTTAAATAATTTCTCCATTTTACCTCAGGAGAAAAATATATTGTCCTTCCAAAGCACATTACGTTACTAACACACGTAACTAGTACTTACTACCAGCTGTCATAACTTCATGTTCTCTTTCCTCCTCTTCATCTTCTTGTTCTGGGTGTCCTTCTTCTCTATCGCGTTCTGCCTGCTCCTCCATTTCTGCTTCTTCATCAATTGTACGAGTAAAAGAATGTTCTTGAGTATCAATATCGGCAGATTCTTGGTTATCTAACATCTTGATTAAAAAAAAATATTTATACAGTGAAATTAACTCTCACCAAAATAAAAGATGAACATAAAGGATATAGGTATCTAATAAGTTTTTTTCTATCAAAAAATTGCTCTTGATATTGTGGGAAATAAATAGACAGCTGTTTACATTCAAAGCTTTAAATACCCAAGTTGGAAAATTTAGTTTTCCTTTCGTAACCATTACTCAGATTATTTGCAGAAAAATGTCCCCTTTTAATGCTTACTATTGCCAGACTTTGACACTTCAGCATCAAAGCATTTAGTAACCACATGCTGTTGCCTAATAAAATTTTCTCACTTTAAAAAGAACACAAATATGATAAAACTTACTTCAATGGACAAGATTTTGTTAGCGTTACCCAATATGTTCCCATTTTCTTTCTTAACAGTTCTGAACTTGCAGTTCTTTCCTCCCTTTTATTTCAATGAAATTAAATAGATGTACACTCCAAGATCAAAGATTAGCATATAAGGCGCACAAGAAAAATAACAATCTTCGAATTTTAATTTTAAAAATCTTTTTGATTGAGTAGATATATTTTGTTTGATGCTTTCCTTAATTTGAGCATGTAAGAGCTGACCAGCAAAATACTTACTACCCAAAAGACAATTTTCCAATGTAGGAAACAGCTTTAGACAATCTGAAGAAGGCAAAGTTTTAAATATAAAACATACAATTACATTAAAGGTTTTAGAATACTTCGGAAGGTAACTAACCATACAACTCTTGGGACATACACATCCCACCAGCATAATTCACCTGCCCTCTCCTGTCAGTTTTCTGTTCCAAAAAAACAGAAGGTCCTGGTAGCAGCAGAGGTGGCACCTCTTATTTGCTCTCATCATTCTATCATTAAGCCCTAATAAAATGATTCAAAGTTGCCATCACGCTAGTTCCAGGCCCAGTCTTATCATGTCTAACATCCACATAGGGTTGACAAGGACAAGTCGCCTTAAAGTAATGTTAGGACTAAGAAAATAAGCTGGCTGGGGAGGAAGGAAAAAGGGGTAAGGCAGGGAAGGGGAAGACACGAGGTACAGAGAGGGCAGAGATCAGAGGCCCAGCCAACTCGGTTGGTTCGGGAAGGGCAGCCAGGCTAAGCCGTGGCCTTAGGCACAGCTGAGCAATCTACACCTAACTTGCAGGCTTCTGTGATCCAGCGCACCAGCGCGATGTTTACAGGGAAAACTAGGGCTCAGGCTGCGCTTGAGTCAAATATTGTCAATCAATCATTTGCTTCAACTGATTTAATACCGCAAGTACTACAGATTAACAGACTCTATAATTATACATTGCCTGTTTTAATCTGGGAACTCCTGCAAGTTTTTCAACGAGATAGAACAAAAATACTAGCAACATATATGAAACTAACATTCAGTAATACTTTCTTAAAACACCGTAAAGCTTGAAGAACTGAAAAGAGATATACAGTCTTACCCATCTGTCTCTTGAGGATGATCTAGTCTGGATAAGTTCCATGTTCTTGCAGGCAAGCAAGCGACTCCGAACTTTATATACACAACGGTATACTTCTGCCAAGGCTTTGCCAGGCTGGTACCTACACAAAAGAGACCCAAAATGGAAAATGTCATACAAACTTTCTTTTAAAAATTTAAGCTGAACTCTTAAAAGCAGCTTTAAGTTACTTGCCTGCTCTCACCACAAGCTTGACTAAGTAAACTTGTATGTTTCAGAAGAGCAGCAAGAACAAATCTGGACACAGTATCTAGGAGTGATTCATTACTTAAAGTTGCAGTATCCCAATCTGAAAATAGAAAGGAAATGAAATGGCTACTGAAAATATATTTGTTTGTTGGAAACAATGACATTATAAAAAAAATCTTCATCCATTTCAATCTTTCAAAGTAGAAGTAGTTTTAATGTTTATTGATGCCAAACTTATTTCTTCACTCATAAATACACAGCTTCAGACAAATGTGTTTTCCTCTGACAGTTAGCCAAGGGCATCCACACGAATTGCCACCAGGGACTCAAAGATCCGAACCAACAATACAACCCCTCTTTCAAGCAAGGATACTGAACTGGAGCTCTTCGCTTGACCTAGCCACTGATCTACATGGAACTTGTTTAGAAACACACCATATTTGAGACTTCCTGCTCTTTTACACGAGGTTGAAACCACATTCAAAAATCGTTATGCAGACTCACTTTTTCTCCGGTAGGAAAGCCACCTATTAACACTAGGACAAGCTTCACTACTAACAAGAGACATTTTCAGGTCTCAATATTAAGGTTAGTCCAGTATTTTCAGCAGCTAACTTTTTAATTTCGAAGTAATTTTTCCCTATTTTAAAAAGTACCATTATGAAAATAATATTTTTCTGCTATAAAATAGCCGAACTACCAAGCAAACCTCCACAAGGCACTATAATTTTTCACGAAGGGAAAAAACCCCAACCCCTACCATCCAAGCTCCTTACAACTATCTTCACAGTATTTTTTTAAATTAATGTTAACTATGAATCCCTGCAAACTGCTGCAGAAATCCTATAAACTTGCATGCCCAGAGTTTAATCTAACATACCTGCTCCTCAGCAAGTACTACTACTTTGTATTTGATATGGTGTTAACTGCCACCATACAACTTGCAGTCTGCTTGCATTGCGAAGAGAGCAGAACCACATGAACTTCTGAAAAACCCAATTCCATAACCAAAGTAACACATATTGGCCTACTCATCTCAGATTTTGCCAACAGACAACCAGCATTTTTTACTGGAATTCACACTTCTGTGGAATTTTGCAAGAGAATTCTCTGTGTTGCTCTCAGCAGGCACACACCACCATTTGCTATCATCTTGATCTGGCCTAGCTTGGCCAGAGCTACAGACAACCACCTCTGGATCCAGCAGAGTTACAGTACAACCTTAATGCTTAGTGGACCTCATTAAAACAAGACCTGGGAAGCTTGAGCAGAAACCTAGATTTTAGGCAACAAGCATGAAGAACCATTACTACTGTGAGGCCAGTCCCCCAGAGACTTGGAAAAGAGATGATTACTCCTTCATGCGACTCCTAACACATTTAGCAAATTACTCTGCCTTCCCCCATTGCCTCCCCATCAATTTTTCTTTTTAATTCAGAGTTTCACCCTGCTCTACTAGGAAAACAGAAACACCAACAAGTGAGTAAACAAACAAGAGTCTCTCTTTTTTCTAATTTGGAGGGAAAAAGAACACTGAACTACGTGTTTGCCAAGCACTGGAATCAACATCAAAAGTACGTAAAAGAAAAAGCAGAAGAAAGATCCTGGAACATGAAAATAAATTTAAGTTTATGATATCACAGAATCAGAAGTCATTGGCAAAGAAAAGACAGGATTCTGCTAGACATGAAGTTGAAGCATGCAATATGCTTTTAACACCACATACACACATTTTCAACATCTTACCTTTACTAACAGCATAGTCTTGCATACTGATCCAAAGGCTCCTTGCTGGCTCTTTTGTACAACCCAAGGCCAAATCAACGTAGACTGTAATCTCAGGTCTCAGCTTATAATCAAAGGGCTTCTGTTCCTCATTTCCAGATAGGGCCACTTCCAGTAAGGAGCTCATGCATTTGTCTAACAGAAGGGAAATACCTAAGAAATGGAACTCCACACACTGAGGATTACAATCATCTATATAAAAAGTGTGTAAACCAGCTTTCACTCTCCATTTTTAAAAAAACTAAAATCAAGACATCTCATTGTCCAACTAGAAACTCACATTACATAAGGAATAAAGTGACTCAGCGTTACAATTCATGTAAAACCACTGAAGATTTAGGGGTATTATCTAACTCTGCTTCAATAGCATAATCCTGGATCATTAGTTCTACCTGAACTATACAGTCATATACCTACAGTTACTGCATGGACTCATTTCAAAATACTATGTCTTGTAAATAAGTTTTGAAGTAGTCTATTCAGGATCAGAGGAAGGAGAGGTGAACTAAGAGAAACAGGCCACAGAGAAGCAGCAGCGAGTGCATTATTCAAATAGGAAGGAATGACTAGAAATACTAATGCTGAGTCCTGTTAACAGTTCCGGCAGATCAGAAGGATTGACGTTTTCTTGTCAATAGTATTATTTCTAATAAATTAAAATTACATTTTTAAAGTAAACTATAATTTAAGATAATATCTTTCAATAATTATTATGAACAATGGAGCCTGTGGTGTGTCTGCTAAATGCTGAGCATCCAAGAGAAAAGCATTTAAAATTAACTCAGTGAAGCCTGTGTTACTTCTTTCACTGAGAAACTACAGATCTTTTTCTTCCATATGCATTTCCAAGACCCTTTGTAAACTACAGCATATACTTAAATATCCGTTTTCCAACTTCTTGTATTACTACGTAAATAGACAAGAATGCTGAAAGACAATCCCTAAGTACACAGACTTACTCAAACATCGTCAGGAATTTCAAAACTGAACACAAATATTTACAATGATAATTAGACACCTGCATTTAACAGCTTACCTAAATGAGGAATATCCATTTCCACTCCATCACTGAAAAGTGGAGTTTTCAACCAATATGCTGTATCTTGCTCCTCAGGGGACACTGGGGGCCCTTGAAGCATGCCACCAAGACACCGCCCAATAAGCAAAGCTACTGTTCTCTCCAGATCCACAAGCCATACCCAAGACTGGGCAGGCTGTGGTAAGGGCACTCCCGCGGGATCAATTAATTCAGGTCCACCTACAAGTATTAGCAATGAATTGTTAAATTAGTCACTGTTGCCCAGATGATAAAATCAGTGTTTCTTTTACAAGAATAGAATGGTAGTTTCATGTATTACAAACATAGTATTTTTATATATCAATACATATTTCAAATATTGCTTTTAGATTCCCACTCAAATCAATGTACATTTTGAGTTGACAGAACAAAGAATTCTGCCTGCAGCTCAAAGTATTTCACAGCAAGGGATGTCAATACATTTAAGAATTTGAAAAGGAGATGTAGCAAGACACTTAGCTTAAAAAAAAAAAAAAAAAAAAAAAAAAAAAAGGACAACTTAAAAGGGGAAGTTAAACTTCCACTACACAAAAGGTGACATGCTGATCTTTATTTTTCAGATTAAAAGTGTGTTAGTTATTACACTTACCATGAAGTGGCCACTGTAGTTCTTGATCTTCTAAAAGGGCTGCAGCAGGTAACAGTCTATTAAGACGATCTAAAGGTGGCAACAGATCTAGCAGGTAACTCAACAAAGGCCGAGCTACTGATACTGGCAGTAACAATAATGAGTTGACAATCTGAGACAGCATGCTACCAGCAGCTGATACATAAATTACATCTACAGAGGAAAAAAAAATATATTCTGAATGATATATTTCAAGCACAATTTAACAAGTACAAAAGAACTGCATGAAAATACCTCAGCTGTCTCCAAATGTCTCAATTGTATATGTTGAATTGGGGGGTTTGTTTAATAATTATTATCTATACAAAATCTATTAAAAAAATATATATATTTTACTACTGCACTTTTCAGTCATCTCAAAAAAATGTACTTTCAAGAAGAGAAATCTAGAACTAACAGAACTGAAACAATAATGCACAGACAATATCCTCTCTATTCAGTACTCTTCCTGCATGCAAAATGTTCTATTGAAGCCACGAACCAGATGCTATCCTTGGGTAGATAGTTAATCTCCTCCTTTTGGGGAGGCTTGGGATGTCTACTTTATGCAGATATATGGAAAATAAGGTGGTTTAGTATTCAAATCTAAACTAACAAGCCCTAAGCTTATGGAGCCACCATTAGTGATTTTACCGCAAACATTTACCTCTCAGTTTTTCTCCAACGCTACCGTTCCATGAGCTCTCCTTCAGCAGCGTAGCAGAACGGGAATAGATATCTGTAGCATGAGGCAATAAAAGCTGAAGGTGTTTGTGAAGTAGTGCCACACTGCTGGAATTCTAGAAGGAAGGAAACAACCATAAGTCTGTAAATGTATTTAAAGCAGTTTAACTTTCAAATACTCACAACGATTTTCAACAGGAACATTACAACATTCTGGTGCTCATGCACATTGAATTTCTTTTTTCCCCACCCTAAACAATAAAAACAAGGACACACACCTCACTGACACTGTTGATGTGGCAATAAGCCAGCAACTGTTTCTGCAGTGAACATAAAAGCTCATGAAGATGAGCTGGTTGGCTGTTTTCTGATGATGATGTACCCAGTAAAAACTTATCGCTGTTTTTTTCCAGTTCCCCAAAGGCTTGGTCCTGTTATGACAAAAGTGGGGAGAAAAAAGAACCATCAACTGCGTCTTCCAACACTACTTCCAACAATACTTTACCATGTGCACCTGTAATTATTGAAGAAATCTGGTAACGTCAAGTGGATCATCGGATAACCGAACTCAAAATCACAATTGTTTAGAATGTCACAGTAGTGACTGTGATAGCTGTCAAGCCAACATTTCTATTCTAAAAAGGGTATTTTGGGATACAGAAATATTTTCTGTTTAACTCACCAACGGTAATTGGATGAAGAAACTCATTCCCCACCCTGGTCCCCAAAAATCACAGTATGTTAAAATATATAACCCTTTAGAATTTATTGTGGGCTGATACATAAAATGTTTCAGATTAGAATCCTTCCTTGCACTATCTAGGATAGCAATAACAGGAGCAGAAGGCAGATGACTGCTTGAATTCATTCTGAAATCAGTTAAAAAAAAAAAAAAAGAGTTCATTTCAAGTACAAAATTCAAGGCAGATAGCTCAAGCTAGATGACTGGCAGAGGTCTAGAAAAAAGAACAAACAACTACCAGCCCTCACCCTCAGGAGCTAGGGATACTACGCCAGAGAAGTAATGATCTCTGATTTCTTCCACTGTTCTATTTAACTGGCTAGTTGAATAAAAAGGTGAGTCAGTTACTCTTACACTCCCCTACACTTTCTAAGAACAACAATCTGTTTCACATGCTCTGTATAAGAAGATGGCTGACCTGTACTTGCTTCACTACTATACGGTAGTTACTCTAGTGAAGTTAAACAGATTCCTGGTTCTGGTTCTGGCTATCCTTCTCTAGTGGCTGAGATTACACTGACACAAAGGATTCCACACGATCTACTCACTTGATGTGTTACATTACATTCTATCTTCCAAAAATTTTTGAAGCCAAAGCAAGAGTAATTAAGTACTTTAGTCTGGTATGAAACCAATACTACATTTACATAAGCCAAGTTAAACAACAAATACCACTATAGTAACATTAGAACCATAATGATGAGATGACTTAGCTGATGTTTGTCCACTTCAGGAGAAATACACAAGGCACTACTACTTTAGCTAAACAAAAAGAGCACCATTTTCTGAAAGCAGGGAAACTCTTTTCACCCTAAGTATTCAAAATTCATGGACATTAAGAAAAATAAATAACTAACTACAAGGCCTATACATACCGTATAAAATCCCAGATTTCTTAGAAGAGTCTTCATTAAGATTTCAGCTAGATGAGTATCCGGATGACTGCTCTGGATAGCATACGTTTGATCAGAGAGATTTCCATAGCTGATACATAATGAGGAAGTTTCTGTGGCATCAGACGGTGAGCTATAGCCAAGCAGGGAAGCTACATGTGTGTGGTCCTGCAAGCTTGTCAGAATAATGTCCAATTGCATTCGCTAAAGAAAAACGTTTAGACACGAGAAATACTCTTTGTTAATGAAGATAAAATAATAATCTAAAAAGAAAAAAGCATCAGACATAGTTATGCAATAAAGATATTCTACTGAGACATGAAAATAAGCTGGAGGACTTTACCAAAAAAATCCAAACAGTTTTTCCTGCTGCTGAAGTATTAGAGAATAGATAGATAAATATACTGAATTAGATGACCATACCTAGTAAAAAAAATCTGAGATTAAGGGAAAGATATTAGACATTGGACCAAATGCTTTCTCCAGCTTGTCCTACTTATCTGATTACTAGGGGGACAGCGGGGCAATTATTCTAATAAATACATATGAAAAACAGAAAGTGTAAAAAGCCATTAGAACAACGGAGGTGGCAGATGCAGAGCAATGACCTTCAGTCTTCCTTATTATTCCCCTCTGGTGCTGGTTATGAATCCTGAAAAATCTGATCTAGTAACTGCCAGGGGTTTTAGTCTGTACAACTACTAATCTTCAGAAATCTTTAGAAAATTAGCATCAGAAGATTCTTCTTCATAGTTTCAGTGTCAGTGTAAACCAGTCTATTCCATAGTGTGTAAAGTAAAGGATTTGACCAGGATCAGGATCCCGTGTGTACAGAACTGAATAAAAGTTTATCTCATTTTTTAATCTGAGACTGCTGCTGAAGCTTCAGTTCCTATTGCCCTGAAAGACAGTTCCTTGAACTTCTTTCCTTCCGTTTGTAGGATACTGGGCAAGTTAATTCCTGCATTAATTCTTGTTATTTACATTCAAGACAGAAAAAGAAAATAGGAACACCCCAGTCATCTTTGCAAAGCAGGGTGAAATCCATATAGGAAAAGCACTATACAGGTATTCTTCCCAGAATATAGTTAATTTTTTTGTTACCAAGACTATCAGGCTAGTATTCAAAAATACCTAATTTTTAAACTTGTCTAGATACTCTACCACAGCAATTCCTAACCTTTCTGTAGTCAAACTTCACCTGAGAAATCACGTAGTTCTCCCTCCCTCACTATATTCTGATTTAGCCAGGCTACCCACAGATTTTGTAAAGTTTGGCTTTGCACTGCATTGTACCAACAATGTGCTTCCACTCTGCAAATGAGGCCCACCTCACTGTTCAAAATGTTCTAGGGGAAAAAAACCCAACCAACAAACCCCAAACCAACTGCTTTCAAAGTACAGAGTATTTTTACTTGACCTTACCTGTCCTTTCGATAAGCTTTCCCATCTGTCAGGACCTTGGGGCAGAAGAGAATGCAGCAATTCCATTCTCTCCCGCAATGGAGGAAGCAGCATAGTTGCTCCTACTGAGAGAGTCTCGATTACGACCTAAAATTAGAGCAGCAGAAAATACTTTTACAGTGGGGGCACGGAGAGGGGGGAAAGCATCAACTCAACTGTATCTCTAAAAAACACAGAACGTCACACAGGATATATCCAAAACATCCACTTACTGTCATTTAACATCAGAATTCTATGATACAGTAGAACATTAATCTTTTATTCTGTGATGCAAAGATAATGCAGCACACTGAAGCAATGAAATGAGACCAACGTATTGTCAAAACAATAAAAAATTCTTTGTAAGTTGCTACTTCATGTAAGAGTGCCATCTCAGGAGAAGTTACTCAAGTCAGTTCCTCAGTCCACAACATGAACTTTTCAAGCTCGTTATGACAAGCAGTAATAATTAAAATGTTACAAAATAAAAGAAGCTTTTGAAATTCTTATACAAATACGCTCCTCTGCTTTCAGATCATGAAACAGTGATGGCAATTAAATGAGTAAAAAAGTCAGAATTGTGTCCATCAGAATGACAAGTTCAGAAAGTCAGAAAAATCTCTAATTACACAGTCAAAAAAAGGAAGAAAGAAAAGAGAGTAGAAGAACTTTCACATGTAAACAAAAAAGCATTACTTACTTCCTGAATTTCATCAGGGACAGAAGAGTCCATCAGTCTAAACAACAAATTTCGAAGAGGACCAGCTTGCCGGCCAAGAATGCTAGTAGCTACACCTCCAGCCAGTGCAAGTGCAAGATGATTAGAAAGCAGCTTCAAACACAACTTAAGAAAATTGTGATGTTCCCTGTAGAGACATACACCCCTGTTAATCTCTCCTATTATTAGCCTTACTCCCTTTCACTTACTAGTGCACTAAGCTTTTAACTCTCATTTGATTTTGCACATGAGAAAGATAAGTAAATTACAAGTGGGCCTTTAAAGAAACTCCTCTGAAAAGCTACTGCCGGTCTCCTTAAAAAGAACAAAAAACAAAAGTAGAATACAGAAAAGTGTCTTTGTGGACAACAATTCCAAGAGGCATTCAGTTTAGAGAACTAGCCTCATGAACTAGGAGGCAAAATCATCCCAAAACACACAAATAAATAAACAAATATATTCCTCTCAAAAGAAAAAAACTAAACTTTTAAGTAATAAATGTAGTCTTCTCTCAGAAGATTTAGGAGTACAACAGTCAGATTAAAAATGAAAAGTCAGGATATTAATTTCTAGCCCTCTTAGAGAAGAAAACTGTTGAAAAACTTTGTAGCAAGGAAAAGGATTCATAAGGACCTTTGATATTTCCAGTGGGTTTTGCAAATGTTAGTGAGGAAACATTCATGCTTTCGTATTTTATAGCAATACATTTAAAAAGTCACCTTTGATGAAAAGGCTCAAATGTGGAAGCTGTAATAACGATTACTGACGATTTGTCAAGAGGCTATTTTAAGTCAATATGGCACTATCAAGATAGCTGATTATCAGTAAGTTTTACTGCATCTCATTTTCTGGAGCACCTTCCAGAAAAGACAGATTTGCGGAAATGCATAAAGGCTCCCCATATCTAAAGCAAGGAAAATGCTTCTTGCACATGTATTTCAAAGCTAAGTGACATTTCCTGTCTACAAATCTCATGTTTGTGAGAAGCAGCTTGCATTTTCAAATCTAATGGAGTATCTTATTTTTAAAAAAAAAAAAAAAAAAAAGGAAAAAAAACCACCCATGTGGAACTCATCATGAAACATCCCAAACTGTCCACTAGTAACCTTGTCTGTATCAGACGCAAACTGCTCTGACTGTTAATACTATACCTCATTACAAAGTTTCCTAGCCTGTCATTTCCTGAAAAAAATGCTTTTCTCATTTTGTTCATTCAGACGGAAAAGTTATGCTACTTGATATAACCTGAATGACAGAATCATACATGACCTTTAAAGAGCTTTCATGCATTCTGAACTATTTCTAGCTCTCCAGAGGTGATCAGAGACCTTGAGCCGCCAGAAGGAAATAGCCCACCCCCACAGGCTAAAAATGCTTGTGGAAAAAATACCCTAACTCCTTAGATAGAAACAGGGTTTTGCCAGAGCACTGACCCCAATGCAAAATGCAATGGCAACTACCCATCTCCTGCTCTGAGCATCACACACTGTTAGCCCACCACTGGATGTATGGACCAATGGGTTATCACTTGAAGAGGGTTTGTCCTGGCCTGAGCTTATCAGTGGATTAGTCAGTAAGGATCTCCCCAAACCGCTTACAGGAGGAAGAACTGGCAAAGCAGAGATAATGTACAGAAATCATGCATTGCAATTATACAGAAAAGTGTTTTTTGAAGGATAACTCTAAAAACAAATACGTAATTCAATGCATAATTAAAATAAATTCCAGACAAAAGATCCTGCTACATTTGAGGCACTGAAAACTTCCTGTTATACAAACGGCACCTGAATGAACAAATAACCCAGACTTACACTTGTTAAAGAAAAGACTACAAATCTGTAACATTCATATGCTGTATATATATACCTTGATGAAGGAAAAGGCAGAGGGGGGATTTCACTGTTAATTTTGTCACAGTAGTGCTCAAGAAAAGAACGAAGATGCGAAAAGGTACTTTCTTCAAGGTCTACACAATAGGGTCTGTGCCATGCCACAACTTGCCTGGAATCAAACATCAAAGTAAATTAACTACTGAAAATATTCTAATTGCTTTAATAAATTAACAGTTGAGTACATGCTTGAATGAACCTATTTCTTTCTTAGAACAAACTAACATGATTGAGGCAGACTAACTTCCTTGAAGGTTGTTCTCCGCTCTCTTTTCTGAGAAGTTCTTTACAAATCACTCCTCATTTATGAACAAAAACACCTACAATGCCATAAATATAAAGCCATATGTATTTAATCTGACTGAAGCAAAAGCTGATCAATATTCACAAAGCGCTTTTTTTTTTTTTTTTTTTTTTTAAACACAAATGCCAGATTGTAAGGAGATTTTATTACAAACAGGAAGAACTCAGAAAGAGTAGTACCACTTAGTACTGTCTGAGTGTCACCTCTGAGTTGATTCTTTTAAGATAGCTCCCTTTAAAACAGGGCATTTGAAATTCTTCCTGAATTATCTTTCAAATACTAAGTTTTTCTATTCCTTTGTGTTAGTCCATATATAAATTAAAGTTTACCGGTTCAGTCAAATCACTTGGCTCGTGTCTTTGGTGCAACAAAGTAGTCTTTCAGTTACTGTATATTAATAACCGAAGTATTTACTTTAGTACCTGTTTTTAGTTTAGGTTAACACGCAGCCATCCAGAAATTTGTTAAGACATCTAAATCCACATCAGTAATTTGTCTACACTTCCCCATCTCCCAAAGTACTTTGGTTAGTCTACCCCCTGTTACACTAAAGGAAATTGTCTAAGCCATAAAAAAATCTTGTCAGAAGCACAAAATAAAAAAAAATACTTAGTTGTTTCTCCTTCTACTGCCTAACTTGTGGATTTTTAGTAGAGGTAACTTTAACAGCAGATTAAGAAATCTTCATATACAAAGAACTAATATCCAAATCCTTGGTGCTGCTAAATTTTCACTTGAAATCCGTAACAATATAAAAATAGAGAGATGGGGACGGGAGAGGAGAGAGGAAGAGAGAAGAAAAGACTCTCCGGTCCAAATCATTACAAGCAGAATACTTGAAATGCACGACACAGTCAACACCTTCAGGAAAGAGTTAAAAGTTCAACATATCCCAAAGTGGACTTGTATACAGAAAACAATATACCTGTCCCCCAATGTCATTGTTACCTGTCCCTTGGAAGAGCTGTCCAGGCAAGGCTATGGGACGTTCCTGCTGAAATCTGTTGAATTGCAACTCCATCTAAGCCACTTACTTTCTTCGGCTTAGTAATGGGACCAGTAGAGTTTCCCTGACCACACTGTCCCATTGAATTGTTGCCCCAAGCATAAACTTCATTGTCTATAAACAGAAATAAAGTAGAAAACAAAACCTGAGATACAGCTGCTTTTAATCAAGAGGACAATTATGGGGGTTTTACACCTTATTCTTTTTACCATGAGAAAGTGCCAAACAGTGACTGTCACCAATCGAAATATCAACTATCCTTGTAGCAGCCAGTTCTTCAATAAGCTTGGGTCTGAGAGCAGTTGCCTCTGAAGAGCCACAGCCAAGGCATGCACCACAGCCCCATGCATACACCTAGAGCAAACAACCACAAAACATCAGCGTCTGCTTCATACAACCTACACTTCTGCCCGCCCAGCCACCCAGATCACTGGCCACATGGGGAGGCTGTTGCAAGAAAAGAAACTGCTACACCAAACTCCAGAATTTGTAATCCATACTTTAAAAACCCACTGCCTTCGAATCCCAGTGGGGTGACACTGGGGGTCAGTTAGGTTGCATGTATGCAAATGCTTGTTGTATGACATGGATATACATCATGCCGGTAAGGGCTCTCATTTACCGCCTAAACATTTACCTGCAGGCTCTCCTGAGATTGTTCAGATTAGAAATAAAACTTTCAGTTAACACCTATATTCTAAAATACACATATATTTTAAAAAGATATTGAATCGCTTAGCCACCTGGGTTGGTTAATGCATTAAAAATTACAAGCATTTCACTGTTTTTTGCTTCCAGAGCCCACTTTGCTTCCTGAATCCCATTTGATTTTGCACTGGTTACGTTTATTAACCTCAAAGTAATTCATTTTCTGTGGCTAAGCAAGACACTTGAAAAAGTGTAGTTCTGCATGACTCTTCAGCACGTTTTGAATTACTCTAGCACATTAGGATCTCAGTACTTAAGCAATCTGTAATCAAGAACTTAAATATAAGTAAGAGTTGAATATTTTCTCAGGTCAAAATACTAAATGCTGAAATAATGAAACCACACCATCTTCATCAGCTCTCACAATTTGAATGAAAACTTGTTTTTGCCTACCTGCCCTGTTGATGTCAAGGCCAGTGAAGACTGGCTGCCAGCACAAACTTTTCGAATAAACATTCCTTGCAAGGCTTCTATAACTTTAGGTTTATATACTCTATTTGTGTCACCATGACCAAGTTTGCCTATAAAAGGAGGAAACACAAGTGGAAGGTATTTTTAATATATAAACTATGACAATTAGAAGTACCAAAAAAGAACTCTTTTTGGATTTTAAAAAAATGTCAAGAGTATAATTTTAAAATTAAAACATATTACATTTTTTATAAAACCTAGTCTCTTTCAACTGCTGTAATTACAGACTTCAGGAAACAGATATCTATTTAAAACCAGAAATATTCCTTCCATATATCTACACTATTCATTGCCTGCTGTTTAACTACTAAAGCCTTCCAAAACACTAATCTTTTCATATTTGGCAAAAAAAAAAAAAAAAAATTACTTTATAAAGTGACTTGAAAAAAACAACTTTCTTGCTTTCCTGCATTTTTTTCCTAACAGCTGTGTGCATCTGTGTAATGATTAATATATTTATTCCTTATTCTCCATTTAAGTTCTCTTGAAAACAGCTGTTTGTATCCACAACTTCACTATTTTCAATCAATGACCTCAGAAACAAGGACTGTCACTAGACCATGTCAGTGTGTTGACAGAATAATATACCTCAAAAGGAAGGAGAAAACCCCAGATCAAATGTGAAATATACTACAAAGACTGACAATTTCTGCAAAGCATTGATTCATGCTGGTTTAACTTTCCTACAACAATATTTCAGTACCACATTATTAATACCCAAAACCCAAATTCTTTCTAATTTACTGAAACAGAAGAGCAAACTCCAATATTTTGTGAAGGTTAAGATTCCCGTCCTGTTAAAAACTTATTTTGCAACTGAAATTACAGAAAGAGGGAGACAGCGGAGTGGAAACCATTCTGTATGTGCATGTCAGAGCTAGCTTCTGAACAAAATTTAAATTCCTACCCAGTTCTACTAGCCACCAATTTGATTATGAGATTTCTGTAGCCTGCGTTTTCCTCTCTTCTCACACTAGGCTAAGAAACCAGTAATACAGCAATTTCAACCTGAGTTTTAATTTTTATCTATCAGCATAAGCAAATTTAGCTAAATACAGTAATAGTTGAAAATAAATAATTCTGTGTTTGACAAAGCAACTACTGGCAATGAAAGTTAGAAGCCTTTCATTTTTGAGATGAGAAACGTTTCTTCAAGAGGCACTTTAAAATGCAACAGTTTCTAGTACGTGAAAACAGTTATTACCGTATCAAATGACTGAGTTTATTTGAAAGTTATCAGCAAAGTGGTTTTTCCACAATTGTTCATGCTTTCATGGAGCCTTCTGCTCTGTGAAACCCCTCTTCCTTCTGATAATCTTTTTTAAAGTCTATAATTTTGCAGTTAAACTTCATGTATTATTATATTAAGATTTTACTAAAATCCTTTTCTTGAACAGCTACCAAATGACAAAAAAATGTAACAACCAACCCCAACAAAAAAACCAAACTGCAAGGAGAACTGAGGCTACAAGGTAGATGAAGTAAGACAAAAATTACTCCCAAAATGTTATTTTTACCTACCATTGTCTCCTCCTCCAAATGACCACACTGTTCTCCCATCTTTGGACAGAGCTATTGTGTGTGAACTGCCACAGGAAACCTCTCCTACATTGCTAATATCTTTTACTAAAGTTGGAATGTTGCGGCTGTTGCTGTCACCATGACCTAGGGAAAAAAGAAAAATGTATGTTCTTTTTGTGAAGATTTAAATTCTGCTTATGGTTTGTAATCTCAGTAAGATTTCGCAAAACCCATATACATGTAATTGACACAAATGATAATTTCTGCCCACTTTTTGGAAAGATTCTTAGTAAGGTTTGAAAGAGATCTTCAGTAAGGTTAGCAAACATTTCCTTTTTATAAGACACACTCCAGAACACTTGTTCATACCTTACTGCCACTAAATCTTAGGGCTATTTTCTACCTAGTTTAAAAGAAATAAAAATAATTACTAGTACAATTGCCTTTAATACTAGTTGATTTAAGTAGCTGTGCTTCCTAACACTGGACAGCACGAGGAAGCTAGAATAAGGGCACACTCCTACTTACTACTGTCAGTACAAGCTTATATACTGCACAGACAAATAAAACCAGCAAACTAGTTAGTTTTAGATAGCGACAATTCCAACTGGTCCTTTCTGCGGAAGCCAAATACTTTATAGTATCACCTACTTCATAATAAGCATGAGTTACATGTCTTATAAACAGAAATTCTGGAGATATCGAAGAAAAACGGGGAGCAGAGGGAAAAGAATACTACACATGGTATACATAACTGGTTTGAACAAGTTACACCGACCTAATTAAATGCTACTTTTAGCTGCACACTGGAACTCACCATTGCATACTTCAAGCTCCCCAAATCACGTAAAAAACCCACATTAACCTAAAACTCAATGAGAACATTTCCACAGCCCCCCCCAGATTTGTAGGTTAATGCTCTAATGCAGTGTTCTTTTCTTAACAGCAAGTATAGGCTCAGCACTTCTACTGATTACCCTGAAAACCAGTGCCAGTCAAGTTTTATTACACTATCCTCATCTTCTGCCCCTGTCAGTTACTTGCTTTCACCCCTCTACTTGGTGATCTGACAGTCAAAGCAAAGACAGCATGAAGGAACTGACGCTCAACTTGAATCAGTTTTCTAAGCCAAATCTGTTGCTGCAGCCGAACCTCTGGAGAAGGGTTTACACTAGGCATGTCAGCTGCACAGCAACGATGAGGAAATAGAAACACCATAGGTTTTGTTTCAGTTAAATTTAACTTTTTTGACCTATTAAGGTAAAAGGACATTAAGTCA
Source organism: Falco cherrug (assembly GCF_023634085.1). Classification (NCBI taxonomy): domain Eukaryota; kingdom Metazoa; phylum Chordata; class Aves; order Falconiformes; family Falconidae; genus Falco; species Falco cherrug. Next base: position 22,747,840 of record NC_073703.1, read on the forward strand.
TTCCAGCAAACTTAACTTCAAGTTTCCTTGTTAGCATCACATTCAAATCAGACCCTTGATTTTATTAGCCAGTTATTCAGGGCTGTTCAAAGAGCCATCCTACCATCACTAGATCACATTTAACTAAAATTCCAGTTCACTTAAAATGTCTACTGTTTATATTTAGAGCGGCAGTGGCAATCTTATATTGTTTTACGAATAAACAAAGGCAGCTTTTCCTGAAAAGAATTTAAAAAAAAAAAATCCGTGTAAAATTAACTGCGTTAAAACTGTTTAAGAGTCTCTACACTATTTTAATACAGTCACCTGCATACACACACCTGTGTACACATGTGTACGTGTATTTAGAGGGGACAATAACAGAACAAGGCAAATACACGTACAGTATCATTATCCGTAACAATTCTTGCAAATGAATCTCATGAAATTTTAAAATTACCTAATCTTCCAAAGTCTCCTTCTCCCCATGTATATAGCTCTCCATCTTCTGTAACAGCGGCACTGTGTCTGTATCCAGCAGATACACATACAACAACCTATGTTACATGCAAAAATAAACATCAAGTTTTTACACAAACTGAATAGGAAGCTTGAAAGCTTGCAGAAGTCAAATTTCAGAATCAGTCTACGTCAATCAACTTGTTCACATGTGTGGAGAAAATACACACAAGTTAATCCTTGCAATCTTTTCTATTTAGTATTTGGTAAGTGGAAATCAGCGTACTAAGGAGACATGTTTACACATGAAACTGGCCATGACTTATTTATCAAGCAAATTTAAAGTAAAGATATTCTAGTCTTACAGCAGCAAAAAGCATCATCAGTGGACGTTTAAAACACTGGCCAAAACACAGACAGGGAAGAGAAGGCCTTGCAGGACAACACAAAGCCACTTTTCAAATGAAGCCACCAAAAACTTTTAGATTAGAAGTCCTAATGCCACAGCTAACAAAAGCAACCAGCTCCTGGAATGCCACTGCAGTTCAGCAAAATCACATGAGCAAGCTTCACACTTCATACTGGCAATGCCATTGTCACAATCACATGCCTAAAGGCCACAGTAAGTTTCAGTGCTTTGCAGAAAGCAGACCCAGCCTCAAAGAGAAGTTTAGAAAAACACAGAACTTTTTCGTAACATTTTATATATTCCAAATTTTACACATCACAACATCACAGAACAAAAATGGGTGTTCTACCATACAAAACATACCTTTCCTTGCAGAGGACCCTGAATAAGTTTGGGATATTTCTGAGTTGAACTATTTCCATGTCCCAGTTTTCCATAGTCACCGTCACCCCAGCTGAAGACTTCCCCTTCTGTTGTAAATGCTAAAGTGTGACCATCAGATCCTTTCGAAGATGACACTTTTTTAATAGACCTATGAGGCTCAAAAGTCAGTTTCTTCAATGTGGACTGATTATTGGAGTCACCCAGTCCTAGCCTCCCATAGCTGCCTTTACCACAGGCTCGAACAGAACCATCCGTAGAAATAACAAACGTACAATATTGTCCTGCTTCAATCTATAAAAGGTTAAAAAAGTAAAAACATAAAGATTAGATAAATGTAAAATTCACATATATGACTAGAAATTTGTATTTTTAAAAGAATGACAGGTTTCCTTACCTGATCTAACCCTCTCATATAACATCATGTAAGAACTAAGGAGAATTTGGACTTCAGCAAGCAGTAAAATTCAAATTCTTGAAAAATATTTCATGAGTAAATCTATTTTCTTGAGGTAAAGGATATAAATAGCGATTCACCTATTTTATTTATTTGCACCTCTTCTACAGACTACACAATTCAGCCTGCCTTCAGTTCTCCAAGACTCATGGAGGGAAATGGACAGTCTTTGAAGATATCTTAATTTCTTAAGATTAAAAAGACAACATCATAGCTTGATAAAGCACTGTACATTTTGCTTAATTTACCAAGTGGTAACATTACAGAAATACGCCTAATGCTAAAAATCCACTACCATTTGAGAGTATGCATTTCAATTACATAAAAAACAAAGAAAGACGACCAAAAGTTTTTTTTTTAAAAAGTATGAACTTGCCTCTATTGGAAAGTCAGCACACAGCTGAAGAATGACCTAACAGCAAACCAACTAACCCTGCAATAATTTGCTATAGGAATCTTAACACACCGTAAGTACAAAGCAGGTTCAAATCTGAAGCTTAGAAGTACTGTGTGTCCACGTGATGAAATGGCACAAAGCAGGTGGTAGACTGCACAGTGACAGCCCTATTTACTGTGAATTAACTTCTTTATATAGACCAATCCTACAAAGACTGTCAATGAAGGTTAAAGCAAAAAGTCTTTATCCCAGTAGGAAATCACAAAAATAACATGGTATGGGTGTATACAGCACTGTTCAAAGAGTAACCCATTCATTCAGATCACTTATTCCACTCGTGTATTAGTGTCTTGTTCAAACAAAGTTTTTTGAATGCATAAACTTGCTTTATGATGCTTGGTCCTGCAGTCCATTGGCATATAAATATAGCAGTGATGTCAATAGGAATAATTTCAGAGAATGTACCTAAATTGTCTCGTGACCAAAAAAATGCTTTTACTTAAGTCAACACTGCAAAGCCAATATAGTAACAGAAAAGCAATCTATTATATTCTGTCACACATGAACAGAAGTGCTCAGTCGCAATGGCAGAATCTGTCACTGAAAGTAGAAAGAGCATACTGTATATTGATTTTCAGAAAGCTAATTAAGGCTGCTGTGCCAGCAGTTAGCAGTTTGGACTTTTAAACTAGGCAACCTCGGTGTGAAAGCCACCAATCAAAAAGAAGACTGAGTAATTGAAATACCTTATAAACAACAGTAGAAAATAAAAAATACTTCAAAAAAAAAAAACCCACCACACCAAAACCCCAAAAACATAACCACAGGCAAATCTGTATCTGCAAATGCATTTCATAGCACGTTAATTAATTCAATCATTCCTGTTACATGGATATTGATCTGTGTGTGTCATTAAAATGGAAACAGAATGTTTTTTCCAGGTGTCAATAAAAGTAGTGAGATACTTTCAGTGAAATAGCTTGTGTGATTAGTCCTGAGCATCATACCTTCGGTACAACTTGACACTCAGAAATAAAAACTGTTAAACGTTACAGAACATACCACTATGAGTATCACTCACCGTCTGTGCATCAGAAAAACTTGGAGCAAGCTTGGGCTGAAGTATTTTCTCTTGAGTTCCTTCTACCAGTTGATGACTGCTGTTGCTACCCCAAACATACACTTCACAGGTCTCAGAAACAATGGGAGCATCACCCGTTTGAATGCTGTCAGGGCTGGCACATGTTCTTGAATAGTCTGACGCCATTCGACAAACCTATTAAGATTAGAGATTTACTACAGTAGCATTTTCATTTCTTTCCATAGTCACGTTTTATGCAACTTTAATTTCCCCTCATTATGATTCTCGGTCTAAAACATAAACCATCTGTCACTGTATCATTAGCTTGCCTAAATTACTTTGTTTCTCTACATCTTAGTTTTTCACCTTTTTTTGCCTTCCTCTTTTACTCCAGAATAACTCAGCAGAGACTGGACCATACGCACATGCACACACCAATCAGATGTGCGAGGGAGAAGTAAACTACAATTACCTTAAAATCAAAGTTTGTTTATAAAGACATACCTCTTCAAATAAACACAGAGCTGCCTCGTAAAGAGAACATAAGCCGTCAGAGGTTCTAGTTGGCTCTCTCCATTGACTTCGATCTGCAGATGATCCCTACAATTTTTAAGTGTTATTATGAGAAAAATACTTCCACACAGCAACAGTGCACCTGTACAAAATACATTAGGGATTTTTTCCTTAAGCAAAATTGAAAGCTCTTTCTATAAGCATAAGTAAATGACCTTTCTCCCCTGAGCTGTGATAGCGGCATGCATACAATTCAGGAAAACAAAGAAGTGACAAGTGCTAGTTAAACGTTCTTATTTATTCATTTTTGTGAAAATATCTAGGTTGAGAGTTGATTTCTCCTAATACTGTTTTGTTCTGAAATCCATGTAATTTGTGTTTAAATTGATTATTATTTTGAAATGACTAATCATCATTAATTTTTTGTTTACTTATCTTCCATAATTTGGTCACTAATTTTATATCTAGCCCAAAAACCAACAACAAATAAAAATGCCCATCAGGAAATTAAATTCAATTCAGATCCTGCCACTGCCATATTCTTCTCATGATCCCTATTCTTTAATTTTTTGTAGCTTTTAAAATTTATGTTTATTAGCAAGCATTACAAGACTGAGAGGAGAGGAAAGAATGACTGCTTCAGGGAAAAAGTCATTTCCTGTTTCAGTCTGAGCATGAGGCAGAAGCTTGCCACAGCTTCTGATTGCATATTGTGCAATCATTTCATAGCTTCAAAAAGATTATTCATCTAGGCCAGAAGTAGGCACTCAGCATGCAAAGCAGTGTGCCATACTTCCAAACAATTCAGCTCATTTTCTTACCACATTAATTTCTGAGCAGTAGCAAAAATGCTGAACATCTCAAGTCTTACTGATTTCCAAAGAGATATAAGCAGAGGTCCACGTTAACTGGACAGCAGGAACACCCAGTTTAAATAACTTTGAACAGGAAACAAGGCATATTGCAAAACTTTGAATTCTAACCAAATTCAGCAAAGCAAGCCTTAAACACAGTTCCAGGCTTTCTAACTTCTTTGCTATGAACGTAAATGTAAAGCGCATGTGGATCAACTAGGTCCTTGATTCTTTTCCTGAGAAAAGGCGTCAGAGCCTAACGCCAAAAGTGGCACACAGGGATTGCTTTGCTTTTCCCCTTTACCTGTGAGCGGGCAGGGAATGAGAGGAACAGACAGTGGGTAACAAAGGAAATAGTGAAAAAAATATTTCACAAAAAACCCCAACCTTTTTAACGTATTAAGTAAACTATTCTGCAAATTGGTATTCAGTATTGAGAAACTATTTGAAATGAAGATTGCAACTACATTCACAATGTAGAAAAATCAAAGCTGCTATACCTACCAAAGATCGCCGCATCTGTGATAGTATACTCATAAAGCAATCAAAGCTGATCATTCCTTCCGGGCTTTGCAGCAACTTGGTTTTCTCCATGGTGTTTACTACGGCTGAAGCACCTAAAGCCATTTCTATCCATTCAAGAAGATATCGCAAGGCACCTCGTTGGGCAGCCAAACCAAGAAGCAATTCAGAAGCTAATCTACGACCTAAAGTGTCTGCCCCAGAGTTTGGAATTGTTACTCCTTTAAGAAATGTTGTTACTTGTGATAAACAGTCCAACCCCATTGGTGGAATCTTGCTTTCATTTGCTAAAGATAAAGGTGGTAAAGAGCTCACGACTTCTATTGCAGTATGGATAACATCATTGCAAAGACTGAGGCCAGGTCCTGACGCAGGCATCATCCAACTTTGTCTTAGCAGTGCAAATAACAAGCTTAATCCAGTCCGAACCCCCATTTCTATGAGTGCATCTGTACTCGACCTTGGACGTTCGCTGACAGAATGCACATCTGTTGATCCAGAACTGCTTTCTGGTGAATGCTGCTGTTGTTTTACCTTACCCTTATCATGGTATTTATTAGAAAGTGCATAGAAGACACGCTGCAACACAAGAAGACGTTTTCGAAGTGCTCCAGCAAATGGAGAGTCTGAGCATACCATCTTCGCCAGTGCCAGCTGGCTGCTAAGAAGGGCATCCAAGTAGTGGTCCTGTTCATCACTAGATAGAGATTCCCGCTCAAAATCTGGTAACTGAGGTCCTTTGAGGCACAGCACCTGCTGAGGCAATGGCACTACTTCTTTATTGCTGACTAATTTAGCATACAAGATAGAAACTCCCTCCCTTGTTGCAATGGATTCACTGTCTTCTGTGATCCAGGAGCTGTTCAGATGTTCAAGCCATTTCAGCTTCACAGGTGGGACCATAGCTGCCATGTTGGTTTACTCCTTTGCCATCAGTCCTAAAGACAGAAAAAAACCCTGTAAATAGGTGTGCAGTACTATCTACAGAACTCACTACTCACAGTAGGACAAACCCTAATAACCCTTTAAGAAAGCAAGCAACAAAAGATGAGTCACCAAGAGTTAACAAAGTTCCACCATTTTACCCGTATAAGTACTGCGACTTGGAATTCAGATTAAGTACTAACAGAATAGTTTAGAAGTAGTAGTAGTATTAGAAGAAAAAAATAAGAGAGGCATTTTAAACAAATAAGTACATGTGTATGTGCAACTTCCTTAACATGATGTAAGATTTTTATTTTAAGTCTGCATTTGCTAAATCCACATACACAAAAATTCACACAAAGCAAGTTTAATTCTGCTGTGTTACAATGAAAATACACTTCTAATATTCTCTAGAGAAAAATAATACTCTCAAACTGAGGACAAAGATTTCAAAAAATGCACAAGATCATACACAACTCTGTACAAGTCAGTGGAGTACCAGTGTAAACCTTCATTTTACAATAAACGAGGCTGCTAATTCAGGCCACAGCTAAGGGCTCAACCTGCCAAACACATTTTTAAGTCCTGCTGTCACAAGCCATTCTTTCCCCTGAGATAACTGCTGGAGTGGCACATTGTGCAGCTCCTATTCACCCACTGAATAGGCTCTTCAGAGCCAAATATACATTTCAGCTATTCCAAGTAAATTTACAGTATCAATAATTATATATAATGTTACATTAAAGTATTGTATAATGTATGACTCAAAGTATTGAAAGCTTTTAGGACAGATTTTTAAGGAAGGGATCACTAACAATACAAATGTAAAGAGAAAACTTACTGCAGCAACACCAGTTTAGGGGGAAAGTTCAAATTGGTTGTCAAACCAACCTGACACAACATTCTTTCAAATCAAAGGTGCCAATGAATTTCAGAAATCATTTTTTGCTGACAATTTTAGGGAAAAAAATCCAACACATTATGAATTATGACATTTTTATATGGATGCAAAATCAATTAAAACTATACAACGAAATTCCTACAAAATTCCTGGGAATCCTATAGTTAAAATGGGATTCCTCATCACATACCATAGCTTTTCTTGGCTAGCACTCACCCCTGGAATCCATCTCTCTTCTGACTTTTGTACTGCCTGAACTCAAGTAACTTATTCAGTGGAACAGAAAGATCCCTTTTCCCCTTGTTCTTCCCTTGAGAGATGCAGTAGGGTCTCAGCTCTACACAGGTGGTCTAAAACATCAGTTACAAACTCTACGTGTGAAACATGAAAGCTCTGATATTAAACCACTTATAATTTGGCTTAGGTGAAATATAGTTTCAAGGTCTGCATTTTTTGTTCACTGTTTTAAAATCTAAAATAAATCAACATATGGAATGATTACACCTAACTTACAGAAAATCAGATCTTTTTGAAATATAATCTGAGTGCATCAATTTTCAAACTGAACATGGCAACAGGTTCTCTTTGATCACTTTCAGAAGGAAGAATATATCGTTGGAAAAGCAAATTATTTTCTCTACATAGCCCTTCTTTCAGGACGACATACCATAGGTGTACGGCACAGATGGTATGGCAAATGTTGCATATGGTCTTGTAGTTCCCCAGTGCTCAGTCACCATAAACCTCTCAACCATACTACTGAAAATGAAAATGTAAGCAATTTAAAAATAAAAAAAAATCATCAGAAAGTTATCTTGTATATTCAGAAGTGTACAGTATTACTTAGGCAAATGACGCTGTATTAAACTACTTCCAAAAATTAAGCTGGTAAAAGTTTACAGAAGAATTGTATGTTAGGAAGACAAAATTTGAAGGTAAAACGGGGGGGGAAATTAGGCTAGTTTTTAGTTAAGTTTTGAGAGATTGTCTCTGTTTTGAAACCAACAATGTAATGTTTTGATTAATAAGTTGGTAAAATAATGACAGCACAAAGTGCAGAGGCACCTCTATCACTGTAGACAAGTGTCACATGGAAAGAACAGTATGTAGCCAAGAAGCAGTAAGATTAATAGCTTGAGATTTCATCGTAAAACATACAAGCATATACAATTATCGAATAAAAAGTTATCCCATAAGTAGAGAATCTATTATTTGGAGATTCGAAAGTAGAAGAATCTAGTGAGTCACAGAAGGATCATGAGTATCATGAAAGAAAATACAATCCTGAGTAGCATTAACAAGCATTTCCAGAATGGTTAGGAAAGGTTACGTAAGGGAAGCAACTTTGACAGAGTTTCATAAAATGCTAATCAGTTGGATTAACCAGCTAGATTTCTGTCACCTATATCCTGAACTCATTGAAGATTGACAATGGATCATGTGGAGAAAGAGATTATTCCTCTGATCTACCCTAACAGAGAAGCTAGCCTGAAGATAAGACTAGGAATGTGGTTTTCCAGCACAGCAAATCAAAATACATACATACATAATGAAAATGAAATTAAATGAAATCTGGTCTATAAACATAGCAGAGAAAAGGAAAGGCAGGGAGGGGAGTGGCTAAGTAAGCAAAAGGAGAATATAAGCATAAGAACAAATGGGTATTTAATGATCATAAATGCATTTAAACTGAAAACCTCCGAAGTTTGTTGTTGGTTAAATTCTGCAGTGAGTTTCTAACAAAAATAGAAAACCCTTTTCAAATGGAGTATAATAAATTCTGATATACAACATAAATTGTTCTAGTTTCATACTGCCACGGTCTAGAAGTGTTGGCCTACGTTAGACTGAGGTGAGAAACCAGCAAGGCTTGTATTAGGATAGCTTCTTAGAAGGGCTTATTAGCTCAAGCACAGGACCATGTTGATGCAGTCATACTGCTTTTACAGGATCCAAGCCAGTCCATGCATCTTGCTGCAGCATGTGTCATAAAACTTTTGAGTCCACTTCTTATTTTTCATCTTGCAATTTCAGGCTATTCTGTCAAAACTTAACACTAAAAAAAAAAAGGAAGACAATATGGTTTTAGAGTAACTATCTTTTGGGATATCCAGCTACTTAGAAATCAAGTGAGGGCTTCGTTGCCAGATCCTATTCATAGCTCTGAATCAAAACCCTGGCATGAGCAGGAGAAATCTACAGAAGAGTTAAAGTGTGATGTGCACTGAGCATTTCATGTTTGTGTCTCAGAGATTTCAAAGACTGTCTATTTTAATGTCTTTTTATTGTTCACTTGCAATCTAGCAGCATTTTAGTATTTCAGGGCTGTGCAACTGGACTTAGGATACTTTCTACTGACTTCTATTTCTGTCTTGCAATAAGGTATTTTCTATTCTTGCTCCACTTGCTTAATATTTTTACCCTTATAAAACACTACTGTCAGTAGACAGCTTTTGAACTCAACAAAAACATAAACCACAAGAACTACACACATGTGAAATGAAGTCCTTAAAAACACGGTTTCTTAGTTATCATTTACACAACGTTGAAGTACTGCAAAAGTAAAAAGCATTGATAACATGACAACACCCCTCACCCCAAAATGTGGAAACAGACACAGAGTTTGAAAAACTTATCACATGTAAGAATGCAGACTGATTGTAACTAGTTGAGTCCAGGGTTCTTCTAAATCTAGGTCCTTCTAAGTCTAGGTCCGATAAAATTTTTAAAAATTAATAAATTAATAAATAAAAGAGAAGTCTCTGCTCCCAAAGAGAAGTTAGTGTTATTAATTTGAATGCTAGCAGGATTCAGAACTCTGGTTTCTTCAGGAAGATTCCTGATGTCAACTATAAATGTTGTCAAGCTAACTTAATAGTTTAATATGCAAAGCATTTTTCAAAGCAAAACAGTGTCTTCAAACTGCTCTTTTTAAAAGTACTGTGTTTAATAACCCACAAATGCTTTACCTCCTATTTTACAGACCAGATTTGGTTTACTCCTGTTATATAATCATTAACCATGGGTTACACAGGTTCTGAACGATCAGTTTCTGTTCTTTGACCCTCCAAGTTCTAATGTAGTACAATTTCATCAAAAAGTTACTACAATATTCTGAAGGACAGGTCTGTGTTCTTTGACAGTCTGAGCCCTATTTGATCTAATTTAAAACGAAACCTCTGGGGGGTGGAGGGAATCTCGCTGCCATCTAGTGAGAGGCTGTGCTTACCACAGCCGTCCTGCTCGGTGCAACGGGTGACACACAGCGCAACTTGGTTCTCTCGCAGCCTTGACGTTTCACGCTTAAACAGGAACGAACTATGCTACAGCTCTTTTACCAAGAACTACATTCTGCGCTATTAAAGCACCTGCTCCAGCCACACTTTCGCTAAAGCAATTAGCACCTTCACAGAAAGCCTTATCTGAGCCCTGGTGAGCCTTGCCCAAGTAACTTCAGTTGTATTACAGCAGACAAAATCCTTACACGTGTCTACCCCACAAAAACCAGAGCTACGACTGTTAACTACCATTCAGAGGCAGGGAACATTCTTTGCATTTCATACTAGACACACCATCTGTTTACTCACACTACAAAGCGCACCAGCAGTTCAGCCTCCGAGTGACACAGACAGGTATCATTACATGCAGTACCTTGTTCACCAAGAAAAGGTAACATTTTCCCAGGTGTCAGAGGAGGATTTGCTACCTACTGTTTGGTCTGAACTGCAACTGTAAGGCCAAATAATGCAAACTTCAAAACTCTGGTCTTCAGTGACAAATTTAGCACCTTCTCGAGAGGCAACAATGGGGATCTAGCTACATGAAGCAGTTCCCTGAATATTTGCTTTATGTTATGCTTACCCCAGCTACTCTTCACTCAGAAACTTCAAAACTTGCTCATGTACCTCAAAGGTGCAAATACAGCTCCTTTTCCTGAAAACTGGTAAGATTTGTTTTTCTCTTCCCCTTGTACGCATCTCTTAAAAATAGAGACTGAAGCTTGAATCCAAGCTTGTAGTAGTGACCTACTCTCCTACTGCAAGTTGGTCTGACCATCCTGAAAGTAACATTCAGTTTGATGTGACGGGTAGCGGTCTTTAACCGCACACTGATGGCGACAAGCTCATTTGATATAGTCCTGATAATGCTCTCTGAATACAGATGTAATTTATCTCTGCCTCTGTGGGGAGTACAGGCACAGCGACTACCTATCACTGAAGTGAATCAGAAAAAAGGTAACACTGGCTAGCACAGTTTATAGGTAGGGTTTATTTCCTCCAGCTCACTGCCCGAGGACCACAAATCGGAGGTTTGTAATTGCTTCAGAGCACAGGCAAGGACATCTCATTTCTTTTTCAGTGCAGGCAAAAAGAAAATACGCTTGACTTTGAAAGACCATATGAATTACTCACTGATGTTTTACTATATCTAACCACTATAAGGTCAGCTCACAACATGGAAGGTACACCAGTGTGTAGTCCCACCAACTTGCTAAACAAGCTGATCACATGGCTGATCATACAGCCAAGCACAAAGGGAGAAGGCAGAAACGTGACAAAAAGTGGAGAAAGGAAATACTTTCCTTTAAGTGGCAGCAGCACAAACCTAGAACAGTCTTAAATGTATCGCAACAGCTTTATAGAAGTATTTAACATTGGAGTACTTAATTCAAGCTTCGAATTCAAAGTTCCAAGAACTTTCTGGGATTTCTATTTTAACCAAAAAAAAAAAAAAAAGATCTTTTTGAAATTGCAACAACTGTTCTTGCTTTAAAAATAGCCCTATCACATTTTGTTATGTGTTTGTATTTTCAGGTTTTTTGGACTCCAATTAGAGAAAATATTCCTTTCAGCAATCTGAAAATAACTTAGGCTGCTGTCAAATCACTAGCCAACATTTTACGCATAGAAAACTACCAAATCATCCAAGTGAACAGCTCCCAGTGGCTAACAAAAAGCTACCATTTAGCCAAGACGATGCCTTGAACATTACCTATTACATAATTTCCACATACATAACAAACTTTTTAAATCCCCATTATTATTGAAAGTTTTGATATTTACTTTATACAAAAATGTATCTGTCCGGTACCAGGTGAAGAAAAATCTATTCATATTGACAAAACATGAGCCACAAAAGCCCAGCTCTCCTTCCCCTATTCCTTGTTTTCTTCTCCTCCTTATAAAAAAAAAAAAATATTACAAAATGAAGTAAATAGTGAGAATTTGCAATACAACTCATTTGTCATATCTTTGAGAACCAGAGTTCCTGTTGGGCAAACAGCCATTATGGGGGAGTAAAAGCCCACATGTTTTTCACTGTTGCTGATAGTAAGTCAACTAAAATGGACTTAAAACTCATAGCTGAACAAGGATTACAAAAGTGTGTTACCAAAGTTAACACCTATTTCAAAAGCTTATTCTAGGGCACAGTTAGGGCAAAATGGAAATATCAAATCCTAAAAAACAAGTTCTATGTAACCTGGATGTAGAATTTTTTTCAAAGTAGCAATGGCAGCAAATTAAGCTGCAGTAGAAAAAATCTGAAGGTAACTAAGACTGCCTTCAGAGCTTGTTTGCTAACTCAGAATTCAAAGTTTTTTGTTATAAAGTTAGAAATCAACATGGGAAACTTCTGCCTAAGAGTTAACTTCTGTGAGAAAAAATAATACTTACGGAACACACTTAAGTAAGTGGAAATGCTAATCAAGTGCAGCCAATGAAAATTTGTTCCACCAGGAGTAAACAAGAAGCATGAAAGAAAAGCAAAGATACAAGCTTGAGACTACCTTCAGCAAAACCCAAGGCAAGGTCAAAGGTCATCTGCATTCCTTATAAACATTATTTGGACAAAAGAATTTGGGTATTTCTTATCCAACTCAATGCCTGCCAAGAAAGCAGCTTTCATTAACAAGTGTTAGGAGGAAGACTGAAACCTACTGATACTGCTGGCAGTTCCAAAAAGAACTGCTGCCAAACAGAAGATGGAAGGAAAAGGCATCTGTCCACCACCCTCTTAGAAACTGCTGTTAAAGTTGGGGCAAAAATGATGCTTAATAACCGTGAGTCACCGACAGTGCTGCAGCCTCTACAACTGAACTGAAGGAAAGGCTCAGACTCACCAAATACTCTAACTGAAGCATCTGCAAGCTGCAGAACAAAGCAAGCTGTTAGTCACCCTTCAACTGGGGCACTAACCTCTGGTTTCTTCTCTTATATCATACACAAGTGTATGAGAAGAAAAGAATTTTGAAATCTGTGAAAACAAGAGGAACATAAAGAAGAGGGTTTTTTTCCTTAGCTAAGAGGAGAGCAGAACATTTAAATAACAAAAGAAAATATGCCTAAGAGAACATGGAACTTACTTGCAGCACAGACAAATGTTCTTTGTCCTTTTAGTTTTAGTCCACCACCTAAAACACACCCAAAGACAAACCTACAACTTCCAAAGCTACACCTCACTGCATAATGAATGACCATTCCCCTATGTTTCAGATTCTCTGTTTTCAAGCATAAAAATAGAAAGCGGCCACCTCTTCTGGTCTGGTCATGGTTTTCCCCATTATGTAAACAAACTAGCTAACACCAAATACACAAATTACCTCATGCTATTATCACTCAAATTCTAAGCTCAGCACGAAGTCTTCACATCTTGCAATAATTAATAAGCATAAAAAGATAATAGGCTGCACCTCAAATTCAAATAAATCAACTTACAAACAAGTCTAAGCACCACAATGCTATAATAATGAAATGGTTCACACACATTTCCATGTGGCCAAGAACTCAGAGAGAATGAAAGTTTACAACTAATTTAATATCCCCTTTTTCCATATATTTCTGTTCATCTATTTACTTACATGATGATTTTAAAGAGGTTTTGGTTTAGACAGTGTGTGCTGCATCTAGGAAAAAACCAAACACAAACCCAAGAGCCTACAAGCGTTTGCCAGCAAGACAGAGTAAATGGTAATACTAATTAATACATTTAAGATCTTCCCTTTTGAGTTAAAACATATGGGAAAAGAGAAAAAATTGTCATATTTCAGGGACAGAATGCAGTCTTTAGTGGCCTAGCAATGTTTTTAAAGAATTTAAATTATACTGTGTTTGAGTTTGGTTTTCTTAAAAACCACCAGCTACTTCTTACAGAGCACTTTAAATATTCATTTTTGAGATCTAAGCTTGCCTAAAATAACTAATAAATCAAACTTAGTAAAATGCAAAAGGCCTGCTGGAAGTAATAATTAAGTACAACAATCAAACAAATGAGCTTTAAATTAAGGTTAAGTTTATATTACTCATGAAACTAGGCCAAACAGTGAATGCTCTTACTGCTGAAGAAAACCATGTATTTTCTAAGGAAGTAAGAACTATCCCTGTATCTTAAACAAGAATAAAATAGGAAACTGGAAACGAATCTAACTAAATTTACAAGTTTTTCCCATGAAATGGAAATAAACTATGAAGTGATAAACTCTGTCACCATAGCAATTTAAACACTCAGAAAACAGAAAGAGGAACTAGATCTTGCAATTAATCCCAGCTTGTTTATTTTACTTATACACAATACTAAGCCACTGACTGCACCAATGCATAAGCAACACCCTGATGTAAAACTGACTCGGAGAGGGGTGTGTGTATATATATTATAATTAAATAGTCGATGTTTATGTGTCTGAAGCACAAATAACTGGTGTAACATTTATTTATTTCCAAAAGTGGAGTAATTCTTTAAAAAGTCACAGTTAACGTCAAAGTGAAATTACAGGAGAAAATATATAAAATGTATTTTTGCATTTATATAATGCGCCATACAAACAGTAAAATGGGGCTGGAAAGTAACAGTACATTTACCAGTCACTTGCCGTTACCTTCTAAATTGTCTATGGAAAATGCAGATTTTTCTAGAAGGGGAACAAAGCAAACACTAAAGAGCTCTCATAAACCCACTCGGTTGGCTCAGACATGAAGACCATCAAATCTCTAAGAATGGGTTTTTTTTCCAGATTTTTACTACAGCTCTGGAAATAAAGAAGTTTCTAGATCTTCTCACTTGGAGGTAAGTGGGACAGCTTTGATCAACTTCAAATGCAAGCATAAGAAGCTCACTAAAGTGGAAAAAAATTACAAAACAGGTTAATAACAGAAGTTCTCAACTTCAACACAAAGGACTTGGGAATCTGGAAAGTGCAGCAAATAGTCCTGTATTCCAAGGGGGGTGGGGGGGGGGGGGTGGGGGGTGGAGATGGATAATGATAATAATTTAAAAAGGACTTTAGCACAGAGTTGAAGGTCAAAGCTTCTAAGGTTATAAATGTCCTTTTTCTGAGCTTAATTGGAAAGACTGGCCTTGGACAGAATGTGTACACAACTTCCCAGAAGGAATTTCCATAGTCTTCCCTTTCCATATCAGCTTGGAAATTATGGGACGTATTCAAATTTGTCACCAAGAACTGCCTCCACACAGCTGACAAATTTATCCTAATTTAAGTAAACAAGAACGCCCCTTCTAGGGTTTCTATTAAGAAAAAAAAAAAAAGGTTTCTGAGGAGGTGCTGCGTATAGATCTAAGAGATCTATAAAGCGATACATTTATCACAGCAGTTTTATAACCGCTGTGATAAATTAAAGAAAGGTGGAGAAGGGACAGAAGCTATATAAAGTGACTAGAGTGCAGACACTGTTGCTTCTTTTTGAGGGAGGAACAAAGAGACAAGGAACAGCTCTAGGTTACTCCAAAGAAATAAATAAATTCCTGCAAGAAGAGATTTAGGTATGAGAGTCCAGGCAAGAAAAAGTAGTGGGTTTTGTTTTGTTTAAAAAAAGGTTGTACAAAAGATCATTAGAAAGTGGAAGACAGTAATGTTAATATTTTAAAAAGTAGAGAGTGTAACAGCAGTTTCCCTACAAAATGTGTTTTGATTTTTTCAGTCCTTAGCACACACATTCAGTTTATCAACAAACAGAAACCTCGTAAATGGTAAATGTGTGGAAAGGAGGAGTCGATTTTAGGGCTTCCCCCCCGCCCCCTTTTCCTTTTTTTTTTTTTAAAAGCATCATAAGGCCATGGACCTGTTGGAATGAGTCCAGAGGAGGGCCATGAAGGTGGTCAGGGGGCTGGAGCCCTCCTCCTATGAAGGCAGGCTGAAGAGAAGGCTCCAGAAAGAGCTTATAGCAGCCTTCCTGTACCTAAATGGGCTGACAAGGAAGCTGGAGAGAGACTTTTTACAAGGGTCTGTAGTGACAGGACAAGGGGGAATGGCTTTAAACTGCAAGAGGGGAGATTAAGATCAGGTATTAGGAAGAAATTTTTACTGTGACAGTGGTGAGACACTGGCACAGGTTACCCACAGCAAGCAGCTGTGCATGCCCCATCCCTGGAAGCATATAACTGCTGCCCAGACTGCTAAAATGAATAATTAAACTATCAACTCAGAAATGTAGGTAAATTTTCAAGTACAGCGATTTCCCTTTGCTTGTACACACCTGAACCTTCCTGCTTAATTTTTACAACTTTGTGCTTTTCTCCCTGTGTGCAAGGTCTAAAGAAGTAACCATTGTACTACAGAGATAAAAAGCAAAACTGATTTTACATCAAGTGTTGTTAAATGGACACAGTAAACAAGGGGAATATATTTTAGCCTGATCTTGAGGCATCACTTGTCCATAGAGGTTTTCCAACTTCGAAAAATCATTCTTCAACTAATAGAATTACAAGTTTCAAAGTCTTCTATGGCTCATGAAAGTCTATCTCTCTGCTTTCTCCTGAACAGCAATAATACTTCCTGGTAAGCATACTTGACAGCATTTTCGCAGTCTGGCACTCAAACAGAAGCAGAGCACGAATCTTCCTTCTACTTTTTTTTGTTGTTTTTTTTTTTATATATTTAATTCTTTCAAAATAAACCCCAGATACATCTTTATGACAATCAAAAATACTGGAAACACTGTGTCTCGTACAAGGCCCATCTCTGTAACACAAGTACCTCATCACGACTTATACAACTGAGGAAGGTTCAATTATCAGGTCATCATCACAAACCCCTACAATTATAAATGTATACAAAACCCAAATGCCTCTCAAAGATTTGGAAAAGCGCTGTCATATTCTTCTGCTCAGAAAAAGCATGGCATGTCAGCCAGAGAAGTAAGAGGAGAGAACCATGTGCTATAGGAAGCAGTATTATGACTCAACAGTAAGTTAGTACAATGTTTCTGGAGAGAAAAAAACATATTACCACTTACAATCATAAAAAGATTTGAGCAACTCTTAGAATAACGAAATTTAGTATACCATCCAAACTCTACTTTAGCTAGTTTTATTTCTCCCTACAGTGTCAGCTGAATAAAATTCACTCCCTGCATAAATGATTAGGTATAAAGCAATTCAGAACAGCTTCAACAGTCTACCCCAAAAGCCAGAAAACATGTGGGAAGAGCTAAAAAATTACGTTAGAACTTAGAAGGGTTAAGTTATAATATCCTGTAGCAAAACAAGGATTAATTTATAGAAAAGTGAAAAAATTTAAGTATGACCCAGAAGCTTCGAATTTTGGAAACATGAAGACAGCACCACTTAGTGAACGACAATCTGAGAATCAATATGCATAAAAATAAGATACACTATCTTCAATAAGTATGAAGAAAATATCTTTTCTTAAATCAGTGACTCTAGCACACACTGGAGGTATTAACAAGATCAGAATTTAACAAAGCTACATATTAGCACATTTTTAACTTAGTCTGACTACAGCAGAAATCAAACACAAAAACAACTATTCTGACAGAAGCTAACTGCTCAGACTCTTAAAACTGCTACAAGAGCAGCTGAAAGTTTCATTTTCTGCAAAGCTCTTGAAATAAATGCACCTATAAAGCAAACATTACATGTTCTAAAACCCAGAGTCTTCTCAGAGGAAAAATAAACCTCACAAGTACTCGCTCGCTCGCTCCCTCCCTCTCTGCAATTAGCAATTTCAGCAACCTCTGTAAGACGCTGACTACACTTAACTTCGTTTTAGGGGAACCTAATTACAAAAGCTTGTAACACAAGAAGTTGGAAGTCTGTAGAGTCAAATCAAAGGCAGGAAACCCCAAAACTAAAGAACGTGCAAAGAACTGGCTGTAAAACTCACACGCCTCAATTCTATTTACTGTCTCACTGCAATGTTATACCACCTTTCACCAATGGACAGGTAAAGATACTTTCTAAACAGAGTGCAAAGAAAACAAAGTTTAACAAATAAGCAGATTTGTGTATTTCTAAAGGACAGAGTTCTTCAGTGTGTGTTCACTGACAATGACCCTTTCTCAAGTTCACAGCACTTTCATTTACTGTTTTCAACATGAGTGGTCCTAGAGTAAACTGTGCTAGAGGAACTTTAAGCATGGTGTTACCTAAGTGGTTTCTGAAAAGGATTAGAAAATTGAGTATTTAGACAGATGGCAGCCAGGGCACACTACAGCTCTTAATATTGCTGTAAGTAGTTAAATCTTTGTTTGTAACAGTGAAAAATAATTTCTGCATGTGGGGCAGAAAAATCAAGCTTTTTGTGGCTTACACAAAACTTGGGAAAGATTTCTTAATGAGAATAATCAGGTAATTCTACCAGCTGGTTAAGAACGTAATTTAATTAATTCACCGCAAGTGAGACTGACTATTCAAGAACAACTTATTTCTGAGATCTTATTTTAGGTAAATTCTTAAGAAAGCAGTTCTCTATACATAGCCGATCACAGGTCTGGAACAGTTAAAATTTATTTGAAGCACAACTGAAAACCTGATGCAGTATGTTTCTACTTACTGCCCTGCTGTGATGATAATACAACAATTCCATCATGCAAGTGGAATCTCTTCAAAGTTACAACATTTAGTTTTGTAGCATAAGCACTTAGAACTCGTATACATTACTTTGCTAATTCAAATCAATGTAATATTCTTACCAGTAAACCAAAGTCTTTATTCTGTATCCAGGTCTACTAAATTATCATCTCAACATTCTGTCCAATTCCTAATACAACTATGACACACAAAAAATGTCGTTATTTTATTTCTCCTTTGTACTTTCAACTGAAACCAAAGATTCTCTCTTTTCACAGAAGCACTACATACCTCTTATCATCTATATCATATTCCTTTGCTTTTTTCCTAGTTCCTTTATTGCTATATGATCACCTACACTGATATAATGGCCTACCTCTAGTATCTGTATATATGTGTGACTCCAGAACCAAATGTGGAATTCAAGATACAGATGTACCTTGGATTTGTGCAACAAGACGACTCTTTTCTGGTTTTGCCAAATTTCAGTCCTAACATTCCATAAAACAATGTATTACCTGAAATTTTTACCATTCCAGTCTTCCATACTTCTTACAAGGGAAGCACAAAGTCCCAGTCAGAATCATGCTTCACATGCTACCAACTGTTAGAATGCAGCAACTTCTGCAATCCTCAAAGTTTTACAATCTGAAAGTATAACTAAAAACAAAGCAAACTCTTTGATTTGCTTTCCTCTTTTCATAAGTATAGGGTTGTATATATGTGGTTTAGCTGCCAATATCAGGGCTCCAAACAACACTTAGAGCCTTTTTCTTGAAAGGTAATTTAGAAACCAGGAATATATAAAATTAACTAAAATCCTGCCTTGTCATAGGCCAACAATGTAAAACCCACAAGATGTTCCATATTACTCATGGCCAGGGCAAAGTGTGACAGTTAAAACCAACATTAAAAGGACATAACGTTGCCTGAAAAGAGTTATTTGTTCGATATTTTACTTATGCCAAAAAGCACTGTAAATCATGTGCAAGATAATGTTCCTCAAACATTGGGGTTTTTTGGCCAATACATTTAGTCTATACGCAGTGTCATGACAGGTGTGAGGTGAATGGGAATCTATACAAAACAGTCATGAGAAAGAAAAAGAGGAAACGATAAATTAGAAAATACTGACACTGCAGAGAAATTACTACAAATTAACAGCAAATTGAAACTAAAGAGACAAAAAGAGACATTAAAAACAGAAAAATAAAAGGAAAAAGGGAGAGGCGCTAGATAATAGTGGATGGACACTAGAACAATGCAGGTAAAATAAGCCATGGTCTCCTACAAATCTGGAACAGCAAGATGACAACCAAAAGAAACTAAACCAGAAAGAGCAAGCAAGAACAGCAGCTACAGCACATTTTTCTTCATTTGTAAGAAAAATGTTACAATGAAATACACACTAACATTAACTGATTTCTGTGAACATCTGTCTCCACTGGTCACAATATCCACTATCTTTCCTCCTTATATTAGCCTTCTGCTCATCGCACAGAAACCAGATTACTGATACCCTAATTCAGATTAATTCCGCAGCCACCTATCAACTTTTCTTTCCAAAAATTAAATTCCATCTAGCTTTATAATAATTGTCAGGTAAGCCATGCTGAAGTTCTATGGATGTTCTTCCAAATTTAGTCTTCCTACATGATTTTAGGTTGCTTTAGGATTATTTATTCACTATCAGGTCTACTATTGAAACCAATCTAACCTTATGCTTTTTGCTGGTCACCATTGATCACTTTGAAAATGTTTCAGGAGACAGACAAAAGGAGGACAAAATTATTTTTAAGTTAAAAAAAGTTAAATCTATTTGCTCGCTTGCCCTTATATTAATAAAGAAAATGATACAGAAACCTAAACATGGTTTGTGAATGTAAACCCTGATATGCTTGGGTGCCGCACGAAACCTACCCAAGCAGAACAGAAATAAAAGTTTATTATTACTACTCAGCAGAGAACCTTACAAAAATCAATTTAATCCATTACTTCTTCAGATGCATAAAAGTACACTGAAACAAAAGCCAAGAATGTAGAAGCCAGGCCACATACATAATCATCAAAAGCAGCTAGTAAAAAGAGGAGCTGAGAAGCAGACATCCCCATGCATCAAAAACGTTCCAACCATTTGTGGAAAGAAAGGTGCCTGATCTTCAATTGGGAAAGAAAGGCCTGAAAACACTGGTGAGATTTTTACCACTACCACTCCTGCCCAAAGGTACCATCGCTCGTACTTCTTATAACTACTGCTAACCATGTAGTTGCAGTATTTCCAACCACCGTAAGCTACAGGAACAGACATCTTGTAAAAACCAGAAAAATTATTATGATATATTTACTAGTAATCATGATTTTAAATTGAGAAAGTCAGCAATGGTCAGACTGCAAAATCCACATACGTAATTTAAAAGTTAATCAGATCAGCACTCTCATTTAACTTTCAAGTTAGCGCTGATGTAAGTGGAGGTGGACTGCAGCCTCTCTAAGATATATAAAGGGGGCACAGAGGAAACACGGAGAAAAGACTTCTTATCACGGCCGGTAGTGACAGGACAAGGGGCAATGGTTTCAAACTCAAAGAGGGTAGATTTAGATATTAGGAAGAATTTTTTTATAATGAGGATGTTGAGATACCGGAACAAGTTGCCCAGAGCAGCTGTGGGTGCCCCATCCCTGGCAGTGCCCAAGGCCAGGCTGGACGGGGCTGGGGGCAGCCTGGGCTGGTGGGGGGGGGGGGGTCCCTGCCCATGGTGGGGTGTTGGGACTAGATGGTCTTTAAGGCCCCTTCCCACCTGAACTATTCTATGATGCTGTGACTGTATGACCTCCAGAGGTGACTTACAACCTAATCATCTGATGGTCCTCTTAGCAAGTTTTTTATTCTCTTGTCTCTGGAATACGAGTAAGATGTAGGTAATTACACTTTAAAATACAGCTGAGCCCATTTGTTTTAGTATGCAATTTCTTATTTCAGAGAGTAAAAAAAACAGTATTCAAAAGCTAGACTGCAATGTAAATGCAATATAAGCAAAGTACACACTTTGTGTTAACATTGCCATTTCTTGACTCAGAGTACTCCCAGTGTAACTAACGGAAAAAGAAACCCGTGTTATATAAATTCATGCATTTGTAAGGAAATGTTTGAGGATGGTATTTCTGTATTATGCAGCACTGACAGAAAAAAAATTAAAAAAAAAAAAATGTATTACTAGTAGGGAGGACTCAAACTGCAGGCTCTTCTTCAAACAGTAAATTAATTTCAGCTCCCAGCAGAGAACATGATTGCTTGAGCTGCCTGAACATACTCCCAACAAAATCGATCGAGTCAATCACAACAGGCAGTCAAGGCCATATACCTGGCCAGTTCCCAGGCCAGAATTACACTCACTGCTTGTTGACTGGCAAATTTCATAGCCACTGGGTTCCAGGCTATTTTTCCCTCCCCCCCTCTTCAGAAATTACAAGGGTTACTACGAAGTTACTATGATGCACAGTATGCAGCTATACCACACTGCCAGTTACTTCAGCAGCCCTAGGAATGTAGAGTTTCATCTTCTGAGGGCTACTGTAGATGTTTTTAAAGAGAAAACACCTACTAGATTTGAACGTTCCATATGACTGTCAACCACTACAGGGAGACAGGAAAAAAGAAAACCTGCCAGCAATTTCTGAGCTTGCACACTTCTGAAAACCAGTCATGAGAAACATAATCAAAACAGTGCCCACCACTCACTAACATGATTTTGAAACCAGGAAGCCAAAACAGCCATAGACAAATGCACCCTACATTTAACTAAAACATACTAGTGCAAAATAAAAAAATCTTTCATGTTCTATAAACAGAGGAAGATTGAGTATCTGTACAGCACCTAAATGAAGACTGTTGTATTGAAAGGATAATGACCTCCTAAAACCTATGACCAGAATCCAATGCCTCCTCCACCAAGCCATCCTGAAACACACACAGTTTTTGTCTCCATTACCTGTTTCTAAAATGGGGATAGAAGTGCTTCTCTAACCCATGATAACTGCAAGAATAATTACACTAAAAATGAAAGAAAGATTGGAATACTATAGGTGGTGAGTCTTAAAACAAAACTGTATCAATGTATCTAGTTTTAATTTTACTACCAAAATACAAAGACTAATTTCGCATGTAGTTTTTCCCTATCTGTAAAATGGTCCCACTCTAGTCATCACTGACACTTTAAAACATGCAGAGCACCCCTGAATGCTTTTCTTCAAAAAGGCAAAATTATGGCTATCTGAAATCAGTAAGCTGAAGACAAAAAACAACTGAGATTTTTAGTCAGGCCACTTAAATCAACTAATTTCCACCTCATTTTTCTGAAATAACAAAAGAAAAAGCTTTCACTGGTAAACTGTCTTTCAGTTCATGGATTAAATGAAAAAAAACCCAAAACATTCTGTGTTATATGCCCACTAAGCCAAGCAGTCCTTCAGCAAAAATAAGTCAAAGACATTATATCCCTATTATTTTTAATTAACGCTTAGATAGCCATACCTCCTTTACACAGATTGCAGAAAAAAGATTTCAACATCCCCACTCCCCCTTCAACTTACATACTTCCAGCCGTAAAAACACGGTTATCCTTAATGTTCAGACAACAAACAAAACATACACAATACATTTAAATAAGAACATAAGAGCAGAGAGGAAAGCCTCAAACATACAGAAGTTTGTTTATACTCGGACACGAGGAGCCCTAAGACATTTCAATTCTGAGCAACAACTACTGTGTATAAAGCCCCCTAACAAATTCCTTGTATGTGCAAGGATACAGGAGACCGGCAATGCCCTTCATCTATCCTGTAGAACATTAACACTGGACAGCTTTTAATCTTTCATACCACATCAACAGATTCCTCTAGAGTATTGGTGAGCAGTAGCAGGCTGACCAGGTA
The DNA here is from genome assembly GCF_023634085.1 of Falco cherrug. Lineage (NCBI taxonomy): Eukaryota > Metazoa > Chordata > Aves > Falconiformes > Falconidae > Falco > Falco cherrug. The sequence goes on from NC_073703.1 coordinate 22,771,472, forward strand.
GACAACCTACTCTTTCAGATTAAACATCTATTATATTTTTCCTCATAATTATGTGAGACTCAATCCCGACATCCAAGTCCTCAGCAGTCCCACAGCCCTATGCAATGGAGAAGATGTGGTTTATAGGGGACCCCTAAAAGGAGCATTAAATTCATTATACAGAAATTTATAGCTTTTGACGTTTTGTTATGAAGTAACAGCACAGAAGACTTTGCTAAACTACAAACCTGATCATGTTTATGACACACATGTATATGCATGTACACACACATATATCTATGTACTTATGTATGTGTATATATGTAAGTACATATATACATACACATACAAATGTACTTGTATGTAGATAAATAAGCAATACATATGCACGTATAGAGAGCACATAGTTGCAGCTACAGCAAATTAAACAGTCCATGAAGCAACAACCGGCTTAGATAACGTGACATGAAGAACAGGTCTAAAGCAACAGAAGATGAAGATGTTTCACCAACAGCACCCAAACCTCTCCCATGGACACTGCGAGACTGTAACAATATGGTTCTGCCCCTAAAAAACACAGAACGCAGCTAGTGTACAGTAACTTCTAAAATTAACTGTATGCAGTTAAAAAATAAAACAACACACCTGCTAGGACATCACTTCAGAATACAAAATAAATCATGCCTAAACATAACTATACATATGATTCTTCGGTCCCACAAGTGCCAGCAAATGAGCCGCGGGCAGCCGGTGCGGTTCAGATGCCAGACTGGAGACACCGGGCACACCTGCAGTCACACACACGGCTGACAGAGGCCAACGTGACCAGCTCCGGAGGGCCGCCGGTGGCACCAGGCAGCTCCGCCCGGGATGCACACCGCCCGAGGAGCGCCCGCCGCCCGCGCAGCGCGCAGGGGAGGCCGCGGGGGTCCCCGCCGGGGCCCGCCGCGCGGCCGGCACCGCTCACCCCGCTCCCGAGGGGCACGACGGCCCCCGGCCCCCTCCCCGCGGGGGGGGCTGCTGCCGGCCGCCCGGCCCCCGCCCCAGCAACAGGGCCCCGCACCCGGCCGGCCCCACCTGCCCCCCCCCCCTTTCCCAGCCGCCCGCAGCTGGAGCCGCCCCCCGCCCGCGCCCCCCCGCCGGCGGCACAGGGAGGGGTGCGCCGCCCCCGCGCGCCGGGCCGGGCCGGGCCGCAGCGGGGCCGCAGCACCGCACCCGCCCACCCCCCACTCCCCACCCCGGCGGCCGCGCCCCGCCACTCAGCGGTTTGCGGCGGGGGGGAGCGGCGCTGAGGGGAGCCCCCCTCCCCCGCCCGGCTCGCTCGGGCCTCCCGCCCCTGCCGCCGGCCCCGCCGCCCCCCGCGCTCACCGGACGGCGGGCCTCAGTGCGGCTGTGCCGGCAGGCCGGGGCAGGCGGCGGTCGCCCGCCGGAGCCGCGTCCTTTCCTGCGGCAGCGGCGGCGACTTGTCAAAGAGAAAACATGACGCGGGCGGGAGGCGGCGGCGGCGGCGGGAGGCGGCGAGATCTCGCGGGGCTGCCGCGCGGGTCTCGCGAGGCGCCGGCCGCTCCCCGCCCCCGCCGCCGGAAAGCCCGGCCGCCCGCTGCCCGGCCGCGGGGGGGAGCCGCTGCCCGGCCACGCCAGCGCCTCCGGGAGCGGGGCCGGGCGGGACCCCGGCGAGAGCCGCGGGGCAAGCGGGGCGCAGGCAGCGCCGCGGGAGGCGGGGCAGCCCCGGCCCATCCGCAGGGCAGGGCTGGCGCCCGGGCCGCTCTTCCCCGGCCGAAATGGAAGCCCGCCGCTGGCACCGGGAATGAAAACCACTGCTCTCCTGACGGGCAAGGCACAGCAGGCAACCGCTTCTGCATCAAAGTGGCCTGAGAAACCGGTATGGGGCGTGAATCCTGCCACGCGGCTGAGGACAGCGACCGAACAGATGCACTGGGGAGTCAGTGACGGGAAGGGCAGCGGATGCTGGATGCAGGGACGGAAAGCACAGAAGAGGCAAAATGGGTCGCGTCGGCCCGCGAGCAGGTGTATACTGCAGAAGAAAACCTCGGCTTAAACAAAATGAACATGACAAGTAGTAAAAGCGTCACTGGGGGATTGAAATTCTAAAATAGGAAAAGCCTAAAATCAAGACGGAATTGCAGGCTAAGGCAGTGGCAGAAACCATGACGTGCCAAGTATGACCTGTGAGACCACACCAGCAAGAAGCAACACAATGAGTGATTTCAGTTACACCCACTGCGACTAGACATGGCCCACACAACGGCAGGGATGTCATGACTGAATTAGTATACATTGTTATCGACTTTCATTAAACAAACAGGAAAACAAGAGAAGCAAGAGAAAAACCTCCGTGCAAGAAGCAACTGCATGCGCACTGGGATCCATCAGCCTAAGGCAGGAACACAATGGAAGTTTACAAACACTGGTGACATGAACAGGGAACAATTCTTTAGACCTCTTCCAATCGAAGAGCTAGAGGCTAACCAGTGGAACTAGTAGATGTCAAATTCAGAACAAGCAAGAGAGTGATTTCTTCATACACAATTCAGCTGTGGAACACCCTCCAGCAGGACACTATGAGCAAAAGTTTGCCTGGACTCTAAAGGAACTGGAGAAAAACAAGAAATAAAAATAAATACATCACAGACTAGCAGACACCTCTGGCTGAAAAGTGCCCTGACCTACAGAACATCGAAGGCCATAGAGTATTTGGGGGGACATTACTATGTGCTTGCTCTTGCCTTTTCTTCCCTAGGCATCTTCTGACAGCTGTCCTCAGACATACGGAACCCATGGACCAGCATTCCCATCCTCATGCCCTTGTCCTCCAGCCTGTCTTTGCCACGTGTCTCCTCAGTATAAGCCTCCCCTTCCAGCCCAAAGCACATACCCTTAATAGTTTATTCTGAGGTATAATGTGGTTAGGGGATTTACTAAGGGTAGAGCTCAGCTCCCTGGAAGGGGTCTCATACTTCACAGCTCAAGTTCCAACTATAATCCGATCAACTAGCAACTTTGGAGGCAGATCCCAGCTATTCACAGCTCTTTACTCTGTGTCCCCCTAAAAGGCTACTCATGGATTCACAGTTCTTAGCAGCAGAATAAAACACAAGTGCCTTGCTTTGAAAATAGTCTTTGACTCAACAGAGCTAAAAAACACAGACCAAAAAAAGTCTCTTGTTAGCAACTTACGTGTGTAATATCAACCCACAGAACAATGGCCAAGACAACCCATTTTTGTTCAAGAAGCCTTAAGTCTTTTTAGTTTTGTACCCCTAACCACAATGGGTAATCATTTGCCTAAAGCCACAGTCAAACCCTGCTGAGAAACAGCAGCTTCTTTGTTGATGAGAACACCTGTGCAAACAAACCACCAAAAATGGGGTAAATTATGAAAACATGTTAAAGCCTTCTTTAAGTATTTAACATATGCCAGCTAAAGGATGCTGTGTAAGAAATAAACTTCAAAAAATCCAACAGATAACATCAAAACACATTCAGTTCAGAACTCTCCAGCAGATCTGCCATTCCACAGAACAGAAAGCAGAATAGACACACTAAGCAGTACTCCTCAACATGCTAACGTGCCCCACACCCACATGCTTATGTTAACCACAGCATGAAGACAAACCTTATCACTAACTGCAGGGTTTTATGGCTTGCAGGCTCCATCAGCAACCAAGCATTGTACAGTTCTCAAGGAATTCCTCTTAGGTTTGCAAAACGTTTAATGTTTTTAAGTTATGTACACTTTAATATTAAGTTCACAAAGCTGCAAGGTTTTCTTGCTCTGTTTGTCATGTCTTGACACAGGCCATCGATCACCTTGCAATACCAAGTGTAGGACTTTCATCTTGCAACCGGGCTGTACGCAGATGTATCCGTCTGCTTCGACAGAGGCTCACTGATCTCAGAATGTGTGTTATACTGCAGACACAACGCAGCCGCTTTACAGACTGGGACCTGAGGTGCCAAGAACATGAGAAGAATAAAGGAAGCAAATTAATAGTAGTTTTCTAAATTAGAATTTAGAATAAATATCTTTTTAAACAAACATGATGACTATAATATAGACTGTTGTAATTGAAGTACCTAATTTGCTAAGATGCCTTGAAAATCTTTGCCACGTGATTTCCCATCATTACTGTTGCAAAAGAGCATGCTACCAACTAAACGTGGGGGTAAGTTGGGGGACAACAACAACAAAAAAAGGAAAATGCAGTTCGGTATACCCAACCTTCACAAGGTTTTCAGCTGACAGAATGCTGCCAACGTCCCAAAGGACAACCACTGCAATTTATCCTTGAATTCTCCCATGAAGCTTGTATATTAGATAGCAATTGTTAGTATTTGGTACTAACCACAATCTTTGATGAGTCTCAAACAGCCTCTAGAAGTGACTTCCCCAGTTTCTCTGTGAGTCCGGGAGGGCTCTTTTAAGAGCTGGAGCCCCACTCACTGGGGACTACGCTGCTTGAGCTACTGTCTCACTTACGGCCAGCTGGCACTCAGGATCTCCCTGACTCAAAGAAAACCCAGGATGGCAAGTAACACAGGATAAGGAGGCCCTATTCCATCTCCCTGTACTAAACAAGTAAGTATTGTCAAAATTCCTGAGAACCCCAAATGAAGCCGCATCCTGGTCTACAGCAGTACCAGTAGGTCTAAAAGTAAGGATGTATGTAAGGGGAACAAGATCCACATCTGCTCTGACATTGCCTATGGCTGTCACTAGAAATCTGCCACCTTGTGAGAGTCAAACCATCATTAAATGAAAACATAGCACTTCCATCCTTTGGAAATTGCAGGGGCTCACAGAACTCTTTGAGGCACCCTGAGGACACATCAGAGGAAAGATCAGCCCTCCAGCCACCTGCAACTACATTATTAACAGGATGAAAATAACAACAAAAGTTGGGAAGAGTTTTATGGGAGAACCCCAAACATAAGACCAGGAAAACTCAAATCACAGCTTCTCAGTGGGCAACATCTCTCATCCTGTCCCATACCACCACCCACTCCCTTCACAGCAAGCACAAGCTGAAGTCTTCAAAGCATACAAATTTGTAGACTTCAGCAGGTAATGCCCAGACTGCAGGACATTCACACTCAATTTCTATTTCCAAGACAGTCTCCATCTTAGCTTCAAAGCATAGACAGAGGCCAGAAAAAAGCCCATGCAATCATGCAAGTTTCAAGGGAAAGGAAGCTGTAGGTACTACCTTCATTAGTTCTGTGCTCCCACCTCTTTTTTTTAAAACAGAAATAATCCTTCCTGACAACTGCAGATCTCTCAAGTCCCACCTCCCCAGCTTTCCTCCTTCCCAGCTTCACTTGGACTATGGCAGATTTCCTCTAACATTCAACTGTGCAAAACCTGTTTTACATCAATGATTTCCTATTATTTTATATGAGTTGCTGCATTATTTGATTTCAATGTATTGTTATGTAATCCCATCAAATGTACTTTTAATCTTGGGCAACGACGAGAAAGATATGATAATGAAAGAACAATGCGCATGTTAACATCAAGTCCTTTTTCTAAAACTGTTAGTAATTATCCTTTATTTTTAGTAACCGCATTTAACTCTTTATTGTCTTCTGATCCAGACATTATAACAGGGCTATGACCAATTCCACTCATTGTTTTTTCTAAATCTTTTTTTGTAATGCGATGTCTAGGGCAGGACCCAACATTCAGCATTAGACTATGCTATTTATCTAGGGCTTGTTCTTAACTACTTCTCCACAATGCTGGATAATTTTGCGTCATTATAGAAAACTGGATTTATATATGTAGTATCCCAGTTAACTGTGTTTTGCTTTTACTGACTTTTTTTTCCAGCAGACATTGCTAACATTGGCATGCCTTGCTGTTGTCATGGCAATGAAAGAAGTCTATATGTCTCTGGATGTGACTCAGAAATCATTTTATACAGAAATGGGACAACAATTAGAATAACAGATATTGGATGTTTCTATGCCACCGGTTAATAAGTGGTCAATGGGGAAAAAAAGAAAGAGCCCAAACCAGCAACAAAAGACACTGAACATAAGCTCCTTGATTGGAAACAAGACACTAATTGCTATTTGTGAACCAATCTCACAATTAGGGCTGTGTGGGTAAAGCTTTGTCACTGTCAAGTGTTACTAAAATCACAGTGATCTGCCTGTGCAGTTACTTAACTAGACCAGGACCCAGATTTGCCCAAGTAAATGCTGCTCTTGATGTTCAGAAGCACATGAGAAGATTCTTGCATACTCATCCCAATAAAGAAAGGTCTTGAAACAATTTCTCTTTGAGGGCTCATTCAAAGGCAGGACACTTCTCTTGGCCAACAAGTTCACAATTTACACGAGGCAAAAGAAAGAGAAATACTTTAGAGAGGCAAGCTTACCAATGAAAGGATGAGGAAGGGAGCTTGTGTCAGTCACTGATCAGGTGTGGAAGAAGCAGTTGCAAACATTAACACAACCAAAGCCAGCCTACACCAGTCTATGAAGCGTCTGGAAGAACTGATTGCTAAGCTAAAAATACTGTTCACCTATGTCTTCTACATGTAACTCATCACAACACTAGCTCTCTTCTGGTGGATCCAAGGTATATGAGGTGAGCCGTTATTAGAACATTTTGGCTGTGCAGGGATACCAAGTGTGGAGGCACTGAAATATATGCATCTGTGTCAGTCACTAATTTCATCTTCTGACTCATGTTCTGGAGTGACAGTTCTTCTGCATGGCACTTCCCGCTCACACCAAGCTGAGCCATACTACACGTAACTTATTAGAAAGCAATCTAAAGCCACATCCACACAGCCAGCTGGCTCTTACCCCAGTACAAATCATCACTGCCACAGAATCAGCACTTCCAGGGCTCAGGATTGCAGGTGGCTTTGTCACTTTTCTTGCACTGTTGGACCCCAACACTCTGTGAAATGCAGAGTAGGAATCAGTCTGAAGTAACCTGAGATTTAAGATCTAATTCAACCTGTCACCATCTCTCCCTTTCTTTAGCTAGCTGGTAACTTTTTCAAACTGTTTTCAAACACCAGGGCAAGCCAGTCTGGGTGAAACAGTGATCGGCACCTCAGAAATGCCACTGGCCCGGCCAAAGCAGGAAACATGTCAGAGAACAAAGGGGAAAAATACATGGGGAACAGGAGAGGTTTGTACAAGAAGAGAACAAACGAGAATATAAAGTGCAAAATAAAAGGATTATTCATGAACAACTAAGTAACAAGTAAATTCATACACAAGACTAATTCCAAACTAATCTATGCATGGGTACAACACATTTCAAGCACATGTAGCAAGAAGATTATTAGAACTTCAAAAGGATTAGTAATTCACATTAGCTGAATATCATAGTATCCACTGCACAGCCAAAGTGCAGCTTAAATATTGTGTCAATAATAATTACATGCATAAAGATATTAGAAAGAGTTAAACCATAAATGACCAATGGTCAAAGTACCATTCATAGGATTCCCACTGCCCAGTGGTACTCCTGCCAGTTGCTCACAATACCTTTAGGGCCTTAAGAGTCAGTTTTGGTCTTCTGCTTTAAGAACCACTGTTGCACAACCCTGCAGTCTGTCCTCACTTCATATGCCTTTAGCAGCAGTTACGAAGAGAAAAGCACTTGTCACAAGTGCTCCCCCTCCCGTAGCTCTCCCTACTCTGTAAGCAAGGCAAACCAAGACCTCTAAATAGAAATACAGAAAAGAGGTAACACAGAGCTGTAACACCACCTTTCTGCTTACTACTGGAGCACACAGATGCAAGCAGACTGAGACTAGCTGTCCCTTTGCATTTAAAGTGGAGAGGTTACCCGGCCATCATGGCCCTGGAGCCACAGAAGCAAACAGACGGGTTAGTCTTGGCATGACATAGGGGGATGTACTGGAGAACTGCCAAATATAGTACGCAAGAGATGTGTGCCTGTACACATTAACTTAATGCACAGTAAACTCACTGCTGTTCCAAAAAGGAGCAGCCACAGTATTTCACGAGTTAATATTTACGAAGCGTTGCATCATACGAAACTGGACTTGTTTGTTTCTAGCCAGCACTAGCATTCTGTTTTGCTTCACAGATATTCTGGAGGTGAAAAATTTAAGGAATAAAGATTAAAATTAAAATTTATGCAGTCGTAAGCACAGCACTGATCCAGTCTCCATTTTCATAAGGAGAAAAAGAAGCAACACTTAATTAGTTTACCTAGAGGGCTTCAGTTGAGCGAAAAGCTTCCATTTTTCTCATTGAGGCCACCTGACCTTGAGTAAGTCCCCTTCCTAATTACTCCTCTGTGAAGTGGGCATAATGCCACTACTTAGACGTATAGCTTGCTTTCCAATTTCTTCAATCCTTTTGCATAAAGGCAAAGTATTACTATACCATAATTGTTCCATGCAAGATCCTATACATGACATCTTTCAGCAAGAGGCATTTAATTTTGTATGTCAAAATACAGCATTAATTTTATAAAAGTCATTAATAAATATTAAGCCTAGGAAAATAAGCATTTCTTTATAGTTGTGATTGTTTCCTTTTTCTTTGAAGAATACATATGCATAAAAGTGGTAAAGCTATCCTCAAAACTAACAACACTCAAACACTACGGTTACACACAATATGCAGGTTGTCTGTGCCACATGAAGCCTGAAGGCCTGGAAGATATTGTAAAACATCTTGCCTGCACAGCATATTCTAATGCATTGTTTAGCATTCTTAAAAATAATGACATCTTCCATTTTCTCTAGCAGACCGTGCCTCAGATTAAAAAAAACCCAACATATATATCCCCAAGGGAAAAAAAAAACCAAAACAAAGCAACAAATCTCTATTTTCTACCCAGAATTCCTCTTTCTGAACATAAGCTACAAAAGCAATTCACTCTTCTCCAAGTTTATCATTTTTGCAGCTCTGACAGCTATGTCACTTCCTTGCTTATGCTCTATTCCACCAATTCACTAACTATTTTTTCCTTTTTTCCTATTAGTTATTCCTCCAAACCCTAAACTTTTTTTTTAAATGTGACTTTTCTTTGGCTTCTGTCAGTTCATTGATATTTTTCTAGTCTTTAACTGGAAGTGAATATTCTAACTGTTGTCTGAAAGCTGTACAATGGGGAATTATCCTTCTGCTTTCATGAATCAATGACTACTCTGTAAGGCGAAAAGCAGTTTTTCTCTTCCCATTGTTTTCACATTTCCTCTCATTCCATTTGTTCTTGCATTCAATTTTTTCCAGCAAGCACCACAACACAAATAATACCCTCCTGCACCTTTCACTCTGAGCTCTCGAAATGTTTTTCAAAAGGAATCATCTTTCCCTTACAGCGGTAAAACACAAGGTATAAATAGGATAATTATCTCATCCCTATATGTCTAGCACAGGTTGTGTTCCAGCTCAGCATGTTACCCAATATTCCACTTTTAAAGGAAACCCCATGCTCATAGTGGTCTTAAAAGAGACCAGCAAAGTTACAGCACTGTTTTTTTCCTGTCCCACGTAGCTTCTTCGGCTGCTACCACTACAGTACATCACTGCTTCTGGGGAAGGAAAGTGCCCACTCACAGAAAAGACATGGAAATACAAAGGTCACTTTCAAAATGAATACTGGAAAGCAATCTTTCACACGGAGCACTATCAACATCTTCTTTCAGAGAGGTAAAAACTGAAGCCTAGACAGATGAAGCAACTTTTCCAAGGCTATTCTGGAGTTTCAGGGTAGAACTTGGAGCAGAGCCAGGAATACACCTCTAGTCTCCACAGGCCCATACTAGGGTTTAACCCAAAAGTCCAGAGGTCCTGCTCACAGGCATCTGAATTTGTACATGCCACAAAGTCCTGGACTTGACAGACACAACCACAGAGCAACCAACAGACATTTCCTCTTTGCCATAGCTAACTCGGCCCCAAACCACCCAGAAGAGAGAGAAGCCAAAACATTTATATTGTGAATCACCAATAAACACTTCAACCAATTAACAAGTTGGTAAAAGACCAATACAGCTGTGCTGATCAGGGGGTAATCATGTCTGTCCCAAACTACTTAGGCGGGTAAATGGCTAGGATTGATGCCACTGGCATCAATAGGGAGGCACATATTCACATCTTCTGTTCTTGCATTATTGGTACTCTTTATGATAGCACTTACTAACACTACCACCTCAAAAAAACCAAACCAAAACAAAAAAAAACAAAAAACACCGAAGCCCCATCTAGTCCTAGAATCAGACAGGCAGCAACGTCAAGTCAAGACAAGCTTCAGCGTGCACAACTTGAAGATATTAGTTCACTTTTTAAATACTAAAGGGGGGAAAAAATGGTTTTCTGGAACCAGTCACATAGCTATCTGCAGCTATTTCTAATTTGTCCTGAATCATCTGAATTACAGAAATAACTTCAGCCTGAATAATCATCCAGCTGAGAAAAACATCAGAATCTGAGCTGGGAACTTGTTTATTGCTTCTCAAAAATGAGCTGAAGTGCATTCTTGGGGGGTTTGGGGGTTAAGTGTTTCTGGTCTTCTGTGTGTTATGGACGTACAACAAACGCATATTTGAGCAGTTCATAATAACAGGTTTGGGACTGGAAAAGTCAACAGGACAATTTTCTGTGTGCGCGCCTTGGAAAAGAAGAACGCATGCTCTGAAGTATGTTCTGTTCTTTTACCTAGGGATGGTAAATTGTAATACCTGTTCCTGATGGATAGTACTTTTTGAAGCATGTGACCAGAGAACATAAGTGTTTTGCCAGGAAATAAGAGAGGAATAAGAAGCAAGGAGGATAAGGCAAGAAGCCAATCAATACACTGTGGCAAACTCCTGCACACATGCTACGTCATGCCTGAGACTTTTTCCCACAATTTTTCTAGATGTGAAAAAGCCAATAAAATCCTATCATAAACACTTTACAGTAGGTATAGCAAGGAAGTGCTAAAACTATTCTTTCTTTAATTGTATCTTTTCTTGTAAGGCCAAGTGTTTGCTTGGTCACACATTCAGGATTTGGTACAGTCCATCTCCAAGCCCAAATGCTGTACTAAGGGGCAGGCATACGGCTGGCTGCAATCCACCTGATCCTCCCCCTCACCCCTCCTGCAGCATTCAGCTGATGACTGAACAGGTTTTTCTTTCTGTTATTTTTAATTCCCTCAAGCTGCCTATTTTTCCTCCTTGCCAAACAGCAGGAATATTCAGCTCCTGAAGGCCCGGAATGGCTGCTGAGCGCTGCTGGGCACTGCACAGGCCCTGGGGCAGCACAGGCAGGTGCAGAGCACCAGGCAGCGGGCACCAGCACGGCACGGCCAGCTCATGCAGCGGGCAGCAGGCACCAGCGCAGCGTGACCAGGCCATGCAGCGGGCACCAGGCACCAGTGCGGCACAGCCGGGCCATGCAGCAGGCACTGGGCACCAGTGTGGCACAGCCGGCCTATGCAGCGGGCACCGGGCACCAGTGCGGCACAGCCGGGCCATGCAGCGGGCACCAGGCACCAGTGCGGCACAGCCGGGCCATGCAGCGGGTGGGCCAGAGCGCCCCGCCGGGCCATGCAGTGAGCAGCAGGCCTGCACCCCGCTTCGGGGCTGACCTGCACACCAGCACACTTGCCCCATCCTCTCCCACTCCTCCCACTTCCAGGCAGATTTCAGAGACTCATTCCTGGACAACACATAGGGTCCAGAGGCTACCATTTCTCACGCCAGTTTTCTTGTCAGTGCATGGGGACAAGCTGTTTATCTCAGGGGTCTTCAGCCACTCTCAAATTTCCTCTCTTCATTTTGGAGTGAAAAATCTCAGACGAAGTACTGTCCGGATTCTGTGCTGAATGCAGGGCCAGCTGTCCCAGCTGCGGCAGCCCACACCCCATCAGTGTGGTAAGCAGCTTCCATCAGAGGGGGACAGCTGTGGTGACAGTTCTGACCTAACACAAGCTGAACATGACTAGAATAGGTTCTTAATTTTGCATTGTTTGGGTTTATATGTTGCCATAAACATAGACGTAGCAATAATAAAAATTGAATGTAAAAAGAATGTAAAGATTCCACAAGGAAAATTAGGAAAATGAACAGGAGCCATTTAAAAACAGGCAAAGAGCAAGACAAATACACAACAAACTCAGTTAAAACCCCATCCTACATTCACTTTTTAATTTGCTCTAAATGTACTACCTTAAGCTGTAGGTAGATAGTGCTAAATCAATTTAGTTACATGATCACACAGAAAATAGCACTAGAAACCTTTCACCCCTCTTCCCAGAAGCAGAGCTGAACTATCACACAATACCTTACTTTTAGTAGTTTCCTTTTTTGTTTGTTTGTTTAACAAAAGCCTGGGATTTTTCTAACAGAAAAAGAACGTACAAAATAAACAAAAGTTTTGCTTTGAAATGAAAAGCAGTTCCATTACCCAGAGATGTTTGGCTAGATGATAGAAAGCGCTGCCCATCGCACGGAAAGGGCTGCAAAGGGCACCCTATTTTGCCAAGCTGGTGGCCCGAGGAACAGTGCATCCATACATCCGCTGGGTAATGGGCACATTTAGGATGGGATGCAAGTTATCCCAATCTGAACTTTCTGCATGCCATTTCTGTACCCGGAATGTTATCAAATTGCTAATAAATAAAAATTCTGTGCATAAAGTAACTCACAGGTGTGGAATATGATTTTTCTTTTTTTTTTTGTTACAGATTCCAAGAACTCGGCAAAACACCAAAACTCTCCCTTCAACTTGTCCTCTTAAATTTTCAGTGTAACTTTTCACAAGGTGAAAAGGTCACTTTTAAAGCTGCAGGTCCAACAGCTCAACACACCATTTTAAGTTTTCCCTCAAGCTGTATCACCTGTGGAAACACTGAGGTATTTTCAAGCCCTCACCCTCAAGGAAACTGGTATAAAATCGGGTTTCAGTTAAGTCATTGGATGTACTGTCTGTTCACATTCAGCCTAGAGGAGCCTAGCTCTGCAAGCTAAAATTGCAGGTTTGGTCCGTGACTGAAAAAAGAAGTTTTTATAATAAATATAACACAAATATTCATTAAATCCCAAGTGTGAAATTCTACCAGAGAAAGACAGTTTGCAGTAAACTCAACAAAACCTCAGATCTACGCTACTTGCTTTAGAACCCTGAATGCCATTATCTTGAGACACACACACAGAGAACACAAGAGACTCCCTAATACACCGTAACATCTTCAGTGAATTCTCCCTCTTTTAAATTCTCCATATAACTTCTGGATTTCTCCCTCTCTCTCACATTCCTATTTCTGAAATACTTTCATTTAAATGACTATTAGAGAAACCTCATCAATTCTTGATTTCTCGGTGCCAAGCAAAGAGCAGCCTCTAATTCCTGTGAATAGTTTAGTTCAGTGTGTTATGAACTAAGTACGGAATACATTCTACATTATGCAACATCTTGCAAACTTCAGTAATGAAGTTTTATTAAAGACAGAAATTAACCCTTGGAGTTTGCAGGAAGGTCCAGAATTGCCCAGCTGCCCAAGATACAATTAAATAAGGTCTCAGGGAAGTTATACAATACTGGGTCTCATTCCAAGTTTTTTATTACTTAAAAAAACAGAATAAAAATATACAACTAGCTACAACAGCTGAATACAGCCTTGGAACATCCTTTAACGTTAATTTATAAATAACTGTAACATCTTGTCATTTGTCCATGGAAAATGCAAACAGGGTAGTATGAATATAGAACAGTTGCATTCAGTACTGTATTTGTATGTGATCTTTTTTTCTTTCAACTAATCAGCACTGTATTCGTTAAAAATGTTAAAATGTTTTCCAGTTTAGTAGCAAGAGAGGCTGGGTTTGGCCAGCTTAGATGTGCCTATCCCTTGTACAGTGTATTGTCAACTGTCAACAACGGAAATGCCAAGGAAAAATGATCCATTCAGGTGAAGGCATGGGAGAATCCATGGCCTACAGTTAAACTAAAGTGGTTCAATCATGTGGATAATATTCAAAATTTTAATTTTCCTTTTTCTTTCTAAAGGAATTAGCTAACAGGGCAATTTAATTTGCTCAGATTATGTTGTGACTCGGCAGTTTTTATTGGGCTTTTTACAGAAGCTTTCTGTGTTAGGTTGCCTCATTTTATTACTCTGAAGACTTATGTTAATTTTAAAAATATAGCCCTGTTTATGCTGCACATAAGCAATAACAGGAATTATTATTGAGTACTTTCTAGTATGGAGAAGATAAGTCAAAGACAACACAATAACACAGTACTGAATAAAGCTCCCCCCCCAATATTTAAATAACCAGCCAGAGTGACAGAAAAGGAAACAGTAAAAGGGGGAAGGAAGCACCAAATGGGACAGAAAGATTCCAAAAGGAGCATTTTTTGACTGAGCTTAGAAATTCACTAGGTCAGGTATCTTCTCCAGCTGAAGCACACAGTAAGTTCATACTATCTGCTATCACATGTAGAGCTCCATACTGACATACAATTAGATACCTGGTGTGCCAGCCTGGTGTGAAGTGAGGCAGAGGCTTTAAGATCCTTTTTGGGCGTGCTCTCACATTATTATTTCAGAGTGAGGTTATGCAGTGTTGAACACTGGTGCTAGAATCAAAGTCCAAGTTATAGAATTAAACATACTAACAAGACAAGTACCAGAATGTTCAGTTTCAGCATGGTGACACGCTAATCTTAGCATCATAGAATGGTTTGGGTGGGAAGGGACCTTAAAGATCTAGTCCCAACCCCCGCCCTGGGCAGGGACATCCCCCCCCCCAGCCCAGGCTGCCCCCAGCCCCGTCCAGCCTGGCCCTGGGCACTGCCAGGGATGGGGCACCCACAGCTGCTCTGGGCAGCCTGGGCCAGCGCCTCGCCGCCCTCACGGGGAAGAATTTCTTCCTCATATCTCATCTAAATCTGCCCTCTCTGAGTTTAAAACCATTCCCCCTTGTCCTCTCACTGCAGGCCCTTCTAAAAAGCCCGTCCCCATCTTTCTTGGAAGCCCCCTTTAAGTACTGAAAGGCCACTGTAATGTCTCCCCGGAGCCTTCTCCTCTCCGGGCTGAACCACCCCAACTCTCTCAGCCGGTCCCCACAGGAGGGGTCTCCAGCTCTCTGACCATCTTCGGGCCCCCCTCTGGACTCAGTCCAACAGGTCCATGGCCTTATGTCAGGGGCCCCAGAGATGAATGCACCAGGTAGGGTGACAGTAGACATCTCTTTTCTGTTGCTGTAGGGTGTCACAGAAACAAAAATTCCTATTGCATTAGAAGGTACCAACCAGGAACATGCCTCAGGACAACAGATGAACCCACACCCACTGCCAGCACCTACATTAAACTTTGCTCCCCTCACTATGCAATACGTGACCCTTCCTCACCTCTCCCAGCTTCTCCTCAGGGTCATTCCCTTGCTTCCCTCATTCACAACCCTTTCTCTCCTTTTTAAGTACATTGCCCAATTTCCTCTCGTGTCCATCAACATCTGAACCAGCCCACCAGCACTGCGCTGCGAGGCCAGCCAGCCTGCAAATACACTTCCTTCCAGTTGGCCTCTGCTCAGGCCACACAATACGATCAGCCTGGCAGCCACTGCCTGTCACTGGTGGGGGGACATCTGTTTTTTAGGCCTGGCATGGACAAAGTCTAGTGGAACACTGTGTCATCCAGCTGCTTGAAAGTGCAACATGTCCCGATTTAATGCTAGTTCATTTTAGCTTCAAGCAGAGGAAAGGATTCACCATCAACTGGGTACAACAGAGAGGATGGGGAAAGCACAGGTGTGAATTAGCTTGGTATTTTATTTTTTCTGCAAGTATTTTCAATGCCTGAAGTATAACCACCGTCATTCACAAGCCTTCTGTAGAATGTATAGATGCATTGAACAGCAGGCAAATTATTAGCACTTGGAGATGCCACTCCAAGAAATGTCCTTAGCTCTATCTTCTGTGTAACGGGTGTCTTAAGAAACAAACATCAAGGACCAAAGGAATTAATATCAAAACTGATATCACCCTTTCATGCATCAGTTGAACAAAACAATACAAATTAATATTATTGCTCACATCTGCTGGAATAATGATTCTTAAAGTTCATGACTGAAAATAATAATAATAATAATTAAAAAGTAGTCATTTACCTTGGTCATAGTTTATAAGGGATGCAACAGTCATGATCCAACTAAACTGAAAGCAGCAATGCACTTAAAGCAATAATGGCAACATTTTCAATCATGTTTGCACACTTCATGTAAGGGCATTCTAACTAGGGATCAACAACTACAGGAAGGTAATTCAGAAGTAGCATTTGCAGCAGCAGCTTTGCAGGAAGGCAATTTGGGACATACGGATTGAGAATGCTGTCACTGACAGAGGAAAAGTCCTGCTCAGACTGTTCTTACATTGCTACTGCTGTTAGATGTCAGGATCACCACCACTGCAGACATGGCTGCACAGTAACAAATCACAAGCCTACAGCCGCTGCCTCATAAAAAAATCATATCTATGACTTTAAACCATTAATAAAAAGGGAGAATGTAACTTGCAAGTGACAGTAGCCTGAAGAAAAATTCCCAGATCTTGCCTCCAGATTTCAAAGGCTTAAGTATAAAGAGGAAATGTGTAACACATTATACTGTAACACCAACCAATTTTTTTTAAGTACACCAGCATGAATAGCGAAAGAAAGAGTGATCACCTACATTGCGCCTGTCTAAAAGCACAAATACAGTTACAGTGGCCTGGACAAAGAGGAAACTCCCTGACATAATACATACATCAACCCAGAGTATTATCTGATTACTGGTTTTCCATTATCAGTAAGTCCTGAGGCAGAAACACCGTGACACAGTGGGGACTGCTAGTGATGCCCTCTAGCATCCCTCTGCCAGGACATGCCCTGGCACCCACCCAGCCCTTTGGGTTTATTTCATGGTGTCACCCCCTACTAGGGAATTACTGGGATGAAACTGTGCCAGAGTTGAGCACCAGAGAACAGATTAGACCATCATGCACGTGGAACACGGAGACAAGGCAAAACAGTGAAATAACAGGGAGGGCAGGAGGGATGCTACTGGCCTGTCCTTCTTCCCAGGCACCTATGTGGGACATTGCAAGCTTAAAACCAGTGCTAATTCATTCCTGGCTGCTCTACCGAGACCCGGGATCAGCAGCCATGCCTCAACTGAGGCAGGAGAGAGAGAGTCTACAGCAAGGGAAAGAGCAGAGACAGGGGCTCTTCCCTGGAAGCAGGCTGCTGAGAAGGATTTTCAGGCTTTGCAAAGGAGGCCAGGGATGCTTAGATCTGAATGCAGAGACAACAGCACAGGTCATAGATACTTTAGAAGAGCATCTGGAATAGATGCACAATCTCATCCTTCAGAGAGCTCAAGGTCAGGCTTTTAATTCAATTATAAATGTTCTTCTCTGTCTGAAAATGATGGCTTTTACAGCATGGGGAATCAGGCTGTGCTGCATGATAGTTTCACACACACACGTGACATGGGAGCATGACTGCAGGACAATACGGGCCAGGAAACCAAGGAAAGACATTGCATCCTATTGAAGCAGCAGGGCACATCTGAGGCATGCCGAAAGCAATTACTGACATGGGAAACCGGCCAGCCTACCACAGCCAACAGCCCTCCTTATAAAATAGCTACAGGGCATCTGGACCGCAGCTCTATATTGTTTCAAAGACAGGGCACCTCCAAACATACAGTGTTACTTAACATTTTAGGATACTGAATCAGAGAACAAAAATAACACCTAGCAAATTACCAGCAGCTCCCCACAGCAGTGAATTCTGTACCTTGGCTACAAAGCGATCAGATGCTTAATTTCTCCCGAAGTTACAGTTCAGCAAGAACTTAAGAAGATTTTAAGCCTATATTTAAAAATAAGCATGAATGCAAGCCTTTTCATGATTGTCAGTGTTTTTTCTGAGCAAGAACCTAGTTGACAAAAACAAATCAAATTGATCAGTTTCTTGCTAATCCTTACAGGATGCTGCACCCCGTTATCAAAGCTGTCTGTGACGAGAAGGTGGTCAGATACCATGATTACTGTCATAGTAGATGAGATTTTAAATAAATACTATAACAAATTTTCTATGTTATGTTTTAATTAGCTAAGACATCAGAAGACCAGACAGATTTTTATGATGGCATGTCTCTGTTCTGCTGATCTTTACTATTTAGATCAAAAGAGATCTTGACTAACATTCTGTAGCTGTACGCATACTCTGTCTGAGGTAACTGCCCTGAAAATCACAACCCTATTTACATTTTTACTGAACAAAAATCAGAAGTAAAATGGTGTGTCACTTCCAAGGTACTTATGAATTAGCATGTGGTCAGGCACAAACCACACATCTGGCATAATTTGTAGTGCCTAGGAAGGGTTTAAGTAACAGGATATTTCAACAAGAGTATAAAGTTCCTGTAATAATTAGGAAGAACAATATGTAAGGAGAGAAAATCTTTAGTTCATGCAGTTAGAACAATACTAAGACATTAACACTTTCTTTTGGCTGTCAATAGTTGTACATAGCTATTAAGTACAGGATAAGTCTATTGTACATAAACATTATGGACACCTGATTAAAAAGCAGCTGCATAACAAAAATTGATTTGAAAAGTACATAGTATTTTGTAACTTTGCATAATTTCCTATTTTTTGCAAATTTTGGGTTTTCATAAGCTCTTTTTATAAAGCTTTTGTGTAACCTTTTCTTCTCTGGTTCTCTAGAGAGATGATAAGCAAATCTGCTACAAACACAAAAATGCATAAAAGACAGGGGGTGGGGTGGGGGTTGCGGGAGGCAAGGAACCCAAAACCCATGCATTTGAAAGAGCATTTAAACGTTCTTAGTTTTCCTTTCTATCAAATACAACATCTTAAGTCGATATTAAATGAACATTAATGTTGATTCAATAGAAAACTGACTTTTCAACTGATTCCAAGCTTCCCGTAAGAATGCTGAAAGCTCATTTTGCTCAATTGCAAAGCAGAGGTTCCATTTCTTCTGAGAAGTTTTACTCTATGTTTTGAAAAAATAGAGCAAGTTGAATATACGATTTGTCCAGAGACCATGCAGGAGCACGATTCTGTATTAAATTACCTGTTAAGAAACAGGTAATTTAGCATTCACTGTAACAAAATTAACATGCATGCACACACAGCAGGAGACTCCTATTTGCTCTTAATCTTATCTTTACTTTTTCCTTCAACTGAACAATTCACACATTTTACATCCTGAAGAGATAAGAGGCTTGAAATTTTAGAAAAGTTTCTTCTAATGTTAGCAAACACTACGGTACAAATCATTTTAAGAATTCAGAAACAAGTATCCCAAACAGAAACTTTTCCAGCCAGACACCCTGAGGAAAGGGGAACTCACCATATGCATGACCAAGTCCTAACAAAAACCTTTTCTAATATATAAAGACTAAAACACTTTTTTTTTTTTTTTTTGGCCATGAATTACAAGTGTAAGCAAACAGACCACTAAGAAAATATGTACAGGTGAAGACTATTACTGTATCCAAATACACTGAGTTGTACTAATATCTAATATGAAGCCTCTGGTAATAACCTTTTACTAAGCCTGAGCAGACCATTATCCTTCCTCTATCTGCTGATCTGTAACAGACAACCTCCCACTGACTTAATTCTTATGCAGTCCTTTAAAAATGTGTAAAGTGTGTGCTGCATGGTTGTAAAACATCAGCACAAAGAGCAAATTCTAGTCTAGAAGCACTTGTTCCTATTTTGCACAAGGAAAGCAACTGTGTCAAGGTGTACATGGTAGTTAGAAGTTCATTCTCCTTTTATTTGCTGACATATGTTTTATGAACCCAAGTTACAGAAAATACTTATAGATGGGAGAGGGCTAAGTGATGCAAAGTATACTATAGGCAATGTAGTTTTACCAGACTTGGAGGTGGGGAAAAAATTACTGAGCCTAAACCAAAACCACCCCAGCAACCTGAAACTAGGACATGGATCTCAGCTGTGCACAGTTAACCTCAGGGGTTTCTGCCTTGTACCCTGCTGTTAATTCCAGCATTATCTATACTTACCAGAAAAAAGAACCAACCAAACAAGCTTGTTCCAACAAGTTGAAAGCCCATTGAAAATTCAGAATTACCAAAGACAAATTCCCATCATGCCAGCTGGCCAACAATCACTTAACAATTGCCTCAAGAGTTTGGTTTGTTCCTTTACAGTTCTGCTTAGTGCTTCTGAGTACAGAGAAAGCAATTCTTAAAAAAGCAGAATCTACCAAGTTTATAATTTCATCACCTCAGAAGCCAAGCCTTTTCAGTACCAAGGAAACCACTAGAACAGGCCTTCTACAACTGAAATTCATGGTGTATTTCTGAAGAGGGTGTCACAATCATGCCTAAATTAATGAGGCCTCACCACGTCCCAGTATCAGGTTTGTTATTTACAATCAAAGGCTTTGAGATCCAGTCTTACTTTCTAATGAAAGACACCTTTTTTGTTGTTACCACACCAATATTTTTTTCATTACCACTAATCACTTAGACCATTCCCATATGACCACACTCAACACCTTTTGTAAGAAACTGCACCAAAGTCTGAACAAGCCACTCCCAATTGTCACGTACTTGTCAGGTCAGTAACAACTCCCTGTCCACAGCCAGAGCTGGATGCAGGCACACCAGAACCCCTGCCTCCCTGCATCCGAGTTTTACTGCAGAGCATGTCTATTGTAGAAAGCAGCTATTTTTATCAACCTTGACTTTTTGATCAGGTGCTCTTTCCCTTTCCTCAGCACAGTCCCAGAATATGCTGCATGTCTTCTGTCATTTGGCCTGTTACAGCCAAGCCTAGATATATTTTTCTTAATTAATGCACATTATCTTGGGTAGGCTAGATATATTTTTCTTAATTAATGCACATTATCTTGGGTAGGCTTAATTAGTTTCAAAATAGACTGAGAAAGACACTAATACTACAAGAGACCACGAGAAAGAACATTTTAGCTACCTCTTAATAATATTTACTATACAATGGCTTAATTAAACTGCCCGACAGAAATAACAAAATTAAAGGTTTAACTGCTTTATCAGTCTTAAATTCAGGTGCTGAGATTCAAGAGGGAAAGCACCTCTTACCATCCACTGTCAGATCTTAGTACAGATATAACATGTAGCATGACAAGCGTTGCCATGTGATGTGTATTTACTTGAGTTGGTACCATCTGTATTACTCAGGAGCAGTGGAGTGAAATGGAATCATATTGATTTACAGTCATTTAGGGCCACGTGCTCTGTCAGTATCCTAGGAAAGCCTCACTAAGCTCATTTGATGCTCAAGCAGGAGACATGAACAAAGATAACAGACTACCTGGTTTGGGAGGTGATTTTTGGTCCCATATAGCACAACTTTTTCCTGAGGAAAGTTAGTTTGTCGCAGCCTCAGGGGAGGGGTTTTCTCCAATGCTTCCACTAGGAAGTGGAAGAGAATCAAATTATTTTTGCAGATGTTCCCTGCCATCTGCGTGCAGCACCCTCTGCGCTTGCAGAGTCAGGAACACAGCCCAAACCCTACAGGAGGCTGTTCGGCAAGTGCCTGCCTCTGGCCACCCCTCTGGAGCCTGAAGGATTCCCTCAGAGACCATCAGTCCTGTTACCCAGGTGAACTGAAAGCCCCATAGCTGGAAGCCTCCTGTCAGAGGACAGTGCCATTTGGAGTGGTAAGAGTTTTATCACTTGGTGGTCCTTCCAGGCTACGTTTTACAGAAGCGGTGACAGCAGGAGAAGGAATCATTACATCCACCACAGCCTCAGAAGAGCATCTATACATCACTTGCAGACAAATAACACCTTGCAGATATAGAATACCTCCTCAGCTGCTTCCCCTTAAATGTACTGTCCATTACACATCCTTTTGGGGGGCAAAGCAAGCTGCCATCCTAATAAGCACCACTCAAACCAAAGGCATAGAGTTGCTTTGCCTGAGATACATATCCATCAGCAACCCCCAGACCTCACACTCTGATTTTCAGTACATTTTCTAAGCAGCTCCAAATGTCAGCAAAACCACTATCAAGGACAGGTCAGTCATCTTCCTTTCTAAAATTCACCTGCTGTGGCTGGACTGCTGATCTGTGTCTCCCCGATTAACTGTTCTGCCCAGAGACTTTCAAAGTGCCTGCAGATTGTGTGCTGCAACGTTTATTAAAGATCATGCATCCCCTTAGACATGAGCGGTAACAGCCGCAACAAAGGGAGAAACAAGCACTGCAGATCACAGCAGGTCAGAAGTATTTTAATTAGTGTTAATTACAGAAATTGCTTGAAGTTGAGGCACGACAGACTGCCAGTGCAGACCTTGTAATGCAGAGCATGCACTGCCTGTCCAGAAGGCAATGAAAGTCACGTCCCGAACTTGCAGGCAGCACTCCCATTTTTGCTTCACCTGGGTATTGCTTCGTTTTTATTTCAGGTTGAAGTTGTCAGAAGAGACTTTTATGGCCCTCTCCTGTTATTAGGAGAGTTTTCCAGCAGCAAATAGACTCAGTGGTTGAGTACACCCTGCCTGGTCTACCTTTAACACAGGACTAATTGTGTGCACGGACAGTTCTACACCAAGAGAGGCAGGCTAGGCATGACATCCAGTGGTGAAACAGCCTGTATTACCCAACATGTTTCTTTGGCCCATGTAACTTTGTCACCTGAACTTCTCAAAAGTGAAACCCACCTGAACAGTCCATTAGGACTTACTTCATTCAGTGGAGCCAAAGCCATTAAACAGAATAAACGATACATTCACCATCATTAAAGGGAAAAAATTCTCAGCCACGTATGTAACAGTCTGTAGCCTCTTGAAAGGAGTTTCAAAACAAAGAGAATGAACATCTGGAATTCTCCCAGTGTGACATTTCAAAGAAATAAACTGCCAGTGCACTCAAATGAAAAATCTGAGTGGAGTACATTTTGCAGTGGGGAAACAAGGCCAGAAAGCTGCTGCGGAAAGAAGAGAGCAAGAACTTCAAAAGCAAGACAGTAAGAAAGGAACCCACATGGTCTTGAAAACACACTCCCTGGGATAATTTAGAGAAGCGTACTAGCATGTTTATCTTCATTCTGTTCTCTAGCGATTGTGTTCAGAGGTCTTTTCCTTCCAGATACTCTTACAGAAAGGTCATCATGTTTCCCAGGCAATGCAGGCCCTGCCTCCCCATCCCATCTACCTCAAAACCACCCTGTAGTAAAATATCCCCAAGTAGAACATACCCTTACAAAATGAAGTTACATTTTCTGTCTCCTTCACATTATGCTGCAAAATCAAACTTTTTATTTGCATGAAAACTGCATCACTTTTTTCCACACTATTTTATGAGAAGTGTAAGCTGGCAGATTTTCCTTATGCACATATGGATCTTATTGAGAAAGCCATCTCCTGCACTTAGTCTGTGCTACAGTACGCAGCCTGTGTCACCTCACCGTGGAGCACCCTGTCACCCACGTTTGAGAGGCTGAGAGAACTCTCCCAATAAAACAAAACAGCAACTCTGAGATACACTGATGTTCACAAACCTTGCTGTAATTCTACAGTTACTTATTCAGTATATCAAGCAAACTGCCAGCCCTCTGAAGTGCATTAAAACCCCATAAACAGCCACTTAAGAATAATCTTGCAGTCCCTATAGTCTGGTTCAAAGTAAAGCCATGGTTTTTGAACTAGAATACCTTGGGTACTAAGTACAGTGACCTATTACACCAGGTTAAGCTAAACAGCTGGAGGTGCCATTCTTGAAAGACACTGAATGCTTTTCAGCACCATCTTAAAAAAAAAAAAAAAACCAAAACAAAAAAAGCTTTTAAACTGCTTTTCAGCACCTTGTCATAGGTTTCAAATCATTCTAAACGTGACAGAGTAAGTTTCCATAATTCTTAATGGGTCCTAGATGACTCTAAGAATAACAATGAATTACTACTACACAGCCCCCTGCTCTTCAAATGCTGTGACTTGTAAAGAAGGTCACATTTACTAGCCATAGAGAAAAAGCAAAGATTAGAAGAGGATTCCAGCTGACAACACTTTCCTAAGAGGGCTCAGATGAAACGAGGCTGCCACGGCTCAGTTGTCAACCCAGGCTCTCGGATCACTTTTACATTTAACAGTTTGTATCGAGAATCGGCAAGCATGAAGGAGAGCAAACTCCTTCCTCTCCCAGTCATTTCCTCCTCTACTAAAGGGCAAAGACAAACCTCCTAGCAATGAAGTTCGGTGGATAGAAAGAACAGACTGTAGTGTGGCACTTAGACTGGCCACAAGTCTGCTTTGCCACAAAACCAGAAGGATGACTGGGGCTGGGTAAGCCCTTCAGCCTTCCACCTGAAGCTGGCAGAAAGCACCTATACTCTCCGCATTACCTGAAGAAAGTTAAGGATTCCCATAAGCAGTGGGATGAATGTGGAACTACCCCAGAAAGGCACAAGGAGAGGTAAGAAAAAAAGGCATACCTGAAATCTAACTCGTTTTCAAGGCTCCTTTCCTTCAGTGCTGTACTGGACTGTGGGAAAGTGCCTGCCGCTGTTTGGAGGTAGCTCTGAACTGTTCCCTAGAACCAGGCACCAACCAACCTTCTCCTGTGGGGAAGGTCAAGTCTTCCGATCAGCCCAGCTGCAAGAGGGGCAGCTGCTTCTACAGTACATGCAGGACTTGGAGGTTGCCCAGACCAAAGGGAGTAAGCACTGTTCTCTACCCCAGTGATCAGGGCTCTTAGCTGTGAAAAGGTGAGAACTCTGTTAGCCAAAAGCCACACAAGAACAATTTATGTATTTTAGGTTAAAACACATTGAAAGCACATACCATTGCAGGCTAAATGGCTTCAGCTTTCAAAGCAAAATAAGGTTACATCAATTGGTTCTGAGCACAGAGACCCAGGAAATCAGTTCTGCAATACAGGTATTAGCTAACTAGAAAGAAATTGCAGGAAGGAAACAAGCAGCTACTGCTCCAAAGAGCAGAAGCTGAAGGACAGATCTGGTTCAACCTCACTGCACGCAACTGAGACGTCTGCATGCAGAAAACACAGATCCCCCTCCTGTAAGCAGCATTACTCAGGTTCCTCTGACCGTGGTCCGAAAAAAATTGTATCTATCAACTACGGCAAAAGCCAAGGTACCTGTATGTCCACATGCATATCTATTCTTATCTCTCCATAGATAACACCAGGATACGCTCGACAAGAAAACTATGAATTGCCTCACATGCTCTAGAAAGCCCCAAGCTAGAGACCTAAATCATTTTATACAGCTTGCCCTGCTAACTGATCAGTTGCTTCATTTACCACAGTCCCATTTACAATGTAATTATAGTGATTTTGCATGATTAACTTTAAAAAAAAATACTATGTTCTCCTGTATAATATCCCTCTTCCAACATTACACATCAAATGGAACAGCTCAAAGAATTCTTTAGTCTTTAAGACAAAAGATGAATCATAAATCAATTCAGGCCACTATTTGCATAATGGCACATCCCTGGGCTCCAGCCACAAGCCTGTTAAGTAGCAGGGTCTACTTCTGCACCCTGGGATGACGGACCATTGTTGGTAAGTGATCTGCTCCCAGTAACGGGCTTTGGATCTACTCCAGTTACACATCTGCCTGCTTTATACCTTTCCAGGTGTTCCACAGACTCCTGTAGGATTACTTCCTGGCAGAATAACACCACGACCTGGAGTCTCTAACTCATTGATTCAGCTCGTAACAGTATAAATACAGGCACAGACACACAGTGTGCGGGCGACGCTGCTTATTTAAATATTGACTTCTGCTACCACTAGGTTACAGAGTGCTCCCGTGCCAGACTGAGAAAAGCCTTTCCTCTTGCTTTGACCCAGGTGCAGATGCAAGGAAATGGATGACAAGAGTAGTATTAAACATTCCCAACTTTTCACAATCACAGGCTTTGAGCCACGCAGATTTCAAAATCAGACTTCACTTGTTGCAGGCTTTTGAGGACTTGACTTTGTGTGCTGCAGCTTTTAAAGGCCCAGCAGGCACTGAGACAAAACTAAGGCTCAGCACTGAGACCAAAACTCCATCCTTACATTGTTTTCTGTTACTTGAATTGCGTGACTAGGACTAAACTCAATCTAGCATTTCCTGTAATTTTGTCAATGTAACGAGAGGCTCTAAGATAAACATTAGAAATGCTTTTCCATGTTTCAAAATCAATGAAATTCAAATTTAATACCAAATATATGTGTGTATAAATATATTTATATATATAAAACACCTATCACCATATTGATAAACATTCTTTGGAACCACTTTTGACAGCAGAGGTAAGAACAGGAGTCAGTCTGTTAGTACCTCAGCACTTCTGTTTCCAACCAATTTAAAAAAAAAACAACAAAAAACCACAAAAACACTGCTGCCAGCGTGCCTGGCTGGTGTTTAATACTGCTACTCCATCAGGGTTGGAGGGAGACCTGTTGTGAATGGCAACAGTTTATTTACTGTTACATTACATTACAATGTATTTTAGGTAGAATAGAAAGATTTAAAAGGCAGCTGAATTATTTTCAAATTTTTTTACTAAATAATTATTACATTAAGACGATTTACGCACACTACTACAGGGTACCTCACACCATTTTTAACAATGTGTCGTATGTAACCCATGAGGCTCATCCTTGGGGGGGGAAAGTATTTGAGGAACTACTGATGCAACAATTTTTCTTACCCGATTTTGTTGAGCCCACCTTAAAAAGGCCTGTGACTGAGAACAGTTCTGAGTAGGATAGGAAAACATCGCTCCTCTGAGACTGATGGTCACATGTTGTGGAAAACTGACGGAAGAAGCTAACACTCAAGGATGGCCTCTTCACCTAACTTCTTAAAACTAACAGCAAACCACACCAACAACGACACTGCAAGGAGAAACCTGGGAAACTAAGCTCTGGCAGGCGGAGGGGCAGGTAGAGTCAGAGGTCCATGCTATCAGGCCTCTGAATAAGCCAACAGTGCCATGTTTCTGATGTGGGGTATGCTGCGCACAGGGCGCAGCCACAGGCTTCCCGTGCAAACACCACCTCCAGACACACAGCCATGCCAGCCGTGCCTTCCCCTCTTGTCATGCTGCCAAGGCCCGCTCCCCACCCCACCAGGGCTCCCTGAGGCTTCTCCTCAAACCCCTCTTCCCTCAGCAAAGTCGCTCAGTCTGATGCGGCCCACGATCCATCAGCAAACGGCATGCTCCCAGCTCCTCACAGCCTCTGCCTCGCCATCCCGCTCCTGCCCTGGGCCTGGCAGCACACCTGCCCGACCCCAGCGGACACAGCTCTGGCCAGTCCCAGGGGCACTCAGCTCCCCTACCCCAGCCGCATGCGGCCCACTCGCCACTCGGCTCCCGGGCCCGCCAGTACATCGTGCCTGCCCACTGCTGCTTGTAACTCCTCGCACTGGAACACCTGTGCTGAGAGTAACATGCCTCCTGCACGATGAAGTCAATAAAGTTTGACATTTACGTGACAGACAGAGAGGACATTGACATACAAAGCATGAAGAACGTCAACCAACTCAGAGCGCGACCACATGGAAAAGTGAGAAAAGGTGACACCTCCGAGCCCTCCTCAGGCCTCAACAGCACGCTGTTACACGCGTACCTCTTGCTCCCCACCACACACAGCCTCCCTGGCCTCCCTACCGACGTGGACAGGAATGATGCCACTTAGTAAAAGAGAAAAAGGGGCCACAGGCACAATGCAGGGAGCCGGCCCGGAGCAGGGTTGAGGGTCACGCTCGCCTCACCCGCTGGGCCACAGGGCTGTGGTCCCAGCACCACCATCCTGAGGGGAAGCCACCCATGCTGGTGCCGCCAGCCTTCCCTCCCACTTCGGCCTGCAACTAACGCCAAACCTGCTGCCCTCGCCGGCCAGCGGGCTAGCTGGCACGAAGCTCCTCCATGGTCCCATGCCGCACGGCTCCTCCTGAAACAGCCCTTTTGACCTGCTGCCTCCGGGAGCCCCCCGAGCCCCCCACCCCAGCAGCCAGCGCCTGCAGCGGGTGGAGCGCCATGCGGGGTGACACCGAGGTGGGGGTGGGGGGCGGCAGCTCCGGAGCTCCGCGCCCCGCCCGGCACGCGCCCGGCACGCAGGCGGCCCCTCACGGCAGCACCGCCATTTTCTCGCCAGCGGCCGAGACCCGCGGCGGCGGCGGCCCTGAGGCCCCTCCCCACCCCCCCGGGCCGCGGTTCCCGGCAGGGCACTGCCCCCGCCGCAGCCGCCCACCCCTGAGGGAGGGGAGCGGGCCGCAGCCCTGCTGCCGCTGCTGGGGCCGCCCGCGTACCTGCCGCCGCCGCTCCCGCCTCCGCCCCGGCCCGCGCGGCCGCCAGGGGAGCGGCAGCCACAGCCGCAGCGCCCCCTGCCCACGTGCCCGGCGGCACCTCAGCGGCCCCGCCCTGCCCCGGCCCCGCCCTCGCCCCACACCATCCCACAGCCCCACACCACACCACCACCCCCCGCACCGCACCGCACCGCACCGCTGCCCCCCACACTTCCCCACCCCATCCCACAGCTCCGCACAGCACCACTGCACCCCGCACCGCACCGCACGTTCCCGCCGCCCTCCGCCCTGCCGCACCCCACAGCCCTGCACCACACCACCGCCCCCCACACCTCCCTGCCCCAGCCCACAGCCCCGCACCACCCTACAGCTCCCCACACCGCACTGCCCCGTCCCAGTGCCCTCCGCACCACACCGCACCATCCCACAGCCCAACCCCGGCCCAACCCATTCCACCGCACCGCACCATCCCGCCACCCTCCGCACTGCCCCATCCCACAGCCCCGCACCCGCCCGGGAGGGCCCCACTTCCTTTGCCCAGCCCGACCACCAGCCAGCGGGGCAAGGAGGGAGGAAAGGAAGAGAAGGGCACTCGTGCTGCTTTGCGAAATTTTATTAGTGAATCAGGGTAATACATGTTATCTTCGACCGTCTGTACTGCTTCTGAGCACGTAAAAATCAGCATTTCACTTAATAAAAATAGAGCCAAACAGATTTAAGGACTTTGCCACAAAAATAACAATAAAAACAGTCTGGTTTTAATAAAAACACTTTTTTTCCAGACTTACCGCTTATCTCCAGGTTCCTTGCTGCTCATAAACAATACCCAGAAAATAGATTTTTCTCCCAGAAAGTAAATTCTGTAACATACGCTGTTTTATTGAAGCGCACTACAGCTCCCCCCCTCCACAAAGGGAACCCCAGGGCTGCCCCCCAAAGCCTGCAGCGATGCAGCGCAGTGCGGCCCCCCCAGGCGGTGCCCCCCATGCCACACAGGCAGCCCCGCTAGCGGGACCCCTGCTCTGCGGGACCGCCGGGGCAGTAAATGCAGAGGCCACCGGCCTCAGGAAGCCATGGAACACTCCCCGACACTCCGCAGCACTCCCCAACATGCTGGTAACGCTCCCCAACACACCACAGAATTCCCCAACACACCGCAGTGCTCCCCAACGCACCGGTAACACTCCCCAACACACCACAGCACTTCCCAACACACCCGCAGCGCTCCCCAACATGCTGCAATGCTCCCCAATGCGCCAGTAACACTCCCCAACACACCGCAGTGCTCCCCGGTGTGCTGGCAGCACTCCCCAACATGCCAGCAACTCTCCCCAATGCGCTGGCACCACTCCCCAACACACTGCAGCGCTCCCCAACATGCCGGTAACGCTCCCCAGCGTGCCGGTAACGCTCCCCAACATGCCGGTAACGCTCCCCAACTGCCGCAGTGCTGCCCCTGAGGACAGGAGGCTGGACCCACACAGTGCGCCCCAGCCCGGGAACAGCATGGCTTGGCCCCAGTGCTGAGCGTCATGCTCCATGTGGCAGCCATGCCAGGCTGCCACGCCGGACCACCACACCGGGCTGCTGGGGAGCCACGCCGGGTCACCAGGTACCCACAGACAACGGCAAGCCCTGCTGCTCTGCCGGTGGCTCAGCAGCGCTGCTGTCCCTAGCTGACTAGGGCAAGTGGATGGCCGAAGATGGCCCGCCACCAGCGGTCCGTAACGTCCTGGTTAAAGCACCAACCCACACCTTTTATCAATGCAGAAGCAATCAGCCGGAGCTCAGGGCCCCGCACTGCCCTGCTGCTGCCTCCCAGCTGGCCCAGAGGCCGCCGGGGCCCCGCACAGGCCGATCCCCGCCACCTGCACAGGCCGGGCCCCACACAGGCCAGGCCCCGCCACTCACACAGGCCGATCCCCGCACCGGCCGGGCCCCAGCACAGGCCACCCCCAGCACAGGCCAGCCCCGGCACAGACCAGCCCCAGCACAGGCCAGGCCCCGCACTGGTTGCCCCCTCCCCAGGCTGCCTCCCCCCCCAGCAGGTGCTCAGCCCAGGGCTCCAGGCGCCACCCCACCACTTTGGCATGTCTGGAAGCCAGGGTCCCTGAGACCCCAGCAATGCCGGCAGCCACGCTGGCCCCCAGCTTGCCTGGTGTTCCACAGCCTGGGGAATGCACCAGCGGCAGCGCGTGGGGCAGGGGACGCAGGAAGCAAAGTTCAGTAGGTCAGCTGGGCAGCTTTTTAGCCAAATATATATATATATTTAGTGTTCTATTTATGAAAGATTCCTTCCCAATACAGAAATAGCAGGTTTTTCCATTACTGCTCTCTCTTAATATATACATTACTATGGTGCTTTTGAGGAATCTGCCTCAACAATTACACAGAAAGCTCAGAAACAGACCTTTTAATCGGTTGTGAAGAGAAGCCCATGCCCTGCTCCTTATCCTGCAGCCAGGCCCAAGTCACAGGCTGTGGCAGCCCAAGACATGAAATGAAAGGAAATTAAATTCCTAACATCAAAATGCAGTGACATATTTGCAAAACATTCATTTTCCTGCTTCCACAATTACTATACCTGCATTCACTTTCCCTTCCTTCAACCTTCCAAGCCCGAGCTCGCCTCCACTCCCTGTGCATCCCTCCCATCCCTCTCTGCTGCCTCCCGCACCCCATACGCTGCCTTCCCCCACCCCACACGCCGCCTTCGCTTTGTATCTCTTCCCTCAAACTCTACGTTCTGCCTCCCTCCTCCAGTGCTTCTCATACATCTTCTTTTCTTAGAAATACTTTCTCCTCAGCCACATTTTAGTCTCTGCTTAAGCAAAGATATAAAACTACAAATAAAAGTAGCGCATTTTTACTTCTTTCTTAGAAACTGGAAGCCAGGCAAAATTAACCCGATACTGGTTTTCAACACCAGTTCACACTTTCAGCTCTAAAACCTCAGCCTAGAAGTGACAACCATAAAGCCAAATGAAACCAGTTTCCTTGTCAGTCTGTAGTTCTTTCTAGTAGGCTTGCTTTCCGATGTTTTCATTTATTAAATGGCAAAATAAATAAGAACGCCTAACAACTAATATATTTGATTAAAAAAAAAGCCTTAGTCTATGCGCAGGTTTTGATACCAAATGAACAATACTGGCTTAGAAACTAATGAAGTTAAAATGATGCAGCTTCCTGGCACGTCACACCACTATCGACGTGCTTACTTCCTCCGTGTTGGATACAGTCCCCTGAGTAACACACAGATGTTTGTGGTGTGGGTTACATGTAAACAGCACCTACACAAACAGCTTTTAATGAATTTCCAATTTGCTGACAATAAATTAAAACAATGACAAAGTCTAATAAAAACAATTTCTTCATATACCTTGGGTTTTTAAGTGCCCTGTTCTGATGAAGCATCCTGCCATCATTCTGTAAAAGTATTGCGTTTGGGTGCGTGTAAGTCATTATGCAATTTTTTCTCTTTTTCATTCAAAAATTGCCCTGGCCTCTCTCATCCTCC
The DNA here is from genome assembly GCF_023634085.1 of Falco cherrug. Classification (NCBI taxonomy): domain Eukaryota; kingdom Metazoa; phylum Chordata; class Aves; order Falconiformes; family Falconidae; genus Falco; species Falco cherrug. The sequence goes on from NC_073703.1 coordinate 22,803,290, forward strand.
CAGTCGCCAGAATCAGTTGCACTCAAACTGGCAGTGGCAGTTGTGTTAGTCTTCAGCCAGAGACGATGGCCAGAGCACAGTTCTTACTGCAGAACAGGACTGTTCACTGCTACGTTCATGGAATCAAGGTTGCGGTATGTAACGGCACTGCGATTTTCTCTTCAATGACAGCAGTAACAGAGTACTGCACACAGCTAACAAAACCTGTCAGATGTCTGCCATCACGTATTTATGTTATTAACAAATATAAAAATGGTATAGAACATTTTCCTTAAGACTCAATAACAATTTCCCTGACTGAAATAATAATGCGCGCAGTCTTAATCATTGTGTGGAATGTGAATTACTCTGCAGTAAAAGAGTATCAGTAGAAACCCTACATCCTGAGCGCGGTTGATATCACAAAGAGACTGAAGCACCACTGAAATGCCCAACATACAAAAGCACTCTTTTCGGTGCTTGTGCTGCAGCATTTCCCTGGGAACCTGGATCCCTCATTTTCCAAAATGCTCAGTAGGCATTTCATAACATCATCCAGCTGTTGGCGTAGTCTTGAGGAGTGAGAAGCATCATACCAAGGACTCCGAAAAGAAGGCAACGTCTGCTGTCAGGGCTGCTTTTTTCAGCAATGATGAAAGTTCCTCTATCTCCTGCCCGTGGAATTCTCATTACATTATGATATGCTGCTTCTCCTCTGATGAGTGGCTTTTCTTTGTGGAAGATCCTCACTGTCACTTTCGCAGTTTCTCTGAAATAGAAAGGCCACAATGCTTCAGTCACATAAATGAGGTACCACGCTCCTGCACCTGATGTTCTAATATTATTAGTGTATCAGCCATTGAGAAAAGTAGAGCTAATGGAAATGTCACACCGAGTTTCACTCCAGGAGGTCACATGCGCTGCAGGGGTCCATCCCCCCACCCCACCACACAGCTGGGCACAAGAGCAGCCGTGTGGACTCTCTCTGCAGCTGCTCCTTTCTCCGTCAGACAGCACGGTCACTGCTACACTATCCAAACATAATCTGCTGCCTCCATGCAGCTCCTTTACAGAAGAAATGCAGCTAGCACCTGAAGGGTTTGTTACAGAATCACCAGCTCTCCTTGCCCAACATTTCTGTCACAGTGACACAACTTACAGCAGCATTAAAGACACACCAGGGATGCCACTGTCCCGTCTGGTCTCCCACTCAAAACCATTGCCATCCCACTGGGCTGCGTACCCACATAAGGACCACAGAAATAACTGCACAGTAGAACTCGTCCTTCTCTTCTTCCCATCTGAGAAACATACTTACCAAACTTTCATCTTGCATGAGGACCTTTTTCACCAGCGAACGAGAGAAGTGGTTGCACAATGAGACAATGCGGTAAGAAAGCTACAGAGAGAGGGGAGAATGAGAACTGGACCACATGTACGCAGTGCTGACCTACCCAAACACATTTCATTTATCCACCACGCATTACAATTTTACATTCAAGCTCCGTCTTGCCCTCTGATCGCATCAGGCTTGGGAAGCCTTACATGAGGAGGATTAAAGGCTCACTGTCATACCTTCCATCGTCTTCTAGCATATTGCCTTTTGAAGTTTTCCATGTTAACAACAGATGCTTGCCGAACCAAAGCCTGTCGCTTGTCCACTGGCTGGAAGATAAGAGAGCAATTTTATTGCCTGGCTCCCTTTGGTGCATAAAATACTACGACTCTGTGTGGTCTGGAGCTGGCTGCAAAGAATGCTGGCTGGGGAAGCTGTGGATTTGTACAGGAAAAAGCAGAAGAATCATTCAGAAGAATTCCCCCCCTGTACCTGGACAGGACCCTTTAGCTCAAACAAAATCCTAAAACCAGTGTAAAGTGGCGCGGACTTTGCTCCAACCTCCACTTTTCCCTTCTTATTCATAATGATCCACGCACAAAAAAACAAACAAGAAGTCTGGCAACTGCTTTCTAGCTGAAGGGCAGGACGAAGGACAGCCAAACAAAAGCAGGATGTAACTAAGGGGATGCTGGAGGGTGCTAAGGCAATGCTTTCATTTTGTAAAGCTGCTAAGGTGCTTCTCAGTGCACAACAGCTCCATCTCCATTTTCTCTGGATTGACCTCCTATCAGCTGGCCTTTATCCATGTCCCTCTTTCTCCCAGGCATTGGGAGAGCAACAAAAAGGTTCCACGCTGGCTTGGCAGAAAGGAGACGGAACTGTTGCCAGCGCATCAGTGGCACTGTGGCATGCAGCATGCTGCACAGGGGGCTTGCACATTCCTGTTAGAAATCACGACAGAATAAGACTAAACCCAGCATCATCACACTGTTAGGTCCTGGGCTACCTTCCACATTTTGAGATCAAAGTTTTCACATTTTGCCCTTTACAAGGATATTGTAAAAGCAAAGATATGTTCAGGGCCCTTTCCCGATTTCCAGCATGTGGCTCTTCATTTTGTTCTAGCGCATCTTTTTTGAATTGTGGTTTTACAGGTTCTTCTTTCACCAGGCTGATTTAAACATCACAGGCAAGTTTGAGGCAGTCACTTCAGATCTGAAGGTGGAGAACATGTGAATTCATGTGAATGTGAAACATGGAATAACTTCGGAGAGCACTAGCAACACTCTACAACTCAAATATTAAGGTGGTACCAGAGAGCAGCCCTTTTCCTGTGTCTCACAAAGCTGGTCGGTAGAACCCTCTCTGCTCACCAGAACCTCAAGAAGGTTCTCAGTACCCGGCCACTGCCAGCAATCTTCTGCAATTAGTCTGAGCATGACAGACCCCAAGCAAAATTAGAAGGTGGCCCAAGAAAAGTAAATCCATGACCAGCTTTGGTCAACATTGGACTCACCACAGATCACAGAACGGCTGTTTGGAAGGGGTATCTAGAGACCATCTAGTCCAACCCCCTGCTCAGGGAAGGTCAGCTACTGCAGCTTGCCCAGGACCATGTCACACTTGGGTTTCAAAGGATGGGGAATCTGCAGCCCCTCTTGGCAACATGTTCCAGGTGTTTGATTGAACTTTTAGTAAACAAGTTTTTTAGCTTTTTTTAAGGCTTAAATGGGATTTCTTTACTTCAATTTATGCCTGTTGCCTCTTGTCCGGTCACTGGACAGGTACCACCAAGTACAGCCTGGCTCTGTTTTCTTTACTCCATTCCAGCATGTATTTATACAGATTGAGAAGATCCCCCCTCAAGCCTTCTCTTTTTGGCACTAAACAATCCCAGCTCTCCTGGTTTCTCCCCCTTTGATAGACACTCCAATCCCTTAACCATTTTCACAGCATTCCATCAAACTCACCCCAGTATGTTTTGCTGGCATCACTATTACAAAAACAGCTGTCATTTAGTATTAGTGATGAGGATAGATGCTAGAGCATATCCAAAAAACCTGAGGCTTTGTCCTCTAACCGCACCCAGAGTGTGAGAGCACAAGGCATTGATATCCTGGAAATAAATGTATGAGGAAAAGATCACAATACCAACGGAAAAACAGGAAGAAAAAAATCTAGATATCAGAATTCAGACACCTGCCTAAAATTTTTGGATGCCAATCTGGTGTTAAGGAACAGATGATCCAGAAACCCTGACACAGTCCTTCTGAAAACATAGCGCCTTTGAACTCCAAAACCACACCAAAATCTGCATGGACCGGAAAACTGTATTCGACAGGCTGAGGGGGGGGTGGGGGGCAGGGCAGGGAATTCAAAACCAGATCTGGCAAAAGTGAAAAGGGAAAGGCCAGGAATCAACCCTCCAAAGATTATGGAGTCTATGCAGTGACAGCCATTCCAGCAGTTCTGATCTGCCTATGTAGGAGGTGGATAACCCAGAAATATTTTTACTGAGCTGGACTGGAATTCAACTGCCAAGCCACCAAGCTAGACACCTGAAGAAGCAAGAGTAACAACAGAGGATGGAAGACACATCAGTGATGTTTCAAATATTATTTTTTTTTCCCAGCAAAATAATTGATAATGTTTATGAGACAACAAATTCACTTTTCTCATCAAATGGTATAGGTGTAGCTTTTGTGCAGGTATCTCAACAGCAATTCAAGGAGCCAAGCTTGCAGCTTGGCCTCCTTCTAATTTAGATGTGGGCACCATTTGCATACAACAGCAGTGGGACATTTCAGCATTAAATATCATCTCACACTGCAAACAGTTGGCGTGGTGTGACAAAACGCTGACTAGAAATCAATTGGAAGTGGAAAAAATGTCACTGGCTAAATGTCAGCTGTACAATCATAATGAAAAATTTGAGTGCCCTTTCAGCAGCAGAACCACTGCTGAATCAAAACAGCTCACTTTACAGAACTCCAGACTGTTAGTATCTGCCTCTGCATCTCTAGCAGCCTGCAAACCTGTGACTTTGTCACTCTCTCCGCCAGCAGCATATCCCCCCAAAGGCAGCGTGTCAGTGACCGCCTGAGCTCAGAGAGCACCAGTCCCAAGGGCTGAGGCACAGCAACGTTAACCTCACCCCAGCACGCTCAGGAACAGGGTGGCCTCATGTAACATTCCTTCTCATCCTGCCAGTACATTTATTCATAAAGAAAATCTCAGTGATCGGAGAATATGAGCTCACGGCTGAGGGAAGGCAGACTCTCCTTCTTGAAAGTCTTTTCTGCAGATATTAACTCTCAATAGGCTTTAAGTTACTTTTTAAGAATTAAAAACACTATCCCTCATACAAAATCCAGTGTTCTGCTTCCCCTAGACAGCACCTTGTGGGTCTTCCAGCTCAAAGGAACCTGCAGGAGCAATGACTGAAGCGTTGCAAGAGAATAAAAAAATGGACATAAGTAGAATTTTCAACACTGTTTGTCACAGCAGAGCCCAGTTCTCCACAACCATCGACAGCAGCTTCCTAGGGACATCTCCTGGCTACCTACACTACTTCAGAGCCTTTGAAACTTGTACATCTTTTACAACAAAGACGCAACGGAGAGCACATCCAGTTTCCATCTCCAGCCAGTACAACGACAGGAATAACAATACCCCTGTCGAGTAACTGTTTTCAGAACCCTGAATTTTCACCAGCCTCTGCACATCTTTATGACAGCACAGTAGCGGTGGGTCCGCTGTACTCTACACAGACTGGATGAGGGTACGCTTTTATTGTTTTATCTCAAAGTAGGAAACATTACTCTTAATAACACGATGAACAACACCAGTTCAATTTAGTTAGGTCACTCACTTCACTGGAAAAGGAGGAGGGAGGCTGAGCAGTGAAAGGCATAGTCCAATATATTCAAAGATCCGCTCTAGATGGAGGCGAGCAGCGACACGGTGGCACTTGCTACCACCTCGCCGGCTCTGGTAGCAGCGGAGCAGGCACCCTCAGCCAACTCCTACAGCTCAGCAAAGGAGCTGTGAGCTACCGCAGAACCTCGGCTGGCAACTCTCTTCGGCACACAGAAGCGTGACATCTCTTTGTCTGTCACTAACCTCACCACCAGGGAACAACTGTGCACTGCATAAATATTTATTGTGTCCAAAAAAGAGATGGGTACATCTGTGCGTATTAAAACAGTATAGTCAAATTACTTCTTTGAAATACAAGACTGCAGGGCATGATTCAAATTTGGGACAACTCGTCTTTTACTTTCTAAAACTTAAGAAAAAATCTTCACACCGAGAACACTAGCCTCAAATCCCACACCACAGATTAAATTAGTTGTAGCTTTGTCATCCTCTTTAATGTAGGAAGCAAAGGAGAGGTCTACGTTATCACTCACCACTCACAAATTAACATTTGCACTGTAAAATTACATACATGCTTATTTGATCAGTTCATTACAAGCTCCCAACTGTCTTTTGAATAGGGTTTCTTTGGTACAGGAAACTTAGCTGTTGATTAATCCGTTAGTTTGAAATTCAGCTAACATCTTGATGGTAAAAGATTTCACCCTGCATAACAGGCCTAAAAATTAATCGTCACTTTTCTTCATCGGCCGCCATTTCACAGAGAATTTTCACAACACTAGCTAAATGTTACGTTACTGCACCATTTACTTTGTTTTACAGGACAGATTTAACTTTTGCAAATACTTCTCTCCTATGGCTTACAGAACTGCCTGCAGCAGGTCTACATGACTGTTTCCTTCATCCCACCAAAGATTTTCCACAAGACATTTATTAGTTTCCAGGCATCCAGCTTCTAGTAAGGACAGAGTGACCTACCCTTTATTCCAAGTTAATTACTTAGCAATCTTCAGGAATTGTACTACATGAAGAAGTATGATATAGGCAACGCAAAGGGCTGCAGGGTTAGATGTGTCCACACCACTGTGATAATCTAGTTCCTGCAAGTTCAGACACCAAACATGAGGGAAAAAAGCCTTCAGCACTACAAACCACCAGGAGCTTAGGGTTTGGTCAGAATCTCGTGCAATACATCAGAATTTCAATTTTCATTGTAGGTGATGTTTTTGTGTAGAATGTATGCACCAAAAGCTTTTAAAAATGATGTGCACTGAAACAGGCAGCAAACTCCGCACCTAACCTGATCTACATCACTGATTTGATTCTGCTATATCAAGATTCAACCCTGCAAGGAATTCTTCACAGCGAGATCTATTTAACAGCTCCATTAGTGATTCATTAATATCTTTGTTGAAAACAGAGTCAAAGTTCCCATTCACATAGGCTTCATTTTGCAGTTGAAAACTACTCATTAAGTCCTGTATCCACTTGAGTTCCTCAGAAAGTTCCTGACTGAGAGATTCATACTGACTCTGCAGATCAGCATATTTCCTGGTTATGCCCGTAAGACCAGCACCTACAGTCTTGATATCATCCTGTAGGTGTCTTTTCAGGGATTCAATTTTACGGTATTCATACTTCAGCTGAGACAGCTTGTGCCTCACGCTTTCATTCTCTTCTTTATACCAGGCTTCTTTCTCATTATAAATGGAAACCAGAGCATCGATGTCCTCCTGCAGGGAATCGTGGGTTGCAGCCAAAGTGCTGAAACCCCGTTCCGTAAGTGAAATGTCTTCTACTACCCGGGCAAAGCGCTCGAAGTTGATGTAGGTGTTATTGGGAGGCATACTCGAGTGGCACTTTATGGTGTACTCTCTCAGGCGTTTTGTCTTCAGCTGTGTGTTCTCAGCCTTCTTGTTTTCTTGGACTTTTGTTTCTTCTTTCAGCTGGTGAGTCGTCAGACAGAGGAACCAGTATTACTGAATGTTTACAAGACAGTGCAGTAATGCAAAAACTCTACACAAAGGATGCAGCCTGAACTTCCACGATGCTGGAAGATTCTTTGCTCTCACAGATATTCCTTCATGCATGTGATTAAAAGAAAAAAAAAAAACAAAACCCAACCACACACACAAACCCAAAAATGAATGCAACAAGTGATGTGCATTCATTCCGATGTGGTAAGAGTAAATAACAAGGCCGCAATATATTTTCATATTAATTTTTAGCAGTTAACAGTACTAAAGCTATCAATATTTGTAAGAGGAAAAACAACAACCCTGAAAACACTCCAGTTAATGTTTTGTGCAATGCAAAGCAAAAACTGAATTTCAAACATCCTCATCAGTCATGCTGGGATTAGCTAAATGCATTTTCAATAAGAGACTTATCCACAAAAGCAAGCAATGTTTGTGATGAAAAAACACATACAGACACACAAATGTAAGCAAACCAGCACACCTGGTACAGCAGTTACATCTTGAGAGAAATTACATTTTCCACATTGGCTATAGTCAACTCTCAACTCAAAGAAAACACTAAACCCAACAGGCAGTATATATCCATGCAAACAGAGAAGAAGGATGGAAAAACGCAAAGCCCAGACTACTGTGGGATACTGCAATGTGCATAAATACCAAAGCTTTGTCACCCTCGTTTTGACAGTTTTAACAATTAAAGAAGTCATTTGCCAAAATGCAAGGATTTAGTCAGACCCAACCAGATTCTTCCCGGTGCATCTCTGAGACACCCAGGGTTCTCTATGTACTTGGAGGGCACTTTTCCATTTAACACACCAATAAGAGTGAGAATATCATCTCTGCTTTGCTCATGGTAAAAGATCTGTCTTCTTTATTTGGTCTTACCGTGATCCACGGATGAGACAGAGCTTCCTGAATTGTAAGCCGTTTCCTAAAAAACATCACCACAAAAAAAACCACAGTCTTGAATGAGAAATGTTTGGTACACACGTCCATTAACCTGCACTTCTCCTAGGCTCAATATGAAGTATTTATCGAGACAACACCAGGACTAACTAAAATGTCAGGGTTATGTTTCTCCATGAGGCATACTGCTTGTGTGTAGTTTTGTAACTGTTCTAAGTTTCAGTAAGGAACTGTCCTCACTCCACACAATTTTAATTCTTACTTGATCAGAATCTACCTGTACTTTTTGTGTACCCTTCCATTAAAAGTAATAAAACATTACTTTGTTTTGTTCATCCTACATGCTTAGAAAATTAATTCTTTCCATATACCTCTGATATGACTGTGTCTGAAACAAGGTACACAACTTTAATTATATCCAAACCACCCTTTGCAACACGATGCTACATCGCTGCAGAGCTGCCAGCTCCTGAAAGCAACATTTCTGCGAGGAACTGATCAAACCCAATCAATCCCAACCTCCTTCTGCACAGTGGCAGTTCAGTAAACGGCACCTTGAGAGCACCAAGAACCAAAGGCAGAAACACAAGGGACTGCCCCCGTACACGTGACAAATACCAGTATCACTGACTTGTCCTTTCCTAAGAGGAGGTTGGCAGACCCATGCAAACCTCTCATCGAACCCCACCTACTCCAAGGCCTGAGGATTTGCAGAAACCTTGACCATTTAACAGCTTGCCTCTTTCTCTCTAATACCTGTTTTCTCCCCTAATGAAGCCATTAGAAAGAACTGCAATGGCCAGACTTCCCTCCAGGACAAAGAGGGTTACAGGGAAGGAGATGCTACTTCTGCGTGCACTTCATTATTAAAAGCAAGAAAAACGAAAAAAAAGGTCTGTAGTTCCTACAAACTGGGAATAGAAACCTGCATAGCTGTCACACAAATTCTAGGTGACTGCAACAGATGCAGAGAGACTTAAGGAACACGTGAAGATTCTTCTGCCCTTGTACTACCGGGAGCGTATTCTGGGATCGTGTCACCTCCTTGCAAGTAGTTCATAATAGATCGAAATATTGGAGTGGTAGTTACCCTGAACTAGAGATTTTGTATCATTTTCTGCCCTTCACCTACACCCTACTGTACCAGCTTGACTCAGGTGAGAATTCAGTCCTGAAAGTGAATTTTAACTGCAACCTGGTTCCTTTTCTCAGGTCTCTGGGTGCAGTGATCACCTAGGGGCACAGCAGCAGCCTTGCTCTTGAATGGCAACAGCCGCCGCAGGGAAAGCTCTGCAGATCACGCATCAGCCTGCGTTTCAACAGGTTTAACTTAGAGACAAATGGATCTTTCTGAATTTCTACTTACCGTGTATCTTTCACCAGGAGTTTCCGAATAAAATCTTTTGCCAGGTCACTGGTATTGCTGAAAAATTCTTCATCGAATTCATAATTCACAGCTGTGATGTTGGCAAGCGTTTCTTGTTTAGTTTCTCCAAGGAAAGGTGATGCACCACTAAGCCTAGATAAGCCAGAAAGAAGAATCAATTGGAAAAAAAACCCAGCGGACATCCCCTAATGAAATTACAGTGACTGTGTAATGTACTCTCAGGGCATTTGTGGATCTTCTGTTGTAGCAGCCATGCCATGTGGGAAATACCAGGCCCAGCTCTGGCTGCCCACACCTGCGGTTATATGTCAGACTCCTCTTGACAGTCTCTAGTGCAGCACTAACGCGTGCACACAGGTAGAAACGCAGAGTCTCCTCTCCTGAGCGTCTCACTGAAGTCGCTGCTAATCAAACTAGAAAAAGCTGAGGAGAGCCTCTGTCCCTGCAAACCCACAAACAATACCAGGCAGAAGCTTGTGGGGTATTGACTCCAAGCAGGTAAAGCAATGTTCCTACAGATTTTCTTCGGGTAGGAAAAGCCGTGCCCCTCTTGCTTTTCTGTCCGCAACGCTACCGCCGAGCTCCCCCGCACAGCGCGTGCAGCCAGGAGACCTGGCCCAGCTGGAACCAGAACAGCGCGCGATGGGCGGCCGGGTGCGTGGCCTTGCCGAGGGGCCAGCTCTGCCGCAGGGGTACAGCCGTGCTGCTCATTGAAAGGAACTCACAAACAAAAGGACGCTGGCTGCAATAAACCCAACTGTTTCTGAACAACACAACGCTTCATTCTGTTGGCACTCTGCTCCAACTGCAAGGATATAATGGAGATATCGTAACAAGAAAATGCCATTCAGCAATCTGTACTTAGACAGAAAAAGCTGTCACCCTGCTCTGCTTAGCTCTTGACTGTGACTGACGACCTTCATCTTCGATGATGATTTACCTCTGCTCCACAAAACTCAAGTGCCATAACAGATTCCTGGCAGACTCCTCGGGCCCTGCCTCCCCTCCCTCCCTCCCTCCCTCAATCCACGGGGATGCTGACTTGCAAAAGTCTGGTTTACAGGAAATGTTATTTATACCAAGGAAATTGATCTCATCCCTTTTTTAAAGTCTTCTGGGCTATTGTTAGGCTTATCTATTATGTCTAGCTTTGACAGCAGCTTCAGGGTGCAGCAGGCTCAAAACAGACTGCAGACTCCTGCGATCTAAATTCAGGTTTTGAATACTACACTGCTTGCTTATACGATCCTGCTCAACAGACTTTTTACCCCATCTGTACTGCCAGTACCACGCTGACTGGGAATTTGGGGGTAAGGAGAAAGTTAGACAAGCCCACCCGGGCCATTAAGCCCAGTCCCCAGCCACCACATGTGGTTTCATCCACAGCGTAACCGTTTGAGTGCGTGAAGTGTTTCCTCTCCCTCTACAATCACACCATGACACCAAAGCAGCTGACACAGCAAGGCAGTGCGAGGTGCTCCAGCTGTCTTGGATGCAGTATGTTTCACTCCATAAGCCAGAGTCAATCTCGCTCCTTAACAGGTTTTACACGCTCCCTCTGAAGCGCTTGTTCCACTTCTGTTAGCCACAAAGGCGGCTACAAGCAGCCACCTCCCCACAGACCACAGGTGTTGTTCCAAAACTAAAGCTTGGAAACCTGCCCTGGAGCCTTGGTTTCTTTTCCCTTTCCCCAAACTGTGCCATGAAGCAGCTGCAATTCCACCTTCTGGCCCTTTGCTGGAAGCCCAAGCTAACAGTGCTCTATTCTCCTCTGATATTTTTTTTTTTTTTCTGTTTGGGACTCAGCTTTGAGTTCTGTGAAATGGGAGGATTCTCAAATCCTCACACCTAATGCAAATTACTTTTGTCATATCCTGACTCAGCGCCTCTAAATATCTAAGAGCAGACCTCAGTAACAAAGGCTTCACCCTTAGAACCCAGTGAATCACCCCACCAGTTACTGAGTTGAGGACTTGTATGCATTTTGCTCTCTGCACCTCATGATGTCATCCCTTTGATCGCTGCGTGTTTGCTAAAGTGGGTGGTAGCATTAAACACAACCCATTTATTCAGAGTTCTTCAGAAAAGGCTTCAAAATTAACAGGCAATACCAGTTAAAGACATACAAATTTCTAGTACGTAGCACACCATGCAAGCTGACCCCTCACATCATAAAAAGAGTGCTCTTTTTGTCCTGATCATTTGTCTGGAGACAATTTTCAACCTTCATTACTATGGCAGCCATTATTGCAGCCGGGTGAACCCGATGTCCTCCATGGGATACAGCAGAGTAAGCCGCGTCACTGTCCTCCCCAGGACAGAGCTCGGTGCAGCAGGCAAACCTCAAGGGTACCTGGCCACCTGCGCATCGCTGTCATCGCGTGGCACGTACCCCCACCCGCCCGTCTTCAAGCCCTAAGCCTTCCTCTCATCATTTCGGAGCACACGTGACCAGTGATTTACAAAGTTCAGCGTCCTGTTAAGCACACGTGTCACTGAAGAGCCAAGTGCTGATATAAAGCAAGGCTCTGGACAATATTTTAAACCCCTTTACCAGAGCTTGGGCTCAACCAGTATCCCCATCTATTTCTGCCCCGCAGGACAGAAGGGAATTTGTTGCACTGAATCCGATTTCTCAGACCATAGCACTTTTACAGGTTTGGGGCTCTAAGCCTTGGGTATAGCCCAAGAGTGGATTTAGTTCCACTATATTTATTTTCCACCCCGAAAAGGCAGTCCCTCCCCTGCCAGCCTCCATGCCTGTACTGAGCCCTGAGCTGCATAGGGCAAACCCCTCTAATACAGAGCGCACCTTCTTCTAGCCTGGCAGCACGTGAGCCATCTGTGTCCCAAGGAACAGCAGCAGCCCAGGGCAGGAACCTTAGGGACAGGCATTTCCAAGCATGCGGTATGCACCACGCGCTGCTCCCCAGCAGTCTCAGGAGCTTGATGTCAGTGGAAGCAGTTAGGTCCAAGGCTCCCTGACCACTTCTGTAACACTAGTGTCAAACCAGAGGAAAGAGTTCTTGAAGCAGGGAGTGCTGTCCCTCCACTGCCTGCATCCATTGTCACACAAGCTGTTTCACAAATTGTCAAGCCCCAAATTAAAACTCTCTCGACTCCTTGTCCCCAGGATGCCCACGGAACCTCATTTCTTTGACAGTTTGAGCTTGTCATAGTTTCCCACATTTGTTTATTCATCGCCAGTTGACACACTTTTCTTCCAAAAAATACCATTTTTTTCCCCCCCTGTGCTTACTGACTGCAACGATAGTGCCAAGTAGCCTTCGCTTCACAAGCTTTAACAAGCCAGTATTTCTCTTGTAAGACAATTCTCAGTTTGCAGGGTCAACTTCTCTGCTCTTGCCCCAACTTAAATTCACCTCTTTAAATATGAGTGACCATACTCATACCTAGTAATCCAGGCTGCTGCCTTTACAAGCAAATTAGAACTTCCCTGTTTCTGCCTGAAATAACTCACCTTGTAAATGGTACTATTCCACTTGCTATTTCTATCCTACACACACACACTGGTAGCTCACAGCCCTTCTACAAGCCACCAATACCCTCGGACTTTTCCATCCTCCACCATTTGGAGCTGACTGGGTCCCGTCAGAGGCAGAAATGCCCAGTGCTGCCAGAGACATTTGTTCTTTACCCGCTCAGGGCACCCCTCTTCTTTTACCCCTTATGTTGAGCGTGGAAAGGCTGCAGGATAACATCTGCCCACCAGACAAACCACCGGCCACCTGCGTGTGCAGCTCTTTTCTCAAACGACAAAAGGGAAGAGCTGCTTCGTACTAGTGCAACAGAGCTTTAGGAACGCTTCTACAGGAGTGAATCTGTAGTACTCACAGTATGTAGGTGATGACTCCTATGCTCCTAAAAAACAAAGGAGATTAATTGCAAGGGTTCTACATGACCTGTATTCTTCTTGATGTACACGATACGAAAAAGTCAATAGTAGCTACTATAGAGGCAGGAGAGCCACTGTGGTTTTAGGCAACTGCTAATACCTCTCTTAATGAATAGTGTTTCAGGGAAAATGTGAATTTTACATATAACTTCAAGTAATAAGGATATCTGAAGTCTCTTTATATATTTCTACTTCAGCAGGTATTTTCTACAGTACACATCAGAAATACCAAGAAATGGAAGCGAGGCTGTTACTTCTTTTGTCTGCCTTCTCAGTGGATCAGATTAGTAGGCAGGTCTCCTCTGCATGCAGTGCTCTTATAAATAAAGCTGTCACAAGCACTGCAGGAACATGTTTTCTTTTAAGAGTGCTCCTCTGCAGCGGACAGTGGCAAACTGTTAACTCTATAACGGCCATCATTAAAGTTTTTCACTGTAATTTTGCTGAAATTAAATGCTTGTCTTTGAATTAAAAAGAATGCATAAAAACGGGAAAACCAAACAAAGAGTAATAACTAATGGCACTTAAGATTTTTGGTTTGGTTTGGTTTTGATTTGTTGCAGTAGAATGGATTCTATTCACAGCAAATTGGGGAAAAGTAATAGTAGACCAATGTGGGGAAAAAAACCCCAACAAAATGTTAAAAACTTACCACATATCTGCAGCTAGTCCGAGCGGTTCATAGTTTACTATCTCTGGAGCTGCAAGAAAAAATTAATCAAACAGCAGCAACTGAGGTAACAATTTTTTACCAGGCTGAACCGAGTAGCATGGCAAGAATTCCCATGAGGGAGAAAGGGGAGTGGGAAGAGGAAGGGTAGTTCCAGGATTGCACTGTTCCTAGCTTCACAGCCCTGACAGGAGTTCAGGTCCATGGGTGTCCAGAAGAGATTATGCAGAGCAACTTGGAGCGTAACGCAACTCAAAGGGTGAAGCAGTATTCTACACTAATTACAGTGCAAATTACAACAAATAATAATTTATTTCACCTTCAAAGGATACCGTTATTCCTAAGAATCTGAGCTTTTGTTTTGGTTTTAATTGGTACCATTAAAACTAGTTTCCAATGGCCAGTCAGAAACAGCCCTTAGGAAGAGACTGAAATTACATGCCAGCCTACACCGGCATCCACGTCAACCCTGGTATCTTGGTAAGAAACATTTCCCCCAGATAAGACCTTACCCAAGAGAAAAGACCAAGGTGAAGGAATGAGATGAAAGAAAGGTGTCTGTAATAATTGTGTTTAACTGGAATATGAATTGCAATTCTCTCCCTGCCCCCCACCCCCCAAAAACCAACCCCAAAACCTCTAACGGAAACTAGTAGAAAAGGGTAGGATTAACGTAAAATCCAATCAAGACAGATTAGAATTATGATCAGTGAGGAAAAAGAAAAAAAAGAATCATGTGGAAAATGTAAGGGGAGGGGAGGCTTTTGTACACAAAAGGTGCACAGTGTTAGGCAGTTTTATCTAGAAAGCAACGTTACCCATGTATTTGCGTACCTCTGTACTACAATGCAGCATGCTTACTTGCCCCAGGCAACAAGTAAAGAATTATAATTTGTATTTGCAGGGTTTCACAATCTCAATCCTGAATTTATGTCTCTAAATTCCTTTGGCAGCAACCCACCCTCACAGGAGTAGCACATCTGGTTTACAGAAAGCACCTTTCGCCCATTCCAGAAAAACAGAGTAAACCTCTAGATTCAGGTCACCTTGGTAGAAATGAGATTCAAAATACCTCTGTCCCTCACTTCTTAACTTTGAAAACATGTCTCAGCTTCCTCATGGAACTTGCCATACAAGACAAAGGAACTGGTCACTCACCTACAAATTCTGGAGTTCCAAAAATGTTTTTAAATTCAACCCCATCTTCTATTTTGTGAGCTAGGCCAAAGTCAATGAGTTTGATGTGTGGAATAGGGATATTTTTGTCTAGAAGCATAATGTTTTCAGGCTAAAAATAGAAGACAGATTTTTGTTATTATCATATTAGTATCTTGGGAAAGTAACAGAGGTCAAGTGCTTTTTTTTCTTCACATACACAGCACTTGTGCCTAACCATTTACAACTCATTCTTTTGATAAAAGGATGGCGACTGTGAAACTTGACATCACTGAATGGACCCGAACTCCACAAAAGCAAAGCAAGTCTAGTAAGAGTAATACTTTCCTTCCTTTGTCTCATGCAAAATCTGCCTTTCTCTGTTTTCCTGTTAGCACTCCTAAGCTTATTTTCTTAATGATGTCTATTACCCGGATGAAAACAAGCCACCCTTGTTTTCCAGCGAGGCAGAAGGTTTTCACACAACTGCATGTGGTTCCCCAGTCTGACAAGGTAACACCAGGAGATGATCAGCCCAGCAGCACTAATACACTGCGCAGTGGAAGCTCAGTTGATCTTGAGAGAAGCTACATCCCTGGCCCACACGGGCTCCTGGGAAAACGTCACAGCCTGACCCCCTGGATCTGCCTCCGTTACACCCCGGGTGCCCACGCAGCAGCAGGTAGCCGGCAGCAAGTAGCTGAAGCGGTGCAGACATCGGTGCACAGATGGACTGGCACTGCTCCATCCTGACGGAGAGCCGCACCACTCAGGGTTTTGACTGACAGTAATTTTACTGATCTGTCGAGTTTACACTGGGAGACCTCGCTATTTCTGTTCAGCTGTAACCCACTGGAAGATGTCTTCCTGGCTGCTTCTTGAGGGATTCTAGTCACATCTGAAGCTACTTAGGGAAGGAAAATACTCTTCTTTATGAGATTAAATTCACAGCTGCAACAACAAGGCCAGGAAAGGTCTAGGATTTACTATCTGTACAGCCCAGAAAATGGAAAGAGTTGGGATCAGAGGTCCCAGCTCATGTATGATAGCAAGCTATTAAAAGAACATGTAGCATTTCTCACAGCACTGTAGAGAAAAGCTGAAGCTAGAACTGTAACAATAAAGCTAACTCTTTCAACCACAGACTTTGACTTTCTTTGCCAGATATAACGGATATTTCATAAACTTATATCTCCAATTAAATTCCTCAGTCTTAGTTACTCCCTACCATGGCCCTATTTCACAGGTTTCAGAGTAAACGAGGGGTTCAATTTACCTCCCACTAAGAGCATTAATGCATTAATTTGTCATAACTTAATCATAAGCTCAAGAGCAACAGTGAGATAGTTTGATTCCCTGCTGGCAGCCGCCTTGCCTTCTCTCAGCAGATCCTAATGTGGAAGCAGCTCCTGCTAACACACACACTCAGTCAGAGCTGCGCTGGGAAAGAAAGCATGTGAATAATTTATTGTCATCGTCATTGGACCAAGAATATTTTAACCTCAGGCTAACAAGTCTGGGTTTCTTCCATGGATCTAGGGCACATGCGTTTGCCCCAGATACATGATGTAAGCTTGTTTAGAGCAGATGGAACAGACTGAAACGGCAAAAAGTCACAGTCACTACATCTTGGACTATTTTATTCCTTAGGTGGTCTAAGTCACTGTAGCTCCACTGCAGTCGATGGAGCCCTGTCAAGTGACAAGATAATTATGAATCATCCTCTATCTAACCAGATCACTGCTTAAAAATGCATGTCTAATTTAACACTAGCACAACTCCAAACTCAGTCCTATAAAACCCAGGAAAGTTATTCTGTGAATATGTTTTAGGTCATTTGGCACTCACTGTCAGTGAAATGGTTCTTTACCTATCCTTTCTGATTTCTGTCTTGCATATCCGGTAACATCTTCATTGTCCACCTGACATTACTGGTATTAACTATCAAAATTAGCAGCTAGAGATCAGTATAGAAAAATTTGCACTTATATTTTCACAATAATTTCATATTACTGGTTATTACACTGTTTTCTAATATATGGTGAAAACTTTCAGTCTTTGGCTTCTGGATTCACTTAGTCATTTCAAAATCAATTTGCACATCCTTTGTATGTTCAAATATCTCCTATGCCTTTTCACACGCATGCCACGAAGATTTGGATGGTAGTTTTCTAACCAGTTTCTTAGTTTAAATGTGATTTGCAACATTTGCAACAACTACGTATATGCCATTAACACCGACTCAAGACCAAGCAATTGAAGACAGAGACAGCATTAGGCACATGTTTAGCACAAGGGATCAGCATATAGATCCCGAGAATCCAGGAGGAGTCTATCCTTAGCACACAAATAATTAGTAATTAATAATAAACTAACCTGGATTTAAAATCAGGACAAGGACCATGTAATCTAGCAGTGGAGTTTCTTCCTTTTTCCTTCATTTTAAACCAGTTCCCTCCTCTGTTTTATTCTACTTTATCCCAGGGGATAAGTGCATTTTGAATGTATTTCTGGAAACAGCAACGTCTGAGGCAGGCAGGTCTGCAGCTGTGAGTCTGCCGCTGAGAAAAGCACCTTCTCCTCATCTCAAGAGTTTCATTCCCACGGACAACAGGCTCCGAGGTTCAGAGGTGTTCACCTAGGCAGGCCACTACCAAGAGCAGAGAGAGATGGTCTCTTCTGCACTGCCTAGGCCAGGTGTTCTGACATCAAAGTCAAGAAGGGCCAAAGCTATCGGTGCCACCTGAGATGGCAGGAAGAGAGCTCTGTGGGATGGGCTCTCAAGGCCCTGGGCTGCTCAGACCGCACGGGATGACACGTACTTGTGTGACTCCAAGCACAGCGGGGACTGGAAACAATGGTTGTCTGTAGCTGGATCTGGCCTTCCTCTTCCCAAAAATGCCTTTCTTCTGCACATAATTCTAACTTTTTTAATGTATTTTTTTTTAAACAGCATGCTTTGGATCGTACCACAAATGCAAACACCTAAAGGATAAAGACTTACAATTTCTTTCTCTCAGTCAGTAAACATATAAGCCCATCCAGAAGTTACCACAGGCCTGATGAAGGAGACTCTCTTCCTTGGAGCACTCAGCTGTGAGGTGCATTTAAAATGGTTTCCCTATTGTCTTAGGCATGTTATCAAATACAGATATCAAACAAATTGTAGAAGGCACAGTCCATCATTAAAAACCGACAGTAAGTCTAAATCACTATCTTTACCTTTAAATCAAAGTGAGCAATTTTCTTAGAGTGAAGGTAATTCACACCATCCAAAATCTGCTTGATGAATCTGGTTGCTTCCTCCTCACTCAAAGACTCCTTCTGTGCTAGGAAGTCAAAAAGTTCTCCTCCAGAAACCCTGCAAAATATACCAGAAAACACCCACTTACCTACTGCTTTGTGAGACATAAAATAAACATAAGCACAGCAAACTAAAGTAACAAAAAACCTCCATACAGTTAGAAAAAGGCCACTCTTGCAGGTAATTTAGTGTTTTGTGCTCTGGTCCCAGGTGGACCAAAACCTCCTTTTGGCTGCAGCTCTCCCCCCTGTAAATAAATTAAGGACTAGCTTTCCGTATTCCATTGATGCTGCAAGGTTTGATTCATCAAGCATATAAAGGACCAGAAAAAGGTACATCGTTTTATGAACATACAGACATACGCATATTTCCATAGGAAGGCTTTGACGTTAACCACTTCAACTGCTATCTTTCAACATTTTCTTTTTGGATGAGACAGAGGAAATGGAACAAGTTGTAGTAGTCCACAACTGTTAGAGGATTACTTCTCCTACCGGTTGCCATCAGAAACATGAGGCAGCCAGATCTGCCAAGAGAATCTCTTTTCTTTGCCTGACAGCCATTACACGCTCTCATACAGGTTCTTGCCTGACACAACTGATAGGAAAGCATTCCTTGTGCTGGATTTTGAAAAAGAAAGTAGATCGTACCGGCTTGGAAGGTACCTAAAATTGTTTTCCCAGATCAAGGAAGTGCTATTAGTTACTATGAGTTTTCACATTGAAATTGAAATACATTCCACGTGTATTTAGTACATAAGACTTCTATTTTCTTTTTCGTGCCTTGTATTGAGAGCTCCAGTGCTATTTTTCTATATATTATGAAAAAGGATGATCTAGGTATTGAATGGGGTATTGGCTGCAGATGTTGCTTATCATTCTGCTTACATTTACTGTTTCCAGCCATTGATATTATGAATTTATTCTCATTCAGATTGGTTGTTGGGGCACCCACAAAGCGGCCATTGCTCTTGGGCTCAGGTGTGCCACCACCTGTGCCCAGCACTCGGAGCGCAGGCGCTGAGGCATCCAGCAGCCATCTCAGACATCAAGGTTTTGGCCCATTGTCTGCTGAAACACCTGTAAGAGAACCGGCAGGTCCCAATGCTGGGACTGAGCGCTGGGACTCCCGCAGTTCGGCCCCGCTGTGCATGACAGGGCCTGACCCCTGGCCCCTGCGCAGCACCGGCGGTGACAAGGTGGTGACTCCTGCTCCGCCTCCGCCAGAGCAAACTATGGTCAACAGCTACAAGAAGCACAAAGAGAAGTCAGCTGCAAACAAGAATAATGTGTCAAAGGCCACAAAGGCTTATTTCCCAGCTTCTGCTGTTGCTGTGGGTGGCAGCACGCCATGCTGTCCGAAGGCAGCGGTGTACACTGCGCCTGTTGACCTGAGCATCAATTACCGGGTATTTTTTCGCAGCTCCCCCATAGTCAGAAACTCTCTAACACGAGGCGGGACACTTCACCTGAGCAGAAGCCACTTGGTGCTTCAATTGTTACAACAAAATGCCTGGCAAACAAAAATAAGCTTATATGATCTAGGAATATGTTGCAAGTGCTGTCCCTGGCTGCTGCCTCCACCTTCCTATTAATCTCAGTTACGTGGCCTGAGACTCTTATTTGGTCCCTGATTTTCTTTTTAGGTGACACGTGCCAAGGGTATCAGCACCACCATCAGCCTTGCTGGGCAGGTTGTGTTTCGCCCTGTGCGTTCAGGAGCCAGGGAACAGTCTCTTCCCCGCCTTGCAGTAGGTTTAGGAGCCTGGGTTCCTTAGTTTAAAAATTATTGCAGCTGACTGTGACAAGCCAGTAAAGAAATCGGTAAGCAAAACCTGGTAGTCTCTTGGTGAAATCTGTGCACAGCGAGCAGGCAAACCCCGTTTCCTTAATGATTTCTAGTCAACCTGCGCTGAAGCAACCCCCCCGGCAGGCAGGGCGGCGGGGGCGTCAGGAGCCAGCGGCACAGTTCCGCAGGGACACCGAAGCCAGCCATGCCGGCCCTTTACCCTGCACAATGTCCTTGCTGATTGCTCCTTAAGGTGGACTCATTAACCTGGACTAAGAATAAAACCAAATTCTGTCTCGGGCCAGGCTGACAGCTCACGTAGCCCAGCCTCCAGCTCTCCCGACACCTGCAAACGAATGTACCGCTCGAGGCGAGCACCCAGCTGAGCCACTTGGCAAAAGCCCTTCCATCACCGTCCCCTGGCACAGAGGACTGTGCTAAGGTTGTCGCATGTCCGTGCCTCTTGCCTGCGTGGAGGAGACTGGCAACTTTCTTTTGAGGAATCTCCTTCGCTACACGGAAGAGTGTCAGAAAATTGTTCAGCTGCCCAGACTGGAGGTGTTTCATCCCTGTCTCTCCTGCTGCCCCCAAGAGTGGTCACTTAGTATGGCTGGGTTAGCTCCTCAGGGCACACCAGGGGTTTTGGTAACCTCAACAACGTCCCGGGCAGCCAGCAACACCTGAGGCATCACTGGAGAAACTGCGCAGCCCGCAAGAGCGAGGATCGCAGCAGATTTACGTGCTAGCTCCTTGCTGTATTCTCCCTTTTCTCCAGTTCACACTGACCTTGAATCAGGCAAGGCAGCAGGGACTTCCAAGGTACAGAATACAGGTACAGCATAAAAAAGATTCCAGAAGGCTGAAGTCCCTCTGTTACTTTTTTCAGCAAAAGGCTCCCTCTTACAACTACATAAGCATTTCAGTTTCTGAAGGTCAGAGATCAGCATACGTTACAAACAGCCCAACACATCAGCCTAAGCTGCAAAGATCTTAAAAGCCACCTAAAGGAAAATTCAGTATGTGTGATTATTTCTCCTTAACAAAGACTCAGGCTTTAAAAACAGGTTTGAGTACAGAGCAATAAGCAGTGTAGTGCAGGATCATTCTTATCCAAGTTACGCGCCTGAGCTCAGAGAAACCCTCAGGCAGAAGAGACAAGCAATCCCAAAAGCCCTTATGGAATCCCAGACAAAGAAGCAGTTCAGCACTTCACTCCTTTGCAGTAGAACACTCATAACTGCACTACAGGTTACATTTGGACATCCAGGGAGGTGTGTTTTTTAAATCAGCACCACCTGTAGAAGAGCAAATGCTCCTTTCTCAAAAGACCTTGGCTTACAGAAAAATCCCTTCCTCTGGTTCCATCTCTTTCCCTTTCACCATGTCACCTTATTCCCAGGGCAAACAGAGCAGCAAGGGAATCGATACCCTTGCTCTTCCTTCTAAGTCTAATAAAAGACAAAGGACAACGCTGCCTCACTCCTGGGAACAGCTGTCTATTTTGTGTCCACGACCTCGACACCACGAGAGGAGAGGGGCCTGGCATATCCATCACACCTGCCTTCAGGCTGCTTGTTGGGGCACAGCAGCCTCACAGCAGGGCCCAAGGGACAGAGCAGCCAGGTCACAGAGCGCCGTGGGGAGCACATCCCTGAGCCAGCGCAGCAGGAGGGCAAAGCGCACACCTGCCGAACCGCGCCGGAGAGCAGCTGGCTCAGCGATGCCCATCCTGCTCCGACCGGGAGGAATGGCACTGCAGGGTCAACCCTGCACAAAGAGGAGATGGTCCTGCCTGTGCCAGCACAGTGGGTGTGGGACAGGGCCAACATTTTAGCCCAGACTCTTCTAAACACCAGGGTAGCTTCTTCGGTTAATCAGGAATACTGGGGACATCCTTCTGAAGCTGAACTCCACTGCAGCTTAACGCGAGATTAATTGGCCAGGTGCTGTAACACTTATGTTGATAAACCACAGGGAGCATGCGACTGATATCAGAGTGTCAGGAGAAGAGATCATCTGCTTATAGAGAGAATTTAATTATCTTTATGAGCAATTATCATCATCCTCAATTTGTATACAGCAGCTGAATGCAGTGGCCTTAATCAGGTCAGAACTCTGTTGCATCCAGCCTTTTAGAAGTGCAATAAGCTACAGCCTGACAATAGGACACACAAAACATATCAGGCCATGCGAGGACAGGAAAAAGCAGAAGGTAATGAAGCAAGAGGTTATTTTAGCACAAAGTAGCTGCTAGTCACAGAAAGCCAGCTCCTTTCCTGTTTTCCAGCACTGGCTACGAAGGCCAACATTTGGCCATAGGCATATACTTAAAAAGTAACAGATGCTTATCATCGCTCACATGCCACCTGCCAGCAGTCACATTAATCTTCAGGAATTCTCCCTGGCCAAAATGCTGGCTCCCCTGGCAAGCTAGTGGTTATTTCATCTCACTCCGGGATCAAAGCCTGGATTACACACACAAGGTCGAGGCAGGTGCCCTAGGGAACGTATGGTCTGCAGAACTTGAGCCACAGAGTCTCTGTATTTCCTGGTCATACATACAGAAAAATTGCATCAATTACTCATTACCTAAAAACTGTAGTAAGTAGAATACCTCAGGGTGTCTCCTCACTTACGTCTTTACTTCATTACCATGAATTGACAGATAAAGTCTATGTCATCTTCTGCCCAGCTCCTCTAAGACTCAGAGCTTTATAAACTAGGTGGTATTGATTGCACAAAAGAGCAGGACACAGCCCCAGAAAGCTTAAATTGATGTCTGTCTGCCTTCAACACATGACAAATTTCATCCCCTTAGGCCAAGACCATAGCTCCTGACCACAAAAGCTCCGTTTATTAGATGAGCTGCTTCCACTCCTGGCTCTGATGAGTACAAGCACGTGACTCTACTCCCTGCTTGGTGTGACAGTGTTCAGGTGTCCCTGGTTCTCAGCGGAGATTAGGAATGCCGAGCCACACAAATACACATAAATATAAATCTGCGCGTGCACCAAGATAATTTACAACCCTTTCAACTGCTTAAGACAGACCAACAGCACACTGTGAACTGTACAGGAGATGCTTTGGACATATGATCATCCATGCACACAGAGTCACTCACTTCTATTACGGTCCTGACCCTCAGCCATGAAACACCCAGACTGGCAACTAAGTTTCACCCAAACTTATTATCCCAGTGTAAATTTCAGTATAAAGAGATCCAGCCACTTGGTGCCTCCCCTTTTTCATTTCTCGAAAAAGTGATTTTATCATGGCAGATTATTTTTTCACTCAGTAATTGAATTAGGCAACGCCAAAGTTTTCTTGAAATCACTCTGGAACGAACACATTGTCCTGGTTTCGGCTGGGATGGAGTTAACTTTCTTCTTAGTAGCTGGTGCAGGGCTGTGTACTGGCCATGATGTGAGAACACCATCCATAGCACACTGATGTTGTTAGTTGTTGCTGGGTGATGTTTATACTCAGTCAAGGACTTTTCGGTTCCTTGGGCCCTGCCAGCGGGAGGGCTGGGGGGGTGTGGGAAATTGGGAGGGGACACAGCCAGGGCAGGTGACCCGAACCAGCCCAAGAGGTATTCCATACCATGGGATGTCATGCTGAGTATATAAACTGGGGGAAGAGGAAGGAAGGGGGGGACATTTGGCATTATGGCTTTTGTCTTCCCAAGTAACTGTTATGTGTGATGGAGCCCTGCTCACCTGGGGATGGCCGAACACCTGCCTGCCCATGGGAAGTGGTGAATGAATCCATGTTTTGCTTTGCTTGCATGCGTGGTTTTTGCTTTAGCTGTTAAATTGTTCTTATCTCAGCCCTTGAGTTTTACATTCTGATCCTCCTCCCCATCTCTCTGGGTGAGGGGGAGTGAGCAAGCGGCTGCGTGGGGCTTGGTTGCCGGCTGGGGTTAAACCACAACACACACCAACCGTAACACTATTAAATGTGGGGACATCCAAACGTTCTACGGCATTCAGCTGCAGATGCAATGTAGAGGTGCAAGTGATCTTCCTGCGACCTCCCAGCCACGGCAGGTTAAATCTAGTGTCATCGGAATGCTGGGCAAATAGCACTGAGAACAGAAAGCCACGCAGCAGCAAGTGACTTGGTTCCCCTCCTGACTTCACAGTGAAGAATTTGCATCGCTGGGGTGAGCCAGGGAAGGTGAAATGAATTACAGTGACCTACCTAAGGTGGTATCAATTTTCTGCAGCATCTGACACTTCAGTATATTCAGTCTATCTGATCAATCTGCTACTTACTCTAATAACCTTCCCTGGGTATTGCACGCTAGTAATAATGAAAACTGCTGCAGCTGGTCTATGTGTCCTGCTCTAGCCCTGCAAAAGCAACACTTTACTCTTTTGGGATATCACTAGTCCCTTCCCCTCCAATACAACCTTAAGTCACATCATCGGAATCCAATATAATTTTGATTCATACTGGGTTGTAAGACCAAGAGGCAAAAACGCTATTTACACAGAGCAAAGCTCTCTTGCCCAGGCTGGAAATAAGGGTATTTCTTCCTCAAAAAACCCTGAACCTTCTATTCATCTTTATTGATGAATTTATTGTAGTCCTTCTACATCACGTTACGTTTTACAAAACTGAAGAAATTCCAAAACATATGCATTAGTGTCAGCACTGAAGTGACTGCAAACTTTACCCTCCACACACAATTCAGGTTAACGTCACATAACCAACCCCCTGCACGCAATGCCCAAAACATGACGCCTTTGAAATGCTGTTAAAATGATACGGCAAAAGCATGGTCCGGCAGGTCTGCCCAAACAGTGGATCTCACGCTGCCCGGCTAGGGATTCTGAAAGAGGCAGAACATGTTCAAAGCAAGTTGTGTTATAAGAGATTACATGGTTAGTCTGTGGTCTGCATCCGTCTCTAACATCTCACCTCAGTTCCATCAACCATAATGAAGGGCAGTAGGATGTAAGAAACAGTCAGTGGCTCTGGGATGTATTTCTAGGCTGGTGAAACAAACAGCCAAACAAAATCCACCAGGTAATTAAATAGCTATTGCAGAGACTGGTAATTTTGATACTGCTTCTTGTTCTAATAAACCAGCATTTCTCTGCATGGTAAACACCTATTAGCCAGGTTCTCCCACTCCTTTTCAGTCAATAAGATTAAATACAGACAAAAGCATCAAAGGTGACCCCCTGAAATACAAACTCATGTTTCAGCTAAGCAAAGGCTCCTTAAGCCAAGGCTCTGTGAAGATGACTCCTGACCACACTTCCAGCTTCCCTGGGCTATGCATTTACTCTTCCAGGAAGGGACACGCACAGGTTCTGCAGAACAAGCCGTTGTCCCCTCAGTCCAGACAGAGAGGCTGCTGCTAGCTTGCCTTAAACCTCTCTTCCACAGCATGAACCATTTTGCGGTATGTAGCCAACATATAGTTTAGGAGAGTCACCCTAAACCAGCAGCCTGGCTGCCCGAAGGGTCACGATGGGTGACCTGGGGTGAGGCTAGGGCAGCCCACAGGTCACCTGGCTGGGGGGCTCGCTTGTCAGCAGGACCTGCATGGCAAGGGCTGCCCCCCATCACATGGCAGGACACGAGCAGAGGGAGCAGCTCTTCACCCCTGCCCTGCTGCTACTCATCCCCAACAGCCAAAGCCTAAGGATCAAAAAACCTCTTCCCTTGCCCTCCTCCCCTCTTCCCCCAGTCTCCTCTAAATGAAGAAAATACTGGAGCAGTGAGAACGGCATGGCTGCAGGGTTTGCAAAGGGCTTGATGGCTTCACATGCACTGGGAGAGACGAAAACAGGAAGGAAAATGAAACGAGTGTTCAGCAGCCATCGGTTCTCCCTCTGAGGTTCACGCCAGGGCAGCGCTAGGCAGGCACGAGGTAACGCCTCCACCAGCACACTGCTGAAGCTGACGGCACTCCCTGGCTCAGTGCCCACCGCCTCGCTGACGCCAGCGCGCACCTGTATCCCCAGGGCACGTGGAGGAACTGGGGGGCCTGTTTACCAGCAACCTCACTCCATCGTCCTGCCAAGATCTGTGAGGCAGAACACCACAGCCACCACCTCCGTGTTCCGCAACCCCTGCAAGCGCCTTCCGGGTCCTGTTTACCTCCTCCTGCCCGGGAGGGTAGGAAGTCCCCTTACTCACAGCTCAAGGATGAGGACCACATCCGTCTTGTTCTCATATATGTCGTGCAGCTTGATGATATTGGCATGCAGGATCTGCTGCAGAATAGTAACCTCCCGTTCGATTTCCTCGCGTCTCACCCCTCGACGGCTGGCCCGGCTCTGACGTTTTTTAATGAACTTAGCAGCATACTCCACACCGGTGCTTTTTTCTCGACATTTCTTCACTATAGCAAACTGGCCACTGCAAGGAGAAGAAGATAACAACAATTCTCTTAAAGCTTTCATATAATCACAACTTTCCGAACAAGCTATTCATATACAAAGGTGCAACCCCTGAGCAACACCGCTAACCGTACAAGCTTGTTCTTGGTACAGTAGTGGGGACTATCAGAGTTCTGCAATTAAAGTCACCTGAGCATATAAGGCAGCCTCCCGCTGCGCCTGAAATGCAGCAAAACCGAGCGGGGTCTGACAAGGAGGGAGGACAGATGTTAGAATCCCTAAAAACCGGTTCATGTTTAAATGAATAAGATCTGTCCCAAAAGGTTCAAATTACCGCTCCTTCACTGGGTAATGCTTAAGGCATTCACGTCTGCAACACACCATGGCATGTTCACGCATGCATTACGGTACTTCCCTTAAGAATAATTTCTCAGAAAAGAACTCAAAGGATCGATAACCCTTTGGAAATGTAGAACTGGCCTCCAGTAACCAATTTTCAAATAAGATAATGGTTTATTCATATTTCTGCACTCCGCTTGATGAATTAGCTGGAAATGTAACTACAGTAAGTGCAGCTTTCTCACTGCACTACTAGAATGTCCCACTGTACCAAGGAGTAAATTGGCTGCGTTAAAATTTATAAGGCATGTAGCTGCAGTTTGCCAATAAGGTTTTCCTTGCTGTGGTTCCTAAAGTAAGATATATTCCAGCCCGACTGCAATATTTGCCCCTGATCTCCTACGAGGGGAACACGTGGAGGCCACACAATTAACTCAAAGAACAGCACCCGTGGCTGCAGCCGTGTCAGCGGAGAACCCCTCCAGAGGGAACGGTTGTTACTGACCCTTCAACGGCACAGTAAGGGAACCTGCCCTGTTCTTCGGGGGGGCTTTTCTTTCTCCATCACGCTCCTGAGAGGCACTGTTTGACTTTAAAGAAGGCATCATCTCCACAGAGACGATGTTCCCTCCTTCTCAGGTGTCTTCTGAAAAAATAACTGTGATCAAGCTGACAGATGTCATATCAAAATTAAGAAAGGTGGTCGGCAACTAAAGTAGGATTTGAGTAATACAAATTCTACATAAGGCAAGAATGTGGAATGAAACAGGGATTATTCAGAGGATCCTTCTGCTCCTCCTGTTTTGAAGGGACAACTGTGTTATATCTTAGAAATGCTTAAATCATCCCAGCCATACAAACGAAGGAATTCAATCATAAGCCATTACTGTACGTTTACACAGCAGTCCACACAGGATGTGCTAAGAGAGCTACCTCTGCCTTACAAAAATTAAGGGAAAAGGATGGTCTGTAGCTTAAGTACTGGAGGAATTTGAGTGATCTGAATTTTGCCATGTATGTATCATATACCCTATAGCAATTCACTTTTCCCTCATCAGCAAAACAGGAAAGAGATTTTCTTCCACACAGAACGCCTGTGGGTATTTGCACGCTGCTTAGCACAAAGGTGTCCGTTTCTGTCTGCTGCTACTTAACAGACATGTTAAGAACAGTCAGTGCTGTGCAATGGAACGGAAGGGGCTCCTCGCCAAAGTGACCCCCAAAAGCACCAAAAACCATGCTTAAACAGAAACACGTTTTTTTCATGAAGGACTGCTCAGCAGATTTAATTAAAGACCTGTAGCTTTTTAGGTTTGATTTAAATTTGTATTATTTAAATTAAGCAAAGAGTACCGGGCATACAGATTTAAATCAATATTAACTCCTTAGGTTGATTAATGAAAATACCTAGGTACTTGTTAGTCTGAAGTTACGTGAAACCTGTATGGTTTGAGGTTTCATCACAAACTCTCAATTTCAACTAGTCTTTACTAAAAGCAAGTTAGGATAAAGATTTTTCACCCAATGCAAAGTTTCCTTGTTTGGACACAAACACGTTCTCTGATTCTCAAGTTTTCCTTAGATCTTAAAAAACAGAAATTCAGAAACTGTCATGTTTTAAAAAAGGAAAACCTAGGTTAAAGTACAAAAAGCATTGATATTATTTTTTTCAAACACAACTGATGCAGACTCACTGCTCTCCTAGCTCAAGCACCTCCAGCCCAAGTAACAGTGAGGAGTAAGAACGTTTGGTCTTGACATAAACTTAAGTCAGTTCAAACATGAATGAGGCCAGCCCGTGCCACTCAGGATGAGTTCCACTCACTTCTCTCTCCCATCGTTCAATAGGAAGCCACCCGGTATTTTCACCAATTCAGTGATTTCAGTAACTTTCATAAACTACACTCGCTTTTGAACAAGTATGTACATTCTAATGAACCTTCTTGTACCAATGGTACCTTGGAATTTTTTATTACTTTACCTTCCTGTAACTAATTATTAGTGTAGACCCAGACATAGCGATGTGTAAAATACATAATAAAATGGGACACCGAATCTGAGCTGGTGGAAAACAAGGAGCTAGTGGGGAAGCACTGTAGCAGCAAGAACAACTGTCAAGGAAGATTACTCTAGCAGCAGTGTTTGGAGATTGCGTTTGGTAAGTCTGATGGCAGGCTGCTGCTGCCAAGTCTTGAAGCAGTATCTCTGCAATATAATCTACAAAAGTATGAACGGAAGGAAAAGTTGACTCCTTTTGCTTGGACACTAGTTCAAGCACTTCATCACCCACCTGAGCACATCCGCGGTTTCAAGTAGCAAGAACAGTTTATTACCATCCCAAACCTCCTCTGCCAGAAACTGTAAGCTGAGGGTTACTTCTTTTTATTTATTTTTCTATTGCTAGATTTATCAAACTCCTTTTTGGCAAGAGGGAAAGAAAGAGAAAAGACCACAGAACACACCTTGCACACGGGCCACGTATGTGCTGTTACAAACACTACTGTGACAGTGAAGGTGCACCAGAGAGCTGGAGAGTTGAGCCCATGGATAAGGTCATGCACTTCAATCTGCTTTGTTTAAGTGTACAATGCATTTCCTGATAAAAGTGAGATGAAAAACTGTAAAGCTGTAAAAGCTGTAAAAACAGAACAGGACTTTAGTTATAAAGTCTGGCTAAAACTACTGCTTCACGGAAGCTGCCTTTTGTTTTGGCAACTTGATATCAAAAGGGGGCAGGGATTAAGCAAGAAGAGGCTGTTGGCCAGTATCTGCAGAATCTCACTGATTCAGAGGCAAGGAGCCCCAGTTCAAACCCATGTTCTGCCCTTTTCATGTTAATTGGAATGAAAAACATGGAAACTTTAAGTCTGCCACATGTACTCCATACCCCACCAAGCATTCCTTAGTCAGAAAAGGCTCAGGTTTTACCAATGATTACCTGACAAAACCACACTTTTGAAAAAAAAAAAAAAAAAATCAAAAACATTTCACTGCATTTCCACCAAGGGGCATAAATAAATGTTAAAATCCTAGGAAGCTATATGGCCAGGGAGCCACCGTCAACTAATCAATTAAGCAGGGAAGCCTCCAAGAACAGTGCAAATCGCTCCCCTTGCCTGGCATGTGTGAAGGCTGCAGTCATGCAAGACCCTACCGCCAAAGGAACCATCCTGCCCAAGCCTCTTGTCTCATCACGTTCACAGTCCCTGCTGATGTCCAGCTGCTCTACAAGCAGACAGAGCAAGGCAGGGAGCTGCTGCCGGCACCCAGGAGCAGCCCCGCTCGCCCTGCCACCGCGCATGGCATGCCACAGGTCGCACCCTGCACCAAAGGGCCGGTCTCCAGCCCCGAGTAGACATCCAGTGCCAGGAATTTCCTTAGTCAGAGCACCCAGACTCACAAGGCAAAGACTCATCTTACAGCTACCCTTCACCTTGGCTACTGTGATTTTCTCAGCCAAGATCTCTCTATAAGGAACACAACCACGCTCGTTGAGTGCAACCCCCCACGACTACACTGCAGAAGCACCGAACTGTTATTGTTTTCACTATTATTGTATCCTTCACTGGCAGGGGAAATGAGAGATGCAAGTACAGTTGGAACTTATTTTATGCAGCATACACAGCAATTATATTCAGAACCTCAGAATTATATAATGTACCTAGTGCTTCGTTAACACAGACAGCTGGTTGGAGTCTGTCTTAAATCTACCATGGCAAAGAAATTAAAAATTATGGCTGTCATTTGGTGCTCGCTTGCTCTCAAAAGCTAAGACTCCGTGGCAGAGGCAGCCTCTCATTTCAAAGGGTACAAACACCACCAGACAGCCTGAAGTACTTCTCGTTGGTTTTCATTTTCATACATATCCTAAACACCTCTCAGGAGAGAGGCGGGAACAGATGGGACAGTTGTATTTATGCCTTTAGGAATCATCAATCACAAATGGAATGGAGACTGCAGCCATGTGTCGAATCCATTAATTGATTCATATTTCTGCCTCCTGATTTTATCTTTTCATGCAAACCCTGGAGAACTTAAGAGAATTAAGCTGCTACAAAAGCCCCAAACTTGCCTTAAACATTCTGCTAAAAGAGTTTGTTCTGTAGCACTGAGAGCTGTTTGCGTAAAACACCGTGGGTTTCAGGAGGTTCTTGGTTTTTGTTCTTTTTTTGCAAGCCATGCATCTTGTTTGGTTGAGACCTTCTAAAGAGACATGGCACTAATGTTGCTTTGTTCGCTTCCTTGAATTCTCTCTGGGGACATAAATTTTGCCAGCAAAATTCCAGGAGAAAATATTATTTTATGAGTGCTGATTGTGGGAACGAACACAGTCATTTTTGCATTTAAAAAGTCTAGTGATACTGTAGGTTTTGTACATTTTTGTTTACTGAAAAGATGACAAAAGTAGTAACAACATAGCACAGGAATTCCTGACTTCTCCTTTTACATACTTACAGTGTGGGACAACTGTTCACTGCATTACCCGTTCCCCTGTAACATACCGCTTCCCCCCCGCACGTGTACCCGCTGCCCTGGTTTCAGCCGGGACAGCTGATTTTTGCCGTGGTGCTGGTGGGAGCTGGGGTTTGGCTCTGGTGTGACAATGGGACAGCAGCCAGGGGGCCCGGTTTGTGGAGTGGGGCACGGGGACTGGGGCGCGACACGGCCAGGACCGGTGATCTGGACTGGCCAAAGGGATGCTCCATCCCACGGGACACCGTGCCCTGTACAGAAGCTGGGGCAGGGGGCTTGGCTTGGGGTCAGGCTGGGCATCGGCCAGCGGGTGTAAACAATTCTGTGTTGTGCATCACTTGTTCTCCTTTCTCCCTTCCCTTTGGATTTCATTCCTCTGCACTTCTCCCTCCTTTTCATTATAACTACCATGATTATTATTGTTGGGTTTATTTTATTTCAAGTATTAAATTGTTCTTATCTCAACCCTCGAGTTTTACATTCCTTTCCGATTCTCCTCCCCATTCCCCCTGGGGGGGAGTGAGGGAGCAGCTGCGTGGTACACAGTCACCGGCTGTGGTTAAGCCATGACACCCAGGAACACCCACTCTGCCTGCCCACGTCCTGGTCTTCCTGCAATTTCCTTCATCCCGTAAAAACAGGCTCGTGCAGACAGCCTTCACTGAGAGAGTTTGTGACCGAGAAGAGGCTGCAAGGCACGGGGCAAAACACAAATGCCCCATTTCTTAGCCCCGGACATTTAAGACAGATGTGGTGCTGCCCATGGCCCAGCCTCAGCCTTCCCTACCCCTGCAGGGCACGCCGGCTTGGCCCGTGCCTGCTCCCCGGTTCCCAGGGCTCCATCAAAGCACCACAGGGTAACGCTGAAGGACCTCCCAGCCACCTTGAAGACTGTCACAAAGCAGCAGCTGGTGTCCCTCTCCGCAAAGCAGCCCAATGCTTTGCCAAGCACTGACACGCTCAAGTACACCACGAGAAGACCTCAAAGGCAGGGAGAAAAGTCTTTGCACAAGCGTTAAAGGGCGAGCACGCCGCTCTGCCTTCCCCCCAGGCACCATGACTAGCTCACACGGCGGCCAGGACAGCCACGAAGGGGAGGGGGTGGCTCACTGGTATCGTACGTAGTCAGACACACTCTGGATTTCTTGTTAACCACGGAGCCTGCACAGCCAAGGACCGACGCAACACCGTTTCTGCAGCTCCTAATGCATTTTCATTGAACGCTGCAGAATCAAACGGCCTCAGCTTCCCAAAACTTTCCACCTAGGCTAAGAAAAAAGCAGAGGAAAGGAAAGCAGGTCTGCCTCTGACACCCGAGTTGGCAGCAGTGAGAAGTTAAGCCATTTGCTTCATTTCACATGGGGAGTTCTGTGGCTGATCTTAAGACTCAAAACTAAATTTCACAGCTCAGATGTCCAAATTTCCAACAACTCCACCAAAAATCATATCTTGAAGTATATCTCTGAAATGAAGATGAATTGGATCATAAACAGCAGTATTTAAAACGCACACAAGATAAGCTCAGAGGCTGACACTTCCAATTTTTATTTTTTTTTTAAAGTAATGAAGTTTGTTCCCTTTCAGAAATATTTTGGACAGCTGTAGAAAAGCCTTGTCACAGATTCAAGACAGGCTGTCCTCAATTGTGCTACTAGCTCAAGAGTATAAACAATAGCAGCTGCAAACCATCAGTTATAATATAATTTGGTAGGACATCAAATCTGTCCATCGTTAATAAGAGAACTTATCCTAGCAAGGAAGATAACCTATTATTCGCATTGCTACTATCATCTAGGAGATCTGTCGCTGAATAAGACCACAGAGACAGTACTGCTGGGTGGTTTGGAGTCCATGTCCAGAAGCATGCTTTAGAGGAACACAAGTTCAGCTTATTTAACTGTGCAGCTCAGGAGAGGATGTGGAAAGGACGTGGGGAAGAGAGAAACCGGACAATCCAGAATAACAGGATAACTTCTTGCTCTTTTTTCAAAGTTTATTTTTAATACGGGTTCTGGAGGGTAACGTTCTGGGGCAGAATGTGACTTGAGAGAATGACACGAGTGCAGCCAGCCCGTTCGGAATGCCTGAGCGCATAACAGCGGCATTGCTACGGAGCACTGGAGTAATGACAGCCTTCAAGCAGCTATCTGCATAGCTGCGGGTTTATATGAATCTTCCCCTGATAGTCCAGGAAAACCCCATCACTGAGTAGCTGTCATGAAACACTGGAAACATGCAAACAAAACACCGAGATGACAGTACAGGCTACCTGACTGCAGCCAGGCTCCCTAAGGCCAGGGTGGGGAGAAGGTCAGGGAGCCGATTCTGTCATTTGAGCAGAGCAAACCACTTCTTCCCCAGACACCACACTCACATTCCCTTTCTGCATGGTCAACCTATTTCTTTATGTTCCATTCATGTTCAGCTTAATTTCATTCATTAAAGAATTCTAAAAAAGAGGATTTTCATCTTCATCATCATCACTATTATTATTATTATTGGTAGTTGTTAAAACTTGAAATTCCCATTAAATGGATGATACATTAGAACACGTTGACACATACACTTTACACTGAAATAGGTTTTCAAGAAGTTCTTTGAAAAGTTAGTGAACCTGGAAAAGGACAGTGCTCTGGCTTTCTGCCCATCAAGAGGCGACACTCAGTCCCCTAGATGAGCCAGGACAGTTTACTTTGGAACAGATTTGCAAGGGATTTTAGGCAGCAATTTCCCACTGACTTTAGCAGTAATCAGATTCCTACACACTTGACAGAAAATAACACCTTAGTCTTTCTGTACTTCATTTCCCGAAGTCTGTAAAATGCAGGTAGTGCTACTGGAAAAATGAAATAAAATTGTAAGGGGTAAGCACACAGTCAGACCTACAAATTTCATGCCTCTAGCCATCATCAGAATTGCAATGATAATCATTCATATTTTTATTCACTAGGTACTCCTGCACAAAAACACATGACCAGAAAGGCAAATGAAATAAAACCTAACAGCATCTCAGCCAGTCTTTTCCCTGCCTAGAGGCACATGCAGACCGCTGTGCACACAAGGCAGTTTAACCCTGCTTTTCACGGAGCATCTGAAAACTCAGTAGAGGATCTGAGCATGTAGCTGGAATTCCTTTTGTTTCCAGTTTGGGAGCTGTTTGCTGGCGGTGAGAGGCCACTCGGCTC
This sequence comes from Falco cherrug, assembly GCF_023634085.1. NCBI lineage: Eukaryota > Metazoa > Chordata > Aves > Falconiformes > Falconidae > Falco > Falco cherrug. The sequence continues at coordinate 22,837,948 of NC_073703.1, forward strand.
AGCAGGGCCAGCAGCACATGGCCAGGGGTGCCACCACTGCCTACTGCACAAACCAAAACACAGCAAGACTTTCTGTAGAGGAATGAAGCTGGGTTAATTACCATCGATAATAGACAACTGTGGGCTGGCTGATGTGGGTAAGGTGCAGCTGTGGCTGGTTCTGTTAAGAGGTTGGGCAGCCAAGGAAGAGAGAGAAGAAGTAGAGAGGAGAGAGAGAGTGCACACTGGGTGAGGAGAGACCAGGAGAAGGCAGCAGGGGGACCGGCCTGAAGAGTATGTTGGTATGAGATGGTAAAAGACCTTGTTGCAGCCAGCTATTTTTGAGAGTGCTGTGACGTTTTCCACACAGTTGGGTTTTTTTTCATTATTTGAATGGTGCCATAAACATCTATTATGCTTTTTATATGTTCACTTTTACCTACAGCAGGTGTAGGGAGGTGAAAATTCCTAAAAAGGTGACGGTTCCCTCTTCCCATTTGAGAAGAATGGGACACAGCAATGCGGAGTACGCTGAGCCACAGCGGTACGGATGCGGCAATACTGACACCGGCACAGCTGCTTTGCCTGCACCAGATGGGAAAGTTCATTAAACTGCAGTGGACACAAGAAAATGCTTTCCAGCGAAATGGAGATGACCTTCCGTTCCCCTTGATCCTCTCCTCCCTTGCATGTTTTGTTGTTGCTTATTATGTTTTAACAAGGTTATGCTGAGCTCTTCCTCGCCTACTTCAGCTCTTGCTCGGATGCGCACATCCCTCAAGATGGAAGCAGAGCTAAAGAAAATGGGGCTGGCACGGCAGCCAGCTGGCTTTAACGGTGTGATTACCTTCCGGGCAATGTAAGGGCCTTGAAGGAACCTCCTCACACCAGAAGCCTCAAAGCCATGCGATGTAGGAAGGCAACAAGACTCAGCCCGATTGCAACTCAGAATTATATTACGCACCAGGAAGGTAAAAGACACACTGGAAAACTTTCACGTTTTTGAGTGATCCAATTTAAACTGCTTCCTCCCCACGTACTGAGGAAAACAGAAACACCTGGGTGCTGAACTCGGATCGGACAGAGAGTGGAACAGCCTCAGGCATGTCACTTCATCCTACCTTACAGCAGCGCCCTGAAAGCAGCAGCTGTACCCATGCGACAGAACTAGATGGTTCCAACTCACGTTTGCATCAAATTACAAACACACAATTCTGATTTAAGATAATTTTCTATAGAAGAGTAGGGTAAATGTTTCAGTCTCGCAGCATCCTTCCCCACACCCCAAAATGCACTCTGTGTATCTAAAAGCAAGGTTTGGGGCACAACAACGTACACAAGGCACTAAATAAAAAACACCACCTTACTATAGGAAGGAGCTTACAGGAGAACTGAAAAAATGAGCTTTCACAATATATAACAGTGATCACCATTTGAATAAACCTATGATTTTTGTATTTCTCCTTTCTTCTTCCCATTTAGGACATTCAGTTCTGGGAATGCAAGCCTAAAAGCATTTATTTCCTATTACAAAGCCTACCCCAAAGACAAACAACGCAACTCACGTATGTGGTTGCTTGTGCTTAGGAAGCTGAAACACAGCTTAGAGATCTAATTTTAGGTTTACTAGACTTTGAAAAGTTTGCCAGTCATTGGCTCTCTTTCTCTAATGAGATGAGAAATTATGTCTGCTCCTTCAACAGCAAGGATAAAAAAATGACACCCTATCCAGTGTCATATATTCTCTGAGCACTGAGTCAGTGTGCTATCTTTAACCCTGAAAACAATTTTATTTATGTTTACTGACAGCAATCAGTTACTTCACAGTCTATGTCATAAATCAAGTCAGGTTCACCTTCTGTCAGCATCATACTGTCCTTTCTCCAGTGAACGAGCTTACAGCATCCTTTGCTTTCATTTTGCATAGTCTACAGTTAGAGGCAAGTACAAATCCTAAAAATATACTATGAAATCATCATATCTACATTCTTAAGTTAATATACATAAACATAATCACGGAGAATAGTGTGAATAGTGTCTAGCTAACCTGAATGCAAGACTTCTCTAGATTTAAGAGGTTGGTTTATTTAGTTTCAGCAAAGAAGAGTCATTTATTCTCAGTTACAACAATTGTTTTTATGTCAATGGTTTTGTTCATCATGCTTTTTTGCCACTATTAAATTCAGGCTGGTTTTAACTGGCAATCTCAAGCTTAGAAAGTCTGCATCTTATTACTTTTCCATCTTTTTCACTTCTATTTCGTTTTCTTGAAAAAACTACCCTAACAATCTTATCCTTTCATGGTTGCATTTTTGTTAACTTTCAAAGGAAAGCCCTTGAGAATTGTTGCTGAATGCCTTTCTTAAAAAAACTCAGGCCTGAAAAAGCTGTTTTCCTCTCAAATTTAAGTGATTAGAGCAATTGCTCTACTGCATGTAATTTATCAAGCTAAATACTTTCCTCCCTCTTTCCTTACGCTTCAGAGATGACTTCGGCTAGTTGTGATTGCATGCTCTTCCCAGCAGAGAGGACAGGAGCCTGGTAGGAACTTCCTGTACAACCCATTTGTACACTCTCAGCTCATCTGTGAAACACAGCTCACCCAAAGGCTGTGCAAGGTTCACAAAATACATGCATACAAGTACTTTCCTGGAAGCTTTTTGTAGGAAGCCTGCGGTCACAGCCAGAAAGAACTGGAAGCCTTTTGTAAATGTATTATAGCAATAATTTGTAGTATGGTTTATTTTTTGAAGACTAGGGGTTTTGTACACTAAACCAGGATTTGGTACAGCAGAAACTTAACCTAAGCAGTAAATTAATAGTATGTCCAACAGCACGATATTTACAAAGAAACTAGAGTACAATAGCTGAAACAACAAAACAGAAATCCTGCCACGACAAGGTCAGTGAAGGGAAAGTATCTTGCTGCTTCCCTACGACTTAACAGAATGAAAGTTAAAAAACCCCAAACCTTAATCTGTTAAATACTCTACTGACATCTCTTATAACTTCATAAAGAGCTTTAAAAATAAAACTGTCACAAACATCACTGTACTTTGTTTAAGCTGCAAATAAAAAGTGAGTTTTGTTTTGTTTGGGATTTGGGGTTTTTTTCCCCAGACAAAGCGCAAACAAAGTGGCTACCTCTCCTAAAGCAACTATACAGAACCTAAACTGTGACAGACACCAGATTATGGCAGAATAATCTAAAACGTTTCTTAACAGAGCATTAAACAGGAATCTTGCTTGGCTACTAAAAAGTAGATAATTTCTTCACATGTGTCAAAGATACAGAAGTAATTCCAGTTCACAATATACTATGGCTCTCTTTTGTGCCTTTCGCACAAGATTATCATAGAAATACCACTAACTTAGCACAACCCTGTGATACAGACTGAAAGAAAATTGTTATGATATGAGAAATAACTAACATGACTTCATTTCAGGCTCGCTAAGTGCTCAGGCAGTGTCAGGGTGACTTCTAACCAAACCAGTTAATGTCATAGAAAGAAGTACCACTACTCCAACAATCTGCTACTTTTTAAACCTAATGAGCTGCTACTTTATATAAAGAGAGGGAAAAAAAATCAGCTGCCACGTTTAAATACACTGGCATTTTCACCCCCAACGCATGTTTTTACTAGCTGGTTATACAGTACTCTAGAATACAGTGACTTTACAGGGTAAGTTTCAATATTCATGACAGGGAGGTGCTGAGCACCTTTGGACATACCCCATCTCTAGATAACATCGCTGTCTGGCACCTTTCATCCACAGTTCTTTACAGCTCATGCACAGGTAACCAACACATCCTGGCCGCTGCCAGAGGAAAGTCAGAACGGTCAAGGAACACGGACTCAAACAGAAGGATCCACTGTACTGCAGCAAGTAGAGAGCAAATCAACTACTTGAAATTCAATGCAAGATTTAAAAAAATCTAGTGTTTCTGAGCAATGCTATTACAGGCTATCAATAAAGTAACATGTTATTTGCAGTACAGCCAGTGCCTTCAACACCATTTTGGGTCATTAGCCCTGAGTCACAAGAAACCGTGCCACCTACTGAATCATCACTGGCATCTCCTGAAGCTGTTAAATGTTTTTTGAAACTTCCCAACCACGCAAGAACAAGCAACATGGCCCTTATCAGCTCCCGAGGCTGACGGAGCAGAGTCTGCGGTGAGCACGAGCACGAGCCCAGCGATTCTGGCAGGTTCCTCACAGCCTGGCAAGCACTCTGTCTCAATGATCTCAGTAATCTGACACTCAAGAATAAAATGCACACAATAAAAATTTTTCCCCACGTTATCTATCACACGTAGCTTTTTAGACTGAACGTCAGCTCTCAGAGTGGCAATGAACAGAGTCCAGAGACGCAGGGAAGGTCACAGCTGACTCACGCTGAGCAGGAATAGCTGACTTGATAAGCTGTTCCCTCTGCTATGCAGCAACACCAGCGCGTGTGCAACCTACACGCAGGAGGTCAGCACACTGTACCTTTGGGCTTAAAGGTCCAAATCCAGCTGGATATCAACGGAACATAACATACCTGGGAGCAGATAAATTGTAATAGGGCAACAGTATTTTAAATGGTTAAATGATTTTCCTCCTTCCCCATATATGAAACAGATGGAAATCATGCTGGCATTTTAATTGAGATATTAGGAAATCATCTGGAAGTCCAAATTCACAAAGGGTTGCTGAAACTCCCCTTTCACTGTTCTTTGTGGATTCTTCTGGTCTGCCAAAATAAGCAGTGGAAGTTGCCTCCTCATTTTATTTAATCTTTACTACACTGAAATAAACAATCTCCTCCAGCAGCAGGATAGCACAGAAGCTACATTATTTGTTCCCTCCGCTCTGCCTACATAGCAAACAGACAGGTCACTGGAAATGCTCTTTGTGAGGACTGTAGGTCCACAGAACTCAGATATTGAGGTTAAAACCTTTCTCACAGAAGCTGTAGATTCTGTAGTAAGGTTACAAGTCCTGGCTTCAGGATACACAGTCACTCACTCGGGGGGTAACTGAACCTGCCTTATGGGCAGCCCAGAACAGGCCAGTGACTCCAACCCAAACACTCGGGCACTGGACAGAGAAGTCCGGCGATGTGAGTGATTTTTTTACGTCTCTCCTCACCAAAGCATCACTGTGCATCACGCTCAGCTATTACAACAGGTTTTCACTCCAGCTTAAAACTGCTGATGTAGAGTTTTAACAATGATTAATAGATGTCACCTCAGCCAAATTAAGCTTGACCATCAGAAGTATGTGCAAGCCCTATTCTGCATAAGATGGTAATAATCTGTCCAATGCTTTATCATTGTTAGTCCAGTGGTGAGCTGCACTATGTTTATTTTAAGTGTATTTTTACTCATAAGTAACATTTTTCATTTCAAAAGCATGGAATGAATACCATACAGGGTCTATTTTCTCAGCTGTTCAAACTTCCACCTGCTTTCTACTGCAATGCAAAGTGGAAAAAATAGTTTTATTTTTACAGAAATGGCAAAGCAAAGACTTGGATTAAGCCTAATATTCAGTGATTAAAGATGCTACTGAATTTGAGTTTTCTGAGCAATACCCACTGGGGTCACCCAGCTCTAATTATACTTTCAAAGCCAGATATGGACTGAGGAGATACACTAAGATCACTTCCATCATCAAGATGGATGGTGGTAATAAGGAATTCCCTTGAAAAAAACACATGACTTTGTTACTAAAGTAGGGCTAAGGCTAGTTCTAAATAACCAAGGCCAGTTCTTCTCAGTTACTGTAGGTAAAGCAGCTTTGTTATTAGAAAAAAATCCCACAAACAAACAACAAAAAAATCTCAATATCTTCTCTGCACTTTCTGTAAGAAATCAAAGATTTTGGAAACAGTTGAAAGAACTAACAGGGAAATCTGTTTGAAAAGGAAAAAACTTAAGGTTACTCACTCTGCTAGAAGGAATTAAAAATTCTAAAAATAGTGACCGCATCAGACAGCAGATTACAACCATCGGGAAGGTGACCAAGTACCAGATGCCAAAATTGTTTCAGCAAAAGATTCAATATACATCAAACACATGACATAGAAGATTTTTGTAACAATAAATAGTAATAGAGGTGCTGGTTAGTGCTCAATAATTGAATTTATATTTTGCATCAAAAGCAAAAACTTGTTTTGTGTGTGTTGTAGGAAAAAATAATCCAAGGCTATTCTTCAAGATTTAAAGAACTCATTCCAATTATAACTTAATCTAAGAGCAGAGTTAAGGTTCAAGTCTGAGAAAGCCCAGTAGTGAACCATTCCTATAGACAGAAAAAACAGCCCTGGTGTGAAGATTCTGTGCGATGTGTGTTAAGGGTAAAACTCCCAGCTGCAATCACACTGCTCTGTTTACAGGGAGTCCACCTAGCTGGATGACAGCACTTTTTATCATGGATTTCCAAGTTCCTCCCCCAAAGAATACCTCAGTTATCTCTGCTTTTTGTTTTCATTACGTAAACAAATATTACCAGCTACACTGTCAGAACAGCACTCGTGCCAGTCCCAAGGTCCCATTACCAGCAGTAACGTGTGTGAAGCATCGCTCAGACCAAAAGGCTCCCCCTGCCTGGGTGCGCAGGGCTGAGCCTGCACGCAGGGAGCTGCAGCGGGGTACGGGAGGCATCACAGGCCAACCATGAAAGATCTAGCTCAATGTTCATCACGAAACCGCTATTAAAAGAAACCCAGGAGACAACTCAGTGATATTTAAGTAGTGATATTTAAGCACCTACAGCAGCAAATTCCTCAAAGTGAAACACAGACCATCCTGATATGCATAAAAATGTCACAGCCTTGCTGTAAAATTAATTTCCACAGTCTAAGCCTGGTCCACTCATATTCAGGTCACCTTCTGATTAACCAGGCACTAACCTGGGCTTCTAGGAACTCCTGAGGCACAGGACCCCACAGAAAACAGCCACGCCAGCGCTCTAGTTTCCACAACTTCAGCAAGCCCTACTTGTTTTTCCTGTCAGAAGAAAAGCTCTTACAGTTTTAAAGACGTGCCAGCTGCCTTTCTCAGTGGCCACCATGCTGCATCAGCAACAGTCTGTCTGTCTTTCCCAAAGCAGCAGATTTCAAAGTAGCACATGAACAAAATTCCTGTTCCTCATGCAGACTGAAAGACTTGGGTTTGAGTTCCTATGAAGATGAGTTCATCAGACTATGCATCTCGTATCCGTGCAAGATCTCCTGCCTCTGCAGACAACTCGGCACAGCCAGACAAAAGCTGAAGCTACAGATGAGCATCGCTCATCGTCACCGAGGCAGGCAACTGGACAGGCAGGTAAGGCTGGCACACTGGGGGGGAGGCAGAGCCCCTTTCCTACAGTAAAATAATAATGAAGGGCAGGGGCAGACTTCCTTACCCAGACACATCACCCCAATAATAACACTACTAGTAATGGTAGCACTGGTGTCTGTTACGCGTGCCTAAGCTGTTGAGCACTGCAGAGCGCTGAGCTGCGCCGTGCGGCACACTGCCTCGGGACAGCGCGGTGCCACACACTGCCCAGCGGGAGCACGCCGCCTCAATGGGCACTGCCAGGAAACACCTCCCGACAAGGTCCGTGACACTTCCTACCCTCAGCCCAGACGTGACATGCCACCATGACACTGCCCAGAAGGCACAGATGTCAACAGCTCTCTACAGCCTGGCTGGCAACACATGTAGGTAACAGATTAATGACTCTGTGGTACAACCTTTTCTAAATTACACAGCACATCTCTGAAATTCTAGCACCCTCTGTGCACCTACCACCACCGCCAGTGTTTGCTAGTACAACTGGAAAAGGCTCCTGCAGGTTTGTACAAGAACTCCTTCTGTGCAGCTAGACAGAGCTACCCATCCAAACCACAGGTCCTGAAACATTCTGGCAAAAGGCTCTCTAGCGAGTTTTGTCGCTGCCACCTTCCTGGGAACTGTATCACTAGGTCAGGAGGCCAGTTCTTCCTTCTCTTGGCCTGCTTTGGCCTTCTTTAAGAGTTTCCATTCTTGGTTCTCTCTTGCTGCCACCTCCCTTGCCACAGGAACCAGTGGTTATTTGACCTGCTGCATGTTCACAAGCAGACAAGTTTGCATTCACTCCTTCACATTCTTCAAGAAGCATTTCCCTTGCCTTGGCATGCCATTCCAGCGATCTGCTACACACATTGCTGCTACATCACGGCAGGATACTCCTCAAAACAGGCAAAATTGTTAGTAGGTTTCTTAAAAAGTTTATTAAATCTATGGTAAAGGATGCAGTTTGCCATTACTTGAATAAAAGTGACATCTAGCAACATAAACTCACATTTGAGAACGAACACATCTTGAAAACATTCTATGCACAATAATTTTTTGAGGTATCCGGTTTTGATCAACGCCTCAGACACAGAACAAAACTGAATCTACCAGGAAGTCCGATGCCTTCAAAGAGTGATAGCACTAAATGCTTGGGAGGACTGTATAACGTACTCCCAAATCACACCACCTACTGCCCTTGGGAGAAGGTGGGAGAGAGAGGAGAATCTTCTGCTACCTCTGCAGGCACCGATTACTTTATACTGCATTGCCTTCTAGCTCTTCCAGACTTCTAGGCTAACTAATATAACTGAGGGCATTTAAAAAAATATCCCTATAACATACTAATATTCAGTTAAGTTTTCTAAACTCTTCCCTTCTCCTATCATAAATTTTGAAAAAGAAAAAAAAATTTCAATATTCTAGCAATAAGCTGCGTTACAGATGTCGAAAGGTTCTCTATTATAAAATGCTAAAATCTGCTAAATGCACTCTAGAGGCTCCTCTTTTTTAGGCTCCCTATCAGCTACTGCTGGAGAACCTCAGTCCCCACAGACTTCACACTGACAAAGCGGCTGATCCTATCTTGCAGGAAGTAACTTTAAATACACATACATGATAATAAAGTATTGCTCTCACCCAGCCAAGGCCACGCTAACCTTTCTAAGTACAGCTGCTAGAGCAAACAAGCCCATCAGCAGCCTCTTCAATGCCACATCAGACTGACTGGCCCATCCCTGCACATACCCTTGGGGGAAGCCAGGCAACAGAACTGTAAACCTAAGATTAATATTTGAATGACTGAGGGAAGGCTGGAGCTAGGCAGCTCGTCACAGCACACAGCTGCAGCTACGGAAAACCTGCTCCCCCTTTCTGCAAAGACTTTTCTCTCACACCATTGCCTTGCCACAGGAGACAGCTACACCTCCAGGACCACCTGAGCTGCTTCTAGCTCAGCAGTGATTCCGAGAATGACCTTGTTGAGGAGCCACAAATGTGCCATTTGCAGCATTTTACGCAGCTGGATCTGCAGAGCCGTTGCTGCAGCCACCTTCAGTGCTGTACAGTGACAGGGAGTGTCTAATTTCACCACCAGACCAGATTTATCTAAGCCTCGCGCAGAGCACTTGCAGTAGGAAAGGAGGCTCCTATTACATACGTGCTGTGCAAAGACTTTCAGAGGAACAGGTGCTGGCTCTGTCACTGAGATGTTGTATTTTAACTTCTGTCTGAATCCGAGCTAGAACAAGCATTAGGCCTCTATCAATGCCTACTTTTGTTCTCAAGAAATCACAAACTCCATCAGAGTACACAAGCAGGACAGACTCGTCACAGATGTTTGAAAACCTTTGTTTTTTGAGTGAGTTCTGTTGCCAGAATGATAATAAATTAATCCTGTACCTGTCAGCAGCTAACAGCTTGTTGCAAAAATACTGCACTAATAAATGTCATCTACAGGTTCCAGGGCATCGGTCAGCATTAGCATCAGTAGGTGCTGCTCAGAGATCCAGAGGCATGATAACCCAGCGACACCCCACATGTAGCACGCAGCCGAAACAAAAGGTCTGCAGAGCTCCTGGAAAATCTGAAAGTGAGAACACGCTGCCACAGATGGTGTGACATTATATTCATGGGCATGTGTAAAGTACACAACTTGAAGACGCTCAGAGTAAGGGAGCTAATCCCAGTCTTGTGGCCCTCTTCTCACAAGGTGCAATTACAGGGCTTCCCCAAGAAACCGAAACAGGCAGCAGAGGTCTGTTTGTTACAATCCGCCTGCTTCCTTCAGGTCTTGCAGGGAACACTTTTGCCTGCAGACCTCAGCACCAAGTCACACTGGGTTTCTCACCTACAAGGAGTATTACACGTAAAACGCTGGGAACTGGAACGTGATTTCGTCGTGGAGTTTAATATCCCTCTGTCGCGTGAGGATGGCACCTGCTCATGTATACCCCTCCTTCTTCTGGTTTATCTACAAAAGGTCTTTCTTGCAGAAAATACACCCATTAAAAAAGGCAATAATTTCAGATTCCATATCTGACTGTAGCTTCATCTAAACCCAGCCCATCACGTGATACCAGCTCACGGCACAAGCCCGGGACCAGCCACGTCTCTGCGACACGCAGCCAGGGAAGGAGGAGGGATGCTGTGAGCACACCAGCCTTCGCCAGCCACAGCCCCCCAGGCAGGCTCCCACAGCCCCCACCAGCCTTTGCCAGGTTGCTGTGAGTACACTCCTCCATTCAAAAGGTCTAATAACCATCAGCTTGATGTGGAGAGCGAGGTTTGTAATCTCAAAAGACACTGGATTTCCAAATCCAATTCAGGAACCAAAGTAAAAATATGCTGCTCAGTTTCCAATTTCTCATTTTAGCAATTTGACTGTTACAGCGCATAGAGCCTCGTAGGTTACAAAAAGCACACCTTTTACACCCTGCGTACATACACTGCATTTCTTTACTGCTCGCTGTTTTCACTATCAGGCTGATGTTCTCAGGACTATCAATACTCAAACGTAAGCAGTTACAGAAAATTTAACAGTTGAGGCCTTCCTGACGGGGAAGGTAATGGGAAAAAAGCCCGACAAAGCCCCAAATCCAAAAAAACAACTCACTTAAAAGAAATATTCTCAACTCTAAAGATGAAATCGCTGGGAATGAAAAGGCTAAGATTTGGCAGGGAAACAGCTTCAACTGAAGTGTTTTAATGTAACTAAATTATTGGCCCTTGAAAAAGGGTAATTGCATACACACAGTCATTTATCAAAACCAACTGCCAGACTTTGGGAAAGAAGCCAACATGCCTATTGCCCTAATTTAGCTATTTGCATATTAAAAAGAAAATCACTGGAGGGTTGGACTCTGAATGACAACCAGCTCTCCTCACCCAGAGCCCCCATGCTGCTCAGGGACTGGGGGAGCCCTGTCTCTCCCAGTTCACAAACAGCACAGTGCTTAAGCAGGTGCTTATGGTTAAGCAAAGTTACAGCTCATTAACTCCACCTGTAATTAATACCTGCAGATAAGCCTTTCTAGATTAAAAGCTAGATACAGGTATTAGCCAGTCCTGCCGAAATATTGACAGGTAAATCTTTTCAGGCATACACAGGCAGTGTTTTGCAGGCAGATATGAAGATGTTCCCAGCGTGGAGCCAGCTGAAGCAGCCGTCCGGTGCGGTGCGGCTTGAAGCACGCAGCCCAGCCAAGGGCACCAGGCGCTCCTGCTTCCCAGCTGTTCAGGGAACCCACAGGTGAGCTCAGTCTAAAGCACAGACACAGGTGACACCTATCTACAAAAGACAATGTAAACATACCTTTTGTTGTCCTAGTTGCAAGGAAAGAAACAGGAAAAATAGTTAGCACACTTACCCTAAAAAAATTTTAAACATTATCCAAAGCGCAGTTTTTGTAAAGGGATGTGTTTCTATCGTCATATGTTACAATTGGTTTAGGCTATCATTCAGAGTCATTGTTTTAAGATGCGGCAAATATCACCATGTGTCAACTTCTAGAACAGTGTGGTGTCATCAGTACAAACTTACCTTCCCAGCTCTTCCCCGATTTCGTAAACATCCTCCACCTTCTGTTGCTTGAACAAAGCCATACTTGGACTTTTCATTGATGCACAAAGATATCGCAACTGTAATATCAAGAAAGAATGGCACAGATTACAATCCTCCAACAGGCAAAAAAAAAAATCAGTAAAACACGTTTCTGGTATAGTCACTTTGGATCCATTGTAGCTTATTCATGGCCAAAATTACCACTGATCAAAAGAATTAATTTAGCAGTCTCAGCCAAATAGTGAGGCTCCAAATCTGGAAAGGGGTGAACGCCTGTAAGCGAAGAGTGTTCTCATCCCTCGCTGAAGTACCTGAGCACGTACTTAACCAGAAGCACAGAACACGCCTTGAAACATAAATGTGACAGAAGTAAAGCAACCAAGTAATAATTTAACAGACTTACAGACAATGAAGCATCCACACTATGCTAAAGAGAGCTAGCATGAGAATCAGCACTAGAGGCTTCTTCACAGAAGTGTCAGCAGTCAGACCACAAACCAAGGAGACCGCAAGGCAGCGTCTCCTTTTTTCCGATGTCAGGCGGCGTTTCTGAAGCACACAGGCAGGACGGCACACGGAAACCAGAACTGCTGCTGCAAAAAGGCATTTTGATTCCGTCCACCGAGTTTTCATTGCAACACCTTTTATCACACACTAGATGTTTCAAATGAGAAAGACATTTCTTTCTCTACATTTCTTGCATGCAGTATTCTGTGTAACTGTGAAATTCATTTCCTGAACACAGTCTTTTAAGTTGATAAAGTCTGTGAGGTCTGGAAAGATAAGCCTCACCTGGGTGCATTTGAGCGTCTGGGAGTGTATTATGCTGTGGCACTTTTGGAAGAGAAGATGATCAAAGATAACATTACTCCTCAGGATACACCCACACAACAACGTAGGTTATGTCAACAGGTTGGATTTTAACACAATAACCAGCCGGCCAGCTTACGGAATGTTTGGTGTTTCCCGTATAGACGGACATTAGCATTATCGCCAATGACCCCAACAACACGCACTATTTAGATCAGAAAGTGTAAAATAGCTGTAAGGCCTCTAGCACCACAACAAAGTCTAACTGCACTGAGTGGCACAGCTGTTCCCACACATCTCTAGGCTTCAGCAGCCTATCTGTACTTGTCAATGTGATGTACGTTTTCTTATGAATCCCAGATGCTGCTTGCTTCAGATTCACTGGGGACTTCCAGGTTCTCTATTTCTGTACAGCTCCCACATGATTTTAAATAGCAGTGTTTGGCATCTGACTGTTGCACACTGCAAAGCATATTTCACAAGCAAACAAAGCTCTATTTCAATCCTTTAGAAATAAACTCAATCCAATGTTGGAAGAAGATCCAGCTATTCTGATAAATTACCAGGCTTATAAAACAGGACAAAGTACCAAGAGCAATGGCAGGGTTCCTGCCAAGTTGAAACACACATATTTCTTTTAAGATTTTTCTCTAACAAAAGCACACACCATAAGCAGCAAATACATTGTAAATATCTAACTACTTGTCAAAACGCAACCAGCTTTTGTCATGCACTCACCTCAGAAAAAAAAACGGCTGCTTTGTTTTCCACCTTCCTTTTTATAAACCATGGGCTTCTAACACATGGGAGGCATGCCAAGTATCAGCGCAATCCCCTTCCAGATATGCTCCTTCTATTGCTTCAAAGGAACAGAAACAGTCTCTTAGCACTTGTACATAACTTTTTGGCTGATGTCAGCAAAACCTACACATTAGAACAAACTTACCCGATTGCTTTGTTTCAAGCAGAAGGGCTACTGCATCAACATGTACACTGATACCAGTTGGGGAATAACAGTCACTCTTTCAAAACCCAGTAACAACAAGGGTTATCAACAAAATCGGCCGTCCCTGTGTCCGGCGCTTGGCACCAGTTACAGAACACGCGAGCCAGGCAGCAGTACCTGCTTCCATGCTCCTGCGAACAACTCTGTGTAATTCCGTGACGGCTCCCACCATACCTGCACACCTGCATGCAGTGCGCCCTTTCCAATTGCCATCTCCAAAGCAAAAGGAGATCCAGGGTGACTTTGTGACCGCTCGCTCCCCTCCACTCCTTTCCCTTTCACACCATACTCGTTAGGTGGGGAGCCTCAGCCCACGGCCAGCCTGCGGCGTGCTCCCCTCCATGCTCTTCCTCCAGGATGGAGGAAGGAGAAGATACCAGGCACCGGCATTATCCGGGCAAGCTCCACTCTCTCCCCCAAGGGACCCACAGCTTCACTCTTACCAGATAATGGGAAGTATTTCAGCTATACATCAAAACTGCATCCTCTCCTTTTTGAAGGACGCATATCTGCACGCCTCATGGGACAGCCTGCATATTTCACGTGCCATGACTGACACGCATCTGTCACAGGCCCAAAACACATCCATTTCTGTCATATTTCAGGTGTTACCGTCTCCACTGCACAACAGACACCTGCAGGCACCTCGTGGAGGAGAGGGAAGTGCAAGGTATTCCTAGCAGCAGCTTTCACGCTCCCCGTAGCAGCCTTGCTGGTGGTCTCCACCACAGCTGTGGTGGCTCTCCTAAGGGCTCCATGAGGACTATGCATTGGCATTAACAAAGCTGTTCAAACCTGCCTCAAAACCCTGCACCGGGAACAGGTCTGCCTCCCACACCTCCCAGTATAACCATGCTCTAGCAATGACCTCCCTCACCCAGCCACCTATGGCAAAGGACAGAAACCCCACAGGCAGTGACACTGACAACCAGAATAAGCACAGCACCATTAAACATGCTCTGGAAATCCACCCTCGTGTTGGTGAGCCTCCACTAGATGCATTACAGTGGGTTGGGTTTTTTTGCTTCCATTTTCTATCCCCATACTTTCTCAGGCGTTTTCTGGCTGTTCCTTACTTTGCCTATATTTTTACTGTTTTTCAAGATGAAGCCAGGTGACCCATTCTAGTACTTTGGTCACTAATTCCCTTCCCAAAGCCATGTTCATGCCTGGGATGAAAACGTCTCTTTTCCCTCCCAATGAAAACAAACAACTCAAATTCTGCTTTGTAAGCAAATTATTGTATTCCTCAATCAACCTTTCGTAATCTCAGAGAAAGCTCATTGACCAATACTGCTCAAGGCTTGAAACTACAATGACTGCTTTAGTAGCATTTACAATAACGAGGACATTTCTGAGCTATTGGCTCCATAGTAAGTTTACATAATGCTGCTCGGAATTGTCCAGAGCAGGATCTTTTGAAGTGTTGGTGCAAGACCTAGTTCAACACCCACAAACTTCAGAAAAAGCAAACAAAGGACAAAGCCAAGCCTTGCTAAAACCCCCAAACCTTGTGCTCATCCTGAATTGCAAGATTAAGTTCTGAGTGGAGGCAAGAGTCAAGTATGAGAAAATGCTCACATCTCAGGAGACACTGCTGAGACTCGCCCAAAGACTACAAATCCCTCAAGCTGACTACTCCCTTCATCAGAATCCAAGGTACGTAGCTACAAAAACCATTAATGCAAACACACCTAAAAGAAAACCATTGTTCTGAGAGAGAGAGTCTGTCATTCAGAAGAGCAAGTTACAAACACTGCTTTGAGGATGGGGAACCCACCCAAGATGCCTCTGGGAACCATCACTTTATGTTTGATTGACAAGTTTACTCATTTCCCAGCATCCTCCAAAGAACATACCTATCTCTGCAGATGCATAAATCCATGCAATGTTACCTCAAAAATAACCAGAAAAATCTCACCCCTTTTGCTGATCTTTTAATTCACACCCTTGTTCTGCAAAGATCAAACACCAGCAAGCTCACTCTCAACACCAAGGAACCATTAAAGCACCCAGGTCAGCCTAGAGCCCCGTTTCTGAAGTCTGAACACAAAACTGTTCCAAAGTGTTCAGCCCCTCCAGTCGTATCCCCGATGTGCTGGCGTTCCCCATGTCTATCACTCTGCACCATCTGACACTGCCTTCCATTCTCATTACTTCTGCAGGCATCTCTCGCTGGCTTTCACCCAAGTCACAGTTAGATGCCCAAAATAGATCCCACACTTAATGATCCAAGACAATTGTCATTAGCAAATACACAGCATAAAGGCGATGAGATAATGAAAGATCACCTTCACACACTTAAAATTAATCTGAAATAAAACCACCATTCACAAGCATAAGCATAACCCTCCCCAGCTATTATGTACCGATCTTAGGAAACTAAGGTGGTTTCACGTTCAAAGGTTTAAAATACAACATTTTTGTCAGACTCCACTTGCAAGTACAGAGCACAAGTGTATCAAAGGAGGAATGAGAGCCTTAATTTTTTCCTCTGGTCAGTGATTTCCTCATGCTGGTCAGTGAAAGCAGGCTGAATTAGAGATGGTCATTCATCGCTTACTCATTCAGACAGAGAAGCTG
Organism: Falco cherrug; assembly: GCF_023634085.1. Lineage (NCBI taxonomy): Eukaryota > Metazoa > Chordata > Aves > Falconiformes > Falconidae > Falco > Falco cherrug. The sequence goes on from NC_073703.1 coordinate 22,854,202, forward strand.
TGCATTCATGACCCGAGGAAATAGCAACAGCCAACCTGCTTTTCTAAGACACTCTTTATGCTATCGCTTCTGGGGCACGTGCCCAAACAATATCGCAATGCAATGAGTCAGAACCATCCCAATCACTTTGGGTCTGCACCAGAATTCATTAAAACCAGGACGGGGGAATCTGCTACAGTGATTTTTGGATCAGACCAGAACTTTTAAGAGCTCTGAGGCAAGCTCTGCAGAGATAACCTTCTGTGTTCTTTCACGGAACGTGCCATATCTATTCTGCAACCACCCTATGTTGGGACCATCTCTTCCATACCAGTCTCTTTCCTCTAGGATTCCTACCAGTGAGCATTTCAATACAGAATTCATCTTCCTTACCCTGTTTTCACGATACCCCACAGTGCGGTATATGATACTTCACCTTTTACTCCTGCAGCCAGCTCCCCTTTACGCATCCCAAATGTCACAAGGTGGCAAACTATTGTTTATCTGATGCAAATGGTTTTCCTACAGACATGTAACAAAACTGTAGCAAACCCAGAAATAGAATGCAGACCTCTGAGATTCCAGTTTCAGGCACTAGAAACACGTCCCGCCTAATCTCTTCACATTCCTAAATTCTGTCACACCATAAAACGGGATCTCATTTACACTAAGAAATCACAGTTTCCCATTGTGATCTAAGGCATAAAACACGTGTATTTCATATCAGTACAAAATCTGAACGTAGATATTCTTATTCCAGTAGAGAAATGCCTTTTTAGTGCAGCTTGTGCGGCGTGTAAAGGAAATTGATCTAATGAAATCCACTCTTCTGAAGACGGTGACAGAATCCCCCTTAAGAGGAGTGGAAGTCAGTCAGTCCTGTTTCTCTCTCTTAAAAAAGGGTTCCCTGCAGAGGTAAGTTATTAGTCTGGCGCTACCAAATTATGTGACAATCAATGACTGGACTACACGTGTCAGATCCACAATGAATGTCTACCCACCACTGAATGAGAGCAGGAGTAGAGAAAACAGAGGTGTGAACAAAACTGTTGGATCATTTGGCCTGTCACCACCATTACGTGTTTGTTTTTTTTCCTTAGGGTATCTTTTACACTGAAGAAAGCAGTTACAAGTGACTGAGGTAAGAGCTGGATAATCTTACTTTCTCAAGCACACCTGACATGATTAAACCCTTTGCCAAACTCAGAAGCATCCCCTGTGGCATGTTTTTATAACCAAACAAGTTATACTAAAGCAAAATCCAAAACGCATTACAACAAAGTAACAACTTCTGTTGTAAGCTGGTTTTTAATACTGGAAAGTGAGCAGGACAATTTAGAATCAAACCTGGACTGTTTAAAATTAGTAACTGGGGGTGGGGGTGCAGATGACACAAAACCAAAAACCAAAGAAACACCTGAAAAACACCCACCCACCCCCCAAAAAAACACCGAACAAATTCAAGTGATATTGTCATATAGCTTTGGTGCTTTATGCAAAGACTAAACAGATTTTTGTAGGCATTAAAGCGTTTTCTTCTTTCCCCCTTCTCCTTCCCTTTCTCTCTTTTTTGTCCTAGAAAAGACTAAGCAATTTCAACAGCAAACCCCGTGTAGTTTTTACCCTCTGCTTTCAAACAAACCTAATCAAAGCAAAGTTACGTTAATTTCAGGAAACCCTTATTTTCACTTCAATATTTTCCTGTCAGAAACCAACAGCAGCCTGAACGTTTTGCTGTCAGAAAAGGGAGGCAGCTGTCCCTACCTGCGTGCCCACGGAGGGCACACACCGCGCCGCGCCAGCCCTTCCCTCCCGGGATACACAGAGGGATCCCGAGGGATCCCAAGGGATCCCCTCCCCAGCTCGCCCTGCACTAACGCCCTACGAGGTGCCCGACCACAGTGCCGCCCCCCAGCCTGCCCCCGGGCACAGGCACCGGGCCGTGAGCTGGGAGCCCGCGGCGGCCACGCACCGGCCGGCCCGGGCCCCGCCGCCGAGCGCCCCGACGGACGGGCACCGGGAGGCCCGCGCAGCCCCGCCGCACCGCTCCCCGCACCGCTGCCGCAGCGCCCGCTCCCCGGCCCGCCGGCGCCGTCGAGGGCTGTTACCGCGGGAAAACACGCGGCCCCTGCCCGCACGGCCCCTGCCCGCACGGCCCCTGCCCGCACGGCCCCTGCCCGCACGGCCCCTGCCCGCACGGCCCCTGCCCGCACGGCCCCTGCCCGCACGGCCCCTGCCCGCACGGCCCCTGCCCGCACGGCCCCTGCCCGCACGGCCCCTGCCCGCACGGCCCCTGCCCGCACGGCCCCTGCCCGCACGGCCCCTGCCCGCACGGCCCCTGCCCGCACGGCCCCTGCCCGCACGGCCCCTGCCCGCACGGCCCCTGCCCGCACGGCCCCTGCCCGCACGGCCCCTGCGCAGGCGAGTGAGTGAGGGTGAGGGCCGCGGGAAGGTCGGACACCTGCAAGTGCTTCCGACCCGCCACCTGCCGCGGGGCCGAGCGGGGCCGCCCTCGCCCCACGGTTCCGCGGCCGACAGCCGCCCCCCCACCCCCGCCAGGCTGCACCCGCGGCGGGACCCCGCTGCCGCCCCGGGAAGGACCGCGAAACCCACCGGCCCGGGCGGGTGCCGGCGGCACGGCCAGGAGAAGCTCCGGGGCGCGCACGATGCCCGTGCGGACACGCACCCACGCGTGGGGCCCCAGGCAGCCGGGCCGCGGGGGCAGCAGGGCGGCGGGTCCGCCACTGCCGCTGCCGAGGGGGTGACCCGGGGAGCCTCCCCCGGCGGCGGCGGGGCGGCTGGCACGCACGGCCCGCGCTGGAAGCACCGGGGGGCCGGGTAACCCCAAGGCAGAGCGGCACGGCGGCCCTCCCGGCTGCCCCCCGCCGCCCGGCCCCCGGCCCCGCCGCTCCCCCGCCAGGCTGAGGCAGCGCGGGCGGCCCCGCCGGTCCCCCGAGCCCGCCCCGGCGCCGGGCTGCAGCCCCCAGCCCCCAGCGCGGCGGGAGCGGCTCGGGAGCCGCCGGGCGGCACCGCGGAGAGGCGGACGGGGGAACGGGAGAGGGGGCAGCGCCCACTTACCGGCCGCGTCCGCCGGGCTCCTCCGGCGCCGCCCGGGCACGCAGGGCCCCCGCCGGGCCGCCCCGCCGCCTGTGCGGGCGGGGGCCGAGGGGGCGGTGCCGGCGGCGGCCGCTCACCGGAGCCGGGCTGCCCGGGCGGGGCCGCCGCGCCCCCTCGCGTCCCCTGAGGAGCGGCGGGCCCGCGGCGGCGGGGGGTCGGCCGGGGGGGGAGGGGGGCCGGGGGGGGGGCAGGGCCCGGCGCCCCCCGCCCGCAGGGAGAAGGTGAAACAAAGCCCCCGCGTGGTGCGGGTGTCCCCGCGGCGTCCACCGCGCTCCGGGCCCGCAGGGGCGGCCGCCACCCGCGGGGCACAGCCCGGGCCGCGCTGCCCCGTGCCCGGAGGGACCCCCGACCCCCATCGCCCCGGTGGCTCCTCCCTCCAGCACCGCCCCAGGCACCGGCAGCAGCTCCGCCTTCGCCTCGGGCACCGGCGGCCTCCTCCGCAGCGGCCGCGCCCTGGCCCGCTCACCCCGCCGCCGCCAGCCGGGGCGCCCCGCACCGGGGCGGGCTCAGCCGGGCACACGGACCGCACCGCCGCGCCGGGGCCGCGGGAGGGGGGGCGGGGGGGCACAGCCGGCAGCTGGCATCGCCGCACCCGGCCGGGGGCACGACTCGGCCCCCGGCGCCCTCAGCCCCCCGCGGCTCTCCCGTGTGCCGGGAGCCCTCGGAGGGGGGAACCCTGGTTCCGCGGCTCCGGGAGATTCGGGACACACGAAGGCAACGGCAAGGAAATAGGGCTGAGAGGGAGGTTCATCAGAGGCGCTTCATTTGCACGAGCCTTGTTCTGTGTTCAACACAGGCCGATGTTGTGTGGTCCCAGACTCAGTGTTACCCGGTGAAATTGCCGGTTGGTTCGAGAAGCCCCCCCTCACAGAAGGAAGGCACGGGCGGCCGGTCCTCCTGGGCATCCCCAACCGCCACCGTGACAGCGCTGGCCCCCACCACTGACATCCCTCATCTGTTTATTCTTCTGTCTTAAAAAGGTTCCCCAAACCTGTAAAACTAGATTTTCTCCCTCTTTATTTGGCAGACGGTAATTGAAGTAAGTACCGTTTGGTCTCCTTAAATTCTTCTGGGTGAGTTAATATCCAACATTTGTTAATGAGGAATGATGTGGCATTGTTCACACCTTCAAAATCAAATATGAAGGCCAGGCTGCCTTCACTTCCCATCCTCCACGCAGTTAAGATAACACAAAGCTACGCCTATTTATATATGGTTATTTTACAAGTCGTTTCCATTGCAAGAAGTTGCAAAGATAGATGAATTTTAAAGTAATTTTATACTCGGCAAGTGCCTAAAGGCAGCGCTTTCTCTTACTGCCATTAAACTCTGTTTCAGACTTGCTCCAAGCCAGGACAACTGACCTGCGCCCCACTCGCCTGCCCCAGGAGTGGGGCTCCAGCCCAGGGGTCCACCCAGCTCCAGGAGGACAGTGGCTGCAGCTGATACTGCACAGGGCAGAGGGCAGGAAGCAGGAGCAACAGTAAAGGTTTCAAAGGGCAGCAGAAGAATTCAGAACCCTTTGCCAAGGAAATGAAGATATTTCATTCCTCACCTTTCATTCTGCAACGTGGTATGATCATGTGAATGTCACAGCAATCCTCCTACAAAATTCTCGAGGAAAAGGCACACGCAGGCCACCTCTTCGGTTCACTCCCAGCTGGAAGCAACGGGACAAAGCAGCACAGCTTGCCCCTGAGAGACCACAACTGCTTTTTGAATCAGCACAAGCTCCCCCCAGATCCTGAACAGCCCCAGTCTGATTTAATATCTGCTGGCCAGCCCTGCAAGGTCTCCAAGAGCAAAGAGACTGAATCTCATCCCTGACGCTACATCCATAGGGTTTGCAAGCCAAAGCACAGGTTATGCACAAGTAAGATGTTGCTCTTACATGGTTCTTTCATTGTTCACCCTTAAAGCACTAACTCGGACTTCTTTGTAACACCTTTGGCAATCAGGGCAAAAGCCTTTAAGTGCATACAGGACATGAACAGGAAGGAAAACTCAAAGCTGAGTAGTGTTTGAAGCAGGCAGCACAAGCAAACGGCACAGCAACTTCCAGCCACGCACCCCCCAGTCTCCTTTAGGAAGTGATAAAAAAGCCCGTACCTTATGTTCCGAGGGGTCGTGGGTGTATGTAAGGTGTAAATACTTGAGAAAAACAGGTAAACAGCTTATTTCACAGTTTAATCACCAGTCACTGCTCCTGAAGACATCACTGAGTCAGTTCATCAGCTCAAGCCTGAAGCCTTTGAGGCAGCTCACCGCAGACATCCAGCTGTTCTGTACACACCAAAGGTACATTCATTTGAAACACACAGGCAAGATGCAGTCACTTAAGGCCAGTAAAATCCTAATTAAGGCCAAAGACACCTTATTTACCAGGTATATTCTAGTGCTGAATGTTTTAATTACTTCTCTTTACAGCACCCCAGGCTAGTTTAGGGTAGAGGACAGATAATTTTCTTATTCAATAACTATTTGTGGTTTTAATATCACGTCCAGTCCTCGGTTTTGCTTTCTAGTCTAACCCGCTGCAAAGCTAGCATTGTAATGGATGTCACTGTAGAGAAGCATGGCTTCTGCAGCACATCATGATGAACATACCACTCTAACTTCCTTGTGATTGAACCTTTTACCTTCTTTTCCAGGGGGCAAACTTCCAAGGCAGAGCACTCCCTTCCTTTGTGTTATCTAAGTGAATGTACTCCATGTGTGGGAATTCTTAAATCTTCAGCACTACATGGGTTCTGCTTCCAGCGAGGTCAAGGAGCAGCAGATAATGAAGCTATGTTTAGCACTTCTAAGACTCCCACAGAACGAACACCTGATATACTGTAATGCCAGGAGACTTCAGCGTGTTCTCTGCACCTTTGAGACACCCAGAACAGAATGTGACACTGCAGGTTTTGGTCTCAGTTCAGAGCAGGTGAGCTGCATTTGTCCTTTCTAAGTTAGTGCATTTCCTAGGAGTAAGGTATTTAACAACATACATCAGCTATACGCATCAGCCACACTTGCATCCCTGTTGCAATTCCACGGAGAGCAGATGTCTCCAGCTCAGTCCCAAGGAAGAAACAGGAGCCTCAGCTGTTCTTTAACAGGCCCCAGCAGCTGCCAGGGCAACACAGCCTCCTCACGCTAAACATGCCAAGTGTCCGCAAGCGAGACCATTGCTCCCTACACACGCTCTTCCCAGAATTTTCTTTTTATTCCTTTGGCTTAAGTTTTTGGTATATGGGACAGGAGGTCCTTAGACCATAGTCATGTTCTGCCTCAGCTGCTGCTCTCTATCCTGTTCTGCAGTCCCTCTCTGTGCCAACATCTACTTTTAACAGCTTCCCATCCTGTAGCAGATACAGAGGACAAAGACTGTGCACTATTTACCTCTACTGTGAATGACCTGCTTGGACACGCAATTAAAGAGATGTCTCAACTCTTGTTTTTCTTCCCTCACAAACATTTAGCCATTAAGTTATCTGAAGCACCTGAGGTACCCGACAGCCTCTTCAAGTGAATCAAGGTAGCTCCAAAATGCAAAAATCATATCTGAAAGACAGACATTGAGGCTAGATTTCCAAATTCACTATATTGTTAAGTTTTCAAAGAGCTGAAATTACACACTTGGCTACCAAAGGCTTTAGGAGAACATCAGTGGCCAGGACTACTAAAGAGGCTTTTGGCGTCATACGAATACATGTGTTTCTTAGGAAGTCTGCTCCCTGTCAACTTCACCTCCCCTCCCCTCCCAAGAAGCCAAGGACACCAACCACAAGTCACCAGTCAGCATCAGCTGCATGCAACACTTCTAATACTTCACGTCTTCATGCTTCAACGCCAAATTTGAATGTATGTTCCTCTATACACTCAAATCAGCTTACCAGACAAAGACACCAGCTTTAATACTGTTTTCTTCTGATGGCACCTGCAGTTATTTGTATGTTATGAACACACACACAAAAAGAACCAGAGCAAGCTTTAAAGTAATAAATTTTTTATTTACATCAATCTTTATGAAAATAACATCACTTATGTTTTGTGATTCAATTTTCTTGTACCGCATATTGCTGATTTCTAACATGGCACTTAAGGGAACATTCACTTAAACAGCTACACAATTTCATGAGATGGATTAATTTTCCATTTCTCAGTTAAGCATGACTGAATATACAACTCTGTCAAATGTAAGACCATTCACTCATTCCTGATGTCTTAAGGAAGAAAAAAAAAAAATCTTTCCCTTTCTGCTGAAATATCTTACCATGTTTACAAAGACTGAGGGGAAAGGGAGAATCTCTCACAGAACACACCTAAAGAGCAACAAAAAATCCTTTTCATTGATTACATAGCTGATTTTTTTTAAAAAAAAAAGACACTGAACAAACTGATAACACTGGATAACACCACCTGTACACATGTACAGGTAAAGCTGAAATACTGTGCAGTTTTCATAGCTAGAGATGTAGTGCACCAATTTTTGCCTATTTAAAAGAAAGTTTTAAACAAGTAAACAGAAGTTTCACTGGAAAGCCATGCATACATGTATAAAGATGAAGGAATATTCTGCAAGATGCAACTTAGTGGTTTGGTTTACATCACATATACTGAGAACCATGTGTAAGGAACTCTTTGCACATACATGCATGACCTCGAAGGCAGAACATAGCCTTAGCAGTCTGTATTTGCATTAGCAGGTCTGCTAAGTGGCTGGCATGAATGTGAAACCCTCATGCACTGTTCAGAAGTTTACCCCTGAATACAAACACTTGGTATCCATGCAGTTCAGCTTTCCCAGGCCACTGAGTCACACTGTGGTTTTGCTCATTTCATTGGGTTTAAATACTGCCTGTGTATCTTGCATGTCCCTAACTAGTTACTACTCCTCAAAGTTACCAGAATAAGCACCACTAGAAGACTAATAACCACCCAAAAACATTTGCAACAGCAAGGCAAGTTCCCCTTGACATTGCTTCCTGCTACGTGCGTCTCATTTTTGTTCTGTGCAGACTTCTAGCGGCCAGAGGTTAGATGCCTTTGCAATTTTTTCATCTTTTAACTAAGGCATCAGTAATGATGCTTAACAAAATGAAGCCAGCAGCTCACTGGCAACTTGAGTGTAACAGCATCAACTCACTTCACATTTGCAAGCTAACAAAATACCCAGAGCCAATGTGATTTCCATAAGCTTCCCAACATTCACGTATTAAGATTCACAGAGTGGCTTAGGAAACTGAGCTACTTAGTTTTACTGTACAATTGGGTTACAACTTATATAATGAAACACAGCAACACACACACAAATTTAACCATCAGCACAACTGTAAAAAAACAAATGGTCCTGTAACACTGCAGGTCATGTTTTGTCAGCTAGAGAACTTCCTGAACAGTTGCCCTAAAGTTAGTTTTAAACTCGCAACCTGAAGACTTCAGGTCTAGAAACATCTCCTGAAGTCACAGGACTAGTTCATAGCAAAGACTTGAAACCCAGGAATAATAGACCTGTAGGAATAGGGTGGGTACATACTTCTAAATTCTTAACATCTCTACTGTTGCCACTGGAAGGAAGATCTTCAGCTTGGAAAGATTTCTTTTAAGACTTGAAAACAAGATTAAAACAAAAAAAAGTAGACATTACAGACTGATTTAGAGACCAGCTCTTTCAAAACCAAGACAGTGTAACTAGAAAACCTGGTCCTATTTTTATATTCAAACACTGATTGTAAGTAAGAAAAGAATACAGTACATGCAATAATATGAAAAAACCTGCCTAATAAACTCAAGTACACAATCAAGAGTAACTAGGGAATAAAAACCCCCAAACTACTGACAATAGACAAGGTAGGGGACATTTTAGAAGACAAGATACAAATCAGGATGATCATACCATGTGTCCCTCATTGGCAAGTATTTGTTGACTAAATAAAAATTATGTGTCATATAAGAAGAAGCATACATTTTATATCAGAAGTAGTCCTGTAAGTTACAATGTTCACCACTGATTAAATGTTTCCCTTCCAGATAAACTGACTGATAATATGCTTATTTAGAGAAGGCTACAAATACGTTCTCTGGGGAAAAAAAAAAAAAAAAAGAAAAAAAAAGTGCTGCGAAACAGAAGCAGGACTTCTCCCTGTACACACTTGTTTTAGAAAACAATTACATGAGTATATCTGATAAAGTAGTTCAACTTGTTCTCAGAAAACCATAAGAAAACACACAAAGTAGAAGCCTGATGCACTTGACTGCTCCCGACCACCAGTTTTGGTTTTTAACAACTAACCACTTCCCCAGAGCTGAGCCATTTGCTGCCTTATTTGAACGCTAGTTTTAGCATGACGCATCCAGACACAACATTTAAGTCAACCCAACAACCTGAAGATTTAACAGTTCAGGAAAGAACACTGCAACAGTCCAGATAATAACCAACAAGAGAGAAACCTTCCTCGTCCTTATAACCGTTTAGAGTCTTGCTAGTCATCAAATGACAGCGAGTGGCCTCCAGTCACACCTCCCTAGCCAGGAATGCTACAGCTGAACACCCAGCGCTTCCTTACAGCTGTCTCGTAGGATGTGCATGCAATGCTCACAGCAAAGCTGAGCGCATTAAGAGAATATTGCATTTTACTGCTGCAAAAGGATCCTGAATTTCTGTGTGCATGCTGTGACCTTCAGGCTCCTCTGATTAATAAATATTTGTTTTAGGAATCCTATTGCTACTGCTATCGTACAATAGTTACACATTCATGCAAAAAGAATGCTATGTTTCTTCTTAAAGATCAAGACTATCTTATTTTAAGTCCTAAATAGGAAGAAGCTTTGAAATAAAACAAAACACAAAAAAAACCCCAAACAAAAACAAGCACTAAATCTTTAACAGATACACAACCAGTCAGCTACTGAAACATGGTACTCTTGTGACAAGCTCCATTCTTCTTCCATAACAGCTGGGTTTTGGTTGTGGCTTTCTTAAGACACTGCAATCAAAAAAGTCAACAGAAATAAAATTGACTAAACAGAACTCGATCTATAAACTCCTTTGCATTAATAAGAAACTTTATCGATACAGCTGCCCAGAAAAGCATAAATGATGTTTGATCTCACTGTTTCAGTACACACTGAACATTCAGGGACAAATAGGTACTTATTTTACCTTTACTTTAGGTACATAAGTTCAAGTGTTCTCTTTGATGATCCACTTCACGTCACTTCAGGACAAGACAAAGGAATGTAAAAGTTCTTCCTGTGCTTCATTCCATACTTTTCTAGTTTATGACCTCAAGAATGGCTAGTTTATTCAAGGACAACATGATGAAAGCCATTTGTCAAACAAACCTGAAACCAAAAAAACTATGTCCTCCCACACTGAACCTGCACTACAAAAAAACCCACAATTACATCAAAAAAATGTAGAATGGCGATGAATGTAGTAAACAGAGTGTGGACTTCCCTTACTACTGTTTCACATAAAGGCACTAACAGTGCACTGTGGGAAAACAACTGGCAATTCAGCTGATTGACTAAACTGAGACAGATATTAAGTGCCCTACATACAATTCCATGAACATAAATGTAAACAGAAATGTTTGGCCTCCATACAAAGCAGTATTTTTGAAAGTGCTGGGGTTTGGAAATCTGTCCTGCATATTTCCAAAAGCAACCAATTTACATTCTGTTTGACAGGATTAATAAAGTGTTTTGGAGGTTAACTCACTTTGGTCATGATCCCAAAGAAAAGTTTATGTTGAGTAGTTTCAACTATCCTCCTCATCATCACTAATAAGGTCTCTTTTTTCTACACATGTCTCTCGCTCACGCAGGAAATCCTCACGAATGGCTTCTAGTTCAGTTAGTTCAAGATGTACTTTCTCCAGGTGATAGGTCCTCCGGTTCCTGATCTGACGTAACGGGAAAGGATTCAGGTCTCCAAAAGCAATACCAATCAGTTTCCTGTAAGATTGCACAACGTTAAAAGACAATCATTCATATTTTGTATTTTTTTAAAATCAGTTTTGTACTTCATCCATATCAGTATGTAGTATGTGGCTGATACCCCTGGTCTCTTTCACATACCTGACTGGTCTCAGATGTTATCGGTACTGCAAGGGAGTTCTGTAAAGCACTCGGTTTTCAAGTTATTTCAAGTGATAAAGTGTTACCAAACACAGAGGGGTTTTTTGTTGGTTTTTTTAATCAAAAACAGTTCACAAAGCCACCTACAAACTCTATCTAACACTATAGTGATTACAGCCCTGACAACACTGAACGAAGCCGTAAGCTTGCTAACCAGAGCTCCATGGGCTAGACTGAACGCTTGGTACACGCAGCTAACCCAGCACAGATGGGGTAACTTCCTCCATGGAATCACTGAACCTCACTCAGTCCCAGGACAGTCAGCTCTCAAGTTATCCAAGAAGTCATGTAAGAGACCAGATAAAGCCTGGGATAATACAGACACAGACAAGGACAATACAACACACGTACAAGCCAAACTTGACCATACAATGAGAAAGCTCTGGGATTCTGCTGGCTGGAGCACAGACACCTTGGAGCTAGTGTCAACTCAAGCTTGTCAGCTCGCATAGCAAAACATGACAAGAGTATCTATCACCCTGCCAGAGTCACGCTGCCTCATGCTATTATTCAGTCACAGTAAAACCAGTAACTGATCTGCCTGATCAGGCCAAAGAGAGTTAACTACATCATTACTGTTGATCTATACCAAAAAACCCCCAAACCTCTTTATTTACTAAGAGTAAAAGGGGAACTGGAATTTAACTTGTTCTAGTTTAATTATCAGATTAATAGATCTGATATTATCTTAATCAGAACACAGATATTAAGAAATTTTATTTGGACAGTTTATTTAAGGGTAAGCTCTCCCTAGGTTTGTATTTTTGGGTGAATAAGAACATTTTCCTGCTATTTATAAAGAGAATGTATTCCAACAGCTTCTCTGCCAGTGCGTAACATGCTTTGGAACACAACTTTCACCTGTAGAAAAATCTAACTATGACATACTATAACCTAGAGTATAATTACGCACATGTCTGGAAAGAATTTTCTCCACTAGAGAGGTTAAACTTATAAATTCTGTGCAAAATAATTTTCTGACCCATTCAGGATGTCCACAAATTCTATGGAAATAATCCTGAATTTTTCCTCTACAAGATGATTTTTTTATCTGTATCAGTAAAGGCATCACTCTACATGCTTTTGTACTGTTTAAATTTTGATGCTGTAAAACTTGTACAAAATGGTAGAACAGCAAACCAAGCAGCTTGACTCATGCTTAGCAGCTCTAGCAGGCAAATTCATATCCCCTAGGTGGCCCTACATCACTAGTTTCAACTCCAACTTTTAAAATCCTACGAGAACAGATATTTACAGACCAGCACAAAGCATATTTGTGCTGTAAATATCTCTGATGCACTGAATTCTGTCCTCACCTGAACTCGCCATCTGCCAAAAGACACTCAATTAGCTCATTTTGTTAACACCAAAATGAGATCTCTTCCAGCAATATTAGAAATCTTTAAAATAGGTAATTTCAGCACCAGAAAGTTTAGACAGGAGAACCAAGGCATCATTTGTTAGATAATTGGAAAAAGAAGGGAAAGCCAAATCTGCAGCTCTGATTAAATATCAAAATTTTGTTCAAATTAGATACAAGCAAAAGGAATTTTTTTTTTCTCCCCTCTTCCCCCCCTCCCCCCTTTTCTTCTGCAGTCTCTGGTTTCTGGCAATAATGCTGTGGTACTACTGATATTACATGTTACACATTTGATTATAAGCTATAAAATAGCCTATTTATCAATTATAAAATATCCCCAAGTTTGTTTCATTAATTGTTTTCTGTTAAAAATATGTACTTGAGTTTTGGAAGAGCGTGCACATACTTCTCACTTCCAGATTTGGAATCAAGAGTCAGCATTTATTTTGGTCACAAACAGCTGAGTACAACAACTGCCCAGCATTTTTAAATCAAAACGGGGAATGCTAAAATACAAAGCACCACGCAACTCCCTCTCAGGAGTTTTTGGAGAGGTTTCAGCAGAGGAAGCAACATCTGTTATCAAGACTTTTACCATTTAAATCACTTGCAGAACATTCCCCCTGCATCAGTCCCAGCAATCCTTTTCGAGCACAGAGTAAGACTATTCAGTTTTAACTTCTCTCCAGTCAAAACTGAAACACAGGAAGTAAAAATAATATATAGCTCTTGCAGTAGGAGCCAAAGTATAAACCTAATTTCACAGGGATTTTATTACGGTAAAAACAAAGACCTCAGATTCCAGTATATAATTACTACATTCTAAATCAGTGAGTTTCAGTATCTGTGCAAAACATGTTCAGACATTAAATCAACCCCAACAGAGCTTTTCTTTTTAAGATTAATCTGCTGCTCTATGGTCTTAAAACTAGGAACCTAAAAACACTAGACCCTAATTTAGAAACTGTAATTCCTATGCAAGGCTGGAAGAACAGAAGAGTATCTAATTTATATTTATTTGCTCGTTCAAAGTATATCTTAAAATCAGCTGGAGTTATGCGGCATTAGCCTATGTATTGATGATGCATAAGAGATGTAAATTTAGTGGGTCATAGCTCATGTTTTTAAATAAAAACACATCCTGGTGCAAGTATTATTGTAAAACATTTTACAACTTAAGTTGCATCCGCAGTGCAAGGGAAGACTTCACCTGTGGTTGAAATTGTGTTACTACCACGATACAATGGCTAAACAAGACCAACATGGCAAGGTAGTGTCTATCATACCTAAAAATTTACAGTTACACATTCATCACTTGTGCCTTTGTCGCAGCTAGACGAAACTACTCATGAGAAATCTTAGTAGTCAATTTCATCTCTAGTTGCTTCTAAATTAAGATCTAGATAAAAACAAAACAAGAAAAAACCCACAACAGACCATTTCTGTGCCCCCCAACTCTTTCAATGACACACAAGTTTGAGTCACCCACCTGGCATCAAGTATAGTGCGCGTGAAATAGCGAAGATACTTGAAAATGGACATTGAATCTTGCCGTTTTAAGATTTCCTCCTCCTTATATTTAAAAAGTGCCAAGGCAAATCGGAATATTACCTGATAAAAATACATACAATGTTTAGTTCTTTGTAAGAACAGAATGCACTGATTCTCACAGTTATCCATTATAAACTCAAAGGAAAAGCGTTAGTCTTCCTACAAGCTGCATTTGCACTTTCTCATCACACCTCCCTCCATCTTCCTTCCCTGTCCCCCATTTCCAAAAGCTGCCAAAAACTTCTGTTGCAGCCTGAAACCAAGACAAGGTGTTCTACCGTTCTATCCAGAAAACAATGCTGGGTTTATAGGATACAAATTTTTTGAAGTTTTGAGTGCCTAATTCAGTTGTAAAACAAACACTACCGGGCCTGTTGAATGTATTCATTAAGTTGCTTCAGAGCTAAAATTAAGTTCTGCTTTTTAAACGGGTTGTTTTCCAATGCCTTGAATTTTCCCAGCACACCGGGGGACTGATGCTGAAGGAATTTACGATACCAGTTTGTCAATGATCTTTGGCACGAGCTGGAAGAAGCATTATTTCCCTTCATTCTGAAAAGGCTTCAGTAAGTTCTGAACTTTGCCAGTCTGTACCTGGCTGCCTTCACAACATACCACGATGCTTAAAACTGATTTGAATCAACACACAACCAAGATACCACTGTGTGTTCGAATGCTCAGATGAGACCAAATGAGACCAACAAGAAATCTGACTAACACACAGATTTTGTCTACTCATCTTATTGTTCTCTCCAATTGCCTACAACATCTGCTGTAGTTATTACTGTGTTTGAATGCAATGATTTTTTTCCTGCACCGATCTTCTTTCACTGCAATTTGACAAGTACAGAACACATGAAAATTCTTTCACCCCCACCCCTTAATTTAATGATAGGAATCCCAACAGTCACTGTCAGTTGTACTTGAAATGTCTGCAGAAATAAAACAAGTAGCTGCTGCGAAGACAAGTTAAACATTGGCACTTGGTTACAACTGATTCTTACACCTCTTCAATTCTTCTAACTTTTCCCTCCTTCACTTAAGCTTTCTTCTTTATAAGAGTAGCTCTCATTTTGATATAATTACTTAAAACTGATTGACAGCTGCATGTAGGAGTAAACAGCACTGCCTAAGCTTTATTTTTCAAACTTGAAGCAATGGGCGGTGAAAGGGAAATACTTAGCATTTAGAATTCTTCTACGTAACTCAAGCTTTCAACTTGCAAAACACAGATAAAATGGAAAAAGTTTTGACTGGTTATTCATGCACATTTTCTCCCCTCTTTTCCTACCAGTGATTTTAACTGACAGGTTTCTTGTGAAACAACCTTCCTCCACCCTGCACTCAGTAACACCACAGTGTTTTGTTAACCAGGTAATAACTGAAAAAACTTAGCTTGTTCAGTTCACCTTTGGTCCCTCATATAGGAAGGAGTCCCAGATTTTAAAAAGGATGTCACTAACAACACTGTCCACAAACACCACAAGAAACCAGTTGAAAGTTATGAGAGTATAGTCAACTTTGTATTGTTCAAAATGAGCATGGAGTCGTGGAAGCTTCTCACTCATTAAATCCTTGAATACTCGCTGGTCAACCTAAAGAGATGAGAAATATGATGTTATCGCTCCTACCTTTCCAACACATCTCATTCAAAGTAGGGCTGTTACCAATCTGTAAGTGCAAGTCAAGAGCTAACCAGGAAACCTAGGGCTGTCTAGTTAACACTTCAAAGCCAGATCCACCCAAAGCATGCCTGGCCACCCCAAGGCACACCACCCTTGCTGACACAACCTTTTGCTTCTTAATCCACACCCTCCTTAATCTCACAGGGCTCCTCACACGCAGATGTTGTGTTCCTGCTACAGGTCACTAGTGCTGCCCTGGTGCAGGAGCACCGGAACAAGCTGAGGGAAGACTTGGAGGAAGGAGGCAGCACGTACCAGAGCATCACCTGGAAGCAGAGGAGTGCTAGAGTATGTTGTTCACAGTACTGCATAATGCATTCTCACCCCCACTCTTCCAGAGCCCATAACTGCCCCACCCCTGCAATTCTGAGGAAGGAAACAATAAATCGGCTCAGTCAACATTGTAAAGCCAATAATCAGAAGAGGCGTTAAGGACTGGAGCTCCAAGCAGGTATTCCAGCATTATACTCAGTCGTTGTCTAAACAAGGGTCCTGGTGCCTGGAACTCACCTCTGTCACAACCCGTTCCCCCAAAAGGCTGACCAGACACTTACCAAGTTTTTGACTGGCTGCAGTTTACAGGACCAGGCTTTGTTTTTGCCGAGCACATACCTGAGATCCTAGCAGTGTCTTAGTGTAATAATCATGAGGCATGAAAACTTCCACTATTGTTACTAGACACCAAAAAGCATCTTCCTGTTCCAAGTACAGAAGCGCAATCGCTGCCAATCTAAAAATAGGGTTTATTTGGAGAGAAAAAAAAAGATCATTATAGTATCACAAAATGTATTAAGAACAATCACAATAAAGCCTTTGTTTCTGTTTAGCAGAAATAAACGTGTAACAGGAGAGCACTAAACAGCAAAACCATTAATGAAGTTTAAGATGGGGCAAGGAGATGCCTTCTCAGTCACACCAAGTGTTTTTATTCAGTTTAATAAGTAAACGGATAAAGGCGAAGGTAAAGTGTTTTGCTAGATGCTGTTTTTTTCTGGAACTAAGCCAAAATAACGAGAAGCTTCCAAAACCTAAATATACTGCTCTGATTCCCAGACTTTTGTCTTTCCTTATTGAAGAAGAAAAAGAACAGATGGTTCTTGCATTTCACACAAAATTATTTTAAGTTTAGAAAAATCCTTTCTAGCAAGTTGACTTACATTTATCTTAATGGATATAAAGTAATACTTCTGTCTTTATCTACCACTGTCTTTAAGGAAAAGAAAAAGCTCTAAAATTTTCCAGACTAAGCATGTTCTAAGAATTTCTTCATGTTACTAACAGCTGCTTGAATATGAAAGGTTACTGCCAATATATTTCTTCAGGTAAACTCATTTTATTTCTGTATGCAAGAAGAGTTGTAACAATATGAACTGCTTCCGATGTTGCACAGCTTAACAAGGTGATCACACTTTAAAAGCTTAAGAGGACTGAAGCGTGAAATAAATACCCAATTTGCTTTTAGCTTCTGCAAGTATACCCAAATGCAGAATTATTTACAAGAAACCCAAAAATGACCCAGGAAAAAGTTATTCTGCACAGAGTTCAAGTTTAGCAAACGCGTTTCTAATACCTTCTACACACCAGAGACATGCTGCTCCAAGATTGCAACAGCTGTGCTCTTCAGACATGCCTTGTGACATGCCAGTGACAATATTAACACTAAAAATGCACGACTTATCTATAAAACGTCACTACCCCTACTGATGAATGCTCAGAAAAAGGGATACTTATTACTGCATTATTCACTACTACAACTACTGCTACCACCACCACCTCGCTACCTCTACTACATTACTCACTGCCTCTATTCTACTACTACTTCTGTGCAGCTTCAAATAATAAAGCTGCTCTAGTCCGAAGTCTTTTACCCTATTCTAGTACATAAATCAGTGCTCAAATTGACATCTCTGGTATTATATTATAGCTATGAGGGGAGGGTGTTAAGCTAATACACCTGCTATCAAATAGCACCTTCCCTTACTACAGATCTCAAAAGTACCAAAACTATTTCAGCAAACACCAATGGCAATGACTTCAAATTTTTCTTAGCATTGTAACACGAGAATTAGCCTTAAATTTATTACTGCAATTCTGATTGAAGACATCCTAATGGAAATGCTCAAATTTGTGGCCTTAACAGTACAAAAAGCTTTCAACCATTTGTTTCTGCTTGTTTAAAAAAAAAAAAAAAAGCAAAAAACCTAACAAATTCTTGTGCACAAAAGCAAAAAGATCCCCTACAATTGACAAGAAGACAATATAAAACAACATTTATGTAGCCCATTTCTTATGTGAGTTAATTACAGTTCCAGTTCTTTTGCCAATATGATTTTACAGGTTTCATGATCCAGGTCTTCTGTTTATTTATTGTTTAGAAAAAAATGTCATAGTTATTTCTTAAAACAATTTTAACATACAACCTATAAGGCAAATTGCTGCCCAAAGCATGTTGCTATACATGTGATTTGAAAGGCTCATTATGCATGGTTTTACTGCACCGTTGTAACTCAAGATTTGCAAAATCATACCTGTTGAGACCTTGGCAATATCCTATATCAGGATTTCTCCACGAAAATGCCAGCAGCACATTTCGTAGCTTCTGGATCCCTTCAGATGTTGGGGAGGAATAATGTTTGTTGTTTGGCAAAGTTCTCAAGAGGTCCAACTCAATTTGTTTAGATGCAGGATTTTGTTTTTCCAGAGCATTCTGAAGCAAGGTTTGGAAGTACCCAGGAACAGTGCTTTCCTTTAATTTTTTAACATGGACATTGACACACCATTTCCACATCTTGGAACGATGTTCATGTGGAATTCCAGATCGAATAAGATTCTTCAGTTCTACACTACGCATCATCTCTCTATTCATTGTGCTTGCGAGATAATTTTCCCATTTCACTCCTGTGGAGATCTCTCGATTTTCACTGAGGGAAAGCGATCTCAGGTCCAAAGCTCGTGATTTTGCTACTAGTTTCTCCTCATCGTCATCCTCTGGGACTGTCTGAAAGCCATATATATCATATTCACTGAAACGGAGGAGGGGGGAGGAAGAGAAAAGGCTTTTAAAAATGTGTTCAGTAGCCCTGAAACTCTTAAGTTCCCATCCTAAAGTTACTTCAAATATCCCTCAAGACACTCACCATAGTTTAAGTTTTAACGTGTTTAAATAATAATTGTTTTCTAAAGTATATCCTTTATTTAATAGTTATTTTTATAATCCCATATACAAAAGACTTCATCCCCATATTCCAATAGACACTACTACTCAGACTCAGCTATCTGTGTAAGAACATGGTCAAGCTCAAATGAACCCATCTCCTCAGCAGCTCGCCTTCAGCAGCTATATGGGAACATCTGAGTCCAAGTTCTATACTGTGTCTCAAATAAAGCAATAAAAGTATTTATACAGCCAAAAGGATTTCATGATGATACTGTTATTCATTAAGGGAAATTAATAGAAACCCCTAATCCTGCAACTATATCCCTGCTGTCTTGTTTTCCAGTTTTAGAACTGGGTCCACTAACCAAGATATACATACATTTATTTTAATAGGACCAAATTACCTGACCAGGTGTGGTTTGAAAAATGCTTGTTCTGGTTGTTCATTCGTTTCTGCTTTCAAGGCATCTTCCAGTAACTGTGTGATGACGTCACGAGCAGGACTCTGCTCCTCAGAACAAACAGGAGTTTTCATTTCTTGAAGCAAGATCAAATATTTACTTTCTATCTGACAGAGTTTGGCTTCCAAGCTAGTATACTGCAGAAAACAATATATAATATTATAAGTCCTCAGAAACTTACTTTGTACCACACTTCTTTTAAAATCTGGCTTGATATTATTCTATTAGCTTACGTCACTTTAGAAACCTGTAAGTCAAGAACAATCAGCTTTACTTCCCCATTTTTGTAGCACCATAAGACATAAAGCAACCCTTATGTGTGGAAAACAAAAGTTATATATGCATTATATTACACTACTGTAAAATTCTGTATACAATGTACTCGGGAAAGACACCGCAGACACTTGTGGCTTTTTACATAAAGTCTTTTAAGGCAGAATAGCAGACCAGAGATTTTCTACCACACGTATTTTTACATGTGGAAAATCTGAGCAAGCTTTCATTATCATTACATTGTACAAAGTACAACTCGACCATTTTGTGCTTTTAAAGTAACAGCTTTAGTCTACACATGTTTAAACAGAAAGAAATTAAATGGCATTTTAAAGACACAAGTCAGGTAATAGCATGTAGGAATTGTACACATGCACCCCCATGCCAAAAACACAGCATTTAGCCCTGGGCTGCTGTGTGCATCGTTTCCAAGAAAATAAAAGCAAACCTTACCAAACCATAGCAACAGGTATCTTGCCTTAGCTATGGATGTGTGCATTTTCCTAGCCCCAGGCAAGGGAAATCATTATTTACCTGCAACTTCTCTACACTCAAATTCATCTGTATGGAAACACACTTCCAAAGTTACCATAACACAATCGTCTGTCATGTCCAGGAGAAAGCTCTACTTAGTGACATATCAAATCTTTACACATCCTGTCTTTTGTATACTTCAACGAAATTATTACAGCCTTGATTCTGAGGAAACTATGTTTCAGAAATATACATGCCTGTGTTCATAAGCTACGAAAAAAGTTCCAATGGTTAATGATATTTTAAAGTCAACTACTTCTTTCAAGAACCCATTCCAAAAGATTACCTAGTCTAAGGACTAGATTTAGGGGAGATATTTTTTAAATTATTACATTTAATACACTTCAGCTATTCCATTTCCATTCCACAGTTATGCTCCCTGCGTAGCTATACAACTGAATTTTTGAGAACTGCTTTAGACATCGCCAAAATAAGAACATGCTGTGTTAGTCTGACCTTTGCCTGCCATTCTCTCTCTCTTGCTTCTGCATTTCTTCGTAGAGCAGAAAGTTCCAAAATCTCCTTATTTAAAAATTTATTCTGGGTCTTATAACCCTGAAGATTGTCCTGTTGATAAAAAAAGCAAACTGGATTTTTAATAAAAAAATCTTACAGACAGCAAATGCCTACCAGAGAAAGTATACCTTCAAATACAGAACAAGCAACTACGAATAGGACTTAGCATAAAACATACCAGGATCAAGTAAAAATATTATTTTTAGCCTTCACAAGTCAAACACACATGCCAAACACGAGCACAGACGCCCTGCACCCCCAGCAGAAGCAGCGGGCTGCCCTTGCTGCCAGGAGGCAGGCACAGCCAGGATGTGCTGGGGAGAGCACCAGCACCATGGGGCTCCCACACAAACACCTCCCAGAACCCACCGTGTGCTGTGCAGCAGCCAGAACGCTTCACATGCCAGGCAAGGAGGGGGGCAAACGCCAGGCCTCAGGTGATGTACAGCTTTGATGGCTGCCTCCACACAAACCCATAAACCCCCAGGGACAAGCTGCCTCGCCTAACCCGCGGCCCCAGGCTGGCAGTGTTGCCTCCGAAAGCTGAGGCTGCGGGAGAGGGGCATGCCAGTGCCCTCCCAGCGCTCACAGTACCCCCACGCCCCACAGCACCTACGGGCTTCAGCCTGCTTTCTGCCAAGACCATCATTTCTAGCTTCAATTCTATTTTCTAAAGCTTTGCGGGCTCACATATAGGAAACAAAATTAATGAATGCTTATACATATTTTAAGTTACTTCCTTTTATTCCAAATCCCTTGGAACGTTAAATCCATTTGGAATACAACATTTATCCAAAGGCAAGAAAGCATGTTTAGAGATAAGTGGGTAACTTCATTAACTCTTTAACTTACAAACTTCTTAAGTCTTCAAAGTCTTACAAACTTCTGAGACATTGACTGAAGTAGTTTAGAGGGGAAAAAAAGCACATTGATAACATCTGGAGTAGCACTAGTAAGAGAGGTGCTTATATTCCTTTTTTTTTTTTCTCCTCAGAGCTTCCCTTTGCTATTCCACATGCTTTTTCCTCACTTTCAATATTAAAAAAAAAAAATCTAAACCCAAGAAATAAGCTTTCTAGTTGTTTTCCTCCATGCCTGTATTTTCCTCTTACCCTTTCTTTTTCCTGTTCCTTTGACTACTCCTCACATCACTCCTCCTCCACACCAATGATTAAATTACTGAAAGTACTGGACACTGTACTACAGATGTACAGACCAGCTCAAAGCATAAAAGTTCTGTTTAGATTACCACATAACAAAGTTGAAAGTGTAGATTCCAAGCAGAGAAAGCCTCAGTTGATGAGTATCTTGGAGAACTGCTGTAGTGACCTCCTCAAACAGTATAGCAGACTAGAAAGTAGTTTTTATAGGGAGTAGAGATTCCCCTATCCATCAAGACAAGAGACACTGCTCTTACTTTTAGTCTGTCCAGTTCCTGTAGTTCCTTATTAGTACAGGTGGCCATGGAAGAATTTACTGCTCCGCTTTGAGAGGATGTATTGTCCTCACATTCGCTGAGTTGGCGAGACAGTTTCATGATCACTTCATCTTTAGCTTGAATAGTTTCCATCAGCATACCCAGCCGCTCATTGAGTTCTCCAACTTTACATTTCAGATTCTTTACTTCCTGCTGCAGACTGTCTTTTTCCAGATTTAACTTTTCAAGCTGGTTGTTGAGACCCAAAATCTGGTCATCTTTTTGGTGCAACAGCTCTAATTTGTCTTTGGGAACCCCTTCACAAAGGCGGCTTGCAAAATATTTATCATATTGGGAAGATCGGACCGTTTGCTGCAGAAGTCGCACAAGTTCCTGAGAATTTTAAAAAAAGTTTTATAACTTAGAATAATAACTTTTACAACATCAAGCAAAAGACAACTTTGGAATGGGTTTTGCGCCTGAATCATCAGCTTGCAGAAGACTTCATGGTGGTGTTTTAAGGAAAAAAAAAAAAAAGAAACGACACAATTTCTAGCAGGTTAACACCTTACGTGACTGGCCTATACAGATGACTTACATGTCTTTCCCTGAGCCAAGAATCCTGCCTAGAAAGGCTACAACAAGTTTGGGCAGAGTAGTTGACAGCTGTGGCCCAGCAGTTATTTGAAAGCTAAAAAAGGCTTACTTGTAAGAAGATAAATATAAAGAGGGCTTAAGCCCAAAAAATTAACAGGTGAACACTACAGCGTGGAAAAGGGAAAGAAAACTAATTGCTCTCTTCCCTGACAAATGCAGAGAAAATTAAAGGAAAAAAGAAAAGTGCATGCTGCTTCGCTGAAAAGGAAGTCTTTGAAGGGCTGTTTAGAAAATCTTGCCACAGAATCAGCCAAGTAATTAACTGGCTTGCCACAAGGGAGAAAAGGAGTTTCTGTGGTCTTTGCAAAAGAAGACAGCATTGAAGGCTCTGAACTAGAACTTTATTTTGAAAACACATTCATCTAACAATTCCACCATTCTCATCTTCTATTCCCTCACACTAAAGGACAAGTACTTTTGCTCACAGGATTGCATAGATCCTGGACAACTACAACATTTACTCGCTTCCATGAAAGCTGCATGTGTTTTGCTTGGGGAATCAGAGGTACACATGCCTAAGAACAGCTGATTTTTAAGGGAGTTACACTGTAAGTAAAACCCTACTTGATTCCTTGCTGAAACGAGATTCTACTATGACCTTGGAGAAGCAAAGGCTTTACATGCAAATAAGTCAAAGTGAAATTTAAAAGAAAAGAAATACTGGAAGAGTTTGCTTTAGCTACTACCAAAAGCTCTCTGAAAGCTAAACTACAGAGAAAAAAATCCCACCCCACTAAAAAAAGAACATATACCCCCAAAAAAAGCTCAAAAGACAACCACCAAAAAACCCAAAACAAAAAACCAAAAAAGCATACACAGGAAGATATCCAGATCAACAATAAATGCTAAGAAAGCACGAGCAGCAGACTGCTCACTTAGAAGTCTCACTAATCCGAATTATTACCTTTGCCAGTTCCCATCTTTAGTTAATGGTTTAACCCTGTGGAAACATGGGAAGGCAAGTTCAACCCTAGTAGCGTTCATAACATTTGTTAAAGCTGGGATTTTTAAAAAAAAAATATTTTTTTTTTTAAATAGCTCTCTGACATTAATTAAGGGTACAAGGACAGAAATAGGAATTGTTTTTATGGAATTCCTGAGAACTTTAGTTCAATAATGTATCTGGAAGTTTACAATGACTTGGAAAGTCATAAAGCTACACCCAGAATAAGCCATAGTCTTCAGAGAGGTCTGGGAAGAAACCCTTGGATCTTGAGGAAAAGGTTTTGCTAAACTAGATTTTCTTCTTCCTTCCTTCGCTGCACTTAAAACATTTTTCAGGTATTATCTTAACGGCACCGGGCTGAACTTTTAACAATTACTGAACAGCTGGATGATTTCATGGCCATAGTTCAGTGACAAATAACCATTTTAATTATCAAAATCAACAAAACCCAGACTGGTAACATACATGCCAACAACCATTAAGTTATCAAGACAATCTGAGACAACAGGGACATGCACAATAGAAGATCCTGCCTGTAAGCAGCAGCTGTGGAGCAGGTTATAATTTCCTATCTACTCCCTAAAAAGTAACTAAAGTATAAAAATCTGTCTGGTCACACGGGCTGTCAGGAAAACATCCTACTTGTATGCTGCTGGCATCGACGACAGTTCTAAATCTAGCCCAGTATCAACAGTGAAATTATCTTCAGCTGCTTAAGACGCCATTTCTCTTCTTATTAAAACAGAAGCAGCTGTGAACAGTGTTGCACTGTATCAGTGAGATTTCTCTCAGAAGCACAAATGTAGTCCCAGGAGAGGTAACACCTAAAATGGGTGTAAATATGGGGCTCAAATTCCTTCTCTGGTTTCCCTTTGATTATCTCACGCAACAGAAAACACAAATAGCAAAAGTAGCAACTCCATATAAAAACTAAAAAATATTTCTTCTTAAATTCAGTAGAAATTCTTTTAGATAAAGCCAAGATACTTAATCTTGTTATGAAGAAGGCACAAACACTCCATGAGGGCAGTACTACGTGCACAGATTCACAGTTAGGTCTACCATTTACAAAACCTGCTTGGTGAGAGAGTGAGCAAGAGAGCTAATAAACTGCGCAAACAAAAGTTTTGTGCAGGGACCTCACCTTCAACAGATGTAAAGCTTGGTCCTGCTTGCTTCAAGACTTTTTGTAAACAAAGGTTGATTTAGCACCATTATTTTATAACCACCAACCAGCTCTTAATGCAGTTAGATGGCCAGAAAGGGTAAACTCACAACCACTGGCCAGATCCATTTGCTTTTGTGCACTTTGCCTGAAGGCTTAATTACCTTTTGGCTCAAAAGATCTTTCTTTAGCTTTTCCAACTCTTCCTGCTGGCTTTGATACTTCAGTTGCAGTTCAGAGACGAGTTTGTTGCCATTACCAGAATACCACTCAGTTGGAGAAGAGTCACTGCTGTTCCGGTTTTTGCTTGATCCAATCATGTCTTTTAACGGGCGCCTTGTTTTGTGTGGAATGCGGCCAAAATCGAATGGAAAAGCTGAACTAGTCAGTCCTGCATAAAACAATTTCTTCTAGTTCAGTTCACTTAGTAAAAAGACATTCCAAAGCATTCAGATTTCCTTTTAAAAATATGCTCATTAAAATTAGACTTTAAGCAGCATTTAAACAGCCCAATATAAGAGCGGTAAACATGCCGTGTTTTCCAAGTTGCTTCCTTTGGTGGGAAAAGTAAATAGCTCAGTCTCCTCCCCTCCCAGGTAAGATTTAGCTCTTAAATTAATACTTGCGAAATAAGACATAAAAAGAACTTTACAATTCATTACAGAAAATAAAAGGTACCACGCTTAACTATACCAAAGTAAATTTTGCTTCAAATTATTAACAGCTCAGAGGTGATCAGACCAAAACATCACTGGTATCACAGCATACTGTTCTTAAGAGGCATTCAGAGTAAGGTTTCACCTCCATTTATGTAACCACGGGAGTATTCTTAGAGAGCAGGACTGTTTCTAACACACTGAATCACTTGGATGGCAGCTGAAATGCTCTTAAGGAGCTGTGAAAATCTTCACAACGTTATGCCAGACACCGGTCAAATGTGAGAACCAGTTACAATGCACAGATGACCTATCCCTGCATATGCATCCCAACTTTTTTTCCGCAGTTTCAGAAGCAAGCCAATATAACATATATATACACATACTTTAAAGGCAATTCTGCTCCAATGGGCGACACTTAGCTAAGTAATCAGAAGCCTCCACATTTCCCTTCATCCTGTAACTTTGCAACTCAAGTGACAAGACTGGAGATAATTAACATGCTCAGGGAACCTGAAACAGTGGACAACAAGGCTTTGTGCTTATTCTACGGTATCTGAATGGCAGGGAATTCCTCGCAATGTGTTTGGAGTCAAGTCTTTCAAAAGAACGCGCAGAGCTCTGAATGTGGTTTTTGAAGAAAAGATAAGCTTCCACTTACGCCCTGGAGACAGACGTCATACACTACATTACAGTAAAGAAAGTAGGGCACATGCTCCCCTTCCTTCCTCCCACTCCTACCTTTACTTCCTTCTGCCAGGTGTTTCCTCTTTTCTTCCAGGGCCATCGAGTCCTCCAAGTCTTTTGGGGTTGGATCCAGCAATTCCCACTCTTCAGTGGTATAAAATATGCTCTTGCGGTTTTCGTTATTTCCTTTTCTTAAAGAGGACATTGAATTTCTGTGAAAAAGACAACAGGAAAAGTGACTTCTCCATTTTGCATTGTTTTTATGAAGGGGTTTTCAAGACAACCACTGCAAACTAAAACTAAGCTAAAACACAGATAAAACCAATACCAATTAAAAGCTCAAATAAATTAAAGCATATCCTACTAAACAGCACCTACTATCAACAGTGCTGTGTTTCACAAATAGAACTATTTTGCTTTAACAGGATATTAATATCTAGGAGACCGCTATGGTCTTTTGTGTCATCTTCTGTTTTATTCTTGTTTTGGCAGTGGGAAAAGGACAAAACAAAACAAAATTAAGATTTGGAATCAGCTATTGTAGCTTAGAATTTTAGAATAACCGCCAAGCATTAAACAGAACAGCATGCAGTCAAAACACATCTATGTTACAGTTTTATATTCTGGATTAACATCAAACTTGGGATCACCCAGGAGACCTGCTGTAGCTGAATCGCTGATGACAGACTCCTTAGCAGTTTTTCTTTCTTAAGGCAGAACGTTGCCAATTATCTGCAGGAACATTTCAGAGGCAACCTCTAAATTCCAGCCAAATAATTCTAGAGAAGAACAGTACGTTTCATGAGCAAAATGAGATTATCCTACCCAGCCTCCCCCGCAACCATCATGCAATCAGAAATGTTTAACTCCACACTTATGTCTGTTGAGTATTAATGTAGCCCAGTACTGTAGTCTTTGTTCAAATAGAGAAGGAGATTCTACATCAAGCCATATGAATCAGTTTAATATTTTAAAGTTGGAGATATATTTAGTATCTCAGCATTTTCTACAGTCTGCATAAGATGAAGGCCCACAAGGGCGCTTTCACTCCATCAGCCGCATCTTCTCTTCTTAATCCTCAAACCTTAAGCAGAAAGTAAACCGTGTTACACCTTTAAGGCCATGTGATGATCCAACCCAGTCTTTCAGCTTCACAAGAGATTTAACATCTGATCAACGTGAACCCTAGGCTAATCGTTACGCAGTGCAAAATTCCTGTAGTCTGGTGAACTGATATGCAATCATGTACAATTTGAAAATAATCCTTAAGGTTATTAATAAAACCATTCCAACAATCAATTTGCACACTTGACAAAGATTGAATTACACTACACATTTAATCTTCTTCCAGAAAGAATCACAGTTTTGGTTGGGGGAACACTGAAGCCTCATTTCATTGTTCAGACCTTCCATTCCAATTAAATAGATCGAATTGGTTGACGACTGACAAATTTCCTAAGGCACCCAAAATTATTAAGTGTCACCTGGTAACTCTACAGCTATTCTCTGAGTAGTAGCTGAACTCTCACCATGCAACTCCATAACCACCTGTTCTGCTCTTGGTCAACTTGGTATTTAAAGCCCATCTGAACACTACCTTTTAAGGCTTGAAAAAAACCCACACAGAACAGGAAGTCAAATAAAATAACTTCTAGAAAAGCTTTTCCAAAACCTGCTGTTAGGTCCATGAATAATTATAGCTGATGCTGAATTTTGTAAAGCTTTTGCATAGAATTATTAAGGGCACTGAAGCAGCACCACTTCATTGCTTTCTATCAGACTAAAAGTAGGTAGCTGAATTTAAAAGACAGTATTTATTTTCCTAAGCACAGTGTGACAAGTACAATTGGATAAACGACACAAGACCTGACATAGGATCTAATGATATATTTTGGGTATAAGTCTTATTTTATGATTAGATAATAGGAACTTACTTTAATTGTTTCCAAGTCTATATTCTGCATAAGTAAGAGATACAAGCAGCTGACAGCATAAAGATGAAAAAAATTCCAGCCTAAGTGTCTATATACGCCACAACTAAGTACTTGAAAATAGATTTTAAAAAGCATGTTTCAACTTCAATTACTTTAAGTACACACGTGGCTTAACTCCAAGACACTCTTCACTTTTCTCCCATTATTATTTCACCACTACTACCTAGGATGCAAATGCAGTTATTTATAGCAATAACTTCTCTGTCAAACACACCATACGTGTGTTCAGGTGGAAGGGCAATGATTAAGGCACCAAACAGGTTCTTAACAAACACAAGCTGCCAGCAATGTAGAGAAAACTCTGAAGTTTTAAAAAACACCCTGAGCCATCCTCTAAGGCTGGGGTCAAAATTAGTCACAATCCAATGAGATACTGGACAGTGCGCACACATTCCCAAGGTGATCAGATCCCACCCCTCCCCTAAATTGCATAGAATTGCTAGAGAATGGAGGAAAACAATAAAACATAACAGTACTGCTCTGTGACACGTTTACTATAATAGAGTTGCTAACATTTTAGTGGGGTTTTTTTTGCAGTCAGCTTTTACAGTCATGCTACTACGTAATTTTAATTTTCCAAGATTAATAATTAGCTTTCACTGTTATGGAAATATTAACAATCTTGTCCTGGTTCCACACATAGATCCAATATAACTAACTAGACCTTCTTGTGATACACGCTCAAAGAATGCTGTTCAGCGCAGTAAGAGATCACCTGTCGCTTCTTGATCGGCAAACGAGACTGCATATGTTAAAATACAAGACTTAATGATCACTTAATGCTTTTTCACAGGAGTTCCATTCAGAATGCTCTGAGCATAAACCAAAGCTGCGTAATGAGAAAGGCTGCCATCTGAAGGACCCTTACACTGTTACTGAATAGTTTTGCTTATTAATTTGGCATCATTCATTGCAGGACTAAATGAACAAAAAATATAGGGAGTGGAAGCATGTAATAATTATTATCTTCAATACTTATGCAAAGTCAGTCCAAATTAAGATGATACATGCCCTACCCCTCTCTGGAGCAGCTGACGATAGCCATCAGAAGGAAAATTCACTTGTCCCTAACCAAACCTATGCTGAAGAAAATCCACCTTTCTCGTAAAAACTGCTACAGACTCAAGTCTCAGAGCAAATTTACCTTACTAGATACAGGAACCTAGGTGCTCTTGACCTGCTAGCTCAAAATGGGCAGGAGTAATGCTAGTCCATAGCTTTTAAGAAATGTCACTGCAAGGCCTATGCTAATATGAATAAATTTGTCAGAGGTTCTAGCATATTACCACACAGCTAAATAGCTTCTTGACAAGGTTGTCAGGCTCTTACCTCAATGACAGAATACGTGGCCAGAGGTAGTACACAACTGTACACATTACACACACTTCAGATTTTAGCTGCCAGCTCAGTAAATTCTCTGCAAAATGACTTTTCAAAAGCTCAGAAGAGGATGTTGGAGCACAACAAGCAATTCTGAAAAAGACACTGTTTCCCACTGGTATCAGCTTGCAGGGGGGAATGTCTGCTTTAAAATTTAGTGCACATGGGGGCACTAAAGCACTCCATATAAAAAAAAAATAAACAAAAACCTAACACAGAATTAAAAAAAAAATAATCTGTTAGCAGATACAACAAACGTTATTTTCCCAGGAAGGTTTTCAGACAGATGAACCACTGCAGTTGAATATCTTCAGAAAGAGTGGAATGGTGAAGGCTGGCATTCAGCCTGAAAGATTCAGTGTGGAATTTTCTTAAATGTTTATTCCCAGAGATCTGCAAGGACTCCAGGCCATTAGGAAGATGGCCTTTCTTGTATGGGCTAACTCCTGAATACTGTGCTACAGTATCTGCTGGCCACTGTCACCAGCAACCCCTCCCTCCAAGCAAAAGTGCTTCCCAACCCACAACTCCACTGTGGCCTTTCTGCTCAGTTACAAAGAAACATTAACACATCAACCCAGCAACACCGAGCAGCTTACCCTGACACTGCACTTGGACCTAGACTTTCCCACAGCGTTATCATCTGCAATTCAGAAAAAAAGCTAACAAAAAATCCAGAAAAAAAGTTTAAAAAGCCAGAAACATCATTTCAAGTATACAGGAATTTACCTAACAGAAACTGGTTTATATTATTTTCCTTCTATTATGACCAAATTTTAGTTCTACCAAAGCAAAGTGGCTATGCAAAGCCAAGAAACGATACAAGGCTACAGTTTAAACAGGACATGTAGTAACTGGATTTGCATATTTCCCAACCCAGCCATAAACCATCTTTCCTATAACTTAAATGGTCTACACAGTAGTCTTAAGAAAAAAAAAAGAACACAACCAAAGAAAACCCCCAAACCAACACCACTTCGAAACCCGTTGGAACTCTGTGTTTAATAGGAAAGCTTTAAAAAGAATCTGTTTAGCTCAGCACTGCTGATGAAAGTGAACAACATTAGACCACATCCCTCTTGGGCTGCGAGTTAAGTTAACCAAGGCTACAGCTCTGCTTTGTGAATTGCTCCGCAGCAGCACTATCATATCCCTTGAGTAGAAGCGGAAGATCCATCTATGGAGGCAGACCAAAGTCTAAAAACATTTACAAAGAAACTGTAACATGAGAGCTGAAAATCAGTAGGACTGCTTTCCTTAAAGCAATTAATACTAAGGAGTAAACCCATTAAGACTGAGGGGATAAGTTGTGGTTTTGCTATTGTTCAGAAGGGGTCTGCCTCATTGTTGCTCAGGAATTCAAAACTACATCAGTTTCAAATCTGTGCCATGTACTTTTATTTTTTTAAAAGAAAAAATGAAGAATGGTTATATTGTTTTGATTTTCATCACTAAAAATATTTCATAAGCACTAAATACTATGACTGCTACAATGCTACCAATTAGCAGCTCCATTACACAATAAGGGATAAAAAGTAATACTAGCTGAGCATAAAACTCCCAGCTCCCTGCTTGGGTTCAGAGGGCAAAGCCACCACCAGAAGTTCTTTACAGGTCTAGAGTCCCCCTTTCAGGTATCAGTAATGCTACACAATGACATTCAGCTATGCCTTTCAAATAAATAATTAGAATTTTTTTTTAAAAAAAGTTACACTTTAAGAGATACAGTCCAGTATACTGATCCACCCCATCACCCTCATTTCTTCTAAAAAGCTCCACCTACACACATCTTTCAGTAGGAAACAGATTCTATTCTGCCAGCTACTATCAATCTCACAATAACTCTTTCTTCCATGTTCCCAACTTACTTGATTTCGGTACTCCATTGTTTAAGCGAGAAATTGAGGGCACTCGGTTGGACTGGTGCAGGTTGGGAAGCTGCTTGTTCTCCCACCAGGTCTGTAGGAGAAGTCTCCACAGCTAGAATATTTCTAGCTCTCTCTGCTGAAGCATTTTGACTTAGGACACTCAAATCTATGTTAAAAAACAAAACAAAACACACACACAAAAAAACCACACACGCACCAGAGACAAAGAGAGAAAGAAAAATAGGTAAAACTTTCAGTAAGTATAAGAATAGTAGCTATATGAAGTCACATAGTACTAAGACTGCTAGTAACGTAGTTAGGGTTTTATTTTAAATTGCAACATAATTTTATTAAATGCTTTTTTCAAAAGAACTTTAAAAATAGCACAGTTTTCCTCAGTGAGCTTTCACTGTAGCCACATACTTCTGATAACAGGCCTTGTGTGACGCTCATGAAGTATTATTTCACGAGTGATTTACAATCAATTAGCCAATACTGATTCATCTAGCTTAAGCAGCTATAAAGCCATATAAATTAAGATAGATTAATAATATTAATCCACAAAACCCCTTTGTAAAACAAGCTCAGGTCTATCAGAACTCCTAATTCAGGAACAGTGTCACAAGAACACCGTGACACAGCTTTCAGGCTGTGCTTCATCCTACAAGTGACGCTGCTGCCGCAAGTCAGTGAGCTTTAACAGGCCTGAGCCAGCGCTGTGCACACCCAGCCTGCGCCCCCGGAGCCAAGAACATTGGGGCGGGCGCCGCAGGCCCACCGGCACGGGGGCACCGGCTCAGCCAGGACTTAGCAGCTCTGGCTAAGCTGAACACAGCTGTACCTGAACCCACCAGCCCAACCCCTGCGCACCTCGGCCACGCTGCAGGTCCGGGACAGAGCCATGGGGACGTGCAGCCCCGGCCTGGCACTGCACACATGCCAGCACACTCACAGCCTTTGAACAGCTCCACAGGAACCTGCCAGAAACCCGCACTACCCCTCAGCCAGAGCTAAATGTCCAGAGGATCCCAGCTGATCCAACAGAGCTCACCAGGCCTCCAACATACCACTGTCCAAGACATGCTGTAGGATCTGTAGTGCAATGTTACCTCAGCATTCCCGTTATCCTGGATAGCTTGCTTTCTCCCTCACCCCTCCTCCAGCAGGCAGAGGGAATAGGAAACACGGAGTACGGAATACACTATGAATAGCAAAAGCACTGTAGAGAAGCCTGAAGTGGTTCATGGGCTTCTACAAACCCTCTGAACAGGCAAGTTAAAAACAAGCTCAAATGTAATTTTCAGACTCTTCTCCATACCATTCACAAAGTACAGAGTAAATTAAAAAAAAATGTTGAGGACACTGATGCTTGATTCAGCAGTTACATTAGAAAGTAACACACTGGATGGGCTTCTGACTTAATTCTCTGCATGAAGGGAAAAATCCTGGGAAATCACAATACCCTGTTTTATCACTGGTGAACCTTCCAGTCATTGTTCTGAGGATCACTTGGCACTAGCAGCCAGACCATCCCTAAGCAAGCTCTACCCCCCAGTTACTCAGCAGCTGGTTACTTTTATTTAGCCCATATTGAAAGTTAGAGGTAAAGACAGAACATTTTGTGATACAGAATATCAAATATAAAAAACATCATTGATACTACAAATCTATCAAACCCTTGAAAAATGGTATCTGAAAGAGAAGTGTATCATGTCATCTTCCAAATACAGGTATAAATTACACTGTCTTGATTTATTTCATGAACAGTGCTGATAGAAACTTCTTCAGTGCCTTATGAGCCCAACTAAATTCCAAATTCTTTTGGACCTTGACTGCTTGAGCAGAACAAAATTCACCTAAGTTAGATAAAACTAACTTTTGATCATGTTCACTGTCTAATAAAGGGGAAGGATAATAAACAGGTTTCCACAAAAGAAAAACAAACCACAAAACACCAAACCAAAAAATGAACCACCCCGAAAAAAGAACAAACCAATCCCTGTGCCAAACAACACGTGGGCACCTAACCCCAAGTTGGAATACTAACATTCCGCTTTTGTACTTACAGCTTGTTTCCTCTTCTACCCGTATGATTTGACAGGACTACAGAGTCTCTTTATAGTATGGTCCAGGTAAATTAATTGCTCAAGAGCTGAATTTGTAATAAATGCATTTCCTCCAGCAGGCGTGCTTATCAGTCTGGCCGAATTTTCTGACTTCCTGAGGTTGCTCGTTGTACGTGAAACGCCACTTAGACCAGCCAGCTGACTGGTTAGAGGTACAGACTATGCACCAGATACAGCACAGCAATATAATGTGGTTGCTAATGCAACCACCACAAAAAAATTACCTTGTTTTTCAACTTACTTCAAACCAATCTCATAAATACATCATATACCATTTTTTATTAATGCAAATTAAGAGCTGAGGAACAGCATAACTAAGAACTGAAATCATAAAAACTACATTAACATTCAATCAATTCCAAGAAAAAAAAAATCCCATATGCTATGAAGAATGAATCATTTGACTTCCACAGTAGTAAGGCAGCTTCATGACAAATCTTACAGATTCATTTTTGTAACATCGGCTTTCCCACAACCCACTTGAAAAAGTATTTGAGAGTATTTTTCACTACCTTGAATATTCTTAAAAACTTGTCAAGCCTGATCCAAAAAGCAGTACCTTAGCTTTACCTATATTCCAGTTAGTCCAGATTTCTAAACTGGGGCTGGGGAAACACCACAGGGGGACAGGACAAAACAGGCAAGACTACAGTGAGCAATTTTGGTTCTAGACTGAAGACAGACTGCTTGCCCATTTAAAACACTAGTGGTAGCATCTGTACTCAAGCACTAAAGCAAAAGAAACCAATTTCTATGCTCCAGTATAAAGCACATCATTGAATGTGTATTTACTGGGGGTGGGGTGGGGGGTGTGACACAACAAACCAAACCAAAAACAAGACACATGTTGTAGTCATCAACATGGAATCAGAGCCTTAACAGCCCCCCAACTCTACAGGAAACTTTTGGAGTACTTATTTAAAAATGAAGAAACAATCATCAATCACTCTGGGTCTTCACTCTTTTTCCCCAGAAGAAATCCCAACACTTCAGTTTATGGTAAAGTCATTATCGTGACTTGTCCTCAAAAATGAGATACTCTAGATGCAGTTTCAAGTTATACATAATGCAGTTTAACTGCAGGCTGCCCCTTAAATGGATGGGTCTACTCAGCCCATGCAATTTATCTTGACATTCCTTGCTCTGGGTTTAATAATAATTGAATATTTTTTACAATTTACACAAATTGGTTCAGCTTGCTGATCTGCAAACCCCCCAGTGATTTAAAAGAAAGGAAAATATCCGATCAGTCATCTAAAGTGACTGGATTACAACTGCTAGATGCAAAACAGGAGTGAGGGAACAGTACCTACGCAGACCGCAGTGACAGCGGGTTAATTTTACATTGTTCCTACGCTCTGAGGGAAGCAGCACAAACACGAAAGAACAGAGACTTGGGGCCAAGTTACATATTGCGGTTGGTCTGATCCAACAACCTGCTGCCAAGAGGGCGGTCCTGCCTGCTCCTTTACACTGCCTTCCTGTATGTAGCTGCTCTGCCTCATTATTGCTATGACTTGTTCCCTCCATTCCTTCCATCAGTTCTGGAAGTCACCTGACTGCACAGTAAATATATTCCGCTCATTAATCTAGCCGAAAAAAAAATTCACCTTCCTTTCTGGCTAACTTTTGACCTCAACGAACTCAACACAGGGTCAGACAAACACCACAAAATGCAAAAAGGTGGACTACATAGCAGGGAGTGAGAGGCTGAAGGTAGGAAGGCCAATGTTTGAAAGAGCAAAAGCCTGCTGCCCTTTCCAACGCCTGCAAGCCGTTACATCTTTGTACACAGACACATACATTCTTGCTGCATATAGCTTAACAAGCTGCTAACCAGGCTGTCTGCTGCCAGAAAGGTGGTGCCAAACCACCCCACTTCACGTTACCAACAACTCTCGCAGGCTGATGCTGGTACTCACCTGCCCCTACAGCAAACCACATCAGGAAGCTACCCTGGCCAAAAACCAACCTGGAGAAAAACTTGTTTCCTGCTGGCTGCACTCCCTGCGCTAGTGTAAGGAAGGATGAGATTAGCACCAGTGCTACGTCAAGGGAGAAAGCTGGGCATTTCCTTAATTAGTGACTAGCTGTTAGACTGGGATAGCTGAAACATCAAGCTGAGCCCCTATGAAAACACGTACTCTGAAGCCAGCTGCGGTTGAGCAAGCAGCTACAAGCAGACTGCTCTCAAATTAAAGCAGTAAACTGGGTTAGAGGACAATACTGCAGCATGGGACCTGAACCAGGGGAGGGGCGAGAAGGGTGGGGAAGACAACAGCTTAACATTTCTGGTTTTACAGTATAAGCAAATTGAAATGAACAAAATATAAAATCTGTTGATGAAATATGTCTGACCTCAAGACTCTGTTTAAACCCAAGAGAGTTTTACTAATGTCTAACTTGGCACAGAACAGGATTTTACTCAGTCTTATTTATGGGTAACAAAAATAAGAAGCAATCCATTTCTGTAATGATTCAGGAATAAAACAATTCAGAAGTGCTCAACCAGTGTTATTTGCAGAATACAAGGTAATTCTGCAAAAATGCAGAGCAAGTTTGCACGATACAGTGACACATTTTTATAAAACTCTTGATGTCAGTCTAAACTTACATTTTGCTTGACTACAGATTATTACTGAGACTGAATTTCACTTCTGTAGTATCAGTGCAAAATGTCTTCCCATTTTAAAAGACAGGAAATTTTCATCAGTCAGATAGATTCACCACACCATACTTTTTTGGGAACAAAGTGTGGTAATTCAGAATGCAAAATACACCTGTTCCCATTAAAAACTCGTTTACATCTCAGGATACTTAACACAGTAAGCTTTTAAGATACTGCAACTACTGAAAGACAACGATCTAACCTAAACTGTACTTTGCAACTTAATGAAACTTAGTCATAAGACTACTTCATTTTACTTCATTTCTAAAAATCTGTTTTTAAAGAAACCAACAGGTTTCATAAGACATGAAATCACACATAAAATTACACTTACGTTAAATAATCTTAGCATCATTAACATACACAAAGTTTACAGAGTTACTTGATAACAAGTGACAAAAGCTTCCTAAGACTGTTCTCTACCCCAGTGCTATGCTTGTACT
The DNA here is from genome assembly GCF_023634085.1 of Falco cherrug. Taxonomy (NCBI): domain Eukaryota; kingdom Metazoa; phylum Chordata; class Aves; order Falconiformes; family Falconidae; genus Falco; species Falco cherrug. The sequence continues at coordinate 22,890,972 of NC_073703.1, forward strand.
GATTAACTGACACTGAACAGAAACATGCATTCTGATTATACTTAATTTTTCAACGTACCAGGGTTGTCTTTGGCAACAAGACCTTTGGAAAAATCACTTGGTGTAGGGGAAGTTCTGCTGTCCCTTTTTGCTGCGTCAAGGTTGTTACAATACTCCCACCTCTTCTGTTGAAGTTCTTGAAGCCAGTATGTCATATCCTGACGAGTTGCAGCCTACAACACAAAGAACCAGAGCGCTGACAAGATCACTGCAAGTCTTTGGTATATGAATACAGTAATTCCAAGTGCAATAAAAAACCCAAACCAGATAATTAGCAAACCAGCAAGGTATCATCACCCCAAACCAGCATGATTCAAAATAACCACCAACGTACTAGGTGCACCTTGTGCAAACATAACATCCCTTACTTTCATGCCAAATCCATTTTCCATTAGAAGTAGTCCCACTTTTTTTTCCTCTGGTTTTATACTCAAACGTAAGAAAATACAGTAGTATCATCTTGTAATTTTACACAGTGTTATTTAAATATATAACTACAAATCTACATTATGAAAAAAAAAGTCACACACACACTCAGTAAGATTCCCATTTTCTTTTTTTTTACTTGCTTTACTACCAGCAGAAACCAACAAATTAATTAGGCACTGTAATGCCTCCTACATTAATGACTAAATCTACATACTGTTATTACTCGATGATCCCACGAGCTAACTAACTTCTACAGAAAGGTCATATTTAACACCAAAAAGCCTAACAAGAATATTTAAACTACAAGCCTACAGTTGTTAGCATAAATAGGTAATAAGTGAGCTAGAACTCAAACCCATCTTTAAGCTTCAGTAAGAACCACAGCTGTAAGAGTCATTTCAAAGTGTGTCAAATGACAACCTACAAGTATCAACAAGAGAGTAAGTGATGGTAACTGACACTGCAGGTGCTCACTTGGAAAAGTCATTTTTATTCCAATATACACTCTCAGCTGCCACTCTAGAACAAGCAGCTGACACCAGCTGATACTAGCATGTTCACCGTAGTACACCCTACGCTCGGAACAAGATGTTAACACTTGTTAAGAGACACCCACCTAAGTCCTTCAGCTTGTAACCACACAGAGCGCTCACCTTTCAGCCAGTTTTCCTCCTGCCTTCTCCCAAACTGTTTAGTGGCATTATCCATGAAAAACCCTCATTACTTGGGCAAATGACTGTGTTTACCCTTTGAAGACCACTTCAAATAGCTTCCTGTTGCCTTTGTCACCTCGGAAGACGGTACCTGTCCAGGGTATAGCTGCAGAAGAGTGAAGAGCAGCAAACCACACGGATTTCCTTACAAAGGAAGTACAGCAAGTGCTGCGTAAAGCACAAATGGCAAAAATTAGTCTTCAGTTTTGATCTGAGAACACTTCTTGTCTAGTCAAACTAAAGATCCATTTACCACCATATTTTGACCCTGAGAGCAGCTAATTACAAGACAGCACAGGCTATGTGGCAAACAAGAACTGATGCTTCCCTGGGTGGTCCCTCTGGCTCAGCAATCTGCCATCTTAGTGTTCAGCAATCACAGAGATAGATTTTTATTTTACAATTTGGCTTTTTTTATCCATATAAAGTTTAACACCCGCAACACCTGACAGCAAATGGCTCTGAAGTGCTGTGTAAGGAAGTTAATCATAAAACAGACACAGTTACTCCTGTAGCTGCTGCTCCAGTTCGTCTCAGTACATCATACATGGGAAGACTTAAGACACATAAATAAACATTCGTAAGTCAAATCAAGTACTGAAATAAACCAAATAGTGATGCAAGAGGACACTGTAGGCTCACTTTTCTCAGTCGGTAAGAAATGCATGTAAGCAAGATATTTCTTATCTGAAATAGGAATTAGTTTCCTTTAATCTTGATTGCTCACAGGATACTGGAGGAAAACATTTCCTTCATTAAAACAAAAGAAAAAAAAAAAGACATGGGACAAGAATAATTTAGAAGTGTCTAAGATGTTTCTCACGAAGCGTCAAAGAACTGGACGCTGGGGAACATCAATCCACACAGCCATCACTGTTAGTTTAGGGCCACAGCAGCAAGCTGAAATCTACAGCCTCCGGTCACTTGCTGCAAAGAGTAAACATCTCCCCTTTTATTTCTAGCACAAACGTATTTCCTTTGGAGTTTTATCCAGTGCCAAGCCTTCATTTCTGGTAAATCTGAGGGCCTATATTCCCTTCACCTAGACTTGCACACAGGCCTTGTAAAGCTATGTTTTAGTGTGCTCCAGCAAAAAACCACGAAGAATTCAAAGTTTCCACTAACACAGAATGTGACACTTCAGTGGTTGGCTTCACTACCACAACCCAACTAATGAGGCAATTCACCTGGGGTCAATCTAGGTCATACCTGCAATGAACTTCTGCTCATCACTAGTTCAACATCATAAGCCTTTTTCACAATTTGTCCCATTATGCTCTCCCCAATAGTCTTCAGAAAACCATTAATTTTTTTTTATTGGAGTTGCTCCTTGTTGTTTTTAAATTCCCAGTTGCCCTAGTTCTCTGCTGAGCAGCACATATGCATCCTCAGTTTACAACTGATGTCATTGTTACACGTTGATTGGGTCATTAGCAGCTATGGTCCTTCAACTAAAACAGGAAAGCAGAGCAGAAGTTTCTCCCTCCCCTATTTTAAGTAGGTTTCCCAAGAATTATTTGGTACCCTGCTGTTCCACCCTGCCTGTTACTTTGCCTTCCTTCTTTCACATACACAGTCTTCCTTCTCGTATGGAGTTTTCCACTCCCTCTGAACAGTTTTTGCTGAATGTATATAGCCATCTTCCTTATTTCACAAGTACAAGAGTGTCCTGAGAATCTCTGTTAAGATACTTCTTGATTAAACAAAATTAGTCTTTGAAGCTTGTTGTTTAAAATGGACCTTTTTTTAAACCACACACAGAATTATTTTAGGTCTCCCTTTCCCCCTACTCCTAAACAAAAGGCAAATTTGCAAACATTTTTTAAATTCACTTTACGCATCAAAGGAAGGAACATTTCCCTGCTTGCCCTATTTCTCATGGCTTCTCTGAGTATTTGGCTTCTGCCCACCACGAGAGACAGAACATTTAACTAGGTGCAACATTGCAATCTCGCAAAAAAAAAAAATATCCTTATTTGTACTAAACTATTGTGTGGCTCTGCAGTAAGAAAGAACATTAGCTAGTCATGTTTTAATGGAGGCATTTCTGCAAGAAGAAAAACGACCATGTTATCTGAACTGGTGAGAGATAAGGAATTATTTTTGTAAACTTACAGACAACAGCAGCAACACTATAAGTGAAAAGCCAGAGTCCCATGTATTTTTTAACATAAGTGATGGAAAATCATTTTAATTTACTTAAAACCATTCCCCTATATTCTCCCACTAAGGATCCTGCAGGAACTGATGCACACATGGCAAACAGAAGAATTACTTGGGAGAAAACAACTACCCACTGTCATCCTCTACCTGGACCCGCTAGTGGAACACAGATGCCAATATTAAACAATTTCAGGAAGAGTCCAAACAAATGCAACAAGCAGACCCACCATTCTGAGCTAACTTGTGAACATTCTTATCTCAATCCTCTTCTGAACACGAACAAACTCTCCCTCAAGCTTTTTTGTGAAAAGGAACATCACCAAAAAGTTTGCATTTCTCAAGATTTACTAATCCTGCTACACTCAAACAGCAAATTTGGAGCCAGATGGCTTTTTTTTTTTTTTGGAGGGCAGCCCAATTTAATTAAAGCATTGCAACCACTAACCAGCAAAGTAAAAAAAAAAAAAAAAAAAAAAAAAAATCAGCTCCAAAACACCTTTGCTGCTGAGCTACCTTCTAAGCTGAGTCAGGCCCTAATGGTGTTTGGTTCTAAGGCAATACTGCTTGAGCTCGAGCACCCCGTTATTAATCACTGCCACATCCTTAAAGATTATTGACAAATTAGAGTAAAAGCTCCTAAATAATTCTGATTTCAGCAAGTTTGGTGCCCAATACTTTCAAGGATTTGGGCTCCAAAATCCGCAGTGTCTGGAATGCTTACCGCTTGGCAATAACCCAGCAAAGTTTTTTTTCTTTAAGAACTCTGTGCAATTTCTACTCCCCTCCCCTCCCAACTCACCACTGTTCACAAAGAAGTTATCCACACAAGTGGCTAGACACACAGTCTACCATCAGTGGCCAGCATTTCTTTGTTTCAAAAGCAAGTGAGCTGTGTCAGCACAAGATGCTGCTTTAAAAATAAATGAGAGATGGGCCCCTGTGTTCATTTACATGTATTCATAATGCTAATGCTTTTCTCCCTTAATGACAGACCTCACTGTGCAAACATTCACTTGTCTGTATTACCAGCATTCCACGTTACAGCAAGTATTTGCAGGATCGGGCCCTTTCCATGAAAATATTCTCAAACATATTCTATCTGTAATTTTCTCTGCTCCTTTACCTAAAGTGACGGCACCAGTTACATATTTTAGATGGAAAAGCTTTTTACCCACAATTAGCTTCTTCTAATGTACTTAACTGTTGAAAATACATAGAAAAGCTATAATCATGCAAGTGTCAGGTTGGTTATCTACGTTTCTAAATTATAAACGATTTGCCTTATTTGCTGTAAAGGCTACCGTACATTTTCCCTGAAATCATCATCACACTGAGAAAAAAACCTAAGTATATTGTACAGTCCTCAGCTCCCATTAAATGGCAAAGACTGAGCAATTCAGATGATGGAATCATTACATTAGCAAAAAACTGAGGCATTATGAAGAAATAATGCATTCCTCAACAGCACCATCATTTCAATCCAGAATTCCAGTTGCTTATTTCTTGTTGCTCCTCTCAGCTTATAATACTGAATGGGAAAGACCAGATCACAAGATCTGGAAATTCTGAACAAGCGGCAAATTGAGGAAAAGAAGGCATGTGAGTTTCAGGGCAAAGACTACATTTGACTTGACTCCTTATGCTCAGTGTGTAATGTTTTCTTGATAGATGAAATCACATTTCAACAGGAGCTAGATCAGTCAGGGGGGTGGGTTGTTTTTTGGTTTTTGTTGGGGTTTTTTTTAATCTAACATCTGGAATTCATTCTGAATTCTGAGTCTACCTAATTTAGCTGGAAGATGTTTTTAAAGGCCTTAAAGAACTATTGTGTGTTGGGTAGAAGAAAATTAATTCCAGCTGCGAAAGCCTTATCCCTTGTTAAATCACACAGCCACAAAAGGCCAGTTGGTCCTCCAATATCCCTCAAAATTTTCATTAATTCCTTATTTATTATATAAACACCTATAACATAATAGCATTGTTATGGGCAATCACTTGACCACTTTAGGGCAAGCATCATAACAACATGAGAGGTAGAAGATTTTTTTTTTTTTTTCCCCCCTGCTAATTACAGAAATTACTTTGACTGCCTTAACTGGCACCTTTTCTCAATATCCTTAAGGGAAACATGAAGAGAGCTCCAATCCATTCAAGTTCTTTCCTAGAGAATATGGGGGGGGGGGGGGGGGGAATTAATACAAAAAGCATGGGCCGAACAGTAACATCAGACTAAAAAGATATCAGGAAAAACCTGCAAAAGGAAATTCCCTGTTCCTTATGCTTGTGCGTCAGCGTTGAGTAGAAGAATTTTATCCTCATGACTGCAGAAGACACCCATGGCTGCTGCCAGAGTACCGTCTGACAGACCAGTTACTTATTACACAGGTGGCATATACTATTTCCTACTATAGTTCTCATCACGAGGTGCATGTTTCTCAAGAAAGACCCTCCTATTCAAAAAGAATCCTCAAAACAGAAAGTGCATTATGTATTTTCTTGCAGGTTTCCCCACAAAAATCACTAGATACCAACCAAAACCGAACAAAAACCCTCTAGCTATTAAAAAAATATCAAAGCTTACACTGAGTCTGCAGTTTTAAACTTCTGTAACATAAACACTTGGGCTATAAAGGCAGATTCACAGAGAGCAATAAAATCTTTCGTTACAGCAATACGAAGAAAAAGGTAGGGTTTACACATGAAGGCATGCAGAACTGCCAATCACGTTGCTTTTCCTTAACCAAATATAGTTAAAACTATTATCATATTAGTTTTCCAGTTAATGTGCTTATTCTTATATACATATATAAGAATATATACTTATAAGGTATGTTAATGATTCCCTATTTTGCCAACCATTCATTTTTACCAAAACAGAATACCAAAGAGCTTTATAAAGCCGTCCTCTACCATCGTGTATTGCCGGTGCTCAGACCGTCACCGTCGGCCAGGTGTGCAGAAGACCCTTCCCAACAGCAGGGACCCGGCAGTGTCACTCGGGTGACTTCACGGATCGCACCCTGACGCCAGGGCCGCGCTAGCAAGGTCCATCGCCCGCGGCCGGTGCGCAGGCACGGTGCCTGCGGGGAAGCAGCAACGGGTGCTCGGCACGGTATGGCCCCTCTCCACCGAGCGCAGGCGGCTTCCCGGGGTCCCACTCCCAGGCGCCCCGCTCCCGGGGGTCCCGCTGCGGGAAGGGCGCGGCAGGACCCGAGCGCCCGGGCCGGGTCGGGAGGCGGCGGGCGGGGAGCGGCCGCCACACGGCACCTTTCGGGGTGAGCACCCCAAAACCGACAGCCACCCGCTCCCTCGCCCCCACCCGCCCCATTTACTCGGAAAGGCGTTTTCCACGTGTGGCTCCCGCACAGCCGCCCCGCCACTGGGCCGCCCGCCGGCGCCCGCGGCCCCTCCGGAGGCGCTTTAACGGCGCAATCACCAGGAGGGGAAGCAGCCCTGAAATTAACGCCCGGCTCCGCTGCCCTGCCCGGGCGCCGGCGGAAACGGCGCTTTTCTTCGCTGGCAAAGCCGGGCTGGCGGCAGCGACGGGGCCCGGGGGGAGCGGCCCGCCCGGCCCGAGGGGAGGCTGAGGGGACGCGGCGGCGGCAGGTCCCGCCCGGCCCCGGGCCTACCTTGAGCACGGCGACGGCGCCGTTGGGGCCATGAACCTCGAAGGCGGCGGCCTCGTCCCCCGGGGCGGCGGCAGCGGCGGCGGCCTCGGGCTGGTGGTAGCTGAAGCAGGCGGAGGCGATGTCGAGGTGCCCGAGGGGCAGCGCCTCCTGCGGCCCCTTGAAGTAGTAGAGGTAGCAGCGGCGGGGGTCAAAGACGAACCAGCGGCTGCGGAAGCCGCGCAGGGGGCCCTTGCCCGACAGCTTCTGCAGGTACCCGCACAGCTTGGGGGCGCCGGGGCCGGCCTGCTCCCCCGCCGAGCCGCCGCCGGACCCCGCGCCCTCCCCGCCGGCCGCCGCCGGGCCCTCCTCTCCCTCTGCCGGCATCGCCCGCGCCTGGCCTCGCCGCGACGCAGCCTCGCCCGCCACGCAGGGAGCCGGGCCGGCCCCACGCCGCGCCGCCTCACGGGACTTGTAGTGCGGCCGCGCCCCGCCGCCCCCCGCCCGGGCCCAGCCGGAGGGACGCCCCGCCCCGCCCCGGCCCCTGGCGGGAGCACGGGGCGGCCGGGCCCGCTGCCGACGTGGAGCGGCGCCTTCCGCCGCCCGCCCGCTCACGGAGCAGGCCCGGCCGCGCCGCTGCCGGGTGCCGGGTGCCGGGCGCCGCCGCCGCGCCGGACAGCGCTTCCCGGGCCGGGCGCCCCCGCGCTCCAGCCCTCCGGCTCCCGGCAGCGGGACAGAGGGGCCCCGCGGGCCGCCCGCAGCGCCCCCCGCCCTGCCCGCCCCCCCCGGTCCGGCCCGGCGGCTGCGGGAAGCCCCCTCCGAGCCGCGGCGCTCCCGGGGCGGGCAGGCGGCCCCGGGGGAACGCTCTGGCGCCGGGGGGCTCGGCCTTGCGAGCGGCTGCAGGCCACAGGCCACACGGGTGATGTGTTCCTGCTTCGCTGCTACGTCCAGGCACGTTTCGGACCCCAGGGCACTTCCAGCGTTAATGATAGAGAACTCCTGTAACAGAAAACCCCTCTGTGGAGAGACCACGCTGCTCCGGGGGGCACGCGGCCTTCCACGGGGCTCTGTTGGCGCCCGGCCCCCAGCACATGCCCATACCCGTGCCCAGCGCTCTGGGTACCAACGCAGAAAGCAGGCTGATGTGGCATCATCGCCCGAGAGCAGGAGGCAACCACTCCACTCAGCTTTCCATTCCCAACCTCAGTTCCAGCACAAAGGGCTTGCTGGGAAAACAGTCATTGCAATGGTCGGAGCTGGTGGTTGCAACGGTGTTTTTGTTAGGATTATACTATTTATGAACTGGGTTCATTGGACTGAATCGTGACAGTTTGGAAGTCCAAGTTATCCAGAAAGCCTCAATGCCCCGGAGCTTCTTACTCTGTCCTCATTTTTAAATGCCTTGATTAAGTTCTCAGTAAAAAGTAACCACTTCACCCCCCAGACAGTATTTTCATTCTGTGCTAAAGGAGTTAAAGGATAGAAAGCACCTGGACATTCAGCGTTTTCTGTGGGTCCCACTTTGACCTTGACATAAGGGATTGCAGAATTCTTTGAGTCCTCCCCTCCGGATGTCACCTACTGATAAGAAATGTGTCGAGTGAGGAAATAGCCCATGTTCTGTCAGAGAAACTTGAGTAATGTGTTATAGAAACTGAGGTGTGGAAGTTATCTCCCCAGTCAACTCACATGACATGAAGTGTGCTATGCTGAAAGATTAAGTGTTGCAAACTAAGGCTAGACTTTTTTTCTTTTTTTTTTTTTTCCCCCTCCAGACCAGAAGAATGATTCTGCTCTGTCAAAAGTTGAGGCTTTCTTAGTAAACGTGGAAAGTAAGAAGTGTTGATGGTGCTTAGACAACAGATCAGTAACGTTTCTTCCATATATACTGCTCAGTATCTTCTTTCCCAGATATAAAGTATTCTCTGTCTTCTGGTAGCATCATGCTCTTCCTTGGCAAGTGTCATTTGCCAGAACATGAATTACACAGGGAAAACACTGACTCTCTTTAGAAGCTGCCAGTTCCTTATCTCAGTCATTTAGACAAGTTGAAGTGCCCCAGCACTTATCCCTGATCCGTTACATTATCTCATCAACTTAATGAAGAGTGGCCTTGTTCTTTGTGTGCTGAGCACCCATGGCTCCTACTGCTGTCAATACTTACATCTTGCAATAAACCACAGAATCGATTCCTAAATCCTCAAAAGTTTTGCCGTCAGTACTTCTCTTTTTTGATTTTCTCTTCAGCTTCCTCACAACACTAAAAGCAGGAGAATCCCCTGATTTCACAGTTGATTTATGTAAACAGAAGTTCCCCTTCTTGGGAAGTAAGTTCCTTATTTCATGTATGCCCTCCCCCTCCCACCCCCCCCCACCCCCCTTTGTTTTCAGCAACAGATCCAGATGTGGACTGGTAAATAACAGCAATTGTTGTGAATATAACCGCTCTTCCCTTTACCTGCTTCTTTCTTTCATGTTTTCATGTCCAGAATGCACAGATGATATAGGTGATATTCTGTTGCTAACCAATGTCTAGAAAACAAATATAAATAGCATCTCACAAGGTATTTCCCTCCTGTTCAGAGGCGAGGGCCAATTTTGTGAGTGTAACTCCTAACCATAGTGCAACTGTCAAGTAAATTTTCTATATAGCAAAACAGCAGTTACACTTCCAAAATGACCACAAAGCTCATTAAACATGAAAATATTTGAAATTCCCTTTTTTTTTGGTGTGTTTTTCTCTCCTGAAAATGAACAAATATTTTAGTAATGGCACTTTCAGCTGAACAAGGCCATCTACAACACATAAGAAATAAAACTGAATTTACTCTCAAAAATGAGAGACTGGTCTAACTCATTACAACTGTAATGGTTTTATCTTATCATGAATATAAGCATTCACAGTTCTTGAATACATTCACATTTTATCCAAAAAAAGAAAATATGCAAGAAAAAGAGTCTATCATTAGATATGGAGGCAGAGAGAGTACAGCTGGTGTGTGCGCCAGGCTCATGCTGTCATGTTTACAGAAGTGCAGGAAACACCAGTCAATAACAAGCAGCACATCTGTACCATGCTCTTGGTTAAAATGAGATCACAGCTCCAAAATTAGAATGGCTGAGAGTGTACACTGCTTCCTTTCACAAAACAGAAAGCAAAAATTACTTTGTCTCTTGTCTGGTATCTTCTGAGATACAGGGATTTAATTAGAGATGAAACCCAGAATTTTTCAGAGCTCACACTAAACATCTACTGGTTTTTGCTTTCCAGAACAATGGAACTACAGACAGTTGTCCCCCTCAAACCCTCTCCCACATCGTGTCAGTCCAAACCTGCACGCTTAGATATAGGCTAAACGGTTACTTCCATTTTAACAAATATTTTGCAGAACGTTAATTGTGACCGTCACTGCCAAGATAAATAGTGTCACTCTCCTACAGCCTGGTTATGTATAGTACTTGCATACAGTATTGCTCTACATTATTTTGAAGAGTGAATGTTTTTGGCCTAATATTATTTCCATTCTTTGGAGGTCAGGAACCAAAAATTTTCCTAAGCTTTCTTTTCCCAGCGGAGACAAATAGGCAAAAAAAAATAGCTCCAAATTACTGTTCCTGGTGCAGACTGACATACCATTCTGCATTCCCCTGCCTCCCAGTCACCACAACGTCCATGAAGAACATCATATTATTACATTTCCAACATAAATTCTTTCCGTATATGCAAACAAGTCAGCCAAAGAATTACACGGTCTATATGTGTTAACCGATGGGCGACGTTTCACATACTTTTCATTCTCCGGTATTATTCTTTAAACACTAGATGGTGCTCCTTTCCTGCGTCACATTCGCCATTTGCGTTCCCCTCGGAAAATGGAAAAAAGATGCACCGTGAGTAAGCAGGGATGCTTATTTGTAGTTTCTGATTCAGTAGGAAAGACCCAGTTCAGTTAATCGTCTCATGCAAAACCAGCTGAATATACAACAACATTAAATCCATTCTTTGTACTTTTTGTTGCACTGCATCTTATCAAGAACTCTTCACTGCAAAAAAGCAACAATTACACAGTCCACTGAATGGCAGCATTGTTTTCTAGTCACACATCTGTGATCAGACTTGTAGAGATATCCAGGCAAGTTGGTAGCCATGTAGAGGAAAGAGTCAAATTAGACCCTTTATGAATAGAAAAGCAGGAACTACTCAACTGTAGCAACGACCTGGGCAATCTGCACGCACATAGTTATCGGCTTGTCAGCATCGGTGCAGATCCAGGCTGCCTAGAGACCTGCTGTACAGCTTGACGGGAATGCTGAAGGGTGTAAGCAGAAGAATTGAGAGTACTGTTGTAGAGACAAAGAGATCAATGGGCAAGGGATATAAAGACACAATTAATAAAACACAATTATTTCAGCTGCTTACAGGGGAACTTATTTCCATGTGTATACTTGATTCCCAGCCGGGAACCTAAGAATAGGTACATATAATGGGGACTTACAGAAGTGTCCAGTAAAAAGAAAGATCAGAAGAGATCACAGAGTAGACTTTAATAAAAATCTTCACATAATCCTTTTTTTGTGTGTGTGTGTAATTGTTTTATATTACATGGAAGCATTACGTATATGAAGAATCTGAAAAGATCAAGTGGGACAGAATGGAATACAAAAGATTTATATCCACTGTCTCACAGAGAGAGAAATAACTTAGTGAAGGGCTGCTGAAGATTATCTTTATTCCCTGTATAGCAGCTTAAGTGATGTTGGGCTAAAGAGTTTAAAAGTGATCCCAGAACATTGACTGGAGGGATGATTAAACTCACTTCTGATCATCAGTCAGATTTTCTTAGAACAAAAGGAAGGAGATGCTGAAGAGTTATCCTGAAAAGTAAGAGCCAAGAGAGAAAGCAAAAGAGGTTAGGACAATTAATTTTGGAGTCTATCATTGATAAATGTTCCTGTGGTTAGAAGTCTAGCATTGCACTATCAGAATGGAGGAAAGGGATTTCTTTGGGATTAGATGGCCCGTCAGAGCGCTGGACTAGTGAACAGGAAGACAAGCAACTATCCTTGAGCTGCAGGGATTCCTTGCCTTGCTCTGTGTAAACTGTAATATCCTGCCCAGTATACTACTTCGTAACAGAGCTGCAAAATGCGTAAGGGAAGTTCTGCCACTACATACGTGGATCATCAGACCAGCAGAGTTTGTAGTACACAAAACAAGCTACCTCACATAAAACTGAAAAGATGAAAAGAGGTGACAGGAAAAAGTGTATCACTGCTGTACAAATACATGGATGTTTGCGCTGGCATTTATCTACAGCATTTAGTGAAAACAGGTGTCATATAGTGTTTTCACCTTTACTTGCTCTTACGTAGTTCAGAAGGCCAGTGTTAAGGTGTGGAAACATACTACAGGTCTACTGGGTTATATATTTGTCTGTCAACCTCACCTTGCTGCGTAAGGCTCTTCTGAAAAATCTAAAAATACATGGTATTATTTACGTAACAGTTCTACAGTCCATCAGTGGTTTATGCCATCACATCTCGTTAGCATTAGAGATTTTCATTTTTTCCTGTGAGGCATTTACAAGCCCATTCTCCCAAGTGCAGTGGCTGGTACAGCTCTGCGCTAGCAGAGACAGCGCAGCATTTTTCTAACTCACAGCAACAACTGTCAGGATCTGTGATCTCAAAGCTTTTAACTATTCTCTACTCCAAGGTGTGCCCAAGAGTTGTTCTTCTTTTCTGCACAACGTTTCAGAGGCCCAGGCAGTTTTCTCACCTTCAATCACGGTGTGCCCATTTTCCTGACTTTCTAACTCATTTCTTGGTACACCGTGTCCTGGCTGACATATTTGCATTGTATTAACTGCAACCACAAAACTGCGCTTCTGCAGCAGCTCCTGAACTTCCTTCACCCCAGGTGTAGCAGTGGAGCACTTCCCTCCCTCCATTTAAATCCGAACAGGGACCCCTCCAAAGACCTCGGAAAGGTGCACAGCCAAGCCTTTATGCTGGTAACGGCAGTCACGCCTGTATCGAGAGACCTTCGCTGCCTTGTCGCAGTGGACTGCCCCAGGAGCTGCAGCTAGTCACAGCCCTGGCCAGCCCTTCCTCTACGTGCCTCGGGGGTGATTCAGGGTTAGACTTACACACAGACCCACGGCTGGAATTCTGCCCCGGGCCTGCGTTTCTTAAGATTTTATCTTCACTTTGAATGTCCATCTCGCAGAAAGCTGAGATTCGTCTCCCCAGTCTTTAGATTTTTAGCCGAGGCTTAAAATCCGCACATGGAACGTATGTACGTTGTGAGTGGAAAGTCTGTTCGCTCCAGCTTCCATCCAGCATCAATGGCCAAACAGCAGAAACTGATGGAGAGCAAATCATTTCAGTGTTTAAACTTCAGTGGGATGAATTCCAGCCTAAATGCTTTGGGCAGGAGCTTTTCTTCCGATGTGGACTATGAAGTGCTTAACACACTCATTAGTGGGAAGTTACAACAGTGACACCGGTTCCTTGCAAATGAGCTTTCTTCAGATTCTTATAATTCATAATTTTATCACAGGTCCATTCACCCTTTTTCAAGAAATAAATACAATATTCTAGTAAAGTGTAAATGTATTTGTCAAAGCTGAATGGGATTGAAAAAAGAACTAAAGATGGTGAACTGAAAGACGTGTTTTAAATAAGAATCTGTAACTGATACACAAATAGGCAGATTTAGCCAGTCTAAATCTAGTCTAAATCTGGTCTAGAATCCAGGCTACATTCCTCACAAGAAAATGACTTTGCAGGAAATCTCTCTTGCTGTTTGTTTCTGCTCAAGACAAATATTACCAGAGCAGCTTTTCCTGTGGTTTTCTGTTTTGGAACTTCTGGCTTTGGCTTTGGATAAAGACAGGAAGCAAAGGAAAACTGAGGAAACACAGATTCAAGAGTAAGTCACAACATCCAAATCTGGAGCCAAACTAACCCCAAGTCCTTTCTAAGACAGATATCAAAGAATAGTATTATCTAAGAAAATGTGAGGGGAAAATGACCCCATCATCTCCAGACAGCTGCCCTCCTGTACCCAGCTTTGCTAGCACTATATGCTAAATATGCCATTACGTTATACCACTGGCTTACCTGGCCGTAATAAACGCTTGTACGTACCCTGTTAATATTAGTATCAAAGGAAATTTTGTGCAAGTCTAGAAAACGAGATCTGCATCCTAGAAAAAGATGCAAAGTATGGATGGTTGAGAAGGGGGAAATGTTACTCCTTAAAGACTAAGCTGTGTTTCCATGGCATGTGTTCAAGACTGCCCCAAAACCACTTCAGTTTATTGAAGACAAATGTTTTCCATTCTCTCCACCTCAAACCCTAACTGCCTCTTGCAGCAGCGTCATTTATTAACACCAACACTAGCAGATGTAAAACTGTAAGCGCTTGTACTTCAGGGAAAATCCAGTAAATAGCATATGTGGTCAGTGTGAGGACTGCTAGCCCATGCCAACAATAACGCATCCTTAGTGCCCTTTGAGGGACCTGCAAACTCTTCGCAAAAGCTATGGAATATATATACCTTACTCAAAGCAAGTAATGGCTACAGCAAACATTTTTATTTGGAATCTTCTGAAGGCCTCACTGGGTTAATCTTAAGCATTTACCACATAGCTACCCAGCCACAACTGTTGTGTCCTGACATAACTCAGTTATTTCCTGAATGTGAGATCTACGCACAGAAGCAGCTCCCCCAGAAGTTCTTTCACGAGTTTTCATTTGAAATTAATTTCTCCTGAATTTGGGGAAGTATATGACAACATCAGATTTATTAAAACAAAGAACTTTCTGTTTCTTGAAATTTCTGTCTTCAGAACCTCCAACTGAAATGGAGTATCTTATGTTACGTATTCTGCAAACATAGCAGGATGAAAGGGTGGTGGGAGAAGGCTGGTGAAAGAACTGAAAATAAGGAGTAATGAGAACAACTTAAGATGGCTTATTTACTACCAGTGCACCAAGTGTTGATTTAGACTCTTCAGTCCCTAATGAGACACAGTTCCTGAAGAATTAAGTGATAAATTTACCTGAGGAAAGCGTAAAGAGGCAGGGTACGGAGCAATAACTGTGGTGAGCTCTAGCACCAAGCATATTCAGATCATGAGACAAGAAACATCAATTAAGAATAAAATTAAGCGATACACTGAATAACACAACGTGACGCAGAACCACAGCCAGCACTGGGCAGTGTTTTGGCAGGGTCACTGTGCACCTACAGCCAGCCTTGTGCCGACAGGATACACTGCTGGGACTGAAGCCACCCTCGGCACACAAAACTGCACTCCGTGCATGAGTGTTCAAGCTCACCTCAGGTCGCATCACCCCATGCAAACAATGCTGTGACAATGGGAATGGGATCCAGCTCACGCTAACATGGATCTCAAGTTCCCACACTTACAAGAAACTCACGTCTTGTTTGCCAACCATATAGGTGTCTCTGCAGGGAGAGTGTTTAAGTTACATGGGTGAAATTAGCAGAAGAAAAAGCACTTGCTGAAAAAGGAAAGCGTAGTCGGACAGACATTCATTCATGTCATAGATAGCGATGTACCACGATAAGCTGGCAGTCACACAACTAGCGTACACCTTGCTCTGTTTCTCTTGGCCTATACTGTAATGCAGTTGGTTCGGTTCCATCACATCACCAGCACCTTGAACGCTTCAGCTGAATTTGACCTCATGAGCCTGAGCAAAAACGCACCGTGTGTGCACCACCCCCAAAAACCTGTCTCTACAGCCAGCTGTTATCAGGGTATTTGGGTAGGCAAGTGACAGTCACAAACACGTTTCATTTCAGGATCTCTTTTTCTATAAGAGGATTTAAACACATATGGTGTTTTTAAATGCAAATATGGAAGAGTGAAAAAGTCCAGACAGACATGGTTGCCTTTAAGCCCTTCAGGTGCATGGATTCATTAAGGCAGCGTTCCTGAGCCACAATCAGCTCCTGCAATGGTTGAAACACAGGCTGGTTGCAGGCCTGTAAAAATACTATCGATGTGTAACTTTCCTACAGGGAGAATGAGAAAGGCTCGTGGGGGCAGCTGGCGGTGCTGCCTGCGGGCTGCAGCAAGGGGCAGGGGCGGGCAGGGCACCGGGAACCGAAATGTGAAATGCAGGCGCTGAGTCACAGAAAATCACTCGGGGATTAAATTATGCAGTTGCTGAAGCGCCTGTCAGAGTCCTGGGCAAGAGAGGGCAGTGCTAGGTCAGCAGCTGGATGGATGATCTTAAAGGTCTTTTCCAACCTAAACCATTCCGTGATTCTCTGAAACAGACAGAAAGAAGACACTGTTGTCTCTTTACGTAACAGTTGTATCAAAAATGGCATGGCTTGTCATCTCAGCATAGAGAAGAAGATGCCGAGTTTCGGTTTTCATGCCTGGCAATATGCAGAAGTGGTGAAAAGTCTGTGCAGACAGTCGTGCACAGTGGCTGCAGAACAGAAAACAGTGGTGTAGTGCCCCATAATGGAAAGTGAAAGAAGGCAGAATTAGAAGGCATAATACTATTTCTTGTAAGTGAGGCTTGTAAGATAGCAAGGGCTCTCTCTTGTGGTACAGGCAGATTGCCTGTAGAATCGTGCTGAAGCTATTAGCTTGGAGCTTTCACCACATGAGGTTGGCTCAATTTGTTCAGCTAATATTAAATGTTACCTAAAATTCATTCGACGTGTTCTGAATCATATCGGAAACAGTGCACTTCAGGGTTTCCAGCTTCCTAAGACTAAAAGGACTAAGAAAGAGCCCTCCTACAGAAATCACGGGGGAAGCCGCATGGTGCCTGTTTCCAAACCTACTTAGAACACTGCAACACCTACCATCATGACAGTGCTTCTACATTAGTAACTGTGCGAAAATGTAATCACCATAGTTGGTATTTTCTATATCACACTCGCTTCAAGATGGGCCTTCTGGTTTTGTTTGTTTTGTTTTTTTTTTAACATATGTGTGTTTCTGAAAAACAGTCTGGGAAGGTATACAGAAACAGTGGCATTGCTCATGTTAAATAATCTTGCAACTGTTATGTTGTAAAGCTACAACGCACCATCATGCTCTGGAGTGAACAGCTAACACAGTCAAGGCAGGTACTTCTGTGTCAGGTATTTGTCTTGTGTGGACCTGTGAATCTGGGCAGAGCCTGGATCTGGAAGGACAACAGCAACAGAAAGAGAGGAGCCAGGATGGGAAATCAAAAACATGAGAGGGTGAATAAGTCTATAACCATGATATCCTAAAATTAATTTCTGATTTTTCATATATTTCCAGTTAGAGGGAAAATGCTAAATAAATAAATTTTAAAATGTATGTATGTCTCATTCTTCGGTAGCCATTCCAGCCTGAGGCTAACCGCTTACTATTGCTATTTCATCGTTCTTGCTCAAATAACAGAGATCCACATTGTGAGATGTAAAAGTCTAAATCCAGATAATAACAAAAGTTAAACATCATATGGTTTCACATGATGTCAGTCCTATCTCTAAGGATTTTCTAAATGGACAAAAGCAAACGAGAAAGAAAACTCAACATTAGGTTTGTGCGCTGAGCTTTCCAAGGTTTACTTTCAATTTTGATTGTGCAAAGACAAGGAAAAAGTTTCCTATTCAAAAGTTCATCTCTGATTATTCAGATAAAATGCAGTTTGAATCCAAGTTCTCCTAAGTTCTGGGCTGCCAGGTTTGAAGTGAGAATGTCAAGCCACATCAGTGTGCTCCCAGCCCAGCTAAACTATGACTTCTGTGGCAGAGACAAAGACTGACATTGGCGTTTTGTTATCAACCACCCAACTAATGGTCCCTATGTTATGTCTGGGGACACCTCCACTCATGAAAATCTTACAGACTGGATAGGCTGTTACCAGGCTTCTAAACAGAGACTTTTGGAGAAAGTCGTAAAGTAAAGCAGTATTTATATGCAGTGTGCAACACTGCTAGTTGATTATCATCAAGATATCAAATACTGTACATTTCACTGTAAGCCAAACATCCAGTTTGATTCTAATCTTTCTTAAAATTTGCACGGATGAACTCAACTAACTGCTTTTAATTCTGAAATAACCTTGTGAGAACTGAAGAAGAATCAAGCTCTTTGAACTTAAGTTACACTTGGGTATTTATTTCAAATCTTCATTGGAATGTCTGGAGAACAATTGTTCATAGTTTTTATCAGCTTAGTAAATGTATCAATTATATGAGAAATAAATTCTATTTTTAAATTTTATATATATATTCTCTTTCTTGTATAGTTCCACAGATTGTTTTCTGCAAAGCATACAAATTGTAATAGTCAGGATATGATAGGACTCTTCCTGTGGTATTTGCTCTTAGACATTAAAAGTCATCATGTTCCTTGTCTTTTATTTCACATATACACAAATCATGATGAGTATTTTTTAAAATGTTGTTAAGCTTTTATTATATTGGTTAGAACTCATAACCTCCAAGTAGTCCCAACTGGTATGACTGGGAAAAGGGTAACAAACTGTTTTCTGAGAAGGTGTAATTGGCTGTGAATCAAAGCAGCAGGAATTTTTGCCAGCAGGGGGTTTTGGTTTTAATACTCAGCCTTCCAGAGAGTTTTTACTCTTTGGAAGTTTTAATTGTCATTTCTCTGTTCAGACATCCTCAAGGTATCGTTAAGGACATTTACAGTTACAGGTGAATAAAACAGTTTAAGCAAAAGAAGAAAATAAATAACCCCCCCCGGAAGACCCATTTGGGGGACAAACTCAAACCCTCTGGTTCATTTTCCTCTTAACTATACCAATCTTACAGGTGGAATTAGTTTTTTAACCAAGAAAAGACTCTTTCTCATAGTGTCTAGACACTCTCCTGTGCTTTTTTGGAAGAGTCTGGATACAAACTATATGTCTTCTTCCTTGTTCAGTGATGGACAAACAAAACCCTTCATAATAAAGACCTCTGCAGCCTCAGGCACAGTAAAATAAGGTTGGTGACATAGCAGTTTGGGCTCATTTTCCATAAGAATCTATCCAAAATTGTGACCCAGACATCTTACATCATCTTGTGAACTTTGGAAAAGCTCTATTAAAAAATCTAATAGTGCTCTGCATTTCGGCAGTTCAACTGGATTGAAGACAGAAACATAATGAAGAGCCATTTCTGTTCCCCAGCTCCCAAAGTAGGGGAGTATTCCAGAAGCATGTCAGCTATTTCCATTCTGTTCAGTTTGCTTTCACTGACCACACACACTGAAAGAAGCAACAAGACAAAATTCCTTTCTTAGTGGTTATTAACATTTGACTATAACCCTAACTGGTTTCAAACAAATTCTTTTTTGCAGCACATTATGCTTACAGATGAAAGATGCAGCCAAAATCATGTCAAATTGATGATTATACATCAAAGCTGACAACAACAAAACTCCAAACTTCTATTGTGACCTAACAAAAATCATTAAACTAAAACAAAAAATGGATCTAAATAATTTAAGGAATTCAAGAAGAAAAAGAAGAAAGATGTTGCCAGCAGCACTACCGCAGTGTCAAATTTCGCAGAAATATTAAAAAGAAGGATGATACTAGATGGAAAGCAAATCCCATTCACAAAAAAGAAACCATCTAGGAATCTTGATTAAAAATTATCACAATTGCCTTTTCCTCCTGTCCCTATAATGGATTTCTAAGATAAAACAGAGTTTAGAAATTGGCTGCCTCAGCAGTCATAGCGATGATTGAAGGTCCTACGTGGGGGCAGAATCAATCAGTCAATGACCAGGGAAGTGTCCTTGACTCTCTTTCCCTCTGCACACACTTCTTCATTTTCCCCCTTTTTTAGTGGTACATAAAAAGGAGAGTAATTAGTATCAAAGGCCACAAAGAACCACAATTATTTGTAAACTATCAGATTCAATAGCAGTAGATTAGCTATCAATTACAAAATTCTACCTGCTTTATATCTTCAGGTAAATAGGACAGGGGAAGGTAGGAGGCTTTGTGGGTTTCAAAACCCCATTCGCTGAATCAAGCTTCCTGGGTTTCATCACAGGATTCGTAAGCGCCTCCGCTTCATTTTACCAAGTCAAGATTTTTTTAGGCTCTTCTCATGTCATAGGCTCAATTTTTCCTGCACTGTTATTCTCAAGGTTAACACACAGATTAACTGCAGAAATACTAAGTGTTCCACCAGTTCTCTGCTGAAAATAAACAAAATGAAAAAATAATGAGAATGTACCATAAATGAGTCACAACTGGTATGCTTCTCTAACAAAGCTGTATTTTTCAATACACTGAATGCAGCCGACTTTACTTCTATAGCTGTGTGAGCAGAATAAGCCCCAAACTTCTTGGCAAACCTGCAAGACCTGCAGCCAAACCCACTGGTTAGTCCCCTGGTACATAACACACAGCAGAGATGCCCGAGGGAACCTTCACATGATGCACCAACATTTTCAAAGGGATTTAACAAATCTCAAGTTTCTTCCCAGGAGGAGCTTGGTCAAAAAATGAAGATACTGTTTCAAATATTTACTCTGGCTTTGCCAGATTTTGTTTTATCAAACGCTTACTGATAACGTGGAGTGCAGTGGCACTCGGTGGTAAGCCTGCAACCTCTGCGCACACCCTGTACTCCTTCCGAGCAAGCTAACGAGGAGGAACGTTAGCTGAGTTCACTCTACAGTCTTACAGCAAACCAACACACTGTGAACTCAGATGCCAGTGTTCTCTGTGAGGCCTCAAATACTCTTTGTTTAGACCAGTAAAGCAAGAACATTCAAACTAAACGTGGAAGGCACAGATGAAGCGGCTGAAGAAGATTTTTTGCGTTTTTCAGTAGTCTCACTTTATTCAAGTTTTAATTAACTCATTAAAATCAAACGGACATCCTAGAGATGCTGGTGCTGTTTAGCACAAGTAGCATGGTACTGGACCCTCCAAAGAACGAGGTGGTTTGGTGCCTGCCTCCCAACAGCAATTACACATGGCATGATTTAGCCAGCTGCACACTTACAGAAGAAGGTGAGTGTATATAAAAACCTATACCCCTATAGAGCAATGGATCCACTTCATTTCTGATGCAGGGCACAGGCGAAGGCTGCTCACCCAAGGTGCACAAACACCCCCAACTCCCCATATCCCAACGGGCCCCTCGCGCCTGCTGCCCACCTGCCTCGGATGGCGCTGCCGGCGGCTGCGCTCTGGGTGCCGGAGAAGGTCCTTCCCCCTCGGTTCTGCTGGGTTCTTGGCCGAGTATATGAATGGAGGTTGGAAGGAAGACCTGTTGCCTGCAGTCCGGAGGGTTTGAGAAAAACAATGATTCAAAAATTCACTGTTCACCTGTTCAAATAATACTTGACTTCATAGTTACACAAAGAATTACAGGAGAATTTAATAACAAAGGAGAGTTTCTTCTCCAGAACAGAACACGACTGAGGCTGAACTGGTCATAAATAAAGAGACTTGCATTCAATTTCAAATACCTCTTAACAGTGCTCCTGCAGGATGCGGCAGGAGTGAAGCTTGGTTTCACAAGCTGCTCAGAAATTCTTCCTTTCCCGCATTTTATTTAACATCTAAAGACTTGTTGCTCACAGCATTTCCTTTGATTCCCCCACCCTGCAAGGTGCCCTGTGTCAAAGGGAGTTGATTAGCAGCTGCTGAGCACCATTTTGACCCCAGCTGACCTGCAGATCCCTGTGGGCAGGTGCGGCACCCCAGTCACAGGAGACTCAGGTTTGGCGTTACCCAGGTATGGCCTGGCTTGTGAACTTCAGCAGATTCCCAAAACCATTCAAAATCCTGCCGACTTTGAGAACGTTTGCCGATGACGCAGGTTTCCTTCACTTCTGGCCACTATTATCAAACACTCCCCTTATTTCTCATATGAAGCTAGAATATTTTCTTTCATTTTACGTATTGTCTCATAAGGAATGAGACAATAACAATACTGGCAGTAAATGTGTTTTCCATCTCTGACAGTGCCTGCTTATTAGTATTTCTTCAGAAACAGAATAATTTATTATCTGCAGTCCTTGGTATGTGGTTTATGCATTCCACATTTGAACAAAGCAAAACATGATTACTGACCTGAGCTGATGCCTGCATGCTGAAGTGAGCAGGAGCCTTCCTGTTGTTGAAACCAGGCCCTCAAGAATACCTGGCTACTACAGAATTACTACAGTGAGAAAAAGAGACTCCTCTAAGCAAAGCAGGCTGGACTCACTACACTAATAACCCAGTATTTAATTTTGTGAATTTCTTGGAATTAAGTATGACCTCAAAATACACCAACTTCTCTGGACACAAATTACTCCCTCTGCTTTTTTAGCTACTGGAGATAACTGGAAATGGAAAAAATATTGAGAATGAGTTATGTGGGATTAAGTCATTCCATCAGGAGCATTTGCCAGCAAATTCTGCAGAAAGCCAAAGTTTAGAAGATGTGTAATAATAGTGACTTGTATAACTGTAAATTCTAATGCTGCTGTCATTGTTAGGATGTGTGAAATTACAATAGGGAATGTATCTGTATTTCCTTATCATATTTGGTTATATCATCAGAAGGAAAATGGTCACTAAAATCACGATAAAAGTGATGAAAACTTTTAAACATATGAAAAGCCTGACTGAATTTCCTGGAATTTAATTTCTTTCTGAAAATACACACATGAATCAACCTACTTGTTTAGGCAGAGCAAGCACAGTCTCAGGTTCAGATTACTCCTAGAGGGAATTCTCTCTGAATCTACCATGGGTTTCGTATGTAGAATCTTGTATCTGCACAAAAAAAGTTGCACAATCATTTTCTGAAAACCAAAAGAACCATTTTAGTTAAAAGCCCAATATTCTTTTTCCTCTCAGGGTCTACTAGGCCATAATGACAAAGCTGAACAGGTTCCTAAAGAGAAGATAATTTCTTCTTAATGGGGATGGGGTGGGGAATCTGGTGAATATCAATTTATCCAAGTGCCATTGAAGTAGCCTGGAATATTAGATCACTTAAAAAAATATCACTGATGATCAGCACGAGTTGGCTACCAGTACTGCCTGCGGGCTACTGTGAGGAGCAGTCCGTACCCCCAGGGATGACAGGCCTACTAAAGAGCTGAATCCGGCTTGCGAGCAGGAACTGGGCAGGCGAATCCTTCCTCAGAGCGAGCTGAGAACCACTTCCACCAAGTACAGAGACACCTTGTGCCTGCCTTCTCACACCGCTTTGCACAAGGGACCGGCCCAAAGCCTTCCGTGACGCCCCAGCGGCTACCATTCCACATGGCGCATTAGTCCACAGAAGTAAAAGCAAGCTTTATCTGTCTTGAATTCTCCCAGCTGTGACGAAGCCCACGGCAATGAGCCACCCTGGTCCTGGCAGGCTGCCACATCCACTGATTTCAACTGAGAAAAGCTACATTGAAAACCAGGGGGAGGCTGTACTGGTGCCCATGACCCTCCTGAGCAGAGTTACACCACTCCGGTCTACGTTGTCGGCACACACACCTCAGCTGCCACAGCACAGACTCGGGGAAGGCCACACAAGCCATGGTTTGTACTGCAGGGCTTGCCAGCACGCACTCAACAGCACACGTGCCAGACCAGCCACGCATGTGCAAAATAGCTGTAGCAAGAGTCACGGATCAATGTATAAAAACATTTGGATCTGAGCAAATCTTAACTGAGAAAGAATGGAGGGGATGAGTAACGTATGATGCAACGTCAAAGCATGCAAGGCTGTCACACCTGGCTCGTCGTTGCTCTGGCACGTGACAGGCAGTAGAAGAAAAGGGCAGTAGGGCATTTTGTTTGGAGCTCAGGTTGTGAAAGTTCTTTTTCTGAAAGATCAAAATGGCAGAACTTCCAGCTAAATAAAGGCACTTTCATCTGTAATGCTGATGCTCTTTCAACACTACCAAGAACAGCCTCTTTGTTTTCCCCACCAAAGTGAATGCGACAGTCACTCGGTGTCATCAACACCTCTACAAAACACCAGTAACTGCAAAACCACACAGAGAAAAAAGCAGAACATCTCTTCACCATGTCCTTTACTCTGCCTCAGACACACATCTCCCTAAGGACAGGAACAATAATAACTTTATTATCTTTAATGTCTTCCTCATCAAATTTAATTCCACTGTCTGTCCCAGCTGAAGTGTATTGGGCAATAACATTACAAACTCTTTTTACTCCTGCTGTTATTTCAGCCAAATTCATTTATTTCAGATTTTGAGCTAAGTGCAGTTATTTCCATTCCACAACAAAACCCCTGTCTCTTATCTCAGAATATAATCTGAAACTAGTCAGGCCTCTAGAATATGAGGTTTGATAGTTTCTGCAACAAAATCCCTATTTTTTAAATTTTTAATGTGCATTTCAATTTTCAAGGATTCGACTAAAAAACATTTCTATTAATACGCTGTTTTCATAAAACCCAAGAAACAGGTTCCACCTCTGTAAGAACAGAGATAATGATATATACGGGACCTTACCTCCGTTTGACCTTAACTCAAAGAAATGGTTCTACTCAGAAGAGTGTGTTTGCCACGTGTTGGACATTTGGCATATGCCATGGCATACCCCATGGACGGTGAAATACACAGATCATCTGCGACAGAGATGGTTCACAGCAATCACACATAAAACTTGTTAATGGAAAACATTATGGGAGATAAACTGCAATGCATCAGATAACACACGTCTAAAGTAACAGAGATCAAACGAATCCACTTGCGTGTTTGCTCACACCAAATACCACAGACCACCTCCAAAGGCTTCAGCATAGTGTTTGTCACTGTTCTGAGGCAAACAAGCTAGTGTAACTTACACAGGGTAAGATGGAAAATACAGAAGGCATTCTATAAATCAATGGTTTGCTGCTGCCCGCAACATCTGTGGCCACTGCGTTTCCAGAGAACACATGACAGACAATAGGAAATAATGACTTTTACAAACACAACCCCATGAGGCACTACTACTGCAAAATGGAAAAAAAAAAAAAAAAGAATATCCAATGATACTGAAAGACAGCAAAACTGAACAGATGGAATTAAAAGCATATTAACTCGTGAAAGGGGAAAAAATGAACCCATTATTCTGATGAATATCAGGCATTACTGACACCAACATCACACAAAAGAAATTAGTAATTGTATGGAAAATTACAGTATCTTTGAGCTTTAATCTTACAGCGTTTGAGACAGAGTAAAAAATACTGTAGAGGAGTATTGTCATTGTACTGGGTCACAGTCCAGCTAGTTGTGTATCAAGAAAGAAAATCATGTACACAAATTATTCTATAAAATCGTTATGTTTTCACGTACCTGTTTCCAAAGTATTTAGTTTTACCCCTTGTAAGATTTAACACCATATATTTGATCAAACATGAAAATCTCTGTGTAATTATCTACAGTCTTAAAATCAGTAATTACCCACAGTTTAAATCTTCTTTTATTTGTGGCATCACAGATTCTATATAGTATCCTATAGTTTGGGGAAACTTGGAACAGCGTGAGGGAGTCATGACTGCACCAAAGTAAGGGTGCCGCCTCACTGCTGCAGCAAAGTGCCCCAGAGGTGCGCCAGGAGACAAACCAGCCCTGGGGCAACAGGGGAAGGAGCCCAGTTCCATGGGCTGTGAGGAACCGCGGGAGATTCCAACACTGAGCCCCCAGAGCAAGAGGAGCAGGTGGTTATGGACACACCGGAGAGCGCGCAGCATTTTCAGCTTACATCCGAGGGCCTGAGAGAGCACAAAGCACTGCAGCAGCGCCCCAGCTGCTCTCCTCAACGCAGACCCCATTATAGACTACGAGTTAATTCCATTGAAGTCAGCAGACTTACTGATGGTGAGTATGGAAGTAATGAAGATCAGATTTTGGCCTACAGGTTGTTACAAATCTCAGCTTACAGTATTCCCTTAAACCAATGATCGGCTAAAGGGTGTTAATAAATAACATGGTTATTACTTGCTTTTTGATGCTGTATTATTTTATTCACTTCCACCAGCTCCTTTTCGTCCCTGAGATGCTTTGAGTGTATATAAACTAGAGATAACACACGGGTACACACTTGGCGATTTTAAGAGAAGTCTGGAGTCACAGTTTTCCTTTTTCTTTGTCCATTTTTGAAGGCAAATACAGAAATGCCCATTCATATTTAAGACCCTTTTTGCAATACAAAAGGCATGTCATTTTGCTTTTAGGCCAAATCCAAACCTGTTGGAAGTCTAAATCTCTTTCACTGTTTCATTTTTTCTCTAAATTGCCCAATAGTTCCTTTTGAATAAGTAAGCCTAGTGGAAGAAACACTTGCTAGTGAATTTGTAAGATAATACAGCTGGCTTTTCACCTCGTAACACTCCTCAGCTTGTGACGCACTGTACTGCGCTCCTACTGACTCAACACTCTTGCTATAACAGAAGACACCCAACTACAGACAACAAAGGAACTGAAAATACAAAGCTTCTTTAGAAACCTATCCCTTACCTTTGCCATCAGATGGTATAATAACTTCCCTGCTACTAGGCAGGATTATTTTGCTCCAGAAGCCTTTCGAGCACGGGTACCTCTCAAACCCCAAGGCCGTACTATGTTGCTCAGCTTTTTGTTACAGGAGAGGAACATAAAGCAATAAAGGGAGTTCATGCATACATTCGTATCTGCAGTACCCTACAAGATTTTTTCCTTTAACTATGGACTGGAATATTCCTTTGCAGGATGCTCCTGACTTCTTTTTCTCTTTGCTTCTCAGCTCAGACAGATGACTGCAGGGTAAACATCTGACGGCCAGCCCAGGTCTCTCTTCAACCGCTTTGTGACATTCAGATCAGGGAGAGCAGGGTGACAACACACTGAACACATTCCAAGGCAACTGAGGTCCTCCTATAAGTGAGGAGGATGACCTAAACGTAGAATGACACACAGTGTCAGGAAGCAAAGAATTTTAGCTATCAGAGAGTTTAAAACACAGAAAAAAACCAGCTGATCCCATAAGGACCTGACCTATGCCATCAGTGCCAGATCCTTTTTGTCTGAATAACCTGGCCCAGAATCTTGCAACCTGGTATTTTACCATACATACTCATCATGACAGAAGAAACATCTCACAAGGCTTTCAAGATTAAATGTACATCTTCAAAGAAATAAAAAACTACTAGGCTGACATTTCAAGGCATAGGAAGTAATTTTAACATAATCTCTCTTAATGCCAATGCCTTGCAAATTGTTTGAATCAATCAAGACATTTAACTTAATCTGCTCAAAATGAAAATGACTGAGGCTTG
Source organism: Falco cherrug (assembly GCF_023634085.1). NCBI lineage: Eukaryota > Metazoa > Chordata > Aves > Falconiformes > Falconidae > Falco > Falco cherrug. Next base: position 22,918,197 of record NC_073703.1, read on the forward strand.
AATCTCTTCTTACTCAATCAAAACAGTATCAGGATGGATTTATGCTAATTTTAACTTGGGTGAATAAATCAAAGGGAATTTAGGCTCCAATTCATTTATCTAAACAGAAACCAGTAGGAAGAAGTATTAAAATGCCATAAACATCACTGAATACGATCAGTCTAAAAAATATTTTTAAAATAAATGTTATTATTAACATAGAAGTTTCATTTTCCCTAGGCTATCTTAGACAAGTCTGTCCTGTATACCTTGAATATACAGATTTCCATGGACACTTTCAATGTACAACCATACCGCTAAGATGCATACTGTGTAAATTTGAACAGCAAGCTCCAGTGCAAGCTCACCATACAGAAGAGGTTCCGAGGTAGATAAACATCATCATCCTACAGAAATGCCAAAAAGATTCATTTCTCTACTTTAACAACTTTTTCAATAAGAATAACACATTTCATCCTTTGAAAGATTTAACTTCACAGTAATTGGAATAGTGACCAGAAAGGAAATTTTTGTGTGCTTAGCCCAAGAATCCTCAAAGAACAACAGAATGCGTCAAAAGTTTTAATTGTAATGACTTTGATACAGAAGCCATGTAAGTGACAGAGCCCTTCTATTGACTGTTAGAACAGTAATACACAAATGATTGTCTTCAGGCCCCAGTACCTAAACAATACTGGAATTAAAAAAAAAAAAAAACAAACTAGCTGATTTCCAGCTGGACAAGGAAGAGGAATATAGAGCTGCATTCATGCGTTTTATGGGAAAGATTGCATAGCTGGTTTAGAAAGAAAATGTCTTTTCATGTCCTTAGTAGTTCTGTGCTTCTTTAACTTCTTCATGAGTTACAGATGATCATATTCTTCCATTCAACATTATCAGCCCACAGAATAAGTAAAATGCAGGACCCTCTTTGAGAATAAAGACACAATTTTAACGTTTGTCTTGGGAAGAAATGAATCATGTATGCAGTTACCATATACAAAAGGCAAGTATTTCAAGTTTCATAAGGACATGACAATCCATGAAATACTGGTTGAAGGTAAGCACCAAACCCAGCAACTGCCATTTCAGTGACTGAAAAGCAAACCTGGGATGTGGTTGTCTTCAACATTGGGAGCTTGATCTCGACTGCGGTTCTTTCACCTAAGGCGATCTCCATGCAAGATCCCCAGCCGTACAACACAGTGATAGAGGCATCTCATTATTTAAGGCCCGTGCTCTCTTTCAAGTACTCTTGCAGAAGTCACCAAAGCTAATCTTTTTGTCAATCTTTCTTTTTTTTTGCGCTTTTAAGAGCAGTATTAAATATTCATAAATATAAAAACTATGTAGAAATACCTTTAATAATACTCTGATGCTACCTGTTTAAAAAAAGAGAAAGAAAAGAAAACCCACCACCCACCACCCAACCATCTTTGCCAGAGTGCTTGGCCAGCAGTGAAGATACAAATGCGACTATTCCAAATCTCCTGCAGATTACACGATGCTTCTGTCTCTTTGTGGAGCAGAACAATTCCCGCATTCCCGCTGAATTCTGAGAAGCCATAAGTAGAGGGCAAAAGCCTCCAGAGTGCCTGAGATTCAGAAAGGCTGGACTGGCAAGTCATTTCTGGTAACACTGGCTCATAGAAACATCTTCAGATTCTTATGTGGAAAGTACTGCAATGGAAAGGAAAAGATTAAGAGCTATAAACACATCTGTCATTACGCACAACATCCGACTGCAAGTACAAAAAGGAAGGTGCAGTGTCATGTATCTGCATCTCTTCTCGCGCGCTCTCAGGGAGAATTGAAACATTCCAGGAGAAATTTCCATCGTCTGAAAATGTCCACTCAGGGGGCCAAGCTCGGCATTGCGTTAAATCAAGTATAAACTGACCCATTAACTGGATACACAGCAGAGCTAAATGTTTCCCAGTGGTGCTTTGCTACGGCACAGCATTTGGGTTTCTGAACAAGGCAAATTAGGCAGATAAAGTTGCTGTTTCTCTTGCTGGGAACAAGAAATCCTGACTGTTACCTTCTTTCTACTTGCACTGTGATGGGGTGAGCAGCATGCCTTACTACTGCTACTGGTTTTCAAAACAACTCCTGAGCATCATCTTAACAGGACAAGCAAAGACATCGTAAGGAAGGCATGCTGAAAGCTCTGGGTAGCAATCTCTGCCCAGTGTCGTGGCAGTATAAACTCTGTTTTTTTCTTTCTTGACTGAAATCAGAAGGGAATATGATGTATTTTTGTATGCATATACTGTAAATTTGATGCCTACACTGAAAGAAAACTTCAGAGGTTTGGAGTGTTTGAGAGGCTGAAGAGTTCTGGATGTACAGTTTTGGGATTTTGTTATACAAAAAGAATGCTCTACCTTAATCACTGCTATTTGATTTGAACCAGGAATTCACTTGAAGGAAGCTCTGTGGTACATATTTAGAGGAGATTAAAATTTTATACTCAGGGTGGTACCTAGGAACGTTGTATCTAGGAATTTATTCAGTCTGGACGGCACTGGAAAGTATGTTGTATAGCAGTCTGGCATACCAGCCTAAGTACTGTGAAAGAAAGTGCACCAGCACTAAGGTTTCAGAAAAAAAACCCACAACTATAAATATCCTCACAACTCAAGAGATGTCTAGAGCTCCGTAGTAATACAAATTCTTGAAAGTTTAAGCCCCACATAGACAACATCTAGGAGAAAAAAAATACACAGCATTGTATGTGAAAACATTTTTGGCATGGCTCCTTAAAAAAAAAAAAAATCCATCGACGTACACTTCCCTGGAAAGGTACTGATCAGAAATATTTTTATTTCTATCTGAGTGTCATTTTGGCCTCTGGAGATTGAGCTTTTTACTAAGAAGCAGCTGAAATATTCCGTGAAAAATACCGACAAAAATGATTCCCTTCCACTGTTTTCTTGCTAAGCACCTCTTGCCAGTTTGTCACTAGCTCTAATTTTAGTCCTTAAGAACTGGATAATCTGCGCATTGGACAGGTCTTATGAGGTGCACATTCCCTGCGAGGGAGCTTCTGTGGCTTCAGCCGCCAGTGGGACTGGAGCCGGACACCCACCGCTGCACAGGTGAAGGCCCCCAGAGGGTTCAAAAATCCTGCATTGCCACTGACACCTTCTTGTTCAGTCTGTTGTTTCTCTGTCCAGCTCTGGCAGCTCCCAGGCATTACTAATGCCATACTCTTCACAAACTCCATTTCAAATCCTTGTAGTATGCTTCACCCTCAGGCATTCAAATAAGCTTAAACTTCCAGGATGATTTATAAAACAATTTCCTGTGGAAAACGTAACCAGTCTTGTAGAACAGAACATTTAGCTAGTGCCAGTTCAGACTGCTAATACTTCCATTAAACTACAAGCAGCTTCATAATGACAGCAATTTTGAGTGAAATAAACCCACTGGGATCAAATTTTCTGAACCAGCAGCTGTCATTATCATTTACAGCTTACTCAAGCTTCCGGGATAACAGCCAAAAATGCATGTATCTTCTTCCCTGCTCAACGATTAGCAGTGTTTTCTTCTGGTCTGAAAAAAATTCCTCAGCCACAGCAGCGCAAATCAAGCAACAGACTTTACTGCATCTTCATTTGCTTGACAGCGGCACGGAGCTCGCGAAGGCTGGCTGTAGAGATCAAACCTGCACGGGGCCAGGAAGGAAAGGTCTGAGAAACAAGTGATGAGATAAGGAAAATCAGTCAACGTACAGTGGATACACTTCAGCTCATGCCAAGTCAAAACCTGGATCGTGGTGCCGAAATCACTGCCTGCTGTACATATGCTAAGTATGCCCGACAGTATGACAGCCTAAAAAAGCCCGACATACTGAGCTGCGTGAGAAAAGCGCTTCAAGAACGGAGTGCGCATTGCTGTGGGGTCTGCTCTTCAAGCATCTTCACAAACGGGGTAAAGGAAGTATTCCTTTTCATAATTTCATACTTCATTTTAGTGATGATAGTTCCTACTATAAAAAGTCATCAATGTTAGAAGTCAGGCAAGCAGAGATCACCTCCTCAGGCAACGGCAGAGCCAAGGATACAACCTGACTGCCTCGCATCCTAAGCTTCTTACTCCTGTGATGTGAAGAAGTTGCTTTTGGTGGGGGGCAAAGGCAAAGAAGAGTGTAAGAAACACTTCACTGCACATAAAAATACTCTGGAGTCTGGCAAGTTAACACCTTCACAAGGATGAGACAGCAGGTGCCAGGATGGGGTTCAGGGATCAGACATGCAGACACGCTGGTGGCCCACAGCCTCCCGGCAAAGCCCGACAGCGGCACCCACCCGGCAGCTCCAACTACTCCTGGCAATCCCTGCTGGAACGGCCACTGCTCTGCCACCCGCCTGTCTCATTTTCACAGCTGCTGAGCAGCTGGAGGTGTAAATCACTAGGCACTTAGGCTGACCTGAATTTAAAGCCCAGAATGCATTCAACTGAGCACAAAAAGCAGAGACGCGCAAGGCCAAATGAATTTCTGACTGTCTCCGGACACTGATGGGTGGGTATTTCTTCCATGCATCTGCTGGAGATTTCAAAAGAGACAATTTCATTTAGATGAAAATATGTTTTCACGTAGAGGAATTATAGAGGACTGTACGAGAAGTTTATTTGTAAAAAGGTTGTGATGATTGTTAAATACCTAAGGTATGAAATGTTAAAAAGGAAAAGAAAATAGAAAAAAAAGGGGGGAATTGTAGAGGAATGAAGCTGGGTTAATTACCATTGATAACATACAGCTGTGGGCTGGCTTCAGGGGCTGTGGGTTGGCCAATGTGGTTAAGGTGCAGCTATGGCTGGTTCCTGTGAAGTAGTTAAATAGCTCTAAGGGGTATGGACGAGGAGCAGCCAAGAGAGATTGAGAAGAAGCACTGGGAGGAGAGAGAGCGCGCCCTGGATGAGGAGAAACAAGGAGAAGGCAGCAGAGGGACTGGCATGAAGAGTATGAAGAAACAGTATGAACAGTAGATGGACCTTTAAGACCTTGTGGGAGGTGGGTGGCTGTGCCAGGGCAAGGCATGCTAACTACTTACTGAAGTTAACCTGGTATGTGATGGTAAAAGACCTTGTTGCAGCTGGCTAGTTCTGAGAGGGCTGCAACATTTTAGTATCTTTTTACAATATCAGGAAGATAGTTCAGGTGGCACACAGGGTGGATGATCTGCTATTCAGACACTCGCTGTGCTTTGCACGGTCCGTGTGACACTACACAGTGACAGTGCCCAGCTGGACTGCAAACAGCCTGCGGTCCTTGCTGTGGAGGAGCACTACAGCTGAAGGCACAGAGGAGAGGAAAACAAGAGGCCTGGAATTGAGCTGGAGATAAATTCAGAAAGATAAAAGAAATCACTGTTTTAATAAATGAATCTGTAATGTGTTCAAGACTGCTACAGAGTAACTGAACTCGGTGAATAAGAACTGGGTTTTTTGTGGGGAGGGATCAGCTGCTGGAGTTGCACTCTTGTCCTGTGTCACAGGTTCTGCCACACGATAGCATATGTTGGCTGCTATCATAGAGCACTGGCTTAGTTGTGGTCCCCAGCTGGATCTTGGTGTACTTACTGTGGCCATAAAATTCAACGGATCTCGTTACAAAAGTCTAATCGCTACCTCAGTTTAGAATGTAACATTTACACAGCATTTAAAAGATGAAAGTAAGCGGCTCAGGTATTATTGATGTCAGTCTGTGATGCGGTGCATGCAGAAAAATATGACAAAGAATGACCTCAAAAAAATAAAAAACATTTACAGGCAAAACTAACAGTAAACTGCAATAAGGACGAGTTACCCAGTCTCTCACGACCTTGTCAGCTTTCCCTGCAGCTGTTACCTGGCTGAACCAGAAACTAACCCAGAGAAACTGCAAGTTCTCTTCTCGGCTCTGAGACTTCTTCCACTTACACTCTCATTTTGCAATACAGCTTTGAAGGTTAAAAACATGTTGCTGAGTTAACAGCCAGAGGCTCAGAATCACTGTTTCAGCTGGAAAGAAACCCCTTTTTTAGGTGATGTCACACCAGGAGCTCCTCAACCTGAGGACTTCAGAGCCGAATCCTGTGCCCCAGCTAATCTTCTGGACCTGAAAGGAGGGGGAAATTACCACTGCCCTTGATGCCAGGGATGGAAAAAATCTGCCTTAAATATACACATTGCCATCTTGACCATCGAGGAGACATCTCGGTAAGATGCGTTCACCATGCCACAAACGTATCAAAGTATGTGTGTTTAAACTGAGCAACTGGATGATCAGTGTTCCAACACTTCATAGCCTGGGGCTCTGAGATGATCGGTATAGTCGGTGATCCCTCCCTCTCTTTTCTCTTTACCTGATCTGGAACAAGCTCTGTACTTTTCACCTCACCCCTCTTTTTGCCCATCTTCTCGCCCTGGTGAGTATCCAGCACCCGGGTCTTTCCACTCCTTTCCTCAGCTTCCCAAAACATGACCAACTTGGAAAAGAAAAATAATTACGACAGCCATTCCAATGGCTACAGTGGCAAATACTCCCCTCTGCTACATTCTCAGGAAATGAGTGGGTGGCAGAGCATCCTCCGCTTGGACCTCTCAGTCAGCAGTTTGTGAGCCTCTGCAACACGGCAGTAAAGCCAGCCAGGGCAGGGGAAGGTGCGACACCACGGCTGCTGCTGAGCCTGCATGTCTCCCTCCAGCTCCTCACCTGCCAGACCTGCTCTCCACCTGAAGACCACTTGCATATAACCTGCTCTCTATCAGACCTGTAGGTACAGTTCAGCCTTTTGATCGATTCCAGGCAACTCTACCTGACCCCAGCAGCTTCTATACAGGTAACAGTAGAAAGAAAACATTTTCTTAGCTGGAAATATATGTAAACAAAATATCAGAATACCTACTCAGCTAAGCCTCATTAGAATGATGATACGTATCTTGTTCTAAAAGTTTCCATTGATACACGTGATTAATCAAGGAATGCCTGATACGTTTCTAATGTATAAAAGACATTCACATAAACCTGTAGCACATCCTCTCAAGATGCTGATGTTTCTCAGGGTCAACAGGAATCACGTCCTCATGCATTACTGCAGGATCATTTTGTTAATGCCTTTCCTCAGAAATTTCATTTATGAAAGAAACAAACTGTTCTGCGTTCTGCAGACACTTAAAACTCTTTAAGCTCCATTAGCATTAAGATTATCAGTTCAAATTTTGATCTATCTTAATTCTATCCTAATGTTTAGCCTTATTTCCTATGAAAATACAGTTTATTCAATCAGTCTGAGCTTTGCTAATCCCCTCCAGTAACTTCTGAATCCTTTGGCAGAATCCAAAACCACCTGACTGAGAGATGATTACGTTTCTGCCAATTCCCGCAAACAGGCAGCTGTGTAAAAACGAGTCTAAGTGTTTCACTTCATAGATAGACGCAAAATAATTCTGCACATTTCCAGACATCAGAAAATCTACACTGATGAACCAGTCTTTGTGCCTTAACTGCAGCAAAAAATTGAAACTAAACTCCTTCCCAGATATCAGCCAACTAACCAGGAGACATAAGTCTGCAGAAACTAGAATTTACTAATTCCAACATTCCCAAAACGACTTACAATCGTACTGTACCATCCAGACAATAGTTGAATTATCTGTCTTCCCAGATGTTAGAATTTACGTAATCAATTATCACCAGACAAGCAGCAACACTACCAACTTAACAAAAATATGGATGAACAAAGATTATAAAAAAACTTTTTCAGGTTATCAAGCATTTGCTATTAGACACAGTTAACTCAGACCACTGAAATTCCAGGAGGAATTGGACCCAGGTTTTAGCTTCAGCCTACTCTGCCAGTGGATTTAAGATTGAAATTTGAACTCCTCCCAGTCTGGCAGTATTATATTTTGCTGGCTGATCCACTGTCATTTCTTAAAGAAGACCTATCCTTGTATTACTAAAGTAACAGCCTTAAATATAAGTCTATGTAGAATGTTTTATTTATGTGTAAAAATAAAAAGTCATTGTCCTTTTCAAAAGGTCTCTTTAAATATGAAACATGCCAGAAAAACTGTCTTAGATAGCTGGGTTTTATCTACAGATTATTAGAAACTCAGCAACAAAATTTAAAAATATCAGTTATAAAAAAACCCCACCCAGATAAACACCGGATCAAAGAAAGACTGTTGTAATTAATGATTCTAATTGATTTTCTGCCACCAGCATGAACTGTACCACTGTAATAACCTCTGGCTCTTACCTTCCCAACACAAAAGACCAATGTATTTCCACATATATTTGTAATTTATACATGATTTTTACACACATACCTATTCAGACACCATGGATCCTTGCTATAAGCTTAAGAACAATATGAATTTGAGCTTATAATAGAACAAAGTAGTTTCCTGAAGAAAGAACACAAACAAACAGGGGGAAAAAGGAGATAATTAAAAGCATTGAGCTCTGAGTCTTCAGGTTAGGAGAGAACTAGAATATGCTCTAGAAAAGTGCACAGAGCTAGGGTAAGAAGTCATCCTCCAGTCAGCTCCCTGGTGAAGTATCAAAGTCTAACATTTTATTATGTAGCGTAATTATGTAACATGTATTACGCTACACAGTGATATCCTAACAAAAAAAACCAACAACAACAACAACAAAAAAACAACAAACTGAAAAATATGCAAGAGACTATCTTTTTCTTAAAACAATACCTGAGAAAGTCCGGTGCTTTGGAAATCATGTTTTCAAAATCTGCAAATCCTAGTTTCCCGTCACCATCCATGTCAGCTTCTTCTATCACCTTCTCACACACCAGAGTGATTTCTTCTGCTGTTAGCTCTTCTCGGGTCAGCTTATTGAGGGTTTTTTCCAAGTCTGATTTACAAATGAAGTTATCTGTGTTAAAATCTAAACAATAAAAGAACCAAAGAAAAGATCACCAACAACTCTCATATTCCTTTACTTCAAACAAAAAGGCACACAAAAGCGCAGTACCGTAGATCTTAAAGGCATAGATTGCTTTCAGCTCTCTGGGAGCCATTTCACTGAGCACAGAGAACATATCCACAAAATCGTTGAAGCTGAGGCTCCCCTCTCCATCTTCTGAGAAAGACTCCACAATCCTTTCCTTGAAGGGATTCTCCTGTGAAAAACAGATACATCTTAATTTTAGTATTTGGAAGATCAAAACACCTGCCAACTCCCTGTTAATGAGCATTTAATTCCATGGTTAGCTCTCTGAAGACAACTTTTTTTTTTCCTTCCAAAAATGCACCTAAAAAGTCACATTTACAGGCATCAGCAGACTGTGCTGCTGCACAGCCCCACTTCTCGCCCCGAGCGTCTCAGCTCCGCTCTGAGCCATGCTCTCTGCACTGGTGCTCATCGCGTTTCTCCGGTGTGGAATACGCGCTTCATAATGTCAGAGCAAAGGTACTGAGAGTGTGAAGAGGGTAAAGGCACTGAGAGCGTGAAGAGCACTTGCCCGTAACGGGTTCCTGGCAAGGGGTCGGAGGGCCACAGCTCCCACATCAAGAAGCTAACGCACACCAGCAGGGGGTGGCAGGAGGGGAAGGAAACAGGAACCCCATGGTGGCAAGCCAGCAAAACAAACGGGACCTTTATGCCTTCTGCTGGCACCTGACTGAAGGCTGGAGGAAGAATGAAACCACTTCAAAAAGTATCTGCATTTCACACCTGATTGATGTGGAACTATCAATTGAACCATGTCTGTTCAATAGGGCTGCAGAGTCACATCCCAGTAGAAACTTGTAGAAAAGTCTTCCATTTTCACTCCAATACACGTCCATGCCCAGCCTCGGGTTGAACTGACTACAAATGCCAGAGTTTTAACTGAAATTTCATCTCCAGAGGAGATGGTCCCAAGACCCTTTTCTAGCACCCTTCCAATGCAGCTGCTGTCAAGGCTACTCTGAGTAACACAACAGTCTAAAACCATAAACGCACAAGCAAGCATAAGTAAAGCTGCTTTACGACACTGAAGTCCAAAACAAACATCTTCAGAGTAACAAGACAACATCTTTCCATCAACTATACAAACCCCTAAGATTAATTTGTAGCTGTGTCTATAAAACTGGGAAAATCAATTCAGTTCAGTTGAATACAAATAAAACACACAGACATCATTTGGGCTGTGAGCAGCATCTCATGGAAGCTGTTCTACAGATCTTATCAAAGCCAAGACACCAATTAACGTGTTGATCAGCAACATGGACAGTGGGATCGAGCGCACCCTCAGCAAATTTGCCGACCCCACCAAGCTGTGTGGTTCGGCTGACACGCTGGAGGCAAGGGATGACACCCAGAGGGGCCTGGACAGGCTTGAGAGGTGGGTCAACGCGCATCCCATAAAGTTCAACAAGGCCAAGTGCCAGGTCCTGCATGTGGGTCGGGACAACCCCAAGCACAAACACAGGGCAGACAATGGATGAGAGCAGCCTGAGGAGAAAAGACTTGGGGGTGCTGGTGTCCCTGCCCATGGGGGGAGTTGGGACTAGATCTTTAAGGTCCCTTCCCACCCAAACCATTCTATGATGCTATGATCTCCTATAAATGTAAACAACTTTCATGGTAGCGTATAGTTCATGATTTTTAATATGCATGCATAATTTTATTTAACTTTAAAAGAAGCAGCGTTGTGAAAGCTCAGACTTCAATCATATATCCATTTAATTTCTTTTTTTCTGTAAGTTCAATTAGCTAACGGGTATTCATAAACCATCCAATCATTTCACATTACTTTTCATAAAACAGCTGTATTTTAGAGGTAAATGACCAGAAAAAAATCTTATTTTTCAGTTTACTTGAATTCTTTCTTGATAACCCACACATGGAACAGATGCACCTACAGAACACATTTTCTGCACACCTGTGGAGACTAAAAAAGTACAAGCAGCATGGACAAAGCAGAGTTACATGAATAGATTGACATTTTGTATTAATGTAGTAAATAAATGTAATGTAGTAAATAAAGTAATCATCTTAAAGGAGCATGAAGTACCTTACAAAAGTATTGGGCTGCTTATGCAGCTGCCTCTGAAGTGAAACTCAACAACTGCTAAATAGTGTGCAGTAGCTTACAACAAAAGCTGAAGATAAAGATGTTCAACTGAAATCACACGGAGAACTTGGAAGCGTAATGAAATTTGTCACCCACACAGAGATAACATTTAAGATACATTTTTTTATAGTCGCAAATAATTAAAAACTTTCAAGGATTCTTGTTAAAAGACAAGCATAACATACGCAAGCTTAAGTTCTCTAAGAGAAATGGGAGGTGTGACTGTGCATGTGGACATTTCGAAGAACATGCAGTTCTGGGGAGCAGCCTGCCTTCCTTCTCCAGGTGACCGGTCATGGCGTGGACTCACGCCACAGGATGACCCTTTGCCGCGTCCAGTTCCAGGACGCAAGTACAGAGAAGTGGCCAGCCATTTGTGGGGTACAGGGCACGGACTGACCAGGCCTGTACCGCACCTACACCTATTTGTCAAGTCACGTCACCCAGCAAATCTAAGAACAAGTCTCTGTGAACATCCCAGCTGGAACTTTGAGGTACTTTTTCACAGAGGCTATACTGGCCATTCACATCCTCCAAGAGCATACCTGATCCTGGCAGAAGGTTTCTACTTAATGATACCAAAGCATTCAGGATACATCAGCTATCTAATGAGATGTCTCTGCGTCTTGCTGTTTGCATTCTAGGACTACTTCTGTGGTAGAAAATAGCTGGAGCCTGGCAGAAGGCAAATACCCATCTACTGACAAACCATGTAAGCGTGCGTGTCGATCTTCTGAGGATGGCTGAGGTCTGAGAAGCAGGCATTGGAAGCGTAATTCCATGAGACAATCAAGATTCAAAATTCACCGCTGAATGCCAAGATTTCTCCAGCCTTTCTGCCTCAGATGACAGCCAGGAATCAGGCTGTTTTAATGGATAGGTGAAGTAGGGACCACAGGGCCGTCAGCTCAAATGACAGCCCATTAAAGCAGTCAATACTAAATTCAAATTGTCCTGCAGGATTCAATGACTGAAGTAATTCCACAGTAAGGAGCATGCCTACAGATGTCAAAGGGAAGGAGATTAACGAGCTCACTGTGCTCTGAGCTGAATACTTCAGGCTGAGATCACTGCTCACATGAAGAAAAAAACAGCCCAAGGAAAAAATTAAAAAAGAGATTAAATAGTGTAGAAAAGAGGGATTCCTGAAAATAAAAAGACAACAGCCTCAAAAAAACAGCAGGGTCACATCTCTCAAAGAGTCTCAGAATGAAAAACAACACCTCAGAATTAGCCAGATGGCTGAGAGAAAGTAATTGTAAAAGGATCCGTAACGATCGCTCACATCATGTACATGATGTGTAGAGGAGGTATAGCAGGTGTGCATCTGAGAGTACTGCTGAAGCCGAAGTATCTGACTTGAGTGCTTGATAGACCTGTTTGTGCTGTGAATATACAGACAGACAGACGAGGGGAACGATTCTATTGTTTCAAATTGTCAGTTTACTGATAAGCCAAAGTAAGTTTCACTGGGGCTGAAACACATGCAAAAGGCCCGCTCTCTTCCTAAAGGCACATTAAAAATTAGTGTCTTTGTTGAATGTTTAATATTAGAGAATGCTAATCATCAGAATGGATGAGAAAAGATGTTAGAAAAAAATACCTTTTCTATTTCTAAAATACTATATTGCTTTCTTTAGAAAAAACCTCATCAGAACCATGTGTCATGGTAACAGTTGTAAACTGACATCTTGGAGGCAGCATTGGGTAACGAACAGGGAATACACAGATGCAAATATCCCTATCAGCAGTGAATATCAAACCCAGGACTTTCTGCATGAGAAATGCTAGGCGTGATCTCCTGGACTGAATAAACATATTGCAGTTGCATAAGATGAGCTGTCTATTTGGCATGTCAGAGATCTTGAAAACACAAATGAATTAACAATGAATTAAATGGACCTAAGCATACTTCTTAAATAACTCTTTGCCAAATGGATCTCTAAAACCTAAATGAAAAATAAAATCTTTCCTCATATTGATTTCTTTCCTTTAACTTTCTCATATTATGTGTCTTCAGGCAGTATATCTGTGGCTTACACAATGGAAAGTATTAGCTTACCTTCAGAGATACTTTTCACATCCTTTCTGTAATTTCATTACCTCTACTCCAAAGAGCACAGATTAGGGTTCCATCATATTTAAAGGAAAAGCCATGGGGGAAGGGAGTAAAGGGGGAAATTATACTGTTCCTTCCTAGGTTGTTTTCCCTTAAGCACTAATTGTTTAAAAAATGTATCTTTTTAAAACTAGAAACTTGCACTTGTCTTGTTAAAAAGCTTTTACTGCCCTGTCACAACAAAAAGGAGAGGGGAGATAGAAACCATGAAGAATTGTTACAACTAAAACTCTGCTGTTTTGCAGATTGATGTAGCGGTTTGAGAGAATCCTCCTAAATGTGCCATCCATCTTTTTAACGATCACTTCTTCTACTCAGATGATTGTGTTTCTGTAGAGTTTTTGAGTGTCACATAGCATCTATTCCGACATACAGACCTAGAACACCACAGAATAAACCATAACCATTAGTTTTCTAAGAAACTATTCTAAAGTTTATTCCTAAGAACGCGGCTAAATCTTACCAAGCCACTTGTTCTTTTCCCCTGCCCTGTAGTTCCCCTCACAGGCTCTAGGAAAGCCCCGCACTGACCTTCTGCCCTCTCCATTCTGGAGATGAATGGATTTAATGCACTGCACCCTATTTTCACAAGCAGACTGCATTGTGGAAATAGGAGGTTGCAAGTAAAGGTGTAAGATAGGCCAAGATAACTAAGCCAGAGATGCTGGACAGTCATTACAAAATGCTTCTCAGTTTTATATCCACAGAAACACGATGAGCAGTTTCTCTGTTGTACTTGAACCCAAGTCCCCACTGACAATAGGGAGGATATTTACACGCACAAAGCAGCCTGCTTTGCAGACTACTGAAAGCCAGAATTCCTTTCAATGCTTTAATCAGGACTTGTTCAGAACTGATCAGAAGCAAATCTTTCTCAGATTTTCAGGAATTATTCCTAAAAAATCAGAAATTAACTCTTACCAGCCAAACTTTAATATAAAAATGGCTAAACTGTTCATTACCACACCTCCACAGGAGAGACTGGTGCTTTGGAAGGGAAGCATGAAGTGTCCCTGGAGCAGAGAAAAGCACATTTCTTTGTTGGCTTTAGGTTTATTTTTTGCTTTTCTTCTTAAAATCGATTTTTTTTTCATGTGTAGATATTATATTCACATCATTAAAATTCTCTGCAGTGCCTACAGGGTACTGATTAAGAAAACCCTGCACAAACCCAGGTGAAGATACAGCTTAAAAAAAAAAAAAATAATCACATCATTCTGTCAGAATGCAGAAACGTTAAGACAGTCCAGCAGTAAGCTTAGCTCTCTACTGAAGGCTGCACTACGGTCACAACAGCCAAATAACAGATGATTCCAGTTGCATATGGAATTGCTTAAGTATTACAGAACATGACAGTGTATCATGGGAACATACGGTATTTTACAAAAACTGGTTCACTAATGATAGCAGGAAACTGCAGATGATATGGGTAAAGCCCATAAGCAGGTACAGCACTGGAGGTCACGGAGGGAAAATGGCCCTCGCCTACTGCACTTGCAGGGCACGTGGTTGAGACACACAATTAAAAAGGGGCTCCAGAGCAGCAAGAAGAGAGGTCTGAAAGGGGTAACATATCCACCCAGTCCTAAGGAGGAACACCAGGATGCAGAGACAAGGAAGCTGGGACGAGCCGCAGGTGAAGCGTGGCCAGAGCAGGGGGGGTGGGAGCAGCATCAGCCTGCCCGCTCGGCGCCACTGCCTGCTGCACGGAGAACTCTGGAGACTCACTGAAGCCGCTTCTAAAATTCCATCCTGTTACCACTGCAGGATGTGTTTTCATTCTATTTTGAAGCGAGTCAACATGCATTCCTGTATAAACTTACGAAAAATGGGGTGCAGGCATCGGTTCCGAACATACGACAGAGCCCCAGTGCCCCACGTGCCCTCCCGCGCCCTGGAGCAACTCCCGGGCCTGCGGCCGTCCTGTCCCGGTGGCGCGTGGAGCCATGAGCTGCCCCACTCGCTGCCGCGGCTGGTGACCAGGCCTGCGAGCGTCAACCCAGTCACCGCACCAGCCAGAAGAAGAAAGCCGCCAGCTCCAAAGGGAGTGGAATGAAATGGGTTCCCCTCCAGGAAGGCCTTTGGCGACCAGCTCCTGCCAGGGGGCCGCTCTGCACCACCATGACCAGAGACCGGCCACACGCTGCTCTGAGAGCCCTGATAGCCAGGGACGTGTGTGTCACAGAGAGGGTGGCCGCCTGCCGCCTCTACAGACCATACACCAGCTCTGCCACCGGGCGACATCCCCACATCCAGCTCTCTGAAAAGGACAGGGATAACGGGAGCAAAATCAGTTTTGTTTTGAAAAGAAATCACTTTTGCTTTCTATGTGGCTTCATACCAAACAGCTCATACCACTGCCACAATTTCACAGTATTAATTGCTGCACTCATGGGCACCCACATGCTCTGAATTTCCAAGGCTGCTGCCCGTGTAACCAAGTTTGTCAAAATTAAGAGAGCAGAGACTGCAGTGGAACAGATGGAGCAAAGCAACTCTGTTACTTTGCTGTAACGGTAGACCTAATCAACTGAAAGTATCTACCCCGTCTTTATTTATTTACTTCTTGTCCTGACTTTCAACTTTTAAGAACCCCGAGTCAGTGAATAATTCATTACCAATTAAAGTGAGTGCGCGTCCGTGGCGGAGGCACCCGGCCCCTCGGCCAGACTAGCAGTGCTTTGGTACAGGCTGCAGAGGGGGCGCAGGCCCGAGGGGCAGTGGGCCCAGGAGTGCCCCGGGGAGCCCCCAGGCCGCAGGGGGACATGGCGGCCATCGGCGCATACGAGCCCGGGGCACCCATTGTGCCATCAACACACCAACAGCCAGCAGCTTTTCCAAAACTCATGTATCGAGGCACAAAGAGACGGGTGCAGGGAGTCCCACACACACCTTCCCATCACGCCATCTGACCAGCCGCAAACTGCTCCACCCACAGACAGAGCAGCCTGAGCGCCTTCTGCCAGCAACCCCTGCATGGCGGCCACCTCCCCTGCAGCCAGGACACCTCTCACGGTTGCTCCTCAAGGCAGAGACACCTTCTACCAGTGACAGGTCTTTGGACTAGCCCAGCTTGAGTTGTCCCCAAACTGCAACTGGACTACGTGCAGGTGACCCTCCCCTGGCACTGGGACACTGCTCACCATTGGAGATTCCTCACCCGAGACGCATTCCTTACCCAAGGCAGAGAGACTTCTTATTCACAACGGATCCTCAGAAAGCAAACGAGAGCATGCTGAATTAATACTGCTGAAACTTTACTTAATATTATTACAAACTTTGCATATATAAACCTTTAGACATAAACCGTTGACCAAACCTGGGATGAAGGCTGATACAGCCACAGCCAGACCCTCCCTAGGAGCTCAGAAAGAAAGCAGGCCGTTCCAAACCTCGTGACTCAACGGGAGGGTCTTCCTCACTGTTTGTGTTCCCGGTCTCTGCATAGATCGTTCTAGCTCGACTCTAACTCAAATCTCCTTTGTGTGCTTCCTCCATGTAGTAAGTAACAGGGTGAACCCTGCCATCAAGCTCCGTTAAGTTGCACTTTTACAACGTCACATTAAAACCACTTTCGCTAATTCCTTTGACTGTGATTCTTTAAGTGATCTAAATCACTCATCCGTCACAAACTGGCACAGTCAGCAGGATCCTAGATCAGGATCCACGACAAATTGGCACAGTTGGCAGGGTGGCAAGTAATATCACTGATTACTTACGGAAGCATGAAATAAGTCCAGAATTCTCAGAAGAACGGGCTCATGATAACTGGTATGCCTGGCAAGCTATGGACAAACAGCCAAAGGTCGCCAGGCTTTTATAAAGGATCACAGACCCCATTATAGCAGAACAGGGTTTTGCTGAACTTACCATAACCTATGCCAAACTGGCCCTGACAGACCCAGGAGACCTTTGCTGTTCAGCTGAACTGCATCGTAAAAGTCAGAACAAAGATACTCTGAGTGGAAAAAGGGACTTTTGTCTTTAGTCCAAGCAGTTAAACAAGTTGAGGCACTAAGGGATCACCACAGAAAAACCCCACCAAAGCTTGTCTTGTTTTCCTTTTCCAGGAATGACACCGAGGAATGACAGCAGCCCATACTCCCTGGAGATTGGGTTAACCATCGAAGGACTGCTTATCCTCCTGGCAGGAGCAATCACCGCCAGCAGGAACCCAGTCCAGTTCACACAGCAACAGGCTCGACCCACAGGGCACAGACCCTCACTCCTTTTATTTATGCTAATCAATATGGCAGCTATAGTATGTTCCACACCACACGTATCTCAGTTGTGGCTGCAATCTGCTGGAACAGCAGTTATAAGGGAAGGCGATGAGGGCATCTTGCCCCCTGAGATTCAAAAGGTAACCTGGGATTACACAACTAAATTTGCAAGGGAATGGCAGCCCTGGTGGCATCTAGTTCACTCCACTGATAACCCCACGGACAGTAAAGCCACAGCTTTTGTTCTGACAATACGCAATGCTTCGGTACCTACCACATATGCAGGCACTGCCTGGGATTCAGCCACCCGGGACTGCACTCCACCTGTTCGGACACACAATATGGGCCCAACAAAACATGAATAAATGGCAAACTATTGATGCTAACGCATGCGTTAGACGGGAACAACCGGGAGGTATTTGTGAAAGTAATACCACTAAGGCCTAAGACATTTGTCTTGACACCGAACAAAATGTTTGTCATTTTGAAATACGTCCTGATGAAACCCCTGAAACTCACCTGTATATGTTGCATATGGGTGTGTTTGCATGAGAACCCTTTGTGAGTCAATTTTTACAGATAACACCATTGTAGAAACGTAATCACTCAAATACCCATATTCATAATTTTACCTGTCACAACACACCAATTGCTACAATTTAACTACATATCATATCAAGATTTACTGCCTACCTCCATTGGGATGAACCTTACATGGGTAAGAAAACTGTTGCAACATGATGACCTGCATCAACTGCTAAAATGAATTTGCAACAATGGCTAAAGACCCCTGACCACCGTCCCATCATGAAGCAGAGATACACCATGTCCTGGAAAGAGTGAAAAAGGATGGAGAACATCACTGGGGAGATACGTTACCCAGATGGTCACCAACAGCAACAGGAATTTTGAATCTAATGTTTCATCCAATTGTGATTTTATTAGCTCTAACAATATTACACTTATTACTTATAATAGTTTTATACGTAAAGGTTTGGGACACAACAAAGAAAAGACTCCTTGTTCATCACAAGGAACACCCCAATAATGTAATTAATAGTAATATTTTATACTAAAAGCTATTTGCTTACTGTAGATCTGCAAGTGACACCATCAAATCTTTTTTTTTGCTTTGAAACACAAAAATCCTGGCTCAAAACATTAACGTGTGAGGTAAAGGTCTTTCTTTATAATAGCAGAATCTAATTTAGAAAAGTGCATTATTGATTCTGTCCATTTGTCAGAATCTGCAGTGATATTGACCTCAACATTGCCAGTAACTAGAAATGTAATGTGTATATGAAAAAAGCCAGGTGCATTGAAATTATCACTAATTTCATTAGAATTCAATAGACATCAGTTCATTTATTTCTATTTTAAGATTTAGATGTTGGCTTTGTCTTCACCTTGATGAAAATTTACTGAAGGAAAAAAGCACCAGAATTATGTATTTAGCAGCCTGGTCAAACCGCAAAGGTTAAAAGGTATTTTTTGGTACGAGCTAGAGTTACTACCTAGATTGCTTGGAAAATGAACTCTAGGGGAAACACTCTCTCCCCCTCCCCACCATCTGCACGGGTAACCACAAAAGGCTCCATGACCAAGACTGACCCTCGTTTATAACTGAGATCCTGGGTGGCATTTTAACATCTCCTAGTGTCAACGTTTTGAAAGAGTTATGGAGTAAGATCTAGCCTCCTCTAACTGGTATTTCACTGGAAATGAACTCACTAGTTATTGAAAGCACTTCCTCTGTGAACTGCTAGAATTCCTGAAATAAAATGAGTGGTTTGACAGCAGTATTTCTAAGGATCTTCCACAGCCTTGTGAGACCTGGGAGAAGATAGATGACAATCAACTTTACTTATGGAAGTCTATTATCATTACCACCTAACTTTGCTAAGGTAATGAGATGTGCTCCTGTATCTCAAAATCTAATCATGGTCCAGTATAAAAATTCTGGTTTATATCTCAGCTTAAGCACCAGGCTGCCTTGTAAATACAGTAGTAGCCTCCCATCTCTAAAGTTTTTGTACAATAAGCTGTTCCTTAATGTGCTCCCGAGTGTTCAACCCTGTATCACTGAAGCCAAAAAGAACCTGTGTGATTATCACTTCGTGCTTTCTTTTCTGAACTTTGCCTTGATTTTTCACAAAGCAGCTATCGGCCATCTGGCAGTTAAACTCCACAGAGCCACATAACTGAGCCTGAGAATTTCATACTGCACTATCAAGATTCTAGAGATGACAACATAAAACTTAGGGAATACCAATGGTCCACACCAGAAGTGCCAGCCAGTACAAGCACCTAAGATGCTACAGTGATGAATGAGTTGCATACATGTTAGAGAGAAATAAAGCTACTTACAGTAATGGATGAATGAATCAAAACCCCTGGAGGATGATACATTTTATCACCAAGATAAGAATTCCGTATTTATGCACAAGCAAAAATAGCGGATAGTTGAAAACAGAATACTTAAAGATGCTCCCACGTACTTAGGCTTTGTGAAGCCCATGCTGTTTCATCCTGCTAGCTACTAAAAAAGCTAATTGGTTTATTTTATTATTTTATATTCATGTATGTAAGACCGTTAGCAATTTTTAGTGTATTGTTGTCTATACAACACTAATGTGCATTTTTATTTACAGCTGTCCAACCGACATGACAGCACTTCAGTAAGCCAGGCAAATATTCCTATTTCAAGATCAAGAATGTTCTTGCTTTCAGACTAGCTGCTCAGCTTCACATGACCGGTTCCAGGTAACTGCTAAGAGCAGGTCCTTTGAGTAAATCACCTCAGACAAATCTCACTGGGGCATTAAGAATAAATCCAACGGATCTAGGGATTGCTACTAAGGGACACACACACCCTGCCCCCCAACTATAATATGGGAACTGTCATAATCATCAGTCCATCCAGCCCACCAGCCTAACTCTAACTGGAACCAGTAGCAGATAAGGCAAACATAAAAAAAAAAAAACAAAAAAAAAACAAACAAAAAAACGGTGATATGGCCATCCTTCCTATAGTATATTCTGAGATCAATGCAATGAGCATTTTGGGGACTTTAAGTTAGATATTACATCCAGTTCATAAAAATGAGTAGCAATCTGTGGAATTCTGCTCTATAAAAGTACCTAAATAATTTTGGAAGGCTAATGCTGTCTTTGCCGAAATGTCTTGTGGCAACAAGTTCCTCAATACATTCACATGTTATGTCAGCTGTCTGTAATGCCATGCAATACTTCCTTGTCCTTGTGAAAAGTAGTGCATAATTGTTCTCTATTCACCTGTTGGTATCATTCATCCCATCCCACAATCTCATGGGCAGGACAAAGATGATCTAGAGCAAGTGTTCCAAGTCCCAACTTCTTGCTCTGGTGAGTAATTTAACACTATACTGCAGAATTCAGCCTAAGGGCCTGATAAGGGCTGCTCATGCCAACAACTCGCAGGCTACTGACTTTGATGCCTAATTATGACTTAAATCTAATTTTAGATAAATCTGATTTGAAATCTTTGTTTCTGTCTCCAAACTGGACTCAATTTGAGGTTAACTAAAATGCAAGGCATTTTTGCAAAGTATTATTATTTTTGCTGTTGCCTAATTTCCTTATTTGTATAATAATAAAAATGATACAAACATTTGTTTTCTACAAAACTTACATGAAATACTTATAATATACCTGAATGGTTAACCTATAGTAAGATATTTTAAGCAATTGGTGAACTGGAAAAAAACCCAACTTTTCAGCAAGATCTTTATTTTAAAGTTCCATTAATACTTCCCCAGATGTACTTTTTTCATTATTAAGTATACAGGCCCATAATTTAGGCTCTTTTATAAACACATAATGTTGTTGAAAAATAATGTTTTCTTCAAAGCTGCTGATACTAGAAGCTCACATATAAACACACCCTGAATTCCACCACTGTTGTAGCCTGTTCCTACATCACACTGTGTAACACACCGGGCAAAGATGAGAAGAATGGTTTTGTTACACTACAGTACCTGCATGATTTATTAAACGTCATTCATTTTATTTGAGGTGAGGTAGGAAGGTCAACTTTGCAAGCTGTGGAGCAGGGAATTACACTTACACCCATGGCACTCAAGGACACATGCTGGGCATGGCTGATGTGAAGCTAACCTGGAGCTGGATTCTAATTAGGGGTGGGTTATGCAGCTTCAGGAGTTTGAAGGGCGAGTAGCTTTCACCAGCTGATGAAAGAACCATTTTGAAAGCTCTATTAAAAACTCATCGCACATCACACGTTTCCATTCTGTCACTATTTCGAGCCACAGTGAGGTATATATTAATTCTATTCCTATACTATGGAATATTGGTAAGGAAGGTCATTAGCAAAACAGCCCTGCCAAAATCCTTAACTATTGATAAGTCAAATAATGTAGATGTGCTACATTGATGACAGTGCCATTTATGGCTTTTAGGATAGAATTAATGCTGTCTATAGTTTTCCTGGCATTATTTTATTTATAAAATTTTAAAATTTACAATGTCTTTACTTTTTATGTGTAACTTTGGAATTAAAGCTAGCCACACCATCATATACTTTATTACAAGGCCAACCCATCATTAGAAAGAGTATAAACATATACTAGGATTTTGCTGAGTAATTCCTTGCTCAGTGTGGAAAAGAATCCTAAATTATTTCTCAGTTATTCAGAAACCCGAATTTCTAAGCTGTACATAGGTATCTGGTAAACCAGAGTCATAAGTGAAGGATGAAAATTTTTCAATGGCCATCTATTAAATTAAATGCTCATATGTGTTTAATCTCTAATGTTTCCATTTATGTGAAATGCTGGTCAAACACTTTTTAATGAACATTCTTTAGAGTGAAGTATGCTCCTCGTTCAATAAATGGTATTGTTGCAGAACCAAACATGCAGTAAGTGTGGTAATAAAGGAACAAGCTCTGTGAACTTCAACCTGAAGACCAATTAAAATGTCTTTCACTGTGTTGACTTAACCTCCTCCAAACCGAATTTCTAAAGCATTGCTTACGCTTGTACGCTTTTCCCCCAAATAATCAATGTCTTACAACATTAAGGAAGAATTTCTAAATCTTTCAAGTGAAGTGGAAGGCCACCAATTAGAAGGTTTTTATGGCATTGCTCTTAATACTTCATGCACAGTGAACAAATAGTTGTTTCTACATGATAGTAATTTGAAGATGTCAACTAATTTGCAGACATGATAAAAATAGACCACGGGACCAACGACAACATAACTAACTGTTTGAAAAATAAATGCTAAAAATCCTGTTAAAACCATATTCACTTGTTGAACTGGTAATAAAAACAAATAACGTCTCAATTATTTTTGTACTGGTTGCTTTATGCTACTGCTTCTCTCATTTCTAGTTACATGGACTGTCTCTCCACTTCCTGTCACGCAATGACTCCATGAGACATGGAAACTCCTGGTAATTAAGAAACCCAGTATTTACTGTGCTCTTGCAGCTGAGAAAAAAGGGGGAAACTTACTTTTGATCAGCAACGTTCTGCACACCTCAGGCAAATTTTCTATCCACACACTGAGACAAGAACTTCTGATTTCTAACCGGCCCTTCACACAGAGATCCCACCGGCTTCTAAGGGATCAATGTATACCAAGTGGAAAGATTGCTGAATGTAAGTTTTGTTCCTGCTCATTTCCTTTCACACGTATCTCAGCTGTCTCTGCAAGACAGGCACCCACCCCACCTAAACACTTTCCAGTTTCTGGGGCTGGTTTTGCCCTTGACCAGGAACAGGAAGGGGAAGACCTCAGCATGGCACATTGCTTCAGGATATCAAAATTACTTGGCAAAACCTCTGGCAGTTGAGCTACATAATTTAAGACACAGTTTGTAAGCAGTCAGAATTGATACCTTTAGCTCAGGCATGTTTATTATAAGCTGCATAGGTAGTTTAACATCTGGGTCCTTTGTATAGTCCATGGGCACAACGTTTGGTGCCATTTCATGGTATCGGCCATGCAACCTGTAAACAAGCAGAAAAAAACAGCCAATAACCAATTTTAAACAACCAATTCCATTCATACAGCAATCAGACACAAATTTGTCTTGCAGCTCTAATTCTTAGTATTTTTAGCACACAGGTCCAAGCCCACCAAATCCCCATATTTTTAGAGGAAAAAAGAAAAGAAAAAAAAAAAAAAGGCTTTGATGCAGTACCCAGCATAACTGCTGCTAACACCCACGCGTAACTCGAGGCGCATAACTCAGTAGCGTTTCAGGCTGCCTGTAGTAACATTTCAGCACCATACGCAGGCCTGGATCAAGGCACTAACACTGTGAGCACAGCCCAGGATCACATCCCAGGGGAGACTATTGGGCGATCTGCACCACGCCAGAAAGTTGTCATTGAACAACAGCTCAGAGAATTTAAAAGTCAAATATGCAACTATGATGCTACAGGCAACGATATCCTTGGGTGACACCACTTCTGAATTTAAAAAGCCCTTTTCCTCTCCGTGACTCACTAGCATTGGGATTTAGCCTTACAATCCTAGCGCTGGCTGACACTAGCGCACAGACCATGCCCACTCCATTCCAGTTCACGCAGCTTTGTTTCATTCTTGGCGCAGCTTATTCATCAAACCAGGGTGTTTTAAAGGCAATGCACAAGTGTTTCCCTGAGAGATGCAAACGTTCATAAACCGAGTTTGACCCTCTAAGGCTCGCTTACCATGCGGACAATATCACGTCACAGTTTTGTAAGGGAGCTGGGAAAGGAAGAGTCAAAGCCCGTGACACACATCAATGTTTCTAGAAGTTTAGAAGCTGAGTACCAGTAAATTGTAAAAACTGTCTGAGTCTCCTGCACAACCTAGGCAAAGACTGCATAAATGTTTCTGCCACGTTACTTCCAATCATTAATTGAATTAACATGTGCTAATCCCACCCTTTGTTTGCTGTCTCCAGATATTCTAGTGAATGAGCGCAAAAGCAGAGCCCGAAAGCCAAGAGAAAACAGCCGGATGTAACGAAAACATCAACTTCAGCAGGGTGTAAACTCTTCAAACTATCTCAGCGCATTTATTCTCACTAGGGTGGCTCGCTCAAATTAGGAGTGGAAGCGTTTCAAGTAAAACGGGTATTCAATCCAAACTCACCAAAGGATCTCAAATTTTGAGCTCTTAAACCACAGACAGACATTCCCTGGTATGTAAAACATTACCTGCTTAGAATTAATTCATATACTGGGGAGATTTAATTCTGCTGATTTTCTAATTGTACTGGTTGTAGTGATTATGTCGTTCTAGCGGACAAGTATACAGAATCCCAAGACTCTGTCAAATAATAGCACAAAAAGGCTGGAGAGGGAACACCTGTATCCCAGTGCTCAAAGATCAGTCAGAGATCAATGGATCCAGCATGAACGTGGGACCCGCCAGCCCTCTGCGTGTGTTAAAGGAATAGGAAGGAAGTGTAGGTAGCTGCTGTCCACAGAAAACTTAGAAAATGTCATGTACTACAAAATGTAACTTTTATCATACGTGAAAATTTTGTTTCACGCCTAATCCTTCATCTGCATAGGGCAGAACGTGGTCATTTTACCACATCTTAGGTACTAACACAAAGCAGTCTGGTGTCTCATTAGGTCACATGTACTATTTACATATATTGAAAAGCTGTACGTATTTTTTGGTGACGTTTTCATTTTAACAAAACAGTCCTGCCTGCTCAGTAGGCATACTAACGATTACAAGGAGAGGTTAAGAGGTTTTAAACAGTGGAACAGGAACCACGCAGCAATGCAGCCTCCCCAGCCCCTCCGCCTTGCCAGCTGCAGCTTCAGCCCCAGCAGCCCCACAGCTATTCCAAGTTCATGTGGGGAAGGAATTTCAAAAACCAGGAGAAAATAATCTACAGGCACCTCTCCGGCCATCATTATGATGTGTCACAAAGAATACATGAAATGGAACACAGACACATGTTTTGTCTGGATCTTAGGAAACTAATGTCTTTACACCCCGCAGCAGTATTGTTGTGCCATACAGGAAATTAAATATCCACTGACTGAAGCATATTTCGGCTGCTTACCACAGCTCACCCTGACATCTCATAAATGCTCTGTCATTTAAGATGGAACAGCCATTTCCCACTCCAGTAACTGATTTCTGTCATAAACAGCAGCTACAAAGATGCCCCTAAACGCAACAGAAAAAAAAAAGCTTAAAAGCACTTAAAGGAAAGCAAACCTTTGCAACCAAATATCCATCTAAGGATTTATTTTTTTTTTAAAGCTACATACTGAAATGGTATTCTAGTCTTCATCAAAATAAAGCAATGCACCCTTGGAACAGCTTGACCATTGTGAGCAACATTTCGAAACACACTGGCTGGCGCTGCCTGCTTATTTTAACGGCCAGGATTGTCTTCCCTGCTTTCTCCAGTATTAGACTCTTCTGTCTTTGCTCTGTCTCCTCCAACAGGACTATGAATACAGATGCCGAGTTGGGCATCTTAAAGTTCTCCACAATGTCTTTCAGAAGACACAGAAGGGGTTGGAATAAAGTGATCAGTATTTCATGGTTTACTAAGCTTGTTAAGTTAACCTAAAAACAAGGTATGGAATTTCTCTTAGTCTTCAATAAAGAGCTCCTAACAAACCCTCCTTTGTAAAAAACAAAACAAAACAAAACAAACCAAAACAAAACAAAAGCTGGGTCAATTTCTACTGGGAACAAACAAGTGACAGCAGTCTAAAAAAGTTGTGGGAAAGTATCTCTTAGTGAAATACAGGCATATCACAAGAATAAATAAACACCTGTTAGTAGTAACAAAAGAAAGACCCACAACAGTGTGAATTTTGAACTACTTTAGTACTAGGAATAACACAGTGCTACAATAGAGACTGAGTACTAAGATGACAAAAAGTACTTACTACAGGTACATCAAAAAGCAGTTCATTGTCACCACCGACTCCCGGTGATCTGATACTCAGCACTCTTTTGAAAGAAGTACTACAGCTCCGTATGATGCTCACCATCGTCAAGTAAAGTAAGAAATTTTGAAATGGTATCTACAGAGATAGCGATATTGGTCTAACACAAGAAACAGCCTTGGAAGGCCCAGGACAGGTTCAATGCTGTATCGCAGCTGCCCTTTGCTAGGAAGCAACAATCTTATCTCAGTGATGGAGGCTTAGAGGGAGAGAGACCCAAGAGAGGGCACAGCTACAGCTCTTCCAGCCGCCCACAGGCATCCTTTTCCCCAGGACAGGGGTTAGTCTCCTTACAACACAATATATCCGCGCAGACTAAACCCATCTTTTCTTCCCGACAGAATTCACCATCTTGTCCACAGAAACCCAAATGACCTATTTATACTGAAGTTAACCCAAACTCTCTAGTAGCAGAAAGAAAAAAAAAATCTTTCACCTGGAAGTTTGGCCTTTTTCAGCTGGAATGTGTTGTGCTGTTGATTGCAGAGCAGTCTGAGTTTGTATTCCACCTTAGAACCACCCTTCTTGTCCCACAGGTATCAACTACTTTGTGTCTTCTAGTATAAGGCCAACAAAAGCACTCTTACTTTATCGTGGACAGGGCACCTACCGTGTGCCCACCTGATAGCACCGCGGTACATACAGTTTCCCCAAGACTGATGCATTCTCTCTGCTTGTGCTTTTCCTACTACTTCAAGCATTGAGGGCTTGCAGTTCCTTCAAGAAAACAAATACCACCCTATTATACCTCCATACCATGGAATTGTGCTAATTTCAGAGAGCATCTCTAAGAAAATATTCAAAGTATCTCTCAGAAGGGACCAGGTTTTAGCTAAAAACATTGCCAAAGGACACAGAATAAAAAGACATTCCTTTAGTTTGCTGCCAGAGATCATAATGGAACTGATTCCTCTTTCCTTTCTGCAAGGAGTTACAGCCAGGGGCACCGAGCTGAACACCACGTCTGCCGACAGAGCTCCATTTTTAGAATCGGAAAGGGAAATGCATGCCCAGGGATGGGAAGTGGGGGAAAACAACCACAGCAAAGGAACAGTTCCCACTGCCAAACATCTTTATACCCTAACATATATATGTCCCTACCTGTACGTGTTAATACATGCAGCGTCTTTTATTCAGAAACATCCACAATGCAGAAAATACTTATTTTTACAGAAATCCGTGAAGATAATGTGTTCCCAGCCTGTCCATTGAAAGTTAAGCCTTTCTTCCACCTCTGCAGAAGAGCAGGAAGGAGTGGCCAGGCACAGCGCTCCCGCACGCGGCCCTGCGTGCAGCAGGACCTGCCAGAATTTGCTGGAAGGTGGAGGATGGACACAGTAATCAGCAGTGGACCTGAGGACAGCTCCGGCAGCCTGCTCTCCTCCCGCTAACTCTTCCGCTAATTCACCAAATCTCTCCAAGATCTGTAGGCGTCAGAGCTTTCCACCTGAGTGGATTTCACACTAAAGCATCCAAACGAGCCTGTAGGAAGTGGCTGCGATCCAGCTCCCACAAACAAGATTACAGCCATAAAACAATCCTCCACTTGCTTTTATCTGCAAGGACCCTGCAACTCTATTTGTGATAGCCTTATTACATGGCACCATTAGCTAATTTCACAATGAAAAAGGCCATAAGGTTTCTTCAGCTCTGGTTCCAAACCCAACACAGTACGTTGCACAAGCTCCGGTATTCTTTATAATACAACTAACAGAAAATTCAACTAACCAACCACCAACAAAAAATATTAACTCCTTTCCCCGCTGAAATTTTTTGATGCTGGAAAGTCCTTCAGGGACACCATGCACTTTTTTATGACAAACTGGATTACGAGTCTCCCAAATGACCAGATTTTGTAGAAAACATGTTGAAAAAATAGCAGAGCTCCTTCAGCCTCTTACGGGATCGTGAGAAAGCCCCGTATCACAGTGAAACACAGTCCCTTGGGCACAAGTTTCAGCAACACTTCTGTTTACTTGAGTAACCTACATTACACTGGGCAAGTACTTATTTTTTGGCAAGGAAACTGATTTCTAATCGATTTTTCTATAACGCAACACAAAAATCAGTAGGTGTAAGGGTTATTTACACCTGTAACCCTCCTGCCTTTATGCAATACATCACTACGTCAACTGCTCATACTACTGCCGCACTCAGACCAAGCACTAAAACCCACACTGAGTCAGAGTCAGTGATCACCTCCCAAACGCTGCACCGACTGGCGCTGTATGGATCACTGCCCGTTCTGAC
Organism: Falco cherrug; assembly: GCF_023634085.1. Lineage (NCBI taxonomy): Eukaryota > Metazoa > Chordata > Aves > Falconiformes > Falconidae > Falco > Falco cherrug. The sequence continues at coordinate 22,946,827 of NC_073703.1, forward strand.
GCATCTCAGTAACATTAATTACTAACCATAAATAGAAAATAAACAAAGCTCAGTGGTAAAAGCTCTAATATTTCTCCTGTTCTTACAGAAGCAGAAGGCTGCTTCAGGTGACCTGGCCACATCAGGAGCAGCTGTGATCTAGCCAGGAAAGGCTCTCTATCCTTTCATTTAGCACAGCCCTCAACAAGAAGCATATCTGAAAATAACCTAAAAGCTGCTTTAGCTATCTGCCCTTGTCACAGAAACATTTATGTCCTTTCAGGGGAGCAATGCAAGGTTTTGCAGTGCTGTCTGAACATGTATGGCTTCGGAAAGGCAGCCAACACCTACACAGACCATCATGTACCACCAGAAGCCAGGACTCGCACCCAGCTTCACTGTCTTTGCAGGAGAGACTACAGACCCTGCAGGCACATTTGCTTCAAAAAATTCTTCTGGATGCATGCAGAAGCATTTTCACATTCCTGGATGTGCTCTTTGTTGCCAAGATGCCTTGTTTACTCTGCATGGAAGAACGAGAAGAAAAGCTGGCAGTGTTTACTCCCGCAGAAGCTGGCCGTGTTTACTCCCGCAGATGACAGTGGGAGGGAATGTAGTGACAAATTTAGAGAACAATTTAATTTACTGATGATGCCTTCTCCCCACAGATTTTGGTATATGATTACGGTTAACATACTATATCCAAGGAGTGAGGCTGTGACTCTCTACCACTTTACTCCAGTCTAAACCTAAACTGTGATCTGCCCTTGCAGAAATTTCAAGCTCACTCACCCACTCCCCTCCCTTGCACAAGCACTAACACTTGAGAAACTGCAGTGAGGTTCAGGGAACTGATGTGTTTTAAAATACACAAGGTTTTCACAGTCAGCTCCTTGAGGTAACTGATGCAGTTACACCAGCAATACTGCCTGGGCATGTAAATGGGGGTAGACTTTTTCTGTTGAATTAATTAAGGGCAGAACAAGACTTACACCTGTAAGCAGCAGAAATTTTTAAATCAACCCAGCTGCCCATCAACCAGTGAAAACCAAAAAAAGCTGTGTTCAGAAAAAAAACCGCAAACAACACAGTATTGCCTCCACAGCCTACTTTTTGTTGATGCTAACTTTCATTCTACCACTTGTGACCATTTTATATGGTAAAAAAGGTGGGTCAGCATCTGTCCCCAGTTCTCAAGGGTGCAGCATCCTGGAGTCGGCAAGGGTAACACTGTGCGGGTATCTGCTGGACATGGCTGAAATGCCTCCAAACTTATAGCCATGCCTCCACGCTATGCCTGTGTAAAACTGAAAAGCAGAGATTTCCAAGCTTACACCTGCAGCACTCGTTTTAGTTTGCTGTTGAGCTTTGAGAGAAAGTCAGATTGTACCCAAGGTCATCAGTGGGTGTATTAAAACACAAGGCAGCTCTTCCCTGGCTGGATACTCATAGATCACCACCACTAAATGTAGTGACAACACACTACAGCTGGCTGGGCTGCTTTGGAATAAGAACTCTGCACTAAAGGAGTGCTGAAAACAAAAGATAAAAGCTTGTAATGGCTCATTGATTAGAAAAAACCAGAAGCTTTAAAGTGGCCTTTATAACCTAATAAACATCTCACCAACTCTGATCTGCCTTTGTAGCACCAGCCACTTGATTTGTGTTGTAAAGGGAAAACATTTTAATTCAACATCTTTCCTGTTGATTCCTAAATAACAGGAAGGCATTCAAAGACTTTAACATTCCGATCAAGACTATCCCAAAGAGTCAGTTCTAGATTGTTTGGCATATTCACAGAAAATAAATAGCAAAATGGCCTAACTGGGACACCGAGACGAAGTGGCGAGTGCTGACGAACAGTCCCAAAGGAGCTCGGAGGACGCCAGTGGCAGCTCCAGAGCCACACTCCCGCGCGCTTCAGTTGCCCTGTGGGTTATTCACCACTATCAAAGCTACAGGCTTCTGCCCAGATGCCAGAGCAGAACTGGAGGAGGACTTCTTGTAACAGGCAGAGAAGTGACCACCCCAGAGACCAGCAGCACCACTGGCCAGTCTACCCACAGCCCTGGAAACGGAGCGATCCGAGCGATCCGCCCTTCTGAGCCCCTGGAGACAGAGAGGGCTGGAAGCCAAAGGAGCAACAGCATTCGAGATGGGATTGCATAGACTGCAGGAAAGAATGAATCGTGCCGATGCAAAGACCTGACGGGAACTGATTTACAGCTGAGCTGATGTGCAGAGGCTGCAGCCCCCTGCCGATGCCAGTGGGTGGGGGGCGCGTACTCTTGTCCTACAATGCTGTTACTGCGGATGGGCAGGCGTGTGATCAGAGAGCTGGGGAACAGGTCCCACCAGACCTGCGTCTGTAAGTCTGCCACGCGCAGAGAAAAAGTTGCCAGAGCTCAAGCAGAAGGAGGTTTAACATGGGGCTCAGAAACTGAGGAAGGAGGCACCTCCAGGGCTGTCTGCAACTGATGAAGTGCTTTCAGGGTCTCAGATTTATGCCACACGTTCACAAACTGCTTTTGCAATGACAGTTACATGTTCCACATGCTAGCTACAGCATAAATCTCTGTACTGCAGCAATTCCTCAGTGAATTATTTTCTCCAAGGACTGCAAGAGTTTGCAACAGTCTATCAGAAAAATGAGTCTACCATATGGAGCTGAAACCAAAATGATAGGAAACTTGGTGACACTGAAGGCACCAGCCAGGAACATCTGATAGAAACAGGAACTCAACTCACTAAATTGCCACACTTCAACAAAAGGATAAAGAAAAAGGAACAGCGAGAAAGGCAAGCAGGAAGAGTTGAAAGGTGAAGGAATTTCATTACATTTCTCTTACTGATAGGCCACATCCCTTCTGTGCTTCCAAATTGAAGTTATTTTCATTATGTCAGTAAAATACAGTAACTGGACACAGAAATCAGCTTTATACAAAGGCAGCGTAAGAGGAAGAGAGAAGGTGGACAGATGAGCCTTCAGCCAGCTTTTAGTTAGCACATCAAGTGTCCTTTCATCTCTGCAATGCAAAATGAAGCAGTATAGATGAATTCAAGACAATACTAAATAAACCACCTCCTACACCATCTGCAGTAAAATTAAAATGAAATTCTACACAAGAAACATTTCTGGCAGATAACTGATAATAAATTTATTCTACAAGATCTAGTCACGCTCAGGAAGGCTTTGCCTTTCAGTATGTGTAACTGCCATTCACAGAACTCCATGATGCACAGGAAGCGTAGATAAAAGCAGTTCGTAGTATTTTTCCTTCCTTGAAGCACCACCGAAGAACCTGCCCACAGGCCTCTCTTCCACTGGTGATTCAAAGAATCGCAGAATGATTGAGGTTACCAGGGACTTCCAGTATCACCCAGCCCAGCCCCCTGCCAAGCCGGGGCACCCACAGCAGGTTTCCCAGGACCGCGTCCAGATGGCTTTGGAGTATCTCCAAGGATGGAGACTCCACAACCTCTCTGGGCAGCCTGGCCCAGTGCTCCATCACCCTCACCGGGATGGGGATAGAGGGGCGAGTGCTTCCTTGTGTTCAAACAGAACCTCCTGCCTTCCAGTTTGTACCCGCTGCCCCTTGTCCTGCCACTGGGCTCTGTCCTCCTTGCACGCTCCAGATCCCAGCTCTCTCAGCCTTTACTCACGAGAGGTCCTGCGGGCCCTTAACGGTTTCAGTGGCCCTTTGCCAGACTCTCTCCAGTAGCTCCGTATCCCTCCTGTACTGGGGAGCCCAGAACTGGACACCGTACACCAGCAGTCCAGATCCCACACAGAACAAGGAATGATGTGGTCCTCCCCCGTGCCTCGCAACACGGGGGCATCCTGACTGGGACACGATAAAGGAGAGCGTTATGGCACGGGAGATGCAGGACTTGGCTAGAAGCCTTTTTTTTTTCTCCCCATTCATGGAGTATACAAAAACGTTATTAATAACAAGAATAGAAGCACAATTAACAAGAAGATCAATAGCAGCTTCAGGATATACATTCTCCCTGCATACAGTTTCTTGCACAAAGTTCAGGAAGGTTCCCAGCGTACAGGGCTCCCCCAAACCTGAATTCTCTTGGCAGACGCATTCTTCCCCCAGAGCTGACAGCATGGGAACTCGCCCCGTATGAACCCCAAATTTTCTAAAGGCGTGATGCGCCGGAAGAACATGAGCTGTGCCCGACCCCCCCTCCACCCCCCTGTGAGCAGCCCCGCCCCCGCAGGGCAGGCTTTCGAGCACCGCTCGCCTCGCCCAGCACTCGGGTGTCAAACCCAGCACGCAGCTGGGCTGGCCAGAAGGGCTCCTGACTTACATTTTACCCATCAAAAACATGCCAAGAAACAGGCAGAGAAAAAAAAAATTCAACAGAATGACTCATTTTCTTCTACAAAAAGGTTCAAAGGCATGCTGGCTGCCCAGATGGTGCCCAGCTTTGTACTTTACTGCCGTACCCCCCCACAGCTGGCCAGCTAGGTTAAGTCAGACCCAGGCTACACAACTTTAATTTACAGCTCTTGTGCTTTTTGGCGAGGATGGACAACCAAGAACACCTGTGTTTGACTGCCTGGGTATTTGCCAAACTGTACTAGTCTACAGGGAGAAATAGACAGATGGGCTGGCTAGCAGGTAAGCATTACTGCTGGAGTAAAAGCTTGTCTGTTAGAAAATCAGATTTACAAAACTGAGTAAGAGAAATACCACCTTAGAAGAGACAGCTCAACCATTTGTTCCCATTTACAATAACGAAGAGGCAGCTCAACCATTTGTTCCCATTTACAATAATGAGAGGCACGTTATCTAAACAGATTCATTGCTATGACTAAAGTGTTTTTCCAACCTTTCCTCATATATCATGTTTTCCCCCGTATTCCTGTTTCTCTCTAGTGGACGTTTTTCAGTACAACAGATTGTTTTTGAATGGTGATGCACAAAACTGAACAGTCTGTTCCTACTGAGCTCCCAACAGTGCTGACTGGAATGGAATTCTCCCATTTTATATACAATGCTGAGGTTAATGCATCCTAGAACGGCACTTCCCTTTTTTGCAAGAGCATCAGGGGGAGTTACGGGTTTTGTTCGTTTGTTAAAATTGTGCTTACTTTGCTTAGATCAACTACCCCCCACCCCGTATTTTTTTTGTTATGTTGCATTCTGTGCTTACAATTTTTTTCCTCAGTTCTTAGTACTCAACTCTGTGAATTTCCTCCTGCTCGTTTCAGATCTAATGATTTCTCTGACATACTGAGCACTGTTGAAAAAGCTAATCTTGATCTTCATAGTGTCTGCAACCCTCCTACCTCAAGGTTTCTCACCATTCTTACACATTTTCTAAGTATGTTCAATAGTACCTTAGCCAAGAGGCTAGCATATTTATACAGGTAGAACAAGAGCAACACACACAGGAATGTGGAAAAGGCTTTACCAAAATAAAAGATATGTCATATCTATTTATGTTGTATCTGCTCCTTTTAGCAGCCAACCAAAGGAAGACATTGGCTTTTAATCAATCCACAGTGGGTGCCTCTGAGTTTTTGTTGTGTTCTAGACACTCAGGAACAGATTGTCCACCAGTGTGTTCTGGCACCTTCCAAAGCACCACAGTTATGCCCTGAAGTTATACATACGGGTCTAATTTCCACATGCTCCTTAAGAAGTGGGGCATGTTTTCAAAGCTCTAACACATACCTACCAAGGAAATCGGTAACAACTCTAAAAATTTCTCAGCTGTCCTATAAATATTTCAGAATTTTTTTTGAATCAATGATAACATAAATGCGTCTATATTATCTGACATTCTCTAATGCGTTCTTGTCCTGGGCCCATGAGAATCCTCTTAGTTGTGTTAAGCACATCTCAAAACTAACAGTCTTTAATACTTAAGCGTGTACTTAGGTTTTCTGGTGATAAATAGCTATCAAGCACCAATAATGATCTATGGTTTCTATTTTTCTCTTTACCAGGCATGCTTGCCTCTGCTGCAGTCTCACTTAGATTTTTTTTTTCCTAGATCCATTTCCATTATTCTATGTTTATTTCTTCTTCATCTTAAACTCATAAATTCTACTATTTCCTAATAATGTGCAAATTATCCACACTCAGATTATCAATCAAGACAATGTGTCTGCCACCTCTTTGACTGCACCCTGCATTTATGTTAACTTAAATCCATGCCAGTATCAAAGTCTTACACACTGAAGTCAGACCAAGCCACTCCAACACCGTGCTGGTACCAAAACGTTAAGTCTTGCTCATCTCTCCTTTCCTCATTTTCAGTTCTGTTGCTTGCTCTAGCTCTTGTGCCAGCTTTACCACTCATCTGATCCCTCAGAGAGCTGATTCAGCTCATTAAACCAGCAGAAAATAGATTTGTTGTTGTTTGGGCTTTTTGATGGGCTACTTTTCCTGCAGGGACAGATAAAAACACTTAAGCCCATTTCACCTAATTGCAGTCTCATGCTGGTTCACATCAGTTTAAATCGATCTAAATTGGAACTGCCATGTTCGTCCCTCCATCCCCACGCACACAGCTGTGCCCCTTCCCTCGCGCCCTTGCCAACACTCATGCAGGCAGACGGTGAGCCTGCCAGGGTGGCTGACTCAAGCCAAAAAACTATTCCTTTTTTGTTTTGTTTGTTTGTTTGGTAAGGTTACTCGGTGCTGGATTGTGTCCCTGCACAAGAAATGCGGCTCTGCCTGAACCGCGCCCGACCTGCGCCTCCCTTGTACGGTGCCCGTGAGCGCTCTGCGGTGCTTAGAGAAACACAGAACAGCGCTTACTGCCTCTTAGTCCAGGTGGGGACATGCCAAATCTGGAAGTGCTAATTAACGAGGGGATCATAACTCATTTTATGAGTAAAACACCACCTCAGGCATGCAGAAATACCTCCTGATGCCACCCTGTAATTCCTTAGCCAGCAATGTGCACCCAACAGCTCGTACACAGCCAACACCCGCCGCTGCTGGCGTTGCTGCCAGCCACCTCTCAGCCCGGTGATGCTGCCCCGTGAGCCAACACGTCACACTGCGAGGCTACAGCAGCAGAGGAAATACAATGATTCCAAGTGACTAGTCCTTCTCCCGTGATTTTAGGACTTTACAGAACTACTCCTATGATCTTATTCTTCTAAGTATTTTCCAATCAGACATTAATATTTTGCATTTTACAGTGTACTTTTCAAGCAGAGCATCCATTTTTCACTGTCCATTAATCTAAGCTCTTACCCCAAAAACATCTATTGCTCCCAATCATATTCTAAGGTTGCACCATTCCTCATAAGTATTTTTGGTTTTGCTCTTTCTGATGCAGACAGGGTGAAAAGTCACGCAGGCAGCGTCTCGCTTCTCTCCCATACAGAGCCCACAAGCAGAAAAGTTTTCCTTAGCCTAACATAAAGAATATAATTGAGCCTAAGTGCACGCTTTGTTCTCTTCCCAGGGTATAGATTGTTTCCTTACAACTCCAGTTACGAAATACAGAATGTATTGTTAAGCTGTATTGGAAGAAGCTACGCTTCCGTTTCACAATAAATTCTAACAATCTGGGGCATTATCATTGGCATCACTTATGCCCTTTCATGTTACTGAAGAAAGAAAAACAAACCAAGAAAAAAATCCTTATTCACATTTCTACGCTTTTTAGAGAAACAGTACTTACTAACAATCTGTCAGAGTTGCTTTAACTTAAATACTATTTGTCACATTTGACACTTCACTGTTCTTTCATCGTTCTATTTAAATGACCAGGTCTACCATGACAACAGCACCTCTCAGAGTTACCATAAGCCTCAAAAAAATATTCAGAACAGCTTTTTCACTACTGTAAAAATGTAAAACCTACAACAAAGATAACTTTCAGCAAGCTGCATGTAAAAATAGTTCAAATTATCCTTACCAGACAGAGCTTGCAACCTCAACAGGCAATATTATCCTCATACACACAAATATTAAGTGTTGGCAACAAACTACAGTGGCGACTTGTCAAAGGTGCTCAGTTGCTTTCATAGGGAAGAGGCAGAGTAAGAAGCTACAGCAGGAGCTGCCGATGCCCCCCCGTCCCTGTTGCCCCCTGTCCCCACGCCAGACTTTCTTACATAGAAAAGCATCCACCCATTCCCGAAGAGCAGGAGAATCTTTTCCACAATTCAGTGCTGCTCCCTTCATCAAGTCCTATGAATTCTAGTAATCTCCTCTACTCTTAAGTCACACTTGCCAGGCAAGGGAAAAAACATTATCATATATATAATAAAATATATAAAAATAATATATATTATTAAAAAAATAATCTGTCTGCAAATGTAGTTTCAAATGACAGAGTTTTGTAAGAGATACATGTAGTGTTCTGTCCAGCACCACGCCGTTTACAGTACTGTGTAATCTGCCTCAATCAAGGAGAAAATAAAGATCCATTTCTGCTCAGGTATTCTTTTATGCTGCCACAGTTCTCCAGGACCACAGAGTGCTCTTACAGAAATAAATTGTGAGCTGTTTTCACCACGACCAAAGGTCCCCTATCCAGTACAGTCTCAGGTTCTGCATGGGGCACACACTACAAATCAAGCCCAGGGTATTGTTATATAAAAAATACTTGCAAATCCAGATCATTTATTCTTTTGGGGTTTAGCACGATCTAAAACATTATCTTTAGCACCCTGATATCAAACTTCAGTGTAAGTTTTTTCTCAGTCTCAGCTGTCAAGAAAAACTGAAGAGTGCATGTGAAAGTTTTATGACAATTCTGTACAGAAATCTCTTAATTTCAGCCAGTTTTTATCTGCTTGTCAAAGCTGCACATCGCAAACTCATTCTCAAGTATTTTTTATCTACTGCAACCCAGAAAAAGAGAACAGAACTTGCTGACTCTTTACTTCATAGTCAGATTTTGCAATACTGTACATTCCTGCTTGCCTATCACACAAGGACATTTTCTGATTTCATTACTTTCAAATATCTTTTCTTGTAATCTGCAGCGCATTTTTCCAAGTACACTTTCTGTGTTTTCTCAGTTGCACATGAGGGCTCAAATTTAGTTTGGAAATGTTGTTTTCCAGATTAAAAAAAAAGTTTGCCTATTGAGATTTAGCAGATTCCTAATTGCAACTTCCATGGAGATGTTTGATCCTTTATTTCCTTTTTTTATCACTGTAAAACACAGATACAGTTCCGAAGCCATCCTCCCCCCACCAATGTTAGTCTTACTATAAAACTGGTCACATTTTATGTCTTATTCTTTAAATTGGGCTCATACTGCACATGTTTTAGGCTTCCTATTTGTCCACAATTTTTTCTTTAGATGTGTACAAGTACCACAATGAGTCACTTTTCTTGCAGTGGAAATCAATGAGTCTTTCAGGCTAATTCCACTATTTCCTTAGACATTATCCCCAGGAAGAAAAAGAAATTACTCCTAAAAGCAAGATGACACAGTATCACAGTCTACAAACCACTTACCCTGGAAGGGTCCAAATTCTCCAATTAGGTCAAGTATACAAAGCTACAAAGAGAACCCTAGCTAACATAAAATGTAAAATCCTTAATTCATAATTATTTCTCTCATAGAAACATAGTACAAATACAATTATAAAGCTTTTAACAATTTAAAGGGGATTTTAGAAAAACAAAGCCTTTTTTTTCAGTTTATCCAATCCAAACAAATGGTTTCAGAACTCGTGTCTCAAGTAGCCCTGTGAAACAGAAGAGCAGTTATTTGTTGACTGTTACAAGACTTAGAAGGTGGCTAAAGGTCTGGATATACAACAAATCGCACTACACTGTTAGGTGTCGTGGCTTTTTTCTGCCTATATCATGTATGTGTCGGAGGTTTGGTGGCTGCACAGGGACATCCTTTATTCTGTATCCAACTACTGGAATTGATGACGGTACAAGAACATCATCAAACCCCTCCTGACGTCTAAACCACAAAGTCTCTTACATGTCTCTCTCACAGCTGCTTTTCTAAACAAGTTGCCCTAACAAATTCTGGCTTTACCAAAGTCAGCATCCTCCAGCAGGACTAGCAACAGGGCAGCCCTGACGGAACATACAACTACTGTTCAGTTTTATTCAAGCTGCGCGACGTTTTGTAGGGCATCACCCTCACAGAACAGCACCTCTTTACAGCTAACCACTACACACCACCCCTGGAGGTCTGCAGCCAAGAAACGCTTTGCTAAAGCAGTTACATTCATGCTATGGAAATTCCCTTTTGTGGAGCCCGGACTCGCCCCAAGGACGCCAGTGTCTCTGCTGGGGCCAGCCCACACTAAGCTGAGCTTATCTTTAGGCAGCTGTCACCCACTCGCTGCACGCACATCCTGACTCCGTCACACCGTTTACCATTAAAATGTACTCCAGCAACGTGACTAAATTTTAAACCAGAATAATTATAGAAGAGGGACCTGAACCAAATTCAATTCTGGCTGAGGTGGTGGTATTGCAACGTTGTTACTGCACAGCGGTCTCAGAGATGCGCGCTGCTGAGGAGCGAGTGCATCATTTCTCTGTCAGTAATGAGAAAAAGGGATGCAGGAAATTAGCTGAAATACCACCTCTTATTTTTCCAGCAAAAAAACAAAGCACACCACTCAAAGCCGTTAGTTTTTGCCTCGACACAACATCCATCTTCCTGACATTTACAGCAACAGAGTGGTGGCAAAGAACGTTTCGCTCAGAGACCACGTCCGGTTTTGATCTCAAAGCAGTTCCCAATGTTTATGAAAACAAAGGCTTCTTATGTCTGAGAAGCTAGTCAAATTTGAGAATCCTGAAGCGTTATGAGCTCCTACATCTAGATACACACCACAGATTTATTCTCACTGCCCAATACAGCAAAAATCCTCATGAAAAAACAGGTATACTGACAGGACAGGATCGATGTCATGCTTTTACAGATCCTTAATCTGAATGGTTAGAGATCAAGAATCCACGGCAGGATCCTGGGCAAGAAGTCAGCCCATACATAGGCAGAAATGACTTCAGTTTGGCTCAGTCCATCACTGCTGAAACAACCCCAAGTCCTTCAATTGCAAAAAGCGACCCCAGCCCCCGTGACTTTCTGTAGGGAAAGTTTGCACAGGAACAAGCATTCTCAGCGCTCTGCAACTGAAGTTCCACCAGTTTTCTCCGCACTTGAGTCCATACCAAAACATGTACTGAATGAAGGATGTACCTTCAGATATGTGTGTGTGTGTGTATATATATGTATATATAACCGAGCAGAAAGGCAGCACATTCCTTTCATAAAAGTCACTGGCTCATCCCTAGAAAAGCCAATGACATTGATGTCAAGCTAATCAGCACCTGTTTCCTTAGACACATGTATATATTGTAACTGTATCTTGAGTCCAGTCCTATACTCTCATTCATTCACGCAAAATAGCTGGCTTTATTTGGTTTTCCTCACAAGTCAGAGAAAAGATTCAGTCTCTTCCATACAAATCACAAAGGAAAAATTTGATACAATTTACTTACCGAAGAATTTCTTTCCGGGTGAAGAAGGTGCAATCCTGTTAAAAAACAAGATGTGTTATTGTACTATAGTGATATTGAAAACAATGGCAAAGAATTAATTTCCCATCTTTTTGAAGGAAACTCAGATCTGTCAGGAAAACATTAGATATGCCATCTGCTTTTGACTCAGAAAGCAATATATGCTACGAAATAACTGAAACATCCTAAGGACAGGGCTATCAATAAAACCAATTTTGTTAATATGGAACTTCGGGAGAAAAAAAGCCCAGCTTGCTGAAATACTTCCCCACTGTGGAATGACCAGACTAGAAACAAAATTAAATCAAAAAAGTAAAGGTATAGGCCAAAAACATTCACTAAATGGATCTAGAAAGTTATAAATAACAAATAGATGAAGAAAACTATCTTCTAACTTGGATTATTCCTCTATTAGAGGCAATCGATTTAATAATAAAGGTGATGTACTTGGTTATTAACTGGTTTTGCTAACAACTACTTTGTGCTGTGGTCATTTCGGTGAAGCCTGCAAACTCCGGTCCGTCGGGACCATGGGGAAAGGGACAGCCCCTGCTCCGGACAGCAAACCGTTCCGCTGGCCTCGCGGCACCACAGCGCGTGGAGTAACTTACTAGAATGCAAAGCAGAGCTCTCTGAGCATGGAAGAAGAGCTTACAAACATTCACTCGCATTCTAAACGGCTCTGCGGTGGTACTGCATTCACTCCATACAAACAACTGTGTTTTGCTAGAAGAATTCACACACTTCACAAAAGCGCCGTAGTATGAGCAGTGAAATAGTTTCCATTATATGTCTTTCTACATCAGTCACAAAACAAGTTATATTTTCAGGTGCTGTGAGGAACCACAATAATGAGTCCCGTCCATTAGCAGAAATATCCCCTCATCCCCACGGTCTTGTCCAACGTGTATTTAGGGCAAATTCTGCCCCACATCCAGACCTGGGAACAGTGGTGGCAATGGATTGTTGGATGATCAGTTTAGAACATTGCTCAGGTTGTACATTTAAAAAAAATATACTTCATCTTGTCTTAGAGCCAGTGGCTGATGGGGATGTGTGTATTTAGGGAACAACCACGACTCTTGCTGCGGCCTGACTCAGGCCTGCGGGATACAGCCAGGCACTCGCCTGGGAATTCAGCTCTTAGTAGTCTTCCTCCTTCAATGGAACCTTATTTGAAATTCACTGTATTTTTAAATCAGCTAGTGACAAGGTAACAACATCAGGCTTGGTAAGTCTGACCTAAAAGCACACACAACCACCGTGACCCCCGGTGCTACCCGCCAGAGGACAAGAGAGTGGCTGAGAGCCACTCGGCCCAGCGCCCGTTCCGGCAGGAGGGACACGCGCCATCGCAGCCAGCTGGGGCAAACGGCTTGTCTCGGGTGTGCGGGCACACCATCGGTCCTGCAGCACCAGTGACGGCACCTGCCTGCGCTCCCCATACGATGTGGCGGAGCAGCTCTTCCCCCGGCACTGCGGGGCACAACAGCGGCACCAGGCGCAGCGGGAAGCACCAGGCGAGCTTCCGACACCCACAGCACATCGTCTGGAACCGCGCAAAGTGAAACAGGAGCCAGCTGGTTAAGTCTTCATTAATTCCAGCACATTCAACACTGACAGTCAAACCGTCACTTAAGGATGCTTCATTGACTAAGGTGAGGCAGGTGCAATTTCACCAATAATTGCAATGCCCTCGGCAGCAATCAGCCCGTAATTATACAGGCCTGAGAGAACGGCAGGCACTGTTACTTAACTAGAAAGCTGACAGGGAATTTATGTGCAAATGGAGATAAAGATGAAAAAGAAAAGCCACCCTTTACCTCGCAGGAATCATGCAAAAATACCACTGGAAGACACACCCAGAGGTCAGATCACGATCCATCCCCACTGGAGGTCCACGTGTCTGGGTTTTTTTTATTTTAACGTGAATCACCTCACATCTTTGACAACAAACACTACTGCCTGCTTTTTTTTTTTTTTTTTTAAATCAAACAAAATTTTAACTAACATAATCTAAACCCACTGATATTGAAAACCTTTACAATAAGTAGCTGCAAGCGATGCCTGGCCACTGCCTGCCTGCAGTGCTCCAGCCGCGCCTGCCACCGGCGTGGAATTGCGTGTTGGGGGGGGTGGGGGGTGGCGGTGTCCAAAAAGCATTTACAGTGGTTTAGTGGTTTCACAGGCCACTTGCCGAGATCTTAATGCCACTCGGGGTCAGAGCACCACAAATTAGTTGTGACCTGGCCCCTACTGTTGCCCCACAGCAAGATTGCACGCAGCGCTTCAGAAATGCTCACCATTAGGTCAGGTCTGGGGCGGCCGAGGCAAACGCCGCAGCTCCAAGCCACCACCGCATGGGAGCCCAGCTGCACTCCTGCTGCTCCCAGCTCCTCGCTCCTGCCTCTTCCCTCATGCCACCTCGCACCCACAGATATTAGAACTGCATCAGAGAACTCCCACGGAGGAAACTCACGAGTCTGGCAATGAACCTAGCAAAACCAGATCCACTCCCAGCTCGGATTGTTTCCATCCAGTGGCTTCGAACAGAGCACCAGCGGTGCTGGTACAAGGGATGAAGCTCAAGTATCTAGTATCTAGTGATGGCAGGAAAGAGGTGCAGGACTGGCCCTTTTTTTTTTTTTTTTTTTTTTTTTTTTTTTTTGAAAGCACAGCCCTAACTTGGATTAAAGTCATGATGGAACAAGGGTCTAAATAACAAAATCAGATTATATAGTTGCTGGGACTCGGGCAATTTAATTAAAGACTTTTGACCAAAGAAACACGGAGGTGAGTCATCCAATTTTCTTCTGGCTACTTCATTCATACAGAAAATACACAATGATGGACAATAAATAGTAAACTACCATGTTAAAGTAACTCCCTCATAAGGAAAGGTGAAGCGGGTCCTAGAAAGCATTTGTCATTTATGCATATGACGACATCCATCTCCCTTCAAGCCAGAGATATCATGGGACCCATCTGCTATTCTGTGGAATGTATTTGAGTTCATGAAGAACTCAAAGAGCAACTTGGCTGCTCTGTCTGGACACTAAAGGCACTGGCGCTCCCGCCAGGCCAGCGCAGAGTAAATACTGAACAAAGAAACGTTACCAGAATTTTTGTAATTCTTATCGATTCAAGATTTCTGGCAAGAATTTATCCTAAGAAACGTTGCTTTTATTTCTAAGGCTATACAATGGCCTGAAAACCTCCTGCTAACAGAAGGCCCCTCGCGGGTTTTAGGTTATTTAAAGAGAGGCTGGGAGGTCCCCTACCCCAGCCCCCGGGAAAACACATGCTCCTCTTCCAAGATCAACTGTCCCACTCAGTCTGTCCTTGTGCTCTTGATAATCAAATTAATTAGATGTCTGACAAAGGATCACTGGCAGTTTTGGGAGGGTAAGATACCACTTAAATAAATCTGCAATTACCCGCTTAACTTCCTTATGTCTAGCAAAGTCAATAAAATAAAACAAACAAAACTTCCTATTGATTTCAATGAGATCATTAGCTTGTATAATGGGACTTGGTTTTCAAATTTGACATTTAGGTGGCTTAACTGGTTCTTAAAATATTTTGCAGAGAAAAGAGACAGCTGGTGTATTTAGCTTCCACGGCTAGCTTTGCTCTTGGCTGGTAGCGTGACCTTCTGCAAGTCACCCAACACTGCCTGTGAAGTAGGGTTAACGGGCTCTGCTCTTAAAATTTACTTCCCAAAAGAGCAGAATACACAGGCTGTTAGAGCTCTATTCTTTGATTTCCTACATCAGGTGATTGCAGGTTTAGGCCAAAACAGGAACAGACTGACATATGGTGGTCCACTACCTTTTCCACTGGTCTGTAAGCCTTCGCTGCAAACTCCTAGGTCGGTTCTGCTTTATGTTTAGTTCTACAGTTATCTGAACAAAAAATTGAGATAATTGTGCTAAGAATGCTGGTACTTTACATAAAGCGTACACACAGAGCATAACATGAGGTATGGCTCCTGTGTCAGACCACACGTCATTTGCCCTGTTGGATACGCTGCCAATACCAGAGCGCGGCGCGCAGTTTGTGAATGGCAGCAGAAGTCACTGAATGAGAAATTATCACTCACCACTTTTTGAAGCAAGTATCAATGTGCATAAAGCACAGGTTTCAAATAAAACTAAACCTCACACAGATAAGCAAGACTTTTCTCTACAGAGAAGAAGAAAAACTGGAGAAAGGAACAGGATGAAAGAATAGCAATGCCCAAGTACACAAAGCTACTGCAAAACAATATTTCTTAAACACATTAAATGCATGTTTGTCCTCTAAGACAATACATACATTCCGCCTTTTATACGTATAGTTTCATAAGAGCTGGTTTGTTCTGATCCTACAACAGCTCCATTGGGAATTTTTATATATAAGGAAATAATATGGAAGTCTTAGCAATACAAATTCACTCCCAATTAGTAAAACAGTCTCAAACAAAAGCCAGCAAGCCACAGATGAAGTAAACCAGCAACCAACAGCAGTTCTGACAATAACCTCAAGGCAAGACAGACAGCTGTGTTACTGAGCAGCTTTTAAGAAATGAGAAGTACTGGTTGCTGCAGCATTTTAAATGGCAGCGTTTCAAACAAATTATTTCAGAAGTTTCATTTTTAAAATCACAAATGATGTTTTGCACTGTGCCAGAAGTATACAATGCGTGTAAGAACACTTAATCAAAACACCATAAAAACATTGTCCTATAAAGTAATCAAAAATGTAAGTTAAAGGGTGCTAGATAGAAACAACAGAACTTTCATGGAAGATCTATTATTAACTATTCCGGTAACATTTTACAACTGCAATACTTTCATTCTAGCTGCCATACAACTAAGACTGGTATAGAGTTGTGCAAGACTGAGTCAGCAAGATATTGATGTATTTTCATCACTGTGAATACATAAAGAGTTACTGGAAGTCACTGAGGCTAGCACCAGCCAACATTGCTGAGCTGGGCAAGTACTTCAGCGAATCCAGATTTAAACACTCAGAAAAATCCTGCCAGAGTTAGTATCTGCATTAATAATAGTATTGGTATATGGACTTTTATCATTTAAAAAAGCTGGTTACGTCAGAATGTCAATGGAGATTTTAACATCCAGACCACCTTTATTCGTAATCACGTACACTTCAGAGCCACAGGCAGGACAATTAAAACACTCACTGAGTTTCAGGAGGAAAAATCTGCAGCTGTAGACCAAAGAAGCAGCAAACTGTCAATAAATGGAATTTTGCTCAATCTATATATGCACTAGAAAACCAGTAGTGTATATAAAATATATATTCTGGTAACATAAAACCAGAATCTGACTAAAGGATAATCTCACAAAACCCTTGTTCCATGACCATGCTACTTAAATTTGCACTTAGGCAGCAATACTCTATCAAACTGGAAAATACTTTTTACAGAAGGACCTGGAGAACCTGTGATGATGAACACACTTTTTATATTCTTGTAAAGGGTTCATTTTCATCAAAGATCCCAATTAAGTGAAGTACAGCTTTTTAAAGCAAAGGATAGCTAGCTTGATGACCCAGTTTCACTTTATAAATGGCATTTCTTGACAGATCATAACGTAACTTGTTTCATCAGGTTTTTCCACAATTCTCATGAATTATAGTTGAATCCCACTTTGACCAGAATTTTAATGAAAGCAAAAAACTAGCTCTGTAATAGACAAGTTCTTGTGTAGAAGCAGTAAGTCATTATTTCATATTACTACCTTTTATTGCAATAAACTGCCTAGAACACAGCCAGGATAAATATCAGTCTGTTTTGAGGCTACATTAAATAACGCAGAGTAAATAATCCCATTAATGAACAAATAAAAAAAGAAATAGCTTGCAATAAAAACAGTAATATCTGATACAAAATATCTGTGCCCTATATTCTCTACGTTCTGTCTATTAGGAAAAAAAAATCAGAACCACGTTTGTATCAAATTCAGACCATTTATCCAATTAACTCCAGAAAGGGCGACAAGCTGGCTGAGCAGGGGTGCAGGCTGCCTATGCCCCCCGCGCAGCTGCTGCACATCCTGCTCGGTAGGAAATGCAGCGCCCTGAGGTCAACCCACGGCTCTGATGCCGCTGTACTGTATTGCCTGGATCTTCTATTGCTTCAAGCATCTTTATACAGCATCACTCAAAAAAGCCTACAATTCCTGTTCGTTTTCTTGTCTCAGTATGAGGCTTGACCTCCAAAACCTACAGACAACTTTTAAAAGATGAATTTTAAAACGCTCTTTGATGGCAATGAAACACATCTTTCTTGCTGGTTAATACTTACCTCTGCCCTAGCCAGACCTTGGTTAGATTTTGCATTTTATATAAAAACAAAAAACCCAAACCACCAAAAAAAAAAAACCCCAAGCCAAAACCAACCCACAACCCCCCCTCCCAAACTGTCAAGCACTCGGAGGGCGTAAGAACCAGCAATCCCCTGTAGAATTCATTTTCTTACACAGCTAACTTTAAATGAGGTGAATCTCAGTAAGGAAACCAACACTTGCAAAAGCCTAACTTCCAAAACATTTCGCTAAGTTTATTAATATGTGAAGACCTGTCAACTAGAACAGTAACTAAAGAACAGGTGATGAGACAGGGTGTGTGAGATCTGCAGCTTTCTGGTCTTTCTTCAGTTTGCCTCTACCTACTTTGAATGAAAAAAGCTGAGAGGCTTAATATTATTAAGTCCTACTATGCATCTCTTTTACAAACAGTTTCAACCGGCCACCCATCGCCAGTCTTAATGAAAAGTATTTAAAACCCTTGTCTATTAAAAATATTGAGGTCATCTTGTGGGTGACCCAATTTACAGTTATTTAAGTGTAAAGGTTCTGCTAAAAAAATGACTCTTCGATATGGCACTTCATATGCAAAAAAAGTTTATATATGGGCATTTCAGAAAGTTTTAGACAAATCAAATTTGGTTATTTTATTTCATTAATATCGTATTAATGACTTAAGATTTATGTATACTAGCTCTTCAAGCAGGTTATTTTTTCTGCAGCTTAATCTTTGCTCCTGGAAACCAAAGCCACTTACATACGGTTTTACCATACTTTGAGCACACGAACTTCTCGCTTTCCCATCTCATAGTATCTCCCATGGAATAAGCGTTTAAAACATAATGCATTTTAAAAAATTATAAAAATGTCACTACTAAAGTAGTATTTAGGTGCTATATGCGCAGTGCAATTTGCATTAAAGACAAAAATGGCAGAAGTTACAACCAGATAATACAATGGCCAGAAATATATTCAAATAAAGACATAAGTCTTAACATAAGGGGAGTGAAGTTTTGACCAGTCTTCTAGTAGGAACTGTTGGGGAACTGAACAAAAAACCGACCTATTTTACAAAAAGGAGCAAGTTGCCTCTTTGCTTCTGCCATACTGATACTACAGATGTTGTAACCCTGGGTATTATTGTAAGGAGTACAGGACCAACTCACAGACATACAATTCACAAGAAGTTGCCTTGTTCTTGTTTGGGGAGGGGAAGATTAATCAATGATCCATTTTAAAAGCAATTTCTATACGGATGCCTGGGTGCGCAGTGGGATACAGCTGTGCACAGAAGACCACTGCAAAGTGGACCCTGGTGGCCAGCATCTTACTGTGGTCCAGTGTTCAGAGGACCTGGCAACCCAACTGCCAGTTCAAGAAATGAAAAACCCACATTTTAAAAATGATGGAACCATCACCCCATTCTCCCCTTTTCCGTTCTGAAGGAACCACACAAATTGAGAAGGTGGCAGCTAAGATGGCAAACTCCAAGTCCAGCAGCCCCACTGGTACCACAGCAGGCACAGTGCTCCCCCAGAATGCAGGGCAGAGGCAGCAGCCCTGTGCAGATGCTACAGCAGCAAGCCCAGGAGTTGTGTGCCTCAGAGATCCAAGAGGTCTGCAGTAACTCACGGACCAGAGGCAAAGCACCAGCCACGTAAGTAAGGGCTTTATCTGATTGCTCATGGCACGAGGCTGATATTCCTACCTAACAAATTCTGGATGTTAGCCATCGTCCTGAAACTTGTTATTTTATTGTAGTTACCATGTAAAACAAGAACTATTACTTGTCAAAAATTATCTTGCACTAGACTAATGAACTACAAGCTGGCCTGTAACAGAGAAATCCCTCAGATGACTCCAGCCACTGAGCCTAACTACTACCAGGCTTTGAGATCAATTACCCAGCGTCACGAAAGGCAGGGGCTGCAAAAGCCATTAGAGAACAGCAATTTCTACATGAAGAGCAGTGGATTAGGGATGACATTTCAGCTCTTGCATTTGCCAGTTTATGTCGAGAAGATAACATTAATTACATTTGGATTTTGTTTTGTTTCACTGCAGTTGTGCTCTGTTCTGTGTTCACTTTCATTGTTAGTCAGAAGACAGACATTGGTGCTTTACAGACCTTTGATTTCCAGCGGGGATGTAAAAAAGCGTTTTTGGGTCTTGGACTACTAAGTCTAAGACCACTAACTCAGACTAATATGTTACAGTGACAGACTGCTGGCAAGGGTAAGATGTGTGACACACGGAAATTAAAGAAGCTCCATTTCTTGCAATGACAAGAAAAAGCCTAGGCATTTAATAAGACAATTGAATTTATGCCTTATTTTCAGCATGGGATAACATTTTAAAGTGTTTCAACATATACCCCTAACCTCAGGGATTTATCTGTGGCTAAATATCTACACCTGTGAAAAGCCATGTTAGCAGCAACTCCGAAGAAAATCAGTATTTAAAATCATAGGTTCTACTTCAAGGGCTTGAGTCAAAGATGAAGGTAAAAAGGAAGGTATTTACTCCTGTGTGCGCTGGATCTGTCCCTCATGTTATCAGGAGATAAACCAAATGTGGATTTCCTGCGCTGTTAGTTCTGCGTGTGTCCATCCCCCAGGCACCAAGCAGCGCAGGCAGCCCTGCCTGCATCTCATCACCAGCGGGCAGCTGCCGCCCCAGCACGCTCCCACCCCTGCTTCCCCCCCTGCTTCCCCTCCTGCACTGCCTCGCTGTGTTCTAGCAAACTCCTTCGAGATGCCCAGTGTGCAGAGAGTTGCCTGCAGCCCGTTTCAATCAGATCTGCAGTGTACTGAAACGTGACAGAAAGCTAGGAACTGTTATTTTTCTACCCTGTTAGAAATCCAGCTCATGAAATGTGAAGTAAATAAAGTACCACCAATAAGCCATCCGTAGACATAAATCACACACTGCTGTTAAGGTAAGAAACTGCCATCCGGGAGTGGACGCAAGCACAGGGATACCTATGCTGGAATTACATTCAGCGTGTTTCTGTGACTTGTCCTTAAAAGAAGTGAAATTAGACAAGACACACACACACACACTCCTTTCCCCTCTACTGTCACCAAAGGCATCAGGCAGAGAAGGAGAGGTTATTGCTCCACTTTTCTCTACAAAACACTCAAGAGAAAGATCCTACTAAAAGCTCCCACTGTCAAGCTAGTCACAGTCTTCACCCTGCTTCCTAGTCCAGACCTTGAGGATTTGACTCTTTTCCCTGTATATAGAGAAGGGAATTAAACTGAGTATATTCAGCATCCCAGCCTCACAATACTATCACAGCTGCTGGAAGGAACAGCAGAATATATGCCTGTAGGCTACAAATGAAGCTTGCGTTTATGTTTGGGAAAAAACCCACCCCACCCCACAAACATACGCGGATTGCTCCTCTATTCCCCAGCTGACAGCCGGGGTACCTTACCTGGTAGGCGTCTAGCTGTTCATCAGTAAATATCGTTTGCTTATTACCCATCTTAAAGAAGGAATTCTTCCTCTATGCAGATGCATCCCATGGGAAGCAGCTGGGTTCCTCCGTACTGCAGGCATCTAGAGCGGGTACAGCCGGCGCCGAGAAGAGCGCGGAGCCCGCAGGGCGCGGGCTGTGCCCCCAGTTTTGCGGAGCACGGAGCGGGCTGTGCCCGCAGCTGCGCGGCCGGGCCGGGCAGGGGACCCCGCGGCGGGGAGGGGACCCCGGGCCGGGCAGGTGCCGCCCGCAGGCAGCCGAGCCCGCCCCGGCCAGGCTGCACGCAGCGCCCTCGCCACCCGCCGGCCCAGCAGCCCGGACTAGCAGCCAGCGGCGGCCGGTGGCCCGGGTGCGAGTCCCGGGTGCGTGGCCCACCCCGCGGCTGCGGGGCGCTGCTGGGCGCCCCCGGCGCAGCGCTGCGTCACCCGGTGTCGCTCGCTGGCGCCGCCGTGCTGCACCCGGGCGCATCGGCCCCCGCCGGCGGGGGCGGGCAGGGCCCCGGGACCCGCAGGTAGGGCACCCTCCCCGCAGGTAGGGCCCCTCCCCAACACCCCTCCCCGCAGGTAGGGCACACCCCCCCCCAGGAACACACACACAGGCAGCCCCCCGCCCCCCTCCGGTAGCCCCCCCCCCGGGCAGGGCGCCCCCCGGCGGCGCTGCGAGCTGCCCCGCACCGCGCGGCCATGGGCAGCCGCGGAGGGCGCCCCCCCCCCCGCAGCACCCCCAGCTGTGCGGGGGCCCCCAGCCGACTCTGGTACCTGCCACCAGCCCTGGCTATCAAGGGTGGGAGGTGGCTAGCGGGGGTACCAGCCCCCCGGTGGCCCGGTGAACGCGAGCGTGCCTGCCCACGGCAAACACACAGCGGGCAGGTCACAGCGGCTCAGGGACGCGGGTCTGCGCCTCGGGCTCCAGCAGGCGCAGCTGGAGGGGACAAAAGAGTTGGCACAGCCTAAAGCAAAGGTGGCAGGTACCACCGGAGGGCTCACCCTGCATCTGAAAGTGCTACCGCCCTACCGCCGGGGGGAAATAATAAAAAGGAAAGCATGCAAGAGATGCAGACAGACAAAATGAATAAACTCAAACAAAATCACGTTATCTAACAACTGCAGAAGGATGAGCTCTCCTAAAACTGTAGGAAGAAGGCTGGGTGCGAAAGGATGGAAACAGGGAGGGAAGACCCGTTGTAAGCTACTCGGGACTGCTCACTTCCCATCTGTGCGCATAGGAGTGGGAGAGGGTCAAATTCCCACTTTCTCTGTGTACAGCTCTGCCAACGGTCACTGTTTCCTTAGCAAGTGAGTGTGTTTAATAAAAACACCCGGAGAATTATCATGTGCTTTTTCCTATGGAATCTAATGATCCTGACCTGGCAACAGCATGGGATAATAGGAGTTCCATTTACCTTGGCATATACCAACAAGTAACAAACATCTAACAATGATACTGGAAGCAAATACACTGTATACATAGTAAAAATATCCTATGAAGTGAGTTGGGTATGTAGTAAAATCATACTATGAAGTGCCAAACTGCAGACTGTTCTGAGACAACTTATTTAGATCATAACATTTAGAAATGCAGATTTGATTAGCTGCAAACCAGCACTGTTCTGAGCTACAAACCCACCAGGCATTACCCTCTATGCAAAATAAATGGCCTGGGATGAGAATGTACTCCACAAGGCTTATTAGTGATAAACAAACATCAGAGCTTTAACAGTGAAAGAAATGGCTCCTACCATTTGAACATACTGTAACCCAGTTTCAGAATAAGAAGGAAGAAGCTAAGTAGTGAGGAGAACACAGGCTCTGAGTGACCCACCAGCAGCCCAAGGGAGCAGCAAGCTCCTGTTCAGGCCGCAGCCAGGTCAATCTGCTCGGTGCATGGCCAGTGTGACCTCTGGTTCCTACCACTAGTGTTCTAGGATTTTTTCTTTTCCCCAAGGTACAGTGGCATTGGGTTCTCATTATGTTCCAAAAGACTCTCCACAAGTAAGTCAGAATGTGAAGAAAAAAAACCCTCAAATCTGTAAAATACAATATTTCTATTTATTAAAAGTGCTCTTTTAACACTTTTTTTGAATTCTTTTTTTGAATCAGAAAACAACAACCCATAAGGGCCCCTTGAGATGGAGAATTTTCACAGTTCTGAAAGTTCTTACACATCCTCAACTCTGAATGAGCTTCATAGTTCGCTTTAGTGATCACGCACGTAGTTAAGCTCATTTCGTACCTCTGATCTGGTGCTACTGAGATGCAAGAGCTAGCAGCTGTTCCCAGTTGGGCCACACCAATGTTTAAATCAAGTGATTTGCATGAAAGAGTACTCCATTCACAGACACCTCCTAATTCAAACTGCCTGTCTATGCAAATCAGATTAAATATAAATGGCCAAATTATCTTTAATGACATTATACAGAAGTGAATTTGCACCAGAGGTGGATTGCCCTCCAAACTTTTAATCTTGTGATTCGGTATACCGAACGTTATTCTTACAGTGAAAAGACTGACATCTAATTTCTTCTTTTTTCACCTGCTTTTATATTCCTGGCTGCCTGGTCCTGCTGTATCCTAGATGTCACGCTTACCAGCTAGTATCTATCTTTAGAATCAGAATAACAGCAACCAAAAGCAGAAGGGCTGCACGGGAAGCACCAGCCAGGTAGGACTGAGGTGTGGTGACTGAGCAGGCCAGAGACTCCGAGGTTCACAGACATGGTCCCGTTTATTCCTCTGGGCCCGGCTTCCCACTCTGCCACCTCTGCTTCTCGCTTGTGTATTAGAAATCCAGCGGGTTTTTTCTAATGTAGAGAAATGATGCAGGAAAACTGGTATGGTTAAAAGAGTTGATTGCTTTAAAAGAATTACAAATTCTTGCTTTAAAAAGAAAGACTCAGCTTACCAAATGAACAGAATTCACCAAGCGTATGGACAGAAAACAAATTGTTTCTTCAATCCTTCTTTCCATGCTCTGAAGAGTATTTTTATTAGTAAATAAAATTGAAGTGCACAGATTTTTAAAAAGAGGATTCAAATACTGATTATTGGGGCTTTCACTATACTAGCTAGCTCTTCTCAAGCACACTGTAGTGGCAATTATACTTCGCTGCACAATTATCTTGCTATACTAACTGGGTAGAATTTAAAGGTGGTATAACGCATAAAGTCTTGTTCACTCCCATCTGTTTGTACGTATCAAAGATCAGATAATTCCCCAGTTTGCTCTTTTTCACTTCTTTTATCTGTTTGTATTTATCTTTATTTGCCGGTGGCTGTGAAGCAATACTTACTCCCAGCACGTTACTGCAGCAGATCGATGCTGTTCTGTGTGCACAGCAGGAGCTGACCCTCACGCTATCAGTACCAGCCTTCTGTCACACCTCACTGTGTTTCCATTTCTCTAAACTGTTTGCTAAAGCAAGTGATTTTAAGCTATTAGCAACACATAGCACACCCCTTGCAATCAGCTGCAGGTCAGGTTTACCAAGGAGAGCAGTATATATACTACGGGCTTGCCGTTACACTGTCCATTGTATCAGAGAACATGGTGAGGGAGCCACTGTTCACCCACTCTAAAAGTTCAATTCATGGAGCAGAAAATACACTATCAACCGCGTACACCAGAATTGATGTGTTATAGCCAGGTGGCTGTCAGCTGCGACAGCCTCACACCCACCTACGGTTGCACTCAGCCCTGGCCGCCGGGACCTGCTCAGGGAGCGGGACAGACCATGCGGCGCTCCGAGCGCCTTCAGTGCGACACCTCCTGCTCGCAGCTCTTGCTAGCCACAGCTACCACGCCAGGCGACTGCTCAGATTAGTAGAGGTGGAAGTTTAACAACCTCCAACAGGTCATACGACCTTAAATTGCCTCTGTGAGAAGTTGACAAGGTTTAGGTATGAAAGCACTTATCCTCATCAAGGGAAGATCAGGCTACTGCAAACAGAGATCACTTTACCTGTTAACGAGAGGATCCACTATACAGTTGTAACACTCACGTTGCATGTCTGCTGCCTTCACCACTCAAGTTGGTTTGCTACAGCTTTTAGTTGGGGAAAAAAGAACCTGCAAGGCTTTATGCCCATTACACCAAGTATTCCAACAATTTCTCCCCCATGTACATGTTTCCTTGCAGATTAGCTCTTCATAAAGATTCATTGTGTTAGCAAAAAAAAACCAGTTTTGATCTAGCAGGGCTGCCTGTATATTTATTCTGGTGCTACTTTCTATAAGTCATTAGGGCCCCTGCCTACTGCAACTGTACACCAAGAACAATGACTACTGGCAATGACCACAAGGGAGAAGTTCTATCCTCCACTGACGCTGTTGAAATTCCCCCAAAGTCTTTGGGGCTTGTTTTATTTACTCAAAAGCTATTCACAATTTTGTCTGCTCACAGGTAAATGACAAATAATGTTCACCTATTCTGTGGCACTAAAATAATTAAAACACTTGTGAGTTCCTCAAATAAAGATGCTACAGAGCTACAAAAGTTACTGTTGTAATATGCTACACCAACTGTTCCAGCTTGCCTCTGATAGTTACTTATTACTGCAAACTATAAATAAAAAATTAACCATAACAAAACAGAAAACCTGAAATAAGGGAAAATGACAGTTTGATGCTACTGCTGTGGATAGAAAAGTTGCTTTTCTGCACACAGACAAGAGGAGGATGCTTAGGCCCCACTCAATGCATCTGGAAACGCTAGCCTGTAAAAGAGCACTTCATGGGACTGAACAAACAGAAATTAAGAAAGATGCAAAGCTCACAGCCTCAAACTGATGAAAGATGCTGACTATCTAAGTTGCATTTGTTACAATGAGCAGGGACTTTCTGTAGAGTTTTTAATGCTAAAGAAGACAAACAGAAAGGAAAACCTTGTGCCAAATTTGTTTTTTATGATCTTATCTATCTAGCTTAATAAAATACGCTATCTTGGAAGATGGAGATTTCTGACTACATTTCATTAAGCCTAATTTATCCACAATAAATCAAGTAAAAACCCTTTTTTTTAAAGATACTTTACACAAGACAACACTTTGCCTCAGAGGCAAAATAACAAAAAAAAAATAATAATGATTTCCTAAGCAGATTAAATGTAATATAATGAATTTCATAATAGGGAGTCTCAATACAGTGACCACCAGTGGAAAGAAACTACTGCTCTCTCTCTATAGGCATCTTTTTTCTAGGCAAAATAATGTTGAAAATATATGGGGAAAAAAATCATTTCTCCCTCCACTCAACCTACAATCAAAGTGTAAACCCAGAAATTACATAAGATACAGTCAAAAAACATAAGAAAACAGCATGAATCAACATAGTATAGCACATAATCAACACTAAGTGTCCTTTGGTAAGCATCATGGCAAAAGAAACAAATATAAATAAACAGGTAGAATAGAAGTATACATCTCATGGGAAGCAGTACAGTAAAAACATTAAACATTCAGCCAGTGTGTGCTGGAAACATCATAGGTCAATGTGAGATGGGAGCAAGACTCAATTTACAAAAGGGGAGGGGGGGTGCGGGGGAAGGCAAAGAACAGGACATGTAAGGTATGGAAACTAAAGATGGCACAAAAGAAGAGCCAATATGTGCAAACTATGATCAAGCTTTGAACCTAAACAACTATTTTATATAAACATTTTAAATAGATATCTGCAGGGTCAATTTGGATTTTAAAGACTAAAATGAAAAACCAGCAAAAGTTACTAGAAGAAAATCAGAACCAAAAGGATTCTGCACAGTTGCCATTAAAGACAACATCTAAGCAACTATTCTCAATTCAAAGCATTATCAAAAATAGAACAAAACATACACACAGTAGGCTGTTTCAAGAGGAAAAATTGTGAGTACCTCTGATGCCCCATCATAAAAAAGAAAAAGAGCAAGCGACCACCAGAAAATAGGGTCTACTAATGCTATATATTGTTGAATGTCAATTCTGAGGACTTCTATTCACACTTTCAAGTCAAGAGCAAATTGAACACACAGTATTAGTCCTTAGTTTTCCAGCACATACAGGAGAAAGGTAAGTAAATGGAAAGGCTGCAAGTAAGCTGAGAACCCTATCGCCAAAAACTGACACCAAATTATACCAAGACAGAACCCAAATTTTTATGTTGCTGAAGGGTGAGAAACTAAATGTAGGTTTGGTTTTCTTTTGACTTTTGATTTCAAAGTTTCAGGATATATGACCCGTATTTTATACCACTCTGCAACCACTGAGTTTAGAAATTCAGTCTTAATTTTGTATTGGCGCCTGGAAAGTTCTGAATAAATGACTCAATAGCCGAAGTGACTGTTAAGCAGGTATTTGTTTATTCAGCACTGGGTGCGTGGGGGATCGCTCCTCCTAACACACACGCTTTGTCTCTTCACTGATTTCCACTTTATATACTTATACATACTCATTACATGTCTTTACATATTCACAAACTATCTGAGAGTGGGTGGTGCTTTGTTCAAAATAAGGGAACACCTTCTTGGCGCTTGCACCCTGTCTCCTGGTGGTCTTCCTTGAGGGTCTTAAAGATGAAGGATCAGTCTTCCTCTATGTTGGACTTTTTACCTTGTTCCTCGAAGCACGTGCAGTGCTTCAAGGCCGTCATTCAAACCAAAAAGCAGTTCTGGACAAAAAACCAGTATACTTCCTTACCTGAACTGCAGCACTAATTGCTATTGGCTATGTCTGGTCAAGCAAGGACAAGCGTATCAAGATACATAATTTCATGAATCTGCTGCTGATGTATTGTTTCCCTCTTAACTCGTTACTTGACTTTTTCAGTATCAGTATCAAAGCTGAGGTTCTAAGCTATTGTGCAATTGTTTGACGGGAGAACAGAACAGCTGAGATAAACCGAGCGAAGAACACGGCAGGCCACGGCAGCACCGGCACTGACCACTGACGAGGCAGAGCCTGCCACGCGGTGAGAGGGCCCCGCACCGCCGCCGGCTGAGCGGGCCCTAGGGAAGGTGGCGGAGCGTCACCACCACGGGTGGGAAAAGCTGATGAAGGTCAGGGGCAGCGGTTACGCCCAGGGGCCTGAGCTCGAAGCGCCCTGGTGCCAGCTCACCACTGCCTCGTCCTGCCGACAGCGCTGAGGCAAGTACCTCAGAAATTCAGGCAAACACGAATTTTAAAGTGCCCCTAATCCAACGCCTGTGGGGGTTGGTACGTGGGGCACTGTTTTTCCCTGCTGCAAACACCGCTCACGCTTCTCCAAGGCCAACCGGTTTCTTCCTGCAAAGGGCCCGATTCTCGGAGCCGAGGCTTCATCAAACCACCAAACGCCTCGGAACCGGAGGCCGCTCCCGCCACTCCCCACTGGCACCTCCCGGGGCCTGCTGCTGGGCTCGTCGGCCCCGGCCCGCGGCGCCCCCCGCCCGCGCTCCTCGGCGCCTCAGGCCCTGCTGGGGCGGCAGCGCCTCCGCCGCCTCGCCCGGGGCGGCCGGGCCGGGCCGGGTGCACGGCGGCGCCGCGGTACCTCAGCGGGGCGGGGGCCGAGCGCGGGAGGAGGGGGCGGCCCCGCTACGGGCGGCGAGCGGCGGCAGGGGCCCGGGCACGCGGCGGCCCCTCAGCGCTGCCGCAGCCGCTGCCGCAGCGCCGGGCCCCCGGGGCGGGGCGGGGGCGGGGCCGGGGCGGGGCGTGCCGCTCCCCGCGCGCCGGTTCCGGTCTCGAGGCGGGCGCGGGCGTTCCGGGCCTGAGGGAGCCGCGGTGCCCGCGCGCATCATGGCCGCAGCTGCGTGGATGCCGACGGTAACGGAGGGGGAGGGGCGGGGGGAGCCCCTTCCCGCAGCGCTCGGCGCGGGCGGTCGCCGGGGTGACCTTGGCCGTGGCGGCGGCTCGGAGCCGCCCGCAAGGTCGCGGTGCCGCCGGGCCCGGGCAGCGCTGCCGGGCGGGCGCAGGGCCGCAGGCGGGCGGCGGGGTCTCAACCCCCGGGGGCGCTGCAGCCCGCGGCGGGGCCCGGCGGCGGCCCGGGGGGCGGCGCGGCCCGGCAGTCACCGGGCCCGCTGGGGCGCGCAGCCGGGGCCCCGGGCCCGCCGCGGGTACGTGACGGCCCGCCGGGGGGGCGCCGCTGCCACGCGAGTGCGGCGGGAGCCGCGAAGGTTAATGGATCCCGGCAGGGTCCGAAGGGGCGGGTTCGGCCGGGCCCGGCCGCTGCGGGGTGCGGGGGTGCGGGCCGGGCCCTTCCCGGGACTGTCGCACGCGGAGCCGTTACGCGGCTGGCGGCGGCAGGCCTTGCTCGCCCGATGCGGTGACCTTGTGTGGCTCACGTTGGGTCAGAAGGAACCTCACCTCCTGGCGTAAGTGCCTTGTAAACGCCTAGTAAGCCCACCTCCTGCCCGAAGTGGCCTGGCCCCCGGCGCGCCTCGCCACCCGCTCGTGGCTGCGGTGCCCGGGAGCCCGGCTGGCCCCGCTGCTGCGCGGGTGGGGGCGGGGCGGGGGGCGCGGGTGCCCCGCACGCGCCCGCGGTGCCGTTGCAGCGGGGCGGGGCTGCGGGCTGAAGCCACAGAGGGCTGAGACCCCCGAGGGAGGGGAGCCGGGGGGCGGCTGCGCTCCTGCTGCCCTTTCGTGTCCGTACTGACCTCGCGGGGGTCTGCCCGTGGCGGCACGAGCGCGGGGGGAGGGGTCCCGGCTTTGGGAGCCGCAGATAGCTGGGAATATCCTCTAAGTACGCTGTGGGGACCGGTCGCTGTGACGAATTTTGTCTTTAATGTGCATTCCGTTTGGGCGTTTAAAAAACCGTCGGGCATGCAGGAGGCAACGCTGCAAAAGCTACAGAGGTGGAAGAACAAAATGCACCAGAGTTGGAGTGGAAGAAGTGGCACCAATGCAAAGAAGTTTTGGAAACATTAGCTAAAAACATGTAAAGATGCTGTCCACCCAACCCTTGGTGAAAGTGTTCGATTTTTCCCTTTGCTTTCCACGAATCTTAATCCTTTGCATATAGTCTACTTAGGAGTTACTGCATCCTTACGTCCCGTGTGCGGTGTGTAAGGACTGGGGTCACTGTGCAGTGCCTTCCCCACACCCCCGGGCAAGGCGGGGAGCGTGTGGCACGCTGCAGGGCACAGGTGGCTGGCCTGGGCTGACCTTGTGCTAAGAATATCCACATGAGGTGTCAGTACCCAGAATGTTAGAGAGCAACTTGGCAAAGCGTTACTTACTCGTTTCATTACTAGTCTAAGATAGGAAGCTTAAAGTGATATGATTTTAAAATGCAGGTTTGCTTCAATATTACTAACTTTTTTAAATCCCACTTGCATAGTAAAATAGCATCTTTTTGTTTTATATTCTTGCAGGTTTCTCGATTGTTAGGTGCTTTCAAAAACCAAAAACAGGTGACCAGAAGTTTTGGTAGTGCTGTGAGTATAATAGTACCATCTTTTTCTTTTAAGAAGTTTCTCAAGAAAGGGGTTCCAAAATTGGCTTTTGTAAGGTTGCTGTTGTTTTTACATTCTCAAAAAATAAGGCCTAAATAAGTGAACATACATGCCTTTAATGCCATGCTGCTTTTATATTGGTTTAATTGCTGTCTTCGGCAATTGCATATTAAAGCGTAAGCGATAACACAAAGGGCTGTAGCAAAAGGTAGAAGTGGCATGAATGCTTTTCACAAAATACGGACATAAGCCAGTCTTCTGCAACTCAGCTGGAAATGGGCAAATATTGGGCAAAGTTGTTGAGAACCTTCTCATTTTCTTTATTTTGCAGGCTTGCTGCCAAGATTGCACTAGATTTATTTTACTGCTGCTTTTAGAATACCTTGCATCTAAAGTTCTGCCTTTTCAATGCCCTCTTTAAAGTATTTTAGACACTGATTGTGTATTTCCTTTGTGGAGGTTTTACCTTCCTTAGGTGTGTGTGTTTGCAGCGCCCACGGGCCTTTTGTTTTCTTCACTGAAGGCGGCTTTAAAAACTGCTTGGGCAGAAGCAGGGCTCAGCACCGCTGCATGCACCCTTAAGCAGGACTTAATTTTAAAGTGGAACTGTGGCTTTTAATTATAAGGTTTGTAGAACAGCAGGTAGAACAGCTAGAAAAGAAACTGAAGAGTCACTCATACAGCATAAAAAGATTTAGGTGAGGTGCGTCGGGGTCTGTTTACACCACATTACTGTTCCAGATGAAACATTCTGTGGCTCAGGTGGGGTCCTGCCATGCTGTGAAGCAACAAGAGAGCACAGAACTAACCTTGAGGCATTCCACTGGTTCTGTGCTTGCTTAACAGCAGTGTTCTGTCATCTGAAGCTCTGCCTCTTTTGTTGTGCACAGTGAATTTGCTTGGCTCAAAGTAGTTAAAAAATCAGTCAATACATATTGAAATTCTGAATATTTTGTATGGGGAAGGATAGCAGCGTATCTTGTGAGTTGCTTCTAATTGAGGTTTTGCAAATAATGCTGTATCTGAGCTGCCTTTTGTGTAGGTAATAATGAGCGCTTGCAGAACTATTTGAAATCCTTAAGTAAAACAAAAAGCTGGGGCATGTACGATTAGAATAGTGATCATAATTATTTTTTTTTTAACCAAAGCAGCACACTTTCTTCCCTTGTTATTCAGTGAGCCTGGGCTATGCAATTTATTTCATCTGTTTGGTGATGATAAAAGAAAACAAGACTGAGAACATTATGGGAAGAAAAGAACTTGGTATTGTTAAAAATCAGCCTGAGATTTTTAGGAAGTCACCTGAGACGTTTAGATATGCATGAGATCTTTTTTTCTAAGGTGAATGTAGCTTTTCATAAGTTTAATCTTTTCTACCATGTGTCAGTATTACGCAGCATGTCGATACATATTGGAGACATATGGGTAACCAAGCCATAACTAGGTAATATTAGCTCCTCACCACATTTTAAGAAGAAAGCATACTGAGATCATTCATTTCAAAGAGCGCTGGGCAGGAACCTGCCTTTCAGGTTAAACCTCTGTGTTTTGAAATCTGAATGCAGGCAGATTTTTAAACAATTCTCTCAAAGTATTTGCACGCTCCCTTTGAAAGCAAGCTCGTCATTCTCACTTCTGTCCAGTACTGCTATTCTTTATAGTGAATATTTGGCAACTGAAACTTTCCGCTCTTTTCTAGTAGTTACTTGGTTCCTACAACACAAGAAAATGTTTTCTATGTAGAAAACAAACATTCATTTGTAGCAGTACTGGTATTTTTTTACCTAGGTACAAACAGTAACTTTAATCCCAGGAGATGGCATAGGACCTGAGATTTCTGCTGCTGTCATGAAGATCTTTGATGCTGCCAAAGTAAGTCATATTTGTCTTGCTGTAAGCGTTGTAAATTTAACTATAACAACAACAAGTATTAATAAATGTTTTCTCTTTAACTTCCAAAAGAGCAAGTCATGTTTAAGCTATTGAAACTTCTTAACAACAGACAGAGTCTGAAGCTTCAGCTAATAAAAGATCGGACTGTGATATCGAGGCAGGACTTGAAACTGTCAGCTGGCAGAGGAGCAGAGTTGAGAGCAAATGCCGTGTTTAATTTTTGGCAGTAGGAACTCAATATATCATGTGTAATCATCTTGTTGATGTAGCAACCCTGAGCAACTGGTAGAGGATGTTCTTTCATTCTTTATGACTTCCAGTGCAGATGAAAGTGTGTGTGAAAGGACTGGCTTATTCTTAGAAATCAAACTGCCGCACTGCCAAACACGTTCACTTAAGTGATACGAAAACTGAATATATCCAAGAACTGTTTTACTACCTGTCTGAGGAACTTCACCAGAATTTGTCAAGTTTCCTTGAAAGGAAATACAGCTCTTCAGGAAAGATGCGTGTTAAATTGTTCCATGTTAGTAACAGCACCGAGGCACGTTCCTTTTCTATGACAACTGTCTGACTTAGACGTTCTCTTTACCTATGTATGAAAATCTTACAGTAGTTTTGGTTGTTTCTGGGGAGTCAAGCAGGAGGTGTGGACGAATAAAACCTACGTTTGCGAGTGAGTGCATGTTTGCAATGCTTAATCAGATTGGTTTGTTTTAAAGGGGATTGTCTAGTATGTTATGCTTTGATTGGTTCTGTTTGCTTGTGAAAAGCCGTGTGTCTTTGCCTTTATCGTCCTTGCTGTGAGATGAGTGGGTGGCAGCCTGCCTCCACTTACAAGATGCCCATAGTGAATGCGAATTCAGAAGGCACTGTGGAACACTTGCAGGTTTTCAGTTAGATAACAGATATATTATCTGTGTTATGTACTGTCTCCCAGGCAGTACAGATGATGGGTTCTCGGCGAGTTCAGTTTTCAAATATCTTGTCTCTTGTGTACGAGGAACTCAACAGCTCTGAAGTGCTTGAAAGAAGTAGCATGTATATTGCAATTCTCACAAATTCTGTGTGTACGTTGCCTAGGGAGGCATTGTGGTATTCAAGTTTATGACGGTATGTTGCTCATAGTATTTCATTTTCACTTACCTAATCACATTTTTAAAAAATTGTTTATTTCTGAGTTCAAATATCTCATGCTTGCTTGCAGTCACCAGAGAAAAATTGTTTGGGAAAGCTTGGAAAAAAATTCCTTATGCATCTTTTTGTGAAAGGGAAGTTAAAACTTGAAGCAAAAGTCATGATGTTTAAGTTAACATAGAGTAAATGTGTTCAGGCTCCTATTCAGTGGGAAGAGAGGAATGTTACGGCTATCCAAGGACCAGGAGGGAAGTGGATGATACCTCCAGATGCCAAAGAATCCATGGATAAAAACAAAATGGGATTAAAAGGTACTTTAAGGGTTAATACAAAGATACTAAATACTGTTGGGTTTATTGTCAGTCTAATTTAAAGTCCTTCATCTGTAGCACACTAAAATGGCTAATTACAGGGGACAGCCTGTCAGGCAGTCTTCTGTAATCTTAAAACAGCCTTTCATTTCAAAGCCGTAACTCATAGATCTAGGAAATGCATTAAAGGCAGGTATTACTCCATACCGACCTTTGGGCTGTGCAGAATGCATTTCTAATACTGTCGCTACACAATAGTATGCGATAACTAGGTTCCTAATGAATAGTATCTCTGTAAGAGTTGTAGTTTGGCCTTTTAACAGCTGATCAGCATCACTTAATAGCACAGAGAATTCCCGTGGCGTTTCAGCATAAGGGTTGAATAGGAATTTGGAGAGTCGCTGTCAGGAGTACCACTTTACCTAGGGTTGCAACTCTAAAATTCATGGTGGGGGTTATCTTCTTACTCATTCTTAACAATTTTCTTTCTTTTTTTTTTTTTTTCTTCAGGGCCTCTAAAGACCCCAATTGCTGCAGGGCATCCATCAATGAATCTGCTTCTGCGTAAAACCTTTGACCTTTATGCAAACGTACGTCCCTGCGTTTCAATTGAAGGGTACAAAACCCCATATACAGACGTGAACATCGTCACAATCAGAGAGAACACAGAAGGCGAATACAGTGGAATTGAGCATGTGGTATGTTGCTGGAACTGTTGGGTTACTGGCAGGTTTTCTGTGTTTCATGAACGGTAACTTTGCCCGTCTCAGTGGCGTAGTACTAAGAGGTTGGGTGGTGTTTTTTGTTTGCTACCCATAAAATAGTTATTTTATTGTGAAATGCATTGTTGAGACTGCCTCACTCAGAATTCTACTACTTTGTCCCAAACATTCGTACTACCGACTTGAAAAACAAGCTTAGGTTTTACTAATAATGCAACTACTGTCTTTCAGATTGTTGAAGGTGTTGTGCAAAGTATCAAGCTGATCACAGAAGCAGCTAGCAAGCGTATTGCAGAATTTGCTTTTGAGTACGCCAGAAATAATCAGAGAAGCCATGTTACTGCTGTGCACAAGGCAAATATTATGTACGTTGACGCTTTTGAGGAGAACAACAAATTTAATTATAAATAACTTTTTAAATATTCCTTAAGTGTATAACTTCTGTTGATGCTACTGGGAGTAAGTAAAATGGGAGATTAGTAAAGTAGACTCCTCCTAAGTAAAATGGACAATACTGACCCAGTATTGATAGGGCTATAATAATTACATACTAATGTTTTTATTACTAAGTTTGTAGTAATCCTTTGACTTTCCTTGCAAAACTCTTATTATAAACGTAGTCTTAAACTAGGAAAATGTATTTAAAAACTGAGGGTGAAAATGGCTAGTGTCTTTTCCAGCTTCCAAGCCACTTTATATTGAACTGAGTCATAACGTGTGTGATATTACCTGACATCACCTGTAAGCCTTTAGTAAATGAATACGAGTCATTCTGAGAATTAATATATGTCTGTTAAACTACTGATACAAAAATATTTTAGGAGGAAATGTAAAAGGCATAACTTCTCTGATTGTAATATATTTTAAATATTGTTTGTATTTAACATAAGGGATGATGAGTCACAAATTAAGTTTCTGCACTCTTCATATTTTTATTTAATCTTGTGTTGCGTGCAGTTTTCTTTATCTTCAGTACTGCTTGCTTACAGTAACTGCAGTATTCTTTCGCTTATTTAATTGCAGGAGAATGTCTGATGGGCTTTTCTTGAGAAAATGCAGGGAGGCAGCAGAAAACTGTAAAGATATTAAATTTAATGAAATGTATCTGGATACTGTGTGCCTGAATGTGAGTATTTATATGTTTTAATTGTGGTTATTTTTTAGTTTAAATTCTTAACCTTAATGAGAATATACTTCTTTCTAGATGGTTCAAGATCCGTCACAATTTGATGTGCTTGTTATGCCGAACTTGTATGGTGACATCCTCAGGTATGGAGGTTTTAATTTAAACTAACCCAACATGTAAAATACTGTTAATGTTCCAGACAGTTATTCAGGTTATACACAGCCAGATGGGTGATGATTTTCTGCATTCAGAATTTAAAACTTTATAAATTAGACTTTAAATGGGAAGAAAGGATGACATTGTTACCCTGCAATTATTAGTACATTGTTGGGAGGGGCTATGATGAGAATGTGCTTCTTATTTAAAAAAAAAAAAAAAAAAAGTTTCTGCTTATGGAGGCTATGAATATTGTTCAGGTGGGGCAGAAGAGCTATTTCTCCAAATATGTGAAGAATTTAATGGCTTAAATTGTAATAAAGAATGCTTAGTTAGATATTGGAGAAAAAAAAATCTAATCTTAGCAGTGAAATGATTGTGCAAGATAACTGTAGGACCACGATGTTTACAGCAAGCTAGCCTTACAGTTAAATGGGTCTGCAGAGTCACTGAAGAATGACACAGGTGGCCTCTTAGTATCCTACCAGTGCTTGTTTTATGTATTGTATTTTTTCCCTCATCTTCAAATTAAATTTCATATTTGAGTAACATTAATACTAGAGGTTCTTGATGGCAAAATCCATCAGCACACATTTTCCATTCTGTAAAATGTTTAGGTAGAGTAAATTTAATTTTACACGCAGTATTTAGTTATCTTAATGCGAACCTGTAAGTGTGAAAAAAACACTGCTTCTCCTTGCACTTCTAAGGAGAGGTTGAGAAAACAGCCTGAATCAGAATATATTTCGAAGTTCAATGACTGTTTAAATCTTAGAATCCATCTCCTGGCTTTGTACAGATAATAAATGTAAAGGTAGCGCATGTGTAAGAAGAAATGCTTGTTGAGCTTCTCTTAAAATTGCACCGTCTATGGTGAGGCTCTTGGTCTCTAAGAAAAACTAGACTCCAGCTAATGCTTCTTGCTTTCAGAGTTGGTAGAGGAGTCTGTAGGGCCCTCGCAGCAGCTGTTAGGTTGTTAACTAAAAAAGATTTTTGAAGTGTGAACATAATGCCTACCAGGTCTCTTGGACTGAATAGGCACAGAAGGAAATCCCTTACCTTGAACCATTGAATACCTACAGCGACAAATGTAGACTGTATCCACTTTCCCCCCCCCCAGACTCTATACAACCAAAGCTAATCAGTTTATTTTAGCTTAAACCTAAATACTGTTCTGCAAGGTCATCCAAACTTTTCTACTTGTTAGTCCTTGATTAGCTAAGTTGTAGCAACGAAACAGTACACTAAAATATCAGAGTTTTAAGAGCCTTGTTTATCGGTACGTTCAGCTTTGAGGGTACAGCGATGACGATAGGCACAGTTGGTTTGTCCTTCCCCGTGTTAATTTTGGGGGAAAACAAATGCAAATTGTTTATGTTTGATGATCTGCTAATGTCAGACTTGTGACTTGTGGGCTGTTCAGTAGAGAGGGGGAAAGCTAGTCTAGTGTCACTTGGAACATGTTCCTTAAGCTACATGCAATAAACATTACAACTACTAGTCATGTACCTGAGCAAAATCTTCCATGCTTTTTAGAAGGACTTCACATAAGAAAAGTAGTTCTGTGGCCTCTTTGGAGGAAATTAAGACTTGGGAATAGTTACAGGGAACTGTACATTACAGTTTTTGCTAGTTTTTGAGACTTTTGACAATACACATACTCTGTGCTTTGAGTACTTTTTGTCTTAATCTTAAAGACAACCTTTTGTCTTTGAGTGCCTGTGTCTTAATCAGCTTTATTGTAGTATTTGGAATTTCCTTTTGATTTTCCTTTATTAAATTGTCTTCTACTAGTAGTTCTACAAAGTTTCAATTGTTCTAGTGGAGTACAAGTGGCTAACAGCACCTGCTCTTTCCCAATACTATTCTCAGACTGTATGGGTATATAAAATAAGTTACTGTTGCCATAAAATGAGAAACAAAAATACTGTATACCTTGCAGAGAGGCAACTGTATATGGAAAAACTTGTGGGTTTTTCTGTTTGATGGTGTTCATTTTTTTTCCAGTGACTTGTGTGCTGGCCTAATTGGGGGTCTTGGAGTAACACCAAGTGGAAATATTGGTGCTAATGGAGTTGCAATTTTTGAATCGGTATGTCGTCTTATGTGAGGTATAGTAGTAATAACTACTTTGCCTGAACCTGAGAATGTAAAACTTTCCCATGACATATGATGTGGCTGTCATTTAACGAAGTTCTCCGTAAAACTGTTGTGGTTTGTTTTTTTTTACTGTGAAGACACTGAAGCTTTACCCAGAGAGACTAGTTGAACATAGTTTTTCGCATGTCCTTTTACTGACGCTTTTATTCCCCTCATTTTCATAAGAGAAATACCCTCTGTGAAATAGAACTTGAGGTGCATAACGGAGATACTAGGTGACCTAGTTCCCACTTTCTGATGCCTTTGAACTGAACTGGTCTGGCATTTCCCGTCTCCTTTCCACTAACTGTATTACAGTAGTGCAGGAACTCCTATTTTAACATGCTTGTGCGTGAGGAGTATGTTTCAAGTTACTTACGTGCACTTGAATTGCCTAGGACATTTTAGTCAGCATATTGACATGGTAACAGGTAGATTCTCTTTCATTTCTAGGTTCATGGAACGGCACCAGACATTGCAGGAAAAGACTTGGCAAATCCAACTGCCCTTCTTCTGAGTGCTGTAATGATGTTGCGTCACATGGGACTACACAAACATGCCACAAAAATTGAGACCGCTTGCTTTGATACAATCAAAGATGGAAAGGTAATATGAGGGTGTGCAAATAAACGCAGTGAGTTAAAATCATGTCCTATCGCAGCAAAAATTAACTTAGAACATTAACACCAGAACAGTGGATGACCTGCTGTGCTGGCCTGACGCATGAGCAGTGCCACTGTCCTCTGATAGCAATTACATTATCTTTGGTGGTATTAGATCTGCCCAGCTCAGTACTAAGGACAGCCTGTGGCATTTGTTGTGTCTCAGTAATGCTCGTCTTACATTTCCACAGCTTTGTTAATTCTAAAAGCTAGAACCGGACGTCTTTTTTCATGAAGGGGATTAGAGGATACAAAGCATATGTATTTACATCTGGATCCTGAAGTGAAGGACGCTTACTTGCCTTTCACAGGCTTAATCATCCACTTTGTTTATAGCATTTCAGTCCTAACTTTAATACTTCTGCTCCTGTTTTTTCAGGTTGGTTATTTTCTTTTTTTCCTCCTAACTACTTTCACTCCTTTTTGGACTACAAAAGAATTGGTTTTATCCAGCGTTTACTTTTTTCCTCTAAGATTTTATGTGATTTCTCCTTGGCAGTAAGCGGTTCCAGATTCAAGACCCAAATGGGATATTCTCGGGGGCTTACACTCTGAAGCCTGACTTGAATTTCTGCTCCTAATGTTACTGGTTCACTCAGCTCCTTTGACATCCACCTTTTCAAAACATAACTGGAAAGGTCCTGAAGATTGCATAGCAGTTAGCTGTACTGGTTCAGTTATCTTGAGCAGGAGCGTAAGAAGCTGCTTTGTAATTAAAAGTAACAAGCATGCTTAAACAAAAAGCTGTCATCATTTCATAAGTGGTCTGTTTGCAGCTATCTTACTGTGTGTAGGAGCCAGTTAAAAATAATCTAAACTTACAAGTGAATAAAGAGGTGCTCCTGTAAAGTTTTCCTGGAATTGAAATCCTCCATCTTCAGGTCAGTAATTTTATGAAGATAACATAGTGCAAGTTTTGTGACACGGCTACTTGTTTACTAGTTACTTACAGCGTTGTGATTGTATGCTGATAATGGAGAGAATATTTCTCAATTCAAAAAAGCATAATGCAGTTAAAATTACAAGATCCTAAAATAGTAACCTTGATTGCCTCTCCTGCTTGCTCTTTCTCCCTTTCCTCGCTTCCCCCACCCCTGCCATTTAATTAAGATCTCTCTATGTGTCATGAAAGGGAAAAACTAATGTTTTTTTTTAAATTACCTCCTAGACTGCTTTATTTTAGCTAGGCTGGACAAGCAGTGTTGCCCACTTACTTTTTTTATTTTACTGTCTTCATGCTGCCAAACAGGACTTGTATCTGATGAAAAAGTTTTAACTCTGCATTTTTCCATCTCTTAACTAAACTAAGCAAACTTAAAGAACTGTTAACATGTAGCATTAAGAGCTATGCGTGCTTTTCCTGTGTGGGTTTCCTTTTAAAAAAAACAAAACCAAACCCCCAAAACCTTACGGAATTACTCTCAATTAGTTGCCTCTGCGTGCATCATACATGGATTTTACTTCCAAAGCACAGACTTCTTATTGAAAACTTATACTTCACAGGTAGTTACACCATCAAGTGGCCAAGGGAATTTGCAGAGCTTTGGCCAAACATGCCTTCCTGTAGTTAAGATAAAATCATGTTGAAATCTGCTAACACAATACTTAATGTTCATACTCGGATTTTCTCTACCTGTTCAGTCTGCATAGACCTTACTGAGGAGGGCTCTATGGGAAGTGGAAAAACTCAAACCCGATGTATTCCTTCTCACCCCTATTTAGTTTCCATACACAACATGTAAGAAGAATATACAGAATTGTTCAGAAACGAGACTAGCCCTGTAAAGCATTTTAGTAATACTATTTTTTTTTTTTCTTTTAGGTCTTGACCAAAGATTTGGGAGGTAGCGCCAAGTGTTCGGAATTCACAGAGGAGATCTGCCGCAGAGTACAGGACACAGACTAAACTTTTCTTGTGCTACTTGTAAGAACTCCGAAAGGATGGATCACACAAAGTACACTGTATGTAACCTGACATCCATATGCATATAGTTTGCTTGTCTCTTCAGAGAGCAAACTTTTTAGTTAGGGCCTCTCCATTAATAAATTTAGTCCAAATGGCTACAAATGATGCTTGTGCCTGCTCTCAGTGGACTTTTAAAGTGCTTATTTATTTTTTTTTTCTATCTGGTGAATATTTTTATGTAAGTGAATTCTTCTATTGCCACTGTAACTGTCTACCATTTTCCATTTCAACTAGAGGTTTTTACTTTCCACAAAGAAAAATTATGCAAATAAACCAGTAACAGAGTTGGTGAAATGTAAAAGCACCTTAATGGTTAAAACCTACTTTATTGATCTCACTGAAATTCAAAAGATAGGTTTTCAGCCTAACAATAGCACAAGATGACCTTCATAAACAGAAACGGGTATAAAATAACTTAAAATAGCAATTTCATGTTAAAAACTATGAAAAAACCACTTTCGATACTCTGGTGATTCATGAAATACATCCTTGCCCTCCAAGGGCATGAATAAAGAAATAAAAAATTCTAGATATTTATCTATTTGTGTATTTTTAAAAAGTCCACAAAGAATTAACCAGCAAGGGGGTGAGAGTTAATGTTGAAAGTAAAGTTATTTTCCAAACCTGTATACCAAAATAATTCTTACAAGTTTTCCTTTCTGAAACACACTTTACAACAGAGTTCTAATGAGAGTAAATCACACAAAATTAATTCTGCCGTATATTGAGGGGAAAGTATTAACTTTGCAAATTTATACTAAATATTTCATGACTTCTGCTAGAATGCTTTTTGTGCTGTACTTTTATGCACAGTGTTCAGTGTGTCTTACTGTATCGACTAGTAATTTTATTCTAGAAACTCTGAATGTAAGGGACTAGTCCTGAACGGATTAAGACAGATTGAAGGTTTGGCTCTGGTGCCGACGTTCCAGAAATACATTTCATCCCTATTCAAGGGGATCTGAGACTAATTTTTCCCTGCTTGCTAAGCTCAATGGGTGTAAAAGCAGGTCTCTTTCCTTCCCTTCATCGCATACAGATCATGTGAGCCATTCTGATCTGTGTGTCTTAAGGTATGCTTCCATCAGCATACCCTACAAGAGAATGTGTATTTTAAAACTCATGACTGTAGCACAGGATTATGCCTTCTGCCAGAACCAGGCTTCTTAATGCTCCATTCTATTAATAGATACTACTCCTCTTCGTGACTTTCTATTAAGATTGTTGAGGCTGGTTGTTTCAGAAGTAAAATCAATTTTGAGTAACAGCTTCCAGTGCCACTCTAAAGTAAGCATCCCAGCTTTTTTATACGGTCTAACAACATGTTGGAGGAGGGACAGTGAGCTTTACTCCTCACGCACTCTGCTTTTGGTAAATAGGGCAACGTTTCTTTCCGTGTTTTACAAGCTGCTGCTTCCTTGTTTCTTAGATTAATATTGTTGAAGAACTTCTGAATTACCATTGCGCACAAAATGGGGAAAAATAAACTTTTCAAAGTCCTGTTGCTTGTTTTGTTTTTTTTTAATCCTAGGCTGCTGTCATCTTTTGTGTATTGAGCTGATTTTTGGTACTTGCAACAAATCTTAAGTCTGTAAAATGCGTTAAGACTGGTAATGGAAATTTTCATGGAAACAACATCCAGTCCTGCATGAGTTTTTTGATAGAGAACAGTGGCTGGAGCCTGCCTGGCTATTGTAACTCGCCAACCACAAACACTTTAGACCACTTTCTGTCACGTATGTCCTTCACATAATGATTAATTTTTCCATATGGGGAAGACCTGCAGCTCACGTCGGTCAGAACTGGTACAACCTGAATACTGAAACATGCAAACAAACGTTACTTCTAAACTCTTTTGCTTAAAAGTGCTGTAAACAATTTTAAAGATGTTTCTGTTCTGAGAGCGCTTTAATGTGAGAGCTACATTATGTCTTCCAGTCTTAATGAACTATTCCCCCACCTTTTTTGATTATTTGTTTTTAGGAGCAATCAACATGGATTTAAGAAATTATGAGCTGCTGTTTTCACAAAAGTCTGAATTCTAGCCACTGTAAAAACAGAAGAGGAGTGTCTTTAGATTGTGAAATTTGTTAGTGAACAAGAAGAAACTCTTCCCTGGGAGAGGAAGAAAACCAGCCCTTTTGTGTTAGTTTTTTTTTTTTAAATAATTATTATTGGAGTGGTGTCAGTTTCACTAAGCAGTACTGCTAACTACTGATCTACCAAAATATATCATGAGCTCCAGGCACCGTCCTGTAGAAGAAACAACAACAAAAAAGATAGCTATACAAAAAAATTTTCTGTGTTTCAGTTTAGAAGAATTAATTTGTTATACCTGCTTTATGCAACACAAAAGAATGTTTTTAATCTTAATCATGTAGGTCATAAAGTAAAAACAGTATTAGAAAATGGACACGCTGCATAGATGCTTCTGTAAAAAGGACAAACCATCAGGTGAGTATCAGGAACAACTAAATTGACACAGCAGTTTTCTAGTGGTTCAGTTCAATAGACTACACAATCAAAACGAGCATAAATCTTCATTAATGCTTTGATTAGGAAATAGGTTTTTTAGCTCACAGGTCTTAATACTTGAACAAAAGACTTCTTACTCTTCATAGAAGGAGTCTACTTCACTTCTGTATTTCTCAAGCACAGTGAGCCGTTTTAGCTTCATTGTTGGACCTTAAAAGAGAGAGGGAGTCACAAAAACAGAAATAGGAACAAAAATTCCTACTCGGTTTGAGCTTTGATTCTTAAGATTTTCTATTGAAGAGCTTGTTTGGAAGAACTTCTCTCACTCAGTGTAGAAACCTGCTAAAAGTGAGAAGCAAGCATGGTATGTAAAGTTGCCTCCACATAAGCAAGAGGACTTCAAAGGGAGCTGCAGGTAAGAGGGTGATGACCTACTACTACTTGTATTTTCATTAAAAATAATTAAAAGGATGATGGTTTTGAAAGCTTTTAAACAATTCCCAGTTTATTCAAAGAGCCTGGTAATGTGCTTGGGGCTCTGTGGGCAGGCTTTCACTTTCACTCACTGTCTTGCAGCTTTTTTTTTTTTAAAACAAGAAATTTTCAATATTGTAGTCAACCAGCTCAGTATTAGATCAAACTCGAAATTTAGACAAAGTATGTGTGTGTATATATATATATATATAAAAATAACAGAAAAACAAGAAAGAATTTGAAAAATAGATGTCACAAATAGTTAACAAAACATGGCCTTGGGAAAGGAATGGATACCATAGATATGTCAGGGTGGGTCATTAGAAGATAAGTTCGGGAGAGACAAATGGTTTATGAGACCAAACAGAAAATTGCTTGAGCTATATGTGAACTACCCTAATCGGCACACTAAAAGATCCACCCTCAAGCAAAGAGAGCCTCCTACTTGTTCAAAGCCCCCTCCCCACAGAAAGGTGAGAAAAAAAAAAAAAAAAGTACATTGTGGTGAGAAAAAAAAAAGTACATTGTACCTTTAAATGGAGACCAGGCCGGTAAGAACCAGCGAGAACTAGCTGTGAGGGAACCTAATTGTGAGCAGTTTTACCAGGCTGAAGAGGCGTGCTGCCTGGGTGGGCTGCCACCTAGCACCCATCTCCGCGCCGCCATGCAATAAAGGCTGTCTTGGCTCTGTGCGTGAGACTGGCTCTCTGCACCTGGGGTAATGAGCCCCATTTGTAAGACAGCGTTATTACTGGAGATAACCAATACCATAATGCACAAGGAATTAACCAGAATTG
Source organism: Falco cherrug (assembly GCF_023634085.1). NCBI lineage: Eukaryota > Metazoa > Chordata > Aves > Falconiformes > Falconidae > Falco > Falco cherrug. The sequence goes on from NC_073703.1 coordinate 22,991,345, forward strand.
ATTATTTAATTGCCCAAACAATCTGAAATTTAACCAGAGCTGTACTTGTAAATGAACACAGACTGATACATACATACACAGCAAACCCTCTGATTTTTCTGTGCGTTAACATATACTGCCTAACGGGTTTTTTCCTTCCCCTCCAGCAGTGGTACCCAGCATTTGACATACAAAACTGTATTTGAATACTCTTAGATCAGCAGCCTCTTTACTCTCTGTATACCTCAATATAAATAGTAAATCTTACCTAGTTCTCCCCCAGAAATGGAAAAATCTCTCGGCAGGACTATCCATTTTTGAATACAATGCACCCTGTTGGTAGCGTTCATGTTGACTTTGTTGATTCCCTCCTGAATGGCCTGGTAGATCGCCTGGTCTCTTGTAGCTACAATCTCCGATACTTTGGTGGCTTTACTCCCAGTCTTCTGGCAGAAGTCTCTAGCTTGCTCAGTGAGAATGTCAGTAGGATCGGATGTATCTGGGTCCAGCACACTCTAAAATACCAGATGAAGTGAATCATCAATTGCTCGCTCTTAGAAGGCAGGGAATGTTTTTCTGATCAGGTCGTCCCTGACTAGTAAGAATCAAGAAGGCTCAGCATCAACACCCAAACATTTTATAAGCCTTAAAAAGCAGAAGCACCTGCGGATGACAGTGCTTTTCTTCCCACTTGGCTACCAAATGCAAATGCTTTTGGCTTATATACAGATGACGTGAACAGACTTAAAATACATCAATGAATTAGGCACTGAAGTCCATCTATAGACCCTGAATTTCTACCATAACTACTCCAATGTTACAGGGGAACATTTAGCTCATCATTACATTGAATCACTGTGGTGTAACATAAACCAACTTGAGATAAAAACATTCTTTGAAGTTAAGAGTTCTTAAATTAGCGTTTCTATCATATCCCTAGATAGGGAGTATCAGTCACAGAGGGAAACAACTTGAGAAAAACAAAAGGGTTGTTCATTACGTATGTGCCCAGAACATAAATTACAAATGTTTTAGAAAAAAGTGATTTCTCAATTGTAGTGTATTCCACACCAAAGTATTCATTATTTTGTTCTACAGTCATCATTCTTGTGTCATACGAAGAGAACAAATTGTAGAGAAATGCTTCGGTTGGAAAGCCTGTTTCTGTTGGAAAGTTTCTGTTAGAAACTGGTTTTGCCCATAACAAAACCATTTGCTGACTTTGCTCATCTGTAAGAATAAAAGCTATTATTGTGCTCCTTTGCAAAGACTTCTCAGTCTTTCAACATTTCTTAATTTAAAAATTGCATTTAAAAAATAATAGGTCTTATTATATGCATAGGAAAAACAGCAGTAAACATGTAGATGTTTAGCAGATCATCTAACCATAACAATTTTAGACCCATCAGGATTCAGTCTGTAGTTGCTACACATTTTTTGCCCACTAACATCCTCCTAGCTAATTTTGCGTCTTTTTAAAAACAGCTCAAAATTCTTGTGTTAGGTTTGGGCGTCTGATTTCACTGCAGTCGATATTAAAACTGGTTTACCTTTAGGGTCAGCAACATTGACAAAAACTTCTTTTTATCTCCAATCACCATAGCATTACTAACAATTGGGAGCTCTTTTTTAACGGCATCTTCAATTGGAATTGGAGGCACGTTTTCACCTCCAGCTGTAATAATCAAATCTAGGCACAAAAAACCAAAGGCTGTTAGTTGAATTCAAATAAATTCTGAAGATCAGGTTAATGTCTGGATCAACACGCTTTTTATTCTGATATAAAGAATGAGGGATTTTTTTTCAAAGATGTGTTCAAAGAGAACAAAACCCCTATACATTAATTCAAAAAAAGAAATGCTAATATTCTTCGAATACGTGCTCAGGCTCTCAGCTCTCCCTCGGTATAGCACACTTGCTCCAGGTAATTTTTACATAATCCAGTAGCAGGTCAGTTGTTCTCAAGACACTGTTGCATTATCTGGAAATTCCCTGTGAGCATTCGTCTCTTCCAAACTAGCCTAGGATTCACTCTACTTCACTGGTACCTCGCCAAGAAGCAAGTTCATTGTTATCATGATTAAAATCGATTCTTAACGCCACCAAGAGGGGTCAGACAAAAGTAAGTTACTGCTGCAGGAAGGCACCGTAACAGCAACATGGAAAGAAAGGAGAGGCGAGTGCAGGAGAGCTCAGGAGAGGAGGTTTGCAGTGGAGCAGTGATTCCTGCCCTGTTTCCACACCAGGGGAACGACCAGCTGGAATCTTTGTTCTTTTTAACAAACTACAGAAGTGATACCTTATTCTGTTGAAAAAGGCAAGTGCATTTTTATTTGAATGTATTCGTTCTAAAGTACAATACATATATTCATTGGAATTATTACAAATTTGAGTGTTATCTAAGTAAATTCCAACTCTTTGCTTTCATTACAGTGGTGACTTCTCACTGTCCTTGCAGCATGTCAGAACATGCTTCAACAAATGATGCACACAATCACACCGTCCTTTGTGCACTAACAGCTAACGGCATGTGTTAAGGATCGGGTTGGTACCCAGTTCCCCGTCAGTGATAAACTTCAAGAATTTAGATGCAATCAAGGGAATACAGCGCCCTTTCGGTGTTCACAGGTTTGGGAAATATGATAAGATATAACTTCCAGTCTATATTCAACCTTCTGGTATGGAATAGGCATTGATCTCGTAACTATAGAAGTTATTTATCTCCCTAGTCAACGCACTGCACACATCTGAGGAAGAACAAGTGGTGTTTATAGAATGAAAGGCTTCTGTCAAACCCAAGATAAATACCAAAGTTAGTTGTATATCCAGACTTGCCTGGGTCTATTTTCTCTTTTCATTCCACCTTCCTTTTGCCTTAGTCCTGTCTTTGTCTTCGATCCTCTACCAATCTCTCTGGTACTTAGGTGGTCTTTTTTGTTGTTGTTGGTTTTGGTTTTTTGAGATGTCAGCTTTTTCCCAGCTGATCCAGACAACTAATAATGGTAACAACTTTTTCCACACCTCTATATACTCCCTTGTATGGACTTCTCTAGCTCCATCTTTGTGCTTTGCAGCTAATCCACCCTAAAACTCCTAAGAGCACAAACCAACGGACGAAGTCCTGCTTCGGTCACTAAAAGCAAAGCTTCTTTACTATGTTCTGTTAGGTGTTACCTTATTTGGACTTGGAATTAAAACTTTAATGAAAGAGGATTTGCAGGTATTTTATCCCAGACGGTCTACCTATTCTGTAATTTAGAGTAATTGTTATTAGTTCAGCAGTCAAGGAAGATGTAAGTGAAGCACAAATGTTATGATGGAATGAGACGGAGTTGCTAACTGCTGTGCTAAAGGAAAATGAATCAGATAAGAGAGCAAGTTAAATATCAAGGTATCTGCGTTTGGTGCAGCCTATTAATAGTATCTGCTTAAGTCCTGATTCCTGACAGGACACTGTGCCATCCCCTGACAAATTCACCCATCCAGGTCATCTCCCTAGTGATTCATCATATAGTCGAAGATGATAGTTACTCAATTTTTAAATCTTCAGTTACATCTCAGCTGTGACCAATCCTGCTCTCTGAATATGTATCGTGACCAGTCTCACTCTTGCAAGGCTTCCAGCTATGTACCGTAATAATACTGAGGTTTATTGCTTTATCTCTAACTTTCCCTCCTGCTCTCAGGCTTCACCACTAGTCCCTGCAAGCATCACATCAGGCATCAGAGGAGCTTGGCACAGACCCATCTCAATAACTTCTGTATCATAGAGGGGCATCTCTCATTGATACAAGAGCTATTTTCTTTTTTTAAGAAAAAAGAGGGGGGGGGAAAGAAATATGTAAATATATTTTTATATAATATATATTTAAAAATAAAATAAATAAATAAAAAAGGAAAGAATTTGAAAAACAGAGGATATTTGCTAATCCTTACAATTACCAGAACATGGCCTTGGGAGAAGGAGCAGACACCATAAATACCTCCAGCTAAGAGGTAACAAGATAAGCTCAAGGAGAACCAGATGGTTAATGCACCAAACAGAAAATTGTTTGAACTATGTGTGACTTATCCTATTCACCACACTAAAAGATCCACCCTTGAGCAGAGAGCCCCTGCTAACAAAGCCCCCTCCCCACAGAACATGCAGGGTGAAGCTGTACCTTTAGATGGAGATGAGGTTCATAAGAACCAGTGAGAATTAGGTGTGATTAAACCTAATTGTAGTTCAAAGTGTACAAAATGTTTTACCATGTGTTAAGATTTGTGGATTTACGACCCAGCAGCCATCCCTGCGGAGACACACTCCACAGTAACATCTTGGCTCCGTGTGTGCAGCGGCTCTTGCACACAGGGTGAAGAGCCCAGGTTTGGGATAACATCGTTACTGTCCACACATTCTAATGTACAATTGAGCTAATTTAGCAAGTTTTAAAAGGAGACTGGACAGTTTAATGAATCATTAGAATCAAAGAAGACACATGAAACCTGCATTATTATTTTATATTACTAACTGTAATTAATACTGAATAAAGGTCTGGGAGATAGACAGCCTCAGCGTAGCAACCGAGTCATCTCCACCAAGTACAGACTAGAGGGAAACCTCTCCTGAACAGGGCACACCACGCTTTCCTCAGAGGAAAGTTTATTTTACCGTCCTGTTAGGTCAGTGCTGCGGCATAGAGGAAATACACCAAATTAGATGGGCCAGTCCTGACAGGTGACTGAGCAGTGCCCAACAGTTACCGTAAACACGGAGCAAGATTTTGCTTATTACCTTTAATTCTTCCAGTGACATAGAGAAAGCCATCCTCGTCTAGTTTTCCTAAATCTCCAGAATGCAGCCACCCATCCTTATCAAAGGCTTCTTTTGTTTTATCTTCCATATTTAAATAGCCCATGAAAACAGTCCTCCCCCAGAAACAGATTTCCCCATTGCCTTCTTCATCTTCATCCACCAATTTCACCCTGCAGCCAGGGGCTGGTTTACCACAGCTACCACAGAAGAGCAAAAAAAGCACAAGAAGCACAGAAATATTAACCATAATACTGATATGACATCTAACATGCCCAGTCCCCCAACCTATCGAAATACTAGTGACTGTAGATAACGCCCTGTTACCTGTTTGTAAGCTATGGAGTGTTAACTTGCTAGGGCAGATATGTTGAACTATCTAAGCATTTTTTGCACAAACTCACAACAGAGTGGCAACGCATTGAGAGAAAACAAAATAAGCTATCTTTGCTGAACTTAGTAAATACTCTTCTCATATATTAGTATTCTCATTATTTATATAGATTCCCATATATTAGTAAATATATCTTCTCATAGATGTAATGAAACACATCATATTTTAAACAAATAAATAAATAAATAAGGTCAAATTACCTGTGCTGCCTGTAAATGTAGGGCCCAGATAAGCAATGCGGGCCTGTGGTCTCACTCATCCCGTAAGCCTCGTACAAGGTGATGTTCAGACCCAAGAAGAAATACAGTGTTTCAGTATTGAGGGGGGCAGCGCCGGAGAAGTGCTTCTGACAGGCCGACAAACCCAGCGCGCTGCGAATCTTTGCCAGCACCAAGTAGTCTGCTAACCTTGCCCAGAACTGCTTTACATCGCTGCTGAGTACCGAACACACAAGGGAAGGAGACAGTAAGTCACAGCAACCAATGAAACTTCCAAAACAAAATCAGACACAGATTTTGTTTAGGGATGTATTTGGTTTCAGGTGTTGACAGAAGTTACATCGGTAAGAACAGGTCACACATTTGTCATTTTTTTCATTCATTCAGTGGCTTTCATTGCTAATGAACTCCAGCTCTTGGGGTGTCTGAATACTGCAAATACATAAAGAATCTATAAAATTACATTGTAGAAAACAAAGCTCATGTATTCCTGATTCTTTATCAATTAAATGTGTCTATGAGAACCTATACTGCTAAAATCTGAACATTTCCAGCCCTATGTGAAAAGCTGAATTATCAGACCAGCAAAGCAGCATCACTGCACAACCTTTGGGAACACCATTTTCTGTAAGCAATTTCACACTCCATTGCATCACACTTTAAAGAACTTGGAAACAGGAAATAATTGTGAATAACTTAAATATCTGAATTTATACAACATTCTTTGTCAGGGCAATCTTACAGAGAAAAACACCAACATTATTCAGAACAGAAGTGATTTAATTAGAGCTCAGCGAGTTCTTCGGGGGTGCCCCTGATTTTCTGTGTGGCAGAGATGTTCCTACTCACACAGAGCACACCGCAGTGTCGTAAGCTGTTCTGTCTGCGCTGTCCCCCAAACTTGCCCCCTCACATACGCATCCTCCAGATCTCCTCGCAGCAGCACCCAGCTCGCAGCAGCACCCAGCTCACAGCGACACGCTGCGTCAGGGCGCTCCCCCTGCCGAACACCAACCTCTCCAGTTCACAGACGACAGCGCTGGGGGACATGTCAGTGGGAGTATGATCTCAGGAAGGATGGAGGGACACAACTGTCACCTGTGTTTAAGATCAGCCTACTTATCTGGTAGCTACACCCCCCTTCTTGCACTGTATTCGCTGTGTTGCCAGGCCAGATTTTACCCACTCACACTTGGAGTCCCGCTGCCGCACGCTTATTTATTTATTACAAGCAGACAGCCACTTTCAGGCTGATGGCAATCTTACCCTCTGCAATACATACCTGCTTGAGCACTTCAGGTTTCTCTCTAAGCTAAGTGCCATAGCCCATGACAGCATCTTCTTCTTCATAAATCCTGACTGAGCAGAAGCATCCTTTAATTTCTCCATGATTTTCTCCCACACTCGGGGAACCCCCATGTGAGACGTTGGCTGCACTTCTCTCAGTGTGTTGATCAAGCTGCCCTGTTAAAATCGTGAAATCGTTTCAACATGCTGCGAAAGGCCCGCAGCAGTGCTGAAGGGCCTTGCTGATGCAGTCTGCATGGTGTAATACTAACGTGTAGAACCTCACTGAACACCCAGGATATAAAGAAGGACTGCTGAACCTGCTTCAGTCAGACAGATGCGCCAACACGTGCCAGCTCTGGCACCTCAGGGGAGGCACGTGCACAAGAAGGAAAATACGTGAGTGGTTTTGTTCCTTTTGCCTCCCTTTCCACCAAAAATTGCTTATACTGCTTTCACTTTAGATGAATACTCTTGCCTTTAAAGACCTTACCAATCTAGATTATATATTTTAGTTGCAGCCTATAGCACTGGATCCCAAGTCTAATGGATTTTATTCTTCCATAATTTTTACAATAATGGACTCTCAATCTTCATCCTCTGCAACTCTTCAAAAATCATATTCTTTCCTTGGGATGTTTTCTGAGAGGAAGAAGCACAAGCTTTATTAGGTGCAACACAAGGCAGGTACCTTCAGAGCATCTGGCTCAGCAAAGTACACTTGCTCGCCCCACTTGATTCCAGTCCACAGGTCGTATATCTGCGCGGCTATGTGGCTGAGCGGGAGATAACTGACTATAGATTCCTGCTGGACCTCTGCAGGTTGCATATCTCCTGCTCTGCTGCAATGTGCTGACGTCCAAGTTATCTGTTTAAATAAATAATAAAACACGTTAGGTATGATGGTTTGTTTGTTGGGTTTTTTGTGTTGGTTTTTTTTTTTATTTTTTCCTTTTAACACAAACTAAGGATCCTCATGCTGTGCTAATGTAACTATGAAGAATCTGTGCTCACAGAATTTGCTGAAGACATTGCAATCTTTGACAACACACCAGACTGTTAGTTCCCTGGGGGACAGTCAGTCAAAAGCAAGATGAACGCGGCAGCAACACAGACTTGCAGACAATGTAAGTAAACGCAATCTTTCTCCTGCCTGCCTGGGCTCTGAATGCCACCAGCTCCCAGCCCTAGTGACACACCGAGCAGAGCAGCCACAGGCTGGATGGACAAGGAGTAAATCGATCTGCCCCTTCTTTTGCAGCACTCCTACTGTGCATACTTTCCTGTCAAGCTGGCACTTTTCACCACTGCTACGTCTATACGTTTAGCTGAAAAAGAATAAATACTCAGTGATCAGTGAGCTCCAAGGACATTTCAGTATCAGCAACAAGCTCATTGTCTTGGAGTAACCATCCCCTGGCCAAGCACTGAGGAAGACAGCAGCTGTATTCTGCTCCTCTGGGATCCTCTGGTGTATTCACCGTGGGGGTTCACAAATGACAGGCCCCCCCCCTTGAGTGGGAGTCCATAGGTGAATATTTTTGAAGATGTGCTGCTTGACTTCTTAGTGAAACTGGATGATGCTTCCCTCCCTTCTTCCCAATTCCTAATTTATCTCAGAAGATGCAGTTCAGGGATGCTAAATATGCATGTCTTCATTATCAGAACATAGCATATGGAAGACCCACAAATACATGTGATGGTATATCTTTTCCCTCCCCCCTCAATTGCGCACAGCAAAAAACCCCACCAAAAATCCAGTAACACACAAAACCTCCAAACCCATCCACCCCCGACCCCCCCAAAAAACACCAAAACCCTGAAGAAGAACAGCTCTTTCCCAGAGGAGTCTAATCTACAATGGGGAGAGCAGGACACAGCAGTGAGATTATTCAGGATGGCCAGGAAGAGATACAAATCACATGCAGTATTGCTGTCACACTACATTCCTGCCAGCTCCTTTTCTTTGTACGGTACAGGTGTGCATTTGGTCTAAGGAAACACAGATTCTGAGAGGTTTTCAAGGAGCAGCATGCTGTCAGGCCGGGCCACTCCAAGTTCAGACGGCAGCACTGGACAAGTGGCTATGGGGGACGAACAGAGCAGGCAGGATGGGATGTTTTTGAGATGTGGCTGTATCGATTGCTTACCCTTGTCCCCCAAGCCTCCCAGCCGCAGGCACACTCGCAGCAGAGCTGTGCGGGGGGCACACACGACTGATTCAGCACTGGTTTTGCACAGGGACAGTACCAAACATCTTTTGACTAAAGAAGGCAGCAGCACAGCCACAGGCAAGGCATGTTTTCCACTGTTCGTCAACATAAAAATAGCCTGATTGTGATCAGCAGCCAGGAATAGTTTGGCAGCTAACGTGGAAATGACACCAGACCCCTCCGAGATGGAAGAGCATAGGATGTGCAATGTCAGATCAGTCTTTTTGTCTACCACATCCACTGTGTTCTGCCTCCAGACACCACTGTACCGTTTCCCTACATCTGGGTGAATTGCTCCTCACAGTGTGCACACCTGCAATAGTTTCTGCTTTATTTTGAGAGGAGAGGCCACAGCTTAGCCCAGCCTTTTCACAGATTGTCTGTGTGTTCAGAAAGGCTCCCTGCTTTCCACTCCTGCTCAGCCACCCTAAAAAACTAACAACATAAAACCCCAAAAAACCTGCACTACAGATCTTTGCTAGCAGACCTCTGCAGAAAGTCCTTTTTGCAAACGATTTTGCTCTTCTCTGTCACTGGGAAATTTTCTGTTCACAGCAATGCAGGTGGGGCTATTCCAGTACCAGCACTGTGTACTAGAGTTGTACTGTCCTCCAGTGAAAGATGCAGAAACGCAAGTCTAGTAATACAATATCGCCAACCAAAGCAAAAAACCCACACATTCACCCCCATTTTAATAAAATTTGCGAAAGCAGCCTATCAAGCTGTTCTGATAGATGATGTATATGATTTGCTTGTTTTAAGATGACTGTGACATCACCTGAGAGACTTTATGCCACTCCATGAATTCTCTTTATGAATATATGCATTATATCTCAAGAAAACCAGTGAATAAAAAAATTTTAGTCGTAACAAACTGTTCAGCCTTGTGAAATGCTAGTTTGAATGGAGTTTCATTCTTTTACCTTGCTTATACTTCACTGGAAATTGCTGACTGCATTTTGAATATTGCTTTGTAGTACGCTACCCATGTTGCAAAAGCAAAAGCATTTCAAGGCTCTAGTACGTACATGTAATTTCAAAACACACGAATAAATCTCTGCATACTTTGCTATTTTTCTGGTAAAGGAAGAGCCTAAAGTACATACATTGTCATGACTCAGCATAGCTCCTTTTGGCTTCCCAGTTGTTCCGGATGTGTATATTAGTACACAGCATTGATTTGGCTTTTGGGAGTTAATAATATCATCCAAAGTAGAATCAGATACGTCATCTCCCAATTCCAGAAACTCTTCCATCTAGAATATGTAACAGAAAAGATAGGATAGAAAAAGCTCCTTACAAGTGGGGAAAATGCAGTACCTTACCAGTCTCAAAAATGGCAGGAACCTTCAGTGCCTGGCTCTGAACGTGTTTCCCAAGCAAGTTTCCCCCGCCCACGTTAGATATATGGCAAGGCCAGCTCAGAACGTTACGTGTGAACTGCACACAGGCTGTCCTAAACTGTGCTGCCATGAGGCTTTTCATTGTCTAAGGGAATAGTAATACTATTCCTCCGCCAAGATGGATACTATGGAAAAGTCACAGAGGCTAAAATTCTGTTACTATCTCACACTATCACAATGATTTTTAATCTCATTTAAAATAATCTGGATGTACCATTTTTTTAAGTCAGAGTACACTTGTGACATTGCATCTACAATGCCTTGTCCTCTATGTAAATACAAATATAAATCTAAGCAATTGGATGAAAAGTTTCTTTGCAAAAGCATCATTATCTAGATGTGTGAATGTCTGCCCAAATTATCTGCTATTTTATAGCAAACAGAGCATACGATGCTGGTCACAACTTCCATTCAAATTTGGCTCAATCTAGAATGAGCAAAACCTTTTATGATGCTGGACTTTTGTGCTGCACAAATTGGCCCAGCAGAATGCTGAACCTGATCTTCTATATTAGATTGGTTGCTCCCAGATACTTCTATTGCCTGCACCTGATACACTGCCGAGTGTACCATTGATTTCTATGCTAATCGAAAACCAGTGTATAACAACATTTTTTAAGAAAGCCAATAACCAAACAGTCAGTTTCCCATGGGAATCAGATGATTGACACTGTGCTACAGAACTGTGTTATTCAAACACAAAATGCAGCACCTCCACTCCTCAGTGATTCCTCGGAGATCTATCTAGGGCCACCCAGCAGTGAAGGGGTGATGCAAAGGGCAGCAGAGGTGAAAAAGGAGAGGATGTGCTTGAGTTCATCGTTTCCTTCAGACCTCTGCCATTGCCAGTGGGCTACTAAGGCTACAATGGTTAGCCTCTGTGGCACCTAGACTTCCCCTTCTTGGGTGGCAAGGCTACCCTAAGGATCCCTCATCAGTTTTATGCTTTCTTGCAACAAACCACATCTCTGAAAAGAGATGAAGCAGCTCTGTAGCAAACAGAGGCTTTGTCACAGCCTATCCCTTCCCACAGAATGTGGCTGCATCAATCTCACGAGCTCCTGGAAAGTCTGGAGGTGCCAAGGATGTAATTGTTTGTGTGTGACTTAGCAGTTGTTCCTGTTTTCCTGACCCTGCTGTCTTCTCAAACTAGAATGCATTAATCACTGCGCATCTGTTGTCTAGGCTTTGTTTACTGAACAGGACCCGCAACAGACAGTATGCCCATTCCACAGAGCATGAAAGGTACAAAAAGCCAGTCACACACGCTACTGACTTTGCATTTGCCTTCTGGAAACATGCACTCATCAGTGAACCAGGGCTCTGCCTTTACTGCAGCAACTGCTCATTACAGGTTAGCTGTCAACTTGCAACACAAATCCCTTTTATCACGTCATGTGGTTTGGGTGGTTTGTTTTACATCAAACCTAATAAACAAACATTTCTGCCTTCGGTGATTTGACCTCTGATTTTTCCTCTAGCAACATAAACTATGGCAACTGTCAGACACTCTCACAGCTGCCCTTCTCCATTGGGAAAACGTGTCCAACGTGACACCTGAACAGGGGGTTGTCAAGTGTATCAGTTCTCGGGTATTCAGGTTTCAGCAACTGAATGGTGTTCTGGAATTCATTGCTAGTACTCCCTCTTCTTACTAAGAAATATAAATAGTAAGGTCTTCTTTGTATTAATTTTTTTATTGTACTGAGATGCAAGGCACACTCTACACCAGTATGTATGGCAGTGTAACGGTACCTGTTTATTACTAGAGAGTTACATTACATTGCTATGCCACATAGCAAAAGAAGGTATGATTAAAACAAGTGCAGAAGACTTCTCTTGTGTACCCCTCAGGTTATAAAACCCACAAATATTTAGAATACTTATATGCTGCTATCTTCATTAATATCTATTTTTTTCCCCAGTTGAAGTTTTTCAGCCTAAAATCTGATAATCTGTAGTCCACTTAAAATGCTAATTTTTGTATTCTTATTACTTAACCAGTTTCAATTATATTTTCAAAATATATTGGAATAACATGTTTATAAAAATCTGTTCTGCTTCTAGTCCTCCTACTTCTTAAAAGCTGGACTTCTACCACTCAGTCCTTTGTCCCTTTTTCTGCTTTATTTTTATCATGTGATACAAAGCAAACTCTCCATGTGGTCCGTAGTTATTTCTCTTCGGTTGTTGCCTGTGACCAGAAGTATTTGGTGCAAACAAAATGTGATTATCATCTGTAAAAGCACAAGTGTTTTCATGTTCTTGGATCCGCTGTAACTAACCACAATTCAGTTCTCACTAGCACCAGTGGACAATGTTACTGTAGCTGTTCTGAGAGTGCACAGTCCCACCTGAAGCCTACAGGGGCTTCATTAACCCAGTCAAGTAAAAAGCCAAGAAGACCCAAGACAGACAGTTAAGCAATGTAGCTCTAATTTTAAGTTAAACAGAAAAAGCTGGTGAACCTTTTGAATGTGCTTGCTGGAACACAAGGTAAACATCCTCCAGATTACACATAGTAGAAATTCATCAAATAAATAATATCCCATGAATTATAACTCTGTTTTAGCATTCACATACCGTATACAAATTTGGATGTCTCTCTGGAATGGAATCCTTATATAGCACAACGGCTTTCAAGTGTGGCAAGCGATTCCAGATCTGTTGGATTTTTTAAAACAAATTTATTACTTATATCTTGTGAGGTTTTTTTCCCATTAAAATACTGCCAAAACTGTAATGGCTTGGCAGTCACAAGAAACCCCGTTTCCCTCTACCCTCAAATATTCTCCCCTAAACTTACAACTAGCTCAACAAGGAGTGGAGGGGGGGAAGGAGGGGAAAAAAAGATGCTATAGAGTCTGCTCTAGAAAACCTGTTTTCAGTCAAAAGATGGGGGAAAAAATAGTACAGTAGAAATGGCTCCTCGGCATCCTCTCTTGTGACACACCAAAGGGCACATCAAGGAACAGTCTAGGTCAGGCTAGAAGCTGATCTGAGCTGCTGTGGTTACTGATACAGATGGAGCACATCCCTCAGCAGCACCTTTTGTTAAACTGTTGAAGAAATTCCTACCTCCTTAAAGAAACAAAAGAGAAAGCCATATGCACTTTTTAAGAATAAATAAAAACATGAGACTGCAGGGCTTACAGGCCGACAGCAATGCTGCTGCTTTCGGCAGCTCGCCCTCCGCTTTGCGTGGCTGCAGACAGCATCTATCACACCCACCCCTGCGGGACCCGCGCCCCACACATGCCTTTGAATTAATCACATTGTGAACGGATTTGATCAGCCTGCTGCTGGCACAAAAGCGGTGCCTTGATGGTCACCATTACGTATATACTGTTCGGATCACAACTGAAATGTTATTATTTCGGTCTTAGGTTCTTCCTGAAAAAAACAAAAGCTTCTAAAATCTCTCAGCTGGATTAAGCAGTGCTGGCCAGAGCTGTCTTGTCTTTTTCTAGATAGAAATGTGTGTTAATCAAAGCCCTTGAGCTCAATTTACAGTCTCTCTGCATGTCCATGCCAGCACAGCACAGCTTTCAGTCCACGACACTGCAGGGCTTCCTGACTGTGCTTTTCCAGAATACTTACAAAAATCTCTCTTCCTCCAAATCACATGAAAAACAGAACAACAAAATGCAAAGTAATTAATATATAACCTACATGATGTGCATGTGAAAAAATCCCACAGACATTTTCTCTCTGGCAGGTGCAATGTTTTTGGCAGAAAACTCCACCATGGGCCCTCCACCCACCCCCCCTGCTTCAGCAACTGCAGCTGGTGCCAGTGCAACAACTCGTCTCCAGCCACGGCCCCCTGCACCCACCAGGGTGACCCCTGCCCGGGAGCGGGGCTGTGCCCCCTCCCCCACTCACACAACAGGGACCTTCCGCCAAATGGTCCTTCCACCTGCACGGACCCGCTCAGAGCTGCCACGGCCTGTCAGAACTGTGACCATTCCTTAGAGACTCCTTGTCTCTCACAGGAACCTCTCCCACCAACCCCCAGCACCAGCGGAGACCTGGAGCTGGAAGGGACCCACAGGGATGGCGGGGCCCAGCTCCCTGTGCCAGGCAGGGCGGCCTAGCGCCAACCCACCACCGCACACTGCCCGCTGCCCGCTGGCTCCAGGGCTCCAGCCGCTGCCACCAGCTCCAGCCACTGCCACCAGCTCCAGCCACTGCCCACTGCCACCAGCTCCAGCCACTGCCCACTGCCGCTGGCTCAGGCGTTTCGGGCTGCAGCTGCCCGTTTGTACTGAGGCAGGACCAATGGGATCCAGTGTATACTGGGACAGGGCCCAGTCTGTACTGGGAGGGGCCTAGCAAAGAGCAGTAAACTGAACAGCCTTTATGGTTAATACTACAAGCAGGAAAAGATGACACTTTGGGAAGACGAAATTCTGGATGCTATAATCTTTAATATTTAAATGGCAGGCCTTTCCAAACTGGCATCACCATAACCTCTTCCACATACGTGATCTGCGCTTTCCCAAAGAGAATCAGGTGGTGACATTATAAAGGCAAGATCTTTATAAAGAATGGGGGGGTTCTCCAGGTGGGCTTGCAGTGCCCCAGCCTGTGAGCTCTGCTGGAGAGAACCAGAAGCGCCAAGGTGCCAGCCACCGGCACTGCAAGGAGCAGGGCTGCACGGCCCCCAACGGCCCAAACACCAGGCAGCAGAGTTCCCACCAGGAACACTCCCATGGAAGGGTTCACAACAGAGATGGTGAATATGGTATCCGGGACCTATACAGCATCAAGAAATGGGAAAATTTTGGCTTTTCAGTAACCATTTGGCTATGTTATACCTGCATTATCTTGTCCAATTGTTTCCAGTTTTCCACAACCATGATATTGGTTTTGCTGTCATGAGCAATGTAGTGGCAGGCCTCGGGAGAACTGGTTGTATATATTCCTGTGACAATTCCTCTGCAGAAATAGATACACATAGAACATATATTTATATACATACACACACATATACATGCACTTAGTATCAAAACGAATAATAATCAAGGATGAAATGAAAGCTGAAGGAGTACGACTATGTGCAAGTAAACAGCAGCACGGCTGCCATGTTTATTTCAAGTATTCAGATATACATTAATATCCATCAATATCTCTGATATACGCACACGGTAAAAATTAATCTCTGACCTCTGTGCAGCAGAAGATGCCACAGGCTAGGAGTCAGCATTTTGACGCACTGAAGGCTATGTGAGAATTAGCTCAGGAAGTGGTAAAACACCCACTTATGTCCTCCTGCTGTTCAAGCTGCACAGAGGTACCAATTTGAATTTCACTGGCACAGCAACAGCTTAAGAGGTAAAATCCAAATTGTATAAACAGGTATCAGTCAGTATTTATCTGTCACTTCATCTACTTGAACGTATCTTGCTGTAGACAAACATAACGTATAAAACTGGGAGTCTCATCTGTTTCCCACATCTTCCAGTGATAAGATACTGTACAAAAGCTTCTGTGTGACTGTCACAGTTATGTCCATAGCAAACAGGCTCGATTTCTAAGTGTCTGGACTATCTCAGACATACTGAAAGCTATGAGACTCCAGCAAGTTGGTGAACATGCTGATCAGCTGCAGCACAACTTCCAAGACAAGACAAAAAATACTGATTTGCTACATTTCCAGACCTAGCAAAACAGAAATCCCAAATCCCTCGCAAAATCAAGTCAAAAAGTCTTACCCAGCAAAAACAGCTCCAACAGCTGAGATGAACCATTCTGGAGAATTAAATCCAAGGATTGATACGCTGTGAAATCGTTCTAGACCAAGCTTAAAAAATAATAAGCATAAGGTTGTATGATATAGGCACATTGGAGAAAACCATACAGCATTAAACATACACACAATATAAAGCATGGGAAGTTTTGATATACTTCTTATTTCAGTATTGCCAAGACATGTCCATGCACATCTCTGTGTTGGTATCCAGGCAAACCCAGTATTTATCAGCAATTCACGTGATGCAAACTTTCCACTACCTGCTGTAGTCAGGCTGAGCTCTGCTGCCCTGAAGGGCCCAAAACGTTTCAATATGAACAAAAGCGTGAGTACTAATCTTACCCTTTGTTTCGTCTGTTTCAAAATCTGTCCTTATCTTGCCAAATTCAGTGCAGCTTTCACCTGTTTTTCTTTTTTTTTTTAATCTTCAGGCCTTATCTTTGTACTCATGCCCCTTCGAGACAGTGCAACACAGCAGCTCCTCACTTGCAGTCAAGTTCACTTGACAGCAGTGTTATCTCTTGGACCAAAACCAATTTTCATTGTTGTCATTTCAATAAAGAATGTGACTACTGACCTTCAATTAATTGGGAAAAGCCTTTTATATTGGTTTTGGTGGGTGGTTTATTTATTTATTGTTTTGTTTTGGGATTTTTTAAGGAGACAAAGAAAAAAAAAGGAACTGATTTTGTTTCCTGTACCTACCTTCAAGAAGCTCTTGGCTGCTTTCCTGGAGAGGCAATAATACTCTGAAAAAGTTATCTTCTCCCATTTTCCGTCCTTTTTGCTGGCCAAAGCATTAAGAGATCCATATTTTTCTAGACTCGTCTTGAACATCTGATGAACTGTTATGGGAGTCTGTGGACACGAGTTATCTATTCGCAGCCTGACTCTGCCGTCAGCAAAGGAAGTCCACAGAGACTCTGGGAAGTAAAGCATTATCGTCAAGGAATTCTGTCGTTGGAAAAACACTGTGTGACTGTGTACCGAGACAAGGGGATTGATAAAGATGCAGGACCAAGCACAACTCTGGCACTTCCCACCCTTTGAGAGGAGGGCTTTACCATTTTATAACTACCACCAAATATGCCATGCAGAAAGGGAAATCTTTATTTCTTACGCTTCTTTGTGCATTTTGAATAAAATGCCATCATACAGAATGCTGCTGATCTGTGTGTTACAGGCACACCACCAATCCCAGCAGATTCTGTTAGTCCCACACTCAGCCCTGCACAACCCACTGCCCTTGAGCTAATGGAGGAGCTGGTGAATCAGAAGGCTACAGAGATCTGAAAGATCCAAAACTTCCACCCCTGTTCAGCACTCAAGCTCCTTTTGTTTGCAGCTCTTTCCTCCCTCCTTCCCCTCCAGCTATTCTCCTTCATCCTGCCCCTGTTCCCCACTACTCCGCACAGGTTTTTTGCTTGGTCATCTGCCCTGTGTCTAGTACGTACATCCACTTCACTCCTGTCCTGCCCTATTTCCACATCATCTTTCACCTTCTTCTGCTCTTGCCTTCCTCACCCTCTGTTTCTGTCACCCACTTTTTTAGCCCTGTATTTTTCCTCCCCTTCCTTGACAGGACACAGGCACAGAGGAACCACTACCATCACCTGGCTCTCACGGCTGGTGCCAAAGGCTAGAGCAGTCCCTGGCATTCACAAGGAATGACGCTCAGAGACTCTACTTGGCTCTTGCAAACCCAGCAAGAAGCAGGCTGAGTATAAATACACTCCTTAGAGAATGTAGGCGTTAGTAAGTTGGCAAAATTTAGATGAATTCCCACAAGGAAGACAAAAAGACACCCATGACTTCCCAACCAACAAGTCAGTTCCCATACTTCTGAACCAAATAGTACAAGAACATT
Source organism: Falco cherrug (assembly GCF_023634085.1). Taxonomy (NCBI): domain Eukaryota; kingdom Metazoa; phylum Chordata; class Aves; order Falconiformes; family Falconidae; genus Falco; species Falco cherrug. Next base: position 23,009,256 of record NC_073703.1, read on the forward strand.
TTAAGGACATTTTTGCCTTAGATTTACTTTCATAAATTTAGAAGTATTTTTACCATAAACTTAAAAAAGATATATATATATTCTATAGAGAGCTGGTGGAAAAATTCACATCAAAGACCTTAGGTTTGTCAGAAATTTTGTCAGAAAATACAACTTTTTGAAGTTTCTGATACAAGTTAATAATCACGATTGTTTTTACTACACCTATGGAAAGCAAAACCTGTATAGAAAGCTCAGCTAGTATCTATACTGTTTCCTGGTACCTCAGTGGCTGAAAAGAACAGTTCTGGAGTGCTCAAAATACAACACGTTTCACATCCCTCTCAAATGCTATTCCTCTAGGTACTTCATAGTGGGCCCCCAAACTACCTCTGAGCATTTCTGGCAATGCAGGAACTCATCAGCCAGCGCTGGATCCACACACGCGCTTCAGAACACGCTTGCAGCCTCACTCAGCTCACGTTTACCATCTGCACAGAGAACCAGAGGCATGGCCAGCTATTGTAAGCTCACAAGTGTACATAAAGAAAAAAGCCAAACTCAACTTTCTCTTGTAGCAAAAAAAAAATCATTCCTTAGCAGTGCAGAATAGCTCATGCACAGTCAGCTGGTAAATGAAGAAACACCAAAACAAGCCTATTCTGCTGCCAGTACTCCATGAAACTACTTCTGAAGATTTCACTGCCCCATGCTATTTCCTAGCATGTGCAGAGTATTTGGGGGGGGGGGGGGGGTGGAAATTCACCTTTTTATCCCCTCCCAGGTAAGGAGATAAAACCCCTGGTACAGAAAGTGAACTGAGCAGCCAGGCTGTGATGTGTTTCCATCCAGGATTAATGGCCCTGGCTCACATTATGTTCCATTCACCATCCTGACTCACAGTCTTGCATTTGTTCTCTTGACAAACAAAGTAATAATGACAGCAATAAATACAAATAAAGCTGCTTTATCTCCTTGTGCCTTCATCTTCTCGTATGTAAATTGCATATAATGATTTTCAAAACACAGGTGTGGAGCTTTGCTTCGGTCACCGGAGGAAGGGCATCAAATCCAGACAGTTTAGAAAATAAGTATCTATAACAGATTCTAGGTAATAAACAGCCTTTATCGAAGTGTAAACAAATCTGTTATGAGTAGGTGTTTCTGCACTTAACCCCAACCCTGGTGTGGAAAGGACGAGCGAGCAATAAGGGCTCTGAGAGAAGCTGGCATTAATCGAAATGCTTATTTTCTGCAGTGACACACCAAAGCCCAGATGAAAAACTCTGTGTCATGTTCTGGCTTCTAAACCAATGAGGCTGGCAGGGATTGCAGGTGTGACTGGGCACAGGTGGGTGACTGCTCTGTTCAAAACAAATTCATACCATAAAGAGCTAAAATACATTCTATTCCATTTATTATTAAAAACGCTCTTGAACAAATAGTATCTGTCTTCACAGGAACTGAAAATATTAGCAACATTTCTACAACATTACAGAAGTTGCATAATTACTACCTTTTCACTGCAGATGTACAATAGATAACAGAATAGCTTCTACAGAGTGAAAATCAATCAAATCATTGCATTATCTATACACAGAAACCAAAAATGTACTTTGAAACTTTTGCTTTTCCTTATACAGTTCTTTCTGGTGTCAAAAAGGCATCTTTGACAAAGACTAAGAACAGAATCAGTTTCACGGAGACTCAGTAAATCACTTTAATAATACACAATATATACTGCAAAGGACTATCAACTTGAATGACCATTCAATGTCTATTCTTGCATTTATTTGCAGGTAGAACTTAAATCTAAAACCAGTTTCCAAATCTGAATAAACCAAATAACCCTGAAGATCTAATTATTCTGTCCTATAGAATTCGTAAAAATGGCACAACATGAACATACTCCGCTGTCAGTTTGTGGAGGGATTTTGAGCAGAGCTCATCCTTCTCCGGCAGAGCCTGGGGAGGAATGGCTTGCGAAATACTGAATGAATAGATTATAAACTTTGGGAAAAGCAAAACAGCGAGCTGTGCCTCACTAGCATCTGAAAGTCAAACTGCAATGTCCAGGCTGGAAATTAACTCTAGCACCTGAAACCAAAGTGGAAATCGCAATAGAGATCCTTTAAATACACGATTAGCATTGGTACATTATACACCTGTAAGTTTACAGAGAGCATAAGAAAAAAACTAAAACAGCATTCCAGCTCAAAGTACTCAATGCCACTGCAAACAAACAGGAATATTTGTTGCTTCCCTCTTTCTTCCAGTAACTCCTATCACCTGCATTATTCTTTGTACCCAAAATGCTTTTTTCATTCACTACTATGTGATCTTGGCTCGTGTCCTTCATATGATGAAGGTCAGAGATGGTGAGAAAAGATTTGCTCCTGAATAAGACTATTTTGTCAGATAGAACAAGAAACGGCAGAGATTTCATTGAGATAGGTAGTCTTGACTGTCACTGTTTGAGCCTCTTCAAGTGTTCCCCCTCCATGTCATTCTCTCCAAGGCCAAATTCCATGATCAGATTAAATTTTCCATGATTCACTGTTTTTGCTGCTGAAGGACGAGATGGCGCAGAGTAGTCTCATAACATACAGTACGTAACAGGGTGACGGTACTGCAGTTTGTCTTAGGAACTGCTCTAAGCACAGCTGTTCTAAATATTTTGGATTTTAGGTGTCCAGTTTTTCCACTAAAGTCTAGTTTTTCAACAAGAAACTTTACAGGAGAAGAGAAAAATAGTTAAAAGCTTTGTTTACCACTTAAACACCTGGAGAGTTTTCAGTTATCTTTTACAATATAATCCTAGACTTGTGAACCATTTACACGTGAATACTGATTTATAAAAGCACACTTCTTATTATTTTCTACCAAGTCTGAAATAACATACAACATAAACACATTACAATTTTTGTATTTTTATTAGCCAATTGTTATTCCTTTCCGCTATGTATGACTGAACAGTTGTGGCATAGTACAGGCTGGCTGTCCCAGCCCAGATATCAAAAATTACTTTAAACAGACAAAGTAAGTGCGAGTCCTTCTGGTTTTTTTCTCTCCATGAATAATCCAGCTGGCTGAAATTGCTGGACCTCTGGGATGCATGAAGGAGACTGTGTACTAGTCTAAAAAAAAATAAAAGGAGGAAAAAACACTAATCCTACAGTTTAAAGCTAATATATGAATGAAACCTCCTCTCTCTTCACTATCTGACCTGCAAATATCCTGGTGACTGCAAGAATGGAATTTGGGAATGTAAATGAATCCTGATGTTTATGGAAGAACAACTCCCGGAGCCGGATAAAATGCAAAAGAACCACGGTCACCTTTCAGACAGGTAAGCAGGTGGGCTGTGGAATGGCCCTGCCACACGACCTGAGCAACTCTAAGTGGTATTCCACAGATGTGATGCCAAAACGGCACAGAGTAACTGCTCAGAGATGAATTTTGTCTTTAAGCAGCAAAGGTATTTATTTCGTGCAACGTTAGGGAGCTAGCCGGTTTGCACCGGACAAACTAACTCCAAAGATTTCAGTGAAAAGTTAGGTATTTTACACAGTTTTCATGAGAGGTTACAACATCTTTACATGCATACTCATTTGATTTTGACACCTAATCATTCCGTTCACAATAGGTGGGATCTAGGTGGAGCAGACCTTTCAATTTTCTTTGCTCAACGATTTCCTGACTTGATGGTCTCCTTATCTCCTTCAGGTGCCCACCTTTTCTTTTCTAATTATTCAGAGTACATTCCTTTCTAAACACAAACAGAGCATCACCCAGAGCATCCTCATCCTGACTAACCCACCCAAACTCATCCTGACTAATCTTTTTATTTTAAGACCTTGTTCTGTTTCAGATGTGCCCTGGGAAGCAGGAGCAAAAGCAGTAATTTAACTTCTGCTGGAAAGTGATTCAGATTTAACTCGCAAAACAGAATCTTGATTATATGCCAGTTCCTGCAAAACATCACTCTGCTCTAATGATGAGAGAAGGTATTCTGGCCTTTGCTGGAGGTGTTTCTGCCTGACAGTCATCATCCCAGATTCCACTGCCATGATGCCATCACATTCTGCTGACAACACAAAGACATCATTCCTCCTCTCACCTACTATTTTTTAGTTTTCTTCAAGATGGCTGTGGCCCCAAAAGCTTAACTTCTTTTTAGTAAAAGGTAGAGTTGAGTACACACAGGTTGGAGTCTGAGAGCTTGGCATCTGTGTCAAGCTTCCCCTTGTGCCAATGAACAGATTAAAGAGAAGCAGAGAACTGGATTTCAAGTGAACCTGAAGTATCAGCCAGAAGACATACATAGCGATTCTTAAAAAAAAAAAAAAATAGAAACCAGCTTGCTGTTGCTTGCCTTACCACAGCTAGGGAAGAGAAGGGTTTTCTGCTCTATTACCACTTTTCCACCACAAACATGTAACTTTAAACTCTCAGACAGAAAAGACTGAATGAGTAGTGGAAATATTTTTAAATGAGCCAAACCACACACAAATATTTCAGTTAATGGAAACTTGTTGGAGGAAAAAGGAACATTTATGAATTGCAATAAAATATACTGCTCTTCACATCAATAAACTACTACCACTGCGGGTCAGAGATATCCTCCAAAGAATGCCTCTAGAAGCTGACACAGAGGGAGTGGTACATCAGGATGAGTACAAAATAAGCTTCATAACAATACTGACGCTTCTGAAACTGATTACGAGGCACCCAAATAGAAGCATGTGGAGGGTGCGATCAGGAGGAAACATCACTACAGAAACGTTGCCCAGGCATGCAGAAATGGAAAGTCAACACTCAGTTGGAAATGAAATTGGTGAGTGATATGAATAGCCACAAGAAGGGCTTCTACAGGTACGCTGGCAGCCAAAAGGAGAGCCAGGGATCTCATGGGCAACTTACTGATGTAAGACATGGAAGGGTTGACGTACTCAATGCCTTCTTCACCTCAGTCTTTACTGACAAGATCAGCTTCCTGGGTTTCTGTGCTTAGTGGCAGGTGAGAAGTTTGACCTACAACATTAGAGGAAGATTGAGGTAGGGACCGCTTAGGCAAACTGGACACATACAAAAATGTCGATGGGCCCAGATGGGACACTTCAGTATACCCTGAGGGACCAGGCCAGAGTCATTGCTGCTCTCCATAGTCTTTGAAAAAGCATGGCAATATGGCAAGTCCCCATGATAGGAAAAATGCAAATGTCACACCTGTCTTCAAAAAGGGGAAGAAAAGAGGATTCAAATAACAAAAGGCCAGGCTCCCCACAGTCTATGGAAAGGCAAACTCTCCAACAAACAGAACAAACTCTCCTAGAAATCATGTTGAGCTATATAATGGTGACTGAGACCAGCCAGAATGGCCAGACTTGATTCAGCCTTGGTAAATCCAACCCAACTGCCTTCCGTGATGAAATGACTGGCTCCAAGATGGGGAGAGCAGTGGCATGTTGTTTACTTCACCTTTAAGAAGCTCTTTAACAAGGTCTCCCCTGGCATTTTTGCAAGGTTTAGACCGGATGGAGTTGGAGTTACAGGTGGATAAAAAATTGGCAGGACAATTAGTCTTCAAGAACAGTGGTCAACATTTCTAAGTCCAGCTTGCAGTCAATTACAAGTGACATTCCTCAGGGGTTAGTCCTGAGAACGACACTGTTTAATGACAGCATTATTGTCTTGGACAACAGAATGCACCCTCACCAGCTTCAAAGAGGACACCAAACTTGGGGAATCAGCCAACACACCAAAAGGCAGGGCTGCTGTTCAGATGGACATTGGCAAACTGGAAGAATGGGCTGACATACACCTCCAAGCTCGACAAGGGTGAATGTAAGTCTTGCACTTGGCATAGGACTAACCCCCTGCAACAGCACAGACTGGATGCCAGCTGGCTCAGCAGAAACTCCCCTGTGGTTCCCGGTGGACAAGATGAATGCAAGTCAGTGGAGATAAAGGTTAACTACAACCCGGGCTGCATTAGCGAGATTATAGCCGGCAGATCAAGGAAAGTGATTGTTTCTGCATACTGAGTACTCATGAGGGTACACCTGCAGCAGTGTGCAGCTTTGGAAGCCCCAGTACAAGACAGATCCTGACAAATCAAAGCAAGCCCAGACAAGGAACTCCCAGATGGTCAGGGACCTGGAGTGTACCATGTATGAGAAGTCCCTAAAGGAGCCAGGTTTCTTCAATCTGGAGAAAATAAAGACTGAATCTAACTGCAGTCTGCCACAGGCTGAGCGGGGTGCTATAATGAAACCAGATTCTTCTCAGAGGCACACAGCAGAAGAACAAGAAACAAAGGACATGAGCTGCAGCCATGAAAACTCTTGCTGGATAAAGAAAAATAATTTCACAATGCAGGTGACAGCCTAAGAAGAGGGACTGAGAGGCTGTGGAATCTCCATCCTTGGAAGTTTTCAAAACTCAGGTGAGCCCTCCTATGAGCAGAAAGCTGGACTAATTGGCCTCCAGTGGTCTTCTCCAACATAAATTATTTTGCGATTCCATCAGTATAAAACCAGCATGAATTAGTTCTCTTTAACCTTACCCCTGTTTTAAGCCAATATAATGTTTGCTGCCAACAGTAAGGTTACTCTGGATTTGAATATACATTAGAAGAACCAAATTGTGGCCTGCTTCCAGAGGAATGAGCCTCTATACATCTGTAGGAAAGAATGGGGAAAAAATTCCAGAACAATCTGTGGTCCTCATTAGACAAATTTACTCCTGAGGTTGCAGAACATATCAATTATAAAGAGAGAAAGACAGTTCTGCACAACTAGAAAACATCAGAATCTCCTCCTCCTCTCTTGATATACAAAGCAGACCCACCACAACTAGACACTGAGCTTCCTTCTCCCAAAAGATTTTTTGGGAGAAGTTTTTGACACAGTCCTCACTTTAGCAGTCAGCATCTGCATAGCTGTGTGATATTTCCAAGTCAAACACTGCTTCTCATTTAAATGGATAACAAGTAATGCCACAGATTCTTGAAGCCAAATAAAAGACAAAGGCTAACTTAAATTGTAGGCTTCTGATTCATCAACTTAGAAACATATCTAAATACAAACAAAGGAACTGCTTAATTAAAATGGATGGGGGGTGAGTTGTGTTTGTACAAAAATTATGATGGAACAGCTGGAATGGCTTCTGCCCTCAGCTGTTCACCTCACCTTTCTTCCAGAGGCTGTGGGCACTGCAGGAGTGGCTGTAGGCATGTGGGGTCCCTCCTGAGCACTGTGGCTCGCAGCCTCTCTGAACTGTGGCCAGCAGCAACCTCTGGGAGAAAAGCCGAGCAGACAGCTGACAGCAGGAACCAGCGTCCCAGATAAATTCTTAGAAAAATAGGTCAGAGCCTTCACCAGCACACAAGCAGAACCACAGTCTCAGCAATAATCTACGTATACAATGTATGTCTCAAATAGTTCAATAAAATACCCTGAAAATTGGAAAACAGAAGTTAATTATCTTATCCATCCAAATGTATTTTCTGCTTATTGAAAAACAAAAAGCAATGGCTACCAGTTCAATTCTTGGAAAGAAACCCATTCTGTACCAAATAACTGCCTTTTTAAAAATAAATATATATGCATACAGGTATACATTTAGACACATGTATGAAGTCTGCATGTGAGATTCCTACATAGATCTGCTTTTTTCTTAAAAAACACTTGCAGTTATTGCTCTAATTGTCTCATAGAACAAATATTCCCTGTTTAAATGAGCAAATTTAGACACCAGTGGCAGCCTCACCAAGGCAACAGGGAGCTCCTTCAGGGCTGCAAACCTCCCAAAGAACCTCAGAAAGTTCTGCTAGTAAGCCTCCTTTAAGCCACACAGTAGCACAACTAGGTTAACTTACCCCCGCAATCGGTTTAAAATGACAGTAGCATGCATTGCTACAATACAACCAAGAACTGACCACAGTACAGATATTCCTTTACAGCCCCAGTCATTACACAGTACGCCAAAACCTCAATAGCTGACAGCCGGTAAGTAGGCTGCGATGCCAAAGGTAACACAAGAATGGATATGATTTTCCATGGGATCAGGCTTTTTTTTACTTCTATCTACTAATTGTCTACAAAACCCAAGAGAAACGATTAAATTTATGCAAGTTTACAGAAAGCTCCTGAAAACTTTTCAGTGCCCTTATTTACTTCAGTTCGACTTCATTTTTTGCTGCCTCTCCTTATACCAGCCCTGAAAAATTGTCAGTCATAGTTTGATAGAACAGACACAAAAATTACATTAAAAAAATTCTGAAGAGAGCTTAAATTTCCAAGGATCATTTTTTACATACTTACCTGTTGGCTCTATGCCTTCATCTTGGGTCACCTCCAGATGAGGAAGCCAGTCTCTGCAGACAGTCTGTGCATCTGGAAAGGTTCTAAAACAAAATATACCTATTAAAAAGTTATCCAGGAGTGCCAGTAGGGTCCACTACAACCAACATACAATGTATCCAAGGGAAAAGGAAAACACAACTTGCAAGCACTTAGAAATACAAAGAAGAAAAAACAGAAAGCTCAGAGCAACAAAACCCATTTTGCCTCTTTGTTGCAAACTCCTCCACAATCAGGTTAAACATGGATATGTCTGCACTCTAAGGATGGCATTCCTCTTTCATACAGTGGACTTTTGGTTTCAACATCGCGGAATATACCAGATGGAGACACTAATTTTGAATCTCAACAGAGAGGCCATGAACCATGCAAGGATGAAGAATGAATTATCCATCTTAGCCTTGATCGTACTGCCACTAATATCACAATGCCTTGTCACTGTTGATACTGTTGAAGCTCTGAGGTTAGGATTTTTTTTTGTTTTGTTTGTGCTTTTTATTTTTTTAAGGCTAGGAACAGAAAGAGATTTAGTTCCTAATAACAGAGTGTCTCAAAACATCACCAAAGCACCAAATTATCATTATCACATGGATAAAATTAACCTTTCTTGGCTTTAAATTAACCAATGTTTAAAGCACAGATTAACAGCAATTCCAGACCAGAAAATCTGTAAAGTAACAGACTGCAACAGATTATATGAGCAAAACTTCTAAACAATAAGTAAGCATTTAGAAATGACTAAATGCATAAAGCAATGCACTGCAGATTATTAATGAATAGCAGCATGCAGATTTTCTAGTTTAGCTGACTTCAGGAGAGCAAGGGGTGGGAACCAGCAGCCTTCAGGGGCCATGAACAAGTTCGGATTGCCTTCATTCCTTCTTAACAGGTACAGCAGAAGAGTCCTGAGTGCAGCTCAGGAAGTCCTTACCCTCCACAGTGGAATAAATTAACTCAAAATGTAAGTCCAAGCAATGCCCTTCCCACCTTTCAAATAAATAATAAAGAACTTCAAAAGCAGGGTTTTTAGACAGCGGTGTCGGGGAGCACACAGTAGGACCAAACAATACATCAGATATTATTTCCTATCTCATATTCACAACTAGATTTTGTAGAATACCTGTATGTGGGACACTCCTAGAATTTTACTGTTATTCACAACGAAATCATACTCCAAGAAAGCCTTAACCAAGCTGGCTCCCTTTCACAAGAGTTTAGCAGATCTGGTAACTATTCACCCATCGGCAGTGACAACCACAGTCCATCTGCCCCCTTGCCACTACCACGCAGCAGATCTCCGTGTCCCCGAGCAGAGGAGCCGGTCACAAAAGCAACTGCAGGAGAACGAGGAGCCATCGCCCACCTTGCCTGCGAGGACCTTCCTCTCTCGTTAACGGCGTCACAGGACACAACATGGCAGCGCCTGCCCGGTAAGCAGTAGTCAGGCACTGGAAACAGTCACGGGCTTGGAGAAGGTGGATGTTGTTGAGGAACTGAGTAATTTAAATATAGAAGGGATTATATTGCATGTTGAAATATAAACCTGTGTTTGATGTATGGGAAAATGGTGACTTCATGAAGTGGGATTGCAAGGACAGACTGACAGACCAGGAAGACTTATTTGGGAATAAAAATAGACCATATAAATAACTGAAAAACATGTGTTTGGCTTACATCTCAAAACACTTGACAGTTCTTGAATTTTTTTCCTATTTTAAAGAAAAACTACATTTGATATTTAAAAATCCAGTGCAATCTTTTCCTTTAAGTATCTTTTGAATACTAAAGCTTTTCAAATTTTTATTCTTTTACAAAGCAAATAAAACCAAGTCTTAGCCAAAAGATAACCAAACATTACTCTTGGCAAAAACGAATAGCAAAAAAGCCCTCAGAAGAAAACAATCTCATTAGCAATATATCAGAAAAGCCTCCTTTGAGGCTGCTCCAAAAACTTTTAATGATCATCATTAATGACTTTTCCCGGATAAAAATCTCTTTAGCTTGCTTTATTCTCATCCCACTGTTATAGGATACTCGTTCAGTTTAAATTATGTTCCCTTAATAGAAAAATAATCAGCCTACAAGTCTGAACTTCTGGACTTGCTCTGGTAATGCTTCAACATGCAACCATTGTATGAGGAGCTCTACGCACCTAATATCTCAGGAGTGTTGATGCCACACGCAAAGCAGTTGATACCTGCCTCTATGGATCAAGTAGCCAATTTGAAAGTTGGATTTTTTTGCCCTGAAAATACAATTAAGAAATTTCCTCTTCCACCAACAATTTATATGCACATTCAGAACCAACCTTTCCGAATGAAAAATCATGTTTTTAATGTTGTTACTTTTAGCTTCTGTTAGGAGTCATTCCTCTAAAAAAGAAGTAAAGATCCAAGAACGGTTACATTATCTAGAATTGTTCAAGTAAGACTGAATCAAGAAGAATTCAGTGGGACTGCCTGATCAGGAGCTTACCAAGCATACTGCAGCAAGGAGAAAACACTGCAGAACTACAATTTGGTGGTGAGATGCCCCAGCAAAACCAAAATGCTTTGGAAATCTGAACTTTGGCTGTTAAATTTGTTGATAAGGCTGCAATTCTGCATAAATTATTTAACGTTATTGGTGCAAGGACAGCATGTTCCAAAATCCAACTACCAGTTTAAAACTGGGTTTTCTACATCCAATTTCTGAGTTAAGTGAAAAAAGTTTATGATTCCAAAAGGTAATCCATAATATGTAAAAACCTCTACAAAGCACACACAGAGGATTTAACAGTAGAGGTCACTTTAGCAAGCCAATTAAAACAACCTGAGTGCACGTAGCACAACGTTGACCAGCTACAACTAAACAAAGCATACTTCTGTATAACTCCATTAGCAGGAGTGGGTTTGGAATGACAGTATTTCCTGATACAATTTGGGATTTAATTTCAAGCTACTATTCTATCCTTGGATCGATGGCCTCACCTGCTGCCTGCATTCAATGCACACAGACCCCCACCCCACCCCACCCCACCGGAGGGACAGCATGCTTAGGCCAACTGCCTTATCCAGAGGTTTGAGGCAAACCCTAATGGAGCACAACATGAGTCCAGCGACCCCCACTCCTCTGTGCCAGTCAGATGTTACAGCATGCTGAGGCTGCTCTCACCCATCAGGCCAACAACCTGAAACAAAAGAATTTGAATATTCTCTATATTGGATTAACAAAGGGAAGGTTTCCTTTCCTTCCTTGTTTCCAAGATTGTAGTGAGCTCTAGTGAGATTAATCTTTGCAAACCAGTGGCAGTAACGCATGTGCAACTGGTATTATAATAGTAAAATAGTGACTGATGTAACTGACAGTCCTTGCTCCTGGTGATGAACCACCAGAAGCAAAGCATCCAATCTGAACTTGCTAGCACAGAAATTTCTTTATTTTCTTTCTTTAACTAAGTGTATTGAAATTGAAAATATTTTTTTTAACTAAGTGTATTGGGTGGAAACCAATGAATACAGTACAACTTCTTATCGTAACTACAGAAACAAAATGTAACAGCTAAATCTCTCCACTTTTATCACTATGAAATGGTAGTGCTTTTTTGCTGAAGTTAAACATTACAAAAGCTGTTTTTTCTGTTACCATCATGATACGAGTGTCTGACTAACAGCACTACTTGCTGTGATACTAATGTCCGTAATTTTTTAGTTTTAAGGGACTTTGGAATTGGCCTTTTCCTTCCATAGGCTCTATGCTTCCTTCTCCGGTAACGCATATTCTAGGCCAAATATAGTCAGATATCTGCTGTCCCCTAAATTCTCTCCTCTTAGTAAAATCTTGTGAAAATACAAAGAATAAAACTGACAAGAATCTATGAAGCCAGTGTTTAATATGATAATGTACCGATGATTTCTACGGAGAATGTGTTTTACAGAAAAACTCACAGAATACAGATTGTCCTGTATAATTAGGTTAGAATATTTTCTCTCAAATTTAAAAACTATGAACTTTATGTCGTAGGGTTCATTATATTTTGGCCTCAGTTCTGCAGAGTGATTTCTAAGATCACAAGTTGCACCAATAGAATATGAACACTGTTCATGAGATTTAAGGGGAAGCTATTCATTAAACAGATCATGTATAGCAGCAAATAAAAAAAGATAAATGTTCTTTTTTTTGTATTACTGTTTCTTATCACTAGCACTCAACTCATGTAGCTTTGTCAATGTTAGTTTTCACCAGTTGCCTCTCTACAGGGTTTATTAGAATTTTAGAAAATAAACTAGTTTTATGTATGGGAAATGTTCACTGTTGAAGATACTGTATTCATAATATGTATTATCAGATAAATTGAGATTAATATGATGCCTAATTTTAGAAGAACAATACATTCAAGGTGCAAAACCATAGGGCTATACTCAACCATGTTACTGCAGTTTGTGTCTGCTTAACTTCCAGAGCTTTATTATAAACTATTGCATGATTTTTGTTCTTTCATTACTTAAAAATAAATTATCCTGCAGATTTTCTACAACAAAGAACGTAGCCGTTAATGAGGAAATGCTCAGTTACAGTGTCTGCTGAGTACATACAATTTCTGTCACTTACATGCTTTTTCCAAAAAGCACTCCATTCATCCTCTCCCAGGAATCTCTCATAGCACTGCTTCCCAGCTCATGGCTCGCAGGAAGGCTCACTTGTGTTTGTCCATACTGTGATGATCCAAAGCAGGGCAGCTCCTTCATCTGCTTCACTATTCCTCTGAGCATATCACTTACAAGCTCCCTCAACAGGCTACTTTCAAGTGGCAGTAAGCACGTTACTACCTATTTCTTACAACACAGTCTCCACCTTATAATTAAACTCCTTTCTCTGCCTGCCTTGCCCAAAGAAATGCTTTGTAGCGGGCAGGTGTTTATCTTAGGGAGCAAGGTGTACAAATCCCCATTTGCACAAGTGCTTTTTTCTCAAACACTTCTGTTGAATTGGCTTTCCCAACTATTAAATATTAATCCTATTTAATATACAAAAAATAGGCCAAACTGGAAAATATAGATTTTTTCCAAGGCAGGACTTTTTCATAAACTTTGTTTTAATCTCTCACTGCTGGCTTCTCCTGAGAATGACTTGGTGAATTTCATCTCTAAACTCCCTACAGCTTGGCTGTTTCATTATTTAAGTAATTCATAATAAAGCAGACCAAAAAAGACTCCTTCCTCCAATCAGTGTGCATCTTTTGCTGCTTCATTCTTTGTGACAAGCGTCCTAAATATATATCTCTGTCCTAACAATGGGAAATTATGGGGTTTTCCTAAGTTTTTGTTACATGATCTCCAGTACAACTCACCTATATACATTCCACCAGCCTTAATCTACTTTAGAGCTGCTTTTGGTAGTATGTTTTGGGGTTACATCTGCACATTCCAAAGTACTTTTCATTGGGTGTTAGGCATTTTCAACAGCTCACTGGGGCATTTGAATTAAAGATGGAATCATTAAGTAATCATCTGACAATTCTTCTGGCAGCAAAAAGCAATGGCTTAAATTACTTATGGGTACCTCTGAAAACTGTAATGATTCTGGCACTTTGCCTAGAAACTTCAGAAACTCAGCATCTTCATCTGGATCCCATTCAATCATGAGTAATCCTTTCCCGATTCCCCAGGCATCCTGCAAGTGCTGAATGCAATATTTTGAAACAGCTCTGGGGAGAGGTTGTAGGAGGGAGCGCAAGACAATTTAGTATCACAGATCTGTCCTAAAGCTCTAGACAAAGACAGTAAAATCACTCTGACTTAAATCAACATAGCAACACAGTACCACAGCTTTGATAGCTCAGCAGCTAAATAGACACCTGCCACCAGCACATAAAAACCAACTATCAAATACTGCACCTCCGGACTCTGAGAAGCTGTGACATGTTACTCCAGACATTTTGATGATGTTTTCTTCTTTTCTACAGCATAAGGAAAAAACCCCATAGTAATGACACACAACACTAGGTTCTTTAAACCCTAATTTGGTATTACAGGTAAAATTCTTCCTATATTAAGGAGCAAAGCAAAGAGTCACAAGAAGTCCTTACGGTCCCTTATAGGGACATTGCTGTCTATTATGACTGGTTGTCTTATTTACTAATTACTCCTCTATTCAAATTAGGGCAATATTATAACACACTCCTTATTAGTTCTATTTCAAAATTCCCTTTGTCCTCGAAGAACAGGTTAGATGTAGGTTTTAATTGGTTTTCATGCCCTCGTGAGACTTAAAAAGGGGGCCACATACCAGCCCAGATATGTTCCTACTCTTGCAAAAAGGGCCAGCTGATTTGACAAGCAGTTTGCTTTTCAGCGCACAAGAAACTAGTCTTTCTCAAATTTCATATAACATCTTCCCACACAAAGTTATATTTAAAAGCAAGACAAATGCTTAATAAAGAACAAAGTACTAAGGATAAATGTAACAGCTGAGACCTATTTAGCCATATAACATAGTTGGCACACACCTTCCAGTAAAACCTCTCTCTTTACTTGCAAAAAATAAAGTTGTTGGTTTTTTTCTTTTGTTAGGTTTAAATAGCCTCAAAAATCAGGCCATGTATTTTGGTGAGCAGACCAGTTTTACAGATAGCTGAGAACTATGTGGGTGAATGGGGAGGAATGAACTATGTGCTGGGTTAACGATTGGACTTGGTGACCTTAAAGGTCTTTTCCAACCTAAATGATTCTATGAAGCTCTGTATTCAGCCTTGCCTCCCACAAAGGCTCTATTGAGCACTTGAGACTGTGCTACAACCCTTCACTGACCTTGGTGTAGATTTTCTGTGTTCTTCCCTGCACAGCAAAGAGCCAGACCTGAAGCTGAAATCTTCGAGTAGCTGCCTCTCTATGGCTGTGTGCAGGGAGTGCAGCAAAGTCAGGTCACACTGCACTCATTATTTCATCTCTTCCTCATTTTTTAGGCCACACTGATTGAATTTCAGCCCTATAAAAAGTCTTTTCTTCCTCTTTCTATTTTGCTAGGATTATATTTTCTTTGTCTAGTCCTTTCTACTTGGAATCCTACTTGCAGCACACAAAAAAGGCACATAGTTTGTTACCTAACTTCAAACCACACCAGGTAAACACTATTTAACAGGACAACATGCACTGACTTCTTCAAAAAAACTAACAAAGAAGCATTTATGTCAAGAACTTTGAATGCATCAAAAGTATTTGGAGTTCTAGAGCCTGTGATATTCTTTCACTAGAAATTCAGAAACAAACCAAATACTAAACATGTTTCTAATACAGGAAGCTTAATTCTCCTTTTGCAGTGGGTGCAAACCACTATATGTATTTTTTAATATCTCTTTTAGCTTTTTTTTTAAATAAAGAAAACATGGAAACTTTTTTTTCTTTCTTTTTTTTTTTTCCTTAAGCATGTCACAAATAGAAGTATGCATGGACTAAAACAGAGGCATTATTACTAATGTAGCAAAAACCTAACTTTCATGAGTCAGTGTGTACATATACCTATACCCATCAATAGTCAAATACTGCTTCATGATCTGTGGACAGATTTAAAAAAAAATACAATTCTAGTATTAACTGCATTAGGACTCCACGAACAATAACAAAACATTCAAGATTTCTTAAACTTTTTTCTTTTCTAAAAATTTTAAGTCTACAGTTTGCTCCTAATGACGCTTATCCAGGATTACAAAGCCCAGAACAGAAGAAACCATTATGATAAAAATGATCCCAACCTACCATTTACCTGAAAGTGTTGAGCAAATCTTCAAGTCACATAACATCTAAGCTGTTATCTAAACAAATGTGAAGTTATATTTAACTTAAGAGAAACGTTAACCTGATACAGTAGCTCCGCCTCTGGGAATGGGTAATTATTACTCAGCAATACTGACAAACTTAGATTAATTAGAAGTGAAAATATTTCCTATGAGATGTGGTGTTGTATTCTTAAAACAGGTACTTCCAAAAACTCTAGAGATGGGGACCTTTCTTTAACAGAAGATGCCATTCCAACGACAGAGTAACAGGGAAAAGCTAATATTTTTCCCTTTCATGCTGCCTAGGACAGCAAGAAAACAGCAGCCAGGAGGGTTATCTTACCTGTAAAAAAGGTAATATAAACCCTAAACCAAACTCTTCTAAAATTCAGTTCCCCACTCCCCTCTCTAAGATATGGATTACCTGGTTAAGTTCTGTTACCTTTGATGGGAAGAAGATGCTCAATCACAAAGGCCAATTATTATCTAAGGATTATTCCCCCAAATTCAGAAGGGAAGAGAGACCTACTTCCACAGCTGCAGCTAGGGCATTCTGGAAGGTCCATTCAAAGTCGATTCTGTGTTGTAGGACATACAGAGTTACCGCTACTGAACTTCTAGAGTCTTAGTGCAGCTCTTACCATCAGAGACACAGGCAGCGATGGCACAGGAACATCAACTGGCTTAGTGTTTTCTTGACTGTCTGAACTTTGCTATTTTCTAGTATTTGAGAACGCCTGTAATCTCACTGCATGGTTGAAAATCCATTAATCATTTAACAGACCGAAGCATAAGAGCCTAGTAGCTTACCAGTATTTTCAGCTAGCCTTCCATATTTTTGCTAAGCTATGAGTTGCTGACTCACAGATGCTAAACATACCTCTTGTCAGAACTGCTACACATGAACCGCTGAGCCCAATTCTTGGCTAAGAGCCTCTGTGCTACCAAACGAATACTATACAACTAGATCTATGCAAACAGGATACAAGCAACATCGTCCATACGGAACTACTGTTAGGTCTAATGACAACCTAGAAGTTAGCATAGGAGAATAAATCCATTTAGAACCTTCAGTACAATTTTCTCTCATTCTAGCCTGAAAAGATACACCTTAGTCTGCACTGGATAGCAGAGACATCATTAGGTAGACAAGGTTCTTGTGGATCTGTGTGGTAGTAGAAGACAAACTTCTGTTGTGAAAAATATCAATTTGTTAAAATAAATACTCAAGCTACTTTACCCATTTTCAGAGCTTTCTGAAATATTCATTGCATTTTCATCTTGTGATTTTTTCGTAAGAGTCTCTCCACTGCTAGGCATGCTGACAAACCCGCTAAAGCTGGTCACAAAAATGCTGAAGGACTGTGTGGGTCAGGCAAAAATAAGCTACTTGGACAACTGAAGAAACCAACAGTAACCGGTTATTTGTTAAAAAAACCCAACACGTAACACAAGAGGAGGAGACTACAGCTACAAAAGCTATTTCTTTCCGATTTTAACATGCTTGAAATGTCGCAGTGCCTGTGAGCTGCTTACTGTTAAACTTTCCTTTTAATTCAGTTTTCTTTAATTATCCATGAGAAGAATTTTAATGAGTCTACAATGCTTTAAGATGCAAATCTTCTCTTTTGCCAAGATTTTGAACGAATTTGTTCACAGAAGTTCAAGCAATTCTAATTTCATTAACTTTAGTTTCAAAAAAGCGCATTCAATGAAGTTATTTCCTTAAACAAAACACAGATTAATTGCATTAGGAAATGCCTTCAAGCCGGTTATACCTATGAAACCCAGCGCTGCAACAGCCAGGCAGTTCCTGCAGCATCGCAACTACACCAGCACTTCATCAGCTTCACCCAACCAAGCCTGTCATATCCTGTAGAAGTTCCTACACCTGACTAAACAAATAACTTTCCAGGACATAAGAAAGCCTAGTTTAGCTACCTTGGCTACCTACTAAACAAAAAAGATCCAGAGAATGGCTCAAGCCACGCACTGTGAGCACCTTCCCTGGGAGGGTTTTGCTCCGTGCTAACTGGCATTTCCCTAAGCCAGGGGCTAACCCGGGCCAGGGGCTGTTCCTGGGAGACGATGTTGATGACCACCCTGTCTGGAGGAGGGAGAGAGGGATGTAAGCTGTGCCACGCCGCTGGCATTCAGAGCCAGAGAACACAATCTAGAATGTTTTATTTAGTGGTACAAAGACAGCCACAGCCATTAGGAAAATGTGAGACAAGTCAACATCTAACTTTACAGAAAGATGTGGATTTTATTCCAGAGCATCTTGCACCATATCGAAACACCTAATTGTAGATAACACAATTTGAAATGAAAAGAGAGCAAGCTTCACAGTGGGATTCTGAGGAGTCTATTCTCACACCAGAAACTTGCTTTGAAAATACCTGAACACAGAACAGGGGATATTTCAATAGTAAACAAGTGGAAATAGTAAACATATTTGTCAGGATTGATTTAGTTCCTTCATTTTGGGATAATCCTCTAAATTCCAACTTTGTTCCAATGATTCTTTGCAGAAAGCCACTAGATATCTTCCCTAGGCTTGCAACTAGTTTTCCAGAAATATCATAAAGATGAAAAGAATTAAACTCTGCTGCAAGAAATCTTACTAGTGCTTTTTTTTTTCTGGTCATCTAAAATCTTTTACATGCTATGTTATATGAAAGAATACAATCAGGCAACCACTAATTACCTTGTTGAGCTGCATCTTGGGTGTTGAGTGGCTAGGTAACAGGCTGGTCTCATGGATGGAAAACAGCTTGTTAATTCTCTAAAACCTGTACTTTCAGCAAATAAATAGAAAACCTCAAACATACATCTCTTCTATAAATACAGTTTAGAAAGGATTTTTTTATATATCAACTTCCTTAAATTGACAGTTAGAAAATTATTTTGACGCAATTGAGGATCCTCGCCTCAATCACTCGCCTAGTAACAAAAGTGGCTGCAGGGCAGCCAGGCTGTGAAGCAAGGGGGATGTATCTGGGGGGACTGGTAGAGAAGAGTTGCTTTTGGACTGTGTATTGTTTGACTATAATAGGAAACTCACATAACTGAGATAATTGCAGGAATCTTACCATGTGTCAGCTACAAATATTCCTGTCATTTTAACAATAGGCTTACGAATATCATGCTGTAAGAAACAGCTCTACATGGAATTTGCCTTTGTAGTTGTGGTCCAACATTTCTAGGGACTCTTCAAATTTCAAGTAATAAATCTTAACAAATGAGGCTGGAAATTTACGTAGGGTTCAGTAAGGAATGACCTTCACCTTCAAATGATTTTTACATGCTGCAGATCACATGATGCTGTATTGTCCTTTTCCTTATGCCTGTATTTACCTGCATGCAACTTGAACAAGACTGCACAAGATTCAGCCTGAATCTTTGCAGCGGGATGAGCTGCTTTTTCCAGCTACAGGTTAAGATTTCTGGACATTGACAGGCTCACAAAGCTATTAAGGAAAGTAAGAGGCAACTAAAGCGCACATGCTGCTCATGTCCTTTGCTCTACAGTTATGATTGGTATCCTTCAGGATTTAGTGACTGATACTGAAGAGCTGAAGACACTGTCACTACAAACTCGCGCTGTCACAAGATCCAACACAGAAATATTACAGAGGCCAAAACAAAGCCACGTTGTTACTAAGGTCAGTAACCAACTGAACTGTGATGCATAGCCAGCCTCGGCGTGGCTGTGGTGCATGGCACCCTTCGTGCCGGGGACAGAACCTTTCAGGTTCAATTCAGAACGCCACTATGGCAATAGACCACTGCCTGTAGCTGTGTACTCCCCCATCTCTTTACTTGCAAGGGAAGAATGTTTGTATTTCACAAAAAAACTTGTATTTATTTAAAACAAATGGAGGAGTATACTAATTCTGGATGCTCCTTTCTGTTCATCCCAATTAGTTTAGAGCAGGTTGTTGATTCATGTAATAAAATAACATGTGATTGGCCACCTTTTTTTGTTGTTTTGTTTTGTTTTAAATCACATAACTGGTTACAAACATCTTGGTGTAAAACAATGCTTTTTGGTACAAGCATAACATTGAACTGGTAGTCCTATTATTATTCCAGACCTCCAGCACCAAGTCTAAAACAAAAAAACAACTCACCCCACAACTACCACCAGCAAAGCATCTAATAAATTTTACAGTTTCTATTTCAAAGGCTCTGTTACATGGCACCCATGTACTTTAAATTAATTACTTTAAAATAAATTACTTTAAAGTGCAATAAATTGGAACAAATGTTACATGGCATGTAATCTTTTCTTCATTATTTCAAATCAGTCTTCTTAAAGCCTGGTAGTTTTTTGGCTTGCTACTAATTGCAGCCCTCCGTCAGCTGTGCTTCTGAATGGCTGCTAACTGCATTCGCTGTGACTATATATACACACACAATACATTCATATTCCTCCCCCCCTCCCCGTTTCTCATAATTAAAGATTTAATTTTGGCCTGTAAACCATTTTAGCTAAAATAAAAACATGATCGATTCCACAGTGACTCTTAAACAAGAGTAGGTTTCAGGGTTTAAGCGAAATTCTAAATCCAAACATTACTATTGCTAAGCTGCCATTAAGCCTTGGCAACAAATAAGTCTCAAAGCATACCTTAAAGGTCAGGAAATTTACACTAGCTTGGGCCAAGGAGCAGATTCCATAATGAAAAGCCCCAGGCGAGCAACAGCTCACATACACTTTTAATACTAATTCATTTCTAATGAAGGAATTCAGATTAGAAAAAGGGTAACTTTTACACCCTAACTGTGGCTCCCCATACTTGCAGAACTGAAGAGAATTTATCCATACTCAAATCAGCATCTCCATCAGGTGAAGCAGTTATCCCACACAATGCTTTGCTATCCACAAGCATAAACAGCTGCATGATTTCATGAAATTTCCAGTAGTGATCTCTCTGTAAAAACGTTTTCTCTCATTGACCATGCCACAGCAAGATGAAATTTCATGCTGCTTTCTGCTTTCTAGGGAAATGTTTCACAGTAACATAGTGGAAAAACACAGACTGGTTTGTGCAAAGTTTCTGGAATCTGAGTGGCAATAACAAAAGCACCTTAGATTTGACTCTAACCACCAGTTCGGACGGATTAAGAAAGACAATCATAAGCAAGTGGGAAAAAAACCAGAGCAGCTGCAAATACACATCTGGAGAAAGAAGCAGCAGTTTCTGAGCAAGTGGAGAGCGGCAGAACATCCTGTCAGGTCAAGACAACAGTTTGTCTGAGGACAGGCACATCTAGAAACAGTTTTGCTGCTTCTTTCTGAGGAAAAGATCAGTTTAGACTCAAAGGAAGTAGCTTGCATTTTCATGTTTACCTGTAGGTGTTCATTTATCCCATCATATTTGCAGTCACATTTTCTGCAGGTCCCAAACACAGAGATGCCCAGCTATTAACCAACCAAAACTACCATGAACACAGGTCTCTCTTACTCCTTCTCTATTACTAGCAATAAAAATTAATTACTACAGATAGTTGCATTTTAATTAAGACTTGCCTCAGAAAACTATTCTAAAGGTCCTAGTCACTGACTGTACATTGCCCTAAACCAGCTCGAAACAACTGCCATCATTTAACTTCTCTTGCACATACACATCTTTTACTTTCTATCACAGCCAAAAAGGTTTTCCTAAGAGCTTGTTTCTGTACCAAACATTCCTTTTCAGACATGAACTATAAGGAAAAAGCTCCAGTACCATTAAAGGCCTGCTACATGAAACTGTCATACTTTAAATAGCCTTGTTTAAAGTATATTTTAAATAAGACAAAAAAAATCATAGGTTAAAAATATTATTTAAATTTCCTAACAGCTTTCTAGAAATCATGGCACCTGCTCAGGTTTGCATACTGAAGGAATCCAGCTCAACACCATGGGAAGCCTGTTGTGATTCTGATTTCACCTTCCAGAGGGGTTCCTGAAGCTCTTTATGCAAATTTAGTGTGACTGAAAACAGATACAAGTTTCAACCCCTCGGATTCCCAATTTTTTTAGGGTGTTTGTAATGAAAGTTATTCTTGGAACTTCACTTCTTTAAAAAAAAAAATAAATTGAGAGTGCTGCAAGAAATGGCAGCTGCAATTTAGCAGATTGTACTCGTACCTGTGTAGCGGGATGCTGCTTCCAGTTGTTCAGAAGTCATGATTAATGAGAAATGGTAATATGGCCAGATAAAAGACAGACGTGCAAACAAGGAGCTTCTATGAGTATCTGTAATGGGTTTGTTTGACAACGGGTTGCTAGCAGGGGGCTACAGGCATGTAGAAGCTGTTAGATGTTTCCCCCACACCCAATGGAGCCAATGCCAGCTGGCTCCAAGACGAACCCACTGCTGGCCAAGGCTAAGCCCAGGAGCGAAGGTGGTAGCGCTGCTAGGATAATGTATTTAAGAAGGGGGGAGGAAAAAAATATCTGTGCAATAATCGCAGCGGAAGAGAGGGGTGAGACAGGGTGAGAGCAGCAGCCCTGCAGCCCCCGGGCCAGCGCAGCAGGGGCAGGCAGTGCTCCAGGCACAGAGCGGGGATGCCCCGGCAGCCCGCGGTGAAGGCCATGGTGAGGCAGGCTGTGCCCCCAGCCCGGGGGGTAACGGGGGAAGCAGATCCCCCCCAGCCCGGGGAGGGCCCCACGCCGGAGCAGGGGTGCCCCAAGGGGGCTGGGACCTGAGGGAAGCCCATGGTGAAGCAGGTTTGCTGGCAGGACTTGTGACCCTGTGGGAACCCACGCTGGAGCAGCATGTAAAGAACTGCAGCCCGTGGGAAGGACTTACATTGGAGAAGTTCATGGAGGACTGTCTCCCACAGGAGGGACCCCAGATTGGAGCAGCGGGAGAACATGAGGAGGAAAGAGCAGCAGAAACATGTGATGAACTGACTGTAACCCCCATTTCGTGTTCCCCTGCACCGCTCAGGGCGAGAAGCAGAGAAATTGGGAATCAAGTGGAGCCCAGGAAGAAGGGAGGGGTTGGGGGAAGGTGGTTTTAAGTAGTTCTCATTATCCTACTCTGATTTGAATGGTAATAAATTAAACTAATTTCCCCAAGTCGAGTCAGTTTTGCCCATGACAGTACTTCGTGAACGATCTCTCCCTGTCCCTATCTCGATCCACAAGCCTTTCATTATATTTTCTCTCCCCTGTCCAGTCAAGGAGGGGAGTGACAGTGGCATGGTGGGCACCTGATGTCCAGCCAGGGTCAAGCCACTATTGCATTTCATACAGCAGAGATTAAAAGATAAATGCATAATTCCTGCAGCATATGAACATGAAACATGCTGTATGCTCTCAGGACCAGGAGGAAGGCAGCCTTTTGACTCCTGTTTTGTGCTAACAGTGGGAATACCTATATCAGACTCAAAGGCAGACTCCTCCAGTGGTTAAATAAAATAGGCAGTAGGATCTAATTATTTCCCACTCCCAGTCCTGCCTACTTGCTGAGAAGGGAAATTCTCTGCTTGTTTTCCTGTGTACACCCACAGAGACATTTGATCCTGTGCAAGCAAAAAGTGACAAGGTGATTCACAGTATGTGCAGCAGAAGGAAAAGGAAGAGAAGAAAATAGTAAAAGAGATCACCTGTTCATGTGAGAAATGGGTAAGCAGCTGCTGGTCAGGAACAACTACAGACTTAAGGAGGCAAGGTGTGTAGCGAAAGAAACAGAATTTAGCATGTACACACTTGATGACCAGGTTGGTTGAGTAAAGACACCACCACTGCCATTGCTAAGAAACATGCATATACATATGTCTAAAGGCTGTATTACTTTTATTACTATGTCAAATTAGATGAGTATAAATCAGCTGCTGAGGATTCCTACTCTGTTCCACAAATACAGGATGGATAAATCAGAAATGTTTTGCTTCGTACAGCTGGAGAAGAACAGTATTCCCATCGGCTATCATGATGACTGCAGTTCTCGGACTAGACCAATGCAGGAGATACAGATGATGTGAATAACGCCGATGGACTGGTATCTCTCCTACTTTTCTAATCCAAAGCACCAGCCCTTACTACTTTTCCCACTAATTCTTTGAATAAATAAGGAATTTGTTTGTATGAAATGGAAGAAAAGATGGAGAAAACAAATACTGAGTATTAGAGATAAAGTAAATATAACCCGATAGCTCCCTCTAACAAAATGAAAGAAAAGCAAACAAAGCAGGAGGCTCAACCCTCTTAAGCAAAGATCCATGCCAGTGAAGTTTTTGGCTGTTACTACTAGTAACAGTTGTTACTAGTAAGAAACCACCCACCAGCCTGAGCTCAAATATCTACATACCTACACGAGGGTTTCTACTCACAGAAATTATATGCTGTCTCCTTACAACATACTATAAATTGATATTTAAAAATAAATTCTCAGCAAAATTCCTTATGTTGCTCTGAAAGCCTCTCATCTGCTGAAGCATTCAGCTACTGCAAAGCTGTTACCAGATTTATAATTTCTTCTTAAATAGGAGTACCATCTTCAGGACTGTAAGATCATATCTAATTTATCTTTTAAGGTGAAGACTATTACTAGAATAAATGGCTTCTTTTTTTAAAAAAAGAGGCATATAGTTCTCAGCCTAGAAGGAAAAAAAAAAAAAAAGAACTTTACAGAGTAAGTTACTATAGTTATTTTAGAAAGTAATTTCTGTATTTACTTGTGAATGTAATTTCACAATTGCAAAACAAATATACATGTTCAGCTGCTGATAATTATGCTTAGAAAAAATAGTAGTTACTAACACCGATTTCTTTCTTGTGGCTTTGAACTGTTCCCTTCACTGATGTTTTGTGCGATTTTTCTGTAATCAGCTCCCCCTCCTTTAGTAAGTCGACATGCTTGATGTAAGCAGGAGTACACAAAGAACAGATAGCATTATTTCAATCTTCTAATATTATTTACGTTAAATAAGTGGGAAGTTCATTATAATGACACTTGAACTTTAAATCACAACAATATTTCATTCAAAACCCACACAGCTTTCCTGTTTGTCCCTTTTCTGCTGTTGGGCAATGCAGCCCAGCTCCTTTCTTCAGTCATCCTAACTTTTTGCTAGTACAGTGGCTGATGGAACACTGCAGCCTTGGGGTTATCACAACCACAGGAGACACTGCTTTGTAGAAGTGTTTCCAATAATAAAAAAAAAAGTTTCCTGAACTAAAAAAAAAAAGCTCATAAGCATTTCTGCTCGAGTTTGAACAAAATCCGTTCTTAGGTCATACAGATTTTCTGTATTTCCACTTGTGATTTTCAGTATTAACCGGCCATCTTCTATGACAATATGCTTTCAGCCAGCTCCCACGCCAGCACCAGGGTTCTTTTTTCACCTGAGCAGTAAATAATTTATGGAGACCTTTGGTTGCCTGGAGAAAAGACGCAAGCCACCCAGCCTTCCCGCCGCGGCAGTGAGGGAAGGGGACACGGCAGGCAGCGGGCGCTGGGGCACCGCTGGTTGAATCGCTGCAAATCGCCCAGACACCGGGGGACGAGGCGCCAGAGGCCGCACCCCCAGCTGAGGGGCCGCCGGCTGCCGCCGCACTACGGCCCGCGGTTCCCGGCGGTGCCCCGCGGGGAGCGGCGGTGCCCGGCGGCCCCTGGCCAGGCCTCTCCCCCGCAGGGAGGCGGGAGCCGCCTCAGACGGGGCCCGGCCCCCCCCATCCCTCAGCGGCTCTCGCGGCGGCTGGCAGGAGCGCCCCGGCTCCTCCCCTGTACGTACCGGCGGTGACGTCACGCGCGGCAATTCTAGACCGTTCCAGGGCCGTGACGTAGGGCGGCGTCATTCCAGAAGATTCGGCCGGTGCCCATATAAAACCCGCGGAAGAGGCGGGGCGAGAGCGATCGGCGAGCGAGGTGGTGGGAGCGGCGTATCTGTGGCGGTGAGCGCGGCCCGCCGAGCCTGGGGGCGGCCTGCGGCGGGGCTGGGCGGCCCGGGCGGCGGGGCTGGGCACGAACGCGCGGTAACGCGGCCGCCTCTCCTGCAGGCACCATGGTGAAGGAGACGGAGTACTACGACATCCTGCAGGTGAAGCCCAATGCTTCCTCCGAGGAGATCAAGCGCGCCTACCGCAAGCTGGCGCTGAAGTACCACCCCGACAAGAACCCCAGCGAGGGCGAGCGGGTACGCGGGGGCCGGGACCGGGCCGGTGGGCCGCCCGCCGTGAGGCGGCAGCGCTGCCTTGCGCGGGGCCGGGACCGGGGCCTGCTCGCACCGGCCGGGCGGCTGCCGGGGTGCGGGGCGCCGCGGGCCTGGCGGGCGGGGAGCGCGCCCTCCGCCCGGCCTTAAAGCGCGGCCTCGCCTGAGGGGGGCGCGTAATGGCTGACCCGCAGCGGGGCGCGGGCGCGCCGAGGCCCCCTCCTCCAGCCGCCGTAGGAGACACCTGAAGCTGGCAGCAGGCCTGGCCGCGGCGGGAGGGCGCGCCGAGGCCCCTCTTTGGGCCGCGGTTCCTCCCGGTCTCCCCGGAGCTGCCAAAGGGAGCTCGCTCTTAGAGAGATGCTGGTTAAAGGAGGTAAATCTGACAGGATTTCCAGTGCCCTAATGGCCGTCGGGCTGTCAGATATGGCGGGTCCAGCTGCCAGCACTACTGTGCGCGCTGGGTGCTACTGGATGGATCTGTGTTTCCGAACAGGATGGGTTTCCTTCAGAGAAAACGGTAATGCAGGTACACGAGGTAACTGTCCAGAGGAAGCCATTGGGCTGCACATGGGTAGACTGTTTACAACAGAACCGTTTCACGTGTTCTAGCAGAGGCCCACTCAATTCGTTTGCCTAGGAGGCTAAGTCAGCACTGCAACTGGAGAAACACTGAATACTTAAGTGATACTTAAAAGTTGTTCTGATAATACCTTAAATAAATATGGAACTTCTATTCCCATGTTATCTAGTACACTAATTCGCAAAACTCAGGCTACTTAAATAGTAGTATAGTCAAAGGTTAACCTTTTCTGCTTTTATTTTTGGCCTGCTTTTTTTATGTACAGCACTGGTAATAAGTGTACATATACACTTCATGTACACACACCTGGTCATAAGTGAATAATGTTTAAAATGAAGTAGTCGTTTCAGCAACAGCAAACTGTTTAAAAATTGACTTAGTCATCTTAGTAATAGGAAATTCTTGATGGCTATTTAAAAAAATAATCCCTTAATTTTCATGATGTGGATATTTTGATGTGTATTTAAGTCCTTGTATTCATGATCAGTAAGCAACACTAGTCTGGTCACTTACATGTCTGTTCAGTTCTAGCTGGATGTAGCAGCTCAGCAGGCATGAAGGATCCCTGTGTAGCTCTAGAATGACTAGCACTGCTGTGGCCATTGAGTATCTGGGGACCCACAAGGCTTTGGTGATAGTATCCTATCCCTTTCTAAATGGATTTGTTAGAGGTATATGAAGTTTGCAACCACAATCATCAAAGCACAGCTTTCATATGCTTGTAAGTTCAATGTGATTCTGAATTAAGCCCACTTGTAACATGGGAGGAGGGAGGAGAGGGAGAAAAGGGGTGGTTTTCCTGGACGAAAGTGTACTATTATAGTCTATGACACATTTGTTTAGGAAGGTTCCTCCTGGAAAAAGAACAGTGCCACAAGAGAGTGCTACAGTGGTGCAATATGAAGATGGAGTTGCATATAAGAGGGTTACTTTTCCTCTTGGTCGTAGTTGTTCAGAGCTTCTTTTTTCTTTTTAGTTTAAACTCATATCCCAGGCATATGAAGTTCTGTCGGACCCAAAGAAAAGGGACCTCTATGACCAGGGTGGGGAGCAGGCTATTAAAGAAGGAGGCCTGAGTGGCGGCAGCTTTTCTTCACCCATGGACATCTTTGACATGTTCTTTGGTGGTGGAGGCCGAATGAATAGAGAGAGAAGAGGTACACAGTTCTAAACAAGTTCTAGAAACTCTAACCATGCACTTAAGCATAAAACAACTGTGCTATGGTACTGCTGTTCTGCTAAGTGCACATAGTGTGGATATTACTCATTGCAACCATAGATCAAGTAAACTGGGTTGACTGGGTTGTTGTTCGTTTAGTTACTCTAGCATTAAGATTCTAATGAAGTAGATAACATGATGCAGCCATAGCAATCTTTCTGATGAGTTCTGTTTAATTTTCATTAAAGTGGGTGTGGGTAATCTGTAGGGGAGGGGGAAACTTCGGCAGGTTGGAGCAGTTGAATTAGACCTGTTTTAAGTACCTTTTTTCCAGATCTGTGCCTCACTTGCTCGTATGCTTTGGGCAAATTGCTTCAAAGGACACCATCAACTTAAAACTTAAGCAGTGTTTAATCTCATGAAAATATTTGGGAGAAATTATGTCAAACTGAGAATGGAGTGCTGCCAAAAGCACAGTATGCTTTTTGTCTTGTCCCATGCCCCTCTTCAATGCTTGAAGGAGCAAGCAGTAACTTGCTGTAAAATCTTTGAAGTCATGCTATGAAGTGGCATGGAAATTTATAGGTAGGCATAATAGCAACTTCGAAAGCTGGTAGTGTCCTTGCATCTTGCTGTTTCAGTTAAGCTTACACAATTAGAGGTAGGAGCAGGGATAGGGTGGCTTTGATGCTTTGCTTAATTGCAGCTAAACCTTGTTCTGACATACGTACTTGAGTGCAGCTCAGTGGAAGTTGATGGAACTGCACATGTTTTTAAGGGAGCTGAACTGTGCTCAGTTTGGAATTAACTTTACATTTCTTCAGTGAGACTGCATGTATGAACATGAGTAGAAGCCTTTAAATAAACACTTTTCCTTACAACAGCTGAACCGGAATTAATCCTATCTTTTTTTTTTTTTTAAAAGGCAAAAACGTTGTACACCAGTTAGGTGTATCACTTGAAGATTTATATAATGGTATTACAAGGAAACTGGCACTGCAAAAGAATGTTATTTGTGGCAAGTGTGAAGGTAAAAAAATACCCTAATGGTTCCAAACCCCTCTTACTCCATGGTTTTTATTTTTTTAATATTGAGGGAGGGACTGGGAATTAAGTGTATGTTTTCTTATTCGTATGTTTTTCTCCTTCCTGCGCCTGAAAGTCTGCCAGGGTATTTAGTTCTTACTTAAAGTTATCCAGGAATAAGGCTTTCTTAAACACAGTGTAATAATTGTTCTAGTGGCAGACTTAAACTCACTGCAAATCATAGTTAAGAACACCTAAACTAAAAGTGTCTTGATCCAGAACTTTTTAAAGTTCAATGAAACAGCCTTTTACTAAAATTGCTCTGGGTAGAAGTCTAACTTGTATTAAGCAACTCATTTTACTGCTATTAAGTATCCATAATGACTGGTCCTCTTTGAGATAAATCCTAATGAGGTCTTGTATCTTGATACTCAATTAAATATTCAGCAAGTGGATTCTTTCCAAAGTACTAATGGAATGTCTAGGTCTTGAAGTCAGTATTCTGATAGATTCTTGAAAACCAGGATGTATTGGGAGGTGGGGCAGAGGCTGATAAAGTGGTATATAGAAAGCTCGCCTTTCTTCTGCTTGTAGAAATTTCTAACTTACGGAGCATGCTTCATGAAGGAAACTAAACTCCAGTTAACATTGGAAATAAATCACTAAACTACTCTTAAGTTGTCCTAAAGGTACTCTTGAAGCCACTGAGTTCCAGCCTGACTGGAGTTAACTTTTCCCTTTTTGAGACTGAGATCAGATTTAACTTTTTTTCCAAAGGTTATGGCGGAAAGAGAGGGGCAATAGAAAAGTGCCCTGTGTGTAAAGGAAGAGGAATGCAAGTTATAGTTCAGCAAATTGGACCTGGTATGGTACAGCAAATACAAACTGTGTGTCCAGAATGCAAAGGCCAAGGTGAAAGAATAAATCCGAAGGACAGGTGTGACAACTGCAATGGCTGTAAGGTTGTAAGAGAGAAAAAGATCATAGAAGTTCATGTTGATAAGGGTAAGAACCCTGTATTTCTTTTATGTCCCTGATCATTGCCTACAATTCTGCAGAGAATAAATGGGTTTCTTCTCTCCAGGTATGAAAGACGGTCAGAAGATAGTATTTCATGGAGAAGGTGACCAGGAGCCTGATCTGGAGCCTGGTGATGTTATAATTGTGCTTGATCAAAAGGATCACAGTGTCTTTCAGAGACGAGGGCATGACTTAATCACAAAAATGAGAATTCAACTCTCAGAGGCGTTATGTGGTTTCAGAAAGACCATTGAAACTCTGGATAACAGAGTTCTTGTTATAACATCTAGGCCAGGTAGGTCTTAAGAATTGTGATGCTACGTAAACTGCTCGCATGTTCCAGCGTGCCTGGACTGGGTTTTTTGGGGGGTTGGGTGTGTGTTTTTTGGGTTTTTAACAAGTTGATGCAGTAGATGGAAACAGTTGTTTAGTTTAGTTGGCTCTTTGTTCTTGCCACTGCTTCTAAAGCATTACATGCAGAATTACAGCTAAAGCTGTCAAATGCCTCTTAATGAACTTCACCCTCGGTTGGTGATAGCCAGGAAAATACTCAAGAGGCCAGAAACTTAAACTCTGTTAGATTCTGTTAATTCAGCCTGAAAGCTGGGCTAAGAGCAGCTGAATCTTACAGTAGAGCAAATAGTCTAAATGGCCTTACTTCTGTGTAGCTTGGTTGCAGTGCTTCCCAGTCCGCAGCCTTTTCTAGGGGTTGCATAGTAGTGTCCCTCAGATGCTGTGGGAACGCTGCTGGTGTACAGCCCAGCTTTTCATGGTTGTGCAACGTCTGTTCACACAAGCTTACTTCCTGCTCTTACCTCCATGTAGGTGAAGTGATAAAACATGGTGACCTAAAGTGTATCTACAACGAAGGAATGCCTGTCTACAAATCTCCAATGGACAAAGGCAGCTTAATTATACAATTTTTGGTAAGTTGACTGCTTTTCTCTGTAGCAAAGATACGTGTTGGCAGGAATAACTGTTCATTAAAAAAATACATTAAATTGTAGGTCCAGTTCCCAGAGCACTACTGGCTCCCAAGGGAGAAACTGTGTCTGCTGGAGGCTCTGCTCCCTCCACGAGAAGATGTCATGATCACAGATGAGATGGATCAGGTAGACCTTGAAGACTTTGATCCAAGTGAGCAAACCTACCGCAACAGTGGGGGAGAAGCATATGAAGAAGATGAGGAGGGTCCAAGAACAGGAGTACAATGTCAGACATCTTAAAGCAAGGTGGAATGGATGTCATCTCAAATGTAAATTTTCACAATGAAAACTGCATGGCTGTAATAGCCACTGCTTGTGGGTTTTGTGTTCAGCAAATTGAGTTGCTGCGCTGTCAGTATCACCTTTTTGTAACTAATTTATATTGTGTTCTTGTAGTCTTTATATATAAAGCAAATGTCACACAGCTGAGAACCAACTGAGTTGGTATACATTTTCCTTTGCTGTGAAGGTTCTTGGATTTATTTCACCAATGCTATTTATATAAGACTTTGGCAATATTGATAGAGGCTAAGTGGAGTGTCTTATGTAAATACTTTCATACTGGAAAATTAATTTCATAGAATAAACCATAGTAGAAATAACTTCTAATAAATAGAACTCTTCACATTATGTCATGTTTTGCTTGTACTTCCTAAGCTACTCTACAACCCCTTTCAAGTAAATTTCTTTAAGCTCAGGCTCCTATCACCTGGATCACTCTTGGTACTGAACATCATTAGCTGTAATGCTTGTGCTTGTCTCATTTTGTGGTGTTCAAGCAATTTGCGCACCCTGCTCCCTGTGTAATGGCAGCCTTTCCTGGGTTAGTCTGTTGGTATTAAGAGTGTGTTCCTCAGCTCTGTACCATAGTGTTTATGAGGTATCCTTCTACTGTGCATAGTGTACCACACAAATGTACAGACAGGCAAATATTTGATCTTTCAGCATCTCCGGCTCTGCATTTCAGCCTTCCCTAGTATGTGGTACACTAGAGCCTTAATCAAGATGAATAAATCAAACCTGCATGCCCTGGGTATGCTGCTGCTGTCCTGTAATGTGACAAGGTACCATAGCAGAATGAGCACATTGAAGCCTTTTTTTCTTCCCCCCTTTTATCTGTTTTCTAGTAGTGTGTACAAAGTCAGGGGTGGAAAGAACTAGCACCCTTTTGTGAAATGAAACCCATGATGAATTAAGCTACATGCCACCATACAATTGCTGGAACAGGTGTTGAACTTAAGTGACCCTATTAAGCTCACTGGGGCAGCACGAAGATGAGTGCAGGCTGTCATTTCCCACACATACACCATTGCCTCAGTTGCTTTTCCTTTTGCTAAAATAAGCTGCTGTGGGACTTTGTCAACACTTCCCAGCTCCAGTCTATTTATGTATAAAGTCAGGGGAGATTAACTGAG
This sequence comes from Falco cherrug, assembly GCF_023634085.1. Classification (NCBI taxonomy): domain Eukaryota; kingdom Metazoa; phylum Chordata; class Aves; order Falconiformes; family Falconidae; genus Falco; species Falco cherrug. The sequence goes on from NC_073703.1 coordinate 23,041,692, forward strand.
CAGTTACTTCACCCATGACTACGTATTTCCAAAAATACCTTTTTCCAAGGATTAGACACATTACTTGCATCTGTAGCTTTTATTTTTTAAAAAGTAAAACTTGCTTTCATGCAAAATAAAATATATCTGATTTTGCAGCTCTGCATTTTGCAGTACTAAAACACGACATGGAAGGACAGTACTACAAACTTGCCACAAGAGTTAACCAAAGGGCCTGAATCAAGATATTTAAATTGGACAGTCATAAATATGGATTTCTTGGTCATCTCCAACAGATACAATTTTGGACCCACTTCCATTGTATTTCACTCCCCAAACCTGCAAAAAGCACATGGGCAAGGTTATCAATAGGGCATGGAAGAAAAAAAAAAATCTTGACAGCCGTCACAGTTGTTGACTACAACAAGCAGAAGAGGGAGGATTATTTAAGATCACCTTACTGGAGCTGGCCCACTTATGGCTTCTGCTTTAATAGCAGATGAGGTTGATGAACCAGAGGACACTGTCACATAGCCTGACATGATCTTACAGTCCACTTCTGACAATGGATTACAGATACTTGAAAAAGGCTGAAAAATCCTTGTCCCAGTTTACAAAAATAAAACCTAACATTTTCACTCTTGCACATCTCTGAAAAGAGTATGTTACGGTGCTGTCTGCAAAGAGGACAAGTGTTTTTCATGTAGACTGAGACATAATGACAGACCGAAGGATGATCCAGTTTATCCTTGGGCTAATTAAGACAGCCGCCACTTACCAGTGCAAAAGAGAAAAATTCAGGTCAGTCCTCTGGCTTAGGACAGTTACACAAGCAGTTAAGTGACCCCCCACCTCCATCGTGAGGATGGTACCAGCAAGAGTGAAGGCCACCCATGTTAACACACGCGACTGCAGAGTGGGTGGGTGCTGACAGCAGAGTGGGGGACTTGTACACCATTTGGCATTAATGCCTAAAAGCCAGCCTTCCCATGAGCTGGTACATCTGCCTTCCACAAACTTGGAAGATTACGGACAACAGTTAAAACACCACTGGAAATCCAATTCCACTTTGTTAAACCCGCCACGGCTGAAACAAAGGTTACAGTAAAAAAAGTACTATGGAAAAAAGAGCCCAAATAAAATCTGAAATAATTTGCTTTGTTACATCTTCCTCTATGGTTTGTTAAAAAATCGCATTGTTCTACTTAACACATAACATTTGGAAAGTAGATGCCTAACTTCCCTCATGGGTAACTATCACTGAGGAAAACAAAAATTAGGGTGTTACATTTGAGGAGGGAAAAGTCCGAAGTTTCAAGTGTGCTTTCAAGCATCTTTTTAGGTAATTCCATTCCTTTAAATAAGCATTCTACCCTACAGGCACATGCCATGTAAGTGACAGAAGTAAGACCGTAGACAAAAGATAAAAAATAAAGTCTGAAGAATGCTTTTGGCTACTCAGGATTGCCCTTATTTGGACTGGAAAAATTTAATTACATGGAAGAGATCAACCTACACAATTGGAGTATCAGTTCAGTTCAATATTAAGTGCCAAATAATCATGAACAACTTTTAAGATTTTCTTATAGCAGCCTGAAATTTAGCCCTGAAGCTATAGCACCAAGTTGAGGCACAAATGTGCACAATGACACAACAAGTTCGCCTGTGAGCAGTGACCCAGATAATTCAATAGCAGACATACCTGATCCTGGTGGTCGAAGAAAGTATGAACGCAGGTTCTTGTTCCAGCATCCCAAACTTTTACACTTTTATCAGATGAACTGGATGAAAAACAGTATTGGATCAATGTTTGAATTACTAAGAATAACTCTAGTGCAAAGCTTAAAAGCTCTCATACGGTAGATATAAGAAACCTTCTTCCCCCATCAAATACAGGGATGAAGTAGCAAAGAAGTGCATCTTCTGCCAGGTCCCAGTTACCTTTAAAATACATTTACTGTTTCAGTATCTGCAACATGAAAATGAGACTCCCATTTTAGCCAGAACTCTTAGCAGCAAGTTCTTTGCATAACGTGTTACATAGACTCGGTGCACCAACTGCCTGAGCTGTTCTAAGAGTTAACACTGAAGTTCAGCTAGATTAATGTTCTACCACATTAGGTTGTACTGTTTAATGCTATGGCAATTTTTCAGCTGTTTAGAATCAAATTGCCCTTCTCTTAGATGTTCTTCACTTGTAGGGAAGTATGCTGCAATGGGATGACTTACACTATGAAATCCTATTCACTACAACTGGTATCACATCACAGATTGGCTCGAGTCTTTAATTGTAACGTATGCTATCCCATTATAGATTCCATGGTAATGTGTACACGTACTTTTTTATGATCCATCTTCCTTTATAAATATAAAGTTTGTTTGCTTGGGGTTTTTTTTCCCCCCAGTAAGCATAAACAAGTTAAATTGAATACCTGGAAACAAAATGGGTATCATCAGGACAAAAGGCTACGTTTAATACCCAGGATCCGTGACCACTTAATGTGCCTGCCAAGTTCGCATGTTGCCTGTGGAAAGAACAAATTTTCAATATTTGGTTTGCAAATTCCAGGGAAAGAGCAACAGGAATATAGCTAGTGCAGTCAGGAATGGCTCAATGCAAGGTCATGGAAGGTGACTTCTGGAGATTTGTTCATCCAAGCTGAACTGGTGTTACAACAGATTTTCCATTTCAAATGGTTAACATAAAAAGAAGTCACCAAGAGTATATATACATCGGTGGTCAAAACAGTTTCCCCACGAAGAAGGCAAAGTAACACAGGTTTAGGGGAGTGAAGATCACTGAACAGTGCCTTTTCCTCCACAGGGTCTTCCAAGTTTTTGCACAGTGCAAGAGAAGTAGGTCATAAATGATTTCTTGGGTACAGAACAGATGTTTAAGATGGGTAAACATAAACATGCAGGACTGATATACAAAAAAATTAGCCTGCTGCCTACAGGGCAAATATAGGGAAAGTAATTTGAAGGCTGTCATCCACCTATGCACTTTTTATTTAAAAACTATCTCAGGGCATAGTATAAAGAAGTCACCAGAAGCTGAAGGGAATTACAGAAGCAGAGGGTTTGATATATTTTTTGCAGTATCAGCCTCTCTGAACAGTTATTTTCCTTTTAGCATGTCTTGCAAAACAACTTACACATCGTAGATTTTGATGTAGCCATCATCTGAAGCAGTTACAAGTAACTGTGAATCTGGAGAAAATGTCAGTGAACGAATAGGCATCGCGTGACCTGAAATTCAAAGTTTTATATGGCTTAGAATGTAACTATTCCTCTTACTAATGGCAGTGCTTAAGAAGCCACACCACAACACTGTTCCCTGTTAAAGCAACCTCTGAAAAGTCTTTCTCTCCATGCCTCTTGTGGGCTTCCTTGCACAACATAAAATGCAAACTGACAGTAATTCTGAACTTTGAATGTTAAGCCATGTCCACTGCAACAAAATCCACTGATCTGGATCTATTAGCTAGGATGTCATATTTTCTAATACGATTTCATATTAAGTGGTTGGGTTTTTTTATTATACAACTGCACAGACACTGCATGAACATTAAAAGCCCATTTAGCTGTTAGAAAAATGCACGTCTTCTACAACACAAAATGTTTGGCTGTTTTTTAAAACGGGAATAAAACTGATACCATAGTAAAAATCATACATGTGGCAGCATGCAATTGCCTTAGCTTCGCTCCCTTGTACCGCACTACAATACAAGAAGGAACTGCCGTTCAAGAATTTAGGTAAGCATTACTGACTGTATTTTTTGAGATAGGCATTTTATGATGAAAGCCTGAGTTCAGGGTTTGCCTCTAATATTTCAAGTGATTTAAGTTACAGCACACTAAGTAACTGAATACTATCTAATGGACAGAAACATCAATTCATTTATGCCATGGCTGTTGTATCATACTCAGATTTGGCGTTATATCCTTTAATTTTTTTGAGGAAGGAAGCCAGAACTTCAGTACTGCAAATACACAAACCATTACCTTCTAGCGTATGCAGAAGTTTTCCAGTGGCAATATCAAAAATATTGATAATGCCATCTATTGCTCCACTGGCTAAGTATTTTCCATCTGGACTCTGTAATAAAACACAAAAAAGTATGCATTTAACAACAGTATGCATTTATGCTGTGCACCTCCCTGTCATCTCTTGGCAACTTTTAACAATTATGATCTATGCAAGATACCTGGGCTCCAAAAATCCTAAAGACTTCAGTGGACTTACTCACAATATGTATATAAGCAAGAACAAGGTCTATTTTCCATATATGCAGTGGGGGAATATCATGCAGTTTATATCTGGAACTATCAAAGTATGGCTGTCATTTAGTATTACGTAGAGATAAACTGACAGGTGAAAACAAAAAATGTCTGATTTACAATGTATTACAGCAATAGCAATCTCATATAAGACATTATCAGTTGTTCTTCTTACATATGCAATGCTAAGGATGAACTTCCCTCTGGTGTCCAGTGAATATTCCTTCTTTCCAGTTTCAACACCAAAAATATTTACTTTTCCCACATGACTTCCTGTTGCAAGGTACTGGGAATCGGGTGAAAAAGCCAGGGACCAAGCATCAACTGTATTAAAAAGAAAACATCAGTTAGCTGAATACTGTTTCTATTTAGACATTCACACACACCACACACACACCCCATTTACTCTAAATACTCTAAACTCTACTATGTACTCTTAAGAAAGTGTACAAGCTCATGAAAGCTTACTTCCTTCAATGTCATTAATGGAGCATAGCTTGGGCCGTTTATTTCTAAGATTTTGGGCTGATATTTCTAAGATTTCTAAGATCTAAGAAAGATTACATTTTCTAACAAGACCCTGAGCTTATTAGACTCTCCTGTAACAATAAATTCAGAATTTAAGACGGCAATGAGTGAAGTGTAAATACTTTTCTCCTGGTACCAAACCAGTAAAAGAAAGCAAAACTAGTATGTAGCGAAGTACAGAAGATGCAGGAGAAACAGATATATGATTGTAACATAGATCAACAGGCCTTGCAACGGAATTCAAAAAGCCCTACCTTATTACAGCAGTACAACATATTTATCTGGCACAATGTAATTCACAGGGTTTTCTTTCCTATAAGCTTAATATTAACTACCTAAAACCTGCAAGATTGTTCTTAAATAAGGGACTGCCAGTGGACCAATGAAATATTTAGAGTAAGATCTTAGGCCCAGATTTCCAACTTGGAGGACATAACGTTGACCCAGAGTTCAGCTTTTTCTGTGTTTTGACATGCTTACTCAGGACTGGATGTACTACATAAATAAGCATCACATATATGGCTCAAATTCAGTGCAGTGCAATGCTTACGATGAAAGTTCAGGCTTTGTAAATCAATTTGAATAAGCATTTTAATTATTTTTTAAGACATCCTTTAATCAATACATCTGTAAAAACAAGCTGGCTTCCACTCTGCTTTATGCATCTAGCAAAAAGCATATCTAAATGTATCTGAAAAAGTGTAAGTAGTGTGAAAAAATACATGTAAAATTCCCTGATACTACTTTATGCTGAGTTTATAAAAATCACAAAGATTTTTGCAGACAAATAAAGATTTTATAAAAAAGGAAAAAAACCAAACAATTTAGGGACCTCATATAGCCTAATTATACACTGTACAGTATTTACTATCCAGAGTAAGTACACTTCATATGCAGAAAAAGCTAAACACTGACATCTTACCAGGACCAGCATCTATTGACTTGATTTGTTTGCCAGTTTCTAAATCCCAAAGGCGAATATGGGCATCTAGGGAGCTGGATGCTGCAATGGAGCCTGTGTGGCTGATATCCACAGATACCACGCCCAGCTGGTGACCCTCCAAAGTCCACTGTAGATCCAATTTTTCATCATTCCTTTTGTTCAAGGGAAAGAAAAGCTTAGTTATGAATAGCTGGGGGTAATTAACCCATCTACAACCTCAGACGAAACAAACAAGACAACCCACATTTCTCCATTTTCTTCAACAAATGGGGAATCCAACTTCACCCACAAAATGTGAAAATAGCTACGCACAAATTGCTCTCTGTACTTAAGGGAAAGAACTGATACATCACTTGTTTGCCACATTTCTGCAAAGCATCATCTTAAGTTTGTAAGCAGTCCCACTGAAACATGACCATTACGCATCAATGCACCGGTACTTACACAGCAGACTGTCAATCTAGTAGCAAAGCACAAAATGCAACGACCAACATTTTCATCATCGCCACAACCAAGCTACTCATGTTACTGAAGTGAAGCACATACTTAATACTGCTTTGGCTAAGAGAACAATTTCTTCGCAAAAGCATACTTCAGTGTCACTTGTATAAGGGTTATGAGGATTTTTTTCAAACAGTAAGATGTCACTTCTTCTTTTACTCTGTTCTCATTATTCCTTTCACAGTACACATGCTCCCAATGCATTGTTTCATAAAAAGCTGCACATTCTAATTCTTGGGTTTAGAAATACAAGTTGTACTACTCTCTGGCAGACAATGTGTAAAATTTGGCTTGCATTTTCAGAAAGGCTTGCACTCTTTTAATAAAATTAAATAAATGTAATTGAATTAAAGCACATCAGAATGCTACCACTCCAAGAGAAAGCATGCACCAAATGAAGATAAGCTTACTCAAGAGATGTGCCAGGCTACCCCTTCCCTGATACAACTTCTAATTTCCCTGCAGATTGTGGAAATTCAAGACTGCTGTATCTCCATAGTGACTACTTCCAAGGCTTAGAACTGGTTAATACGGTGCACTTACCACTTCCAGACCTTCACTAGATCATCCAAAGAACCAGAGATCACTGTTTCAGAGCCATCTTTTTTATTTTTTCCCCAGGCAACTGACCAAATGGCATCATCGTGAGCTACAAGAGAATATAAACATAGAAATTAAAAACAAAGTGGTTTCTTTTGATGGAAGACAACTACCAGTTTTGGTCATGCTAAAATTCCTGCTTGTGATGTTGGCAATAGACCCCTGACTCTTCAGGTCTATCAGTGCTCCAAGAGTCTCCTCACCGCTGTCATTGTGCTGTATTTTGTTCACCAAGGTCACTGTTGAAAAAACTGCATAGCTATTTCGGAGTTACTCTCATTTATACTTCATATAAGCACAATCCAAGTCATCTCACAAGTATATCCGCCATTACCGACTTTACATCATCCAAGAAGGCCCGTATTATTTAATACATGTCAGTGTTTTCTCACCTTGCTCTTGCTTGAAGAGAATACCGTACTAGAAAGAAAAAATAATTAATATTACATACGAGCAACCTAAAAAATAATTATCAAGCTAGCGATTAGTTTAATTAACGCTGTTTTTATTTACCTGTGTGGTCATGTCTTTACGGGAGCGGTCTTAGCAGGAACGCTCTGGAAAGAGAAAACCCATTAGGCTCAGCAGTAAGGCCCTGCCTCACGGACGGGCTCCGCAGCGGGGCCTGAGGGAAGGGAAGCGCCGCGCCCAGAGGCGCCAGCCGCGCAGGGGCCCGGCGCCGCCGCCTCCCCGCGGGGGCTCTCGCCCCGTCTTCGCCCTCCCGAGCCTCACCGGGCCTCCCCGCGCCGTACCGGGCCGTCCCGCACACTCAGCCCCGGGCCCACGGCCTCCGCGTCACCGCCGCGCCGCGATGACGTGTCCTACCACCGAGAGCGCGGCAGGAGCGCCTCTCCCCACAGCCCTTCGCCGCCGCGGCGGGGGGCGCCTGCCTGGCGCTCTCTGCTGCCGCCGTGTGGCCGAGAGGGCGCCCTGCGGCCTCGTGGGCCCGCCGCCCTCCGTCGCCCGTGCCCCGGGGCGGCGGCCCAGCGGCCTCCGGCGCTCGCCGGCAGCAGCAGGGCCCCGGGCAGCGCCCGGCCGGGCTGTCCCTCGCCCCTTCCCGCGCCCGGGCGGCGTCAGCCTGGGGGTGCCAGCCCCGCGCCGGAGCGTGAGGGGATGGTGGCGGGATGGCGCCCGCCGTGCCCTGTCGGCCCTGCGCCGCGCCGCCCCCCTGAGGGACCGAGCCCCGGGCGGGGGCCGGGCCCCGGCTGTGCAGCAGGGACTGCCCGCGCCTGCGACAGAAGCGGCAGCAGCGGCGCGGACTGTGGCGGGCGGGCAGGGCCGCGGGGAGGGGCAGCAGCGCCAGCCCCCGGGGGGCGGTGGGCTCGGGCCGGGCGGCCACGCCGTGCTGGGCCATGCCGTGCCGTGCCGGGTCATGCCATGCCGTGCCGTGCGGGGTCATGCCGTGCCGGGCCACGCCGTGCTGGGCCACGCCGTGCCGGGCCATGCCGTGCCGTGCCGGGTCATGCCATGCCGTGCCACGCCATGCCAGGCCGTGCCGTGCGGGGTCATGCCGTGCCGGCCCACGCCGTGCTGGGCCACGCCGTGCTGGGCCATGCCGTGCCGTGCCGGGTCATGCCATGCCGTGCCGTGCCGGGTCATGCCATGCCGTGCCACGCCATGCCAGGCCGTGCCGTGCGGGGTCATGCCGTGCCGGCCCACGCCGTGCTGGGCCACGCCGTGCCGTGCCGGGTCATGCCATGCCGTGCCGTGCCGTGCCGTGCCGTGCCGTGCCGTGCCGTCCCGTGCCGTGCCAGCAGCTGCTCCCGGCACAGGCCGTGCCGTGCCCACTGCGGCTGTGGCGCCCCAGCCGTGCCCGCTGTGGCGGCAGCGCGGCGGTGACTCTCCGAGTCATCTGCCCCTGAAAAACCAACCCAGGTGCGACTGCTGGGGAAACTGGAGGTGTTTTCATGTTGCTGCCTCTGCTTGAGTTGGGGGGGGGGGGTGGGAAATGCCAGAATTAAAGTTCAGGAGAGTGAGTGAGATTCCCTGTGGCTTAAAATTACCGGCAAAGGATCCGCGGCCGGAATCGGTCCGATGTGGGCACAGAGCTCTTGGCGATCAGCGGCGCTTGCAGCTTGCCTGAGTAAGCACGGTAACCGCCAAACCAGGAATTCCCAGTGTCTTAACACAGTTCTGCAATTAAGAATGAAAATCTGGGTAAAACTCTTACACAGAATTACAGAATCCTTAGTTCTCTGATTATTTAGATTGAGCTTTCAGAGGATTTTAAGGCATACTGCTTTAATATATTGAATTTCAGAAATCTCATTTTCTTGTTACTAATCATGCCACAGTAAGCACTTTCCAAAAGTCAGAGAAATTACTCTGTTCCGATTTCTTAGCCGGATTCTCCTAATAATTCTTCCACGTAAATTTGTTCTCAAAACATAGTATTTTACCTTACATTTAAACGATCAGGATTTGGTTTCGCAATCCTGTATCGAGTGCCGCAGTACTGTAATATAATCTTTGACAGGCAAAGTGTTTCTAATCCCTCTGGGGTTTTCACGTCATGCAAAGTTCTTCTACACACCAGTATTGACTTTGTACATGGAACACCTCAGACCGGTGGCGTAAAGGTTGGTATTTTTCTCCTGCGGCGCAGAGTGAGATTGTGGGTTATTTCCTACATCCCTTATGACACAAATCTGTATTTGTTAAGGCTGAAAGCTGATTAGATGCTGCTTTGGTGCATCAGGAGGATAATCTGAAGCAAAGTGTGCCACATGTTTAATTTGTAGATAAACTGCCTCCTTGGAATGGTAACTGAGAGCGTGATTCTATGTTTGTCCTTGTTCTGGAGGACTAGCACGCTTTGTATCTATATAGATATTTCAGCCCTAATCGGAGTAATACTTTATGAGTGCATATGTATTTAAATGTCAGGTTTTTAAACAATGTTACAAGGAAAAAGCCTGATGTATGTAAAAACATTATGATCGCCCTGATATTGTGCTAACACAGAGAAGCGAATTAGGTCAAGTCTTTGAGATGCTATATAAATATTGCAGATGGCGTTTCCTGTCCCAAAGCTCAGTTGCAGAGAAATAACAGAGCAAAACACTTCGTTTCAAAAATAATAGACTGAGTGCCATTGTGGCCAGCTACGGCAATCACAATTCTGATCAGCATTCACAGTTCAGCACCTGCTCAGCCTTACACAGAAGACAAATGCCAAGTAAGCCGTGATTTATTACGGTCTTGAAGACACATGAACCTCCATAGAACAGTAAAGCTAGATAATTATCTGGGAGCTTCAGCTCTGCAGGTACACAAACACTACAGCATTCAAACGTTGTCAGACGTGTCAACTCGTCTCCCTCTCCACACTAAATAATTCACTTAATAGTCGGTTTGAGGAAAACGATCACGGTATTTAAAGTTCTGTGTGGTGTGTGCCAAGTGTGGGTAATACGTGAATATGTATTCTTGTGGTTATTAAGATGGAACGACCTTGTCAGTTCCAGACCTATGTGTAATGTAACTGTACCTGCAGAGGTTTGGATTCAATTATAGGTCCCTTTCAGGGCTGATCCGTCAATTTTGCGTTTGATTTTCCGTCTTAGGCTTCAGTGTCGGATCAGTCACAGAAGCCCGCAGGCGCTGCATAAACAAAGGGTGACTTCTCACAGAGCTTGGAGCCTGTGTGCAGATTTTTACCATCTGCCCGTTGTGGGGCAGCAGCATCAAGACAATCTCCACCTCTTCCCAGTAGCAACGAGTTGGCATTCACAATGAAACATTAATCATTCACGTCCTTCTGTGTCTGGGGACTCTGAACTGTTGTGGCAGGAGCAAAGAATCCTCTGCTTATGTTGCCTGATGTGCCTGTAGGAAACCATTAAGGGACTGCTCCTGGGAGTGAATCGGAATGGCATTCACACTGTTAGCTCATTCATTTCAGATATCTGTCCCCTCCATCAAGTTCCAGGAAGACAGTTACACACAGTACATATACCTTTGTCTTCAAAGAGTGCAAAAGCCTGTATAATGCTCCCATCAGCACTGTAGTGCATTAGCATCAGGGTAGTTGAGGCAAAAGCAAGAGCCACAGAAAATCAGATCCTAATACAGTCTGCAGTTCCACTTTTGAAGTTAGTTCAGTTGCTTGCATGCAGATTTGATAATATTTCTGCTTTGGGGTTTTTTCCCTCTGCTCACTTATTTCTTGGTTATATCTTTTTCAGCTGCAGTCCCCTTTCTTCTGTTTTCTTGGAACTTCATCTGCTTTTTCACTGATAGGTTGGTTTGTCTTTGATGGTCTCAAGCAGCTAAACTGGGATGTGGAGTCAAGTATAAAGTTTCCTGAAGCTCAGAGTTTCACATCAAGGCTTTGCTTTAAAACAATCTCTCCTCTTATTTTTCACACATCCATTGTAAAGGCAGTGCATGTTCCAGGTGACGGCACCACACCCAGCCACCGGGCTTTATAGGATACAGAGTTGGAACTGCACACACATCACTAGTCCAAGTGCTGGCCCAAGCAGGGAAATGATATAATGGAGAAGCTCTTCTTCAAGATTCTGAAACCAAGTCCAAATATTAATGACATTCTTGCCCTGTGAGTTAACGAAGGATCATTATCCCATTTCACAGATGGGTGAAATCTGAAGCAAGGTGACGAATTTAGTCAGTGGTAGCTCAAGGAGTGGAACCCTTTTCTCAACCTATTGGTATGTGCTCTAACTCAGTCTGTACCTACACATTGACATTGCTTTAAGCTTACACTTAAATATTAAATTGCTTCTCTAGCAAGAAAGCAAGCCTTTCAATGTCTTCAGTCAACAAGGAGTGAAATGTTCTTGGGACAGACAAAAACAGAAAAGAAAACCAAAACTGCCAGAGACAGAGCCAAACAGGAATGAAAATGATCGCGCTTGCAGGGAGGAATTTGTCTGTCTGGCACTGTGCATTTCCACCCCAAGCTGTCCTTGCCGGGCACTGGTCAGGGGAAAGCTCAGCCCGGAGAGACTTCCCTTCAGAATGGATGAGGTTTCTTCAGACTGCATGCAGTGGGCAGTGAGATCGGAGTGAATGAACAGCTGCTGCGAGGAAGGAAAGAAGAAAATACAACAGTTAATTAAACAAATAAATCCTAAAAGCTAGACTCCTTTTTCCATGGAAGCAACCTCATCTCCACCGTCACCTGCAGAGAAGACAGAAGTTAGATGTAATTACAGGCCTTTTAATCTCCTGCTTATGGCATTTATAGGTCAAAGGGAACCTTTCAGAGCACAGTTGTTTTGAAAGGAGTAATAAAATAAACCAAAAATAAGCAAAAAGCATTGTGCTTCATGAGAGATTTTCTAACAGTTGGTCTGTGCTTGATGATAACTGAACCCAGACATTATTCTCACCCTATCTTCTCTTTGTTCTTGTGAAAAAACTTCAGTTCTTCCTTTATTTATTTGCTGTATTTAATCAGAATTATTTTATTATTGATTTTGTTCTCTCTTGCAGCCTCTCATTTTTTATGGGGCAAGAAGTGGGTCAGAGGGTTTCTAAGACCTCAACATGAGCCTGAAATGTTGAATGTCTATATAAAATGCAAGTACAATAAAAGAAACATCTGGTGCTCATCTGTCAGGATTGGAATAACGCCCTTTAAAACATCATGCATGTAGTAGGGACTTGCTTTTAGAAAGCACAAAGTTGCAATCCATCCATCAAATGTAGCAATAAGACTTTTCTGTCCAGCATGATGAATGTCACATGTTTTACCAAAATTAATGTCCCTTGGTATTGTGGCTTCAGATACACATGACAGCTAGTGACCTGATGTACCGAAACTGAAGGACTTAAGCTCTATGGAAATATTTTTGGCTGTCAGTTAATAATTGTCTGTTTAGTTGTGAGCAACTAAATAAAAAACACATAATCTAAGCCACTATTTGAAATCTGATTGTGTACTTTCTACTCTGGGATCCATGCCTGATGCTGTAGAAGAAGATGCAGTAAGAAACACATGCATATTGGTAGGCTTTTCTGTGCCAAATGTCGCCCAAGTGATGTTCAATTCTCAAATGTGAATGAATGTCTGCAGTTATTACCTGTAAAAAGCAAGATACTATTCTCATAAAGCAAGAGTATGAAAGCATCAGGGATCCCATGCACTAGAATGCTAGTTTTTCTACTTGCATCTGGGTCATGTGAATGTATGGAGGGTGGTGGCAAAGACAACAAGAGAAAGCAACTTTTTTTTCTGGTCTATGTAGATGAATGTTTGAATAGGTTGCTGGACTGGGACACAGGGAGGAAGAAAGGAGTTTCCTCCACCTGCTGTGGGACATTCTCTGCCTGACCAAGCTGCTCACAATTCACTATTGCTGGAATGAAGGCATCATGGTCTCTGGGTACATCGTGTGCTCCACTGTAAAATGTTACTAATTTTATGCTTCTTAGGGATACTATTTTTTAAAAAACAACCAATCCATTTAGCAGGTAAAATTGAGTGGGGAGCTGGAAACTGACCTGGCAATGTGGCACCTTTGGAACTTCAAGGGTCTTTTTGGTATGAAAAAGTTTTATAGGATCAAATATAGAAGACACGACACTGGCTTTTGAGAATAATTAGTAAGAAAACTCAGGAATAAAACCTTTCATTCATTGTTAGTAGATGCAAAAGTTTGTCATAATTAGCTCAGATACCCTCAGAAACCTGTAGTTATATTTAGTAAGTGTTTGTTCCTATGTATTTTTGTGTCACGGTCTGGAATATATTTACATAAATAGGCACTTAGATCTTCAGTGCCCGGTATCCATTTGCGTGGGTTGCTGGCAGGCAGCTACATGGATACACTTGGCTCAACCAGCCAATTACTTTGCCACTTATCTTCATGTCACTGCCCTGCTTTGTTATTGCAGCCTTCAATGCCACTTCTGTCTTCATCAACACTGTCTCATTCATGCTGTTTGCTTTGATGACTTTGCTGGGCAACCTCTTTCGTGTTCTTGTCTCCTTGTGAGAGAGGCTTATTCTTCTTCAGTTTGCCTGCTTGGCTCACAAACCCTTGTGAATCAAATTGACGGTATTAACCTTACACAGAGGAGCTATGCTGGAGGATAAACGCCACTGCTCTGCATGCTCTGGCTCCCATGGCAGTCAGCGGGAGGAGGACTAAGCATGGCACATCATGCAACAGTACGTCTAGCTACTTCTGGATGAGGTGCTTGAATCAGACGATGTATGTTTGTTAAATCTGTGTCAGTTGCTGGCTGTGAAAGCCCATTTTACAGTGGTGATTCAACATACCATTTCTGCACGGCAAGGGCATGTGTTCATGTCTCACGGATTTTACTAGGTCCTGAGCACATGTTCAAGTGTGTGCTGAATTGTTTCCATAAATACCTCAGATAATATGCTGTACGCTTTCCCCTGCTATTGTGAGTTCCCATCATAGGTACTTCATTCACATTTGATGTCGCACCAGTGATGGGTGTTTCATATAATGAATAAAATTCCTGACTTCTAATGAGATGATTATTTAACTAGTTTGGTCCCCCTGTGTTTAGCAATGTGTTAGTGACGTGAGCAGAAGCATGGCATGAGGAAATAACAGATTTTGTATGTGAGGTAGTCATCCTCGAGGTCTCAAGCTTTCTAAGTCAGACACAGAACCAACCAACCAAAAAACAAAAACAACAACAACAAAAAACCCACACACACACACACCCAAAAAAAAAGAAAAAAAGAAAAAAAAGAAAAATGCTGCCTGATTTCACTGTGACTGGCAGATTTTTGCCAACAGCACAGAACACTGTATTGGAATTTGGACACTGTGATCCCAAGGAAATCTTCAGTTCTGTGTGTTTTCCCTGACAAGAAAACTTATCCTTTGAGAACTGTAACATTTGTGTTAATTTATGAGGTGACAACTCGCACCCTGTGCTCTTGACAAGAGATTCATGAATTTTGCTGGCTTGGAAATACCATCTAAAACGCAATGTCCTTTCCAAACTGGACTTGCAAGTTCCCAAAACCATGGTACGAAACTTCTGAGGAAAGGTTTTCTTCAGCGATGGATGCATGGAAAATACTGAGAGTGCAATGTTCCCTGTGGTGTCTTGGCCCTCAGGAGCAGACTTAGAGGTATCAAGGGTGAGGAACCCTGACGTGCTCATCATATGATGTTTGGCAGGGGTTAGTGAGTGGCTTTTGCACTGTGCAGGAGTCAGTGCCCTCTGTGTCCCTCCGAAAGAGGCCAGCTGGCTTGTGCGGCTGTGCTGCGCGGTCCTTCCATCGGTGACCCAGTTAGCTGCAGCTCTTGGTGCTCCTTGTGGCGTGGAGTTGTGTGCAACGCGTCGGTGTGCGTCTGGTCTGGGCCAGAGCTGATCCTGCATGAAAACAATTACCTGCTGACCCCCAAACTCTGACGTCGGGAATGAAGAGAGTGAGCTTTCAGGCCCTTGCCGTGCGCCGTCAGGTTCCGTGCAGTGCAGTCTGTAGCTCTCATTTACTCGTCGTAGTTCATATCTTGGTTACTGGCAGGCACGTAGAGGTTTATTGTTTGAGGTACTGCAGTCACCATGAAAATGACTGGGATGCTTCAAATTTTATATGTATTATTAATATTATTAACAGTAAATATAATAATAATTAAAATAAATAAATAAAAATAATTGCCTAAATTAATAAATAAATAATATAAATTTTTAAGATTGATATTGATAAATTAATACCATTGCTGGGTATTACTGTGATATATGGTGTCTCACAGTAATAGCATACGGGACCGGTACAAGTCCATGACTGGCAGTTTCACACACAGAAATTTTACTGCTGAGCAAGGTAGTAGCAAAAATACGTGAGTGTTGGCCAGCACAGCAATCACCGGCCTAGTGCAAACAGACAGACAGAGGTCTGGTTCTTGCCCACACGGACGCGATCTTAGAAAGCAGAGAACTGTAGTTTTGGCCCAGTAACTCAGTACTGAATAAGAGAAAGGAGAGCAGTGCTCCTGTCTGGGTTGCCATTACGAATGGGGGTCTGTGAGAGTGGATCTTTTGCGCTTCTGAACTAAGCACATACAAGTGTGCTCAGGTCCTGACCCAGCAGCATATTTAAGCATACACTAAGTGTTTTAACGCTGAAGTGAAAGTATTTTGAAGCATGATGCTTAAGTATTTTGCTGGTTCTGAGCTTTACTAACAGGAGATGAAGGTAATAAACGCTCTCTCCCAACTCCTCAGTGAAGATTGTTGCCCAAATCCTGAAGAACCAATTTTAAGGAGATGTTTTAGGCTGATGTTTTGCCAAGGTCAGTATCTCCAGTTCCTAGTTGGAGATGCTCCTAGGAGAGTCTCCAGGCATTTTGATAAAATGTGTGCAGGTTTTGGGGCCCTCTGTGAGAAAAGTCACTTTTCAATATTAAAGGTGCTCTATCAAACATCAGAAGAGAGAACGGGAAATGCAGCTTCATAGCTGGGTGGTCTATATATTGGCACATGATCCTCTGCAGCAGTTTTAGATTGTGAAAAGCAGCTTTTCCAGCACGTGTTTAGAATTGGAATAATTTACAATGTGAAGAAAAAACAAATTACAGATTTGCAGTGTAAGTATCAAGGACCAATCGTCTCCTGTTTCCAAATACTGATTCCAGGTTTCGGCTTCTGAGGAGCTGAGCAGTGCCCAGAAGGCAGCCTTTGCTGGGAGAGTAATGCACAAAAGCTAAGGGAGACTTAGTAATATGAGGTGGAATCTGATACACTTTGGAGCCTTAAGTCCTGGATAGCTAGAATCCAGTCATCCTCCTCCTGACCCTGTAAGTGGAAGAGTAGTAAACCTGGCTGGCTGTTTATCCTCAGCACAATGAACAGCTTCTTTTCCAGAGATGGGAAGTTCCTGGGTTTATTATGTGTGGTAATAGAAATATGTTGCAGCAATTGCTGATGAGGTGCTGATTTAAAGACTGTAAGTCATGGGTTTCAGTGGACAGTTTTACCTTAGAAAGACTGAATAATAGCAGAAAGATCACTGTGATGTCTTCAGTGATCAACATCTTGAATTTGAGAGCTAGGATTCCTCCAAAAGCAAGTGGACAAAATTCAGTTGTTAACAGAGTAAGTCTGTCTGTGCGGATTTTACATTGCCTAGCTCCTTAAAGAAAATACCAGCTTGCTGAGTAAACACAATCCCCTTTGCTTTGCCATCTTTGCATTGCACAAATTCTTTTTGTTGTTGCTGGTCTGGTTTGTTGGGGGTTTTTTGTACGAATTGGGTCACTTTCCAGTCTCCTTGCATTAGAGCATGGTAACAAAATCCAATGTGACAGTTCCCCAAACATTCCAATGTTTTCAAGAGGGAGGTGTAAGGCAGCAAAGAAAGGCTCTGCCCTTGAAGGAATTTAATCTCTTGGAAAACACAATCTCAGTTCCTTCCAAGCGCTTCATTGACCGACTTTTCAGCAAACTGCTGAAAACCTAATTGGACTATGTTTTGATTGGTAAAGCAGATCTGGGAGGCAGTCCATAAGGGAAGGGGAAGATGAGCAGGGAGATCTGAGATACACCCCCAGTTAGGGTGGACTGACCATCCTCTCAGGCTGATCTAACTTTCTCAGACTGCTACACTGTGCAAGGAGAAAGGAGACGGCCCCAGGCTACTGCTTCTTTCTTTACCTGCTTTTCTGTGGTGAGGTCTAGCTACTGCAAGTTGAGTAGACCTCAGCTGAGGCAAGAGGAGCCGAGCTGGGCAGTGTGGGCAGTACTGGGCTCCAGGGAACCAGAGCTCCAGCACGTTTAATGGGGGAGAGGAGGCTGGAGGGAGGGGGGAGGGTGTGCTCTCTGCTGCCCTTGGCACTGCTGCAGCTTGCTGTCCCGTGAGTGGATGCTGCTGCACACGAAGTGGCTGGGGGTCACGACTACCCCTCTTTCCAGAGTTTCTTTCATCCCTTCCTCCTCTTTTAGGTAACTGCCCAAAAAAAGAACACAAGAAATCCTAGGGTTTGCTAGATGGTCCTGCCCTAAGGCGATCCTGTCAAGACAACACATTTTTTTGACATCATGCCAAACTCCTTGCAAGAACAGCTATAACCTTTCCTCTTTGGAGTTTTTGTTTTTACCTCTGATGAACCCAAAGTCCATGACCCATGTTCTGCAACACAGACCATATACTGAATTCTGATCAGAGACATGTTTATCTCGGGATTAAGGTTTTCAGAACGTTAGTATCATTACAGTGCATTCCACTGCAAACACACATGCTCAGATAAATTAATGCTGTAGGCAGAATATTTGTGGTTTAGGTGCGTTTTTTCTTGCAGAGTTGTTATAATTAAAAGCACTGATATCAGAGGTCCAGGAATGTAAAACTGGCATCTCTTGCCATCCTATATGAGGCCTATGTGAGATAAAGGATTCATGTGGAGTGTAAATAAAGTTTGCACCAGAAGACAGTGAGCACTGCAGAAAATCAGGATGTAAACATACAGCTGAAACAGAGAAGGAAGAACAAACCTGAGGATTCGGAGTGAATCCAGAGACCCCATTCTAGTAGGTGAGTGCAGATTTCTTCTGGAGATCCCCTTCTCTGTGTAGGGGCGAATGTTTCCTTGATGCTTCTGGCTCCCCACTGTTTCAAAGGAAATGCATTCTGTGTGTAGCTGTAGTTGTTCAGTTGTACTTGGAGGTAGAACTGACCTTGTAAAATGAGTGTAAAATTAGTAACAGCATACAATTATTAAAGCATATTTGTTGAATAAATCTCTTTCTTGCCCATCTTACATTACCTCTGAGTAACGTCATTTCCTACTACAGTTACAACTGGAATCGCTGTACTTGTATCTCCCAGGTCTGTCTTTTTTCATTAAGGCCTCACAACCAGCTGAAGTTCAATCTAGCCAAAAAGAGCTCCTTATCTTCCCTATACCCTGACTCCCTCCTTCCTTTCTGCCTTAAGTCCATTTCTCTGTGTTTCCCAGTCGCTGAGGAAACCATAATCATTCACTGTATTTCTCAGGTCTGTTTCTCAGACTTGGGCTTCACATTGGACTTGCCTCTTTTCTATGTTATTATAAGTCCGTCTCTAAGGCTTGTAGAGTCTTTCTCCGTAATAGCTCTGTGGTTATAACAGCCACAGGGCTAAGCCTTCATCCTGGGACTTGAGTCTCTGCTGCTGTAATATTCCTTTCTCTGTCTTGATGCTTTGGATTGCTTTATCCAGAATGATTTTGCTATAACCATTCTGATTCATCTGTGCAGACTCACTTGTTCTTGTATCTTTATCACACTAAGCATAAGCTACTTGTCTTTGCTCTCAAGACCATTTGTAGCTACGAACCGTGGCCCTTTTATCGTCTGTCACTCGGTGTAACAGGTTCTGCAACGATCATGGTAACAACAGTCATGGGATGGAGTCTGCTTCTCTTTTTCACATGCAACAGTATATTACTCCTGGAGTAGCCTCTTTGGTTTCAATCGGCGTACTTGAGAGATTGCATACAACCCATTCTGAGCAAGGTTAGGAAAATCTGCTCTGAATTATTATTATGTAATAAACAACGTCCAGATGAAATAATTGGATTGATTTCAAAATCGGTATCCTTTGAAATAGTAAAGTAACAAGAACAGATGTATCGTCATGTTAACATGCATTACAAATGGAGTAAATAGATGCCTGAGCCGGAATGCCCTGACTGTTGTAACATCCATCAGCTCATGTTTTATAATAACAGGGGTAAGGAAACCATGAATAATTAGCATAATAAAATAAAATTATATACAATGAGAACTATAATACTGCACCATTAGCTAGTTTAGAAAGCTTTCAGAGACAGATATAGATAGACTTAAAATTGCACTGGTGAACAATAAGCTGATATATTAATCTTTGATATCCCTGTGCCCAGGGCTACCCTCTTTGCAGTCAACCTCTTTGCAGTCAATAGTAGCCAGTCTTGGTAATGATGAAACTGTTTAAAAATGAGCATTAATGGAGACTTAGTTAAGCATCATCAAGTAAACTAGAAGTAGCTCTTGTGGCCACAGGGAATCACGCAATCATTGAGAGATGATTGGATTTAACAGTTTTGCTGAACAAAACAGCTCCTTTCAAATCCAAGATGCAGACTTTCCTAGAACAGCAGTTGGAATTCTTTGCTGTTTGGTTTGTTTATTTGTATAGTGGGTAAAGATCTGTTTCTGTGTATATTATGCTTTATCAGAAAGGTAACACTACCTACTTTGGAGTAGATAATAACTAAAAACTTGGTGACTACTAACGTTTATTTTTTAAATGGTGTAGGGTGAAAAGCAATGGTTTATGCAGACTCCATGATGTAAAAAATACATCTTAAACTCTGAAAGTGGCACAAATAAGTCATTAGCTGCTTTCTTTATAATTTCCGTTTGAATATATTCCCCCATTTTCAATTGCATTAAGAGTTCAGTTACGAGTACCTTTCTAAGCTGGTGGGAAAATGCTCTTTGTATGTGAATGTGACATGCATTTAATGAAAGGGATAGCAAATTGCTCAATTTTTATAATGTTCCAGATAAAATACTGCCTTCTTATAAAAGCTTGCTTAACAGTGAAATCAGTCTCATAGGTAAAGTATTATCATTCTAGCTGCAGGATTGCACCATTCGGTGTAGGGAAAAATGGTGAGGAGGTGCTGTATACAAAAGTGTACGTATGTGAAAGACATTAATTTGGGTTTTGGCAGGTGAAGTTCATAGAGATCAGTACAGTGACATCCATTCTGGTAGGAGTTAATCTTCGCAGGACAGATCCAAGTGGAGGAAAACTAATGGTTTCCTAAAGCAGCAGACCATATTAGCATTTGCAGCGGCAGTCTGTGCGCCTGCCACATTGCCCCGCAGTGCTTTATACCACAGGGGTTCCTCTAGAAGCGTGCAAGTACAGCACTCTCGTCTTTGTTTTCTATTCGTGCCTGACCCAGAGGCGTATTCTGTCAATGTGCTTTCCTGTGAGGACAGGGATAGAACAAGGATTTTTAAAACGTGATTTCCACATTTTTTTTCCTTACTGAATTCCAATTCTGGCATCTCACTTAAAAGTGTGACTTTGCTTTCATGCTGTCACTGTAAATATGTGCTGTGAGAGTGAGATACAGCAGGCAGAAAATCTAATCAATTTAAAGCAATGCGTTTAGAACAGAAATAGGTGCTGCATGGAGTCTTACTGTAGGTCTGTGGCTTTGCTACCACTTCTAATTTTTTAAATGCTTTACTCTATACTGTTTATTTGGTAAAGATATGAACAACTAAATGCTGTGACCCTGCTACCGCATGCCCATGGATTGCCACAGTGACCATGCACAGTCCTGGTTAAGATTCACTAGATTTCCCTCTCATCTCCAAATTGAAACTAACCCCATAGGGCAGAGCTGGATCCAGAGGGAACTGGAAGAAAACATCAGGATTTACTGGGCCTTACATTTCACAGGGTAAAGAATCTGAAAATAATATCAGAAGAAATTTTTTCTCCAATTCTTTACATTTACAGGAATTTGTAGGACAATTACAGACAGATATGATTTGTTTCCTTAATTTGTGGCACCTTAAATTACATCAGTTTTATGTAAAAATAATATTAAGATACATGGTATTATCTACAGTACTATTCTTTCAAATTGCAGGCTAAGGGAAGTGATTTTTCTTTGTATTCTTCTGATAAACTTCCAAATATACATTCTTTCTTTTTGTACACGTACAAATGAAACAGCCTGGGGGAGATGCCAAGAACTTAAAAACTGTTCCAGTGTGTTGGCTTGTACGCTTGATGGCTTTGTAAAGTAAATGTTTCTAATACTCCTGTTGTCTTTCTGCACATGCATACAGTGCTACCCTAATATTCTCATCTGCTACAACATTACATGGTGTCTAGAGATCACAAAGAGTCACTCGAGCAGAGCTACTGCAAAACAAGCAGAGATATCATGAATAAATGACCTTCTCTTTTCTACTGCTGTCAGTGCCCAAGGCCAGGAAATGAAAGGTTTTAATCTGTTCTGAAAGCGGAGTGTTGATGTGCTGCTGTTGGGCTGTGACAAGCAGCAGTAAACAGTCTAGTCACAATAGTCAGGACTGTCATGCACTTCATCAGTGCTGTACGAGCTCTAGCTGGCCTTACAGACTATTTACATTCCACTTTTGATACACATTTAGAATTGGGAGACCATGGTGCAGATCTTTTTTTTCCAGCTCATTAATGGGTTTATTGGGAAGAGCTAAGGTCTGTGCTAGGAAAATCAAGTTACAAATCCTGCAAGGTACTAAGGGCTTTTAATTCTTGCTTCAGGAAGCATATGGCAGTACTGCTTCAGCTGGAGTCCCACACAGGTAGTCAGCTGTCTGTTTGTCTTTCCAGTCTGTCACTTATCCTTTCTGCTCCTGTCTCACTTTTCATTGCCGTTGTGAGTCTGTTTCATATTTAGCACGGTGGCCCACCTACTCTTCTTGTCGGATGTAATTAATGTCACAGCATCCACAGGAAGGAATGACATTTGAGAGCTGGCTGCACAGACTGGTTCCCTCAGCAGGATCATACAGTATGACTAGTCAAATACTTCACCTTTTTTTTTTGCCTAGCCTTTTCCAAAGTTGGGAGCTCTGTCTGAAACGTGTGCCAGCTGAACTGGCCACGCAAATCATGTCAGATGCGTGAGATAATGGCTTAAGCCAGCAGTACGTTACATGTATTTATGGGCTTTCTTCCTGCCCAAAGTGAGTAGTGGTGTGACATGCTCTGTACAGTCAGTGTCACACCACTTGCT
Organism: Falco cherrug; assembly: GCF_023634085.1. Classification (NCBI taxonomy): domain Eukaryota; kingdom Metazoa; phylum Chordata; class Aves; order Falconiformes; family Falconidae; genus Falco; species Falco cherrug. The sequence goes on from NC_073703.1 coordinate 23,064,258, forward strand.
GCATGTGAGCATGGTACAACTAAGCCTTTAGAACCGTCAGATAAAAGAGAGTTGGAAACCTTTAGCCAGCAGCAAACTGTGCTGTCACAGGCATTAGACTAAAGAACCCGGGAAGAGCATTAGAGATTGCTGTGGAAGTGTGTCCTGCCTAATCACAGCCACAGGCAGCGTCTTTCTGAAGCAGGAAATAAATCATCGGAATGAAGGTCTGATTTAGCAGCAGAAAGTCAGGAGGCATTTATATGCTGTTTACCCTAAAAGGGATGGTGAACCTCGCTTTTTGCGTCTATAATTGTTCTAACGAGTTAATGTAAATGTTTCATTATTAAGTCCATGGTGCTTAGCCCATTTTGCAAAGGCAAATATTGTTTCTGGAACTGGGATATCTCAAAATCATAAGCAGTAAAGTGGTGTTCTTTTGCAGAGAGGTTTCCTGGTGTCACTTGAGAAGACCAGCAAACCTCTCACACAAATAAGAGCGGAAAAAGACAATTGTAGCTGGTGTCACAATCCGTCCTTGTGTGCCTTGTCAGGAGAGCACCGTTCCCTTGTGACCGAACCAGTGCTGAATCCTGCCCACCAGCTCTTAGTTCCCTCCCTTGTCAGCGCTCGTGCCCCTCGGGTTTCACCCACCCGTATGGCTCCTGCATCTGGGCCTGCAGGCGAAGGTGTTTGGTGGCCCATAGGCTGATTGCCTAAGCATCGCGCCAGCTGTGCCACAGCTGCTACACCTGTGCCACAGCCTACTGAAATCCACAGCATATCAAGTCCTGAACAGACACTGAGTTTGAATTACTAGAGCACAACAAGCTCCCGAATACAGTTGAGTTGCCTTGATCTTTACCGATCTTTCCCTCCTGTTTTGGACCACAGACAGCCCAGTCATCTTTCTGCTGATAGTGGAACGTCTCTTTGTTCAGAAAAGCAGCCTCCATTACTAAACTCTCTTCCCCTCTAAGTTGGTTAGTCTGAGTCTTTTCATTACTACTACTCTAGTAGCTGATCACGGAAGTTCAGAAACAAACCACCAACAACAAAATTAGAGAGTCCATTCCAGGTCAGTGGTATTCTGGGCAGAACTCTTCCTGTTCCAGAAAGGAAGATGCATTCAGCTGAGTGGCTTTCTGTCATAGCTCATTAAGCAAAATCAAAATTAATCTGTATGCTACAATTTCTTTATTTCCAGATGTCAAAATCTTGAGTTATGTCTCTGAAATATGGGCTCCATTTCTCTGTAGCAATTCTGTTTAGCCTTGTAGACTTCTTTTTAGCAGAGGTTCAGCAGCCTGGGTCCTAGATATATACATTGATCTGTTTGTGCCAAGAAAATATCATTCACGATTATTTATGAATGAAAAGATGTAGACAGAATTACATCTGTAGCATCTGGTATAATGGGGACTTTAATCTTGGCAGGGCCTTTTTAATGTAATATTAAAAAACAGTGCGTAGTTGAAAAAGATTAGCGTTGTCCGTGTTCATAGGCCTTTTTATGATTTAGGTCTGGCTGTTTACATGGAACTATTGAGTTTTTCTTCTGGGTGTAGACTTAGTATTGCTTTTAAAATGTGCTCATAATGACATTTCTGCTTTTGTAGACTGTCTGCCCAGACACAAACACTCTAAATGATAGAACAAACAATGCCGTTCTTTTTTCCTTTTTTTTTTTTTTTTATTTCTCCCCGCTTTTAAAGGGAGAATCTCTTGTATGGGTTGCAAAGCCATAGCCATCTGACGCTCTGGTGGCAAAAATTGAGTTCAAATGAGGAAAGTGCTCTTTATTCAGTGACCCAAGGCAATTAATAGTAAAAAGGAATTGTTTAGCTTTTTACTTTAAAATCTGCAGTTTGGGATTGCTGTTTAGATTTCTCAAATGGAAAGATGATAATGCTCTTTGCAAAATAAACTGATATGACATTGAAATAAAAATTTAATTACCCCTGCAGCTTCACTGTGGCCCCTTTTTCTGCCACCTCTGATCTGAAAAGTAGAGAGATTACATCAGCACAGTCAAGTTTAAAGTTCAGCAGTTGCCCTTTGATAGGGGAATACAGATCTATTGTTTGTGGGTCAGCTTTTATGAAGATGCCCTCCTGAAATGCAGTTGTAGTGTTTCACCTAGTCTTACTTGGAGAGTTGATGTCTTGAAATAACTTGACATAATATCCTGTCCTTCTCCCATGTTTTTCCTGTTAACATTATTGATGGAAGATGCTCATAGAAAACTGCTCAAGGCCGAACGCATCTGGGATGCAGATGGAAGAGCTACGTGGGGGTGCAGCGACACGAAGCTTGTTCTGCACTAGGTGGTGCTGATGGGAGAACTACAGCCTCTACTCCTCCAGCAGATTTACTGCCATCATCTTTAAAATAAGAGTTCAAAGACATTCTGAGATGTACAGAACGGATTTCTTAGATTCTTAGATTTTGAATGGGCTCTTTTGAGGAAGGGGCTCTTGAGAAAAATGAGACAAACTCCGTAGGGAGTTACTTATTTGTACTAATGGATTGTGTGAATGTAAAAATGTCTGCTGTTCCTAATGGACTGAAGCCCCTAGTAGTATGCCCCCGTATCTCTGATATCTCTGAAAAGCCAGAATTTCTGCTTTTCCAGGTCGTATTATACGAAGATCCATCAACCTGTACATCCATTCAGAACATCAAACTTTTTATGTCTTACCTAGAGAAAAGGGAAAGAATTTTCAAAAATAGGTACTTCACTCATAAGCACTTTTGGAAATCATGTGGATCCTAACCTATACATGTAGAAGCCTAAATACAGCATCTTCTTTTGAGAATTTTGTTCATACTTTCCAAATTTGATTGCTTTCAGCTATTCATCTAAGCATATAGTGAGGCACGTAAAAATATTGCTGTTCATGAAAGAGCTGACTACCCTCTCCTTTTACTGACATCAGCGGGTGTTCAAATTATTATTAGTTCTGAAGGCAGAGGTTCTTTCATTTAGACACCTTATTGTATAGTTTGCTACAAATTTCAGCATCCAAGTTTGAAAATTGTGGCCATAATCACTTAGGTCCCTAGAGATGACCCCTCTAATCTTAACTGACGAGGAAGTGGCTTGAGTTATCTTGATGCTTTCCAGATAATGTTTAGACAAAGAATGTCTGCATTATTCCTTTTCAGTCTGAAATCTGCAGATCTAGTACTAGGGAGGAAGCCTGGAAAACAATGACCTCCTTGTCAAAGACTCTGGTTTCAGTTGGGAACGGTCACTTGGCCTGTTTAGTTAATAAGCCCCAGAAACCTTCTGAATTAGAAAGAGCAAAGGATGTTAGTTTAGAAGGTCAGAGGGTTAACAATGGAAGGAGCAGTTGTACTCAAGGTCATTTTCTGAGCAAAGTTTAGCAGGACAAAACAAAGATGGGAGAAGGATTGGTAGGAGTTAGGACACCTATGGCTTACATATTTCTAGACCTCATCTTCTGGTTGTATAAATTGTCATTTCTTCACTGGAACTAGTGAAATTATAGTTGTTTATATCGGTAAGGGCTAACTCCAGACCCTCAGACTTATTACTGCTTTGAAATGGGCTGATAAAAAACCTTTCAAAAACACTTGGAATTTTAAATTGAATTAACGGATGAGATCCCTATTTCCTGGTTCTAATTTATGTGGAATGCTAAGTGCTCTGTTTTGTTAGGAAAGGGAAAATGAATTTTCTTCATCTTCTTTTTGTCTGACAGATGTAGTGGAAAGCTTTTGAAGTTAGCATATACATAAAGGTCAGGGCACCAGAGTAAAACCTAGGATTGTGCAAATGGCGTGGCCCCTATAGCTTCAGGACATGGCCCTGTTGGGAGTTCAGCCCAGTCCTAAATGAGAATATATTCCTTTGAATTCACTCATTCTTCTTCTGGACATTTGGAAAAAATAGCATGGCCCTCAATCCCTGGAGACCAAGGTCCTTTAAGAGTCTCCAATGACCATGCATCAGCTTGGTCCATCTGCCCAAATAAGCAAATCTTAATAGACCTGCGTTGTCTTCAGAGAAGAGCTGACACGGTTTGATTACTTTTATATTGACAGCTACAGCTTTATTAATGCCTTTTGTTGAAGTGAATGAGAATTGCAGAGTTCTTGAAAGCTTCTGTGAAAATCACTGATTTCTGATGTCGTGATTCCTGAGGTAGTGATTATGGGGAGTGATTATGGGTAATGCTTCCAATTTAACAACCAAACTTCAGCAGTGTCACGACCTGAAGTATCAAAGCAAGGCTGTGCGACGCGCTGAGCACTGCTCTTGCTTTCCTAGCACTGTTCAGTTATTTGTTGTGACCACACAGGGAAACTACCAGACATAGCTCAAAGGAAAAGCTGGGGTTAAAAGCTGCTTTATCAACATCTCTACCCCTTGCCTGACTCAAGTGCACATTTGGAGACATCTAATAAATACACCATAGGAGGTATTTATTTAAAAGCCTCTGATAGGGGAACGGTAACTTTGTTCCTGACTTGGACATACCTATGAAGGCTTTTTTGCCTTGGAGATAGCTTGGTTTTATTCCCTAGAGATCTATATAGACTAGTGTGTCCCAACCGTGGGAGCTCAGGAAGCTCCTTCCTCAGATCCTCAGCTCTCCTAGCACAGGCCTTGCCTTATGTTGCCCTTGAGCAAGTGCAAGTGACTTTGCTGCTTGGAGAGCTGTTCATCATCTTGTCTGAGGCAAAGGTATTGGGCCAAAGGGAAGCATCCCCAAAATTGCTTGAATCAGTCTGAATAGACTATTTCATTTAGCTTCCTTCAGTAAAGGATAAGCTGGGGAAAGAGAAAAGGAGGCTAGAGCCTGATTGACTAGTTCGTAAAAAATCTGTTTGGGTTCTCCAGGATCTTCTTCATTCAGAGAGCCATCCTTGATTCACAGATCCACAAAAAATCCATTAAAACATGCATAGAGCTCTTCACAGAGCATGACTTTCACCCCCAGGACATTCTCAACCATTATGGATTCTGAAATTCAGTAAATTCTTTTTTTTTCTTTCTGAAGCACAGTATTTTACCCAATAAAATGTAAGTTAGTATATATAAAATAAAAAATTAGCCTGGAGAGGAGGAGACTCTGGGGGGACCTTATCACTCTCTACAACTGCCTGAGAAGGGGTTGCAGGCGGTGGGGGTTGGTCTCTTCTCCCAGATAAGAAGCGACAGAACAAGGGGAAATGGCCTCACGCTACGCCAGGGGAGGGATAGGTTGGATATTAGGAAAAATTTCTTCACTGAAAGGGCGGCCAAGCATCGGAACAGGCTGCCCAGGGAGGTGGTGGGATCACCATCCTTGGGGGTGTTTTAAAAATGGGTAGATGCGGCGCTTAGGGACAAGGTTTAGATGGACTTGGCAGTCCTGGGTTAATGGTTGGACTTGATAACCTCAGAGGTGTTTTCCAACCTAAATGGTTCTATGATTCTCTGATTCTATTCTATAAAGCTCCGTTTAATCATCTGAATAGATTTTTTTCATACAAGGCTGTATTTAAAACTTGGCAGATGGTTCATGTTGCTTCAAAACTGTTATTTTCTGCCATTTTGCTTTATCTGAACTGAAGGGGCTTGGGGGTTGGTAACTCCCTTCCAGCTGCCAAGCCACAGGAGGAACCCAAGTTTTGGGAGGCAGGAATTGTTCAAGGCAGCTGGTGGTAGCTGGATGGTTTGGACAGAAGGTGATGTCACTTATGTTCCTAACACTCTCAGTCAATGCTCAAAGTCTGTGCACGTACATGAAAAGGTCCAACTACTAAAAATCTGTATCGGATGTTGGTTATTCAATATGACCCTTCTGCATAACGATTTAGCAGTTTGTAAGTGGTTTTCCAAAGCAGTGATCTAAACTAATTTATATTACAGATAGAATATTAGTCTGAGACTCAGTGGTCTTGATTTTCCTCTCCACTGATATTTGTGGGTTTATTCTGGTACTGGCCCAGGAAAACACACCCATGAGCACCTCTAAAACACAGTTCATAGTTATTGTGTTACTAACATTGCTCATAGGCACTGCCGGATCAGGATCAAATTGCTCAGCAGTCTGCAGAATTAATGCCCAAGTGAAAAGCCAATCAAACTCCCTTTGTTTTCAGAGTAAGAGCAGCAAATTTTACTTTGGTTAAGAAGACAATTCTCAACTTTATTGTATTCTTGTAGCAGTTCAGAAAAGAAGATAGAAAGAGCAGGTGGCCAGCCTAAAGCCTGACAGCGGAAGCGAACACAGATCAATTAGTTCCCCTTGAAAGGTTATGCTGTAGGGAAGGAATTAAGATGATAATATTTATTTTTCTTCAGGAACATAAAACTGGCAAACGCTTTCCTATCTCCCTCTAACAATCCAAGAATTCATTTACTTTCCTATTAGTTAGGTCTCAAAACCCAAAAGGATAACTTGGGACTGGAAATCCCTCTAGCGTTTTAGCTTGGGAATAGTGGGCATTCTTTCAGCTTAATGAGAGTGCAGTAGAAGATACGGGGCAACACTGCAGAAATGCTGGTTACTCTGCGTATATTCATATTACGTTTCAACTATTGTCATGCTAGAGGCCCATTGTAAATTAATTTGGCAGATAAATTTACAATGGCAGTTTGCCTTTCAGTTGTATAATTTATTCATGTCAGAAATAATTTATTATATCCTCCCTTAAACCAATCTTTTTTTTTTTTCTAGGGTACCACCTTAGTAAATAAAATTTATTGTTTACACTGAGCCTTGTGTGACTTAGCAGTGGTCAGTCAATAACCCCAAGGGGATAGTTTTGGTCACATTACTGGTCACTTATTTGGATGGATGATGGAGTGCCCCGGTCCCATCTGCACATATATTACTCTCTTTTGTCTTAGGAGCACTGTTGGAGAGATTAATTAGGTCCATCTGCAAGGAAGGACCAGCCTTAGGGGATTCAGGTAAATAAAATAAATGCCAAGGGGAAAAAATGCTGAGGGGGATGTTTTGAAAATCAAACTGTTTTCCATAACATTAATGGGGAAATTACATACAGAAGGAGACTAAAAGAAAAGTAAAACTGCCTTTTGGTCTGGGTTATTTCAGTGTGACCTGATAAACATCTATTGCTGCTGTGCTAGGATAAGGATCTATGAAGAGGGTTAAAGTCCCTGGGCAATACTCTCAGCTAATATAAATCAGTATAGCTTTCTGATCTCAGTGGAGCTACCTTCACCTTATAACAGTGGAGATTTGAGCCATATCTGCCACAGCGATATTATTTCTGTCCTTCGAGTGATCCAAGACATGCATCCTAATTCACATTCTGTCTCCTCTTAATTTTTTTTATTATAACAGTGCTATATTCTTTGTGGACCTTACATCCCACCTCTGTTTTCCTTCCCTTTAAGCCTCTTTCCATGTTTTCTTCCTTATCTTTTTCTTTTCTTTCCTTTAAACTTTAAAAAGTTCAGCATGCAAATGAATCTAATAGTATTGAGCTAATTGCTATGATCACAGCTTGTAAAATAGAAACGTAGCTCTCACTGACTTTTATATCTTATTATTATATGCATAATTAATTGGTGTAACTAGTACAAAAGCCATGTGAAATTTGTTGCCCTTTAAGTTACATCTCACTCTGTTGCCTTATCTGCAATGGGATTACAATCCACAATATTTTCATAAAACACAAAATGGAAAAACAAAAAGACCGTTTTTCTCCCTGAGCTTTCACTGTTTTAAGGGACTGGAATATGAGTTGTTTTGCTTTTAAACTTGTGATGGAGTGGTTCCTTATGAGTTTGGAGTTTAGCTCCTGCTGACTTTTAAATTAATTAGTAAAGTCAGAGAAACATGAGTGCATATTTTTGAGATAGAGAGGAGAAACATGAATGATTTAAAAGGAAAGGGAAGAAGCTTACAGAAAGGATGCAAAGAAAAATGTAACTCAATGGGCAAGGGAGGAAGAGCTGTTGGTGATCAGCTCAGCTGCTGTGTCTGCATGAAGAACCCCTGGTGACAGGGAAGGTCCTGGCTCTGGAAACGCACGTGCCTGTCTCCAGCCGGTGCTGGCAGCAGGGGCCACACAGGCTCGGAGAGACAATTCCTTCTGTGGTTGAACTTCGGGGTCTGATCGTAACCGGTTGGTGAGGCCACAGTATGCCATGGATGAAGGGAATGCCTCAGCGTGTGAGTAAGGTGTGGATGAGTACACACCGCCAGGGCCAGGCAGACACCCCTGAGCGTATCTGGGGGTTCACAAACTGTACAGTAGAGGTGGATCGGTACCTCATGGTCATTAGACAAGATTATCATGTAAATAAAAATGTAACTGATGTCTATGGAATCAGGATGAATAGCTCAACATACTGCCCCTGCAGAAGAGACCCTTTATTGCCCAAAGGCCCTTGCTCCTTCTAGCTTGATGCACTTTCTAGATGAAGGGTGTTCTGAGGGCTCTCTCCTGGTCTTGATAAAATTGGTCAATGGCCATAGTCCAGCACCCAGAAAACAAGTCCTGCATCTTAGCAACACTCTCACAGCCAACATGTGCTGGAATAGTTCTTGTTCGTATTGGTGGTGCAGCAAAGGAAAGAAGAGTTGTGGAACTTAAATGGTCCTTTAAAGAATAAATTGTTCCCCCTTAAAATCTTCTGGGCCAATTTATTTTCTCAGGCAGAGATCGGTGGTTCCTATCTCTTTTATGCTGCACAAACTTATTCTCAGAGGTAGCTAAAGACTTTGTCCTGCAAAGCGTGCGCCGTATCACTTCCACGAGGCTCGCTGCACATGTTCTGCAAGATTCTGGAAGCAGGCCTGGGTCATGTAGTGTGCCATCAGCTGCGCAAATAGGAAGTTGAAACTGAGGGACTGAGCAGCGTTTTTCTTCAGTTTCATAGCAATACACAGACCTGGTAGGGGTTTCTTGGGCCTGCAGCCTTCTCTTTGTAAGGCTTGACCCTACCTGCAATAGGGAAGCGATTTGTGTCTCTGCGTTTTTTTTCCCCAAGTGTTTTGTTTGTTTGTTTGTTTGTTTGTTTTAGAGTTTTTTTGAGGCTATTGGAAATCTTTAAACAAAGTATTTCAGATGGGGACCAATTATTTTGTCATTTAGTAAAAACTGGAAAATGCTTTGTGCTCTGGTTCCTTGGTTTGGGTTTTTTTTAGAGAAACCCTGTTATTAAAAACAGATATCCCTCACTGAAATTTTCATTTCCTGGGAAAAAAACCCACATTTTCCATCAAAATATTTCAGTTAAAGAGCTATGCCAGGTCTCCAGGGTGTCCTTCTGAAAAGACAGGGGAAAAAGAATCAGTAGAAAAAGAGTGACTATTAACAGCCAAATATTCGGTTCTGTTCTGTGGTTCTTACTCAGGTAAAACACTTCCTGGGATAAGAAATGAGAGCAAATTTCAGCATGTAGGAACTGGAGAATCCTGCCTAACACATGGCTAAATTAACTCCCAGAGCTATACATTTTCCAGGAGTGAATGCATTTTATACATACCTGAAGTAACTGACTTGCTGGTTTTACAGAGTGAGCCTAAGAAGTGAAGAACGGTTGTGAATGTACCATGAAGCTGGCTCAGCAAAGGTTTTCCTACAATTAAAATACATCTGGCTCTGTTCTGAGTGGGAAGTCACAGACCCCTGAATGTTTTGAGTATTTCCTTATGCACAACAGCAGAAAAACACCACATGCCGTAACCCATCAGATTCTGTTCCCCTTAATTGTGTGGATAAATCAGCAGCAATAAGGAATCTTAATTTAGAATCTTTGACCTGACACAGGGATTCAATGCAAAGATGATGGAAACGGTCGTGGGAAGCGCGGGAGGCACAGCGCGGCACTCTGATCTTTAGCACACTGGTGTTAATTTTGAGAAGCGTGAGACAGCTCGATGTGTTGCTCCAGAAAGGCTGGTGACCGCGGAGGGCACTGCTCCTCCCGGTGCCACCGGAGTACGGGCCGGTCCTGCAGCCCTGCCCGCCGGCTGCCGGGGGGGGCACAGCGCGGTCAGACCGCGGGGGTGCCATGGCTTCGGCCCTCGCCCCTCGCCAGGGGCAGGCGTGGGGGCTGCACCCCGCCACCCCGGGCAGGGCCCGCGCCCCGGCACCGCCGCGGCCGGCGGTCCCCCGGTGGCAGCGCTGGGCCCGGCTCGGGGCGGGGGTGCCCGGTGCTCCCGTGAGGGGTCCAGCCCGGCGCCCGGGCGGGCTGCGCCCACTGGGATGGCCCGTGGGATCGCCGCCCCTTCCCTGCCCGCTTCTGCGGCCTTTCATCGAGCCCTCGGGGCGCACCGCGGCTGCGGGACAAGCGACAGCCGGGCCCCCGTGCGGGGCAGCCCGCAGGCAGCTGGCAGGCGGCACGGCGGGAGGGCAGGGCGTGATGGATGGGGCCGGGGGCGGCCGGCGGGGCGGCGGCGGGGAGGGGGCGGCCGGCTGGCGGCGCCGGCCCCGGGGGAAGGGGTGGGGGGCGGGGGGTGTGACCCGCGCTGCAGCCGCCGCCGCGGCCCGCCCCGCTCACACGGTGCCCGAGCCGCCGAGCGAGCAGCAGCGCCGCGTCCCCGCCGCCGCCCCGCCATGCCCAACTTCGCCGGCACCTGGAAGATGAGGAGCAGCGAGAATTTCGACGAGCTCCTCAAGGCGCTGGGTGAGGCAGGGGGAGCCCGGCAGCGGGGCGGACGGCGGGCTGCGGCCGGGGCCGCGCTCCGGTGCCCGGTGCCGGCGGGGAGCCGGGGGCGCGGCGGGGCCAGACCGAGCCTCATCTGCCCGGTTCGGGGGCTGCGCCGGGCCGGCGGCTCCTGCCGCGCTGTGCGGGGGCGCCTCCGGGACCCGCGGGGCCGCGCTGCCGTCCGGGGCGGGCGGGCTGCGGGGCCGGGCTGCGCGCCGAGCCCTGGGGCCGCGCTGTCGCTGCGGGCGGCGCCGGGGCTGGGCCGGGCACGGCTCCTGCAGCTCCGCTTCCCCCGGCTCCCCCAGGTGTCAACGCCATGCTGAGGAAGGTGGCGGTGGCGGCCGCCTCCAAGCCGCACGTGGAGATCCGCCAGGACGGGGACCAGTTCTACATCAAGACCTCCACCACCGTCCGCACCACCGAGATCAACTTCAAGATCGGGGAGAGCTTCGAGGAGGAGACGGTGGACGGGCGAAAGTGCAGGGTAGGAGGAGAGCGGGACGGGGGGATGTTGGGCGGGCGGGTGTTTTTCAGGTGGGACAAACGCACCTGCTGGCGGCGTCCCCAGGGCGCGGCACCGCAGCCCCCCACCCCCTTCCCCCAGCAGCGCTCGGGGGGCTCTGGGTGCTCCCCGCGCCTCGTCCCTCGGCTGGCAGCGCCGTTCTCCCCCGTGCGCGGCAGAGCCGCGGGCGCGGAGCGGGCCGGTGCCCGGGTCCCCGTTGCGGGGCAGAGCCGCGGGCGCGGAGCGGAGCGGGCCGGTACCCGGAGAGCGGCGGTCCCTGCTCGGCAGCTCCGGGCCGGCGGGGTGAGCGGCGCGTTCTGCTCCCCGCTCCCCCGCAGCCCTCCGTGCGGCCCGAGCTCTGCCCAGCCGGTCCCTGACGGGTACGCGGGGAACGGTGGAGCAAGAGAGACCTCAAGAGTCAGAATCTGGTGCACAGACCTGACATAACTTTTGTCCTGAACTGAACCAGCCGAGTTCGCAAGCGGGACCGCGGACCGGCGGTACCGGGGCTGCAGTCCTCACCCGTTCCCGCACAGGTGCGTGCCTCCGGTTTGCTGTCAGGTGAGTGTTTAGCAGCGAGAGGCAGCCCTGCAGCCGGTGTTGCAGCAGCCATGATGACACACACCCCCACCCCCCACCCACCCCCGCAGCAGCAGTGCCCCGGCGGCGCTCCCCGAGCGTGGGGGCTTGAGCCCTGCGCGCCCCTGCGTCCCCCCGGCGTGACCGCTCGGGGGCTGCGGGGCGGCCCCGCTGTGGGGTCCGGCCGTCGGAGGGCTGGGCGGTGACCGTGGCTGTCCTTCGCAAAAAAGGTATCGAAGGCGTGGGTGGGTTAGTTATCCTGTCCTCGGGCACTCTCACATTGTCAGGGAAATATAGGAAACACTTCTAAAAGAAGTATGAATAAAGACTTTCAGAATGTAGTCCCAAATAAGAATACAGTTTTAGAAGTACCCTGTGATTGGTGAAACATTCGACTTTCCCAAATACGACCTCTGCTAGATCGTGGGCTGGCTCCTGAAACCCTTTGCGCCACTTAAAATTCCGAACTTACTGTCTCCAGCGCAACTGCTGTAAATTTAAATTTATGCAAAAGGGAGGCAGATTCTGGGCATCAGGGACCATGTAGGACATCCACTTGATCTCTAGGACGAGTTACCATATATTTAACAGTTTGTTCAGGAAATGTTGCCGGCTTTGCTAATTTATCTTGTTCGGCAAAAGTAGTGTTTTAGTGTCTTCATGCATAATGCATATACAATAAATGTGACCTGCTTTCTAGAGCAGGATTTATCACTGCAGATGGAAAAACAATAATTATGGCTGTAAGCTATGAAAGTTGGAAAAATCTGAAAGAAATGTGTTTTGTGAAGTAGTAAATTTTTTCCATGTGTTGTGAAATTATTTATAGTCCACTCTCAGGAGTAAGTCGTACTGCTGTGTGTATATAACCAAAATGTGGCCACAGAGCAGAAACTGACAGATAATAAAATAATACTTCAGGATGTAATTCACAATATCTGGCAAAATTGCTGACTGGTGATAGATTTTGATACACTTTACGGGGTGGAGGGTTTTGTTCTGCCAACTAACTTGATCCATTGTTCATACAGACAAAGAGGGAGTCCTATGTAGTCATACTGCAAGGCATAGCTTCTATAACTGCTGTTTGTGAAGGGTTGTTGGCTTAAAAAACCTATTGTTTTGAAAAAAATACTTAAACAGCTAATTTTAAATCAAAGTAAAGGCTTTTTTCCTTCAAAAGTCTGGGAATTGTTAACTTGAACTTATGCATACATATGCACACACATGTATGTGTATATGTATATGTTCACAAACTAACATTACTTGCACATTCATTACAGGGCATCCTTCTGCACAGCTGTTCCATTGCACTGTAGAATAATAGTTCAGTGCTAGAATGAAAAGCAGCAGAGTCAGGGCTTGCTTGTTTGTGAAAGCTAAACAAAATCCTATGTTTTTCTTCTTTTTCTTTTTCAGTGGTTTCGTAGTCATTATTGAAATGCTTTGAAAAATGCCTAAGGGTATTTCAATCTCCAGGCTCACAACCGTAAAAAAAGTAATACTGCAAACACTAGGATTTTAACAAAGTTTCTTTAATTTAGTTGTGATTTATTCTAGTTTGTTAGCACAGTAAGTGTTTAACATACAGTTAACATGGCACAGTGCCATATAGCATGAAAGGTTATAAGTGACAAGTACTGTGTTATTTATGATGACGACACGATACTTAAGGTTCTTTATGCTTTTACACTAAGGGGATTCTGTAGTGATAAATAACATGTCAGATCAAACCACATGTGTGCAAAGATGCTTGGGAATGTAGACACTGCATTATCACGTGGTTCTAAATTACACTTTTCAGCATCAAGCGTTTTATGAAAACTGGGTGGCTTTTTAATTTGGCAACAGATGTGGATTTACACTGAAAAGACACATTTACAATTACTTTTTGATTAATATATGCCTGTTTCCAAAATGGCCCCTCAACACCTTAATTTTGATTTCACCACTTTCCACTGATACCTTTTTCTTTTTGCCTTTATCTGTGTGTTGCTCCTTTGCTGCAGCAATTATTCTCACTGCTGCTCATTGTTGTCTCTGCTTCATGCTGCTGGGGAATATAATTAATGTTATTCCTAATGGTTTTCTTGCCTGCAGAGTTTGGCCACTTGGGAGAATGAAAACAAGATCTATTGCAAACAAACTCTTATTGAGGGAGATGGCCCCAAAACATACTGGACTCGAGAGCTAGCTAATGATGAGCTGATTTTGGTAAGAAACTTGAACCCACCCAATACATGCACCATATTAACAGTTTTACCATGTAGCATGACTTACTATTTTTCCTTACTGAAATCCATCTGGAAAACTACCATTTTCATAATCCTCTGCAGTACAATTCATACATCACTTTTTTTCCTTTCTTCTAAAATGTTTGTTGTTGTGGGGTTGTTTTTTTAAGAACAAATGAAGATCTATGCCAGCTGTCACATTTTATTGCTATAACTTTTGTTGTACTCCTACTGGTAGAATAATCACAAGTGGGCCACTTCTGCTCTGTAAATTCATACCACCACCGAAGAATTCGTGTGATTTATTGCAGATCTTCTCTGGTGAAAGTGAGATCAAGGCATTTTGACCTTATTTCTGGAGAACCTTCTCTTTTAGTCATGTGCATAATAAGTTGCTTCTTATCCACAATCACACGCTGTATAGCAGGAAAGATGTGGCATGTTGTTAGCATACTCTAATCTCATTCTGTTCATGAACATGTAATTCCTTCCCCATCTCTGCCACCTTCCCCAATTCCTCGATCAGATCTGAACCAGTTCAGAATTGCCTTGAGTTTCTCCGCAATACGCCGGTTTTCACATGTGCAGTCAGCCAACACCCCCAGTCCGGCGTGACCCTCCTATGGCAGCAGGGTCGCAGCAGGCGCGCTGGGCAGCACCTCTGCAACTGCCTTGCCATGTGTGCTGCGAATCGTGGGGGGTTGGCGAGTTATATTGAACTCAGTCTGTTACAGCTGAGTTCTCTTCACTGAATCTTTCCTCAGTAGTCACTCTACATTAATGAAACGATATTCAAAACTGGATAGAGACACACTTTCTCCGGGTTACAAGTCGCACAGTTCAGCTTGAGTTCAGAATCATTTTATTGTACATGTTCTTACTGGCGAATTCCGGATAAATAGTTGATTTGACTGTTACACCTCATCAGTTTGGACATGGAAGACAGGCTGCTGGAGCGACGGGTAAGAAAACATCAAAGCAGGGAGATTTTATTTCAGACTCTCACATGAACTAAACCTCTGCACTTTAAAAAACAAACACCCTCCCCGGTGTTTCTGTAAAGCAGTTGAAACTCTGTTTTTAAGATTGCATCTGAAACAAAAACAGGACCCAAACCTAACCAAGTGTAAACAAAAGGCTTTTAAAGTGTTAATATTATTCCAGACATCTTGGAACAGTTCACCCACCCCTTATGAGGAGGTGTATGCTGTTAGTGAAATCACACTGACTTCTATTGAATGAATACTCCAATTCTGGATAATTTCTTTTGACTCAACCACTGGAATTCCTTATATTATCAAAAAACTCTGGGAGGCAAAGTACTTTGATCTCTGCTTCACATCTTTATGTATAATGCAGTGGACAAAATACATTCACAATGATAATTGTTCCAGCTTTCTAACAATCCATTTCTGTAGCTTATTATTTAAGCAACAAACTAATGAGGCAGCTGTTAAATGAAGAGAACTGCTCCAGGGAAAGCAGGAAAGCCAGTCATAATACAATTGCCTCCTGCAATCAACAATGTGAACTTGCCCTGCTGGGGAAGGAGAATGAAGTTGGTTAAGAAACCAGAGTGGTTCAAAGATTATAAAGCTATCTAACCTTTTTTTCTTGTATAATGCAGTCTGTTGAGATTATCTGAATTAATTATTTTTCAAACTAGGGTATAAATTAGAAAAACTTCCTTCTTATTAAAATATTTCCATTTGTAGGAACTCAATCACAACTTTTGATAAGTTGTTTTGCTGGTTGATTTCCTTTCCATTAAAAGTACACGTTATTTCTAATCTGTACATGTCTGGATTCAACTTCCATGATTACATATTGCGTATAAAAGAACCTAAATAATATGCCTGAAGTTACTGCAAATACTTGTCTTAACAGCACTGATCAAGCTGCCTCTTGGAAGGAAGAACCTTCTTGTTGTTAAGCTAAACCACTGGGAGACCTTGAGCCCTTCAGTATAAAGCAAGCTTTCCTGGAATTGTTCTTCCAGTGCTTCCATAAGCTCCAATTTATCAGTATCCTTTGTAAACTATGAACATCGGAACCACACGTAACTGTGTTGCTAGCAACCGCACTAGCACCTGACGTAGTGGTGACTTCATCTCCCTACTCTTACCTGAAATTATTCTGCTTTATATCCAAAGACTCTGGGAACTCATGCTCAGCTGATCACGATCCCAAGTAATCTTCCTGGTTTCGGATTCCCCCAACTGATCCCCTTCCCCTCTCCTCCAAGCTGGGACTGTGTTCGTCGGTAAACTAAAATGTACCATTTTACCGTGGCCATGATGAAAACAGTAGTGTTTGCTTCTACATGGTCCAGAGCATTGTCTCTGCCCGTCACTATTTAATACGATGTGCAGTTCCGTTCTCCTGCCTCCTTCTGGAGTGTAGTGGCCTCTTTTGCTTTATTAAACGGTAGGACATGACTTGGTCCTCAGGACAAAGATTTTCAAGCCCCTCGTGACACTTGAAGGGACTGAATGTACTAAATCTTTTAAATACATGGGTCAAGGTGTTCAGAATCTTCTGACACCCTGATGCTCAGCAATGACGCGTTTCTAGGAGTAACAGTGGTGAGTGTGAGGGGTCTGGTCCTTCAGAGAAATTGAGATGGCCAAAGCTAACTCTTCTGGGAGGCAGCAAAGGGTTCTGCTGTTTGGAGGAAGGCAGAAGAGGGTAAGGGAAGTGACATTTTCTTGTCTGTGGCCCCTAATTTTAGAATGCTAGAATATTCCATCCAGACTATTATTTGGGTTTAGAAGCTAAACTACCTGGAGGGACTGGCTGAGGTGTGCTCCTCAGCTGTAACGGGGAGCACAGTAAGGATAGCAGCTCTTTGTAAGGAGACCCTGTGATCCTATTTGATCCCATCATCGATTGCGTGTGGGGTTTTCATCCCACCAGTGAAGAAAGATTCAATTTAAGATAAAGTAATCTATTAATAAATACAATATTCATCTTAGATTATTGTAAAATATTTTATCTTATGCTTGGAAATTTTCCTTGGATCTGAGTCTGCAAACCCCTGCTTACATCTTACTTCTTCAAACCTAGGATCACAGTAAGAAGGGATCTTTCTTTGTCTTCTTTCTTTCTTCTTCCATTCCCCCAGCTTTTTTAGGGTTCTCTAGGGCCTGAGATTCATTCTCATTCAGTCTTGCTGCCCATACCACTTCAAACATTCAGCAGTTCCCATCTTCACACTTCTCAAACCTCCCTCCCTACCTGAGAAATACTTTGTGTTCCTTTGCTCTTTCTGATGTGCTCCGGTAAGCCCTCCTCATTTCCATTCTGGCAGAGCACCTTAAATAAGGAGAAGGAAACCACATTCTTGTGAAGTCCTAGATGTCTGCAGCTGGGAAGCTGTCTTTATGGGGCAGAGCCTGCGACGTAGCAGTTTAGGAACTCTGTAAGGCTGGTACTTAATTCTCACAGTCTCTGCGCCTGTTTCTCTATCCAAAGAAATCTTCCAAGATGCCTTGAGTCTCCTGCTCAGCTATTACATGCATTTGCAGAAGAAATCAGGAAAACTCATACCCTGTTCAGAAAAACTTGCAAGAAGGAATCTAAACTGTGTTAGACTGAGGCATGAATAGAAAAAAGGCTTGGGGCAACAGGCAGGGGGTAAGGAATGAGTTTTACTCTCCTAATACTGGCTGCATAAATGTTGGAGCTTTGCCACATCATTTTAATCTAATATGCTACGTCGCTTAAGGGGTCCATTTGATTATGACATTTTCCTAGTGGAAGGATGTATTTTTCTCCCCAACACAGCACATTAAATAAATGCATTTATTATCACATATAATAATAATTTTAAAAATCAGTGTTGAATTGTCATGACTACCACAGAGCTAAAATAGAAACCATATTACTGTGTAATTATCAATCTTTCTTGCATCCTGGCAGAAGTATTCCTTATGTTCTTCAAAGATATTCCCTTGGAGCAATATGTGGTCTTCCATGTCACATCACATCCTCTGGTACACAGATGCTGGGAGTAAACTAGTTAGCAACGGTTTCCTTTACCTTCAGGTACCAGTTAAGTTTGCCTTTAATTCTCCTTGGCTCCTTGCAGCATGGAGAATGAGATTACCCTTATCAGTAGCATGAGTAATATTTGGCTCATACAATGGCAGAGGTAGGTTTAAAGTCTTGTTAGAAAAAGTCCTTTCAGCTGCATAAAGGAAGAAGGATCAAGCTCTGCTTTATAAAAAAAGGTGCTGTGAACGCGTTAGAACATTGCAACTACTTCCATCCGTGCTGTTTATATTAATCCCATCAGAAGCACTTGCTGGGATTTCAGTGCTGCATTTTAGAAGTGCTGAACAATACAGATAAAAAATTTTACAGGGAATATGCGAGCAAGGGAGGGTGAAAATGACAGTTCCCCATCAAAGTCCACATTTGTTTGTCTTGGTTGTATCTTTAGATTGTATTACATTGTACTTTAAGACTGTAACCACAGAGAATCAGAGTATCTGTATTTACAACTCCACATTCATAAATTATACTTGGATTAGCACTTGAGCAATTAAGATCAGAATATAACATAAAAATATTTATTTCCTTGTCTAAAAATTAAGATCTGGGATAAAGTCTATTCTAACACTCTTTCTCTTTTCTTTTATACTCTATCTTTTTGCTGTGGCTGTGTGTTTTTGTCAGGGACATTAATGAGCTATCAATCACTTGTGTAAGTCAGAAGAACAAAAGGTTGGCTCTTTACAAAGTTAAAGGATGCTTCTTCCAAATGTTAGCTATTCAAATGAGAAACATTTATATTCAGACTTTATCTGCATTACTGCTTTCATGGCTGCTCATGCCTCTATATATTTTAGTTTAATCTGTAACACAGAAACATTTTGAAGTGGGTGATTACTGAAGAGGGGCTTTAAAAACAGCCTCAAACCGCATTTTACACAGTTCACGTATCACACAGGGGTTCTCAGAATCAATTATAGCAAGGGTCAAAGATCAGAACATTAGGGGGGTTTCAAGCATGGTTTCTATTCTACATTCCCTCCCCAGAAAAATTATGCCATAGTTGATTAAAACTGGTGAGCTGTGGAGCCTAGATGAGCGAGTGAACATTTTTTAAATAATATTGCTGGCTTCTAAAATTAAACATAGTAGGTAAGACGGGTCAGTGCAGATTTGACAGGATACTTTGCAGCCGAATGCTGAGATTTGTGATGTGCCTAAGCCTGGTATCAAGCAAGGTTAGGCTACCTAAGTGTTTAACTTTTCTATAGCTTTTGGAGAGTGATCTTAAGTAAAATCAGTTATCAAAAGGAGGGTCTACTCTTACTGAGGTCAGTGGGTTTTTTTGCTGCTGACCTCATTAAAGCAGTCTTGATAAAAGTTCAGAAGCTTATAATAATAACACATACGTATGTGTTGCATGGACCTAATGCTTTAATTTACTATTTGCCATGAGCAGAGTTACAAGGGGGCTTAGGTATCTGCAGTCTCTGCTCACTAGTACAGCCTAGTCTGGGTCACATCCCAAACATACAAGCAGAGAAAGATTCATAGAATCATTTAGGTTGGGAAAGACCTTTACGATCATCAAGTCCAACCATTAACCCAAGACTCCCAAGCCTTTCACTGACCCATGTCCCTAAGCGTTTTTAAACACCCCCAAGGATGGTGATCCCACCACCTCCCTGGGCAGCCTGTTCCGATGCTTGGCCGCCCTTTCAGTGAAGAAATTTTTCCTAATATCCAACCTATCCCTCCCCTGGTGTAGCGTGAGGCCATTTCCTCTTGTCCTGTCACTTCTTATCTGGGAGAAGAGACCAACCCCCACCGCCTGCAACCCCTTCTCAGGCAGTTGTAGAGAGTGATAAGGTCCCCCCAGAGTCTCCTCCTCTCCAGGCTAAAAACCCCCGGTTTCCTCAGCTGCTCTTCTTAAGACTAGTGCTCCAAGAAGCCAAAGCCATTTGCATCTTTATATATATATATTTTTATATTTATGTATATAGCCTTTTACAGTATCAGTTGTAGCTCAGATGTTTGCTGTGTACTGGCTTTCAAGACTACCTTTGTCTCACGTTCTTACCTCTGTCATTCACGCATTGCATGGCTCGGAGGAAACTCTGTAATATAGCAGTATGCAAACACAAGTGCCAATGTTTAACTACCTTGGTAAATGACCTGATTTTGCATGGTCCTGTGATTCACATCCTGCAGAAAGGGAGGTTGTATTTTGGGTGATTTGCTATTAACGTCCAAGTGTGAAGGTCAGGGCTGCACCTTCTCTGACCGTAATGATCAACCTCTTTCATGGAACATCACAGGAGTCAGGAGTAGAACAGAAATACGCAGTATGCCTTTACTGGAAAGATTTATATCTTTATTCTGGATAACATGGAAGTATGCATGTGGACAAAGCCTTCCCTGAGGATTCATTTAAGTAATCTCCTCTCTTCTCCATTTGTTTGCCGATGTGTTCTGTCTTCCCTTTGTAAGTTGCCTCTGCAGGCTGGTCAGTCACAAGCAGGTTAACGGGATTTTTGCATACACTGGCAGAAGTGGTCTTTCCCAGGTGATTGTTTCAATGACAGTCTTCCTAATTATACTGTGTGCTCCATTTATCACAAAGGCTTCTTGGCAAATGTTTATAAAGAAGGCCTTCAAAAAGCAGATTTACTCATACAGTAATATATTACTGCCCTGTAATTCTCTTTCAATCTCTAATGATGCCAGTGGCCATCAGATTCAGAGTGAACATGTTAGAGGTCAATTGTTGGATTACCCACTGTGCGGGGCTTTGTTTGCAATGTGCTTTTGGACTCAACTATAGATTATGACAAGCTAAGTGAAGAAAACAATTCTGTCATTTGCAGCCATTGCACATTTAAAATCCTGGTTTAGATTTAGACAGAAGCCTTGCATTGCAGCGTTTTGTAAGAGAAGTGGGACCTTTGCAAGCTAATGAAAATCCTGCATCTTCTCATCAGATTTGAATTGCAGTTTGGTAGCGTTGCACTTTTTTTTTAGTTGCTTTGGTGAAACTTCACCACCAAATAGCCAGGATTGCTTGCTCTCTTTCTTTTTATTAGGAAGTTCTTCTCCTTTGGGTCACGGAAATCTTTAAAGTCCGTTTGTTCTGATAGGAACTGTCACTAGAATTGGAACCACAGACCAAACTGCTTTATCCTACCCCTGAATACAAGGATTTGAGTGTGAAGGGCAGAGGAGTAACCACCTTTTGATGTGGATCTTCCCCTGAGCTTGGGCCCAGCTGTACATAGTAGATGTTTCTGTGAGAAACCACGAGGAAAGGAAGACAGCAAGTCTGAACATGTTCCTTTTTGCTTTGTTTAGCAACATTTAATGGAATTTTATCAACAGTAGTAAGTTACAATAAGATAAAGAAATGCCTTTTACCTTAGTCTACCCTTAAACCACATGCATAACCATGACAATCAAAGCCATTTATTTATGTGCTTCAGTATGGAATTAGGTTGCTAATCATCTGAATGGGTGTAAGGTATAAAATCTAAGTGCTAAAAAATGCAGCTTATTCTTGAAACAGGTCAGAAGCCACAGAACCTAAGCTGGGCCTTCAAGGAAAGGATGCCTGGCTCTTTGAGAAGTGCCCAGCGGCTGCATGGTACTCCAGAGTAATTGCAATTGGGCTTTGCATTCCTTTTATCTTGTTATGATCTAGATTGAAAGATTGTGTTAAATTATAGTGGTTTTTCAGACTGTGAGACTGGCGTGTTGCAGAGGATGACAATCCTTGTGTATAGCAAGGTTTGGGGGAAGGAGTTTGTCTCTTACTTTCCCCGAAAGAAGACGCTTAAACATTCTAGGAGCTTACGAGAGCTTTAGCAAAGGGCTGCTGCAGCCTTTCTGGTTGAGCTGGTGGTGTGGTACCCGCTCACGTCCTGGGATGCAGCTCCAGGTGTCAGACCGGGGCCCTGTCAGCTCCTGAAGAAACTGTACAAAGATGGGTTCATTACTATTGGTGATTTGTGTTGAAATATCAGTGGGGGACCCAAACTTCGCCATGCTTAGCAGTGCCTGAACATGCCACAGGAAGCCAGTCACTGTCGCAGTGACCTTCCAGTCCCCACAGACAACCTCAAGCCCTGGATGGCCTTGACTCTGACTTGCTTTCTCTGGCGAGGCTCCTGCCAAAATAATTTCACCTTTGTGTATAATTTTGGAAATGCCAAAGGAAGCCGTAGTAAGGGTACTTACAGCTGGTGCTGTGAGCAAGAAACTATCTGCATCCTTTAACATTACATTTTCATGTATAGCTAAAAATTTATATAAAGATCAATATGATAAGCTTTTTATATGCATAAACCCAAAGTCTGTACCTCCAGAATACTAACAAATTTTTCTCCTTGGTAAAGTGAACAAATTATAAGCCAGAGTCAGTTTTAAAGCCAAGTCCTTTCAAAGAGGTGTTGGCCAAAACAGGTGTAGAAATCATTAAAACAAATAAAGTCCAGCTGAATTTTCCTGACACACTGGGGTAGGTCTTGATTATATTTTTCAGTGAGACCTTGGCAGTTCTTACAGCCCAGCATCCCACCTTGCAGCTCAGTGGTGGTGAGCTCAGAACTGTCTGTCAGTGTAGCTGAACGTGAGGTTTTTCGCAGTCAGTATTTCCTTGCTCTTGCAGCCATTATTTCCTTCATGTTTAATTGCTTGCTTAGATTTTAGCCTGCCAGACCTGCCACTACAGACACGTGCTTGGGGGTTAGGTCACTTTCTCAGGTCGCTGCCACAATTCTGTCCCGCATGCGTGTCCTGATGCTCTGTACTGCCGTACTGCTCTGGTGGAGTTACCTTTAAGTGCAGAACGACAGTGATTTAAAAAACACGGGCTGTCAGATGCAGATCTGAAACTGTTTCAGTCGGTGGTGTAACATCATGTAACACCAGCTCTGAAGTCTCTGGAAAATGAAGGTGCACTGAGGTACGGAACCTGGTATAGGAAATGAGGTTTAAGTGATGTGGAAGGAGTGATCTCCACCACATTTTTCGGCGTTATGTGTCCTCATTTCCAACCCTTATCAAAGTTAATGAATTCACTGCTTAAGGTCACAGTATCCTCAAAGAAGGTTGCGATTGACACTGCCCACCGTACAGCCCGGGAGGTTTCGGTATCCCAGCAAGGTGTGTCAGCATCTTGCAGCAGCGTTATGTTTACAGGCTGGGTGTACCTTCTCCAGATCTTCAGCATTGCTCCTTTGGCTTCGTTTGAACTCCTGTGATTTATACCTGCGGATACCAAAGAATACCTTTTGAACATGCCATCTGAATTCCACCCTCAGCATTTCCAGTTCAAAGTGCTGCAACTGTTTCTAAATATAACAGTACATTCCAAATTCTCTTTCTTTTCTCATGTTTATTTTAAATGCATGCCAAGAAACTACAGAGAAAGGGAATTTCTGTGTCATTTATCATTCTAACAAAATTCATCTTGCCTTGGAAAAAAGGTCACTTACATTGCACTCCTCTTCCAAAATGACTCCTTTCTTTACTCTTGGCTGTCAAAAGGCATAAGAAAATGTATTTCTGCTGTAGAACTAGCTGCTATAGCAAAAATAACAAAAAAATATCTTAAATATTTGCTGATTCCATCTCTTCTGATTGATTTCTGTTTCTTTTCCAGACCTTTGGTGCTGATGATGTTGTGTGCACAAGAATTTATGTAAGAGAGTAAAACCATCAATTTACTTGTCATCTGGGATGAAGTGGAGAACTGTGAAAAATCCCCAGTATAATGAGTATCTGTGTGTGCTGTTACTAATGCCAATGCCGTGTTGTATGTGACCGTGTGTGTTGTATCTGAACCCATATCCTCCCTTGTGTATTTTGATTTCACTTTTCATCGCAGACACTGTTCCTTCCTACTTTTATGCCATCATTTTCCATGTCTGCTTTGTATTTTGTAGTTGTCCCTTGCTATGGTTTCGTCAATTATTAAACTTATTGGGCATAACTCACAGCCGTTTTGGGGTGTTTTTAACAGAAAACCCAGCAGTGCTTTGGTTAGATTGAAACAGTTTGTATGCTGTGGACGTCAGAGCGGTGTCGTGCTGCTGTTAGCTGGTGTGGTGCTGCCGAGGGACCCTCCTGTGGGAGGGCAAGTGACTGGCAAGGGTTGGCACAGGGCGCTCTCAGAGCCAGGACTCTGCTTCTCTCCTTCTTGCTGTCCTGTCTCCTTGGCAGAGTTGTTGAGGAGTAATTCCTGTGTCCTGTGGTTACTGGGACTGTGATTCAGTAGAACCAGGCGAGATCTTTACCCTCTTCCCTGCTGCATCCCTGAAGAATGCCCAGACTGTCCCTGCTGGGGCACTCATTATCCAAGCAGAAAACCCAGCTGTATCTACAGGACAAATAACACTGCGATCATGACTAATACTTACTGTCATCACACCCAAGCACCTCAGGTCAGCAGAGTCAGCAGAATCTGACAGATTTCACTTGTCTTGGGCCGTGAAAGGTAACGCTGCGGAAAGCTGCCGTTCGCCTACCTCCTCACCCGCGACAGAGACCTACCGATGGCTGCACTCCCCCTCAGCGTTACAGCTCTCGGGTTTGGTGCCTCAATATTTCATTCTTTGAACAACCAAGTATTTCACAAACCAGGGCCATAGTTCAAGAATGAAAGAAACACCCAATTTAATGTATTTGTTCTGGCTCAAGAGTTCTGGCCACAGCACTATCAAGTATTAGATTCAAGCTGAACAGACATTACTCTAATGAACCAGAAACTCTTCTGTTGTTCAGCCCTGGAAATACCTGGAGACTGAGACTAGGAGCACTACTTATTTCAGTGCCATAGCCAAGCTTATCTGTTCAGCTTTGCAAGAATAATTTATCTGCTTCATGTCACCTAGTCATAGAGGATTTTTAAGAGGTTCAGAATAAGCAGAGCATGTGCCCTGTTCGCTGGACTGTGCTCAGTATTCAGAATGGGAACACGGGTCCGAATCTTGATCGTCTTGGGATATCCGTGGGAAACAAATTGCTTTGTCTCTTTGTCACTCACATAGCTATGCAGAGGAATCCCCTTTGGTAGGATTGTCAGATTGCCATGGAGAACTCAGCCTCCTGTTCTATATATTGCAGAGTGAGCTATAGCAGTGCAACAGGAGAGAACGTAGGATGTTTTCTGTTTCTGCTCTGACAGGTCACACTTTCTTTTTCTGCCATCAGCACTCAAGATACAATATTGCAACTGAAAAGGGGGATCTTTTCTTCCACACTCTATCCTTAAGCCAAACCCTGCTTCCAAGACTTTGGTTCAGTTGGTACCAATTAAATACAGTGCACGTTAGCTCACATGAAGCGTGGACTGAAATCAGTTAATTGTGGTTTGGATGCAGCTGAAGCTACCTCTCGGTAAGAATTAAACCATGAGGGGGAATGACAGTCATCTATCTTTATTTTCTGTCTTCTTTTAAGATTGAAATTAAAATAGTTGGGTGGTTTTCTCCAAACAAATTCAATTTCAGGAGTATCTGGACCTGCTTGTGCAATCAGCTGTGCCAAAGGGACTCCATAACAAGTGCCAGGCTTGAGCTAGCTCAAAGCTTCTCTGTGGTGCCGACAAAACTGTCTTGCCACATCAAGGCTGAGGAGTGAATCGCACTGCGCTGCAGGACGTGCTGGCACATGCTGCGTCCTGCAGCAACAGGAGCCCACCAGCACTGCGAGTGCTTTGCCTCCCAGAAAGTGGGTGGTGGGTGTGGGGGGCTGGGACAGGCTGATGAGGCAGGCAGTATGGCCAAGGCCAGTAGGTAGTAGGGCTGTTTTGCCATTCCAGAAAAATGCTACTCTTAGCAATGACCTTTTCTGCCTGTGTCTAAAGCAGCCCTGATGGACGGTTTGCGAGCTCGGCGAGGTGTGGGTACGAATGAACCTTGCGTTGCCTGAAGCGAGTGCATTTAATGGGAGCAGTGATCGCTGTGTTCCGTTTCTGGGAAAGCTCATGCTAAGCTGTTGTGCTGCTCCAGCAAATATCCTTCAGAAAGCTTTCCCCTTAACTCAAAAATACCAAGTCAAGTTTCCATCCAGTTGGCAACTACTATCCAAGTAGTAAAGTGTGAGCTGTGTGACTGGGTTGTAGAGGTTGTGATTAAAAACAGGCTCTTGAGATATGAACTACCCTGCATAACTGGGAACGTTCTTCTTCCAGGACTGAAACTGTTCCCCTAAGCTTCATTTGCAGTCTGGCACAGCAGAAGTTCCTTTCTGTAGTAATTTCAGCATGGAAGCTTCACCACTTGATTGACTTCCATGGACTTACATTAGAGTTACTGGTGCATGGGTAAATTCTTACGGAGACTAGAATCGGTCCAGGGTGTTAGTTTTATGGCTCATTGTTGAAACAGTGCAAAGGCCAAATTGCATTTTGTGAGTCCTCCTGGATTTAAAAGCTCTAGGCACACAAGGATTTAGAGTGATTTTACTGGCTAAAAGCCTTGCAGTTCTCTTCTGCCTTTCTTTTCTTTGCTGAGATTAAGCTCCTGGGGGAACACAGAAGTTGAGCAATGCCAGGGTGGCCATCAGAGACAGTTTTGTCCACTTTCTGTGTGAGAAACCATGAATTCACTCTCCCTAGATGACGTGATGGAAGCAAGGTTACTGTAGCTGGCATCCACAAAAACTTGGTCTCACTGTGTCCAAGTGTTAAACAGTTGCTTGGTGGAACAGGATCCCGAGAGCTTCAGGCAGCCACTCTGCACGTAGCAGGGAGGGGTGTTTGCAGGCAAAAGTGCCAGGACAGCGGAGAGCCTAAGGGCTACCCAAATGGTTTGTGGGTTCCTTGATAGCTTGTGGGTGTTTGAAAAGGGCCCTGAGGATTTTATGGGTCGTGCCTTCCAGATTCAAAGGAAAGACAGACTCCCTGCATCACTGGGTCTTGTAATCTGGCCTGTGGTGGGATGTGGGCTGGGGGCTGGGACAGCCCAGCTGGCAGCTCTGTGTATCGGGGAGCAAGCCGGAGCTCCCTTCCCCTCACACCGCTCTGTTCTAGGCAGCACTTGCCACTTGACCTGGTAGCACTCAGTGGTGACGAGCATAGGATGGTGACAAACAGCTCACCTGCGTCTGGATGGCAGCCGGTGGACCCCTGTGCATGTAACAACCCGCTGGTGTCTGCTGGCTTGCCAGTCTCCCTGCCCAAGAAGCTGGATTTCTGGGGTCTGCCAGTGCTCAGTGGTGATGGCCAAATGACTTTCAGGCTTTGTTGCTAAGATCTTTCTGACCATATGAGTGAATGTGTCAGGGAACCCTTCCCAGTGAGTTTATCACATACCACTGTTTATGTTTGAGAGCATTTCTCCACACAAGGCCAGCAGAATACAGATAGCTAAGAAGGTGAGAACTCTTCCTCCCTGAAATCCAAAGGCTTTGCCTTGCAGCTGCCTGAACGGTCCTGCTGGTTGAATGGATAGAGTACAAGTGAGTATTCAGTTGCCTCAGCATTAGGTATCTACAACTATTTTAGTGTCCTGTGTATGCCAGCACAAAGCTGGCATATAACACAGGCTCTGCATGAGATCTGTGCCTTTTTTTTGGAAAGGCAGCAGCAGACCTGAGTCAAAGCCTGAGGGCATCGCCCACAGATAGCTGTGGTTAGGGACTGACTCCCCACAACGCCTGCAGTGCTGTGCGCTGCATTGACCATGCTGATAACTAACAGCCACAGCAAGGCAAAGAAAGGGCTCTACAGATATCTGCAGCAGCTTGGCACGTGTGTAACATTTCACAAAAAAACCCACTTCCCCACATGAGTGGAACACTAGGACACAGCAGCCATATTCTCTGCCCTAAGGCAAGAAGAGTTCATTTTAGGATTTTCTTTTGATTTTCCATACTTCTGCTTTTATAAAACATTTCTTGTTTTTCTCTTCTCCAGGAAAAATAAACATCTTAACTAGTAAACAGATCAGGCAGTGAAGCTGAATTCAAAATAATCCACCCTGGGAAACCCAAAATATGAAAAAAAAAAAGTAATATCTCAGCCAGAAATGTGATATTGCATTGAATTGTTCAGTTCACACGTATTTGTACCACCAGCTACTATTGTGTAGGAACAGAGCTGTCCCAGCGCATGCCCTGTGCCCTGGAGAGCTACTGCTGCTTTGGCTCAAGTGATCACTTTTTGCACTCTGAGTGCAAAGAGATCTGTTTCTGCTGACGGGAAGCTCCAAATCCCACATGGCTGCAGAATCCAGAGTCTTTGAATCCTGTTAAAACATGTGCTGTCTGAATACTGCCATGTCAGAAGTGTAACAACCTGAGGTGTTCCCTTTGATACTACAGATGGCTGGCTGGCTGGCTAAGGATGGTGGTGGGGAAAAATGCTGTTATTAATAATGGAGGAATAGGTGGGAATAGATGTCAGAGTGCTTTCTGCTAATTTCTTCATTTTCAGCATTCCCCACATTGCGCCCCAGAACATAAGGCCAGCTTTGATCGCAATCAAGAAAACCCCAGGATTCTCGAAATTTCAGTTCACTTTTAACTTGACTCTTGCTGCACGCTGCTGAATCAGAGGAAAGTTCTGAAACCAGGGATTTTGTCTTATATCTCATTCTGTTTCCACCCGAGGGCCTGTCAGTGATGCTCCGCCAGCACGATCCGTGGCAGGCACTCAGGGTTTTTGCCATGTTCTCAGAGAGGAATCTGGCAGCTAATCTGTTTTACAAGCTTGAGCATGATTTGCTGTTAGAATGTGCTCTATGGACTTTGCAGCTAGAGAGGGAAGTGGTGAGGCTTGAAACGATTCCTGCAGCAGGCAGTGCTGCAGCCTTCTGCGATACTGCTGCCTCCTGCACAAATCAGCTGCTTACTGGGGGAGGCAGTTCAGTGGCTCAAGCAGAAAGGGGGTGACAGTCTAGGTCACTGGCTGAACTACAAATTTCTTAAAAGCCCTGCAGACATGTATCTCAATGTTAATCTTTACAAGATGTTCATGTAAAGCTGGTAGACTGATTCCATCATAGGTCTGATGAGTTCCCAGAAAGTTTTCAAAGGGCTGAAGCTTTCATCTCCAAGTAGCTGCCTGCTGGGAGATAAAGGTGCAATTGGAAATCAAGTGATCTTACAGAAACTGCAGATAGGAACAGCTATAGTAGGTCAGTACAAAGGTCCTCTTTCCTCCTGTATCCTGTGCCTAAGACTCTTCCCTGAGATCCCTGTGAACCTGCATATCTCTTTAGCAGGCTGAAGAACACACAGCTAGTATGCCGCCAAATCACACCTTGGAAATACCTCTGTGTGCTTGTGTCCCATTCACTCTAATTTCCTTGCTGCTGTGTTCCACATGCACAAAAATATGGCAGCACTTCTTTACTCCCATCAAAGAGACCAAGAGACCCGTCACTTTTAAAATGCATTGAGAATTTTTGGTGTCTCAGGTTGGGCTGAGACAGACAGCATCACTGAAATTCACAGCAGTTTTGATGGCCAAGGACTTAGGGGTTCTACCGACTGTGAGTAAAATGAAGAGTTTGCTATCCTTTTGTGTTTAGCTTCCATTCTGCGCTGTGACACAAACCCAGAAAATACACCCACGAGATGGGCGTTTATCTTAGCACCTCTGGAGAAAGATCAGTGATTTAAAACAATCTTGATAGAAAGCAGTGTTATCATTGTGACTCGGAGAGACTTTCTGACCGCCAGCTATTGCCCATGTCAGTGCTGAGATTCTGATGCCATTAAGAGGCTGCTGATTGCTGAAGCTATTTCTTTCCATTTCTCTTGCAGTTGGGAGATTTTTAAAATGTTCCATATGTGGAAGTTTATGTAAAATTGACATTGTGCCATAACGATGCATAGTGAGCCTGGAACATCTAAATAACGATATTAATTTGCATATGATCCTCCATAGAGTGTGCCAGGACATCAGCAATGGCTGCAGTGAGAAGTCTGTGTCTCAAGTAAGCACCTAATAACTCTTTCTGCAGGAGTTTTTAACACTGAGCTTATGCAGTCTGTGACAAGGCTAGAGACTGAGAACATATTGCAGTTATTACAGAGCTTGAAGTCCAAGTTCCTTTTAAGGCACTTCACCAGCAATGTGTTTTAATCAGAAGTCTTTTAGTGAAGTAAATTGGAATCATCTGGACCTGACTGGCACCATGTTCTCTCAAGTGTGATTTATTTCCTAATTCCTTTAATGAACTTGATATCAATACTTTGTAATGAACATGAAGAACAAACAGTGAGGGTCTCTAACACTTTCCATTGGCACAGGTTAGGCAGAAATGTTGCGGTCGTTGCCTTTGCTGCAGCAACAAAGAGAACCTTCAAAACAGGGCACAGGGCAGCTATGGGAAGGGTCAGAATGCTGTAGAAGGACCATTTTCAGGGACAGAGCTTTCCTCCTTGCTATTGTTCAAGAAACAGGAGAATGAATTAATCCACTGGTTTATCGCTGACATTTCATCCTGCTGGAAAAATATCTCTGAAGATACTGCAGGACTTGGGTTGGGGCGCATCTTGCAATGTTTCTCCCAACCCTGTATCCAGAGTCCCAAGTAGCACAGACACAAAATTACATTTTCAATAAAGGGAGGAAGGAGGCAAGAAAGGTGTAGTGTGTGTTTGTCTGTGTGTGAAACTGCCACCATGTCAGAACACCTAGTTCTCACGCGGCTCTAGTACTAACAGCTAAAGATCAACACAGTGCTCGCTTGCCTTTCAGAAAGTGACCAATTTTGCTCAAAAGTTACTCACTTCTATCTGACTGAAAGATAGACAGATGGCACGGCTGAAGGGCCTTGCTCCAGTCTCGGGAAACCAGGGTAAAATACCGTGAGAGTGTACAGATGACACAGTTTGAGTGACGGAAGGGGACACTGTCTCCTCCTGCAGGTATGGTGAACCCTGCTGTGAAATGTACCGTTCCGTTATTTTCCCAAAAGATTTCTGATTTTACTGTGCAGATTGACACTGTGGCACACAAGATTTTCCGTACAAAACTCAAACAGCTCTTTCCCCTCTCACCATGGATAGTATTCTGTGTGTTATGTCAGCGGGGAACACTCTGCGTTGTAGATAGAAGTTAAAAAAATCTCAAATACAACACTTGGAACCATAGAAGGATCTCAGAATAAAGCCCTGAATCTGTTCCAAGGTAGGGAGGAGGAGAGAAAGGGAATTTATAACTTTTCCTACCATTTTTTTTCTTCTTTATTTTGGCTGAGAAACAGAATTTAAGGAAGAGTTTGAATATTCTGCCATAATTAAAAGCGTGGGAAGAGCGTCTTTGTATGCTTTTTAACTCATGTGAATTTGAACAAATTGCTGTGTAGCTCCCTAAACTGTTTGACACTTGCTCTTGTTAGGGCAAACTTTGGTTACATCTACTTTTGACCCTGATATCTTGTGAAAGAGTAAGTTGCTCTCTACTAAGTTTAAACAATTGCATGCACTAAATGCTTGTAGTAAGTGCAGTGGCCTGTTAAATTTAGCTTGAATTTATTCAGGAATATGTTAATTTTATGAATACTTTTGAGTAAGTAATTATCATTTTGCCTGAAGCCTGTCATTTGGATGCTGCAATAATTAGGGTGCCTGTTAGTCAGGCTTTAACATCTAATAACACAAAGCAAATAACAGAAGGAAATTGCTGGGTGAGGAGGAAAAGTTTGTGCCTTGAAGATGAAGATATTGGGACAAGAATTTAAAAGATGTGTCTCTATAAGAAAGACAGGAGTTAGATAGGTTTTTGGAGCTGATTCAACAGTGACAGTGTCGCAGAGTCGCTCTCACAGATAGCTGCCGTCACAGCTGGGTGGCTGGAGGCAGAAGCAGGCGGTGGCCCATGGGGATGGTTGGGGGCAGCCGCCCTTTGTATTGAGTAGGGCGTAAGAATCTGATGGCAGCGCACTGACGTGCGTCTGCTACAGGCAACAGTTCACATAAGCTGGTCGTAAACAGATGAGGTCAGTCTCAAGGAAATGAGAACCTACAAACATCCTGGTGTTCACTGGCTGGGAATGGGATGAACCTCCCGCTTAGTTACCTGGTTCTGGGAGGTCTATAATCATTCTTTACACTGCAGTCTGGGCAGCAATTTTTAGGTCATTCCTATGAAATCCTATTATTGCCTTGCACGGATTTCACTACCATAGCTGCTTACAAATATGTAAAGGTGTTTTTTAAAATAAATTCCTGGCTCTGTAGTTGGGGCATATGCTCCCAGCGGAGTCCAGTGAGTCTCTGCACTGTCCAGAGTTTAGTACAGCTGCACAGAAGATGGAAGGACCTAGCTGGCTTTGGAGGGGTGTCCATGGAAATAAAATGTGAGACCTATGCCTCACACAAATGTGAGATGTCATGGAGCCACAGGGTAGAGAATGCTACGCACGGAGCCAGTGCCAGCCAGCAGGCAAAGCCAGCTTGCCTTTGGCCAAGGAAGCAGCTGCTGCTCCTGCTCCTCCTCTGCACCTGCTTGGCCACAGTCAGGACGTGCCTTCCTGGGTGTGCCTGGGAACAGGAGCAGGAATGTAGGAAAAGACAGGCAGGCGAATGGTCAGGGAGTGCAGCCATGATTCACCGAAATGGAAGATGTTTGTTTGGGACACACTTTTATCCTTTGAAAACAGATGCAAGACTATCCTTATATTGGAGGATGCCCTTTCACACAGCGCTTTCATTCCACCTAGTTAAGGCCTCAGTCCTGCAGACAGTGTGTTGGACGTTGCTCACTTGAAAGCAATATGGTTACTTGCTCAAAGGCTGCATAGCATGTGTTGTCCATGCACAGACACACTTCTGCACTGGGAGATCTTGGTGCAAGGCTGCTGAAGGAAACTGCTGGTGTGGGCAGAAGGAATGTCTTTTAAGGTTCATCTGTAAAATGCCAGCTGCATTGCTGACTTTAAAAATAGCAACAGTGCCTTTTGTATACATGACTTTAAGGGCATAATTTGTCTTATATTGGTACAATAACTACTGTCTTCTCATGCTTAGCATTGCAAGAATAGCCAGAAGGCATTCAGTCTGCATGAAGTCTGCACCAGAGATGTTGTATTCTCCATAACCAGTGGTAAAGTCCTCTATTGTTTCTGGAAATCTTTGTAGCTTGAATGCATTATTCAGCTGTCTCATCATCTGTGTGCGTGATAAACTGGGTGCTTTTGACTATTGTATTATAAAACCGGGGCTATGAAAATTAAATGGCCTTTTATTTTATTAGGGCAACAAAGTGATTTATGAAAAGACACATCCATTGCCCTGCTGGGAAGTTCGTATGTGCTTTAAGCCCCAGAGCTGACTGTGGGCTGAGACCGTGCCTTTGCTGGAGTTAGGCACCATTTCTGTTACTGCGGTGCACAGGAGGACTGGGCTGCTCTGCGGCCCCATACTGCACGGTGCCAGGTGCTGCACAAAGACGGTCTGAGGACCTCCCAAGCTTCAGTCTCTGCAAATGCCCTGGAACAACAGTCCTGCGGATGGAAAGACACGTTCCTCTTCCTCACGGGGTTCAAATGCTCCACACGCAGGCTGTCATCTCTTGTATTTCAGTGGGGAGCTGGAGGGACAGGAGGAGGATTAGAGCAGCACAGAAATCATTCATGTAGCCTGGCTTCAGCACCTCCCCTCTCAGCTGTCTCCCCAGCGAAGCCTTCCTCCAGAGCCACGCCATTTTCACTTCACTGCGTCCTTGGCTCAGTCTGGGCCTCGGAAACACTGCCCCATCTGTCGTGGGGGGTGCGTGTGTGACTCGGGACAACCCTCACTCCCATGAAATGAAGCTGTGCTCAGCTTTAGTCTGGAGTTACAGCTGGGTGCATCCAGCTTGGTTTGGGCAGCCACGATAACTGGCTGAGGACACTTGGCTTCATCTGGTGAAAGGTAAATGACT
Organism: Falco cherrug; assembly: GCF_023634085.1. NCBI lineage: Eukaryota > Metazoa > Chordata > Aves > Falconiformes > Falconidae > Falco > Falco cherrug. The sequence continues at coordinate 23,098,067 of NC_073703.1, forward strand.
GAAAGGATGAACACAGGACTTTTTAATTGCCAGGCCACTTGAATCAATAGGGAACTCTGCATGCTACTACGTGTGGTCTCCATGGACCCCATATGAAAGATGAAGGCAGCTGTGACCTCGCTTCACCACCCTTGCCTCAATCAATAGCTACCAGCTTTTAAAGTCCCAAAAGGTGTGATTAAGCCTCTGCTGCATGAAGTTAGCATTTCCTAGCATACAGCCCATTGTCCTGACTGAAAGGACCTAAAAGCCCTTATTCTGTGAGGGTTAATGACCAGATGTCCCTGGAAGGAAGCCCATCAGCCCTGGCCCTCAGTGCCAGGAATTACTGCAGCTGATTTCATTCCCCTTTACATCCATGTCTTAGCTTCAGTGAGCAGCATGGAGCACTCCACTTGAGTAAATGACTGTATGTGCACAAGAATAATGCCAGTGATGTCCTGGGAGGGGGGTGGAAAGAAAGAGTTGTGTTTTTCGTTACTGTGATGCGGAGGATGCTCTTAGTCTATGAGAGGAAGCATCAGAGGGATGCCAACTCAAACCTTTCCATACCTGGGAGTACGATGCTGCATGTTTCAAATCCATATACCCAGCACTTTCTCTGGGGTAGTCCCTCTTAGGGAGTAAGTGCTTGTGTAAATGTGATAGTGCCAGAGAGGTTTAAATCAGACTGTCCCCTTGTAATAGCAAGACTTTAATAACATGGGAATAGGACAATTGCATTGTCCGTGTGAAAAACAGTAAGGGCAGGTTTATGCAACAGCAGATGCTTCAGCACCTTTAACAGGAAGGGAATGGGCAGTATAGTTCGGAGAAATAAATGAACAAAGCAGAAGTCGCCTCATATACGATGTAAGTTGCACATTTAGCAGTGCTAATATTGATACATCATTCTCTAAGGGCCATTTCAGTGTCACCATTTTCATGCAGAAATCCAATGGTACATACATCAATTTAAAAGGGTTCTTTGAGCAGCTGGCTTTCTTACTTGCATTTTTCTTTTGCTCTGTCTCATTATTGATCCCAGAGCTCAAGGGGCTGTGAGGAAGTCTCACTCCAAGGAAAACGCTAATACTGGTATCTTGCTCTCCACATGGTGTATTATTGACTGTATGTTACTCCACTCAGGCAGCACAATTGGACAGGGAATTTGGTTAGCACAGTATAACCAGCGTATGTGGTAATTACTAGGGTGTCATTATCAGTCTTACAACGTGTTTTTGCAGTTGTTAATTAAGGCTTTTATTTTACTTTGTACGTTAAAATTTTGAAATACCTGTGAACAGTGTTGATAAATCTCTAGTCCCTATAGCCGGCAGCAGCTTTGCTTTTGGAGAAAGAAAAGCCACGTAAGTCGTCTTTCCATAGGTTGTGCCTTGCCGATGAAGCTGTGTGTAAGGACAGGTCATTAAGGTTTTGCTGCTCAAGGATGGAGGCAGAAATAAATTTATGCACGCACAGAGTATGGAGCACATATGAATCCAGTCACGATGCAGTCGGAGTGCGAGATTAGTTTCCTTTGAAATGCCATCAGAAAGCATTTGTTCACAATCTAGGTCACAGCAACAAAGGCTAGGGGAGGGATTGACTGAAGGCAAAAGGAGTGAAGCTGAAATTACCTATGTTCAACAGCTGTCTAAGCCAGATGTTTGCAGTGTTAAATATTCTGTGGGAACAGAGGTCTGTACCCATGTAGACTCTGCAGTAGGAAGAAACTGAATTGTACATTTAAGTCCACACAATGACCTTGTAACTGTCTAACTTGTGCTGTTGCTAAAAATTTCTCCTTCTCTTCATGCTAATAGCATGCTTATTTTCACAGCTAGCTCACACTGGTTTTTTCTACTGCTTCACTTCCATCGCTGAATAAAATAATTGTTCTTTGGGCTCAGTACCATGAACCAAACATTGATACAGATTAAGATAACTGGCGGATGAAGGGAACAGAAAATCCAGCTAGACTCATTTAGCATAAACAAATATTTTGAGGTGCATTGCTCAGGCAGTGATTAGTTTGCCAGCTGTAGGCAGAGTTACAGAGGAAATTAAAAAGATGGAGTCTGCTGAAAACTGCAGAGGGAAAGAAACTACACCAGGGTATACTGATTCATAATGCAGCAGGGAAAGAGTGGGGTTTAGGCTAAGATCTGCTGGATTTGAAGATTCTTGCCTCTTTGAGAGTCAGTCCATCTGTGAGGCGCTTTCTGTATTGTCACGCCAGCAGTGGAGCAGCAACTTTTTTTATTTTTTTAACAGGCAGGAGAAAGAGGGAAAGTCCTGCATAAAACCCGAGCTCTCGTAAGAGGAAAATACTGCACATACCTTTTCAAAATCCTTTGGGATGCAGCTGCAGATAATGAAGACAAATGATTCCTTCAACATAAAGGTGATAATGGAAACAAGCTATGCCTAGAATTCACCTCAGCTTTAGATTCTGATGGCAATAATGCATAATGGAGACTATCAATGCAGTACAAGGCAGAAACAGATAAAAGCTAGAGGAATGATGAGTTATTTAAAATCTCACAATGAAGTGTACAAAAGAATCTGAGGCAGGAAATCATTGCTGAGATCATGGAAACATGAACAGTACATGCTGAATAACAGAACACTATGGCCTCGCTGTCTTTACTTGCAGATAGTACAAGTAGCATCTCTAGTGCCCTCTCCAAAATGAGATATCTCAGAACACAGCGCTAAGCAGAAAATGCTCAGAATGTTTTCAGAAATACATTTCTTTCTATCAAGAAACATCAAACAATCAGGCCCCAAACCTCTCCTGTCAGCGATGGAACATTAGCCAGGAAAATTCAGTAGGTTTAGGGTAGGATTTCTACTGAAAAAATGCAACCACGTATAGAAAACATCCCAGTAATTTTGGCACTCAACGGTATTACAAGAGATATGAGAAAGCTAGTTCCAAGTCCCTCTTCATGTTTCAGATGATGCTGTGAGCTTCAGACTGGTGATATGGAAGATGCCTGTTTATGGTAAGAGCTTTTTGGCAGCCTGAAGCTTCTCCTAATCCCTGGAAATGATGAAAAGATCTGAGAGAAAGAAATCTGAACTATATGCACTTCTAAAACAGGATACTAGTCACCTTATCACTGCACACAATGCTATCTGACAGTGCAGTAAGGCTGGAGTGTCCTTCTGTGTCACTTCCTCTGATTTTGAAGAAAAATTTGGATTATATAAATTAAATTACATGGAACAGAAAATACCATATTTTGAGCTGGAAGTTCTGAAGAGAGAACTGAGAAGGTTCAAGGATGGGATGAAACAGATGGGGGAGCAGAAAGCCTGGTGTGTTTCTGCCAAACTCATCTCAGGATTCCCGGATAACACGGGCACTGCCTGAGCCCGTGTGGGCCTGGCGCAGCAGGGCAGGCCTGCTGTGCGCACAGCAAGTGTGATGTTGTCACTGAGGTCTGCTCAGAGCAAGGCTGTAAGTGACACGCACGCTGTTGGAATAGCTGTACTTACAGATCAGTGCTGGAAGTACAGCTGGCAGCCTGTATTAATAAGGTTTAATCTGTTATCCAAGGAAACCGTACACATATCACGGGACCCTGTGACCTCCCAGCGGGAGACTGACTACTAACTTCACTGGGACGGTTTAGAAATGATCATGTAGCCAGCCCTTCAGGGCCTCTCCGCTACCAATTTATTATCTCATATGCTTTTGAGACTGTATCTCACACCTGCCCTTGAAACCTCAGCCTGCTCCTTTTCAGACTTGCTCTTGTAGCTCTCTGAGACTGCCACACATTTATAAAAATGCCCAGAGCCACGATATTATCCCTCCTCAGGAAACCCAGCTGCGGCAAGGAGTCCCTGACAGACAGGACAGTGGTGTGTAGCAGATGGGCTGTGCCATGGCTCCTGATGCTCCTGGTACTCGGGGCTTCCCCAGCTGCCTGTCGCCTCTCAGGTGCTAGAGTTTTTACAGCAGGAGCCGCCTCTGTTACACATGCACAGTCCATGTTACAGTGGGGCCTCTGATTGCAGGCAGCAGTATATTACTTCTAAACAGAAAAATACCACTATGAAGAGAACAAAGACTTTCAACTGAGATGAGCCTGGGCGGCAGGTATCAAAGGGCTTTATGGCTCTTCTGGAGGCACTTCAGTCCAGTTGGATTAAAATCAGCACAGCTGTTCCCCAACTGGTTTTAAAAATGCTTCCAGCAAATGCCACTTCCTGCTGTTGCTGTTCTTCTGGAGGCTACACCACACTGCTCAGCTTAGCTCAGGGACTTGCTCTTCCACTTCCTCCTCCTCCTCCTCCTCCCCTGTATGTTCACTTCAGGTCTACCTGTCTCCACCCCAAGTGCATGCTCTCTGCACTTCCCAGCAACAACCTTCAGCACAAAGCTGCTGAGAAGAGCATGGTAAGGGGTTACCAGTAAGCAAATGAAATTGCACACGCAAACAAGCGAAGCTGTGAGTATGGGAGATGCCAAGCTCCTCTTGCTCCACTCTCCCCACTACACGGCTCAGGCACCAGGAGCGTATAGCTCTAGCTGGTTCTTCCTGCGCTGATGGGACAAGGAGAGCGCTGCTGTAGCCAGGTGACCCCTCATCTGCCTTGGGGCTGCAAGGCAAGGGGCAGCAGGACAGCTGTCTCCTTGGACAGGCCATGTGGAGGTGAAACGTTCAGGTGGTGAGGACTGCACAACCAGCAACAACAATTAATTGCTTCTATCTCTGCTGTGGCTGATGGGGTGCAGAAACCTCTGGTAGCAATGCAGGGATGAAGAAGGGCTGGAAGCCTCAGGTCTGTAACTGCACTTGGAAGTGAGCAATAGCGTGTACATTTAAACGATGACAGTTGAGAGTGCCTGTACTGAAGAAGCCAGGACAGCAAGACCAGAGCAGCTCCTCTTCTGCTAAAGAGCAGCAGATGGGTGACCCTGGTGGGAAGCTGAACAGCGGAGGGACGGAAGCGTGGTTCAGAGTTTGTCTAAGCTCCTCTGATTGCTCTCCAATGCACTGCGTCGAGTAAGACTCTTACTGTGCTCTAGCCTGGGTTTCACTTCATCCCTAGGATGCAGATGCCATCTGCAGGAGCTGCTCGATCTGATCTCCTGCAAGCTACAATAGCTGTGGAAGGAAGATTTAATTCTAGTGGTTGAAGAGGTGTCAGAAAAGACTCTGCCTGTGCCCCTGCCTGCGTCCCGAGAAGGCAGTACAATTCTTTTTTGTGGAAAGAGCTGCAATGGGGGGTGGCAGCCAAACTGCATCTCAGCTAGGGCCCGGGGGTGGGGGACACCGGTTGCCTCAGGCACCCCCCCTATTTTAGGTTGTAGATTGAAGGTCTCTCTCTGTAGAGCTTCCCACCTCCAGCAAAAGTGTGTTTGACAGTATTTAGCCAGAAAGACTGGAATTGTCAGCTCCCACAGCTGCCATCTTCCCCAACATGCCTCTTGGGTTCTCCTAAATACACAGGTCTCTGGGATTTTTACCTAGTCCTGACCTGAGGACCATTTTCTAAGACAGAGGATACGGTGTTCTCCTCTCAGACTGTTACTGGTTTCTAAGGAGGATGGGTATGGTTTTGAATGGTCATGAGCTTCTTGAGGTGGGTTTTGTCTTGCTAAAAGCCTCATTCAGTGCAGTACATTAAGAAGTCCTGAGCACACCCCCAACATCTCTCTCTGTCCTTTGGGTCACAGTGCAGGTAATGAAAAATCAAGACTGAGCTGAAAACAGAACTTACTGTGAGCCAGGTCCCAACTCACCAGAAAACAAAATGCAGAAAGTGGCTTGTCCTACTGTGGAGGTTTCCACGGATGACTGAAGATTGTCACGTGTGGATAAGCTGTCATCATATTAGAAGCATTTAATAGCAATCAGCCATTAAAAAGAGCTTTAATACCATCCGTACTTCCCTTGCGCTAGGGAATTACAGTGTCTGGTGCTGAAGGTGTAACTTTATGATCCTTCTTCCCAATTGTTTCACTAAATCTCCCAAATTTCTTTCTTGTGGATGTATGGGATGTGTTGCCTCCTGCCATCCCTCTCTAAAGGGATGGAGCTCTGGGCTCTCTGCAGTTCTGATGTGCCCAGCAGTGGTGCCCTGCTCGCTTTGTTCCCTCCAGATGCGAGAAATACACATTGCAGTACTTGCCAAGTTAAGCATTCTCCTGCAGTGAGTGAGGAAAGCAAGCAATTTGGCTCCCCAGAGCGGGTGTGAGCTGATGGCAGGTGAGCTCTACCTTCCTGGGAGGGAAAACACTTGTTCCCGGAGACCTAGGGGTGAAAGTTTGGCCAGCAGTGCCTGGGCTTGCAAAACATCTTGAGGTAAGAAAGCTGAACTGTGCCTCCCCCCTCAGCTTCCAGCACTGTTTAGGAGAGAAGGCAACAGATGCCATCCATTTAAAACAAGCATGTCAGTAACAACCATAGCCTGAACCAAAACAGATGTCATCTCTATGGCTGTTAAGCCTGATATTTCACAGACTACCATAAGTGCTGGACAGTGTAGCTTGAGGTTCTCCAGTTACTTGTTGTACTTCCTGAAATGAAGACCTCATGCTCACAATTCAGGATCCAGTTAATCTGCCATCAGCACAAAATAGTCCTTCTTCTTCCTGACATCTCTGGGAAAAGACTTTGCATACAATGAGACTCTGCTGAGTAACTCAGAAAGGCAATTTTTCAAGCTCCCTGATCATACAGGAGGACCAGTAGTAGTGCAACCAGAAAATAGGTGCCTGCTTTCACAATAGTAAAAGTTCACCATCCTATTCTTTCATTACATGATCTGTTTGGAAGTAAGCATGTTTACTCTGCTGAATTTCCCTTTTGGTACTAATAAACTCTTCCCAGCAAGGCTGTTCTCCCAAACACAGTTTGTGCAGGATCCCATTTACTAGCACTTCTATCACAAGTAAAAATCATCTCAAACACCTCTTTTCTTCATCTTGAAAAGTGAAAGGTACTGAGGCCCAGAAATAAGTTTTGCAAAGCAGCTTCCATGATACTTGAGCCTCTCCTTATACCCAGCCTGACCTTTAGAACAGTTCATGTGCTACCTCTAGACATTTACGAGACAGCGTTATCATCTGATTTACCGAGAGTCTGCTGAATGCTTGGGAGGGTCTTTTGGCAGGGTTTTAGAGTTCTGTACATCTGTCTAAACAGCAGCTCTTGCAAGAGAGTAAAACTGACTTTTTGACTTCCTGAGTGCCAGCATTTTAGAGGAAAAATTATCACAGCAATTGCTATTGGTGAATCAAGTAATAAATATCCATCTGAGGTAATTAATATCCCAGGGGTGAGAAATCTAGGGGGTGTGATTTCCCAGTGGAGCCCTAGCAAGGGTAAGAAACTTGACTTTCAATGTCTTTTGTGCCACTGGCTCATGCAGCACAGACTCATTGCCATACAGCTAGTGTTAGGAATAAATGCTTTCTTCTCTGGCAGTTATAAATCTAATTATTTTGATATTAGAGATTTTGTGTAGTGATTATAAGAAATATATAATCAAAAGTGAAGCTTAATTTCATATTCTTGAAGGTGACATGGTGACACTGAGGATACTGTTTAGAAAAGAAATATTACAAAAGCAAAGATTGTATCTCAAACCATGTGGTACCAAAACTAATTAATCAGTCATGTTCTTACTGAAATATCCAGCCTGCCACGTTCTTGGTTTACAGCTCACCTAGTTCCTGTGGCTTTGCTGCTGTGGCACAAGACATAGGGGAATGTGACTGTTTGGGTTTTTTCTTACAAAGCATCCAATGTGAATACAAACCTCTTTTTCTGTTTCGCACTAAAAACGCCAATGTCAAAATGTCTTTGTGATCTTTTTAATTAGCTGCCCCAACTAGCTCCAACTTTGACATAATCTATGCATAAATTACTACATGTCTAACCCATATCTGTAGATTCATTTGCAGATCTTAGACTTAATTGATTGGACTGACCTATACTTCTTAATAAACATTTTACAGAGGTTTCTTACGTTTTCATTCTTAATCCCCTAAACTCACTCATGTGGAAAAAACCCAACCCTTCAGTTGCTGTGTTATTTGTTTCACCTGTAGCTAGATATGAAAACTAGGTTTTACTCTCCTCCTCTGAAGATCTCTCACTGCCCTTAGGGGAACTGTGTAAGTTTTACTGCATTTGTGCTCTAAATGCAACTGTCCTATCGAAGTGTGTGTGTAGCCAGGAGTAGAAGAGATTTCATTCAAGGGCCTGTACTTCAAATTGTAGGACCAACCTGCTTCTTGCATAGAGGAATGTATGGCATAGGTGCTGTCTGGCTGTTCCTGCTGTTGTCTTTCATCCATCTTTATAGAAAAAGGGAGGAAGACAAAAGAAAGGCACAAGCAGAAAAGCGTCTTGCATTACACTGGGTTCTCTCTGTCTTGGCATGATCCCTCTTTTATGTGACACTGCTGTGGAACATAGATCTGACAGCATTATTTAGCTCAGCTTTTTCCACAAAAAACTGTTTTCTCTGTTTGAAGGCTGAAATATGGTGAACAGCAATACTGAAATTCTCTCTATGGAGTGACTACCTCTTGCAGAAGTAGCATAAAGTAATTCCTTGAATTCACATTCTCTTCTTCACTAAGACACTCCCATTCAGCCTGCTTCTGTCAGCTCTCAATACCAAACAGCAGTACCCATCCCCGTTTTTTTTCTTCTGGATTTGACTTATTTCAAGATGTTGGATGCCCGCTGGGAAATGGAGAAAACATTCTGGAAACTGCAAAACCATCTTTCTTCCTAGACTGTTACAACTTAAAGGACTCCACGATTCTAGAAGAATCACACAGGAAAAACCATCAGGCAGAACAGTGGAGTATCCCAGGTGCTAATAAGTAAAAAGAAAGAAAATTTTCTGTAGAAATTTATATTAAAAGCCAAACATCAAATGGCCAAACATTGTGCTAAAACCAAATATATACGCAATTTGCTTTCAAAAAAATCTGTCTGATATATAGGAAGGGCACAAAAACCATTTGGTGCTAAAGGATTTATCGCGTGAACAAGAAATACTCCGTACTCCCTAAAATACCTTTCCTTGGATGTATCTGACCCACCGAAGTCAGCCTTCAGCCAGCAGTGGAAGATAACCAGAAGCCATTTTGTCACCGGCATCCTGCGGACTCAGCCCCGTGAGACTAGAGGTGTCTTTCACAAAGGAAAACAAGTGGGTCAGTGATGGTGCAGAATGTCCCTGGAGATGCATCTTATCTGAATTTGTGACGAGACAAAGCTGCCATCATTTGTCTGCCAGCACTTCATCTGCTTGTCACTGCACCTCCCAGCACTGACCCCAGAAGCCCCCGCCACAGTCCTCTGGGAGCAAATGCGTGGCCAGCATGTGTGAGGCAGCCACACGTGCCGTGGGGCAGAGGGTGAAGCTGCCCTTTGTACCATGATGTCAGTCTGCAGCCCTAGCTGCTCGTCGGGGCTCTGCAATGAAAAATGACCACGCTGGTCCAGCAAGGGTAAAAGGGATTAACAAGATGCCAGGTGTAAATAATCTACACGAAGCAACAGACCACTTTGGGCATACTGAACATACTTTACACAACTGAACTGGGGGAGCTCCTCTAGACACGTCTCAGCCATGTCCTCCAGCATATTCCTTCCCACCAGCCTAGCTACTTCTGCCTGTGGTCTCTCCAAGGCATGCCAGATGCCATCACAATCAGCAACAGGGAGAAAAATGCCAGGATTATGGTTGCTCGTGCAGTTTGGAGGGTAACTTCTGCAACCAGCATACCAAGCCATTCTGTCACAGTTCAGCAAAGCAATGGCAGTTGCAGCCAAATTGGTCAATTAAAGGCTGAGTCACGGACACCTTTTTGGTAATCTTTGCTGCCTGAGCCCGCTGATGAGTTCTGGTTGTGTTGGTGCCTAAACCCTTGATATTATCTATAGATTATAGCTTGAAGAATCTAGCATCGCTGGGCTTGGCCACCACTGCCAGCTTGACCTCACTACTGCCACCGTTGCACTTAAGATCAAGTTAAAAATAAAATTCCATCATCCAGCTAAGATCAATATTTAAAAGGATGACGAAAAACACGAAAAGAGAAATCCTCCCAAAAGAATCGGCAACCAAGACCTGAGCCTGGTTAAGCGCAGTGCTGTGACAGAAGGCCGACAAGAAGCCCTTCCACTGTTCCCAGTGTGGGCTGCGGTCACATAAAGGCTCTGCGTCAGGGATCGGCGCACGGGGTGTTCATGCTGTGCCCCGGGAAGGGTGGCTAGGGCTCCGTTACCCACCGATGCCACAGCGCCGGCCCGGAGTGCAGCCCCTCAGGGCGACTCCGCCCCCGCCGCCTTCGTCACCAGCCTTCGCAAGTATCGCGAGAATCGGCGACTGCCCTCTGCCGGCAGCTTCCGCCCTCTCCCCAAAGCCTCGCGAGAGCTCATGCCCTTTCCTCCGCTGTGCCGCGGCGGGAGGCCCGGGCGGGGCGGCTCCTACTCTCGCGAGACTGCGCCCGACGCCCTGCGGCGCCGGGCGCAGTCTCGCGAGAGTTGGGGTCGCCCCGCCCGGGCAAGCTCCCCCCGGCCCCCCGCTCCCCTCCCCGCAGAGCTAATATGGTCGCCAGCGATGGACCCTGTCAGGCCAGGTCAGTGGGAGCGGGCCCGCCGCCGTGCGCGGGGCTGCCTCCGCCCTCAGGACGTGCCGCTGCCCGCCTCGGCGGGACCACCGCGGCCCCGGGCCGGCGCTTCGTCCCCTCCGCCGCGGCACGGCGGCGGAGCGGGCACGGCGCTGAGGCGGCGCGCGGCGGCCCCCCGCTCCCGCCGCGGCCCTTTGTGTGGGGGCGCTGCCCCGGGGCCGCGACTGGCGGCGGGCGCCCACCCCCCCCCACCCCCCCCCCCGCCCTCGACCGCCCTTGGGGCACCCGCCGCCCCCCGGCCGGACCCGTTACCGCCCCCGGCGGCGGCCGCCCCCGCCGCGGGAGGCGCTTTGTTCTCGGCGGCGGGGCCAGCCCGTCTCGCCGGGCCTCCCGTTATTTCTGACGACCATTTTTGTCCCTCGTCGGGCTCCCTCCGCCGCAAACGCTGCGGCGGGGGAGGGGTGCGCTGCGCGCCCGGGGGGCTGCGGGCGGTGCTCGCCGTGCTGGGGGGCTGTGTAACCGCTCGGGTGTGCGAGGGGCGCAGGTTCGCTGGGTTGGCGGTGGTGCCGCCGGTGCTGTGCCAGGAAAGTGTAGCTGTAGTATGTTAAGATCAAAGCAAACGGCAGACAAAGGGTAAGCGTTGTGCTGCAGAGCCAGCGTTTGGTGTTTGCACTCGGCGATGGCGGAGCCGACACCGGTCTCCCCGCTGCCTGTCATCTGTATCCCTTAAACTTCTAACGATCTGCAGTTCTTTAGGCCTGAAGGGGGTATATCACTGGCACTGCCCCTTCAGTTTGCTGGCAACTGAATTAAAACGGTCTCTTTGTAAAATGCAGCTTCTCTTCTGAAGAAGCTTGTTATTTTCTCTGCCTAATAGCTGTTATGAGGTTTGGTTTTGTCTCTTGCTTCTCATTAGCCTGGCACTTAATGCTTTGTGTTTTCTACTATATTAAAATCTGTATCTCTTATCTGAGTTGGTGAGGTGCATTTATCCTGTTTTGTAGATGGTAAACTGAGACAATAAAGGTCAAACGTATTCAGGCGTGCGACTGTGCTGATTACTTGCATGACCTGTATATACCTAGCGTTACAGATACTTTCAAAATTCATCTTAGTCACACATCTACATCGTGAGGTGTCTCAATCCATTTAGAAACCTTTCCACATTGCAGTTTACTTATGGTCCTAGAGGAACATTATTTTTTGGTAAAATCAGAAGTAGGAAGCTGTTCTTACAGGTCCTCTATCAGTGCTCAAATCTTCCATTCTTTTATGGCTGTAACTTTTTTTTTTTTTTTCCCTCCCCCTTCCCCAGGAAGCCCTTACCAGCCCCTAATTGAAGCATTAGGAAACTATCCGCAAAAGAAGTTCTACAATGTCTCGAAGCTTGGAGGCACCAAGTATGGTAATGATACTTTTTAGTGGTTTTGTTGCTGCTGGATGGTACCAGCAGTAAATGTGAATATTACAAGTATTTGCATAGTACAATAAGTATTTACAGTATTACAATATTTATAAGGAAGTAAAATATTATGAGATGCAATCGTGAATATGTTCATTCTTAATATATGTTTGGAAGCATATAACTTTCCAATCTGTTATTGCTTTCTGAAGTCAATAGGGAGTGATACTTGTAGCTTTTTTTTCAGTAAGGGAGAAAGTATAGGTGTTGCTGGGGTTTTCAGCAATACTCCAAATCGGAATAATTTTTCTTTTGGAAAAAATGAAGTGGCAGAGAGCTCCTTCAAAAATATATAGCGTTTTTACTATAATTTTGAACTGCTTATTGATGTTCTAGTTTCACCTTACCCGGCAACTTCAGAGAGTGGGTAAATGTTTTACTAGAACATAGCTTCTGCTGCAGCTGCTGCAGAAAGATGAGGTTTTATGGTGTTCATACAATTGCTTAATTTCAGCATGCCATTAGTGTGGAATATAACGCCAAGTGGTATGTGCCAAAAATATGTTTATGGGGTACCTGTGTCTGGTTGCCTTGTAGAAAATAAGAAGTATGTGCATATGTGATGGGGGAGCGGGATACATGCAGATAGAGAGTAATAGATCAGTGTCAGCTGGAATACACTTTACTCTTGCAGATAATCAAAACATACTTTCATTGTTCTCTCCCTTTGCTTTCACATTAAATTCCTAAAATACTTATCCGTGGTACACATTAAGGGTACTCAGGATTTATTTTTTTTTTCTTCAGTTTTCCAAGGTCTGAATTACTGCCCTATATTCACAGAATTAATGAATTCGCTAGAAAATAACCAGTAGGTGTTTCACTTTAAACCTATATTTGATAGCAGTAATTACTTCCCTGTTGTTTGAAGGGAAGAGAGAGGGGAGGTAGCGCACAGTGGCTGCTGAGACTTTTGTGCGACAGCTGTGTGCTCTTACAAATTTCTGCTACTTGTAATAATGAAGTTAACCTTTCAGGTAAGCGCGCGAGAAGGAGGTAGAATGTTTCTGGTTGTGCCTTTGTCCAGGAAGAAGCAGTAGTCTGGTAGTAACAAAACCAGTCAGTACTACAGCAGTTTTTTGAAAAGCCTCATGACAGGAGTGGAAATAAACAGAAGGTACTTCCTGCTAAGATGTGCCACACAGCTTGGAGCAGCAGCAGATATTCCTGAAGACGTTTGGAGGAGTCTAAATAGACTAGACTAAGAGCATATTTGTCTTGTAATAGAAAATTCTGTGCAGGAGTTGGAAGGCTTATATTAACTACATATTAGCAAGATACTAAATAAAATTTAGGCACAGTGTGACAGCACTGATAGCAAATCCGGCATCTGGAATTGCTCATTGCATTTGTTGCTAGAACAATTTTGGGTTTTACCTGTTTGCCCTCTGCCTTGGGGCTTCTGACTGTAATCTGACAATAAGTGTCTGTTTAAATTAATCAGATTACTAATGTAAATGTTAATTGATTTATTTGCCAATTTTCTAGGGAGAATCTGATTTTCTAGTGTTTAAAATAGTATTAAGTTATGGCGGAAACGGTAGCCAGAAAGAGCTCAGAATGATTTAGGGCAGAGGGGGCATCTGGAGATCTAGTCCAGCCCCTTGCTGGGGCTGGAGCTAACTTGGGAGAGCCTTTCATGACTGAGCTCTGCAAATCTGCAAGGGTGGAGACTCACTCCATTGCCTCTCCTGGTCTTGTGTTTAACCACCCTCCCTGTGAACCTCTTTTTCCTTGCATCCAGTCACAGTGTCCCTTCCTGCACCTTGTGACATTTTTTGTCCTTTCACTGTGCACTTCTGAGGAGTCAGGCATCACCTTCTCTGTTCATATAGGAACATAATAGTTCCTATTAGGTTGTGGATGACTACAGTTAGCTCACATAGCTTTCTCTTCTCAGGGTGAGTAAACCCAGGTCTCTTAGCTGCTCCTGTGTGTCAGGTACAGCAGCCCCATAACAGTCTTAGAAGGCCCTTCACCAAATGTGATCTCGTTTCTTGAGATTTCCTGTATCCTGGGAGGCCCAAAACCACACACAGTATTGCAGATGTGAGCCTGCCTGGTGCCTAATAGAAGTAATCACTTCTCCAGAGCTGCTGGCTGCCAAGCAACCCGTTGGACGTTAGATTTATCACTGCAAGGATGCACTGTGTATTATTTGAAATCCAAGCAAAACCATCTTCTGGTAACTTGGCTTTTAAGTAATGTGAGTGGTGGCATGGCAGCTGATTAGACTTGGTTTTGATTACTTTATTATTTTGAGTGACTTGTCTAACTAGACAATGGATAATATCTGAGAAAGGCACACGATGAGAACAGTTAGAAAATCCTATACTAATAGCTTGCAGACAAACCTCTGGATTAGTTTGAGACCACCAAATATAATTTTTTTGTTAAAGCCTGAACTTAATTGTTTCACCTTTTTCCAGCTAACTTTTTTATATTCCTTTCTGTTCTCAAAGTCGTTTGCCTGCTTGCATGGTGATGAAAATAAAGGGATTTGGGGAGAAATGCAAATTAATCTTGATTGTTTGTTTGCAGTGAATAGTGACATCTGCTTTTTTTTCTTCCTCCCACTCAATTACCATTTCCAGTTCCCTACATTTTTTTGTGGCAGAAAGCTACTCCTAGTCAATACCTTAACCAAGATCAGTAACAAACTAACTAAAGCTGTATTTAGTGAAATGTCATTCTTTATATTTTATGAAATGTGTTTAATTTTAGGGCACGCGGCAGAATAATTTCTGGTCTTCATACTACTGTTTATTAAAAAAAATAATATCTTTTTGCTTTTGGCTTGATATCTCAAGTAATGAAATGGTAAAATGTAGTTAGCAACAACAATTAGAATAGTCAAAAATATTTCTTTCATCCACTCTGATCAGTAATCCCAGCTCTAGATTCCTTGCATCTCTCCTGCCAGCACAGCATACCTTCTTAAATGTCACTGTCTTAACACAGTGCGGTCAAGCCATTGGTATCTTCCATTCAAATCCCATATGATAACTCATCTTCTGCAAAGTATATGTTATGCAACATACTGCTCCATATTGTGTAATGAAGATAAAACCCAAAGGCAGCTGGAAAAGCAGGCTCCTGTAGCTCTCATCCTTCCGATCCCTAGCAAAGTGGAATTCTTCAGAATGTGAGATTGTAGTTTTAAACAAACTATGTAAGCTGCAGGTGTCACTAATTAAATCGATTACTTTGCTTTACCCTAGATACTCTGCCTTATTCCATACGAGTGTTGTTTGAATCCAGTATCCGCAACTGTGATGGCTTCTTAGTGAAAGAAACAGATGCTATGAACATCTTAGAGTGGAAAACAAAGCAGAATAATGTTGAAGTGCCCTTCTGTCCTGCCAGAGTTGTTCTTCAAGACTTTACGTAAGTGTGTATGTGCCAAAACCACTGACACAAACTGTGTAAACTCACAGAGTTGTATGTACAAATCTTTGGCTTGAAAATAAATACCACCTAGCCTTTTGATGCTGGAGTGTTTCTCTCTCAGTAGAAACCTGTGCACTGCTTCTGTGGTCAAGTAGATTCCTCATGGTAATTTTGTGTGACACAAGGATAGGAGTTGTTCCGTAGGGTACCCTGGGTTTAGCGCAGGTTGGCGAGGCTGAAGCTGTTGGCCTACAAGGAACACTTTACAGGATAAGAGCCAAAACACAAATGGAAGTGGTGACATTTTGGTGTAGCCAGATGGCTGACAGTTCGTTGAAATATGTAGAATTCTTGCTTGAGATGACTGAAGATTAAATATTGCTTACTCCACAAGTGTAATCCAGTTGGATCCATGAATAATACATTATCTTTAAAAATAAGTCTCTTCAGATACTAACTTTCTTTGCGATTTGAGTGTGGCATAGCTAAAAGGGCAGTCCTTCAGCAATTTGCAAATATTAAATTTAAGCTGCTTTGCTGATTTGTGAACTATATATTTACTGAGTGAGATAATTAAAAAAAGGAATTGTGATACTACTAAGGAAAATTAGGTAACTCCTGCTTAGCAAGCAAAGTCAGAAGATTTATATAGTACTGTGTTACATAAACGTTGCCCTCTCAGTTTTGTACTTCAGGTACTCTTACCTATATAAGAGCAGCAGGAACACTTTTGCAAAATGCTGTGAGCTTCAGAAATGACGGGCTCTAAGAAGAGTAATAATATGTGCTGAAATGTTAACGTGTATAGCAGGAGCATTGTTTGCATAGCAAGATTCTGTCTTAAAGGTAATGAGTATCTAAAAATTAGTTTTGTAATAAAGTACACCATCACAATTCAGAAGCATTGCAAGATGAAAGAGAAATATGATTCTCTTCTCTGAGATGTTCCCATATTCTTGTTTGGTATGGTATCTTCAGACAAACTGTTGCTTGTTTGTTGTGAATGACTAGAGACTCCATTAGCTTTTAAAAATGTTTCAAGTTCTTTAAAACTTAGGGAATAGAGTGGTGTAGGTTTATTATGTGACACAAACTTCGGTAGATTTAGGCAAAGTTAAAAAGAAGCCTGTATGTTTTATTAAGTTGATGTCTTTATACTAGTTGATGTTATTATACTATTTTGTTTTTCCATTTGTTAGTGGAATTCCAGCAATGGTGGATTTTGCTGCCATGAGGGAAGCTGTGAGAAGCGCTGGAGGAGATCCTGTGAAAGTCAATCCTGCCTGCCCAACTGATCTCACTGTTGACCATTCTCTGCAGATTGATTTCAGCAAATGGTAACGCACCTCAGGGTTTGGAGGTTTTTTGAATGAGCCATACATTTTTGTCTGATACTGAGGTATGGATTCATTCTGGTCTTGGTACTGTCCAATGAAGTAATTTGTCATGTGTGGATCCCCAAAAGTAGACCTGATGGTATCTGAAAGGAGGCTGGATAAAAATGGGTAAAATAACACTCCTGAAGGAGAGAAGGAATGGTTGTGAGGGGTTATGGATGAAGCTGACAGCCAACCCAAATTCTGGGCAAGAGATTGCCGAAATAACTGGATCTGTCATGGTTTCCAGAAAATAATATGTCTGAAGAGAATAAGGCAGAGGGAGTTTGTAATTTTGCTTTGCCCTGGTTTTACTGTTAAACAAATCTTTTTTTTTAATGTGACTGCCTTGTCACAGCTCCAGAGAAATTGTTTGCAATACAAATACTGGACGTATGAAAGACTGTCATTTCAGCCCATAGTTTATGACTGGGTTTTGGTTGGTTGTTTTTTTGGTTTGTTTTTTTTTTTTTTTTTTAATGGGCCTGGATTTTACAACAGATTAAAAAAGGCTGCATATATTTGCAGAGAGAGAAGTGTACTTGTAGGAGACTGGAAAAGTATTGGAACTGGAAAACTAACAGCGTGGTTTTCCTTTTCTGACAGGCAGTAATGTGATGAAAACAGCCTGGGGCTGCTTTTTGTTAGAAACATAATACTGCAGAACAGGAAAAAAATTCTGTTTTGTTCAGCGCTTGCTGAAGTAAATGCTAAGTAAATAATATAGCTTCTCTCCACTGTGGAGCCTTTCAGACTCACGCATAATTGTGTCAATTGCTCAAGCTTTTTGGGAATTTTAAAAGTTCATGGGGGAAAAGCCTGTGGTCAAATATATATGGGTGTATGAGTCATTTCTGTAGACCTTCCAAATCCATGCAGGATTTCAGTTTGGTTAGTATTAGGAGACTGAAGAGCAAGAAGCTAAAGATCATTTGTTGTGCTGCATATGTGTGGTTTCACTCTATGCTCCATGCATTTTTATGTCTGGAGGGACAGCTGATTGGATTGCAATTAGGCTAGCCTAAAATTATCAGAAAGACCAAGTGCTGGCCAGAGGTCTCAACATGCTGCTTTGTAATGATAAATCCAGCTTCTGTAGTTTCACTTTTGGAAAGCTTACAGGATCTCAGCAGCTGCTGGCATGTGATAAGAAACCTTTTGCTACGGGATGGTTTGTGCTGCTTTTATATAGCTTCCATCTCCTGCTGATCAGTGGCTCCTGGGTGAAGTTGGGCTTTAGATAAGGTATTCTCTGAGGCCATGCAGTATCCTGCAATTGGATAACCAAGTATCTTTCTGTGTTACTAAAGCAGAAGAAAGCAGTGGCTTTAATTACAAATCCATGATTTGGTAAATATGGAGAGGTAAAATTAAATAATTTTTCACAACAAGCTTTCTTTGCTTTCATGTGAAGACTGAATATTGTACAGAGGGCAGCATGCTATATGGACTTTATTTTTTACAAAATGTATCCCCCAACCTTTCTGTCTTTTGACTGACATTAATAGTGTATAAAATGTGTCAGTGCCTTTGAGAATTTGTTAGAAGCCTAAATAAATAGTAATGTTATGCTCCTTTGCTTGAGAAAACTGTAATCATTTGTGGATTTAACAGAACATGTACAGCACTGTCTTAAAACAAATAAACAAAAAACAACAACAACAACAACAAAAAAAAACAACAAAAAACCCCATGTTCAGCAAGTCCACCACCTGGATGAGGTCTACCCGTGCCTTTGAAGTTTAAACCCCTTTAAGTTTAGGCTTTGCAACGTTTCTAGTCTGTTGTGATCAAACTGAAGGAGTCATTGGTCTGGTGTTAATCTTTCAGACAATCCAGTTCTGTTCACTTGTTACCACACTACATTAGTTAACTAAGCTTATCCAGTGGTAGTTTGCTTTGCAACAGGGTTGTAGTAAAACAACTTTTTATTTTATTTTATATATATCTAAAATAATATTTATATTTTATAATAGATTTAAAGGATTGCAAAAAATAAGGGGAAAAAAGAGCAAAAATTCCTAATGTCAAAATTATTCTTCTGTTTAATGTTGCAGTGCAATACAGAATGCTCCAAATCCTGGAGGTGGTGATTCACAGAAGCCGATGGCAAAGCTTTCTCCGCTTAAGGCACAGCCTCGGAAGCTACCGTGCAGGGGTCAGACTGGCTGCAAGGGGCCGTGTAGCGCTGGAGATTCAAGTCGCAACTCAGGACAGTTCTCTGCGCAGATTGAGAACACACCTATCCTCTGTCCTTTCCACCTTCAGCCGGTGCCTGAGTATGAAAGCTTCCTTTTTTCAATTATTTGTACCCTTCTGTGTTGTTAAGTGCTGCCTATGATGATTCAGAGATGTGAATTTTTTTTCAAACATCCTTCTGTACTCGGCTTCACACGTGCCATAGACAGGTCTCAGCATCTAGAAGGTCTGATATAGCAGATTTGAATTAGTCTACAAGGGATTTATTTTTATTGCAGGAAGGGCTTTACTAAACAATGGCCAACTGTGTGACTCATGGCAGTGATTTTTAAATGAAACTTTGAGGCTTCCCTTATTTATTTACAAGGACAACAAAGCATAGGAGCAATCCTCTGTATATTACAAAGTAGACCTCCATGAATAAATCAATGAGGCATTGATTTATTTCTAAAAGTAAGTTTTATTTTTTCTGTGAGAACTTTTCAAGTTTCTGGTTCTTAGAGAAGAACTAAGAATTAATCTATACATCATCCCCCAGCTTCTGCGGAATCTCACAGTCCGTCTGTCATAGAGTTGAAATTCAATGAATTTCCTGCCTGTGTGTAATGGCCGAGGGGAACCTCATCTATCTGCCTTTTCCAGATTTTCAGTATTATTAACAGATCATTGCGTACCATTCCATCTATGACAATTATGTGTACTCATCCTCCTCTTTCAGCTGCCACCTCTTTTGTCTGGTAGACTGTTCAGATCCTTATCTTCCTGTGCCAGACAGGTGTAGAATTTAAAAGCTGATCGAATCTATATCCCGCAGTGATATGATGCTGATTGTCTTGGTAGTTTTATAGATATGCAAATATTCCTGCTTGGTACAGGTGTAGAAATGCAGAATTAAGTGATGCTTTCAGCAATATTGATATTACTGGTTGCAAAACAGCAGCGGTTTTTATTAAGCTGTGGCGTGAGTGATGACTGTCCCTTGGAGCTCTGCAGAGCAGTGTAGCTGCTACCCTTGTGACACTGCAGAGAAGAAAGGGAAGGGTCGTGATGTAAATACACCTCTAGGAAATCGAGGACTTCCTTCCTTCCTGGTACAAAGCAAGTGTGTTCCCTTCCTTGTCCACCTTCTCAAAGGTGTTATCCCTCTTAAATTGGGGGTTATTCCTTTACAATGAGTATTGATATCCTAATAAATAACACTTATTAAGAAGAAGACGGTTCATTTTATGAGGCTGTACTGATGAGTGTGAGGAAAAAATTGTGGCTTGGAGGCAGAAAATACAGAAATGAAGGATAGTTACAATTGCCCTGGTGTTCTACTGAGTTGCTAAAGGGCTAGTACTGAACATGGGGAGTTTTTTTATGTGAACTAGTGAACATCTTGGTTCTTTATTGAATGTTGAGGTGTGCAGCCTGGAAGACTACTGATCAGGGAAAAAAATGCTTCTGTGTATTGTAGTACATGCTTGGAATAGATCTCTTAAAATGAGTATTTTTAAGATTAAATGCTTTAGGCAAACTATACCTAGAATAAACATGTTCTCAAGCACAGCACTGATGAAATCTGTTTACAAAAAGCTTGCTGCAAGGAAGAAATTATATTTATTCTAATAAACCAGTTCAAATTGTGTTGCAGGCTTAAATGAGTCTGTTAACAAACAAGCAAAACAACAACTTTTCTTCTGTAATTTGAAATGAATTCTGACAGTGCTTGTAAACTTGATATCTTCCTAGGCCTGAGACAGTACTGAAAAATCAAGAAATGGAATTTGGCAGAAATAGAGAGAGGCTTCAGTTTTTTAAGGTATGTCTGTGGGCTTTGCCTTGTGCTGTGTTTTGGTTGTTTTAAGAGCTTCCTCCATTTGTCTACCAGTGTTCAAGTTTAGATGTAATCATTTGGAAATGTCAGGCTTTTAAATCTGAGTTTAATATGGGAACAGAAAATCGGCAAATAACATGGTTTGTGACTTTGAATCTAAAAATTGTTAGGCAGCAGAAGTTCTAAATCTAAATTTAGGTGTTACTTAAAGAGGATATTTTTTTTTTGTAATTCTAACTTGAAAAAGTTTACGCTGTTTGGTTCTTGTCAGTGTGAAGGTAGTGGACAAAGCACGCATTTATGAAGCATTAGTCTTTCTAATGCTTTTAATGAGCTCAGGGCCTTAGGTCACCATGAGTTTGTGGATAAAAGGTTCGTTTATCTATACGTCTGTTACGAATCTTACTGGAGTTACAAGTGTTGAGCAGAGGCCAGTGTTGAGACATTGCTGCTCTCAAAGTAGGCAGCAGCACTAGTGAACTTGGGTTTGGTGGAAGTCTTGTGTGGTGAATGCCAGCTTCTTTGTTGCTAGCCAGGGAACTGCAACACTGATATTTGATCCTCATCCACTAATTTCACATGGTTTAGGAATCCAACACAAGGATCTAAAAATCTTTTCGCATAGGTGGACTAGGAGGTTTCTTTCTGAAAGCTGCAAATTAGCTTTTACATTATTAAAGAGGGAAACTGCCAAGCTGAATCTTGTTACAAGTTTCCATGTCAGCTTTTCTCAAATCCCGCATCCTGAGTTTGCGTGTAGCAAGACACTTTTCTAAACTGCATCTTCAGTCTCATCCAGGAGTGTAAAACCTAATCTAAATTTGGCTGTAAATACAAGTGCTTAGGTTCTGTTGTCTAAATAGTGGTCTTAGCTCTGCTTGAAATCAGTGGTGTGAACTGGAGGGTAAGAGGTTTACGCAGCCCAGCTTTTGAAAGGTAGGTATGAATTATTGACTCTGCCTTCAGCAGGAACTGAACAAATGGGTTTGTGGACGATTAAGAATGTATAGGCTCCTAGGGGATCACATACCTCGGTTTGACAAATGAGCAAAAGCCACTTGCGTGAGTGGCAAGTACTGTTTCCCTGCATGTTAGTTTTATCTTTTTAGTTACGTTCTAAGCATGGAATACACCTCTGAAACAATGCACCTGGTTTGTTTTGTTTTCTCGTTTTGGAAAAATTGCAGTGGAGTTCAAAGGTTTTCAAGAATATTTCCATAATTCCACCTGAGACTGGAATGGCGCACCAAGTTAACTTGGAATATTTGTCAAGAGTTGTTTTTGAAGTTAAAGATTTCCTATATCCAGATAGCGTGGTTGGCACAGATTCTCATACAACCATGGTAAATGGCTTGGGTATCTTGGGCTGGGGTAAGTATGCTAAGAGTAACTTCATAGCACTTCAAAAGGCATACTAAAGCATTATTGAGAAATACTTTCTTCCCACTGGATATTTCTAGCTCAAGCATAACAAACTCCATCTTGAATTATTCTTCAGAATGTTTTTTTGGTCTAAAAGTAATCCCGACTAACACTTCTTTCCATCGAGAAACTGCTTTCTGTAATTTAAAGGGAAAATAGCCAAAAAAGCAATTGATATTCAAGTAGGTGCTCTTTGTACATGCAGTATAACATTTGTATGAAGGTTTCTTTTCTCTTGGAAAGTTAATTTTAGATATAAAATATTTTCTGGTTGACTGGGAAGTCTAACTTCAGCAGGAGTCTTGCTTGATTTTATTTTTCACATATGAGTGTTTTAACAGAGAAGGCCTACATTTCTTGCTGTACCCTTGTTGCAGATAGTGATGTGCTTCACTCAGCAGCAGCATGTGTATCATCACGAGCCTTTAGGCTCAATAGGAAGGGTATTGTCAGATTTTAGGACCTCAGCATATTTAGTGTCTTCAATTACTTCAACTGATGAAAAGCAACCTAATATCCTCCTTCCAGGTGTCGGGGGGATTGAAACAGAAGCAGTGATGCTGGGGATGCCGGTTACTCTTACTTTGCCTGAGGTCGTTGGGTGTGAGCTGACAGGCACAGCCAGCCCGCTTGCCACATCCATAGATATTGTTCTCAGCATTACAAAGGTAAGAGTTCAGTGCCTTTCCGAACAAAGGAAAGCTTGTGGCACGTTCTGCCAGTGGTGTTTGAGAACAGAAATAAATGCTGGGGGTATTTTTAGTATACCTTTAATCGTGGCACTGCAGATACAAATAATCTCTAACCATTTTTATTTAATAGTCCTCCAGAGTAGTGTGTTTTTCTTTGCCCTCTGTAGTGGTTTGTTTACAGGCCTTCTTTCACTAAAAAATAGTTTTTAAAAAAAAGTATTGTGTGCAGGTTTGGGGGCAGGGCAGAGAAGCCCCATTTTGCATTATTTTCTCCTGCTGACAGATTGTAGGTGGCTTCTCTAGCTCAGACCCTTTTCCTGGATGCCCTTTTTGTTCTGAAGCACTCCTGCCAGGCACGGCCTACCTAGGGTTGTAGCTGGTATAATGCAAGAATGTGTTTTCTGAAGACAGGATTTTGCCAGGGTGGCACAGACCGTCACTGTTGTAATAGGTGAAGAGCACCAAAGAGCTGCGATTGCTTAGAAAATACATCCTTCTTTCTGGCACGATGCCTTAAGAAGTGTGTATCTGTTCTTGCCCAGGAAATCTGGAGAGCTCAGTTGCAGCTGGAGGTGTGGTTGGTTATGTCAACTTCCAGTGTAGATTTTTAGAACCCAGTGGGGCTTGGGTGGTTTTTTGTTTTGAGATGGTTTGGGGTTTTTTGCAGACATGACCCTTTAGGGTTCAACTTTTTGTTTTAAATGTTTGTGATTTGCTAATCACAAACCATTGCAACAAACATTGCTTGCATTGTACCTCTTCCCATAATGAACGTTGTTGTGTGTTCTTTTAAACAGCATCTTAGGCAAGCTGATGTCGCTGGAAAATTTGTTGAGTTCTTTGGGAGTGGCGTTTCGCAGCTGTCTGTAGCAGACCGAACCACAATAGCAAATATGTGTCCCGAATACGGTGCTGTTCTGAGCTTTTTCCCTGTTGATAATGTGACACTGAAGCACTTAAAGCATACAGGTAAAGAGGAAATTACAGTAGATTTGTTGCAGTAGTGTTTTAGATACATGGCAGTATGTTTTTTGCTCAAAAATCTATAGTTCTTAAACAGTGACTTTGTGCAGAGCTCTGATGTGGATGTATAAAAGTCTGCTGTACGGTGACAGGCTGTGTCATGGGATGTACGTGGCTCTTATCCTGTAGAATCTCACACATCTGGGTAACAGCTACCACAGAAATTGTACCATATGTATTTACTGTTTGCTGGTTTTGTGGGATGCTTGGTACATGGTGTTGGAGTCTGAGTGATTTACCTGCTTTGTTGGCACAGTGTTAGCGTGTGGCCGGTTTCATCTCCGTGTGTCCCGTGTGTTTGAGTGAGGCTGTAGGTTTTGTGTGCACAGCACAGGCGTGGGGATACCTGACTCTCATGTGAGGTTTCTGTCCAGTCTGGTTCATTTGTCTAATACCCCATTTGCTAACATGGATTTTTCACCATCCAAAGTCCTTGTTTTTGAAAGCATATGTAAACCTTTAAAAGAAAAGTGTTAAGAAAATGCCCATATATATTTTGAAAAGCATATGCAAGGTAAGTCATCTCAAGAGGAAATTAATTCATTAACCACCTGTAGATTCCCTACAAAATCTAAAATGATGACTAGAAATAAGTGAAACCACAAAACAAATCACAATGTTTCTGATTTTTTTCACAATGATTGTTTTTTCTCTTGGAGAGCGTTGTTGCACTGTCACTTCAGGCTAAGCTAGGAGGATGTAAATTCCTTATCAAACTACTGCAGACAGAGAAAGCTGCAGGGTGACATATCATAAAAAACCCATTCACATTAGTAAGCCTTTCTAAAACTGAAACCTGTCACTTTTATTTCGAAGTTAAACATTTTTAGTTGAATAGCAAACATGTTTTGTCTGGTCAGTGCAGAGCAAACGAAACATTTTCTAACAGTAGCCAGTAATGCTGCCTGTTGTCAGCTAAGCACATGATCTGTATTAAACAAGTAATCTTAACACAGAAAAAGTTTATGAACTTTAGGAACAAACCTGTAAATTTAATTAGTTACAGCTGCTAGAGTTGGAGCAGCTTACTTTGTTCCTTGGTATAAAAAGGAAAGTTAAACTAACTTTAAAACTATTTTAATTTGTGTATCATTTGTGTCTGGCTCCTGGAGTGTGGGGGATGGAAGTGGTGTGCCTTGAAAATAGTACTTTGGATGACATGCTTATAACTGTCTTTAATTTCTGACAGTTATATGCTTTGTTTTATTTATTTTTTTGAGATGTGATTTTTCTCATGTTTGAAATAATCTCCCTAAGGTTTTGACAAGGCCAAGCTTGAGGTCATGGAAGCATATCTTAAAGCTGTGAAGTTATATAGAAATGATGAGAGTTCTTCCAGAGAACCTGAGTATTCCCAGGTATGCTTGAAATTATTTGTTTCTGAACGCTTGATTCTTGTAACAAATAACTGCTGCTGATTTAACAATTTTGGCTCCCACTGTAATTTTCATTGCTTTAATAAAAGTTGCATTTATTAACTCAGAATTTTGAGAAGCAGAGTATGCTTGCAAAATACAGAGGGGGTGGGGGAAAGAAGGGAAGTACAATAATGTTCGTGTCCACTAACAGATACCAAATTCCTGTCCATCCCGAGGGATCTGGTAAGTCTTACAGATGGTAGAAAATTTATTCCTTTGATTATTTTTTTTTATGTTTTAACGTTATCCCTAAGATGACTGCCTTTTACAGTGGGCACTCTTGAGAATGGAAGCCTAGAGGTCTAATGTCTCAGAACATTCAGATTTTCAACAAAAGTAGTCCTGGATGTCTCAAGGGCATATTCAGTGGAATGCTGGGCTAGGATTGACAATGCACACTTTTTCTCTGTTTCTTCTCTTTTTAGGTAGTGCAAATTAGTTTAAGTTCTATAATTCCATATGTCAGTGGCCCCAAGAGGTCCCAAGATAGAGTGGCTGTTAATAACATGAAGAGTGACTTCCAAGCCTGCTTAAATGAAAAGGTTTGTACAACTGATGTGCTTTTTCAAAAGGTACTTCCTGTAATCTACATTAATACATTTTATGTTACTTCATCTTTGCGTACCTGCTGAGCCCTCCTTACTATACAAAGAGTTTACCCAGCAATACTCTTCTTGCTTGACAAATGTCTGAAGGGTAGTAGCTGGTAAATCATAGGTGTGTTTGTCAGGAACATGAACTTGCCAAAATTCTTAATTACCTGGTTTAGATTGCTAGGGAGGAAAACACTGAAAGTATTAAAGAGTTTGGGGAAACATTGTCTCATTTTCAGAGTTTTTTTAAGCAGCTGTGTTTTACTTAATTTCCTAAACAGAGTTACACATAAGACAATAAAACTCATCATATCTTAAAGGACATGCAGAAAGACTTCCAACACTTACAACTAATCAGTGTTTTGGGTCCTTCACTTAGCAAATGATTTTTGCTTGCGGTTTAACTGGACTTCACAGAGGAAATGTTTTTACTCTGAAGGTGATGTTTTCTGTTAGGAATATGTGTAGGTATCTAAAAATGCAGCTAAAGAGGAATGCATCTTCATTTCTAGTGTTTATCATTAAAGTTGAAGACTGGCAGCAGTATTACAACATACACACTAAAAAATTCTTTCTGTTTGTTTTAGCATTTCTGGCTTGTAACGAGCCATATAATACTGAGCAAGCAGTTGTGCGGGAAGAGAAATCATAGCTGGTTGTGGATCAGAGGGTGATTGAGGCTGAAGGGGACCTGTGGAGGATGACTGAGTGCTGAAGAGATGGGGGGGTGTGAAATGTTAATTGACCTAGTCTGCTGTTAGTTATCATCCTTTTCCAATGGAAATCTTGGGTGTGCTTCTAATTCAGAAACAAAGTATTGTAGTATTGTATAGAATGAGACATGTAAGGGATTGTTCTTCCATATATAGCAGGAAATGAGTGTGGGATCAACCATCCTTTGGCTGGCACTGTTCACAATTATTGTATAGTTAAAGCAGTTGTGAAGAAAGAAGGATGAGACCACTGTATATATGGAGGGAGGCATCATCTGAGGCTGCTTTTAAAACCTGTTTAAGGGTTCCTAATGGGACAGCTGAGTATTATTTTAAGATGAGGGTTCACTTGGTCTTGCTGTAATATTGTACTTTCTGTACTGTAATAACTGCTAATGTGTATTTTTGTCATCTAGTCTGGTGTTAAAGGGTTTCAGATTGCGGCTGAGAAACAGAATGACATTGTACCTGTCCAGTATGAAGGAAATGAATACAAGCTATCTCACGGCTGCGTTGTCATTGCTGCGGTGATCAGCTGTACAAATAACTGTAACCCATCTGTCATGCTTGCTGCAGGTATGTTGTGGCTAGTGGCAACTAACTTGATCCTGATGGTGTTCCCGTGCTCACACAGCCTTTACCTTCACTCCCATATGTTCTCTGCAGTGACTTGACCTAGAGGTTTGAAACTGTAAACTTTTAGCCTTAAACGTATTGTCTGTTCTGGAGGCTATAGAATGAAAGTTACTGTTCAATAATACAATCTCAGAATCTGTGTCATAAAGCAGCATTAGTGATGATGATTACAAAATATAACCGTTTGGTAGTGTTCCAACAGGTAACCAGTTCTACGGCTCTTTTCAGATGGGCCCGTGTAGCAGCACAGTTGAGGCAGGAGGTGGCCTTTACCTTTGACTCCATCCTGGATGGCGGTTGCTTAACCTATAGTTAGCTGCAGGTCCTGGAAAGAAAACCCGTGTTGCTGAAGAGTGGTTCTGTGCTTCAAGACAGGAGCCACGGAGTATGTGCAGTGCCCCCGCAGCTCCAGCGGCTCTCCCAGAGCAGCTAATCCTGTCAGAGCTCGCTTTCTTTTGAGGCCCGCCATGGCCAAGGCGAGCCTCCTTTTGAGGCTGCGTGGCCTGTATCAGGAGAAGAAATGGATTTGCACTGTCAGCTAGAACATGGGGAAGATTTTTCTTCCAGAAAAGAAAGGGGGCATCTGTGTTATAGGAAGGGGGAGAAAAACCTGGATGTTTTTGTTATGAATTAAGAAATTTTGTTCGGGCAAGTAGTTGCTCTACTAATTTAATAAACTGAAGGTCTACTAATCCTCTGAGGGGGGGTTATGCTTAATTTAACTAAGGTAGCATCATGTAGATGTTACTTTAGGGGGTACACAAAACATAAGCTGTTTCTTTTATTTTGTTTTTGGTAGGACTCCTGGCCAAAAAAGCTGTTGAAGCTGGCCTCGTGGTTAAGCCCTACATAAGAACAAGTCTATCGCCTGGCAGCGGCATGGTAACACATTACCTCAGCTCAAGTGGAGTATTGCCATACCTCAGTAAGCTCGGGTAAGTTGTGACTCCTGTTTCATTAATGACTTTAAGAAAGTAGTGCACAGGGGCTTTATACAGCCTGATAAATACGGTTGCTGTTCATCTTGGCTAATTCTTAACTGACTAGATTGTCATTTTAACTGCTTGCTTGGTTGTTTTATACTTCACTTTATTCTCACTTTATGATTTATTGTATGTGTAGATCTCTGCCCCAGATTTTGTCAGTAGCGATCCACTTGATTGTGTCTTACAGGGCAGGATGCACTTGTTCATATATTTTAAAAGTGGAAGCTGGGTGTGAATTTACCAGGACGCTCTGTATTAGTCTTTTCTTAACATTGCTGCTGTTGTGAGTTGTTTAGCATATTCTTGGCTGCTCTGTAGCAGGAACAATTAATTATGTTCATAATTCTGTACCAGTGCTCAGCTGTGCTCTGTGAGGAATGTTACCACCTTTACTTTGCCATTACTTGCGGAACTAACAACATCTTGAGATATTTTGACTTAACGTTTTTGTAAATCGATCAAGGTACCTTGTATCTCCTGGCTTGCATCAGTGAGATGCAGTGTCTGCTTTTCACTTTCTAAAATGTCTAATTGTCAGGGGAGAAAAAAAATCTTAAGTGATTTCTAATAAAAGAAAAAAATTTTGCTAACAAATTGCTTGCAATCATTTAATGTTACTTGATTGTTTTTTTCCAATGTAGGTTTGAGGTTGTCGGTTATGGGTGTTCAACCTGTGTTGGAAACACTGCCCCCCTGCCAGATGCCATCAGGAATGCGATAAAACAGGTGAAGCTCTAAGGCTTGTTGAATACAGAAATACAGTTCTCACCCAGTGAAGTGATCAAAAAAATACAGTAACCTGTGCAAAATATACTTTATTGTTGGATTGGACTTCACATTATGTTTTTGTAATCTGCCTGTCAGAGGGAGACCATGGGAATTCATTGCTATGTAAAATAAACATAATAGTATTTGTAGCAAATGGATAAGAATTACAGGATAAACACATAGGATTGAATCTTATGGAGGATGCAACATGCAGATTTTGTATTGTAAATGAAGAAGAGAGTTCTGAAGAGCTGTGGGTTTGAGTGATGTTTTTTTAACCAGCAGCGTCCAAACAGCTGTAGCTGTTTCTCCTGTAAAGCAGAAGAAAAATACAAGAAATAAAAGGCAGGAGACGAGTTGGCTGAAGTGACTGGAGAACGCATCAGAGGATCAGGAGTGAAAAGGAGGAAGGGTAGTGAGAGAGAGCAGAATGCTTTTAAGTTGAAGAGTTAGAGTAAATACTTGAAGTGGAATGCTGTCTTAGTCAATAAAAAATAGCACAAGCTGTTGAAGTACCACAGAGTCATAGAAAAATATCTATGGGTCTGTCTGCCTTTCAGGGGGATATAATTGCCTGTGGAGTGTTGTCTGGAACAAAGAACTTTGAAGGACGCCTCTGCGACTGTGTCCGTGCCAACTACCTTGCTTCTCCACCACTAGTAGTTGCTTATGCTATTGCAGGCACTGTTAGAATAGACTTTGAAACTGAGCCTTTGGGTAAGTATTTCCTTACGTCTTTTCTTTCTGCGTTGGATGCATATGTACAAGAGGTTTCTTCATATGCATTTCAGCATACAAAAGCAGTATATTTGAAGAGAAAGCACAGTCATAGTTGGTGTTGCCTGTAGCTAAAGCAGAGCTTCCACCTAACTGATGAAATTCTTTACATCTGGCACCATCTCTGAAGACCTGGATACACACAGATTTGTATTCTAATGTAAATAGAAAGGCCAGTATTTTATTCTTCACGGTTACTATTCTGTTCAAAATCTTACTCAGGCACTGGTTTTAATGGCAAAAGTATTTACTTAAGAGATATTTGGCCCACCCGAAGAGAGCTTCACACAGTGGAGGAAGAGTGTGTGATATCATCCATGTTTAAAGAATTGAAAGAAAAAATGGAGGTAAGAATGGTCTTCTGTTCTATATAACTTAAAGATTGCATTTCACTGTAGCTTTATAGTGCCTTCCAGCTGAATATGATGGGTTTGTCAGTTGTTTCCATTACTGTAAAGGATGACTTAACTGAGAAGGATACTTGTATTAAATAGCGATTCTTAAGTAATATCTAATGAGGTAACTTGTAGCATATAATAGAAATGAAAAACAAAATCACCAGTAAGTCTTTGGTTTCATAATGTAAAAAGATCATAAACCAATTTCTTGGTGGTTAATTTTCCTTTGGTAGAAAGGAAACAAACGATGGAATTTACTGGAAGCGCCTGAGTCAACTTTATTTCCCTGGGATTTAAAATCTACCTATATCAGATGTCCTTCCTTCTTTGATAAACTTGTAAGTACATTGGATCTATCTGCCAGATTATACACCTTCCATTTAAGTAAAGGAATAGTTATTCCAGTAAATCTTCAATGTTTAAGTAACAAATTTGATTGTCACTGACACGTCTCGGTCTTTTAAATGTGTTTTGTATCTCTGGAATGAGTGGAGCCTGTACATTGCTGTGCCTTCACGTATTGCAGCTATGTTTTATGTCTCTAAGGATCTTGGAAGAAAAATGTTTCATTGTTGTTGTTCCCACTGCCCCTTCCCTTTTAGGCCAAAGAACCAGTTTCACCGCAACCGATTGAAAACGCCCACGTCTTGCTCTATTTGGGAGATTCTGTAACTACAGACCACATATCCCCCGCTGGAAGCATTGCAAGGAGTAGTGCCGCCGCCAAGTATCTGACCAACAAGGGGTAAGGACTTGTCATATACGGAGCAGCTCTGATTGTATCGGAGGCTGCTTCACATGCCGAGTAACTGTTCAGCGCTGTTGCTTTCCGTTACGAATGCCTGTCTGCGTAAAGTGGCGATTATAAGTGGATAATCAAAACAGCAAGTGTTACTGGTGTTTATAAGTAATCACCTGCCTTGCAATCGCAGTAATCACATTTCCCACGGTTTCTGTCTAAAGTTACAAGAGCTGAGACGTGTTCCTGATGAATTCATGCTCATAGCTGGCGTTACAGTGACGTCGGCTGCCAGATGCGTGCCAGAGCAAAAATAATGTACTAACATACAAGTCAGGTGACTGGTCCTCTGCTAACGTGAGGTTAGTCACTGTTACTGCCATTGCCCTCATGAAGCGTCACTTAAACACACAAATTCGAAGCTCCAGAAACGTAGTCTTAAAAAATTCAGCCCAGTTTTATAAATGGATGTGATTGATGCTCTGACTTACCTCTGTGCCAGTCGGCACCCTGCAGCAGTAGTGGGTGCCTTTCACCTCTGCTGAAATTCTGAAAAGATGCAGAGCACAATGCAGTGCTGAGCTGTTCGGTGTCACACCTCTGCTGAATGTTTTGGAAATTATATTGTTGTGTTATGTTGCAAAGGTGTATGATTATTGTTATTACAGTATCAGTGATGCATGACAAAATAAATAGCCTGTGGTGGGACTCTTCTTTGTAACTATCACATTCAGCTGAATGAGTAGTGTTATGAGAAAGAAAGTAAGTAGTAAAGGGCCTTTAATCCCAAGTTGGTTGGTTGATTTATGAGTAATGCTCTTATTTTGGTCCAGTGCTTGTTGTTAATAAATATGCTGGTGGGGGTAAGAGGATTAGTGAACAGGCTTGTTTCTGAGAACAGCCTCCCCATAATTCTTCTGTAAGTACCATACTGCTCCTAGCACTTTATAATGAAGTCATGGAAAACAAATTTGGTACTGCAGCTTTCCTCATGAGTAATCTAGTAATGATTTACATGTTTGTTTGTCATTTATAATACTTCACGTTTGTTGGGTGCATAGTTCTTTATATCTTGCTCTGAAAACTTAGAGATGCCACAATGATTATTATAAAAATAATAATATAATTTTAAACCAGATAATCTTTAAAATAACTGATTCCCTTTTAAATATTCTTTTTATTCTAGACTGACACCTCGTGAATTCAACTCTTACGGAGCTCGAAGAGGTAATGATGCTGTGATGACAAGAGGTACCTTTGCAAATATCAAGCTTCTGAATAAGTTCATAGGAAAGCCAGCTCCAAAAACGATTCACTTCCCATCAGGACAAACGGTAACAATATATTTGTTTACAATAGCTATTCCAAAATCGCGACGCGGATTTAGAACTCACGTGTTTCGTTTTGTTATCCCACAGCTAGATGTGTTTGAAGCAGCAGAGTTGTACCAGAAGGAAGGCATCCCTGTAATTATTCTAGCAGGAAAGAAGTATGGACTGGGTAGCTCAAGAGACTGGGCTGCAAAAGGGCCTTTTTTACTGGTACTGCTGGTTTGTTTGGTTTTGGGGTGTGTTTTTTGTTTTCTCTGGAAATATCTGAAAAAACATTGTTTAGTTTTAGGTATGAATCTGTTTCAAAACTGTCCTCGATCTTGAATATATTAACACATTTTGGTTTTAAAGACTTCTCAGTAATTTCCTTGCGTAGAATCTTCGTAGAAGAGAATCACTAGTCAGGATAAATCTGAATTTCCTAATTATGTGATTCACCACCTTAGCCTCCAAATTTTGAGATAAAATGGACGTTTATCTAGTGCTGGCATATGTTTGGTCACGGTGGGGTATTGATACTTAAATAGCCATTGGAGGCTAGTTGCCACCGATATTCAGAACGTGCTCAGTCAGCCTTTTGTTCATGTGGAGTAATGGAAGCAGCTACATGAGGCCTGGGATTTTCTGCCTGCTACCTGCAGCACGGTCACTGTTACAAAAGTCCATTTCGTGCTGGGCAGGCCTGCTCTGGCTCGTTTGTTTTCATCTAGCTGTAAAGCTAGAGATGGTGCCTGTTTGCTTACAGGACTTAGACAAAGCACTCTTTAGTTTGAATTGTGGGATGTTGGACATAATATGTATTTGAAGGTTACTTTTGCATTTCACCCTAGCTATTGTACTGAAATACAGCATCACTTGCATTTTTGCAGGGTGTTAAAGCTGTCCTAGCTGAAAGCTACGAGAAGGTTCATAGAAGTCAGTTGATTGGTATCGGCATAGCTCCACTTCAGTTTCTTCCTGGGGAAAATCCGAGTACATTGGGTCTCACTGGCAGAGAGCAGTTTTCTATATTGTTCCCTCCAGAGCTGTCACCCGGAATGACTTTGGATATCAAGGTATCTTTGCAATTTATTTTCTTTTTTTATTTCTCTGTTGAATGCACTGACGATTGAAAGCATAGCAAGAGAAGTTAATCCTGATGATTGAAAGCAGGAAAGAACAAAACTTAATCCTCTTTGCAAGTAAGCTTCTAGTCTTGCCTGAAGTTTGTCCTGGCTGTTGGGCTTTCCCAAAGACACATACGCATGTTCTTCCTGCGCAACTTTTTATGGAACCTGAAATTCTTCATTGCGCTTTGCGGCGTTGTTTTCTCCCTCGTGGGCACTGTATTAGGGTAGAATCGACTCTGGTCTCTCATTTGGGCTCTTTCAAAGACAGGGGGTGACCGTTTGAGAGAGGCTCCAGCTTTCCCTTCGGTGTAAAGGAACCGCACGCCCATAGTGACGCTTTGTGCCGTCTTGGGGAAGCGGCTTTTCCTCTGCTGTCAGGGGGTGCGTAGCGTGCTGCTGGCTGGGTCCGAGCTGTGCAGTCACACCAGCCTTCGCTGTGGCCCAGCGGTGTCAGGGATCTGCAGCGGCAGCACCGCGGGTTCCTTGTGCTTGTGTTAACAGAACTGGGGGTTAGAGTGTTAACTGAGAATAAGCAAGGGGAAGTGGAAGCAATCTTAATTGGTCTCTCTCTTTCGCTTTTCTTTTGAAGACGAGCACTGGAAAAGTATTCAGCGTGATTGCCTTGCTTGAAAACAATATGGAGATAACTTTATACAAATATGGTGGAAGTCTAAACTTTGTGGCTCGAAGATTCTTACAATAGCTACTGACTATATGGGTACCTTGCGTAACTGGTAATTCTGAAAATGCCTTGTGTGAACCCAGGAATCTGTACTGTGGAACTGCAAACAGTCCTAGTGTGCTCAAAGTTACTTCGTCCATGGATGTAAAAGATTGTGAATCATTGTAACTGTGACAAGATCCTTCCTGATTTTAAATAATATTCTAATGGTGCTATTAAACATTGCTAAAATCAACGTGTAATGTGGCAGAGAGCTGTAAGTATGGAGGGGATGTTTTATCAGACCATTTTGTAAATAAACTATGCGAAATCTGAAACTGATTGTGCTGAAGATTATTATGTAAGAAGATTTTCTGCAGTTGTTTCCACTCAGTTTTTGCACCTGTAAATCTGTGTACTGCTGTTTGTTGGTTGAAGGGTAGCAGATGGTATGGAATGTTAAAGGCCAAACAGATTTTGATTTCTTTTGTTTGTTTGTTTTAACCCAGAGCTTAAAAAAGATAATCAGTTTTAACTTTCTTGCTTTTTAGGTTGTGGACTGAACAAAAAGCAGTCTACATAAGGCCCATGGTATCCTGGATCACAGATCATGACTTTCGTACCTTTATTATGGCATTATATTTCATCTGGATCCAGATTTAAAACTGGTCACACTTTGAAACACCGTGTGCTTAGCAGTATGGAATACATCTCTGAATTTAAAAAATATATAAATGCTCAGTTATTTTGTTCGTGCAGGTTTAAGCATAGCAGCCCAGCTATTCGGCAAGCTCCTGCCAAGCAGCGGCCTTTGATTCAAGCTTATCATATCTGCTTCACGGGAGGCAGTTTGTCGTTTATGACATCAGTTTTTACCGTGCTGTCAGCGATATCATTAGACAAAGTACCTCCCCTTAGTATTCTAACCCTTAAAAATCTTTTGAAAAGCATTTATTAGGACTGTTTAAATTCCTGTGCTTCAGATAATGACTGATGCCTAATAAGTTATACCTGTCAGATGTTACATAGCTGAGGTAGCCGTGCCGCCGTGTCATGCTGTCTAACTGCTGTTAGTTTGCAGCTCTCCCAAACAAGCATCGCGTTCCCCTGCTGAAGATCCCAGAACCCTGGACAGATCTGCCTCTTACGCCATTGCAACTTCCATAAATGCAATTGTTGGCACTTCGGTAAAAACCCTGTTCCATGTTTGATACTCACAGAAGACGCACAGTTTCTGCGAAAGTGCTTGGTTTACCACTTCACTGAGCATTGGTAGGTCTAATCTGCGCAAGGGAGTCTTCGGCTTCGAGATGCTGTTTCTGTGCTGTATCTTGAAAAGCTTCATAAATACAGTTTATGTAGAGATTAACCTCTTCTGGAGAACAAAACTGCAATAACTTGTCTATAAACTGTCAAGATTTTGCTTTAAGTTTTGCTCTTGGTAAACATTGTCTTAACATCAAAACTGTCAAGACTATATTAGCTTTACTACATGTGCTTTCAGTTTATAATCAGACACTAAGCTGGTTGACTTCCAAGCTAACAGGTGCACCATTCACATCTTAAAGAATGTTTCTGATATTCCTTTTAAAAAAAACAAAACCACAAAAACCCAAAACATCACCAACAACAGAAAACCTTGGCATAATTATATCATTACAATACATTAATTTTTTGACAGTTCAAATGTCAAATAAATTTGACTTAACTGGCTTAACTTTGATACACCTGGTTTTTTAATTTCTTTGGATAAATTTCTCTGAAGTTTGAAATTACGTATAATCTGGTTTTATATTTCTCGAGTTTTGCTGTGCTTTTCTTTTAGTCAAGACAAAAACCATTCCACTGATATGGATGATAAATCAATGCATTTTTGAATACTATATTCAACTGAACACCGAACTGAGCTGTTCTGTGGTACACTTGCGCTGATTTTATCTGAAGTTATTGAGTAGGTCTTATTTCTTGTATAGCAGTGTCTCATACTATTTTTTTCCCCAGTTCAAAGGTGTATTTATTTTTTATTTAGTTCAAGAAAATCCATGTTCATTGTTGGGGAGCAAATAGGAATTTAGTGCTGGCACGTAATGAAGCGTCATGCAGATGATAAATAAAAACACAACTATAAGCCTATGTAAAACTTGTGTAACTGCTAATGCTTGAAGGGGACACAGCCTTCCGCCCTCCCTAGCACAGTAATGCACTCGTTGCTTCAAGAGGCGGCAGTGGTCCAAGCCGTGTCAAGGTAAAGCAATGTTGTGAAGTGCAGCTTCAAGGGATGTGACTTATCTGCAAGGTGTCACTGATAAAGCCCCTCGTCTCTTAAGAGACACGATGGGCTTCATTGCCATAGCAACTACTTTAACTCTGCTCCACTCCTATGTCTTACAATTGGTCAAACCGGCCTTTGAGCTGTGCTTTGCACAGTCGCTGTCCAGCTCCAGGCTGCTGCCTTTGTGTGCTGTAGGGGCTGACCCCGACCCTCGCGATCCCTGCCCTGTGAGGAGCAGCGCTGCTCATGCACCCACCTCCCGCTCCTCAGGCGGCAGGATAACGCTTGCCTGGTTATCCATGGTTATTCCTGGTTATCAGTGGTTATCTGCGGTTGTGCACCTGTGCCTCCTGTGGGCAGCAGAGCCCCACCGGACAGCCCAGCGCTGAAGGGGAGACGTTGCACTTCGGACACGCTGCTGGGATCCCATGAGCTTTAGATGGGCAAGAGCAACATCTGCTTCCTGGCGGCGGTGGGATCCGGCTCAGTCCAGGATCGCTGGGATCCCACACAAAACACTGTTCGATCAGCCCTCGGTGCAGCATCGGCAGCTCAGGCGGAACTGCACCTTTCTGAAGGGACTCGGTGTGTTCGGTGTATTTCACCTAGACTCCTCTCCGATTTAATTTGGGGGAAGAATCTGTTCCCGTTTTCCTAAATGTTTCCTCTCCTTGCACCCCTCTTCCTCCTTCCCCCTCCAAAACGACAGAGCTTTGGGATAGTGTTGATGTTTATACATTTTACATCTATGTATAAGGACATGAAACTATGTATATTAATCATATTTAAGCAACTTCAAATCAGTGTCTGCTGTTTAAAGCCAACAGAACAGTGTAAGTTTCAAGTTCAGTAAGTATTGTATAGATATAGCTTAAGTTCAACTGATAACAATTGTCCATAAAATGTTACCAATGATGTAAATTATTTTTAATAAAGAAAATTGTATCACGAAGCAAGCAGATCACAGTTCTCATGTGTTACCATCTATTTTGAATAGCTAGTATAGAATACACTTAAAATGGTACTGTAAGTATGTATAAAAGGTGGGATGAATGAGGAAAAGGGTATAAAATTATGCAAAATGTTTTTGTATTTTCGTTAGGCGTATCTCACCTTTGGGCTCCCAAAGCATATTTGGCTGGTGTAGAAAGAGTTTTGTGTTAGCTGAGCTCCAGATACTAGTCCGGACATTACATCAAATACTTTTTGAATAACCTATTTTTTTTCTTCAGGAAAATGTCTAATTTAGAATCTAGATCAAGCCCTGTTAAACCAAGCTGTTGGCCGATGTTACAGCTGCAGCGCACAGAGCTTACAGCTATGACAAGATCTTTAGAAGTTATTTAGGGGTGTCCAAGCTGAGGACTTGCTGTCAGAAGGGGATTAGCCCTGCACCCGACACAGAGATGCTAGATTATGCAAGTCTGATCTTTCGTACAGGGAATGAGAGGCCGAAGTACAACCCGAGTCCCGTGTGTTGCCTCACCACCTCTGTGGCTTCCCACCAGGGCACAGGGCTGGCAGGAGGAGCACAGAAGCCTGTAGGTCTTGGCACTTCTGTCAGGAAACTGAGGCAAGATTAACAAGGTACAGATCTGCAAAATGCATTGTGATTTTGTTTACAGAGAACGAATATATTCTGATTTTTCTGTAACCTACGTATCATAAAGTCATGAGCGTAGCAAGAATGCTTTCCTGTTACACCAGCCGTGTTCCAGTGAGATAAACCTTCAGAAATTCAGAGAGGGCACCCTAAATATTTTTGGGAGCTTTTATTCTTGAAAAAATATGCTTGTGCCATTCCTGAGGGGTGGGGTGGGGGTGGAGCAGAGTGAAGTTGGTAAAAATACTTGTTAGTTGCTCAACGGCTTTGTTTAGTAATGTCTGTTTGGAAACCATGGGGAAAAAATACAAGGAACATACTTGTTTCTTGGGGAAACTGTTTCCCTTTTCTAAATTCCCTAGTCGATTAAAATAGCGTTTTCAATTTTACATCCTTTATATTACAAATTACACTTAAAAATCGAGATAGAGCATTCTTAGTAACGGGTTTATTGAAATCTTTTTTTTTTTAAGCTACAGTAAGCCTTTCCTAAATACTTTTTTCCCTCAGATTCCTAATGCTGCCATGGTGGGATCTCATCTATTGTGGAAGATTACTTCGTTTTTATTATTATTAATTAGAAATTATAGAGGAGATTTATATCTTGATTTTGAAAGTTAGTATGTGTGAGGAACTGCGGTTGGTAATTACGTTAATTAAGTGCGTAACTCTCCACCGGCCCGGGCTAAAGGGCGGGCGGCGCTGGGCCTCAGCCCCGCCGGGGGAGTGACCTTCGGCCGGGGTGGGGCGCCTTTCCCCCGCGGGCCCCGGCCGCCGGCCTGCGAGCGGCCACCGCCGGGCCGGGCCTCCCTCCCCGCCGGGCCGGGCCAGCGCGCACAGAGGCCGCGACGCCGCTGCGGGGTTTGAGCCGGGCGGGCCCGGGAGGGGGCGGGGCCGGCGGGGGCCGCCCCCCGCTCCGTGTGCTGCGCGCAGGCCGCGCCGGGGGGCTGCCGGGCGCGGGGGCCGGGGCCGTGAGGCGGGGCTCGCCCGTAGCCGTGAGCGGGGGGCGGCTCGGGGGGGCCTTGGGGAACCCCTGCGCGCTGTGGGGGTGCCGTGAGTGCCGCGTGTCCCGCGGCCGGGCAGCCGCCCGCCCGCCCGGCGGGGGTGCGCGGTGTGGCCAGCACGGGAACCCCCCGGTGTCCGCACGCGTTTGGCTGTAGCTGCAGCCGGCACAGGTGCGCCACGTCCCGTCTCTCCTCTCCCCAGAGACGCGATGTCCGCTGGAAGCGGTCGGCCCCAGTCGCGCTCCAAACCCGCGCTGGGCGAGCGGGAGGCGGCGGCGCTGGTCGAGCGGGTGTTCGGGCTGACGGTGTCGTGGGTCCAGCCACTCCCCAGCTACGACGACCAGAACTTCCACGTGCGAGTCGGGAGAAGCGAAGACGCGGCCGAAGGTGCTGGCGAGTACGTCCTCAAAATCACCAATTCAGAAGACAGCCAGGAGCCGGAGCTCATCGAGGCGCAGACCCGCGCCATGATGTTTCTCAGCGCCGAAGGCTTTCCTTCGGCTACGCCTCGCCTCACCAGAGACGGGAACATCATGTCTCTGGAGTCAGGAGGTGAGTAGTTAGCGCCTCTGCTGCACTGCTGGCACCCCTAGCTTGGCAGCCGCTCGGTGTGTGGCGTGCCATGCACACACGGGAGTAAAGCTCTGGGCTTACTTTTAAAAATTAATTGGGTGACCTGTAGGTCCAGCCATAATCCAAATTTAGATGTGGATTTAAATCCAAATCCAAAGCTGTAGTCCAAACTTAGAATACCAGAAGCAAAGCAAAGAGGGTAATAACTATGAAAGCACTCAGGAAATAACTTCGGTATAACCAATTGGAGAAAACATGGATTTGACCTGTCAGCGCACAAGAAAAGGGAAAAAAAAAAAGCCTTGTAGGCCAAATGATGTTATAAACTATTTGCCTGCAGAAGGGTGTAAAATACAGCTCAGGCCCATCTGTGATGCCAGAACAAATTGCTTTAACAGTGCTTGGAAGAAAAATCATGTTGACATTTTGCTTGTATCTCCACTGTAACTTCCATACAAAAGCTGGGATTCCTGAGACCTCCCATTCTGCTGTGAAAGCTGTAAGGGGGTGTCTGCAGGCACTGGGGGAAACCGGCTGTATCAGTCGGGTCCAAGCACAGGGACTGGAAGTCCAGCATAGACTGCAGGTGTGTGAAGGTTTGCACATCACCATGCAACATCCTGGTAAACAAAATCTTTGAATGAAATCTCTTTTATCAGCTACGTTTGATGACTTCTGCACTGGGATAAAGCTTTTTTGCCTCTTGCCATAGCTACTGCTCAGTAGCGTATACTGAAGCAACTGACTGAGCCTCTTTGTGCCTGTTAGGTACTGCGCCTGGGAACAAAAAGTACATGGTCAGGCTGCTGACTTACCTGCCAGGTACACCTGTAGCAAAAATTGCTACAAATGCTCAGATTCTGTACGAGATCGGTAAGCTAGCTGCCAGTCTGGATAAAGCTCTCTCAGAGGTGAGTTTTTGTTGCTCTGGCCTCACAAACCTCTTTCTCAATTAACTTCTCCTTTGTATTCCTTTTTCTGCTTGCTGTCTGCTTTCCCGATCTGCAAAACTGAAGTCGGTGCAGGCAGATATCAGTTAAGTCATCCTTCAGGTGCCAGCCTCCAGGCTGGCTGTTATCAAAGCATTGCCCGGAATAACGTGACCAGTTAACGCTTATGATGTGGTACTGGTGATCCTTTTGCAACGTGTTTTTGTACCACAAACAGGGAGATAAGTATTTCTTTTTACTTAAGCAAAACTCACCTGTCTGGTGTTTCAAACGTGGCAAATAAGGGAAGTGAACTCTGCGGTGCTCAAATTAGAAGCATGTGAAACTTGTTTTAAAGCATTATTGTTTAGTGCACATCAGGCACAGCTGGCTGATCTATTATTTTGAATTAATTTTGACTTGCTCTCTTTCTCCTGGTCATTTAACATTGGTAGCAGTTGGTTCCTTCTCCACAATACCAGCTGTGCCAATGAACAGAGATCTGTGACACTTCTCTCATTTGCACCACTTCCAGTCAAATAATTTTAATGTACAGTAAGTTCTTTCTTTACTCTGGAGTTATATGGGATAATAAAGCTGATAAATCAGCCAGTAATTGAGTTTGATACATAAAAGGATTCCTGCATTATTTATTGACTTTCATTAACCTTTCCTTCTTATGTTCTGCCTATCAGCTTCAGACAATTATGAAATGTGAATTGCCAGCTTTACTAAGCACTTTCTTAAATTACAAGAGCTTCTTTCAATTGGGAAGGATAATTTACTGTCGCCTTCCAGCATTCTGGTTACGCTTTTATAATGTGATTAAAACAATTTATATAGACCAGCTAGCCTCAAAATATGCCTGTTACTTTTCCTGCAAAGGAGAAAATAGTTGATGAGAAAGCAAATTTTGACAGCAAAGGCTCTTTATGCCCTTAACATACGGATTACCATCTACCAAGGTTTGTCATTTAAAAGAAGGAAAATTACAATCGTTACTGTCAAAAGTTCAAAAGATCATTGACACTAAAAATAGTACCCATGGTATTATGTTTTCTGATGGCAGATCAGAACATACAGCCTATCTTTTCTACCCAGTTAATTTACTTTGCCAACTTGATAGCAAAGCAATGTGTCATGCTTTTGTTTTGTGCACAAAATGGTATTCCACCACTTTCGCTGGTGGTGTCTCCTTTTGTTTAGGTGTGCCTTGTGTTCTCTAAATGGAAGTGAAGTTCATGGCTGTAAAGCGACTGTCTGTGGCTTTACAGTAACAAGGGCTCATGACTTTTCCCTTCACACACCTGGTAGCCTATTTATAGCTTGCTGGAACGCCAGCTTTGTGCTGGGAGGATTGCAGCGGTTGCTTACCAGGTGGCATTCTTCCTTCCAGTGTGGTGCTTTAAAGCGCCACATTAGGGACCCTGCACTGACAATCATTTAGCTACCTTTAAGAGCCTTAATTACAAGCATAGGTTTCTTTTTAAGAAGCCAGCTACTCTTGTGGGAGGTTTTTTTTATTTGCTCTATGCACTGGTAGAATCTGGCCCGTGAGCCACGTTAATAGGTGTGTTAGAGGATTCAAGGGTAGGTGTGGTGTGCAGTGGGAGAGATGCTTTTCCTCCC
Source organism: Falco cherrug (assembly GCF_023634085.1). Classification (NCBI taxonomy): domain Eukaryota; kingdom Metazoa; phylum Chordata; class Aves; order Falconiformes; family Falconidae; genus Falco; species Falco cherrug. Next base: position 23,140,189 of record NC_073703.1, read on the forward strand.
CAAGTGTCACTTTCCAAACCACCTTTTCAATTTGCTAGGGGGAGAGAGGTTAAGGACCTTGTTTGTTTAAAATATTTAGGCCACCTGGCTGTACAAAGGCAAATTTTCATAAGAATAAAGCTCTGCCCAGTATCTCCATAACGCACTCCTGTCATCAGGGTTTTTCACGTACCAGCTGATGCTAAGGGTCATCCCCAGAAGCTGCTACCTTTGAACACACAGAGTGTGCCTGTTCCCAGCACACTGGCAGGTTTTGTGTCTCTCCTGCTCCGACTGCTTTCCATAGCACCAGCTGTGCAATCCAGGCTCTGCCAGTGTGGGACTCCAGCCTTGGCAAGGCCTCAAACTCGCTGCATAATGTCACATTGCAGAAAGTCAGTACTGATTTTAAATTAAGTGATTAATGTGCCTAGGAAATGGGGAAAAAAACATTCCATTCAGGTTGTATGTAGAAATCAAGATGCTTGCCTTAATCATTCCTTAGGTTATTCTTTTACTTGTTGTCAGTTACAGTTACAGTGCTTTTCAGTGAGCCCCATTAGGAACCGGTTAAAATTAATAGGGGCTTTGAATCAAGCCGTGCAATCATAAAAAACAGGATTTTTACTTATGGCCTGTTTTATCTTGTGCTTTTTCCAAAGAAATTCCATCATCCATCAGTGAAAAGTCTGCATCGAGGTCAGTTCATTTGGAACCTGGCAAATGTTCCTCTTCTAGATCAGTACATTTATGCCTTGGGCCAGAACAAATACCGTGAAGTTGTGGAACAAGTTATTGAGCAGTTTAAAGGGAAAATAATACCCAAGCTAAGCAGTTTTCGAGCCTGTGAGTATTTTATTCTCATTGTAATTTTGTTGAACTGAGACACTGAAGTTTCTTACAGGAGTTTGGGTCTGTGGAGAAAGAAGCAAAGAATTGTCTTCTTTACAGGGTCTCCTTTGTCCCTAGCTAGATAAGTGCAAATATTTTGCTGACTGAACACAGCACAGAATAAGCCAGGAGGAATGTGCTGTCCACAGTCAGTTCTTGATCTTTCTGATGAGTTTGCTTCCAGCTAAGGTGATGATTGTCATGCCGTTACATCAGCTTAGTAAGAATATATGGTGTACACTACTTCCTTTCAGAAAGGCCAAATAACTGTTTAATCATATTTTTGGAATTCAGCTGACAGTGATGTTGATCACTTGAGAGTTTGTTGATTTGAAAACTGCTGTTCTGTGTTTGGAAAACATGTAGCATATCACAGGTAGTACCGGGCCAGAGTAAGATGTGGTGACGCTCCCTTTGTCAGTTGGTGTCCAGTCACCTGTCATTGGGATGGAGGCTCCTAGGGAAGCAGTAAGGCTGTGAAAGGCAACACTTGGTGCTGAGGAAGACTAGTACGGTTTTGTGGTTGAGTGTTAGTCTGAGCCTATATGCATCTTCTCAAAGCTGTTTCACTGAGAAATGGGGAAGAAAACTTAAAAAAAAAAATAATAAAAAATTGGATTCTACTGTTTAATACTTATTAAATAGTTTCACTTTCTTCTGTGTTTAGGTGTCAATCACGGAGATCTTAATGACCACAACATTCTAGTAGACTCTACTTCTGCTTCCCTGGAGAATCCTCAGTACAAAGTGTCCGGCATCCTGGATTTTAGTGACATGAGTTATGGCTATTATGTATTTGAAGTTGCAATAGCCATCATGTACATGATGATCGAGAGCCCGGATCCCCTGAGTGTGGGGGGCCATGTGCTGGCAGGGTTTGAAAGCGTCCAGCCACTCACAGGGGAGGAGAGGGGGGCCCTCTTCCTCCTGGTCAGCGGGAGGTTTTCCCAGTCCCTTGTCATAGCGGCCCACACGGCGCTGCTGTACCCGGAGAATAAGGAATACCTCATGATCACGGCCAAAACCGGGTGGAAACACTTGGTGAACATGTTTGAGGTGGGCCGCGAAGCCGTGGAGAAGGCGTGGTTCGAGACTGCCGAGGCCTACGGCCGCCCCGCACCCTGACGCCCGGCTCTCTTGCAATAAAGGCGGTGCCGCCCGTGCTGCAGCGCGTCCTCAGCGGTCTGTACGCGGCCGGGGGCGGGCCGGGGGCTGCCCTGCCCTGGCTCCAGCGGCCCCGCCGCGGCTGGCAGAGCCCGGGGCGGCCGCGTCTCCTCACAGCGCCGGGAGGCGGCTGGGGCGCGGGAACCGCGGGAGCGGCGGGAGGCGGGGCGCTGCGCGTGACGCCCCTCCCCTGGGCGGGGGCGCGGGCACACGCCAGCCCCGCCCGGCGGGTGGGAGGGGGAGGGGCCTGAGGCACCGCGCCGGCGCGGCGGCCATTTCCGACGCAGCGGTGAAGGCTCGGCCGCGGCGGTAGCGCCCGCTTCTTCCCCGCCGGCCGGGACCTGCCCGCCCGCCCCCTCCGCCCCGCCGCCAGTGAGTGAGTGAGTGAGTGGGGGGGGGAAGGGAGCGAGGGCCGGCGGGGGGTGGGGTTGGGGGGGGGAGGGAGCGCGGGCCGGCGGCGGGGCCCTGGACGTGCGCAGGGGGATGACTCTGCACTGCGGCGGGGCGGGGCGCCGGTAACGGCCGTGTGGTGTCTTGCAGGCCCGCTCCCGGCCGCGCGGCGCGACCCCGGCACCATGGTGAGTGGCGGCGGCGCGGGGAAGCCTGCCCCGGGTCCCCGCTGAGGCGGGCGGCGGGGCTGGGGCCGCGGGCGGAGCGGGGTCCCCGGGCCGGGCCCGCCTCCGTCACGGCCCGGGGGGGGGGGGGGGGGCAGGGTGGCGTTTAACCAGCTGTTGCTTCTTACAGTCTCGAAGATACGACTCCAGAACGACCATATTTTCTCCAGAAGGTATTTCTTAACCGCACACTTTCAAGTAAACTCTTGCCTGTTCTGTCAAAACTGAGTAAGGAGCCGCCTGCGCAAAGCATGGCCGTTTGTAGCGGGTTCCCATCTACACGTGAGTCACAGACTCTGCTCGCCCCGGCAGCGGCGCCCCGCGCTCTCTGAGCACCGGGGGTCCAAAGTGGGGGCTTCCAGGTGCATCCCAGCTGGAGCAGCAGTGAGACCGTGCCCGTGCGTGAGCCATGCCTCCTGCCGTGTTTCTGAACTAACCTGAGCAAACCTTCACCGTCTGCTTTTTGTTGAAGATGGGTGGGTTTTGCTGTTGATCTCTCCCAGCCCCCACCCCAAGAATGCATAATATTCCACAATCGCACCTCACCTTGCTATTCTTATACATGCTGCAACAAGTACATACAAACCATGTGTTCCTGTTTCTTAGATGGGATGGACTCTGACTTAATATTTTCTTTGATTATTGAAAATCCGTTTTGGCTCATTCTACTATAGCAGGGTTCTGTAGATATTTATTTTTTTTTAAAGAAAGGGATTTTTTTCCACATTGGTGATGACCTGTATTACCTCATCAGATTGTCACTGTCTCCCTCCTCCTCTTCAACCAATTAATTTACTGTCAACTGGTAACAGACCAAAGAAGTAAGACTAGGATATACAATAAGCATCTGTCAGATTCTTGCGAATTTAAGTGATCTTGCGTACTTAGTATTGTTCAATGTTACTTTTTTGATGATGTTACTAATTTAAATCCTTTCCTAGGTCGCTTGTACCAGGTTGAGTATGCAATGGAAGCCATTGGACATGCAGGTACTTGCTTGGGAATCCTAGCAAATGATGGTGTTTTGCTAGCAGCAGAGAGACGCAACATCCACAAGCTTCTCGATGAAGTGTTTTTCTCTGAGAAGATATACAAACTTAATGAGTAAGTTGAAATGATGATCAGCAATCCAGTGATGTTACCAGTAACAAAACACTGCTGTTACTCAAACATTTTAGCATTGCACCTGGTTTTATTTTATCTGAAGTGTTAGTATGCTTTTTGTTCGGATGTTTTAGAGCAATCTGACTATTCTGTCCTCGTACGCTTCAGTAGTTCCCTTAAAGTAGAAGCATCTCTTCTTTTTTTTTCTTCCGCACCCCCTATGTCTAGGAGAATTTTCTAGGTGGAATAGCTCATTTGTTGGTCCTTCCTGATACAAGATAAAGTTATTGCAGCAGTTAAGAAAATCAGGAATTCTTTGTTTTGCAAAATACCATTCAAGGGGGCAGAATAAAGAATGCACACAAAAATCACCATGCTGTTTCAGCTCTGCATCCTCTTCTAAGTTTTTCTTTTGTGATTCAAAGAGAACAAGATAATTAGGTAAAACATGCCTTAGATTTCTTGGCCACAAATGTAGCAGAGATGATGTATCTCCCTGTTACGCCTTCCTTTTTAGCTCTCTGGGAGTTAAATTTGTGATGTCGGGGTGAAGAGCGTTACGGATTATGCTCTCTTGCCTATCAGGGAAGTAGAGCTTTGTCCTTGCCAGAAGGTGCACATAAAACAAAATTGCTTTTCACCCTGTCAGTTTCCCATTCTGTGTTGATCCTGAAAGCAGCTAGAACTGTAGGAAGTGCTGGATTTTCAAGGAGGCAGTGTAACAGTGTAGTGGAGTGCTCGCCTAGGCTAGTCCTTCCATATTCTGAAGAATTCTTAAGATCACTTGGAAAAAATAACCTGGATTTTTTTTCTTGAATCCTTTCTGTGTAGTGAAAGCTTTGTAGCAATACCGGTTTTGGCAGAAGAGACCTTAAATTAAGAGCTAATGAAACAAGCAAGGATGTGAGGTGCTGTTTTTCTTATGATCAAATCAAGATCACTTAAGTTTCAGTTACACAAATGCAATGTGTCAGCCAGCATCTTGCACTGAAGCCCTGTCACATCTATATGATGCACTTTTCTCCTTCCGTATTCTGGTATGCTGTGTCAGGTGGCCTACTGATAGGCACTTGCATGTTGCAAACATCTCTTGAGAAAGACATTCAAGATTCAATCACCTTTGGCATGATCCTTTTCTCGGAACTATATGTATATTTAACATACTGACCCGCTTACTTTTTGCTGTCCGCCTGTGCTCTTGTGCAGCGGTTAAATAATATTTTTGGCTTACCCTAAAGGCAGGAGCTGATGAATCTGTTTTACATGGCAGCTAATAGTTTTGATCAGAAAAGCCCAACAGTAGGTGTTCTGCGTGAGCCACTCTATGAAACTGTGACTATTTGCTGGACATTGATAGGAATTCAGTTAATTTGTATGTTTTTATTGCAGGGATATGGCTTGCAGTGTTGCAGGAATAACTTCAGATGCCAATGTTTTAACAAATGAACTGAGACTGATTGCACAGAGGTAGGTTTGCTCATAGTTAACATGGTTTTACTTGTCTGCATTGTCAGATTCAGTTCTGCCTATGTATTAAATAAAAATGAACATGCATTTAGTAGAGCAGAAGTAGATTGTTTGAAATAAAACAGCTAGATCAAAGAGGCTCTAACTTAGGAACTTGTTTCTTGTTAAATGTGGTACAGGGTAGTCAGCAAAGCAAGTTTTGAAAACTTTTTTTTTTTTTTCCCCCTCTTTCTTATTAGGTATTTGTTACAATATCAAGAGCCTATTCCTTGTGAACAACTGGTAACAGCACTATGTGATATCAAGCAGGCTTATACACAGTTCGGAGGTAATGAAGTGTGATGAGCCACCCTGCTTTTCAATGTCTAAAGAATGATTCTGTTAAGTCATTTGAAGCATCTCAGTCTCTGGACAGTTCTACCAAGTTCTTCTGTAACAAGTTATACTGAGAAAAACAATAGTCATGTTTAAGAGGAGGGTTGAGTAGTCACTGTTACTGTTTTGCTGCTGAAGGTGCTACTTTGTAATGATGGAGAAATTGGTGGCTGGGATTGTAGCCCATCATGTAGAATGCTTTTGAGTGCGCTTCAAATTGAGTGAATGCCCTCAAAAGACTTTCAGCGTTGTGCTGTTACGCTGGATGGGCCCAAAATGAATCACAAATAAGATTATATGTAGGGGTATAAATATTGTAACACTTTTTTTAAAAACTTTTTCTGTGGATCGAGCAACAGGTTAGAAAATGATGTTGTAAGTAGCGTTCCTTAGTACATGAACTGATGAGCTGGTATTTTACATGTATCTAGGGTGAAAGAATGACCTTTTTATGTACCTGACTTTTGACGCTGTTGTTACAGATTTGCTAATAAGTTAAGATTGATTGACTTTATTTGATTTTATAAAATCATTTTTAATAGAAATATAGAGGGATAAGAAATATATTTGCACAGTAAAAGCTGTTATGAAATCCTTTGTACAGTCCTGTACCAAGGCCAGAAGAATGGGTTAGAATCAGTGTTTAAAACTTAGGTAATAAATTTAGGGTTTGAAAGGTTTCTTTGTAGTTAACTAGTCTTCCGTATGTAGAGAGTGTATTGAAATGTCAGAATATAGAATTAATGGGAACTGGGGAGAGTCGACTGGAACAACTTGTAGTTACCTGCCAAGAAAACGTGAACTTTAGTAAAAGGTAATTCCGGCAGGGGGAGATCGCGACCATCGACTCATGTACCACCTACCCAAATCGTACCCCAGACCCATTTCTGGACCTTTCTAAGCTCTACTGCGCAGAATCGGATCTAGGAGGATAATATGTTAATGATTTTTTGGAAATATTCATGCATATTCATTAAGTATTCATGCATAATCATGATAAGTTCTATATATGGTGTCTGATCACGAGAAGACTCACTCACGCACCCGGCCGTTAATAAAGAAGTGTCTGCTTATCTACATCACATTGGTGTCGATAAGTTCTTCATTCCGAGATTTCGGTAACACTGTGAAGTTACACGCTTTAACAGCTCAGCTACACGCTTAAAATATTAAGTTGTGATTTGAAGTTCTGAGATGATAAATTACCATTTGTGGAGACAGAAATGAGCTGTTCTTAGGGTTAAATGAAATAAATCTCTGCTGCCCCCACACGACTTAGAAAGAAACGCTGGCATCCTTATCTCAAGCAACAGAAGTGCAGAACAGTCTTGTTAAATCCTAGTTCACAGGAATAGATTTGAAAAAACATCAAAGAAAATAATTGTCACTTGTGACCAATCTTGTTAAATTTAGATTGCTAATAGCCTTCTTTTCAACAGGAAAACGTCCTTTTGGTGTTTCATTGCTGTATATTGGCTGGGATAAGCATTATGGATTTCAGCTGTATCAAAGTGATCCTAGTGGAAATTATGGAGGGTGGAAAGCTACGTGCATTGGAAATAATAGTGCTGTAAGTTCTGGGTTTTTTTCCTTTCAAAAAGTCAAGCGAAAAAGAAAGTGTGAATTGCACTGCTTTTCACAAACACTAATTGAACGGAGTTGTTGATTACTAGTGCAGAATGGAAATAGGTAACTGTAGAAATCTTGCTGTTACTCGTGTAGTGATATTATCTGGCAAAAAGCAACTGTTTGGTTGATTGCCCAAAGATACCTTTTTAATTTCTGTGACGTTTGTAGGCAGCTGTGTCAATGCTAAAGCAAGACTACAAAGAAGGAGAAATGACCTTAAAGACCGCGCTTGCATTGGCCATTAAGGTGCTAAACAAAACCATGGATGTTAGCAAACTCTCTGCAGAGAAAGGTAAGCAGTTTGCTAAGACGGGAGCACACCTTTTGCTTAAAAAAAGGAAATGTCGCAAATGTATATGCGCTAGATGGGGTTTATTGGATTTTTAGTTGGACATGAGAAACATTTTTAGGAGATGCAGCAGCTCTCAGCCTTGGCCTTTCTAAGAACCATAGAGTGGCTTAGCTGAGGGTGATCCATCTTGGTTGGCTCTGGGGGCTAGACCACTGCTCCGGGGTCGCAGGCCTCATTGGTGCGGTAGCAGAAATGGCTGTGTGTCTGGTAGAAGAATCACTGGAGAGGTATTAATGTGCTTGTGTAGGCTGCTGTGGAAGAGGACTGCTGCCATCTGGCTTGTCAGTCAAGCTTTGTAGAGGCTGTACAAGAGCCTTCTGCTTCGTTGTCAGTTGTAACTGTAAATCTTATGCTTCTGATGATTGCTTTGCCTAAAGCACAAAATGTAATGCTGCTGTCTGTTCCATATGTTTCAGTTGAAATTGCAACACTGACAAGAGAGAACGGAAAGACAGTAATAAGGGTTCTGAAGCAAAAGGAGGTGGAACAGTTGATAAAACAACATGAGGAGGAGGAAGCAAAAGCTGAACGTGAAAAGAAGGAGAAAGAACAAAAAGAGAAGGATAAATAGAAAATGAAATCAAGTGTTCTGTAGATAATATAGGACCTGCTTCAGTAAAAGATAGTCCGGATTTCTGTTTTGTAGAAGCCTACAAATATGCCATGGTGGACCCAGAATTACTTTTGATGAACCAGGTCCTTAATTGTCATGCAGCTAATTAGTTTACTGCTCCTTACATTGACCAATAATTGCTTTAATTCTTGGAACACTCTTTCTTTCATCTTCTCTTTTTTATTACGGAATAAAATTTAAGAAGAATAGTGATGAGTGTCTTTATTTCCTCAGTAATGCCTGGATCTGCACAATCTTGAGGGATTTAATCACTTTAAACTATTAAAACAAGGTATATGCTAGTTGGTAAAGAACAAATGTTGTGTTAGAATTGTTAGAATTTTGTGTGTATGTGTGGGGTTTCCTTTTAAAGTAGTGAAAAGGGCTCCTAAGTTTGAAAAATCATTTCACAAATACAGAATTAAAGTGTGCTGGCATGCCAAGTTTTAATTTTGGCCTATTTTGTTCTATAATGGGCTATATCAAACTGATGGTCTTGCAAGCAGTAGTGTTTTAAACACGCCCTGTAGCAAATGTGTTCAGTTTATCATAGCCTTTCATGAGCGCATGCGTTTTCTAAGAAGTTAGCCATGTAACACTATCTATATTCACACAAACTAGAAAGACATTTTACAAAGGCCATGTGAAAATGTTAAACAATCTTGTCAAAATACAAATTAGGTAAACAGAATAGTGCGTGATTTTTCAGTCCGTGTTGACTATTTTACATTTTATCTTGAAAGCAAATTGAGATGTTTTATATTTAGTTGAGTGTTGCTGATACTTCCCCAGAGAATTCTGTTCCCTTCTCTGACGATCAATAGTCTAGAAAACTAACCCATTAACCACTTGAGAAATAATAATATTTGTGCATGAATCAAAGTTACCATAATTTCTCTTCAGATTGTCCCTATACTGAATGCAAAAATAATATGATTTTCAGATTAACAAAAGATCTTACAGTTCTGGACAAAAAAAAAAAAAAAAAAGGATCTGGAGTTAATAGAAGAGATGGAAAACAAGTTACTGAAAATTGTTTTGCACCCTTTCAGTCATCAGATGCAAACTGAAAAGCTCACTTGAGTGCCATGCTGAAATGAGGCCTTACCTTCTGAATTTCAAACTGTGACACTGGTGATCCAGCCCCTTCCTGCTGCCCCTGGATTGTGCTGTCATGTAGCTTTTGGGGTTGTTTTGTTTTGGGGAGCTTTTATGGTGTGTGTTTGGGTGGGTTTTTTTTAATCCCGAAGGATAGCTGGTATTTACAGGATTTATATGACCATTTAAAGAAATGAGTGAATCTATACAGTGGTTTATTTTTAATCTATCCCATGGACTTTTGACTGGTAAAATGTACTTTGTCAACATGGCCAGAAATTACCTTTAGTCTCCACAAAACCCATTTTTGAGCTCATTGCTGTAAGATTCACTGTTGAGAGCGGAGGGAAGGAATCTGACTTGAGGTGTCTGTGCTGCAGCTTGTGTGAATGTACTGCACTTGCCTTGGAACCTCTGCAGAGCGCGTGGTGTGGGCGGCACGGGTTCTGCACAGGCTGCAGGACCTGCTTGTTTTAATTTTCTAAGTCTCAGTGCAGGCCAGTTGCTTTAGTCTTTTGTACTGAACTTAGTACTTTGTTAGTATTCAAATTTTATAGCTAATAAAAGACTTGAGTTTTGTTTGCACCTTGTACAACAGTATATCTTCCAAATAGTAACATAGGAATGATATTTCATGTAACGAGTCCTGAATAATTGCAGACAATATGCAATGGGTAAGATTTAATCACCATTACAAAGGGTTGTACAAATACCTCAAACTCCATTTTTATGTAGAAGGTTCAGTGCTCAATCTTATTTTTTGATACCATGAATGCAATATATCAGCATCTTTTGCAGATTTCTAGATCACTGATGATGGTTATACAAGTGCTTGGAATATGCCCTAAAAGCAGCAATGCCAAAATGGAGTTTTTTCTAACTTCTCAAAGAACACTTGAAACAAAATGTGATCGATTGCAGCAATGCTTCTGGTCCTCTAGGAAACCGTTAAAGCATCTGAGTCTTCGGTTCATCTATGTATGTAAATCATACAAAGCAATTTGTTTAGTGTACTAGTAGAAATATTACTAGATCGCTTAGGATATAGATTTATTAAAATATTTTTTCCTAAATGCTTCTGTTTCTAACAAAATGGGGATAACAAAGGTATTTTGAACTTTATTTAAATAATTACCAATAGCATTTATTTGCAAAACACTGCATCATTTGCTGGTAAAGGAGAACTTTGTAGATACTCAAAAGTATCTTTTCTCAAAATGTAGATACTCAAAAGTATCTCAAAAGATACTCAAAACTTTGTAGATAATCAAAAGTCAGAATTATTTAAATAATTTTCTGATCTGTATTCCATTATGTATTGAAGCATTGTGATAAGTTGTGTAGTTACGCTACATTTTAAGGTACCTATTTATTTAAAGGTTTTGTTTACCCAAAGTAAAAGTATTGTCAAATACTTTTTTATTTGAGTATTTTGTATTTGAGTATAATCTTTGAACAGTAATTATCAATTTAATTTGAAAAGCAACATCTCTGCTGAGTGCCATTAATAGCTGATGGTGAGACGAGCCTCAGTACCACCTTGGAACAGGCAAGTAACTCTAGCTGGCATTCACAGTCAAGGTGTACAGCAAAGCGCTGTTAAACTAGATTTAACTTCTGATTCTTCTCTGCACTTGAACCTAGGACAGTAAGCAGATGCTGGAGATCTTTTATTGACTAGAATCTTCTTGGGACTTCCTTACACTAATCAAAGTTCCTTACCTATTTTTCCTAGAAATAGAGCAGTGTTTGACTGCATAGGCCTATTGTGTTGATTCTGGCTTTGTGTGTTTTTTAAAAAAAACAACAAAAAAAAAAAACCAACAAAAAAAACCACCACCACTATCTGTGCCTTCTCTGGGAGTGGTTTGGGGATAAGTCGTAAGAACAGAAAAATGATTTTGGCGATACATTTGAGTTGTCTTTGCTAATAAAAATGATCTTCCTGTTCTTTGTTTTTTTAGTTGGTGGTTTGTTTTTTTTTGGTGTTTGTAGTGTTTACGTGGAGTTTACAGTGTATTACATAAGTATTTCAAATATTTAGCTATTGCTGTGGATTAAATGTTATTTTAACACCAGAACTTCATGTGGTGCTGTGGAAGGTGACAGATTTTTCAAATTAGGTAGAAGTATTTACTTGAAACAGTTCGCATAATATGATGTTAGTAAACTTAAGGACTGGATAGTTTATATATCACTTGAGTGCATGATAGGACTTGTTACGGCAAGTATTCACAAATAGACTGTCCTAAGAAACTGTGATGTGGTTTGTTATTCTAAGTAGTTTAAGAGATAATGAAACTACTGCTTCTCCAGTAATACCTGTGGTGTCTCTTGCATCTGTCAATATTAAAAACAAACAAAAACCAGTTAGCTTGTTTTCTAGATGACTGTATTCTGTTCAAATAAAGGCAGAATTAACTTCTAAGACTGCTTCTTATGTGACTTACTAGTCAGTGCACTGGAAGACAGAAGTATGCTTTCCTATTCCTCCAAACATTTGTACTTGTCAGAGTTATAAAAGCACCCAAATTGAGATGATAAAAAAAGGACTTTTAATGTTAAATTTGACTGTTGCTTCTGTTTTGTTACTGATTCCCAAGGTAATTATTTATTCTTTCTGTTCATAATCTAAAAATTAGAGACAATGCTTCTCTACTGTGTTGTGAGAACAAGTATATTAATGATTTCAAGGCATGCAAAGTCACAGGTTTAGAGACCACAGAACTGTATGTGATACATAGGTAACATAGCTAAGGGTATATAAGACATGCAAGTCCAAGAAGTTAATGCACTTGGGTACCTCATACATGAGAGAAATGATGTAGCTTCTGACTGAATGAGATGATAGGCCTCACTTAAATGTTTTTCATTTTCTTTATAGAGTATTTTCCATTTTTCTGTAGCAAAAGTTGGCCTGGTTTTCAAGTTTTAATTGCAGTTACTTCTATTACAGCATGAAAACCTGCTAAAATAACTTCATCAGAGAGTTCCCTTATATAGTTCCTGGCTTTAATCTGGAGAAAATTCAGCTTCACAAAAATTTTTTTAGGGTATTTCTGATTTTACAAAGAAAACTGAGCAGCTTGCTCTTTTTATCTGTGATTATTGGCATTTGGCTTTCCAGTTAAAGTATTCTTCAGTGCACAGTAAAAACTGCCATCAGCCAATTTACTGGAGATTCTCAGAACATACTTTAGTGGGGACCTTCAGATGTCAACTCCTGCTTGGAAGGACCCTTTGAAAGACAGCAGACATGACTCATATAATTGTTTAGGCTTTCACTTGATGATGAATATTAAACTTAACATGTGCTGCTGTTAGTGTTAACATTGTGCTCTTGAGTTCAAAGCAGCAGGAAAAAATGGCTTCCTATTTATAACTATTCTTTTCTAAAACAGTAATAATACCCCATAATTAATGTGTGCCAGATGACGCTACGTAAAATATTTAGCAAAATGTTGGGCATGTAACCTAGACAGTTTAATCCTATTATATCTTACAGCATCTGTTTTGCCTAGCTAGGACCCAGCTGCAAACAAATTCATAGTTATGTAATAAAACCAGTTTGCTATGTCCTGCACATTCGAGTGGCAGCTATTTTTAACACTGTTAACTAGACATTATGGTTCTAAAATGCATTTACTGCAACACACATACACTGCTAACAGAAATACAGATTTTACGTGATAACCTCATGTCAGGAACACCAGGTGCAGCGGTGGACCAGTTGTTATCAAAAACTACAGATTTGCAACTTCAGTAGAAATATTATCCGGTGATTTTTGGAGCGCACAGAAAACATCGGAACTCTAATGTGTCATAAAAGGATAAGATAGGGTTTTGTTGTGCCATTCTTTGGGCTAAAATATATCCTTATTTGCTCTAAAATCTTGGGTTGACTGCTGCATACACACTGAGCATTTCAAAATAAGAGCCATGTTGCATCCTTTAACACATATATATTTGATTGTGGAGGACAAGCAGTACACAAATGGATTTGCAGCATATAAAATGACCACATTTACTGCAGAGCATTCAAAATCAATATAACGTGTCACTGGCAGCGTGCTGGAAGAAACTAGTGTGTAAGCATCCTTTTTTGGATGGCTTGCACAGACTGCATTATGTTTTGCACAGACATGTTCAACCTAAATATAGCTGCAGAATAATACAGCAAACCACGCGTTTAAGAATTAAGAACGGGATTGAAATGCATAAGTGCTCTGTTTTGGTCATCGGAAAGATGCATGATTTACACAAAGAGGCACGCTATTTTTCTGTAGAATGAACACTTGATATAAAAGAATGTTGATAATTGACAACATGCTTAATAAAATTACTGCTTTGGGTAATGCTCATTTTAGGAAGCTACAAAGTTGCTGAGATTATTTGGGTTGAACAAGGTCCATCCTCCTGAGGAATCGGGTATGGATTAACCCTGTGTAAAGCCATTCAGCTTTCCACCGCCATGTGTACACTGTACATCTCCATTAGGCTGATTTAGGGAAAATTACTAATTATATTTCACGGCCGGTGCATTTAAAGTTGTCTTGCATAACAGCTTTTTATCTGACAGAGAAAAAAGCGAGGTTTTGTGCAGTTTGTCACACGTGTGATGGATCTCTGATGCACACAAAGACAGGAACACCCCGGCTGTGCTTGGCTTGCATCGGTTAAGGTTTATCTGGTTTTGATTGAAAGTTCAAAACATTCCGATTCAGAAACGTTCAGACACCGAGTGTTCCCCACGAACGGCAGCCAAACCGTATTAACGTTTTCCTTTCTGCTGAGTATCACCGCGGCTGGGCCCCCGCCCGGCGGGGCCCCCGCTGCCGCGCTCCGGCCAGGCGCGGCGGTGGGCGGCTGGGCCCGGGGCGATCCCCACGGAATCCACCACCCCCCCCCGGCAGCCCTGCCCCGGCATTCCCCCCCCAGCCCGGCAGCACCGCCGGCAGCACACACACACCCCGGCGGCCCCCTCTTCACCCGCGACAGCGGCGGGAGGCGCCTCCGGCACCCACCGGCGGGACGGCCGCAGCTCGCCCTCCGGGCCGCCGCCGCCACCTGCTGCCCCCGGCGCCCGCCGCTCACACCGGGGCCCGAGGGGAGGCCGCGGCTGCCGGCCGCCCGGGGCAGGGCCGCAGGGGCGCGCAGCCGGCCGTCAGCGGCGGGGCTGTCCGGGCCCCCCACACGCCTCCCGCGCAGCGGCGGGGCCGGACACCCCGGGACGGGCGCCGCACCCAGGCCCGCGCCGCCGCCGCCCCCCGCCGCGCGGCTCCGCTCCCGCCCCTCGCGCCCCCTCACGGCTTCCCGGCGGGGCGGGGCCAGCGGCGCCCGGTAGCGGCGGCGCCCCGTGGCTGCGCCCCGTCCTCGCCGCGGGGCTGCGAGGCAGCGGGGCCGTGCCCCAGCCATGGCCGAGCTCGCAGCCTGGCTGCGCTGCGGCCGCCCCCTGCTCCTCCTCACCTGCTTCTTCGCGCCCTTCCCCGGCCAGCCCGGGGCCGGCCCCGCCGCCCGCGCCCCTCCCGCGGGTAAGGCGCCCCGGGGCGGCCCCGTGGGGGTGAGGGCTGGGCGGGCAGCACCTCGGCGGGGGCTGGGGGGTGTCGCGGGAGGGCGCGGCGGGCGCGGGGCTGCGGGCCCCCCTGAACCCCGCTGTAGCCCTGCCGCTGCGCGGGCCAGCTCGGGGCGGGGGGCGAGGGGGCTGCGGGGCCTGCTGGGCCGGGCCGCGCCGCGGCGGGGGGCAGCGCCCTCCGTGAGGAGAAGTGAGGCGGGCCGGGGGGGCGAGGGCGGCCGGGGCCGCGGGGGCCGCGCATCGCGCCGCGTTTGGCCGCGCCGCCAACTTTCTCCCGGACGGGGCCGCAGTAAGGCTGGCGTCGCGGTGGAGCGGGGCGGGGGCGCGGGGCTGCCGCTGGTTTTCCGGGGAACGGGAAGGTGCCGGCGGAGCCCGCGCTGGCCGGGCCGGGCCGGGCTGGGGGAAGCGCCCTGGGCCGGGTGCGGGCGCTCAGGTGCGGGCCGGCTGTGCACCGCGGTTGTTCCGCATTTTAAATGCGTATATAACGCTTCGAAGGCTCGAAGTGTGACAGCTTTTGGCTTTCCCTCTGCTCACGTACTCGGACGAGGCACGGTTGCAGGTTTGCGGTGCGTGCTGCTTGCGTTTGCAGCTGGTGTGGAGGTAAACTTGCAGAATACACTCTGATAATTGCAATATTTCATATGGACCTGGCTGCACGTAAAAATGCCCCTCGCAAGAATTTATAACAAAACTCTTTTTAGTTTGGTCATGCATTATTTGACTTCAAGGGAGTTGGTCTCGTAATTCAATCAGGATGTGGCTTTCGGAGTTGAAGGATGTAAAATAGCATGTGAAGCTAAAGCGTTTATAAAATTACACAAAGATTACAGGAACAAAGTCAAATGCTCTGTCAAAGAATTATTTAGAAATAGTTTTTTCTAAACGTTGCTTTTCTATCGCTTGTGAATACATTACAAAGTGTTGCAGAATGTCTTGAAGTTGTGACCTCAGTATTTACAAGCAGAAAGGAAATTAATGAAAAAGAAAACTGACCTGTTTTTTTTAATGTCACCTCAAATTCGAAAAAATGGTTTTAAGTACGGTTTAAGGAAAGTAAATTGTATTGATATCTGGGTTTGAATTCAACATACAGATACTCCATATGTTAGTGCTGAATGTGATTTAAAAGATTATTCTTGTTCTCACTGTTTGGAAAAGCAGTCTTTTTCATCATGATAGAAGGTATCACTGTGTGAGATTATATTACCTTATATCATACATATGACAGTATGGAGTTACCTGCGGTCAGGTTAAGCCAAATTTTACCCTTTGGCGCACGCCAACAGTTTTGACTTCACTGAGGACTGGTCATGTGTAGTAAGGATAAAATTTTAATTTCAGAATTTGTTTGCTCTAAAATAAAATGAAATTTGCTAATAAGAAGATAAAAAAAAAACATTACAGCTTCCTGTTATTAAAATACAGGGCAAAGAGAATTTATAACTTCAGTTGGAGTATCATGTATATATATATAGTTACAATTATTTTAGAGATATTGCTTTACATATGGTACAGTAATCACTTTAATGAAGTGGTTTATGGATATGACTTTGTTTTTATGACACTTTAAGAGTGCTTGTAAATCAATTTGGTGTTTAGTTAGTAATCTGGAGGTGAGCTAACCCTTTATCCTGGGTAACTCTGATTTGACAAGACAAAGTATGTGCTGATTTAAAATACAGTCAAATTGCAAGTTTTATTCCTTGCTCTGAATCTTAAACTAACAGGTGAGACTTAAATGCAGAAGGTGAATTGAGATTAACAAGGACCTATAGCACTGTATTAGTCTGTGCCATGCAGCAGACCTGTGATAGTGTTTCCTCGGGAGTTCATACACCCTAATGTTTTCCATTCCGTTTAATAGATCAGATCCTTCTCCCTGCCCAAAAGGAAGCTGCAAACTTTCCTGCTTGTATGGATTTCTTGAGATTTTTCTCTTACAATATCTTGTGCTTGCTTTAGAGATTCTTCGGAAGAAAAACATGATCATTGATTTGTGGAGAAATGTCTGTGTTGATTTGTAGAAGGAACTGCGGAAGAAAGTACTTGCATTGTTTCCCACTTTTCAGGATAGTAAACCCTGATTTTTGTATGGTAGTGTATGTTCTGAAGTCTCCTACGCTGCATCCAGTTTTGAGCAGAGTAGCTGATTTCTAAACAGAGTATCTGATTTCATTGTATGGGTTTTGTAATTTCACTGGATTGTATGTTCCAATGTATCCAAGACTGGAATTGAGCTGCAGGAGCAAAGTGCTGCTGTGGCAGAGGGTAATGGCAGTGCACAACTTTTGCAGAACCCAGGGTGGCTGCACTAGCAACTTTGTGAGAAGCCTGGGCCCTATGTGGTTATTTGCATAAAGGTCTTATTTACATAAATTGTGGATTTGGGTTTACTTCCATGATGCATAGCCTCTAAATCTATACAACTAAATGGTTCTACTTTTAAGATTCTACATACCTGTTCTTCCTTTTACTCCTTGCACTATCCGTACTTGTATACACACTTCCTGCTGCTTGCATTCAGCATTCCTCCGTGCATCTTCATGGTCCATCTTCAGTCCTTACTAATAGATCAACAGTCAGTGGAAATGATGCAATAGTTAAAAGTGGTATAAAAAGACATGACAAAACCCTGGATCTGTTATAAGAAGTCCCCATGGCTTCAGAGTGACTAGAATTTTTACCCTGAGGCGGCCTGACATGAGGCAGCCTTTTTATGTGTCCCAGCTGTTGGGCAGGGGGAAGGATCACAGTTCTTCTGCCTGCTGAAAGCTGAGCAGGGAATTGAGTGTCAGTGAACTCACAAGGAAATGCTGTGCCACGCCACAGACCCGTAACGTTGCTGCTGGAGGTGGCTGTTGCTCAGGAGACTGCTGCTGGCGATAGCTTCACTGTAGAGTTTGGGAAGCTGTTTGGCATATTGTGTGTGTGTATTTACGACAGCACCTGTAGCACAGTATTCAGAAAGGAATGGTTTGTGCTCCAGTTAGCTCTTAATCTGAAGACTGACCGTCAATTTGTAGTTTATTGTTATCTATTTCTGGATTAGTTACAAACTTTGTGGCGGTATATTATGCTGCTATTAATCAGACTTGTAAGTGCAATCATTAATATGGGCCATAATTATCCCTTGATGCTAAGCTATTAGGGGATAGTTTAATTCCACTTTCCAATTTTCAAGCTGGAAGCTTTAATCTTTTAAGTTTGAGGTGGATGTAAGAAACCTCTTCCTTGCTTTTGATGTGCAGCTCTTGTGCCTCTGTTCATATTGGTAAGTGCTAAGCAATATTGCAGTTCGAAATCCTTAACAATTTCATGTCTGCAGTATGTAATTTTATTTTGCTATTTTATTTTTCTACTGGTTGGCAGGAGATTGATGTGCTAGGTAAGAGAGAAGGCAGAAATCCTTCCAGTAACTTGAAAGCCCTGGAATAAATGAAAAATCGTAAGAGTTCCTGCAGCAGTTAGCAGCTGCCAGGCATGTATTAATACACAGTGATAGAAATAAAAGGCTGCCACTTCTGTACTCTCAGTCTCTGAAATCACAAGACAACCTCTGAACAAAAGAAAGCAAAACAAATCTGCAAAACCCCACCAACAAGAAATGATCAAGAATAGCCACCTTTTTCATGTGTGTAGGTGTAGTGATGGGCTTTGGCTCTATTTTTTAAGCGGGGAGAAAAAGATGCTTGTAGGAAGTACAGAATGTAATAGCTGGCTTTTCTGACTTTTGTACAGTAAATTGAATAGAGTTAGTAAACCTGCTTTTACTTACAGGCATTCCAGTAAACATGATTTTGATCTTTCTAAATGCTGGACTGTTAGTGATTGGATTCCTGGCAATTGCCAAAGCATAGGTGGAAAAGAAGGCAAACGAATGGAAGACCATACAGAAAGTATGACTCACGATCCTTTTTAAATGGAGTGGGGTGCCAGTCCAGAAATAAAACTTCCATTTTTTTACTTAATCTAATATATTACATATCTCTTCTGCTTAATGAAGTAGTGGTGGGAAGTTCTTTAAAATGTAAAGGGAGGCTTAGACAGAGAGATATCTGTGTGGTTAATATTGAACATCATCTTGTTCTGCTTTTTACTGTCTGCTGCAATATAAATGTGACTTGCAGTTAGAACTGTCACCAGCTACCAAAATATTGTGATGTGACTAGATTTGTTTGGGAAAAAATGGGAAACATAAAGGAGGAAAAGCACTGATGCTTGCTGTAGAATAAGTTGGTTTGTAGGAAAGATGGGAAACTTTTTTTTTTTAATCTCAAAATGACCATTGAACAATTTTTAGAGTAAGCCTTGAACAGTTACTGTTGCGCTTCTAGACTTCAAAGTGCTTCCTTTGTTATAAATTGTGTAAAATGTTTTAGTTACAGAAAAAGAAAAAAGTTGCAGTATCACCTTAATAAATATACTAGTGTACTGAAGACGGGTGTACTATATATATTCATTCACCTTCCTGGTTTTCAGGCAAAATATTTGTTGTATTGTACTTTATAGTAGTTAATTTGTGGATAACAGTCTATGTGTTATGATAGCACACCAATAAAGGATCCGCTGTTAACTGCGAAGTATGGGTACTTTGCCCTGTTTATTGTCCCTAGTAACGTTCTTTTTCATTATAGTGCTATATGATTATAAATCTGTGTTAGTAACACATATTATTTCTGAGTGTACATCTTAACATTAGGCTTCTAAAAAGTGACCCTTGCCCTTCTCCCATGGACCTCTTTTGAAAATGATTGAAGTAGCAATCCAGAAAAAACCTGAAATCATTAACACTCAATTATATCAAATAGAAAATGCTTTGAACTACACTGTTTAAAGTATAAGGACCAGTGTTATACCTGCAATCCCAGTGTGGTTCTTAGACACTTTATCTAAGGAAGTGCAGAGGAATATAGAGTTCAAAGAACGTTTTTTGGAGAAACATGGACTGTGGTGTTCATTTTTAAAAAACAAACAAAAATTTATGAAAAGATATGAGGTATAGCTGTAACCCTAAATATCTCACTGATAGTTCCTATAAAAAGAATACTGCTGCTAAATCATACTAAGACAATAAGAAATTTCATCCCATAATGGTACAATAAGAAACAATGTCCACAGGCTTGCTTAGAATTGCCCTTCAAAAGCTACAGTTCCTCCAAGATTTTAGTTTTTAGTACAGTGAGCTAGTAGCAGGGGCGAATGCTTCCATAATCTCTTACAATCTGATCTAGTATGAGGGTTATACCCCGGGCCGGTTGTTTGCTAATCTTGCCAATTGTGTGTTTTAATGTCTTTCTACTTTTCTCCAACCAGCGTAGCCAGTGTGCTGCCTTAAGCCACTAACTGTATTTTGCCTCTTTTCCTCTCTTTTGTACCTTTTTTCTGCTTGCCACCATTTCTTCATGCTTTTTTTTATTAGTGCTGATGCCAATAATTAACCAAGAATTACACCCTTTATTATAATCTTAAAATCATACAGACACACAGAAAAGAGAAATTAAACACATGCAGTCTCTGTAACAAGTGAGCTGAATGGTTCTATTAAATAAAATATGGAAAGGTAAGGATGGTTATTTATTTTATTTTTTGCTGAATCTTAATGTATTGTTACCATCTTCAGCCTTCTCATGGAGCTCTCCTTTGTATAAGCTGCCTTTTACAGATCAGTATGCCCCAGCTTATTAATAAACAGAATAAACTAAAAATATTAAAAGCATGGATATTTCTCTGATAGAAAAAAATTAGTTGAACTATATGGTTAGTAAATATGGTCACCTTGATAAGTCAGTGAGTATACAG
Source organism: Falco cherrug (assembly GCF_023634085.1). NCBI lineage: Eukaryota > Metazoa > Chordata > Aves > Falconiformes > Falconidae > Falco > Falco cherrug. The sequence goes on from NC_073703.1 coordinate 23,160,846, forward strand.
TATGTAAAAGTGTAAAAGTGGTAAAGGAACATCTCCATTTAGCATAGCAGAGAAGATGCCGTGTTTTAAGAGAAGCTTAATCTGGAAACAGCGTGTACCCTGAAGATGCTGTATCGCTGTACAGGAGGTCATCTTACAGGAACACAGAAATGGTAAAAGTGCAACTTTGCCTCTGCATTGCTTCAAGGTCAATTAATGGAGAGAGAATGCCCAGCTGCATAGGTCATTCTCAAATTGTAGAAAAAAAATCAGCTGAGTTGTAACTGTAAAAGGGAAATGTAATTAATGCTAATACAAAAGTCAAGCGTTTATGAAATATTAGGCTGAAATATACACAAACCCATTCATAATTCAGGAAATAGGGATATAGAACTAAAGAAATTAAGTTGTGTCTTCAGGAAGCATTCTTTTGGATGTCTGTAAAAAGCAGGACTTGGCAAATCTATGTATAGCTACAACTAAGAAAAATTCCTTGGCTAATAAGGATACACTGAACCTAAGGTATCAATAAAAAGAAATACCTTCACAGATATTAAGTTAAAATGTAAATTGTGTGTGTGTGTGTAGTGTTCTGTTGCAGGACCATTTTTGGCAGCTCTTCTTAGTTTCTGTGTATTTTCATGTATCCACCTGAGGTATGCTTGGTGGTACAACAATGCAAGTTGCCCAGTAGTTCTTTGCTGTTACACAACCCGCACGTCAACAATCTTGAAATAGAAAGATGTTACATTGTAGAGCATGTACAAATAATACATCGCAAAGAACAGTAGGTTTGCGAGTGAATGAAACACATAAACAGATAGATTTGTATTTTGAAATGCAAGGGGGAGCTGTCTTAAAACCCAAACACTGATCTAGCTTGCAACAAGAACTGTTCAGCAGCATGTTGGTATATGGTGAGATTTGGAAGGCAAAGGAGTCCTGCTGCTCCTGCTTTGCTGATCCTATTCCTTAAGCTGCATGCTGCTTTTGCTCCTGCTATAACGTTTCAGAGAAAATCTAGTTGGTGTTTGTAATAGTTCTCCTGGACTGCCTCAAATCTGCAGTGCAGAAGGCAGAGAATTCTGAGCTCTGCAGTGCTTTGGGTGTTTTGTCTGGAGGATTTGCAAATGCAGCGTTTTGCAGTGCAGCAGAAAGCTGCTACTGTCACAAACACTTTGAATGGGAGGGAACTTAAAAACTTACGTTGCCTGTCTTGGTTGTCTAAGCTGCAGTGGTTGCGGTTGCATAGAACTAGGTTGGGTCCATCTAAATGAATGGCTTAAATGGCGTTAGCCAAGTCTCTATAACAAATGCAAACTTGATCAAATTCTCGGGTAGATTCTGCAAGTTGTGTTGAAATGAGAACTGATACCCTGTGCAAGTGTGATGCTGCCTGGCCTGCCTGACAATTCACCAATCCCAGGCAATTCTAAGATTTCAGTTCTCTTCAGTGTCTAATAGTTTCTGATTAACCAAATATTGGTGGTAATGAACTTTAAATAGAAATGGTTTATATTGCCTTCAGTTGATCATTTTGTTTCCTTTACCTTCTTTTATGAGAAAGGTTAAATGCTATCAGCGTTTTTTCTTCGTGTATTGTTCACTCCTTTATCTACTTCTGTTATGTTGACTAAATTTACCTCCCCAAACAAAATAACATTAATCTTTTAAATCTCTCCTTGTATGGATGACTCTCTGGTTTTAATCTGTTTATGACATTCTCTGGTGCTTTTCTGTTTCTGATACATCTTTTTTTAGATGGATGGTGTTAGTGAGTGCATCATTTCTAGAGAGGTCATGCCGTACATTTATGTAATGGTATAATATTTTAAATCTGCATTGAAGAGAGATGGTTGTGCACATCTTTCTTTGGTTTACTCTGTTCCTTAAACTGACTGTAATAATTGTTAGGACTTTTTTCAGCAGGTTAAATCTCAGCAGCAAAAATCTTTGTCTAGAGCATATATTCACGTCTTCTGGTGATTGTTCTGACGTCTGGGAATTGGAGACCCTTTTGGAGCCATTCCCTTCAAGGTGATGTGTCTAGCTTTGTGCTGCTTCTTGAGGCAGTGGCCTTCTTCAGGTCTTTCACACTGCCTTGAAAGCTATTTTTATTTGAGTTACTTAACTAGACACCAACCTTGCTGGTTTTCCTCCCCTCTCTCCGTATCTTCCCCAGGTTTGTCCTTCTCATGTTATTTAGAGAATATAATTTTTTGCATGGGTTCTCATGATGGCGAAACCTTAAACTTTGCCTTTTTTTCGAGTAGAAGTGTTTCTCCTGGTACACTTCCGTGAGACCACATTGGTATAACATCGGTTTTTGTGGAATCTCAAAGATGAAGGATAGCCATTGCTTGATGAGGTGCTCTAGAACAACAACTTGCATCTCTCTTTTAAAGTCTGTGCTGCTCACTGCCTGAAGTTTCTGTATCTACAGTACTTTTTTTCCCCCAGAGCTCTGCATTGTATTCCATTCTCTCAGGAAACAAAATAAGTCATTTAGTTTTCACTTCTTTGTAAGCTTTACAAGTTTTTTGGCTGTTCCAGATCACCAGTTGGTCTCCAGGTGTTGAAATGATGCCTTGAGAACTATGAAAAAATAGTAACTGAATGTATGCTCTTGCCTAATTAGAAAGGTGCCTTCCAGTCAGTGTAGCATTAGAATAGGTAGAGGACAGACTCGTAAATGGATTGGCACGTGCTTAAGACACAAAACAATGTGGGGGAAAAACTGCTCTACGAGCACTGCAAGGTTCATTCATCGTACATGTGACCAGACTTTAGAAGAAATAATGTCTAAAACATGACAAGACTACTGTTTCAAACTGGAGCACAAGTTGTGCAATGTACTAGAGACCTATATAGTGTAGATGTAGGCTTTGAAAAAGTACCACCTTGTTCCAGAATAATAGAACTTCAGTCCTTCATAGACAAGCTTTCAGTTTTAGAGGAGTTCTGTAATGGCATGGCACCAGGTAAATGATACAAGTGTGTTTTGCCTTTATTGTAACTGAAATTATTTTAATGTTCTTGAGGAATAGATTTTTTTAAACTGTGATAAATGTATGAAGACGTTAATAAAACCAGTTTATTTTATAAAAGTCTTCTTCCAAGATCTTGTACATGCCTCCAGAAAAAAGGGGATAAGATGAGAAATTTAACTCTGCATAAACATAGCTGTAGCTCTTTGGACAGTGGAATGCAGATGTGCACAGTTTATTTAAATCAATGTTAATAAATTACTTTTTTGTTTTGCATAGGTATATCTGAACCTTCTTTTATTGCTAAAAGTGAAGATCGTTTGTTTAAACATCTATTTGAAGACTATCAAAGATGGGTTCGTCCAGTGGAACGCTTAAATGACACAATAAAAATAAAGTTTGGCCTTGCAATCTCTCAGCTAGTAGATGTGGTATGTATAGTAAACAAGTTTGTTTATTATTTTCCCTAATTCTTAAAATTCTGGAACATAATGTCATATGAAATAGTAGCATATTTTAACTTAAACGTGCTTGATTAACCCTCCAAAATTGTTATCAGTGTAATAAAAAAAATGCATTGTAGATTGGGGCATGAAGAAGCGATTGCAGAGAGGTTGAGAAAACAAATGGCTCTTATGTTTAATGGTGCTTTCAGCCAGAAAAAAAAAAAAAAAAAAAGTGAGTGAAAGTCTGAATTCTAGGGAATTGTGTTTTTATTTATTTATTCGATGGAAAACCCACATATTTTTAAACTTTATCGATCTCATTTTTATAAAATTTAAGAGCATTTGCAAATACTGCTCTTCCCCCTCTTCAGCAGCAAAAACCTCCTGTAGGCCTTCAAATGTGTCACTTCCACAGTAGTGAACATTATCTCTGGGCATTACCTGTGATGTAAACGAGCCACACCAGATATTTTCTTTTCTCCTGATACTTCAGAATATTATTTTCAATTTGAATTCACTGTTTAAAGCTATAAGAGGAGTTTTTCTTCCACATGTTGGCTGTTCATTTGTTTCAGTAGAAAAACAGTAAGACTGCATAAATTACAGTCAAATTAAAAAAATGGAAGGGCGGAAAGAGACACAGAAGAGGAAAAATACAACTTTTGACAGTTAAATAATTAAAGGTCATAACTATGTTTACAAAGTTCTCATATAAACATATTTATCAGTAACTGGAGTGCTTTCAGAAGTGTGGTTTGTATTTTAAATTACAGACTTTTGAGCTGAAGTAGCTAGTTACTATGAATATACTGTGCAGATTTTTTTAAAATAAAATGTGCTTTATTTTTATAGGATGAGAAAAATCAATTGATGACAACCAATGTCTGGTTGAAACAGGTATGTGAAAATGTTGATGAAAACTTCTAAAGCTTCATAACCGCAAGCCAAAAGTTGGAAGAAAATTTTCTAATTATATATTCAAAAAAACTTAATTGTTGCATGGGGTTTTTTTTACATAGTATTTTTAAAAAATGTCCCTGGAAATGCTTTAAAGGATTGTTATAAAACTGTTAAAACCCAAAAACTAACCAAACAAAAATGTAAATTGAAGACATTTACCTAATTAAAAGAAATCTGATATGGCATTGCACGGCCGTTTAATATACCAAGATGCATGTATCCAGCCATAAAAGTTATTGCTTTGATATGTAAGTTTTCTTTCAAAAACCATTAAGAAAAGTGTGGGCATGTCATCTTCACTTAAGAATTTCAGTTTTAAAGTTGTATATGCTTACTATTAAGAGGTACTTTTTCCTCTTAAGAGTATTTCTTTATGGGCAGGAAAAAGCCTCAAGCTTTATAATAATCAGAGTCCAGTGCTGAACTTAGTGTCCGCTATTAATTTGAGAAATGCTACACACAAATCGTTTTTGATTTAACTTAGAAGACTGTTTGCAGACCCTGGTTATACTTGCTAGCTTACTAAATTATTTTAGTTTGGGCTACTTCCTTTGTGTTTTTTTCCTTTTGCTTCCCATTCCCTTCTTTTCCAGTTACTGTAGTTTCAGGCAAGGTTTTTCTTTCCAGGAAAACTTTGATACTACTCTGCAAGTATGAGCTGGCAATACATCGATGATAACACTTTGTGCCCTCTTAACAGTTTCTGCAGAACTTGGTGCCATTGAGCCAGTTCAAATAAAATAAGAACTGACCTAAATAGGGATTTAAAATTCTGTGTGATGTTGAATTCTCAGAAACTTGAATTTTTCCTCTTGAGCTTTTAGTTCAATTATAAAATTACCAAAGTACTGCTGTGCCTAAGTAGGAATGACTGTTTTGTTAGTTGCAACATGATTTTATTTTTTTGCGATGAAAATGTTTACATTGCTTCTGAAGTCATTGATATTAATTCAGAACAAATTTTTTTCAAATTTAATTGTCTAGATGTCATAATAGCTCTTATGTATACAAACTCTGGAAAATGATTTTAATATCTGAACTTCTGTACAGAAATACTGTCAAGTGGCTTTTAGAAAACAGATACTGGATGAGGTAAATAGATGTCTGTTCAGCAAATTCACTATTGTATGCAAATCTTAAAAGCCAGTTTATTTTTTTAATTGCCTTTTTATCTATTTTCATCCATTTTTGCCCTGTTTAAATCAACTTCACAATAATACATCTCATGTATCCACAGGAATGGATAGATGTAAAATTAAGGTGGAATCCTGAAGACTATGCTGGAATAACATCTATTCGTGTCCCATCGGATTCTATTTGGATTCCAGATATTGTGTTGTATGACAAGTAAGATTTTAATCTTTTCATATAAAATTACCATCCAAGCAGCTTCTAGGAGGCTTATTGGATAGATATGCATGTACATTTAGTAGAGCTAAGAATGTGTGGAAGAATTTGCCTCTGAATGGAAATGCATTTTGTTGTCATGTTAACTGCTTACATGCTTTGCTTTGCTTCTGTGTGGAATTTCTAGTATTTTTGAAAAGTTTTTCCACTTCATCGTGTAAACTTTTTTTTTAATTGGAAAACAGTGTCTTGCATAGTGCTGGGTACAAACTGATAGTGTATGGTAAAGGGAAGGAAGCAACTACTTCATGCTGGTTTAAGTCTGATTCAGCATGGATTTAAAATGAAGTACACTCAACTGTAAGGTTTTTCTGGTAATTTTTTGTGGCTTTTTTTGTGATTTGTTTTGAATTTTTTTTTTTAGAATTAACAGATCTCAGAAGCAACAACTTTTGAATTAACCTTTCTGCTCAACTCAGGTGCATGTACAATGTTTTTACATATCCTGAGTTGCTGAGTCAGGAAAAAAGGTTTTTGCAGTGATTGTAAAGTCAGGCTTGGAGGTGGCACACAAGTATTACTCTACCTGTTTAGTGACTTTTTTTCTTCATTAATTACAAATTGGCCAAATTGACAAGTATTTATATTGTATAGAAACAGCAGAGTTTGGTCATGCAGTTAAGGGTCACAATTTTCACAGTCCTTGGGACCACAGAAAGTTGCACAGATCTCTTCATGACTTGAAAATATTCTTCGCTCTTCCAGAGCTGTTTACCTGTGTGATATTCAGACTGAAAAACCCCAAACCGTTGACTATGAACACAATCCAAAATTCTGGCTATGAAGGGGAGAAGGGATAAAAACGCTGAAATGACAATAACAAAACATCTTTTCCTATTTAAAAACTCATACCCCTCACCCCCCCATCATAATTGCATGCATATATCTCTTTTTCTTTCAGTGCAGATGGACGTTTTGAGGGAACATCTACGAAAACTGTAGTAAAGTATGATGGCACCATTGCTTGGACTCCACCAGCAAACTACAAAAGTTCTTGTACTATTGATGTAACCTTTTTCCCCTTTGACCTCCAAAATTGCTCTATGAAATTTGGTTCCTGGACTTACGATGGCTCACAGGTTGATATAGTTCTTGAAGACTACGATGTTGACAAAAGAGACTTTTTTGATAATGGAGAATGGGAAATAGTGACTGCAACAGGGAGCAAAGGAAATAGGACTGATGGGTGCTGCTGGTATCCTTTTGTTACATATTCATTTATAATTAGACGTCTGCCACTTTTCTACACGTTGTTTCTCATTATTCCTTGTATTGGGCTTTCATTTCTAACTGTCCTTGTCTTCTATCTTCCTTCAAATGAAGGTGAAAAAATTTCACTTTGCACTTCAGTACTGGTATCTTTGACTGTTTTTCTTCTTGTTATTGAAGAGATTATTCCATCATCTTCTAAAGTTATCCCACTTATAGGAGAGTACTTGGTGTTCACTATGATATTTGTGACATTGTCTATTGTGATAACTGTCTTTGCTATCAATATTCATCATCGCTCTTCGTCTACACATAATGCTATGGCACCTTGGGTTCGCAAGATATTTCTTCACAAACTTCCCAAGCTGCTTTGCATGAGAAGCCATGTGGATAGATACTTTGCTCAGAAGGAGGAAACAGGAAATGTGAATGGATCAGAATCATCTAGGAACACCTTGGAAGCAGCTCTAGATTCCATCCGATACATTACAAGACATGTGATGAAGGAGAATGAAGTTCGCGAGGTAGGGTGTATTGGTCATATTACACTGATTTTGTAGAACTGGACATTGGAAAACCCAGTAATGGTTTACTATGCACTTGCGTATTAAATATGTGCTATGGGATTTCCAGTTTTTATACGTCACTGAAAGTTGTGTAATGTATTTCCACTGGAAAGAAGTACATGTGGTGACGCAAGTCGAGGTGGACTTAAAAGAAACACTATGTCTGCATGGCTGGGTTCGGACAAAATGGCCTTTATTGTTTATACAAACTATGTATATATCTTAGACAGTGCAGGTGTTAGACCCTGATAGGTTTTTGTGTCCTTCTTGCTTGCTATTTGCTGTTGCTGTAGGTGCCCGTATGCTGTGGTTCTAAGTTCCGATTCTTCACACCCTGTTTACATACCTGACAATTTGTGGCTGTCTTAAAGGTACACGGCTAAGTCTTTGAGGTCAACTAACTTATCTGCAGACCCGCTGCAGACCTCAACAAGTACAAGTATGGTACGATACTGAGAATTCTTATAGATATTGGGCTGATGCAATACAGACCTTTGGTCCCTGGGTTCTTCAAAAGATTTTTGCTTTCTTCTAGAACTAAGTTCATGTTGTTGATTACACATTGTCAGAGATACTTGTCTGTTACAAGAACACTTCTCCCTACAGTGCTGCTAGATCGTATTTTCATGATAAGAAAAGAAGCTATTTTTCATTTTAATCTTGTACCTGAAGGCTATCTGAAAAATGCATTTGGCTTTACGTTTTCAGAATAAATACTGCTAATCCTTATTTTTCAGCTTTCAGTTCCAAGTAAAACCAGTTTTTAATGCCCTAACTTATATTACTTCAAGTACTAGCTATAGCCCTATGTTGGTCATTTTGTGCTGAGGACAAACATGGACTAGATGACTTCTTGAGTATTCTCTTCTACCCTTATTATTTGTGTCTAAGTTATATCAAAAGATGTCAAAGGCTTTTTTTCAGTCTGTACATTTGCAGTCTGAACTATCTTTAATGGATGCTTACACAATTTGGATAAGAGCATTATGAATCTGTTTTCTTTCCATACTTTTTAAAATAGCACCATTGGTACACCAGAGACTTAAATGCTAATGTCAGGCTAGTGTAGAAATACAGAAATTTGTTGTGTGGTCTCATGATAGTGCTATCTGTTTCTGATGGCAAGGACTGAGATCCTTTCAATTTATACGGAAATGACTGTCTTCAGAAGTTGCTGGCTGCTGAGAGCGTGTTTTCACATGTCAGCCTAGGAGTAAGCTAACTCTTTTAATGTACCTTCTCAGGACTCAATTCAGATTATCACAAGGGATCCAGCCTAGATTTTGAATAAATGCATCTATGGTACTGTTATAACAGCGTCTAATACCCTGCATTGTATAAACACCACAAATAGAATAGTTTGCCATTAAATACATAACTTCCTGTAAATGAAAGGTTGGTTTTCTTTCTCTTGAACTTACTCTGTTTGCTTGTAGTGACAGGGGAGGTGATAAGTATTTTGTTTTTCAGGTGTAATGTTGTTGTGACTTTAAACATCAGAAATTAATATACAGCTGACTGGGAATTCACTTTTATTTTTATTATTTGGGCTCCAGAGAACGCAAGCTTTAATTGCAAAAGTTGTTAATAAAAACTACACAGCTAGTGCTGCTATAGCCTTACCTCTTAGGAAGCAGTAGGCTTGGGAAATGTGGATAGCTCCAGTTCAGACTGAAGGCAATTGTCTGGCAGGGTTTTAGCTTGCTTGCACAATTATATTTACTATCCTTGCAAAACTGTGTACAGATATGAATAATCCTATTGAAAAGAGAAATAGTCTTGAAAGTACTGAGTTTTCTCCCTAGTGTGTGATTCTGTGCAGCAGTAACTTCACAGCTTTCAGTTCTTGTATGTAACACAACAGCTGCTGCCTACTGTCATTTTTTTAAAAATTTTATTTTGGTTTGGGTGTTTTCTTGTTGGGTGTTAGTTTCTGGGTTTTGTTTGGTTGGGGTTTTTTTTCACAACTTTTATTTCTAGCCCCTGCCTGGGAATTCCACTATATGATGAGGCTGTGGCGTGAATTCTCAGTGCTGCAGTATATTAGAAAATTCATACCAATTTTATCTCCCGGTAGCTGAGGGTGTTCCACGTTTATCAGGGTCAGTTTCTGCATTCATATGTAATATTGGCCTATATAGCTTACCAATCTTTACAGAGGGAAGTTTGTTCCTGTTTTAGCTCATGGTGCAATTATAAAAAAGATATTAAAGTGGGTTACCAAATGGACCTGATTGGAAAAAAACATACTGTAAAGTGACTGAGAATTGCAGGGTTTGGTATTGTGTTTTTACCTGTTCTCTGCATACTGACCAGTTCTTATGCTCTTTGTTTTTTAGGTTGTTGAAGACTGGAAATTTATTGCTCAGGTGCTTGATCGAATGTTCTTATGGACTTTTCTTCTGGTTTCAATAATTGGATCACTTGTGTTATTTATTCCTGTTATTCATAAATGGGCGAGTATAATAGTACCTACGCATATAGGCAGTACAAATGCATAAAATATTTTTTCATTCATCTCCTGCTAATATGGCTCTAAAAAGTTTTGCAGTAGCTCTATTTCCATGCATGTTCTTTGAGGCACGTTTTTGATAGAGTAAAAAAAATCCAAACCCAGGAAATTAATTTTATATTGAAGCATGGCATCCCTAGGACACATAGAAGTCAATTTGCTTATTGCCAATCTACTAAGTTACTTCTCAATCAGGTCAGAATTAAAAGGACCTTCTCAAGCACTTGCATGTATGATATATCAAACAAGTGCATGCTGACACCTACTGTGAAATAGACGGATTTAAAATTTTTAATGATGATCACTGTATTCCAATTATTAAGTTACTATATAAATTGTTGAGTATTAAATATGAGCAAATATTTACTTAGTAGTGTTGCTTATTTCAATTTACTGTAGTATGCAAAGGAGAATTTTTATCAGCTCTCTTGAATTGTTGTAAAAGTATAAAGTTTCTACAGAGTAAATTTAAAATAATAGTAAAAATACCAGTTAAAGTTCCCATATATTTAATATATAAGTAAAAACAGTGATTTGGCTATGTTTTGCCTTTATAAATTTGCAGTGGAGTTTGCTGCTAAATTTAAAACCTTGTGAATTCTATCATACTAACATGAACATCTAATGCAGTAAGCCTTAAAATGCCTACAGGACACATAGCTCTGAATCAGCTATGGAAAGGAAGGCAAAGGAGTTCCCAAGTTTCACGAGTGTTCTAATGGGCCAGAACATTCAGATTTCTTTATTTTTGATGAAGAATTTGATACAGTATATTAGCTGCAAATGTTAATAGTTTCCTGTCTCTGTGTGTTTCTCAGAATTAAGTTTTTAAGCACGGTAGAAGGAATTTGGGGAATGCCTTTCTGAAGGAAATGGGTTAAAAATTATTTTGCTGTGTAACTAAATACAGATGATTACTTTTTCTTACGTTTTTTAAACCGAAGTTAGAAAGCTACCATTGATAGGTTCTCTCGCTTATAGAACTGTGTGTAACTTCAAGCAGTGAGGGCTTACAGCTTACCATGCTTTTTTCTGACAGTGTTGAAAACTAACTTGCAACTTCTTAATTATTCCATTAAAATATATTCTTAAATACTGGTTTTAAATCTTTACGTTCATTCTAATGCCACCTTTCTTAAAAGCTTTATTTGTGGAAGACACTCTAAAATGGATGACTGTTTTCCTATACCAAAGTTTTGTCAGTGTACTTACTAATATAGTTGCATCCTGCAGGGCTAATATAGTAATGCCAAGTTAGAGCAAGTTTTTATTTGCTTGAATTACTACATTAATAATAATATGTTTAGATGAGAAGTTGAATGTAAGTTGTGGTATCTTTGATACTGTAAGCTTTCATTGTAGTTACGAATTTGGAACACTTACATATAATTGAACATTTACTTCAACTTGTTTTTCACCTGTAGGACATTCTTGGTTTTGTGTAGCTTTTTAAGGCTCATAGGCATGGAAATGATGCCAGACAAGCCTTTTTTTTTTTTGTATACCGATTTATAAATAATTCTGATTGTGAAGGGAGTCACTCTTCTTCAGTTATACAATTATATCTGGTATTAGATATCCATGTTCCCTCTGTTCCTATCATAATACATTTTAAAGGTGAATTTGCAAAGATTATCTGTTTTAATCCATTAATATAATAATTTTAACTTTCTCGGTATTATTGATTATACAATGCATCAGTGAGTTTCTCTGTGTGGAAGCTGCAGAAATACTTTAGATAAATTTCCTCTTCAAATGCAAAATTCCTTTTTATAGTCCTCCTTGGGTTTGAATTACTGAAGTTTACTCTTAACAGAACAGAAAGCAACACAAGTAAGACTATGGGTTATATATATATATATCTAAACAAACTCCCCACCTCATCTCTTTCCCCTTGCTAAATGATATCTGTAGAATGCCCAATTATAGCATAAAGTGATTGGCAGCGTATTGGCCAGTGGAGTCCCAGTCTTTATACTAGTAACTCACAATTTTTGCAAATGCATGAATTTCTTTTAGTCACTTCTACAATCTGATCTTGATAAATACAGGTAACTGATAGAAGAATCCTTGGGGTTTTCAGCTTACCAAATGTGTCTGAAACAAAATATTTTTAATAGACTCAGAAGCATGGACCTTTACTTATGTAACTTGTTTCTGAATGTGTTGAACTGTAGCTAATGCTACCTTACATGAGTTTTTGTCACTCAGTCAAAATAAATGAAAAAAAAAAAAAAAAAAGGCATGACTTTCAACAGCTTGATTCTCTTTATTTTCATAAATGTTACATCACTTGATATGCTGTATTTCCAAAAAGTTTCTAGTTTGGTACAGAGAGAATAGTTACAAAATATTTTCTCACTACAGTGTTTTTTTGCATTCTTTATTCATGCTCTTAAATTATCTGCAGTTACTGATCAGGGGAAAAAAGAAGTATGTCTAAGAAGAAGCAATTTTTAGCATACTTGCTAGAACTATTTTGTATCTACATGCCTTCCCTTGTCATAAACCACAAACTATAGCAGGATGTTTCTGTATACAACCTGTCCTATCAAAGTGTTTTGATCCTTTGCATAACCTGCAGGCTGGATCTTAGTGTGTGTTTTACTTGTACACAGTTTTAAACATCATTACTTTTGAATAGCTTGTTTTTTCTGACCGTTTTCTCATACACTGAAATAGGGAGATGCATGGGGTTTACATTATGGCTGTTTTATTACCATCATCTGTTATTTACCTGTTTGTTTTCCTCTTGTAATAAACCTGCCTGGTCCTTTCCTTCCACTGTTTGAGTCACTTTATACACCAGGTGGCAATGTCTACATTGTCCCAATTCAGTATATATGCTTCCTAAACCATTTCGTCCTCACGAGGGCATTCATTCAACTCAGTACGAACTTACCCCAGAACACCCTGTCATGGTCTAAAAAGACTTGGCACCAGACTCGTGGAAACAAATCTAGTAGCCCATAGCATTCAACCTGTCTTGACTTTCTAAATATTCGTGTAACTTTCAGTTCCTTTATCAACACCTTCTTAAACTATTCCTGTGAAGTTCAACGTACTACCCACATCTTGTCCAGTTACTGCAAAAAGTAGCTGTCAAGCATAGCTTATATTACTTTGAAATTAGCTGTCGTAAAGGTTAAAATTTCATGCACACCCCCCATTTTTAACAAAGCCTTCTCGGTCAAGCAAAGTTGAGGCCAAGAGACCCTTATTCTACTACACATAGAAGAGACATGAGGTACTGGGGTGGGGGTGCAGAGTTGGTTGGCAGAAGTTTTATTTGATTTCACAACATAGTATTTCATCTTTACATTTCATCTCCAGCCATCAAAGGTTGTAAAAACAATCCTGCTGTTCCTAGAATACATACCAGGATGAAAACCCATAGAAAAATACGATCGATTACCATGGCAACATATTTCCAGTCATCTTGAATCTGAAAAATAAATCGAATAGCAAGTAGGCATGTTTATTAGCTGAATAACTTGCATTGGCAATTAGTACCATTTTATATAGGAAGCACAGTTTGGGTTTTTTCTCATGTGTAGATGTCTTTCATACGTGCACAACTTCTATATCTGTTTTCATTGACAAATGAATTAATCTTGAAGAAGCTTTATTTAAATATGCTATTTGTGGCAAACCCAAAAGCTACTACTAAATAACAAAAGTTGTTCACCAAGACACTGAACTTCACAAGATACCACTCTGCTTCCATATGCCAAAAGAGACAGTGTTCTTAGCTTTATGTTTTATGTTCTTAGGTCAGATCAGGTTTGTCCAGAAAACTTTACTGAAACAGTCTGCTCCTACTGCTCTTTAGGCAGTATGTAAAAAGATGAACGAAAGTTAATTGGTATATAATTATTTGGTACATTTCTTGTGTAGTACTGAAATTTGATTGTTCTCATGCGTGGTATAAAATTCACCTCCTTGCCCTCCGTGTAGAGAGGGAACCAAGTTTCCAAAAAACAGATTTTTCTAACTTTTTCCTTTTTTACAGTGGGCATTATAACAATTGTGATGCTGAAGTAGTATATACATTATATATTAATAGTAACTACATTAGGTGATCATTTTAGTTACTCTTGAGATTACAATTTGAATTTTTACTTCATTTTTCTTTACAAAGGCCGATAAATAATGCATTTGTTGGTTTTGAAATTTTGTGCTTTTTAGCTTAGAACTTATTCATTAAGGCAGCCTTAAATCCAGAACAACCCTGTATTTTCTATACCAACTAATAATAAATAAAGTTCTGATTTCAGCATAAACAAAATAACTTCATTTTAACTTTAAGTGCCATACTGCAGAGGATTTAAGTTCAGTGACGATTGTGGTGGTGTGACTACTGCTCTTTTGAGGACCATGATAAAAAGAAAACTTTATTTTTTTTATTGCATTAAGATGCAGTTTGATGAAAGATGATGGTCCCAGTCTTGCAGCTGTTGTCTCATTTAGCTACAGCACTTTGCAGCAGCAGCAGAATAAGCAACATCATCACTGTGAAGGACATTTATTCTTATTTGTTATTGACGGTAAGTTGTGGAAGGGAGAGTGTAACTTTCTAAATGCCAGAGTCAGCACATTCCACTACTAGGATTATAACTTGGAAGATCCTTGTAGGATGGATGCTCCGGTATATTTTCCTAGTAATGGTTACCTTAACATGCTTCACTCAGTATATGTGTTGTCAATAAAGAGAATATTGTGCTATAGAGCTCCTCTCCAAAATTATCTACATTCAGAATTGCACATATTTGTGATACAGCTTGGGTAATTTACTTGTATAAAAATAATGGTCTGTGTTGTTTTTTTGGTGTTTTTTTTTTCTTTTTGGGTGGGGCGTGGAGTGGGATGAAATTTCTTTTTCTAACAAAACAAACACACTAATGACAAATGGTGTCTGCAGTTTGAGTAATAGTAAAATATGTTCTTACCTCTTTGGCTTCATTCTGCATTTTCATATTTTCTGCAATGTATTTTACACTTTCAATAGCATCTCTCATTTCTGGTGACAGAACTGAAAATGAATACAGAGGATCTACAGACTCAGAGCTTGAACTTCTTGTGAGATTGCCACTGAAATCAGAGAACTTCACTCGTTGATAGTGACAACAGCTGCATGCCATATCTTGACATACAAAGCCATCTTTGCAGCATTTGGTTTCAGAACTGTTGAAGCAATTTAAGTTTGAAAACTCAGAAGTGAAAAATGGTTTTGGCTTCTGATTATTCTCCTCATCACTGGCAGGCCTTGTCATAAACATGATCCTGGGAAGCAAGTTCAAGAAAATGGTTCTCACCCACGCAGGCATTGTATGTGTCTTGGGTGTTCTGTAGTGCACGTTAAGTACAAATACTGTAATAACAATAGATAGAGTTACAAATATCATGGTGAAAAGGAGGTATTCCCCAATAAGTGGAATTACCAGGGAAGTAGAAGGTATGGTTTCTGTGATAACAAGAAGGAACACTGTTAAAGATAGAAGGACCGATATGCAGAGTGTCACCTTCTCACCACAGTCTGAAGGCAAATAGAAAACTAATACAGTCAGAAAAGAAATCAGTAGACATGGAATAATCATATTAATAGTGTAAAATAAAGGTAAACGCCTAATGTAAAGAGAATACGTGATGTCTGGATAAATTTCTTCGCAGCAGTTGTATTTAATGTCATGTTTATACCCAGGAGCTTTAATAATAGCCCATTCTCCACTCTCCCAGTAATCTTTCAGGTTCATTGTAGAGCCAATTAAAACTAAGTCAATTTTGGCTTTATCGTAAGACCAGGAACCAAACTTCATGGTGCAGTTCTGATAGTCAAATGGGAAGTAGGTTACATCTATTTTACATGAGCTTTTAAATATAGCCGGAGGTATCCAGGTCACGTCACCCGTGTATTTTAACAGGGCCTTTGTCTTGTCATCAACCTGGAAATCCCCAACTGCACTGTAAATCAAATAAAAATAACAAAAATTAGAATGCAACTACTACGGGTAGTTTTACACATTCAGATCTATACATCAACTTATCTGTTTTGGGAAAGTCAGCAATTGCATGTTGACATGGAGCTGAATTTCATGTGTGGGACTGAGTTAGCAGCTGTCATAAATTTGCATAGTTAAACTGAAATAAAAAGCTGTATAAATTTACCATCGGGAATTTGAAAGGAAATAGTCTCCCTTCTAATAGCGTGGCTCAGTGCAATCAACAGTCAAAACTGCAACAGGACACTGCAGATGGCAGTCCAACTGGACGATTATTGTAGGTCCCTTCCCACTGAACTATTTATTTTATTCTATTCTGTTCTAGATCCAGCCCATCAGAACCCAAGGGCCAATAAGAGGATACCTGCAGCACTGGTATTTCTACCTCTTCTGTGGACAGTGCAGGTAGTAACTATGGAAAGAGGGATTAGGGTTGGAGTGTATCTTTGCGTAAGGTGAGGTGTGTTTTAAGTCCTGGACCGCTATTGTGATCACACAGATCACATAAGATCCACGTGACAATTTAACTTGTTTCCGTAACAAAGTAAAACTAAAAAGTTACTATAAAGTTTTGAGGCCACCCTTAGAAAAGGAACGTCGTGGCTGTTGTTCCACAGACCTAAGTTTTGGTTCTGTGTAGGAAAGTTCATTTTCTCTGAGAGCTGCCTCCCTCCATAGATAAGGGATGCATTTAGTTACGGTTTGGCGCCTCACAGTCTCAGAAACTGACATCCAAAGTGAACTTTACCTGTGGCTTCTATATGTCAATGCTGTTATCGTAAAGATGTCAGATTGTTAGTTCAACTTAAAAAGTTAGAATTGGCAGGGTTTTTTCAGTTAATGGTCTGACTCCCAGACAAGAACTCTCCACTCTAAGTGAACTTCTTGCCACCTCCCTTGTAGACAGTGATAAAAATAATAGTAAAAGTGGGGGCTTGTGAAGGGGAAAAGCAAAGTTCACTTTGGCCTGCTCACTTGCCGCTCCAGGTTAGGAGCTGGCTCCTGCCCAGGGATGCTGGTGTAGCATGGAGGTGGGTGCAGCAACACGGCGATGTGGGACACAGGTGTGTTGAAAAGCAAGCTTTTCCACTTAACTCGGTGCACCTGAGGCTGATTTTTTTTTTTTTCTACTTCATAACATCACTCCCTTTCTTCCTGAATTAAGAAGATAAACATGCAAGAGTCTTACTTGTTATATAAAACAATATCTGGTTTCCAGATCTGGCCAGATGGTACTCGGATGAATTCAGCACCGCCGTAGTCTGCTGGATTCCACCGAAGCTTGTAATCATTCCAGATCTGATTATGGAAGAAATAAGTGTATATTAAGTTTGTGAAGAAATGGAAATTCAATGGACTAGACTCAAACCACATGCTGTCGTATCACTTCTAGGGTTGTTTTATTTTGGATACTACAGCAATTAGGTGTTTCTTTAGCAAACACATTATGTCTGGTGTGTATTCACATGGAGGTAGGGGTGGGCCTGTTGATCTAGGTATGACTGACACGTGCAATTCCATGTCCCAGCAACGTCCACTCAGGAGCTGAAACAAGGTGAAAGAGAGTGTAGGCCTGTAGTAATGACTTTGGTCTGAGAATACCAGGTATCTGTGAGGTGGTGAAAACGAATTCATGGGAGGCTGTGGTGCCAGGTGTGAGTGTTGAGCAAAGGCGCTGGGTTAGGAAGGGTGCAGGTGTCGTTGCTCAGTAAGTAACAGGCTTCGCTCAGGGCTGCTCAAGCCCCAGTTTAACACTGTTGACTATAAAGCCGACAGCAGGAACTGAGCTGGTTATTAAGCTGACCACAAGGGTGAGTAGTTGCATTTTTAACCCATAAAGCCCCGTTTAAGTGAAGTCAGCGTTTGTCGTTTGTTCTCCCTTTCGCTGAACAGCACCGAGGGGTGCTGAGCGCGCTCTGAGGTGCCCCCCCCGCGCCGCCGGGAGCCCGCAGCGCACCAGGGCCCTTAGCAGCGGCGGCGGGTAACGGG
The DNA here is from genome assembly GCF_023634085.1 of Falco cherrug. Taxonomy (NCBI): domain Eukaryota; kingdom Metazoa; phylum Chordata; class Aves; order Falconiformes; family Falconidae; genus Falco; species Falco cherrug. The sequence continues at coordinate 23,178,900 of NC_073703.1, forward strand.
GGTGCCACGGCTGCTGCCCTTGCCCGGCCCGCCTCAGTGCTCAGCACCCCAGCCCCGTGCAGGGCCGCGGGCGACGGTGCCCGTGCTGCGGGGGGGGGGGGGGGGGGGCGGCGGCGGTGCCCGCGCGGGGGCGGCTGCCGGGGCAGCCTGGCGGGCGTCGCCACTCAGCGCTGCGCGGCCGCCGCTGGGGGGCAGCAGCGCGCCGGGGAGGCCGTCGCCGCTACGCACCGGCTGGAGAGCGGCGGGGAGGGGACGCCGCTGCTGGGGTCCCGGGGGAGGGGGGGGCTCCCCTGCCCCCCGCCGAGGGCGCCCGGCCGGCCCGGTGCCCCCCGCCGTCTGCGGGCCCTCGGCGGGGGGCACCGCGCTCTCCCCGCCCTGGCGCGGCCCTTGAGGGTTGGGTATCCCCGCTCGCCCCGAGCGCCTCCCGCGCAGCGGAGGAGGTGAGCGGGTGTCTGTCGGTGAGGGGGTCTCGGCGAGCGGGTGCCGGTGAGGGGGCGGCTGTCGGTGAACGCTACTTACGTGCTTCAGCCACAAGTTGGTTTCCATTATCTGGTTGACTTCGTCCTGGAAAAGAGAGGGGGGGGGGGGGGGTGAGGGGCGCCGGCGCGCGGTCACGGGCGCCCCGCGGAGCCGGTACTCACCACCTTCACCAGCTGCGACATGGACACCTCGAACTGGATGATGACGGGGTCCGAGACGTTCTTGACGGGACGGACGAACTGGTTGTAGCTCTCGAAGAGGGCCGCGTACAGCCGGTGCTCGGCCTCGGAGCCGCCGCAGCCTGCGGAGAGCGGCGGGTGAGCGGGCGGGGGCAGGCGCCGTCCCGGGGCAGCGGCACCGCGCGGGGCTGGGCCGGGGGGGGCTGGGCCGGGGGGGGGGGCAGTGAGCTGGGGCGGTGCGCTGGGCCGGGGGGGGCAGGGGAGCAGTGAGCTGGGGCGGTGCGCTGGGCCGGGGGGGCAGTGAGCTGGGGCGGTGCGCTGGGCCGGGGGGGGGGCAGTGAGCTGGGGCGGTGCGCTGGGCCGGGGGGGGGCAGTGAGCTGGGGCGGTGCGCTGGGCCGGGGGGGGGGCAGTGAGCTGGGGCGGTGCGCTGGGCCGGGGGGGGGCAGTGAGCTGGGGCGGTGCGCTGGGCCGGGGGGGCAGGGGAGCAGTGAGCTGGGGCGGTGCGCTGGGCAGGGGGGGGCAGGGGAGCAGTGAGCTGGGGCGGTGCGCTGGGCCGGGGGGGGCAGGGGGGGCGGTGTGCTGGCCACGCCGTGTCCCCGGGCTGTCAGCGGCTCAGCATCCCCGCGATGCCCGGGGAGCGCCCTGGCGCAGCGGGTAGCAGTGGCAGCAGCAGTAGCAGTGTGCCGTGCCCGGCGTTTGCTCAGGCTGGGAGAAGAAGGGCGATGCTGTGACAGAGCTTTTCGCACACACATCTCTGAAAATGGGCTCGGAAAAGAGTTTTGGGGAGTTCCTGGGGAACTGGAGGTGGAAAACTGCTTTCCCACCGCGGGCCCGGTGCCCAGGCCTGCCGAAGCGGCAGGGGCGCGGAGCAGGGGAAGGGGAAGCAGAACCCGGCTGGCCAGGGTGCCTGTAGGCTGCTGGGTGTTTGCGATAGGATTCCCAGGATCTCTTTGCTATGTGTTTGCGATAGGATTCCCAGGAAATGAGAACTGTGCTTTCCAGCCTGAGTCACGATATTGTGATTATAGTGATGATAACAGCCTGCCTGTTAAAATACTTTAAATAGGATTAAAAAAATGATTAACTTATTATATTAAAAGATTTCTCAGCCCATTGAAAGGAACGTGCTAATTACCCATTTGTTATTCAAAGTGATTTTTTCTTCTAATACATTCCTGTTGCCAGTTTAGCCACTGAGAATTGATGTTTGAGGTGCCCTGTGGCCAACTGAAAAGCTGCAAACTGAAATTCTGAAACAAGGTCTTTCAGCTGTTGGGGTGAGGCGTGGGAGCCGTATTTCCCGCTGCCTTTCTGCTCTCGGAGCTAGCTAGGCAATAACCGTCCTGACAGCTGGGCTCTTTAAAAGCCTTTTAATTTTAGGGGACTCTCTTAAACTCTCTTCTGGACTCTGCATCCTCAAGCACTCCAACTGAAAGACAGAAAAAAAAGACCTGTTTTGTCACTTACGGATGACACTATGCGACTCTGGCAAAGGCACAGACCTGAAGTCTGTTGAACATACTCTACAGTTCCTTTGAAATAAATACAAACCTACAGACATTTGCCAGGACGTGCTTGGTTTTTTGCCAGACAGTTGTTGTCCAGCTGAGAGAGGTGGGAGGCAGAAGCATCTGCAGGTGACTGATCTGTAGTGTTTTACAAAGCAGGTGTTACTTTCTGATCTTTGTAAGAGCTCCCTAAGACAAAGGGTCCCCCTCCTGTGAAATTGCGTTCAGCCAAAAGTTGGTTGGTTTGGGGGGTTTTTGGTCACTTCCCCACCCCGCCCCATCCCCTTGTTTGCTTGGAGGGAAATCTTATTTTCAGGTTAGTGAAATCATTCAAGCCAACTTGCTAACTAAAAAATGAATACATTTCTTTTACACTTCTTAACTGCTAGCCTCGCCCTTATTATTTATTGATACCTTGTATCAGATCAAGATTTCCTGGAATAAATACTCCCAGATCTTTTAGGTAAATAATTTTAAAGCTAGATCTTAATGAATCTCTTATTATAGTCAAACCCAAATTGCAAGCCTTTTTATATGTCACCAGCACTCTAATTGATACAGTAGCATCCACTTTATCCAGAGAAGTGCATTAATTTTTTTTTATTATTTAAGTGTTTTGGTGTTTTGCACACCTGCAGAGAGAAGGTACACTGTTTGCAGGACTTTAAATAAGTTAAATAAGCTGTTTAATATTGTCACTTCTTGTGGTCTTTTCTACAATATGTAAAACCACACCTTTACATGTAAGGGGCTTTCTCAATTTTAAAATGGCTTTGGGTTTCCTGTTTGGCACATTGAATCAGGACTAGTTACCTACTTTACAAGGAGAAATTAAAAAAAAACAAAACAAAACCCAAAAAACCCCAAACCAACAACGAGCTATGTAACAAAAAGAGCTGTACTAGGATTCTGTATGATTTTTCCATTAGTTTGGAGTGAGCTTCAGCACTTCTGAAAAATAATTTGTGCCAAAGCCATTACCTTTTCGACCCCCCCACCCCCCTTCACCAACAAAGAATAAACAAATGAAGGATCACTCACCTTGACAGAGAAAGCAAACAGCAGCAGTTAGAAAGAGAGTGTGCGTGCTCTCCATGGCGTTACGAGTTACTGCCTGTCCGCAGAGGCTGCTGGAGATGAGCTTGGCTGCCAGGATTGTACGAGGATGGGAAGTACAGAAGCTCCACTCCTCCGACGTGCGAAATGCCTGGGAGCAGAGGACCCTGAGCACCGTTCTGCGCAGTGAGCGCCCATCAGGTTTGCTGTGCTGCCCCCTTCCCAGCTACCCAGGCTGTCAGAGCACTGCAAAGAGCAGATAAATTGCAGAGAAAACAGATGTTGTTGTAGGTAAAGAGCAATCTTCTGGCAAGGATTATAGGCAGGAGTCCTTACACTGGTGCATAAGCGAACCCGGTAATCTGACAACACTGGAGATTTTTCTAGTCAACTGCTATTCAGGATCCTTCTCTATCAGACGCTCATGCCAACCTACTAGCAGAAGTTTAATTAATAAAAATCTTATAATTGAATTATGCTGAAATGGATATTGGCATTAGGGATGCCTGATTTAGCAGTGAACTGAGATCATGGGACCTGAATTTCCAATTATGCTGTTAATGTTGAGGTTTTTATTCCTGCCTGTGTCTCATCTTGCAAGCACGTGTGCTAGGTGCTTGACTGTATAAAAAGGATGTGCTATTCCCAGGAGTAATCAAAGGCACGTGCAACTGTTGACAGGATCTAAGCCCAGAGTGATACACGTGGCAGCTGCAACCTGGCAAGAGCCAGGGGGTTGTGTTGGAGATCGAACTTGACCAAACTGTTGAGAATAACTGTCTTTGGACTGGTCCTACTTCCATGGACTGGGAAGGTGAAATTTGGGAAGGGGGTTAAGAGCATAGGGTCCCAGGCTGATCCCGCAAAACCTTATTGTTCAGGGGCAAGGAGGTGGGAGAGAACAGGGAGTTGTGTTTGGAGTTCAGTTGTGAAACCATGATTTGCAAAGTGGCTCGTTCCCCAGGTGCCCGTCAGCTTCCTTGTGAACTTCTGTGGCCCTTTGTGCCGCCTGCTTGAACGCCCGGGTGCTGCAGGGCTCACCATGTGGTGGTGGTTGCACACATCTGGGCAGTCTGTGCGGAGGGGGGAGGAGGAGGAAGGACAAAAACGTGGGATTCCCCCCTTGGCTTTAGAAATGACGAGAGAGAAGCCCTGTGGGACAGGAAGCTGCACCTGAGAGGTGCCTCGCTCCCTGCTAGGGAGTGATAAGCCGTGACCCCACTTGGCACGGTAATAAGAGGCAGCACTGGGAGAAAAAACCCCAGGCTGGGTTCAGCTCAGCTGCTCTGGGCGAAGAGCTTGTTTATCCTGTTTGCTCTGCCTCTCAGACCATCACTCACTCCATCCCCAGACACATGCTCTTATGATAATTTCGGTAATTCTGTTAGCTTGGAGGAAATGGGCTTTACTGTCCATTTGATTTTATTTATTTTTTCCAGAGAACTCAGCCGCTTGGTCTTTTAGTTTTTAACCCTTTGTGGATACTTTTTTTTTTTTGCCTTTCCAGGCCATTGAGACTAGACGTTTTCCCTTTCTTGCTGTCTTGGTTTCCACGTATAAGCAGCATTATAAATGAGATTTTTGTTTGTTTCTTTTTAGTCCCAACTAGAAATGAGCTAAAGCTTCAAAGACCAGCTCATAACCCATGATCCCCAAAAGTCCATGCTGAAGCCTGAATAATTTAGAAACATCTAATCTACAGAGGCTGCAAAGAGCCGCTGCGTCAAGAGGTACAGGTATTTTAGCTTAATTTGCCTAGTTACTGAAATTTTACTAACAACACATGCTAGAGCTCCTGGTGAAATCAGCTCAGGTTTGTGGTAGGATTATTTTTATGGCTAGGGAGAGTGATATGATAAGAACACGTCACCATGACTGCATTGCAGAACGACATAGAAGAAGATTTTGTATGGATGGGGGAAACTGATCTACCCAAGGAGATCTGCAGTAACAAACTACATAGCCTTTGCTTTTTAACATGCCAATTTTAGGGGTGTTTTTCTTTTGTTAAGATTTGTTAAGATCAGATCTTAGTCAACTCAGGTGATGATGAGGAGACTATTTTCCCACCTTTGTCTGCGGTATTGATGCGCCCTCTCTAAAAAGTCAACACTGCTGGTCTTCGTGGTTTGCTGTGCAGAAACCCAGCAGGAACAGTCCCAGATAAACTCACCCGGACACGGGCGGTGCACACGTGTGGTGGCGGCACTTGTACATGTTCTGACAGGAGACGGGACTGGTCAGGGTTTAAGAGTTTTGTAATAGAGGGAACGGGGAGGGAGCCAGCAGAGGCTTTCCCTCGCTAGTAGGGAAGCAAAGCACGCTGCCGTTGAAAAACAGCTTTAGTGAAAAATGCATTTTGAATGACCGCTTTTCTTCTTTTTTTAATGAAAAGCATTACTGTAAAAACCCTGACAAGTGGAAATGTTGAAGTGTATTTTGTTTGATGAACTGTGACCGTATCATATTCGTATCAGCCTGCAAGATGACATTTTTAGTGTTTCCTTTTCTCCAGAAATCTATTTTCGAAATTTTGCCAAAAAATCCAAGCGGAAAACCCTACAGATCTTTGACGAGTTAAACTGGGAACAGTTCTATGTATTACGTAGGTGGAGGTGCTGAGGGTTAGGCGAAAATAGCATTTCCCATTTTGAAAGCACAGTTCTAGGAGGTCAGATTTTTCAAAATTTTAGGACTTGGTGTGAAATTTTCCATTCTGAACTCTTCCATGGATTTAATTATTTCTGGAAACTTTTTTAAAAAAACGCAGCAGTGGTTTCCAAGAACACAGCTAGGCAGGAGTATATTGTTTCACTTGTGATTAAGAAAGGAATGAGGTGGCCACAGCCATGGGAAGCCCCGAGCCCACCCTGGTGGTGAGGGGCTCCAGCTCCGCGGGCTCTCCCTGGGGCCGGCGGGTGCCTTCGGGAAGCTCCTGGGTCTGTCAAGGCCGAGGGCTCCGGCCGCCCGTGCTCGGTGGCCGCTGCAGCCGGAGCTGCCGACCCTCTGGGAGCCGCGGTCCGTGCCGGGGGTTCGGCGGAGGCTGCAGCGCCGGGCGGTGCGGCTTCAGCCCGGGCAGCGGGGGCGCTGGGGCCCGTTTCAGCTGCACCCGGGGGGGGTGAGGAGGGGGCGGGGGGGCGGTTGGCAGGAGGGTGAGCGCAGGACAGAGCCGAGAGCGCTGCTGGTGCTGGGTGACGGGAGCGGGGTGGAGGGGGCCCTGCCCCGCGCGGGGTCGGCAGCAGGCGGGGGGGCTGCGGGGGCCGCGGCTGCCGGGTGGCCTTGGCTGGGTGCCCCCGCCTCCCCCCGCCCCCGGGGGTGCGCCCCATCCCCCCACGCCCCCGAGGATGAGCCCCTCTCCCCCCTCACCACGCCCCCGGGGCAGAGCCCCTACCCCCCTGCCCCCGGTGAATATGATACGGTCACAGTTCATCAAACAAAATACACTTCAACATTTCCACTTGTCAGGGTTTTCACAGTAATGCTTTTCATTAAAAAAAGAAGAAAAGCGGTCATTCAAAATGCATTTTTCACTAAAGCTGTTTTTCAACGGCAGCGTGCTTTGCTTCCCTACTAGCGAGGGAAAGCCTCTGCTGGCTCCCTCCCCGTTCCCTCTATTACAAAACTCTTAAACCCTGACCAGTCCCGTCTCCTGTCAGAACATGTACAAGTGCCGCCACCACACATGTGCACCGCCCGTGTCCGGGTGAGTTTATCTGGGACTGTTCCTGCTGGGTTTCTGCGCAGCAAACCACGAAGACCAGCAGTGTTGACTTTTTAGAGAGGGCGCATCAATACCTCAGACAAAGGTGGGAAAATAGTCTCCTCATCATCACCTGAGTTGACTAAGATCTGATCTTAACACAGCTCCCAGGGGGCTACCTGTGCCCCGTCCCCTCTCACAGCTGTTGTTTCGTTGCCCACAGAGAAATAGCTCTGCTCTCTAGGTCTGAGGAAGAGCAGATGGCATTTGAGGTGGGGAAAGCAGGTTTGACCCTTTTAAACTTTGTGCCACCCACCAGTCACCATAGGAAATGTCCAGAACGGTTGATGTTTGGAGAGATGACCAGAGCATTGCTGCCCGCTGGGAGAGGAGCTGCTGTGGTCATGGGCACACCTGCATTAATAGGCCTGTCCTACAGTCATCCCTCACCTTCTCGCCTGTCCTCAGTGATGGACACCGTTACAGTGCGTAGAGGAAGGGGAACGGAGGGGAGGATAACTGTTAAAACCATTCTTTCTTCTGGCGTGTGACTTAAAGGAGATACTGCTGCTGCTCACATAGCCTCACCCGCTCCACTTCGGATGCTTTTTTGTTGTATCTGCCGCAGGCGCCAGCACCAGGCCGTGCTGCAGTACTCAGGACCCCGCAGAGCCCTTTGGGTGCTCAGGGTGGGTGTGTGGCAGCAGTGCTGGGGAGCTCAGCGCCTGGGCACGGGGGCAGTGAGCACAGGAGTCAGCAAAGGTCCTGGAGTTGTTCTGCACGATTGGAAAGGGGCTGGTGTAGCTGTTTCGGCATGTCTAAATCTACGTAGTCGTCTGTAGCTGCCTGGGAGTGGTGATGTAGGTAGTGTAGCTCAGGTTTGATGAGGGCAGGTAGAGCCAGAGCTGTCTTTGCCTGTGGCTTGTTGGAGGACACAGGTTTAGGTGTTAGCTCGTCCTCCCCTGGGACAGAGGAGCCTCAAATCCCCTTCACTAGCAGCACTGGATTTACACAGTGTGATCGCTCGTCATCAGTTGTACCTATCGACAGTGGTAAAACTGTTCTGTGTCCTGACAGCACCCCGAGGAAAAGCTGAGATTGGTTTAGCTGGAAAAACGCCAGGAACACAGCCCGCTTCTCCTTCTGCAGGTTACAAGGTACCTGGAGCACAGCGTGGTGGGGCCGTCCTGTGACAGGAGTCTGGGGCCTGGAACTTTCTTTTGCCAAAGGCTGTTAAGACTACGTGTGTTATGCGCTTGCCTAGCTGGTTTGCTGAGGATTATACTTAAATCCACATTAAAATCTCCCCAGCAAAACATGCAGGTCTTTGCTCTTGGGTGTCTTCTCATTCCAGCTGCCTTCCACAGTTGCCTTCCCTAGATGCTTTCCTGTGCTCTTAGCCTTAGATTCACGAACACCTACATGAGCCCAACTACATGAGCCGTCAAAGTTGCAGGAACATTTCAGGACTAAGCCTATATAAAGGAAAATTTTACATTTTATTTATATCTCATCACTGAACAGAGTATATACATGTTTGTTTATAATATTTTAATTTGGCCTCTGCTGATCAAGCAGCTTATCAGACATGGCAAGGTGAGAAACCCGTTAGTGGTTACTTCAGCACTATGTCTCAGTTTCTCAGTTCAGTTTTAAATATCATACTCAAACAGCAAAACAGTGATTCCACCTGTAAAGTTCTTTATAAATCTGACACAAATAGTTTTGATGCATTTGAAGGAAGTAAATGTCAGAACAATACCTTCTTTGTAATAGGGAGATTGCAGTATTCTAAGGAAAGAAAATGTCCTTTCTGAGCCAATGTATGTAAAATACTTTTTAAAATAAAAATCCGTGTGTGCCAGGATGGCATACTGTATGGTAAAAACCTTTCTCTGAACTGTTCAGACCTCAAATAATTGAAGAAAAAAAGGGCCAAGATATCACCAGAAGTCCTGAACTCAGAGAAAAAATAATAGTTTTCTGTTTGATCTGGATTTTTTTCCCCCTATCACAATAAGTCAAGTTCTACTTTCCATTCCCCTACTCTAAATCTGATGTAAGAGCAACTCAGTTGGCATCTCTGTTGGGTTTAGCAGAGGGGAACTTAGAGCAGAATGAGACGCAACATCTATGTAGGTATTGACAATTTTAAATGACAACTAAGGGTTCACGGCAGCAGTGTGGTTTTGGAAAAGTGGCTGCAGAAATAAACCAACAGTCCCCAGGACACAAACCAGGACGAATATCCAGAGAAACAGCCTGTCCACTACCATGGCAACATACTTCCAATCTTCAATGACCTGGAAGAAAAAGCCAATTAAAGATATTAGCAATTTGTCTTGTTCTTCTGCTCTTCCTCTTGCTAATGCTGAACTTTTGTTTATGGAAATGAAAGGAAACAAATCTCAAGGTTCAGGGGATAAACTGACATTAGACTTGGGAAGGGATTTTTCTCCTACAACCATTCTGGGCATGGAGAAAAATACTGCAAATATTTTTCAGCCATCTTTGATGCATCAGGTACTGAGCTTGGCTACCTGGCAGAAGCCAGTCCAGCAGGATGCACAGTATAATCCAATTAAGGATTTTTTTCTTTAATTTTAGTTTGCAGATGCTGTTAATTTCAGTGGGCAGAAATAGGTGGTGTTCACTGCTGTTAAACAAGGTTAGCTTCAGAGTTCTTTTCTTATCAGCAGTCATCTTAATCAAGGGTTTTAATGCATATTAATACTGTTGCTTTTATTAAAGTTCATTTTTGCCTTGCACGTGTTGTCTGTGAAAGTCGTGGCCTGAGATTCTGTTCTCAGACTGAAGTGACTATCCGGCTGTTATTGTAAAGGGGAACTATATCAAACTTTGTTTGCATCTCAGGAATGATTATTTTTTGCTTTCTCATTGATTCTAGTTCCACACAGGACATCCTTACCTCAATGACTTTACTATGCTTGTCAGTTACCTCATGTCTTATATTAGAACAGTACGTATTTTTCCTTCAGTGCACACTTTTTAATTTCCACTGCTGATAATGGGAATTGTGTGCTTCTGAAGTCAGACTATAGGAAATGCACATGAACAGTTCTTATCAGACCATGATAATGAAGGAAGAGAGCAGAGATTAAAATTAGGAATCTAGAAAGTGATATGTAACATCAGAGGGCTCTGAGTGAAAAGCATTCAGTTAATTTTTAATGTATAAAATACTTTTGAAAATTGTACTTAATATCAAGTGGAAGCTTTGTAGCTCCTTTAGTGTACAACACATTCTTGCAAGAATTTCTGACTTATTAGAAATTCTTTTTCTGCTCTATGAAGTCTGCTTCTGTTCAGGCAGTCTCAATGTTTAATATCTCATGTCTAATGTTAATAGCTGATCTTCTTTATTTATATTGACAGTAATTTCAGTTAGTATAAAACATAAACTACTCAGCAGCATGCTCCTCGAGGGACATCTGCAAGATCAGAAATCAGACGTTATTTAATCTGTTCGGCTGAAGGAGGGAGAGCACAAAAGAAATAGAAAACCTGGAGCCTGACTGGGATCTGGGTCAGAAAGAGGACACTGGTAGGTATGAGGATGATTTTTCCTAACCATCTTAACAAAACTCTGAACCATCTGAGTTTTTCTGAGCATTATTCACAGTTTATTTATATCAGCCTTAGTATGCTAGCTGTGAGCAGGGCAAGAGAAAAGGGCAGCAGCAGCACTGCTTGAATGTGACCTGGATAAAGTACTTCCCATAGCCAGTAACGAGGCTGATTTAACTAAAATGAAAAAGTGTCAGCTCTGCTGGCATTAGGATTTCGATCCTACCCATTGTGTTTGCCATGTATGGATGGATATATAGCCTGGAGAGGGTGTTTGCAAAGGCATTTTACCAGTTTTCCTAAATCCTCCTTCTATGCCCTGTTAGGTAAATGAACGCTTGAGGTACAGGTAGGTTGTCCGTGTTAGCACGGCCTCGCCATGGGTTGAGTCACACACAGTGGAGAAAAATATTCTTTTTCTGACCTGGAACTGAGAATTATTGCCCCCCCCCCCCCCCCCCCCCCCCCCCCCCACTAAATACTACTTGAATGTGACAACACAGGTTTTTCAAGGGTATTTTATGATTTAGTGGGCAATCAGCATTCTCCCTTTGCAGAAATAGGCACGTTACTTTCCAGGAGAATATCGGTGTTTATTAAATTTCTATTCATTAAGTTCTTTTAACGGCAAAAATTACTTCCTCTTATAAGCTGTAGCCAGAACCTCTCTAAAAACTTCAGAGAGCTGGGAAGTTCAAACAGGCTTTCTGAAGAACAGCGTGAAGAGCAGAGGAGGATTGGGAGATGAAGTTTGGAAAGACTGGGATGATTTCTCATTTTTACTTACACTCTGGTCGTTGTCATCACTTTTCATGTGCTCTGCTATAAAACTGACTCCATCAATTGCTTCTTGGACTTCAGGAGAAAATTTTGTGCCTGTTCTTAACCTAAAATCTCGATGACTGCTGACATTGTCAAGAGTCTCAGTGATTTTCGTATCATATTTTTTGGCAGAGGCTGTATTCAAAAAATAGGTAGAGTTCTTGTAGAAGTCGGCTGGCTCCATACAAGGATGCTCTGCTTTTGTCTTTTTGCAGTTGCATGGCTTTTGCCGTGGAGAATTATTTTCTGGACGCTTCATGAACAGGTAGGCTGGGAGTCTTTCAAGGAAAACCAGCTTGACCCAAGGAGGCATAGTGTGAGTACTTGGAGATCTGTGGTGGACATTGAGTACACAGACGCTGGTAACTATTGAGAAGGTCACCAGTACCATCGTAAACATGAGATACTTCCCAATCAGTGGAACATCTAGAGATGTTGGAGGGACAATTTTGGAGATCAGCAGCAAGAACACAGTCAAGGCAAGCAATACAGATATGCATAAGGTCATTTTTTCACCACAGTCTGAAGGTAAGTAGAACACCAGGATGGCCAAGGATGTAATTAGCACACAGGGAATGATAAGATTGATAGTATAAAAAAGAGGTTTCCTCTTAATAATGAAGTCGTATGTCACATCAACATAATTGGGGTCCAAAGGATTTACAGTCCTTCTTCCTGGGAGTGCCACAATGTCCCACTCTCCACTTGGCGTAAAGTCATCCATGCTTGCCATGGAAGTTTTAAGCACCATATCAATTTCTGTATGATCATATGTCCAAGACCGGAACTTTAACGTGCAGTTTTGTTGATCAAATGGGAAATGCTTAACTTCAATCTTGCAGGCACTCTTGTAAATGGCTGGTGGCAACCAGCGAATGCTTCCGTTATTCTTTACAATTGCATTTGTGTATAGCGAAACTTCGTATGTGCCATCCGCACTAGTGAAACGGGGGGAAAGAGAAAGGAGAGAAGATAATAAAGCACTAAGAGGAAAAACATGGCTTAAAACAGAAGAGCTTTGACATTCTTGGTCTTGTGGGCCTCAGTTGTTTCTAGGATCAAAGTTTAGTAGTATTTTGATTTTGAAATCTGTGTTGCGGGGAGTTTATAGCTTGATAGGGAGATTAATGTATGCATTGCTCCCAATCAGAGAATTGATATTTGGTCCAACACTTAAAAGAAAATTTTAAAATTAGTATTAAATAATAAACATGCATATCTGTTTCATCCAAAGAACTCAAAGCATTTTGTAAATGTTTGTTAAAGTAATTAAGGCTTACTACATCTCTGAAGGCTGAGGAAAAATGAGATCATCCCACATGAAAAGGGAGGTGTCTTTGATCTGGACCACAGCCACTGCTAAGAGCACACAGCGACACTCCTAAATGACTTGGATGAGGAAATAAGGATGAGCACTGTTAGTTATAAATGCAGGGATAGTGTAGGCAGAGGAAATGTAATTATATGGTTTATATTCTATTGTGTCAGTCCAGTTAATATTTACTTATTGCAAAACCAGAACAGACAAGCCACAATGTTCTTAGTGCCCACAAATGATCTTGGCTTTCTGTCTCCTCTAGCTGCCAAACTTCCACCAGGAGAGTCTTTGGTGTGGTGATGGGCCCTGTCATTCAGGGGGAAGATCATCATCCGTCAGTTGTCACTGTCTTCTGTCCATTGTTTCTGGGTGAACAACTTAGGGCTGTTTAACCTATAGAAAAGTGGTCTATTGCTGATAAATACTGAATTTAGTGTTTCTAAGTGTGTTCACTGCATCTTCTCAGGTGTGCTGTGCAACACCTTATAAACTTGGCCAGTCAGACTACCAAAGGGAGGTGTGACAGCCGGAAGGAACAACTACTAGTGACTGTCGTGCTTGACAGATAAGGATACTCAAAGGTTTGTTCCTATGTTGATCAGTCACTTCTGTTAAAGACTGGGTTAGCCACTTTGTTAGACTGCAGAGAGTCTGGATTAGGTACATCCCACATGCCTCCTTTTGATGAACAAGTCTGTATGTAAAGGAATGCACATAACCTAAAGACAGTATGTTATCTGCAGAAATGTAAGACCAAACGCACTGCAAGTGTAAATGAGTGAAGTTCAGCCGACTGTGGTTAGGTGGGACCCTGTTACCTGCGTAGAAATGTGCTCCTTAAGCGTTACTAAAAATCTAAGGAATCACTTGTTTGTTGACGAGACATCATGGGAAACAGAGCTGTTTCAGTGCTAGGGTTGGTATTATTTTTTTTTGTAAGTAGGGAAGTGCTACACGTACCCAAGGCTTGGCGCATGTGTAGCTGTTCTCCCCAGCAGCTGCACTTGGCTCTGGAAGGGGCTCCTGGTGCCAGCACTGGTGCCTGGCGCGGCGCTCGGCCCCTCGTAGCTAATTCACGGAGGCAGTGCAGCAAGCAGCTGTGGAACCAAGCGGCTGCAGCCTACAAGGGCCATTCGTTCATTGCCAACAAAATTGCTATTTTTTAGTGAAGAAATTGTATATCCTTTCTCGCGTTTCTGTACTTCCCTGAGTTAGGTATACCATTATGCCATACAATGTATATCTGGACTCTATGCCGTACAATGTATGTAGACTCCTGGGCTGAGAATATGTAGGTTCTTCAGCTGGCTGCCCCTGGCTCAGCGGTGGGGCAGAAGCTGGGCTGCTGGTGCTCCGTGCCCTCTGCAGTCCTGTGTGCCCGCTACATATGGACAAAGCTTCTGGGTGTGAGGATGCTCTTTGTGTTTTCCTTAGCACCTTCTGGAACTGACTGATGCCTATGAAACAGTGCTCCAGCAGCAGAAAGTTACAGGGGGTTGTCCTTTATCTACAATTTTGATTTGAAGCTTTGGACTAATGTAAAAATCCAATATGGTGGGGCAAAAAGCTTGCTCCCCTACATGTAAGAAGCCTTTTAAAACTGTTTCTTTCCATTCTAACAATCCATGAGATGGTATCATTTGGGAAGTAAGGACAGAAAGAAGCTGAGGGCAGGGGCAAAATTTACCAGGACAAGATTTGACCAGAGAGAGTACATCCTAATCCACTGGCTGAATTATTTTGTGACTAATGCAGTAGTTTTAAGTATTTCTCAAATCTGATTTCCAGTAGTAGGATTCCAGGGACTTAACTCAGTTATATATAAACTTCCTAGGTTTCCCATCTGTATATGTTCATAAAGCATCACGTGTTCATGAATTCATTGGTTTTCAAAGTATCATGAAACTATATTTAAATTTGGATTATTTTTTTTTCTCAAAGACTTGATGCCATCCACTTCAAAGCTTTGACAGACACTTAAAGCAAAATAAAGTTGGCAGTTACTTGTTTGAAAGAACGATTATGAATTTTGGTCTAGCACCAAGCTTTTATGTTTCTCAGTACTGTAACGCAACAGGGTCAAATGTTGACAGATTTATTACATATTCTTAAATTGATTTTTTAATGCTTTATGAAAATAGAACATGATTTGTTTTTGTAAATAAGTATTAATCCATGGAGTTCCGATACATGTGAACTTTGTAACAGATTTATGCCCTGGGGTCTGTGGTGGAAGGGAGGTGGGGGGAGGTAGGACACAAAAAGGTAGCTCAGAACCTAAGGTGTCTGATAGAATTCCAAACGTCTTGTCATCTTGCAAACATGGCCAGTGTAGGGCTATGCTTGTACTTACAGTTCATGCTTTTCATACAGTCTAATTTGATATAGATCTGTGTTTTAATTGTGAGCCTTGTCATGGATCCTCTGGTGGTGTAACGGCTCACGCTGCAGACATGGTCCAGGTCTGCTGGAATTTCGTTAACCAAAGCCCTGCTTTACTACGGTTATCACGGAGGCCAGTTCCCCAGCCAGATACAATGGCTAAAAGTTGTAAAATTCAGGTTTAGAATTTTATCAGACCTACTTCATTGGTTCTGATACTTGTTTCTTGATACAAGGTTAAAATTTTGTTGACCGTCTGCTTAAACTACAGAAGTTTTACTTACTTATTGTAAAGTACAATGTCTGGCAACCAGATGTGTTTTGCAGGTATCCTCAGCATATTTATGCCTTCATAGTCAGAGGGCTTCCAAGCCAAACGATAATCAGTCCACTCCTACGAGAAGAATTGGACAGTAGTGATGGAAGTGTCCAGACCAGCAGTGACAGAACAGTCACCGCGCTGGATGAAGGCTGTCACGGTGGTGGGTTGCCAGGCATGCATGGGTTTGGTTACCTGGTTCAGCCAGACGTTTGTAGTCATGAACTGCTCCCGTTCGTTCTGCAGGGAAAAAGAGAGAAAAGTTGTCCTCTAAAATGTTTCACTTCATTGCAGTAGTAAAATTTATTCAGTGGGCTTTGGAGAGTATTTCCAACTGCACAGCATGATTTCCTCTAGTTTGTTTTGGGACAAACTAGTTGATTTACCGGCTGGTAAGATGGCCAGTCTGTGCACATGGTGATGAACAATAACACCACAAGTGCAGGGCCGCAAGCGGTATTGTGACAGGAGTGAGTGTGGCTATTTGGGAGCGATGACCATCACCCTGCTGAGCTGGTATTCCCCTCCCCGCCCTGTGGATTTGATTTGAAACAGAAGACTCATCTGAGCACCAGGAAGGGCCAGATGAAGTTGTGTGCGGTTTGTGTAAGGCTGCGGTGGCTGGCAGCTGGCAGGCTCTGCCTCGCGGAGCTGCTGTGCTGGGCAGCGGTGCAGGGGTCTCTGCAGCAGAGCATGGGGCAGGGGCTCCACTGGAGGCAACAAGGTAGGAGCTCAGAGTCAGGAGGAATTCTGCAGGAAACCAAATTAATTCTCTGATCCTGAAGGTGTTTGAGATTGTTTGAGCCTGTGGGATGCCTGGTTTTGCTTTCTGCTGGCAGAGTGAGGACACGGAGGGATGGAGAGTGAGCTGTGCCGTTCTCTATCCTTGCCTGTTCATCTACTCTGTGGAGGTTGTTGATTGCCGGGGCCTGTCAGAGCAAAACCACCTCACTTTTTATGCCCAGAATCTGCAGCCCAGGAGGACGTTGTGCTGGTAGTAGCGGTGCGTTGTGTGAGGAGGCATGTCTGTGTCCAGGTGGAATGGTCCTGGAGAGAGGGAGCCCACCGCTTGTCCCAGAGACATCTGCCATATGTGACAGTATAACCTGTATCCATCAATCCATCAGCCTGCACATGTATGGAGGCTCATCTCTTTGTTGTTCCCTTCCGTTACATCAGTCTCTCTCGCTTTTCCTCTTGAGTTCCAGAACACAAGTTACATAGGTCTCCTCAAGTCTGCAGCAGTCAGTCGCAGCCACCCACGCTCTGGCTGGGGGGCAGTTACCTGTAACTCCTCTTTCATCCAGGGAGAGAGCAGCAGACTTGAAAGCCCTGATTCAGGAAATTATTCCCAGTAAGAAGCTGGGTCTTGTTCCCACTGCAGTGAACGCTAAACCTCCCTTGGCACTGAGGTGTGTGTTTGTACCTTGGAAGGACTGTTACGCGTGTGCTAACCTTGTGAGTGGGAATGGCTGTCAGACCCACTGGAGTTAATTTTTATTGAAGATGAGGAGTTGTTTACATGAGGATTGTTTTAACCACATTAAACTATTCCAGCTGGAACTAATGTGTCCTTTTCTTTACAATATTTTTGTAGTCTTTGCTGATGTGCCTGATATGCTGTGAAATTTTGAGCTGGCTTTGTTGCTTGTTTTCAGGCCATTCAGCCACGTTTCTTTGATGCAAACAGCAGGAGATGTTTAGCACTGTGTGCATGTCAAGGGTAGATCCTGACCTGGTGTAACTTACTGTAGCTGTGCTGGAATCAGTGGAACGATTTTAATTTTTTTGAGCAACGCAATTTTATTGGATGAAGATCTGGCTGCTGTCCTCTATTGCTTAGGCATAGATTGATCTCCCTGTTGTAGCTGCATTCTGAAGTATAAAACCAGTAAATTGCATGTATGTGCCCTGCCTACTAAGCAGTATTATGTAAACTACAAAATAGCAGGGATATAGTAATACCAATATGACTTAGAATGCTGTGTGGGTAGTAATGAATTAAAAGGCGCAGCCTAATTTGAACTTACCACACTGATGAGCTGTGCCAGGGAAACCTGCAGTTCTATAGATACCAACTGGGATGAGTTGACAGCTGGTCGAATTAACTTATTGTACCTGTCAGGACTCAGTAGGTGGTTCATTAGCTTTTCTTCAGCATCTGCTGCAGTGCTTCCTGTAAAACATCACGTAACAGGATTATGGAAGGGAGACCAAGTCACATGATGGAGGGATCACAGAATTTCTGTGCATCAGATTATTTTAATGAAATAATGAGGGGTTTTGACTTTCTAAAGACTGTAGGCTTGTGTGAACAGAAGGGTATGGTGCTTGCACCGATATCTGTTCTGCTGAAGATGACTGGCTTTCACAGAGCATAGATCAAAGCAGATCAGTCAGAACCCCTTGGGGTTTTTCACAGTAAAATATGAAGCTCAGATTATTAGATACTTTTGAGAGTACGTTCTGAAACAGAAACTGGGAGCAAAGCACCCTCTTAATAACAGAGGGAGAATGTTTCAACGGTCCAAATGCAGGGAGCCTGGCTGGGACTTCTGGCTTTAGTGTCATAGGAGAGTGGTTGCAGGCACAAGTACAAACTGAAAGACTGATCTGTGCAGGGAAAACCCAGGGCTGAGCTGCAGGAGTCACAGGGGCTCTTTAATGATTGGGAGCTCTTTGGTAGCTGGTGATGTTTCTGGTTTAGAATTATTTTATTTAAAAACCTGGTGCAGTATATAAGCCTTATTGCATATGGAAACAAAACCCAATTTATGAACTAGCACAAATACGGCAAATGTTAGATAGCCAAAGCTGGAGCTCAGTGACTGCAAAGTATAGTATCAGCAGGATGCTATCGAACAAGCCTGAACATCCTCCATGGAGCAGAACGGCTTACGGCACAGCCCCAAAGGTGACTGCATCTGTTCCCATGTTCTTGCATGGCCATTGTAAAGCCATTCTCATGGGCTTTTCAAACCACTGTTGGCCGCATAATAATAATGATGCCTGAGGTCCTGGTAACATCCTGCTAACAGAATTGACCTGGAGAGATTCTGCTGTATGTCAAGTAATTCTGTGTTGTGTTATACAGCTGAAAGTGATGGACACAGGTGTTAACGAAAACAGATTGTAACCCAATCGATAGAATGGTTCTTCCATAGGAAAGGGCACTTTACCCTAGATATTGCAGAAATGAGGACAGTGTCCCTACAGCATACTTGCTTCATTATTCCCGAGAGCAGTTCCACACAGTAAAACCCACTGGCCATGCAATTTGTGGTACATTAATTTCTTCTGTTTTTTTTTTTAATGTTACAGTGTATCCGTGAGATCCAGAGAAAGGCATATGGAGTATTTGCTAAACAGGGAGTAAGAAGCAGAAACCACAGAATATTTGCAGAAAGATAATTTTGAGTTTGTAATAATCCTGTTCTCTTAAATCTGGTTTTAGCAATTGTATTTGTCTGGTCTGCAACCCCAAATGTATGGTGGGCCCTGCGTGCCTGCCGAGAGCAGCTCGGATGTCGAGGGACCGACTCTGTCAATAAACTTTATGCAGGTGAATGACAAACCACGACTTAATTATCAAAAATTATTTTTAAATAATTGCTGCCTTTAAGAAATTATTATCTGTTCTTAGGGAAGGGGTTCCTGTAATGAATAATTCTTTATAAAATCGCCACCCCTTTATAAAATTCCAACCTTTAAGTAACTTAATAATGAGAAATAAAGACGGAAGGGGCTGCTCCCTCCTCCCCCAGGTGCCTGTCTCGAGCACCAGTAGATGTCAGCAGTGCATTGCCTTAGAGGCTGCTAAACCCACTACCTCTGTCAATAAGGCACAAAACTGAGTGATTCTTGTAAAATGTTTGTAATCTATTTTCCGTTACAAATCTATATATTAACCAGGTGGCACCTAATGAGAACAAAATTGCCAGGCATTCAAGTTCATCCTTACGTGCATTTGATGATGTCAGCAGCCATGCATTTGAAACGCCTTTCTCCTCTCCAAGTTGGAAGAAACAGAAGTGCACAGTTCCCCTTGTAAACTGTTTTTTTTTTCCAAATAGCACTAACCACCAGGAATGTTGCAGAGCATAGACCGATGCTTCTAGACAAATTATTTTAACAAGAATGATGAAGCAGTCCAAATTTGGGGGTGGAGTATTTTTGTGTACTGAAAGCAGTAATAGAGAAAACACATTGGGGTGGATCCTGAGCCAGAGAAATTGTTTTAGCTTCACTGAACATGCTACACATCTGCTCCACGACAAGGAGAGCAAATTGCCACATGACTTGCCATGCACATTCTGCAATAAGTTTGCTTTCTCTGCAGGAGTATAACCATTAAAAAAAAAATAAAATTGTATCCAGATGCTTCCAGTTTCACAGCGGGAGAAACAAAACCACAAACTTCGTTTGCTCCCCTGTGCAGACTTTCCCTTTTACATGGTCTTATTTAAATACATGAAATGAAATAACTAGTCATCCTGTGTTATGTTGTTTGTTTTCAGTGTAATGACAAATAGGTTGGAGTGATTTCCACAGAACAGAATAAGGAGCAATGTTGACAAATATAGGCAAGCACGCTGTTACTGCTGTCTGCATTGCAAAATTTGACATAAGGCATGTTTCCTCTGTTTCCCTGACTTCAGTTATTTTAATGAATAATAGCATTTGTTATAGAAATAATATATTGTAGCATATGTTGTCATTTTTATTCTTTGCTCTCTCACAAATAACTTACGTGGACAGTGGTGACATACAAATTCCCATCTGTAGTTAGTAAAAAGCAAGTGAGAAGCAGCAATAAGACAATCCCATTATCTTCTCTGAAATTACTTCATGATGTTGTTACTTCTTAGCATACTCTTGAGTAAAAAAATTTATGTAACCTCTTAGAGCAATGCATGATAATTTGGAGCACTTATTGTTCCAATGGAAGTAGTGGTGAATTTACAGTATTTTAAAGACAGTTTTAATTTCTACACTGTAATTAATGCAAATAAAAAGGAAACACTAATGGGTTTAAGAGTGTGTAATCTAGGAATCTAAAGTAGGCCCTTACTCTTCGTTTGTTACAAAGCAGATGTTTTCTAAAGTTGCCTTTCAGTGATGGAAGAAACAGAACAGCTGTGGGGTGAGTAGGTAATTGTGGGAAAGACGTGATTTTTGTCTCGGTTCAATTTCAGCCAGTTCCACTCTGAACACTTCTGTGGAGTCTCCCTGTGGGAAGAAGCTCCCACGGTAAATACACTATTCTGTGCTGCTGCCGGGCTGTGCGTGTTGGTATAAAACACATGCAAGAAATTGTGGTGGACGAAAGAAAATGTTCTTAATGTACCTTTCTGCTTTTTTAGCATATAATTACATATTTCAACTTAATTAAAACTATTCACATACTAATCAAACAAAATAAATAAACTTGATCCAATAATTATAGAGGGATGAGATCTGTCTTATTTGTGATTCACATCATGGTTCATTTTTTTGTTGTTGTTTTTTCACTCTCAGCACAATACCTGCATTTCCCATCACAGATGATCCTGGGAGCATCTAAAGGGGTATTGTTTAGTGATTATCATTGTCATCTCCTACTGTTCTGCCATTTTACGTCCAACTTACTGTCTGCCCATATCCATCCTAGTGGATTTGCTGATACCAAACGAGCCAGAAACAACACTGAAATTATCAATTTCATGCATCCTCTGAAAGTCTGCAGCCTGCTGAGGCGATGGTTACAAATCGCCCGAGAGCTTCTATCACAGTCCTGCCTCCTAGCCCCAAAAGCTATTGCTGTCCTGCAAGCTGTATCTGAAAGAAAAGATCACTTACCGTTCAGATAGAAGGAGCCCACTACAAAGAGAAAGAGGGTGTACGTATTCCTCATGGCAGTAACGGGGAGAGGAGGATTACTGCTCTTCCGTTAATGCAGCTGGCACTAGGCTCTGTTGTCAGGGGTGCACAAGGAAGAGATGGAAATGCAAACCTGAATCTTGGAGGCATTACATGCCTGGAAAGAGACAGACAGTAGGACCTGGCAGAAGCATTCTGCAAAGTGGAGTTTTCGTGAGCGTAGTGGTCCCTCCCCCTTTGCAGCTGTTTAAAGAGCTTTGTGAAGAGGGAAAAGCACATAAGAAGAGGGAACATAATGTGATCACGTTGAATAAAAGGAAATGAAAGAGCAAGCTAAGGAACATGATCTGCAAAACACAACTGCTTAATTCTTGCTACTAGGTAACGTTTAGAAGGCTTTCTAGTAAGTGGACTAATAAGTGCAGTGGGTGGGAATAGCTGTGTGGAAAGAGCTGGATATAACCTTGTGCCATAAGACCTATTAGTGAAAGATGTGTCAATAAATTATAGCCCTAGCAGCGGGTAACATTCTGTGTCAAAAGTAGATTGTCTACTGCCAAGCCTTTTTCACTCCAAGGCACGCACATGTGATCTCTCTAAACTAGTACTCCAAAAGCCTTTTTGGGAGCAGCAGGAGAGGAACAGAGAATTAGTTGCATTAGCATTTGACAGGATTTTTGAAAGAAAGCTAAAGCAACCTGTTGAGAAGCAGCAATAGCTATAAAGACACTCCAGAGAGCTTTAGAGAAATTCTATGGATGTCATCTTTTACAGCTGAAGGGTTCAGCAGAATATAGCATGTGATGTGTCTTGGGTTGTGCTACAGGAAGATTTGTGTAGAAGGAAGGGGAAAGAAGTTCTTCTATGTCCTTTGCAAGCCCTATAGGACAGGCTGAAGTCCCTGGATAGAAGAAAAGGTGCTAATTTTCTAAATACTGTTTTATCTCCATGTTGAGGTTCCTTTCTGCTTCAGCTGGCCACAGGATGAAGTTCTGCTGGTCTCATCTCCCAGCAGTCTAACACCATTTGCTGGGACGCAGGTGTTCCTGGTTTACCAGGATAACATACCAGACCTCTGCATCTAGCGCGCTTGCTGCCTGGCTGGGGTGGTTTGGAGAAGGTCACCTACTGCTCGTTTTAGGCAAGCTGTCAGTGTAACGCTGGACAACTCATTGCCTTCTCCCTAAACATTTTGGCCACCTTCTTTTTTCACGAAATAGGCCAGTATGTTATAACTTTGTTGCCTTTCAAGGAGCTGCCATCAGAAGTAGCCCAATACATAAAGAGACTCTTCTAAAATTTTTGGTAATTCTACTATCTGCAATCTACGTAACTCCTCTAAACAGTGGTGCTTTTCCGTTTGTCTCACTGAATCCATCCTCTTACCCTAAAGAAATGAGCCAAAAAGTAATAGACTTCGGCTTGGATAAAGCGAACTGTTACAACTCAGCCTTGATGTAGCGACTTGTGCAATTGCCTTCCCTTAATCTGAAAACTCAAGGTATGTCAACTATGCCATAACCTCCGCTGAGGATTCCCTGTTGTTCTTTAAAAAGCTCACAGCCTTCTACCATGAGAAGGATGGCTTGTCCTTTCTCACCTTCCTTCACCTGCCATCTCAAACAATTTCTTTTAATATATGTTTAACACCCTCAGTTATAATCTCTCAGGTTTTTTTTTAACTTTAAAAAGAATAGAACTTTAATCTCTTATAACTACTAACCTTACATATATATATATATATATATACACAGACACACACGTGATCACTTTATTCAGAGGTGGATTTATTGCATATTAAGGCTATTCAAATATCTTAGATGGTAAAAAGTTCTGTGGACTATCTAGGAATTGATGGTTGATGATTACTGTATACTCAAACAATTGTTACAACACCCTGTTGCCTTATTGTTAGCCGCTCTGACATAAATGTGCTGTTTTTCTTGCTGATCTAAATGATTATGTCCAGCCTGGTATCAGAGATCCCCTGTGCTAGCTCCTGCCTGTTATTTTAAGTCTGGGGGTTTTGTGCTTTCATCACTTCGTTTTCTCTCTTATTTGCTCTTTGTTAGTTGGAATTGATTTAAATTTGGGTTGTTCAGCCTGGAGAAGAGAAGGCTCCTGGGAGACCTTAATGTGGCCTTTCAATACATAAAGGGTTTTAAACTTACAAGAAAGATGGGGACAAATTTTTAAATAGGGCCTGTAGTGATAGGACAAGGGATAATGGTTTTAAATTAGAAAAGCATATATCCAGACTATATATAAGGAAGACATTTTTTACGATGAGATGGTGGCACACTGGAACAGGTTGCCCAGTGAGGCTGTAGATGCCCCATTCCCGGAAAGTCAGGTTCGACAGGGCTCTGAGCAACCTGATCTAGTTGTAGATATCCCTGCTTATTGCAGGAGAGTTAGGCTAGATGGCCTTTAAAGGTCCATTCAAATTCAAACTATTCTATGATTCTAAATATGAGCTAAAATTCTTACCTCAAAATAATGTGGCAATTAAGGGGGAGGAGAATGGTTTCTTGAGACAAACGGAACAGTCATTGTGGGGACATCTACTTGGATGAAAACAGCCAGTGCAATCCTAGCGAGTACCTGTGAACAGACAAACTGCGTGAAAATATAATGCTATTTCTTTGTTTCCTCCAGAATTTAATCAACAGCATGTAGAAATGGAGCCTTCCCACAGAAAATTACCCTCTTCTAACAGTCACCAACTCTAGGAGGTGTGTCCCAAGCAAAGTGCTTCTGCTGAGCCCTCCACTTCTTGCTACAGTGTGCTTGGCTGGTACCTTGTCAGAAGCGTGCATGGTCAGAGACCTTCTTACACACTTGAGCCTGCTGGGCAGTGTTGTCTGTCGTAATGTAGGTGAAGTTGCTCTCAAGGAGCTCTGCCTTCAGTTACTAAGGGTCTATGTTTGAGCAAAGGACCGGTCTGCTGGGGAAGAAAGACTGCATCTGTTTCTCAATTTTTACTTTCTGATATCTGACCTATGTCTCCTCAAAGGCAAATATTCCGTCCGCCAACCCAGCCTCTGTGCTTTTGCAGCGGGTACAGGAGTAACAGGTACATGGGCCTTGAGGTCTGCATTTGTACCACCTACGCTGCTTGATGCCTTAGAGTTGAGTAGCAGCTCAAGGAGTAACAAAACAAATTGGCATCACTTCACTGAAGTGGGCCACCACAGAGCCAAAGGGTCACAGACCATTCACTGATTGCACTGGTTTTGCTGCTGAAGCTGAGGTGCGCAGGCAGAATTACCATAGCTGGTTTTCCTCTCTCTAGCCGTATTCCTTCCTTTGCCATTCACTTGCGTTCATTCATTTTCACAGATCACTGAAGGTATTCCTTGATCACTTGAGCTATGCGATCATTTTCCCCACAGTGATGCTGCAGGATTCCATTTGTTCATTAAGTTTAGATCCTGAAATGCAAAGCTTATTTAGTAGAACTTAGAGTATGTGATATTCCAGGTTTGCATGTTAATGCATTGTGCAAGCATGGGAATAGCGTGGCAGAGCCATCCACTGCGCTGGCTGGGGGTTTGTTCCTGGTACTGTAATGCTTTGCATGCCTTAGGGTGTCAGGGCTCTTCGATGCATAGGAAATGCAAGATGTCCAAGTGCCCAGGAAAACTGGCAGTCCCCTTTCGTGGATTTTTTATGGTGTTTTCAAGCTGCTGCTTGCATTAGGAAAGAACCAGTCAGAAGTGCTGGAGCTTCCAAAGTGGAAGCAACCTGGGGTGCAGCTGGGCTCCTTAATGAGACAGGTTGCAAAAATAAATGCTTCCAGGTGGAAAGCCACAATTAGTTTCCAGTAGTTGTGACACTGAAATGAAGTTCAGTGCTGAGCTCACGGCTAAACTGAATTGATAAGGGACTTCAGCTTGTTAAATACTGGCCTCACAGAACACACAGGACTCACATTGTCGTACTAGCAGAACAGCTGTCACTTTCTGGTTGCAAATTGCTGCAGTAAATGTCAACGAATGGCAAATTTTGTTTTTCTAGCACCTCAGGTGTGAGTGAACTTCAGTGGTATCTGCCACGGTCCTGGCTCAGCCCAGCAGCAGCCAGGCATACTTTGCTCTCTGGTTGGTTGAAACATGGACCTTCTTGCAAGTAACTTCTGCAAATATCCAGCGTGGCTCCCTGCAGGCAAAATCATAGTTTTCCTTACTCACCGCAGTCTAAATGAGCTCATTAAAACAGCTGTGCTAACATTCTGCAGTCCTGGATTTGTTTTCCCTTACCCATGCATTTACAGTCCCATTAGGGAGGTGCGATACCTCAGCCATCCTGGTGACAATGTTTTTGGGTTAAGCTGTCCTGCTGCAGCTTCATTGACCAGTTCTGGAGTTTGTGCAGATGGGAAGTCTGCAAGCCAAAACAAACCGGCGGCACTGTAGTTCCCAGCTGGATGAGCCCAGCTAGGTCCTCACACAAAACAGCTGTTGGTAGAAATCAGTGGGAAGGGCAAGGGTATATGGGATATTTAGTCTGTTGTAATCTAAAGCTTTAGAATTTAGCAAGCTTTTTTGGATTAGTAGATGTTTTACTTTGGAGAACTGGTTTTCACCCAGAGGCTTGCTCTACAGTGATGAGCCATGTCTATTTGGGTAATTATGTCTCAAAGTCCATTTTCTACAGCACTTCTGTAATTGAATTTGCCTTGCCAAATGGGTTCTAACCAATATGTACAGGTATTTGTAATCAGATGTCTTCAGGCAAGGTATACCACCATCACACTTCTGCAAATGACAGTGGGAAACAGAGATGTGGATGCTACCAGATGATCAGGAAAATAACAGTCCTTGAAGTTTTCAAATGATGATACCGTATGTTGGTGCCTGATATGTCATCACATTAGAATCTGCTCCAAACCCACAAAATGTTCCAGAGAATCGCCACTAATAGCACTGTGACAATGTGTACAAATGAGTTGGTAACAACGGATGCGATTCCAGTTTTCATTGTCAAAATCTGAATGATTATGGATCAATGAAAAGCCACCTTTCTGCTCTGGAATATGTCTGATGGCAGACACAGTCACTCCTGGAAAAACAACATTTCCTTTTCTGGTTAATTTCTGAAATTTGTCATCCTGTTTTGTGAGCTGGCAGGTGCGTTATGTTTGTAGAATATTTAAGGCAGTAATATTAAAGCCTCTAACACTCACTGATTATCATCAGCATCTTTAACCTCCAAAATGCACAAGTGTAAAGATCCAGAGAGTTCTTCAAAGCACCGCAGAAGCAGCAGCTGGGTGTAGTTACGCTGTTTTGGAGCTGATGCTTTTATATTTATCAGTTTCTTTCTCTTCCTCTTACATGCTTTGAGATTTGTGGCAGAGCAACCTGTTGACTGCCCAATATCTAACTGGCAAACAGTTGTATTTTCTTTGAAAATAGTGTAAATAAAGTCATAGCCATTTTTGCAATGCCTCGTTTTGTATGAAACTAATAAAAAGGGGCTAAATATGTACATGTTTAAGAACACATCTTTGCCAATGCCAGTGTGTTTCTATATGCAGCATAAGCATTTTTTGTGTGCTCTTACTTTTTGAAGTAAAAAAAATAAAATGTAAATTCCAGGAGTAGAAAGATCTATTTTTTATATTTATCTATGTTGGCACATCCTTGGCAAAGGTCTAGTCTTAAGTTTTTAGTATTTACAACGTGTATTCCAGACTCAGTAGAATTGTCCCTTGTAATCCTGATCACTTTATGTTGCTTTATCAAACTAAACGTAAGAGTCGGTTGTTAACAATTTATTTTCAGCTTTTTTGGAAAAACCTTTCTACCGAAACATCTGGAACATCCTATAGCAAAATCCTACAGCAAAGAATAGTTTACTAGGGGTGCCAAAAATTGCAAAGCATGTAACATTCCTGTGAAACAAAACATGACTATCCTAAGAGTAAAGATAGTAAAGCCTGTGCTAAGGCAAATACACATTCAACTATGCAGATTGACATTTTAATAGCATTTACTACTACTGTGCTTTCTGCAGTAATTGGTAAGCTATTGAGAAAAGTTCTACTGTCTACTCAGAGTAGATGCTATGAATAAATCACACATGATATTTGCAAGCTGTATGTGGAATTTAATGTTGCAGGGCCAGACATGCAGACCTTGCTCAGACTGTAGTGTGATGTGAGGTTTGCCTATGAGGTTGGCCAATTTTGTACCGGACAGAGTTGTATTAGAAGGATCACTGAATTTTTGGCAGTAAAATGATTTTTCTTTTCCAGATGCCTCTATATACTGCAGGATGCTAATAGCAATGGGTAAGTTCCTTGTGCATACATGGTCATCTGGGAAACACAGAACTGCTGTGGTGCAGCACACGTGACTGCAAAATAGTGAAGAGTTGTGCTCGATTTCTGGCTTTCGCTCTTGACTGAGGCAGATCTGCACACTGCTGCCTCCGTCCTTGCTTTCACTGTGCGGTGCCCATGCCGGGGTGGTGATGGCTGTTTTGTACGCGGGGGCTCATAGGATGGGCCATTGGCATGTGTGGGCTATTCTTCTGTTACTGAGATCACTTGTCTGCCAGAAAAAACCCAAACCCACAACTGTTTGTAGCCGAGTCCAAAAGTTTCTCTCTCACACTTAGGATGGAGGCAGTCAGACCATCTGTATCTGCACATCCCTTCGAGTGGCGGAGCAGAAGAATGGAGGACAATTGTACTGTTTGAGACGAACCTTTTTGTTAGGAACTGCTGCATTTCAAAATGAGGAATTTGAAAAGTGCAGAGAAAAAGAGGACTTTAGGATATACAACTGAGAGCCAGAAGACATGGGCTTTGCTCTCAGCTCTACCATGAGTCTCCAGGGCTGCGTTTAGATAAGTACCATCCCCTACCAAAGAGGCTTTTGCTTGTTCCTCAACAAGCAAATGGAACAGATATGGGTTTTTCTGTTAGGCAGCTAGCCTCGTAACACTGCTCCATCAGGACTGATAATCATTAATATCTTTTAAACTTTGTAATCCTTTTTTTTCTTTTCTTTTTTCTTCTCCTTGAAGACAAAGGTCCAGATGTGGCTAGAGTGATGAATACAGCTTATGCAATAACTGCATTATCACTACCTCAAAGTGAGAATTGTTAAGATCACATTAAGAGTTGGAAGAAACCCATGAAGGATTGGGGACTGGCTGGACTTCCAACTTCCAGTTTTCAGGCTTCTGCAGTTTTAAAGTACCCAGCCCCCCAGTGCAGCACAGGAGGTTGTTCGTGAGATTTCTTTCTTATTTAAATTGCTTTGAAGAGACATAATGGAAAATAAAAATCCGGTTTCAGGTTTAACAACGTTCTGCTGGAAGTTGACTTTGTTATGGCTGGTGTCAGCGAGAGCAGGATCCTTGCCTGGAATCAGCTTTAGCCCAGCAGGAAGCCCAGTCGTATGACTCCTGTGAGACCCTCCTGTGTGGAGTTCTTCGGGTTCCCCTAACCTTCTGGTGGTTACACAGAGCAGTGAGAACGACTGTGAAGTCTACACAGACTGACACGAGGGAGCAGAGGTGGCTGCTCTTTCTGTTCCCTGGCACATGCTGAAACTCTGGAAGTGCAGACAGTGGGTTGGCTCTGAGAAGAATCAATTGGACAACCCCGGGCAGTTGCCAGTGGAAGTGTGGAAGTTTGAAATAGAAGCTCTATGATCCTGTTGTTGGTAGGACAGAGCTCAATGTTCGCCGTGATTTTAGTTTCAGAGGCCCTGACAAAGCTGGCTTTTGTTTGGAAAGTATTTAACATATAACATGGATGTATTTAATCTCTCTAAACTCTTTAAAAAATTAAGCATGTTAAATATAAAGGAATGTGGCCAGGACAGTTGTACAGGGCATGTGGTTCTGTAAATATGGGAGTGCAAAAAGGATAAAATCTCCAGTGGGAGTGACTTTCCTCAAGGTCACTTAAAAGGCATTTGGATACAAGTCAGGGCTGTTCCTGCTGTCATGCTGAGCGGGATGGAACTGAAAACCCTGGAGGAAAAGGTCTCACAGGTGCAGACGCAGGCACAGCCTTAATTTTTGCCTAGACGGAGGCTCCAAACGGAATAGTTTTGATCTGGCGCTTTTATATCCGCTTCGCTTGGGAAGCAGCAGGCAGTGGGAGACTTGCAAGCCCAGGAGCCTGCTACCAGTGCCAGGAGTCTGGTACCAGTGCAGCCAGCTGGGAGACAGGAACTCCATCTTGGGTGGAGAAGGTCGTGGTGCTGGGGCTGAAGTGGAAATCCAGGCGGTATCTTGTCCTAGTGCCGCTGCCATCAAGGAGTGCGTGGCAGCAGGGGATGCTGCCAGTCACCATGGCATCGAGCACAGACCTGGCAGTCAGGAAAACAGACTCACAGATGGTTTCATGCCAGTGCTGTAGTCACGAAATGGTCTGTAGCAAATCTAGTGGATCTGCTACTATTAAACCTAGACTTCTGCTCCTGCTCTGCATTTGGGTTTGAGGGGAGGTCACATATTCTCCATATGGGTCGCTGGGCAGCACGTCACTAAGAAAGCCTTCCGGAGGATTTTTTGGTCACCTGTCTCTGGCAGGTTGTGTGTGAAGCAGCATTTGTGTCTGTTCTTAACAGTTCTTTAAAACTCGCTTGTCATGACTTGGCCCCGCTAATAAAAATGGTGAGGTGTAAACAAGGAACAGCAGATGGCAACCAAGAGCTTGACGTCTAGTACAGAGTGCGGTAACGATGAGAAAGGAAAACTGCAGGATAATGAAGTAATTCCCCGTTGTTGGACTTGCAGATTTGCACATCAAGTAACAAAAAATTGTATAGATCCATATGCTTGACAACCTGGGGATTTTTCTGATCATATCACTCGATCCAGTAAAAGATGCTATTACCTCCTGCAAACCTTGCCCCCTGTAGAATTTGTGAACCTTTCTCAAACTTGTAACCACTAGCGTTTCCTTTGCCCTACCTTCAGCTGTGATCTACTAGGAAACACTAAAAGAATAAGAAACTGTTTAGGAAAACACTGTAAATTACATCTTACATTCATTTTTTTCCAAGCTGAAAATAGAATTCCCTAGTTTGCTAGACAATAACCTATTATCTCAGTATTACACATCAGTATATATTTAATGGAGGAATATGAGCATCTAAAGATAGGCACTTTATTGGATTTTTTTGTAATATAGAGCAATAATCCAAACCTGAATTTTGATTTTTAAGTACATGAATCTTTTGAAGCTCCATCGGTGTCCTAAGTTAAGTTATTTTTCTTTCGCCTTACCCAACATGCCACAGCAAAAACATTTGTTATTTCCAAGTCAAAGGAAGCAGTTCCTTCTGTCTCTTCAGATTTGGTTTCTGTAAGCTTCTTTAATGCCTCCGGTTCTATCATCTGCACTGTGTGGAAAGCAGTAATTTGTGCTGACATCATCTGACTGCCCTGAAGAAAAAATATGTTGCATATCACCATGGAAAGGGAGAAATTTATCTATAATTTAGGACAATAATGGGGTTTAATTCACAAAGTCTCATAGCATCTCACATACTGACAGAGTCTACTGTCATTACCAATGTCTTGGGATTCTGTTGTGTGGATGTAATCAGTTATGACTGAAGGGAAATCGTTAGAAGGGCCTCAGTTTTGTAACCACGTCTGAGGTTTATTCTCCTTTGTGGCAGTTGTGCTTATGAGAACTCAGGAGCTGTTTGTTTTTCCAAGCAAGAAACCCCCCACCAATGATTGACATTTCGTGGGTGGGTGGGTGTGTATCGAGGTGCTGACACTGAACAACAGGCAAGGTCCTTCTCTCCAGCAGCCAGCCACTGTGACAGCCCGGGTTGATCCGGTGGGCTTTTGGGGGCTATTTGCAGTTCCTTAACCAGCCAGGCCAGCGCGGCTGCCCTGCCTGCAGCACCGCTGCACCGCTGCACTGGCCATGGGATGCCCTGCCTGCAGCACACCGCTGCACCGCTGCACTGGCCATGGGATGCCCTGCCTGCAGCACACCGCTGCACCGCTGCAATGGCCGTGGGATGCCCTGCCTGCAGCACACCACTTCACTGGCCATGGGATGCCCTGCCTGCAGCACACCGCTGCACCACTGCAATGGCCATGGGATGCCCTGCCTGCAGCACACTGTTGCAGTGGCCGTGGGATGCCCTGCCTGCAGCACACCGCTGCAATGGCTGTGGGTTGCCACTGTCTCCCCATTTTCAGGCCCATGTGGTTCCCTAGAGCTCTCTGGGGGACCTCTATCCAGCAGCTTCTGTGACCTTACCTTTACCTTCCACATGCACTTATTGTATCTGTGTTTTTTTCCCAGCAGGTAGTCAGCATGGCCCTGTGTGCTGATGCTGCTGTATGGGTGCTGTGTGTATCCAGAGGAAGGGTGCTGGCGCTGGGGTTCAGCGTGGATCAGCTTAATATGGCCCTCAGAACACCCACCCAGTTCAGATCCATCTGCTGAAGCCCCAGAGCAGGACAGGGTGCTGTCTCCTGGTGTACTGCTGAGACCTCTGTCCTGCAGCTGTGCTCTTCTCCTCCATTCACCACTGCTGTAGGAGTACCAGGAGGGCAGCTTTTCCCACCAGTTGTGTAGTTTCCTTTCACTCTAGGATATTTTTCAGGTTGTAGACTGTGGGATTTGGGGTAGGAACTGCTCTTTATTTTGATACTGTGTATCTGTTTGTTGTATTTAATACATTTCACATGCATGTCTGGTTACTGGCTTTGCTGTGCTATATCCAATAATGGCACTATGAAGCTTTTAAAAGTGCTGTAGAGCGGTGGATGTTGTGCTTAGGCTTGATTACAAAACAGCCATATGTGTTTGGGAACAGGCCATCTCTTCCCTGCTGCCAGTGCCTTGTGCAAGCTGAGTAAGTAACAACATGCTTTGATTAGGCTTTTTAGTCCTGAAAAGCAGAGCTGTGTAAACCCAGGATGGCTGTTTCGGGGGCCTTGTTGCAAGGCTCCTGCCTCCACCTTTCATCATCCAGTTTAGAGCTAATGGTACCTTGAAGCTAATGAAGCCTTGGCTTCATTAACCAACACAGCATCTTTCGCTCTACAGCTTTTCCTTGTACAGACCTGATGGCTCCCTGTTTAATACTCACATAGCACATCTGAGTCAGATATCAACCTACTTTGCTAGGCACTTGAAGTACCACTATGTGGGGGAACGAAGACAGTGGGTTGATTGACATTGATAATATGCAGCTGTGGCCTTGCTTTGATGATGTGCAGCTGTGAGCCTGCAGCAAAGTGGTTAAATAGCTCTGAGGAGTAGGGGAGGAAAACCTGGATGAAGCAGAGCCAAGGAGTGTGGTCTGCTCTCCGGAGGATGGAGGGACCGGGTGGGCAGTGGAGTTTGACCAATGGTAAAGCTTTTTGCTGCTTGCTACTTTGTGTTGCGTTATTTCCTGACTGCCGTAACTCAGTCGCAGCACCACTAGTCCTGTTTTATAGGTCAGGAAAAAAAGTAAACTGACAGAATGAACTTTAGACCAATTGTGTGAGAAATTGGTGGTAAAATGAGGATTAGAATCTAGTTATCAGTTCTTAAAAATTCAGTCACGTTTCTGTGCTGCTTCCTTAGAGGGTGGGATGGATTTATATCACATCCAAGCCTTCCCAGTATTTAAGAGATGAGCTGCTTTGACTTCTTCCTCAATCCTAGCAAAGGGCTGGGTCTAGTTTCAGAATAGTCTTCCAATAAATAGATGACAGGTTTGCTACCCACTGCGTGCTGTTTGCTGTAGAGTTCAGTATGTTAATACACAGCAGATGGAATTATCTATGTTCTTGGTTCCTGTATGTGTTAATGTAGGCACAGAAAGATTCACTCTGTAAGAATTTAACAATTATGTACTCGTGTGACATCTGTAGATATGTAGACTAAAAACAGAACGCGTCATCTAGTGTCCTCCCTACTACAGACCACAGGATTCTTACCTCTCATGCATAACTTCAGGTTAATCTAGAACATAATTTTAAAACTTCCACAGTTTTTAACATCTTGACTTCAGATGATGAAGAATAACTCTATCCCTAGGTAGCAAGGTTTGACAGTTAATTAAATCGTTTGAAGTTTGCACCTTGTTTCTATGTTTTAGCCACTCTGTGTCTTTATGTCCTTGTCAAAGGTCCATTTGCACTCTGAAATCTCCCTTATTAGCTAAGTTTAGACTCTAGCTTCATTTTGCATAAGCAAAATAGATTAGCTTGCTTGGTGTCTCATTTATAAAGCAGGTTCTTTTCCCAGGCCATAAATCATTCTTGTAGTTCTTTCTGTAATTTGTCAAGCTGCTCAC
This sequence comes from Falco cherrug, assembly GCF_023634085.1. Taxonomy (NCBI): domain Eukaryota; kingdom Metazoa; phylum Chordata; class Aves; order Falconiformes; family Falconidae; genus Falco; species Falco cherrug. The sequence continues at coordinate 23,212,402 of NC_073703.1, forward strand.
AGCTCTGATGTCCACAGTGTTGGGTCTTGGTCTCGCTACATGCTCAGTGGATTGCTTCCTTCTGGATTTTATTTGATCCTTGCTTGTTTATTAAAGCATCACCTTTGTTCTTTCGGTTACTGGCTCATAATGCTGCCTTTCTGTCCCGGGATGTCTTCAGCTAGCATGGCTATAGCATAGCTCATGTTATACAACATATAAGACAATATATTGCCTCTAGTTTCAGAAACCATGTTTCTATTGAAGAGATAATATATCTGAATAGGTGATACCTTTGATTCAGTGAGCAACAGGTCTGACTCACTGGGTCATTTATTTGCTTGGTAAGTAGTACAAATAAGGTAATTAACAAAGTATCTGGCTTAGTATGTGACCTGGGGTTTTTTGTATCCTAAATAATTAACTTGTGTATGTGAGTGAGAGTCCTCTATAGCTGTCCATAAAATCTCTGTCAGATTGGTTTTGTGACATGTCTATCTCAGTGTGTGGTCAAAAACAATAGTTTCCCTGTTGTCACATACCATACAGCAGCAGTCCCTCTGGATGTGAACATGAGCTAAATATAAACATGTGATACATTTGCTTGTCAGTAAAGGTGCTATATGTTTAGAATTCAACTGGAACCTTACAATTTCTTATACGTAACTGAGTTTCCAGAGACAACTATGTCTTGGATAGCCAAACATCTATTCTGAGTTCTACCCAGTGCAATCTACATTTCCATCTGCTCGTTTTTTGTGGCAGTCTAAAGCGTGCCAGTGTGCAAGAGAACAAAAGCAATCCCATTTTCACTAGGCTCGACCAGTGTCTGCGATTTGCTTTGTACTGTCCCATTTGAGGCAATAGGAGTAATCAATTTAGCGGGATTGGCACGAAAACAGACAGATCAGGCTAGATCAATGTTGAACTCATTTTTTGAGGATTTTTCTTGCTGAAAATTTAAAAAAAATACTTTGTCATCATTCCAGACAAAATGCTTTGATTTTGTATATGTTGTAAACATCCCAGTCACAGAACTGGAGATGTTCTGAGGTGGAATGCTTCCAGTCTCTGACTGCCACTGCTTGGCTTTCCCAGAGCTTCTAAAGTATTTGTATTCCTTTCTTTCCAGTTCCTCTACTTCAAATGGCCATTTCCCGATACCGGGAGCAGGAGACCTGCCTGGTGTGAAGCACCTGCAGCCACTGGAAATTCAGAGTGGGGGTGGGTATTTCTGCCTGCCCCTACCTTGTTTCCTACAGATGTGCCCTGACTGGTCGTGACTGGTTGTTCTACCTAAATAACATTTTGTTAAGGTTTCAGTTACTTCAAAGCACGATTAATTTTTGTAACAACTGTCTGTGGGAGGCTGTTTTCACCTGGAGACAGTTGTTGAATGTGAGCAGCTGAGAGAAGGGTGAATCCTTTGCCATTTGAGCTGTGGTTTGTCCAGAGAACCACATTCATCCTCCCAGTTCTTGGTGACGTGAATTCCTTTAATCCTTGCACTTTTAGAAGATGATGTGCTTGGGCTGCTGTCACTGAAACATAGAGTTAAGCAGTCTTAGAACTTGAAATGAAAGCAGCTGGAAGTCAAGGTGCTGGAAAACAGTTTCTCCACAGACCAGTTACACTGGCTGAGAAAGGAGGAAAAACTTCCCAGTGCGCTTATAATGATTGTTTCTTTATAAAGGCTAGATGTGTCAGGACAAAGAATTTAAAATGGCTTCAACATAAATGTTTTAAAAAGAACATGGAGCAAGAGGCAGCTTAACCTGAATTTTATCAACCATTTTATGTACAGGAATTTTAAGCACCCCCTAAAGAATACTTTTGTTATAGTTGAAATTGAAATAACTAGAGTCCGAAATAAATTCACTAAGTATTTATTAAGGTGGGAAAGCAAAAACAGCGCTGGGCGGCCGGGGAGTCGCAGCTCCATCCAGGCTCGCAAATTCCGACAAGTAACACAGCCCTTTTATTCTCAACTTCAAGGCTGGTTTAAGCAAACAGTTATGCTCTCAGTCCCGTAGCAAGAAGCTGTATATTACAAAACTAAACTATTTTTACACTAAAGTCTAGATGAAGACAAAGGTTGTCATAGTAACATGAGATTATGGTTTAACATTGGCCTTGAGAAAGTACATCTCCAATCTCATGGTTAACAGTTAACTCTTTTCTCGCCAGACAAAACATTCTCAAATCTGTTGCAGCAAGATCATTCCTTTTGTTAAAAACCCCTTTGATCAGCAAATTACCCTGAGTTACTTATTACACTTTGATGTCAATAAAGACATACATGCTGTAGAGAATCATGGTGCTGTGCTGTTGACTTAACACTAGCTATTTTCTTCTCCGTTTTTTGGTATTAGAGGAGAGAAGTCTTCTTTAATTAGTGATCGGTTGCAGTGAGTTTCAACACACTGACTGATGGATGTGATGTGTGGCTCCCTTTTACATGGGGGGAAAGGGTAGAGGGTGCCTGGTGTAGCTGCACCCCTTGATGGTAAACACTCGCTCCCCAGGCCCGCGGCGCTGGAGGGGCAAAGCTCCCAAAGGCCGTGCTGTAAGGCTCGGTGTGGCCCGCTAATGTGAAGGAGGGGTGTAAAGCAGGTGAAAGTGTGTGCTTAGTTGGGGAATTATTTTTTTTTTGATATGACAAACATGAATGCATCTTTTTCCCTATTGAAACTGGATTTTGAGATTTGCAGAGAAAAAAGAAGGAAATGTGTTCTTTTTCTCAGTTAAAAGGCAGACATGTTTTTGACTGAATCAGATATCTTTTGTAAAACTTGCCATTTTGCTAAAGGTGTCATGCTCAGTCAGAAAAGTGGCTGCTGTTTATTGCTCGGTGTAAATACCTTGTCTGTGCATGAGTGCTACCCAGGGGTCGGGGGGTCGGTCCTTTCTGAGTGTGTGTCTGCCCCAGTGGCAGCCTGAGGAGGATGTCCTGGGTTGTGAGGAAAAAAAACCCTGGGGTTTTAAAACAGGAGAAGACTTCCTGTTTGTGTTTGCTACTCTAAAGGATTTAAATTTAATATTTCCTGTATTAAATTCTACTCCTTTGTAGACTGGAAGGTTAAGGAACAAGGTGCAAGTGAAACGATTACTGCAAGGAATCAGGAGCAAGGTGGCACAGGACTTCTGGTTATTTAAAACTGGTTTGGCCTTTTTGCACTTGTTTTTTTCTACTTTAACTGAATAATTTGTGTTTTGGAGAGAAGAAGCATAAATGGTGTTAAAGTTTCATCATCACCCTTCAATTTAAGATGTGAGAATGACACATAAAGAGGCCAAAGGCCTTTCATAGCGCCTTAGCAATGTCAAGGGAAGCTAGCCTTGATAAAGTGTATATTTCTAAATTTTCTAAACCTTCTTTCAGATTAATCCCTTTGGCTTTGCTTAATTCTCACAAGAAAAAGCTCTTTTTTGATATGTAAAATTTATAATCCATTTATAATCAAACTGTTCTGTGTTTGCTTGAGACCAGTTCTTTCTGGCGGTCGGGCTACCAGCATTGGGATCAGGGAGGCTGTAGGAAGTGACTGGCACAGGAGAGCAGGAATGTGTGGATTAAAAAGATACGAGTACCTGTGTTGGGAATGGAATTTGGACTTTCAAGCCAACAGAACTTCCTCTCTGCTCTCAAAGCAGAGCTACGGGCCTTTGTCAGCTGGAGCCGAGGCGGAGAGAGGAAGGGAGAAGCTGTTCATTAGTGCCCAGGGGCTTTAATGAGGTGGCTTTGGCAAACTGGTGTTGTACGGAACAGTGCTCTGCTTGCGGAGGAATCATTCCAAACTGTCTGTGACAAAGACCACAATTTCAGAGAAGAGTGGTCACAAATGAGCGCGGAACATTAGCTTGTGATATAGTAGCTTATTTTGGTATCCCCCCCAGCCCCACCCCCACCCCCCACCTTACATTACTCTCCATCTGGCTAACTGAAGTCAATCACTGTGTGGTGGGCATGGAGAAATATCACATTCCCCAGCTCCCCCAAGTTCTGCCTCCGCCAGCTTGTACTCAGGGCTCTCCTGCCTGAGATATTACTTCCCGCTACCCCTCCCATGTCTGCACAGGTTCCTTAGTTAGGGAAGCCTCCAAAGCTGCAGGAGTAGAACTGATCTGAGTGTACACACTGTTAGTATGAGGTGCTGTTCCCTGTTAAACCAAGAGTAATGCTGTTTATATTAAGTTAGGCTCTCCAAAACACAGCTGCACTGAAAATGTCAGCCCGTTTGTCCTTGCACTCATGTAGTGCCTGGGCATGGGGCAGCAGGGTTGTGAGCCTGTAGGGAACTGCAGATCTCCCAGGTCTGTTTCTCTTCCTTGTGCTTTGCCAGGCAATTATGATCATCACATTGAGGTTTATGTCGGCTTCAGTGCTCTTTTGCAAATTACCTTTAGGGTGTTTCTTATTACCTTATTATGTGTGCTTGGAAAATACTTCAATTAAAGCAGATTAGTATTTTATTAATACAATTCGTATCCAGGTTGTTTTCAGGCAGCTGCAGTAAGAAGAGATGGAATCTCAGCGGAAGTGGTACAGAGGATAAAAGACTCCCAGTTGGAAAGGTTATGTCTGATACATCACTCTGTATTGCAGTTTTCACAAAAGATAGCTTTGAACTAACTAGTAACTGCAAAACATAGAAATACTCTGTGTGTTGCTAATCTGTGAGTGTTTGGGAAGTGCTGGGAGCAATCAGTGCTTTCAGGTACATTTGAAGGGCTGTGTGCAGTGGTCAATATTTCTGCAGTACTGTTTCCCCAGGAAGTTATTGACAAAGGAAACCTCATTATTTTGAGAGGTTTTTAACTGCATGAGGAGGCTGAGGTACAAAGAGGCTCAGGTGCCACCCTGATGGTCTTCTCTGTGCAGGTGCTGTAGCCACCTGCTGGTAGTGGCTCTGCCACCGGGAGCAGTTGGGGAGGTGGAGGTCTGAACGAGATGTGCAGAGGTTTGCGATTGTGCTGCTCAGCTCCGTAATGCCTACATGTCAGACAGGTGTCTAAGGAGGCAGGTTCCACAAAACCGTAGGCAACCAGCTTGTGAAGACACAAGCGGGGCGCTTTTCTAGGTAAGCAGCTCAGAATGCTGGTTTTGTTCACTTGCTGGCCAGGCAGGGGACATGGGGTCAGTCTCGGTGGCTAAGCATGGTCAGATGCTATGTTCTTAAGTATAGCAGATGTCCAGAGCATGAGTTTGGAAGCAGAATGGAAGGGGACATACAGGCTTCTGTGAACCCGGAGTTAAGGAATTGTGTGCTGTAGGCTTGGCACATGGCACGTGGAGGACTTACTACTTGTGTAGTCTTCATTATATGACGCCAATCCACAGAGTTGCAGCCTCTGACCTAGGGTGCCTGTTGTACATGTGTTGCACTGAGGCAGGATAGAGCCTTGGCTTCCAGGAGCTGATGACCTGTAAAACAAGATGCCAGGAGCAGAGCAATGGGGATTTAAAACTAGTGAGCCTGACTAGAGGTGATTCAAGCCATCCTGAGCAGCACTGAGCAGGCGCTGTGTCCGCAGCGCAGAACTTAACAGAGGTGTTGTGTGGAGGCTCTTCACTTCTTACTCAACTGCAGGTTTACAGGTGCTCTAAGGAGGGAAGCTGGTCTCAGAAACTGGTAGCCATCTGCAAGAGGAAGGCTGGATTTCACTGTTCATTAAACATCAATGATTTCTTCCCCCTCTGAGGTCAATGATGCTGACTGTGCAACCTCAGATCCTAACCTGTGTACAATCCTCTTATGTCAGGGTCACCTTAATCCAGTGGGGTGAAAAATGCGAGCTGTGAGCCTGCCAATTGGATATTAGGAGTTCTGGCTACTGGGTCGCTATTTATTGCAAGCATTATTGGTTTAAATAGCAAATAAATAAATAAATGTTTTATTTTTACTTCTATCACCATTTAGAAAACAAATCGGGTCCATCATCAGGTTGCTGAAGGGGAAATTTTCTGATGAATGCAGCATTGCAATAGTTGATTACTTTTTGTAAGGCAAAAGACAAATAGCCCGTTTCATGAGATGTGGCTTCAGGGCCAACTGTGTGTTCTGCTAAAAAGATTAGTGTTACTGTACAGCTCGCAGGGGCACAGCACTGAACTGCTTTCTGGTGCTTGCACTGCAACTGGCTCCTCGTGTTACGAGCTCTGAGATGGGGTCATGTCATCTGCTGCTCCTGTTTGTGCACTTTAATTTGGAGAGGTTTTTTTTATCTTGCAGCAATTTAAAAAATCTAATTCATCTACCTACCAGTATAAAGGATGATTACCTGGCTGTGTTTTAGTTAGTCATCTAAATAAGGGGAAGATGGGGAACAGCCAAAAAGTGAGACAGTTCTCAATTTTTTTGATATGTTCAGGAGTTTTGTCTTAGCAGCAGGAAAATAAGCCATTCCTGTAGCTGAATTCAGCAGTGAATAGAGTTGGCTCAGCTGGTTCCTTCACCTTCCGTTAAGAGCATTTGGAGCAAGGCTGAGCCTTGCTGAAATCACTGGCGCTTGTTGGCAAGCAACCAGCAGGCAGAGAGGAGAGCCATGGAAAGAAATGGTTTTGCCCAAGACTGAGGTTGCTGTGTCGATTCTCCTCATGACTTTTCTTTTTGCATTGATAGTTCAGCAGGTGCTTTGGGTCTGTGGCACCCCTCTTTCTTCTCCACACTTTCTCTGTGTGCTTGAACAAGTCACTTGGCTTCTCTGTGCTTCCTCATGGGGAAGCTGAGAGGATAAATGCATTATAAAGCTGGGAAAATGCCATGTTAATAGGCATCACATACATGTATTTCAGTAAACACACATCAGTAAAAATCTGGCTGTTACAGTGGTTGTATTATACCTCCCAAACTGTGCAAGGAGGTTCTGCTTGTGTTTGCAGAAGGTGGAGCGGTAATGCAAAGTGATACAAAGCCTGGCAGTCGTTTCAGTAGGGGAAGGCTGCTGCAGCGCAGTGGTGATTTACACTTGGCAGGGTCAGCTTTCCTACCCCAGACAAAAAGCCTGGGCCAGGGGACTGGGTTGACCTTACCTGGTTTTAGGAGTGGGTTGAGGGGGGCTATGGTTGCTTCCTCTCTTAGTGAAATTCAGAGCTGTTCAACCAGTTGGAGGTCCAGACCTAAAACTGAAGGGTAAGGAGTTCATAGAAGCAGGGGGGGTTTCTTCTTTCTCTGTGTTTCCCCCTCTTCTTTCCCCTCTGCTCCTTCCACCTGCCTCTTCCCTTTTCCCAGGCTGATGCCTTCATAGGTCCTAAATTCAGTCCCCACAGATAACACAGTGAGGGCATTGCTGTATTATATTGCTAAATTAGCCCTATTTGTTCTTTTTCAGTGTCTCGTATGACAAATTAAAGTAAAACATTTCAAAAATAAAAAAGTAAATCTACCAGAATTACCAAATAATTCATGAGCCCATAACAACTAAGAGTTTGCATTTTATTATGGATTCCATGTGGTGCCCCTTTTCCATGACAAGTTAATGTGAACTATACCTATTCAGCTTGATTCACGTGCCAGTCCAAGCTTCCCTCACCCAGGATATTCAGTTGCTTTAGGAGTACTTCTAAAAATTGCTCTGGTGGTGTCTGCTTCAGGCTCGGTTCATGCAAAAGACATTTTCTTTAGCCCAAAAGGAGTGACTTACAACAGCTGGAACATCAACCCAATGAGGTAAAGACTAAGATGATTTGTATTTCAGGAGAATGAACGTTCCAACTCCCAAACCCACTGAGTTTATTGGAAGCTGGGCAGAAGATCTTGCTGTACGTGTTCTGTCAGTGTGATTGTTTTCTGACCTTTTAACAGAAAATTCAAAAATGTAGGCAGAGGAATAGAATAAAAAAGTGGAATACTGGACAGTATACCTTTCAGTGATGATATTTTTGGATGCCTGCTCTGGTAAAGGCCAATTATTTTGCTCTGCGACTGAGTCAAACTGACAGAAAAGGGGAGAACGAATTCTGGTAAGGTGGAAATACCCAGTGATTTACAGTATGCAGGCCAGGCCAGGTGCATCTATGGATAGAAGCTCCTGAGTCTGAATCTTCATGCAGTCAGCCTCTTAAGTTAATTAACATCTTACTCTATTTGGGCCATAATAATCAACTGACGGCTACAGAAATTCAAAGTGAGGTTCCTTTCTTCTCTTCATCAGACATTTATCAGTTTATTACCACCACAGCTTGATAACGGACTTGTGAGGATTTCGATATTGACCAGTTTCCTAGAGATGCAGAAGTGAAGTGACTGGCCCAAAGGTTGTGCAGCAAGTCAGTGGCTGAGCTGGGAGCGTGCCGCCTGTGGCTCCAGTTAAAATCCTGCTTGCTTTCTTGCCTCCCAGCGGGAGCATACAAGCAAGTTCTGTTTTGCGTATGGTTGAGTTTGTTCCTGCTGTGATCGGGGAAGAAGATTTTGCATTGCATTGTTGGTGTTCTTTTAGAGCCTTCTGCTGCTCTACAGAGGAAAAAAAAAAAAACCAAAACCAAAAAAGAAACCACACCAAACAGAAACTGTGGGGAAAATGCTTTCTGTCACTGCTTTTCATAATGTTGCAGGAGAGGATGATTACTTCTTCCTTGTGGCTTCTAGAGCAGCAGTAGAGACATCATGACCTCCAAACAATACCTAGATGTAAACATTTTGGTAAATCTTTTTTGATTAAAGACCTAGGAAAGGAGGAAGTTTTAGACTGTTCTTTTCTCCTGTGCTTGAAAGGCTCCTCTAACTGGGTACAGTGGGGGCTGTGTTCCTGCTGAGATCTCCTTCAAAGCCTATAGCAGCAGCATTTAGTGTCTGAAGTCCCAGGCTGTCTCCTTTGGAGGTAGACCTGCACAAGAAATCTGGGCAAGACAATCATTTGGTTTGTCTAGGTCACTATAAATGATGTTCTGAAGCCTGCCTTGCTGGGTTTGTCAAGGCATCCTGTCTTTATTTTGGGGTCTGATAGAGGCGTATGATAAGAGAAACATTTTGGCGTGTTGAACAGCCAGGGAGGTCATTCCTGGGGAGTACAGAAAGATACATGACATTGTTGTGTACTTAGGAGGGCGAGAAGGCTGGGGAAGTCATTTTATTTGTAGTTAGGCAGGCTTTGGCAAGGGCTAGGTAAACAGGAATTATAGCTGAAAATAAAACCAAACCACCCCTTCCTTAGAAGCTTGCCTGGATTCATTTCTATGCTTCCCGTGTTCTAACAGGGCAGTCAAGGAAGCCTTTCTGGGATTGTACGTGCTCTAAACACCACTCCTGTTAGACCCTTCTCTTTCTCCTGCCAGCTGGCACAGCCTTTTGAAGTCATCACCATGCTATGCTTTGGGCAGAATTATCCCTCATGTAACTTCGCTGATGTAAATCAAAAGATGATTTGAGGTTTCTGGAAATGCATTTTCTGTCTAGCCTGCCTGTATTTTTTTTTTCCTCTTGCCTTTGTGCATGACATCACTCAACCAGTGTGGTAAAGTCAGGAGTATTCTGGGACACTGGATTTGTGCAGCGGGTGCTATGGAAAGCACATAGTGCTGGATAGATTGGTTTCTCTAGCTAGTGTGTAAGTTGAGTTCTAGGCTAAATCCTTTTGGATTAGATAAGTGAGAGGAAGAAAGACTATTTCTAGAGGGTATTTTCTTTCCATGTCCCTGATTTTTGTGTACTTTTGCTCTGAACTGGACTCAGTGCATTTGGCATGTTTAATCTGTTTGATCGATTCCAATTATAAAGATTTGAAGTAGCATCCAAAAAAAAGGCCAGTTCCTTCAGGATGGGACTTGGCAGTCAGCACAGCACTTTGTCACAGCTCTGCTTGACAGCATGCTGCATGCTATTCATATCTCTTCTTATCTTTCCCAGGTCCTGGCTGGAGGAGAAGCCCTGTAGGCTGGGGTCTGCAGACAGAACTCATGCGGCCCTGGTGTTCCCATTCACATATGATGTGTCCTGTAACAGCAACAATATCTTTCACACAAATGCTCAGACATTCCTAAAACCAGCCATCTGGAATACTCAGGCCTTATTCCTTTGTGTTGATGGTTAATGGTGGTCTAAATACCTTGTCTGGTCCAAATATATGTTACTTTTTTTTTATTGTGCTATATCCAGGCTGTCGCGTATTTGAATCTTACATCAACCTGAGAATTATCATGAAAGTCAAACAGATCAAACCTACGCTACTGGAGCAAGTGTGGAGTGAGGCTCAGAATATTCAAAACACTCTTCCCTTCAGACCTGTTGCTCCAGGCGTGCTAAGTCTCTGAAGATGTAGTGGCTGGAGCATATGCACTATGCTTTTTGAGGCTTTTTGTGGGGAACAGAACAGTCTTGATTTAGATAAGAGATGAGGCAAGTGGATGTGCAGCAAGAGAGAGCTGTGAAGCCGGGGGAGGTGGGAATCGGGGCTGAAGGCAGAGATGTTGGGGATCTGCTTGGGAGGGCTGCACGGAGGTGCTGTTGCGAAGCAGCTGTGAGCAGGCACCACGAGTGCAGGGCCGGGGAATGGGCTGTACAGACGGAGACAGAAGGTTGAGGCCAGGGAGGCAGCTGTGGGACGACGGGTGGGCCTGAGAACTGAGGAAGATGGGGCTGAGCTCAAATGAGAGGAAGAAGGACCGCTACAAGCACATGTGGTAGTTAGGGTCTGGAGGTAAAGTGACTGAAGACAATGTGACTGTGCAGAGTGGGGTTATCCCGCAGATGTGTCTTAGACGCTAGATGTGTGGAAATAGGCTTAATTTTACCTCTGAGTCGCCAAACTGAGAAGGATGAACAAGAGAGCTGACGGGATCAGCAGCGTGTGGCATGGGGCTGGGAAGCTGCGGGGGGCTGGGCCCAGGAGGCAGATGTTCTGTGACACGGGGAGGGTCTGGTGAGCTGAGCAGGGACAGGGCCACAGGGGCTTTGAAAGGCAGGGACGGGAGTCTGGGTAGAGACCCTCATAAGTGCAGTACTCAGAGTGCCTTCCCTGATTTTTTTTTCATTACAAGTGGAACCTTCATAGAAATGCCTTGAGATAGTTTCAGTTCCCATGGTTCTTCCAGTTTTCCACTATCCTTTCCCTGATTTGCAATTCCAGCTGGACAAGCTCTTGACATGAGTGCCTAAGCTGATTGACAAAACACCTGCTAGACTGACTTAACTGGGATTCTGCCCTTTCCCCTTAGGAAAAGTCCTGGTCTTTTGCAAAAAGAAATAAGGACACGTCAGAGCCCTAAATGTACACTGGGGCTCCGGGCCAGTTCCACCTTTACAAAAGGAGTTTACTGTAAAAACTCCTTTCTTTCTTTTTTTTTTTTTTTTTTTTTTACAAAAAAAGGGTAGGGTTCATGATCTTCTGTTACATTTTTGACACATCAATAAAGTATGAGAACTACCTTTTTTTTTTTTTTAACAGAAAGTGTTACTATTAGTGAGTAATAAATGATACAGGCTTGCAAATACACTTTGTCAGGATGCTTAGCTTTCCATTTCTCCTGCCTTTATAGACAGTTCTGGCATGGCTGGATTTGTTAACAGAGACTTCAGCTGAGATGTGATGTGCACACCATGCATCATCCCACACTAGCTGCAGGATCAGGAATTAGTCTGTCCTCTCAACCTCTGCTCAGGCTTCCTGAGGCAGGAAGCATTGTAAAAGCAACATCTGCCCTCAGAGAGGGTGGAAGGTCCAGTCTGTGTCGTGCTCTGCTGCTTGCTGTCAGCTGAGGCATGGGGTTTGCACATGTGTGATTTGTTTTGTTTCACAGCTGCAGGGTGAGTGTAGAAACATCATCACCTACATGAAGGAGCAGAGAAACATAAAAGGTTAGGGGAAAAGCTGTTCTGTCCAAAGACATGGACCAAAATCTCCAGAGAATATCATCCATCTCTAGTCTTTGCCCCACGCACTCAAATACACACAGATGTGCACATGTGGAGACTGGGAGCCTTGATGCACAAGTAAAAGGAACAAAAATCAATACGTTGCTGACATTAGGAAGATAATGGTGTGTTGTACTTCTGGTGCTAGGATCAGCTCTCTAGTGTGTAGTGAGCAGAGCTTTCTAATGCTTAGGAGCAGTAAGAAATTATTAATATTTAAACATATATGCCTTTTCCATTCCACTTTTCCTGAAAGGCATGCTATTATAGATCATGCTATCCCAGAGGCTGTTAAGAAAATGGACGCTGAGTGTTATGTTGATGTCTTTTTTTTTTTGTTTGGTTGTTGTTTTTTTTTTTAATTGTTTCTTTTACTCTTTCCTATCCCAGTATTGCTGATAGAACTGTCATGCCATCCTTGTAAATATTCTGGGATGGAAGAACTGACACAAAGAAAAATAATTGATGTGGGATATTGCCATCTCTCAGACTTTCACCTGTTTGCCAGAGCTCCCCGCTGTCTGGGTTGAAAACTTTATTCCTGTATAGCAAATGAAGAATCAAAGCAAAGGGATTTTGGAATTATATTCTCATATTTTTGGGGTCCTGGCTTGCTCTGATAATGGAATTATTTGAGAGGTCACTGCGGCTTTCAGGATGCTTAGGACTTACAGGAAGTTGAATGAGAAGTCAATGAGTAATGAAAATAGTGAAATCTGCTTACTCTACAAATGTACGTAGGTAGTGAGACAGTGTCTTCCTTTAAGATAGTGTAAAGTGTTGCAAAAATGGAAGAAGTCTAGTCCCTGCAGCCTGGTGTGTGCACCAGGCTGTAGATAAATCAATGCAGCCCATTTATAACCATCGCTATAAAAGTTACCAAAAAGTCCTCTCGTGGGTGACAAGCGCATTTTGCTTACAGTGGTACGGAGCTGGTGCTGTCTCATAATGGAGAGGACTGTCTGCGTAATACAGATCTTACCACCCTTCATAAATACAGAAACTGATGAAGAAAGTCAAGTGACTGGTCCCAAACTCTCTCTGAAATGTGAAAATTCCAATAGTTAAATCATATATGAAGGACTAGAACCTGGTCCTTAGGAGTAAGCACCTTAATTTTGTGTGGTATGAGAAGAAAAAGCACAGAGGTGATTAAGGAACTGGAAGTTTCTCTGTCAGCTCTCAAGGCAGAGCAAGAAAAGGACAGTCCCAAGCAGATGAGTCATTTTGGCAGGGCAGGACTTGCTATGGACTTCTCATGGGTGAAAGCTGGGAACAGTTGTAGTGTCTTCAAGGGCAGTGGTTGAAGAGAGTGTATTTAAAACATGATTTAAAGACCACAGAAATCACCATAAAGATTTTGCTTGTCTTCAGTTGTTTCCTTTTGTGCAGGGAGAGTGATTTCTCAGTGGCACCAATAACCTGAAGTGCTGCATTCCTGTATAATTGCAGAGGGAGGTGGGTGCCCATACTGACCACCTGTGTCTGATACGCTTTTCAGCACAGTGTTTCCACCTGGTGCTAGGTGGTGAGGGCCAGGGGCACTACCTTAGGCTCTCCTTGTCCATCTATGAGTTCTCAGGGAGATGATAAGTCTGCTCTGCTGCCTTCTCACGCCAGCTCAGCCCTACCCCATCCATGCAGTCACACTGACTATTGCCAGGGTGCAGCAGCTGGGAGGGAGTGTTTTGCAAGCATTGCTTATTCTGCTGCTGTACCCATGCAGGGAAACTGATTTGCTTCGTCCTGAATTGAATTCATTGCTCTTTCTACAATAATTGATTATTCTGCTTGAATCATCAGGTTTCTTAGACTTCAGGATTACAGACAATTTTTAAATGCCAGACTTGCAGATACTAAAAAGTAACATTGGATTTCATTATTTGTTAAGTTTTCTGACACCTCTTTCAGTTATGACAGTCTTGAAGGTGTTGTCTCTGAACCAGCATTAGTCCTTCTTCAGCACATCTTTGTCCTGCAGACACATTTGGCAAACAGAGCATTTGATGTGCTCTCAGGACATGCAGTGGCAGGGGAGAGGTCACAGTGCTGTGGGGGCTTTGGTCGGAGCTGGGTGTGGATCCACGTGCCAGTCAAGTGTGATGGGAAGTGCTGGATAACGTGTGTTCTGTGAGAGGCAGTGATAACTGCTCCGTAGTTTCTGCTACGAGACCTCCACTGTATGCAGGCATTTAAAAATAAATAAACATTCGGTTTTATCTTTGTTTGTCATAACTGCCCTGAAAATGTAAGCAGGAAAAGGGTGACTAGTAACTAACACATGGGTAAGAACAATCCTGCTGGAACAAACAAAGTACCTTACATTTACATACTTAATCTCTGATGAAGTTTAGTAATACGTAAGGTGCTTAGGGAAGAATATAACAGCATAGTACTCAAAATACAGGTATATCAGAGATTTCTGCAAGGAAAAACCCATATATACTGGTTTGCTTCATTTTCTTTTTAATAATTCCAAATACATCTGCCTTTTTACTGCCCCTGAGTGTCGAACTAATGCTTTCATAGACCTGTTCATGATGACTCCCATATTACCTTCTTTAGGGATAGTAAGTAATCTATTGATAAATACATATAGCTAGCATTGGTTTACCCTTGGGTGCATTACTGTGTTTTAAGAATGTTGAACTTGAATGCTCATTCAGCGTTGTGAGATTTTTCTGAAACTCCTTGCAGTCACATTTAGATTTGATTACCTGAAATAACTTTGTATCCTCACCAAGCCAATCAAGCAAGTTTCCTATTCAAGCCACTTAGTTGTGCGACTGCAAGGCAATTTAGCTTTGAGAGAAGACACTTTGAGTGCGTGTATGTTTTGAATATAAATACAGGTTTTCATGCTGATATTATTCTGCAAACGATGGTATAGCTTTGCTAACTCTTTTTTTAGATTTAAATGTCTTAATAAAATCACTAAGGCTAAAGTCCAGGATTTAAAAAAAATATGATTATACCTGTGGATAATGGGTAGGGTAACCTACTGCATCCAGTATCAAATCTCGCTTGTGCGCCCAGAGACAACACTTAGACTCCACAGTTCTGTTCTTGTTAGTTAATGCAGTTCTTGCATTTAGAGAAGAATGCATATTTCCTCTGGAGATTAGGAAGCAACACTGAAAGCGCATTTATTTTACTTATTTAAGGGCAGAAATTAAAGTGTCGTCTTGCTTTTTACATCCATAACTTCAAATTACTTCAATATGCTGAAGTAATCTAGCTATTGTGTCAAATTGTAGCAGTAAGTAGAGAGTTGGCAATAGCTGATAACATAGTTGCTCTATAATTATTTGCACTGGTAAAATTAATCCGAAAAAAAGCAGTGCTGAGAGAGCAACCACAAATGGACCTCATAGGGTGAGCCTGCTATCTGAAAGTAGTTTTTAAATCCTGTATGAATTTTAAAGTACAGAAAAGGCTTGATTAAATCGTAAAGAAAGTAAAGTCTCTTTTCTGTAAAGATGCAATAAAATAAGGGTAATAAAGCATTAATAATACCAATTTCCTTATGGACTATTGGCTTGAAATGATTTCAGTAGGTACAGGATTTGGATGAACAAGGCAAACTCTTTGGAGGATGAATTTCTTTAAAGGGAACTAGAGGTTCTTACAGTAGAAAATATATTTAAAAGAAAGACTTGGATGGAAGGGTTCCCCTCATGGTCTATAGTCAACTGTAGGTGCTCTGGGATGCACAGACTATTTATCATGGGAGCAGTCATTCATCAAGCCAGTTTATTCACATGAAAGAATTCACTCCAGACATCGTACCTTTTACCCCAGACACTCCAGAGTTTTTTGATACAGCGTACTTGGCCTTGCCATGGATGGAGCCTACTGAGTACCGAATAGCTCATGTTGATAAAAACTTGCTTTGTTCCTCCCTGAAGGCAGCTGCTTTTGAGGGGCATACACCTTCTGTGGGGCTGCCCACAGCAAAGCTGTCTGAGCAGCGGGGGCGGCAGTTGTATGAGGTTCCTTTGTGCCAGTATGCAAGTTCTTTGAAGCTGAATTTTACATACAATAGCTCTGGAGTTTCTTTGTGCATTGTGAGAGTGAGCTATTTTTAAATTTGCAAGCATGCATTTCTTTAACCAGGGGTTTGCTCTTTTGCGCTTGTAAGTAGTATGATCACAAGTGCAGCTTTGCCAAACAAACTTCAGAATTCTTCGAGAACATTTGGAAACTCAAAACCAGAACTGGCTAAGCTGACACCCTCTTTTTGCAGATTCATCTGCTGACCCTGGTCCTATTCTAGTCTTGGGATTTGGAAAAGTACATGGCTAATATTTATAGGTATACCCGGCATGCTGGAGCTTCCCTGCTGGAGTCTCTCAACACGGGGCCCTTGTGCCTCGGTGCTGAGCTGCTCAAGGGCAGAAAATGTAGTGAGGTTGTGGCCTGAGGAAAACCAGGAAGGATTGCTTGAGACCATCAAGTTCTTACTCACTTGATGCGAATGAGAACAAATCCATTTCCTAGGTTATGAAGTTAGTTCTCGAAGTCATTTTCTCTGCTTTGTCCTTTTCAATTGCTTCTTTTGAAAGTCTATTTAATAGCAGCTTTCAATATCTCCTTTCCAGTGCATCCCCAGGGAAAATGATGTGAGGGAAGCAGAGAGAAGGCAGAGGGAAATGGAGAGAATTAGGCTTGGCAGCACTAATTCACCATCAGCTACCAATTATATTTGTGGATGGTCAATATCATACACAGAAGTAATGCAGAACGACTTAATTCTCTGCTTCATAATGCTGGCCTGTTTCCCTTACTTGTTAGCCCACTTAAAATAACTTGAAATTGGAGAAGAGAGGAAGGTACTAGCCAGCTCATTTTTGTTTTTTTCAATCTTTGAATGCTTTACCTTCTGAAGTGACACTTCGTTTTGCCTCCCAGGTCTGGTGCAAACCACGGTCATTGCCTGTGCAGAGGCCTGCAGACCCACGGGAGAGGTGTGTGTTTCTCAGGCTGATTTGTAGATGGTGCCTTTAGCCATGGGGGTGGAGGATGACAGAGCCAGAGACCTCGTTAGGGTTTATCCACTGGGACCTCACTTGAACTGGGCACTGCTCCTGCAGGTGCAGGAGTGCAAGCAATTAAGCTTGCTTGCCTGGGCAAAGCCATGATTTAGTAGTCAGCGTAAATAAGAACAGGATTAAATTGTCACTGTGACAAGACTCTGGCCACGGGGTTCACTTTCCGGGCTCAGTCACAGTCAGCTTTGCGCCACTAACTCTCAGAGCTGACGTGTCCTTGGCAGTACGTAAGTTACAAGGGTTCAAGCAGCTGAGAGCCTTTGCCCGGCTTTGCCAAGTGCCAAGAGCCCAACGGGCCACCAGCCAGCGCCAGCCGGGCACAAGCCTCCGCCTGGCGTGCCCGCCTGCGGGAAGCAGACAGGGTTTGCCTTGAAGCGCGAGGCTGCAGTGATGGCTGGGGAGTGGGACGATGTCCTGATCTCTGTGGTGTGCAGTCCCCTTGGGCTGGGCAGGCAGTGGGGCAAGAAAGTGTGTCCAGAGTGGCAGTTCAACCCACTGCCAATTGCCCGTCACTTTGTCACAGGCCAGGGACTTTCAATAGGAAGAGAAGAGGTTTCTTGCATATAGACTTCCATTATGTTTCTTAATTAAGAATTAAAAAAGCGTTTCTTCCCTTCTACAGAGAAAACTTGAGGGCTTTCAATTTGCCGTGGTTCAAGAACAGTTAATTCACATGATCTGTTGTAAAAGTCATTGCATGGGTGGTCACCATGCTGTCCAGAGCTGGGCTTTATAGAGCTGTTGCACACAGGATTAAAGCAAGTGTTTTACTGTTTGTAATTTTGCCCATAAATATGAAAGATCTGTCGTTTTTTGGTTATTATATTCATATGGCAATGGCTCTCTAAATTTTATGTTTTCCCAGATGTCAAAATAGGAAATGACAATGTCAGAAAAGAGCAGAACCCCTGAATCTTACATGTGTGGTAAGAAGCAGTGTGAAATGCAGTTATGTTCCTTTTTTGCGTTATTGGTCTTAATATTGGTCATCTGCCTAGTAGCTTTTCATGCGACTGACTACTTGTGCATCTGTCTGATTCAGTTGCAGTTTCTTTGTGCCTGCTGTAAAGAGGTGCTAGCTACCTGAGACATGCAGAACAGAGAACATCAGGTAATTTCAGATAATTCAGTGCTTCCCTAATCGTGGTAACTTTACTCTTTCAAAACTAAATGGTTTTAGCTTTTACTATTTTTTTCTTTATATCCTCTCTGTGGGTTTGTTGGTTTTTTTAAATTAAAAAAGTCATATAAATAGTAGAGAAAACAGACATGAACAAATCTAAAACTTACTGAGGATAGAAAGATGTGTAATATAAGTACAGTGGTGAATTTTCACAAGAGCAAACACAAGTTTTCCAGGTATGTTTGGAAGACATTTGTTATACGATGAAAGACTGCTTTTAATTCAGAAATTGCTTATAAGAGGTTTAGTTTAATCCACACATGATCAGCTGAAGGAAGATTAAGCAGTGAGTAATATCCTTTCAGGACTGCTTGAACAAAGTCTCAGAGTGGGAGTTAGGACACCTATTGTAGAACTGACTCAGGTCCGTGGCATGATTTTGGGCACACTGCCTCAGTCCCATCAGCTTTCATTTGCCCTCTGACCTTGGGTAGATGTGATAAATGCAGCCATGATTCATGTCAAAAATAGAATGTAGTGTGATAAGTGTAATTGTTGCACCCTGTGTAAGTCTGGGACCTGTATCGCAGTTGTGAGTGGGCGCGTGTGGTTCTCCTTTGAGACGATGTGATGGCTTCCCCTTCCCCTGAGGCAATCGCTGCTTGGCAAAGCCCCGGCCGAAGGAGATAAGGAAAGCGAACCACGCCAGAGAAGGCCCACGAAGGAGACAAAGACCTTGAGATTTGAAAAAGCGCGCCAAAGGAGAGCCAGTAGGAGGAGAAGGCGTACCCTAACGGCCCAGTGGGGAAAGAGCGGGACAAACAGCCGGCGAGAGGAGATTGGTCGAGATCCGGGCATAAAAGACGCTGCTGTTAGGACTCAGGGGTGCCTGTGGTGGAACTAACTGAGTTCTCCGCGCACCCAGAGCTGGTTTTGCTTATTGTTTCTCAAACTAAATTGATTGAACCCAAAATAAAATTGTTTTAATTTTTATAATTTATAACAGTATACCTTGTCTATTTAGGATGCAGATGTATTTTAAGCCAGATCACCTTTGATGAAGTGCTTGTGCTGTGCCATCATGATCTCTGCTTCTGAAATAATCTTTCATTAAATCTGCCTGGGTGAGGGGCCTCTCTGAGACTTCTTCTAATTTAGGAACCATTTAAGACAAGTAGATCCTTTTTTTTCCCCAATGTCAATGATTTTTAATTGGAGCTGAATTTTCAATGCAATCAGAGAAATATTTTAATTCGCTTTGCACTGTTGTCTCCTTATGGTGCATTAGCATTGCTGGAGTAACTAATATTCAAACAAGTTCCCCAGCCAGGAGCTCTGAACCCTCCCCTAGCCTCCGCCATGAGGATGTCACTGTCAAGAAGCCCCTGTGCTTTGCAGGGGTGGCAGAGCTGAGCTGCTGAGCTCGCAAAGTGCGAGTTACCCCAACCTGACTCCTAAGCCAGGCAGTATCTGTGTGGTGGGGTTTTTGGTCATCTTTTAGGGTTTTGGGTTTTGTTGGGTTTTTTTTTTTAATTATGGGGTTTGGGTTTGGATGGTTGTGGTTTGTGTGGTGGTGGTGGTTGTTTGTTCTATCCCTAGGGATTTTATTACCCAATGAAATCCTAAAGCAATCGTGAAAAGCTGATGTTACCAGCCATGGTGGAAAGATGTTTGGTCAGGAGCTGTCAGAGGGGAAGAAGGCTTGCTAATGAACAGTGAAATGAGAAGCAAACAGAGGGTGTGCTCACCATTCTTAAAACTAGGTCAGTCCTCATTAGGCAGCATTTTCATATGTCACATAACAGATAAATCCCAGGGTGCAATACTTCTTTCTAAATATAAACGGACTTGTGTTAGTTCTGTGGATGTGAGAGCCTGCGTTGGACTGTATTCTTATCTTGGCACTAACGTTTGCCCAGCTCCTGCAAAATGCTGAATGTTAACTTTTTGGAGAAGTTTATAACTTGCCTTCAGTTACTGTTTCAAGCACTGCAATCCTGATTAGGTTCTGCGACAAGCATGTGCAAATTATGCTATGAGTGTTTCAAATGGTATTTTCATGCTTATAGCTCTTGGCTGCTAATCAACGTGCAGAAATGCTCTAACATTTAAATAGCTTTAGCAAACTTCACCAGAATTACTTGCTAAGAATGAATTGAAACATTAAAGCTGCAGGCTTTCAAATGCCCATTCAGCTTCGACATGAGCCCTTCAGGTCTGAAGTTGCACCTGCTCCTAAGATGCAGGCGTTTTGTGATGTGCTAGTTTTGATGTAGGCTACTTGAGAGTAACCCCCTGGAGTGATCCTGAGGAGTAAAATGTCAGTAAGGCTGGGATCCTTATGCTTTTAAGCCAGTGGCAATAAAGCTAGCATTTAATGTGTTTCTTTTCCTGTGTACTTCTTTGTTGGGTTTTTTTGTTGTTGTTGTTGTTGGGTTTTTTTTGTTTTGGTTTGGTTTTTTTAGCAGAGAAACCTACTTGCAAAAGTCCTGTTGCTGTTTGTGCATAGCTTAATTTGTGCTTTACTGACTCGTGAACGTTGGACCCATGACTGTAGCCTCTGGATTTACGAAATGTAAAATGGAGAAGGTTGTACCTCATGGAAGAGTTTTCAGATGGCAGTGCTTCTGCTACGTTTTAAAATAGACAGTTGGAAAGAGCTTTGGAAAAATGAAGTTTCATTTTATTGGATTGGTTTTGCCTTTAAGTGATAGCAGAAATATGTATAGGAGCTTGTTGTTTGTCCTTTTCTGTTCTCTATTCTTTTGCACGTTCTATTTTTAAATGTAAATCTGTGAAGGCATTTAACAACTCTGTCATCCTATTCCATGTATAGATTAGCCTTGCTAATAAAGCTCTCACAAATATTCTAGAGCTTGGCAGGGCAGTGATGGTGTGCCCCATGGAGGGTGCGCTGGGCAGCCGAGTTTTCCCTCTGCCCTGCCGAGAGCGGCGTGGTGCTGGGGGGGCACCTTTCTCCCTCTGTTAAGCAGAATGGTTACTGAACCTCATCATGCTCACCAAGCAGATCCATACCCTGGATGTTATTTTACTGTCTGTTCTGCAGTGTCTGTTACCTAACGTTGTGACAGGTTTTCTTGTGTATTTTCTGTAACCAATACAGGGATTATTTTTGTATTCTTTGTACCAGACTGCACCTTTTTGGGTTTGCCCCTAATGATCCTTTTTTCCTTTCCCTCACTTGCTTATAGCACCCTGCCTTGAATTACATCCCCGTGATTCGCATGTAGACCTCATGTAGGTGTAACTGAATTTTTGAGCCCCGCAATAAGTACTATATGTGGCTTGCTGGGTGCTCATTTCACGTGTGGAATGGAATTAAACTTCACTGCTCCTGGTCCCTGTCACGGTTACCAGAGGTCTCAGGGAGGCAGGGGAGGTTCATCAAAGGAAAGGTGAGCAGAAGGGTGTTGACAAAAGGTGTCGTGGAGCAGGTGGGGTGTCTCTGGAGAAGTTGCTGCCCCTTAGCCTAGCCCCTGGGAGACCCTCGGTGCAGCTCCATCACCCATGGAAGAGAAATCTGGTTCAGAAAGAGGTTTTAGGAAAAACAGTTGTCTTTGTCTCCCAGGACGTTCACAAACAGAGTAATACAGTAGCAAAACGCAGCCGATGTTTTTACAGTCTCTTTCTCCCAGAGTTTCAGAGTGTTTTGCAGACTGCTTTCAGTGAGCTTGGAATGAATGAGGTGGTTCATGGTAGTTATCTTTTAATATTTTTTTTGTTGTTTATTTATTTTTAAGCTAATGGTAAGAAAGAGGTCTAGATTACACTCCAGGAGGTATTGCATCTCATCTCCTGGCCCCTTTGGTTATATTTGCTCACTTACTAGAGAAAGCATGTCTTTTAAAAAAAAAAGGCACTTGTGGGTTCAAATATTTCCTTAATATCAAAATACCAATTGAAAAACTCTGAAACCAAATATATAGGCTTAGTAAAATTTCCAGTTCCAAAATAGACTGCAGCTCTACATCAGCTTCTTACAGACCTTCACAGAAAAGGCTGCAAATAATTGAGTAGTAAATATATCTGGATTGGCCACTGACATTAATAACGTCTGTCCATATTTAATAACTACTTTCAATATATAGTCATTCAGCAATACAGCGTGAATTACAGTGCTGTGATTCATGCCAGCTCTTCTGTTGGGGCCGTGGTTGAGAAGTAACTACATACTAGCCATAAATTACTGTTCTGTCATTCATTCCTTGCAGTGTCTTACTGAAATATCGTATATTGTTATATTTACAAAGGCACAACGTCTCAAAAAAGCCGCCTGAAAATAAGTAACTCATTAAGTAGGGGGACAGGGAAGCAGGAAGGCGTGTTCTTTTGATAGGCTAGGGCAGGAGACCTTTGAATAGCACTCAGATGCCTCAGCTAAGGATCTGTACTGACATGTAAGTGGGTTCTTCAGCTACACCCTTCAAACCACCAGCCTTTTGTTCAGCATGTGATGCTGCCTCAGGGCTTACCTCCCACCAGGCCCTCGGGCACAGTGGAGGGAGAAGCACAGAAGTCCAGGCAGGTCCCTATAGATGGAGTTGCTGCTGCTGTTGTTACCCATCTGATCTGTCAAGCACCAGCGGATTTCTGGGTACTGCAGCAGAGTGAGGTGGATGTTCCCTGTTTTCTTGAGTTTAAAATCCATATGCCACCTCTGTGAGCTGTGCAGCCTTTTACTGATCAACTGATGCTTTCAGCTGCTTTTTGAAGTCACACCAACAGGAAATACCATTACAGAACCAGATCCTTGCTAAGCAATAAAATAAAGTGCTGGAAGACTTTGAAGAATAGTTAATGTATGGGCATGATACTGGCTGGCTTTTTTATTTTGAGGCTGGTCTGAAAGCATCGTCCTGTGAGGTATTTGTAGTGATGGATTTGAAGGGAGAGAGAGTAATCATGGATTTGAGTAAAGAGGTGAGACCTGGTGCATGGAGTGTGGGAGGGAGTGACTAGCAAGAGGACAGCTGTGGAAGAAAGCTGGAGGGGAAAGGCTGGCCAGAGCAAGTGCTGAGCTGAGGCACTTTTGCAGAAGAAAAAGGGGAATAATTAACAAATGTGGTCGACTCACAAAATAAAGCAAAGTATGGAAAGTTAGAATTGTTAATGGAGGGTGCTGAGCCTTTATGCTTCTCAGTGCTTTTGAAAAATACCATGCTTCACGAGTGTCAGATTCCTTTCAGAAAGAACAATTCTGTTACTACCCAAAAGCCTCATCCATGTCCTCAGCCTGTGTTTGCTGCAGTGCCATGGGAAGCCCTGGCTAATCTGCCTGCTTGGCTCTTGACTGTATTTCCACAAGACAAGCTTTCTTGCATTAGTCTTTGCCTACAATATGCTGCTTTTTGGCTCTGGGGCACTCCCAACAGCGTTGTAAATTATGTATCGGGACTGTCCATCTTCATCATAGCAGGCACAGGCAGAATGATATTTGGGGAAACTGTAAATTTGCATTTCTTTCTGTGTCTGGATCTTTCCAAATTCTTCTGAGGCTCACATGTATGTTTATTTTTCTATGTGTATGGAGTCGTTAAAGCAGGATATCACATTCACCAGTGATTTTGATATGAGCAATGGAGATGCTCATGTTTCAGCCTTCTTAGGAAAGGTCTGACCTGATTGCATCCACCTACTGTTATTGTGTTGATTCCTTTGCAGTTCAGTAAGGTGAAAGCAGAGTAAGAAAAGGATGGATTTAAGTCACAGAACTGTAAGGATCTTTCCTGGGCTTTTAAGAGCTTGGGAAGAGATTTTCTCCAATGTAATTCAACTGAATTTTACATATTATGTTAGCAAATAATTTACTACTTTCTGATTCCAGTACTTGGAAATCACATCTTAGGGTCCTGCTCCAGTACTGAGTGACCTCCAGTTATTCCAGGGAGAACAGTTTCTGCATGCAGAAAGCTTACCTAGACTAAGCTTATTTGAAAAATAAATAAAGAAAATAAATTGCTGCAGGCCTTTTTTCCTTTTGTGTTAATTGCAGGATTTTAACTTTTGAATATAAAGCTCTGTCCCTTCGTATTAGGAGTTTTGGGCTCCTTTCAAATGTTCTATAACATCATGCACATTCTTCATCTGAACTTTCAATTTATACTGTAATGTAACATACTAATATTAGTAACACCATTAATTCATCTGTTAGTTTTCCCAACAAAGTTCTCAATTTCTTTATAACTGGAAGCTTCCTAAGGAGAAAGTTCATACTGGTGCTGTGAGAAAGGGAAAATTACTAGAGAAAACATACACGCCTGCCTGAATGTATATATATATGTGTCTTTATTTATAAAATAACTGGAGAAACTGATGTAAAAGACTCTTCCAGGGAACGTCCCCTGTGTAGTTGGTACTTTCTGGTATATTTGCATGCCACAAATAGAATTCTGTTAAAAAAAATATAGGGAAGCATCAGTTCATTTTGGCCTGGGGGGAGTTGATACCTATTAAATATTACTTGTAATACCTGAGTGAATTGATCTGGTTACTTGATTATTAGGTCCCTAGGAATTTAGAGTTAGTATATTTTAGCCTCTCTTAACTGGCTTTTAGTCCAAGATTAGGAAAGGAAAATAAGCTTTCCAGATTTTTCAATTCCTACTCTATTTTAAACTTTTAATGAATTATAAAATAATAAGAAAAAACAGTTTTATGCACCTGCGCAAGAGACTGCAGTTGTGCAGATATATTTCTACTGAGGTTCTGAATGAGCGTGTTCAGTCGCAGCCTCCCTCACCTCAGTGGTCAGTCAGGTCAAACCTTCTTAGTAAACATGCATTGCTTGAACATACATTTCACCTTTATTTATTTTTGCCTCTTTAGAAGAGTTCTAACTCTTTTAAAGCAGGTAAAGTATTCTGAGACCTTAAAGTATGAAGTTTCTTAAATTAAATTTTGAATACTACTATTTTCAAAAAAAATTCAGAAAATTGTAAACTTTTTATTATGTAGTACACTTACTGTATTTTTTAATAGCATCCTTCATCTGAATTCCATTTGAATATGGTTTATTTGAGGAATAATATAACCCAAGGTGCAGTATTACAGTATTAATTATACATATAGGGAGAACTTGAAAATCCTAGGGATGGGTATGGCACCACAGGGTCTGTTCAGCTGTGACTAAGCCAGAAGCTCCTGAGGGAATATCGAGTGTAATCCTTGTGCAGGGACCTCTACGGCCCAGGGGTGACAGGCTGCTGGAAGCTGTCTGCTGGTCTGTGACTGGCACCTGCAAGTGCAACCCACATGTCGAAAGCAATCTGCCTGACTGCTGTAGGGCCCGAGGGGGTTCAAATAAAGTTAAACTTGTAAAAACCTGTCCCCACTTTGTTACTGAATGAAAGTCATGGGATAGCTTACGTGTGCTAATGACATCAGCGTTGTAAAAATACCACAGATACGTTCTTGATAGAACCTGACAGAGGAAACCTAAATATTTATAATGGTGGCAAACTTCTGTAAGTGTGACATAGAATTCAAGGCACAGTTATTCCAGAAGTTTAGCTGTGGGTTGTTTTACTGGAAATTACTTCTACTTATTATTTGATTTTCTCTGTTATGACTTGTCTCCTGTACAAAGACTCCAGGTCATGTCTTCTGGTAGGGACTAGTGCTGATGATAGCAGAGATTTCTCAAGTAGAAAATAAATTCATTGTGACATAGTGTCCATAGGTGATTGTTGTTATATATACACTTGTTTTGTTGCATATACTATGATACAGTCTCAGGAATGAATTAAAAGCAGAGCCCTGTTGCACTGAGTGCTGCCATGTGCTCTGGGACGTCATCCCTGTTTCAAAGAGCATCCATTTGTGCTGTCCCACATGGGTCGCTTCCAAATGGTGGAGGCAAAAGTATTTTTTTCTCCAAAACAGGCAGGGAGTAGCTTGGCCAACTAGTGCAGGAAGTCTGGTGCACTCCAAAAAGTGGAGTTTTGAACCCAGAGCTGGTGAACTGCATCAGGCTTGGTAACCTCAGCATTGCCCCCCCTCGGGAACACTAGGTTTGAAATTCCCCAGCATTACAAGGCTGTCGTAAGTGAAGCCAGTGAGGACTAACTTGGAAGGTTTTAATAGAATTTTCAGTATCCCCTGGGTGAGGTATAATTATATTACGCTTGTGGAATAAGCTGCCCCGTTTCAGACTAACATGATCACTTAGTTCCTGGTTACAGCAAAAAGAGTTTAAGGAGTGTTAGAAGCAACTGCTGCACTACCGGTATGGCTTTCCTCTGCCACCGCTTCAAGCTGTTCTGCATTGTCTTGGTCCACACACAAACCCCTGTCAATAGCGTTGGTGATGCTTGGCTGTGGATATGCTTGTCCAGATAGGTGTGCTGACTAAAACCTGCCATTTGCTCGCTTTCTTATCCATTTTGTATGGTGCTAGTAGTACTGTGGTGCCTTTCCATGTTTCACCACATCTAGAAAGGCAGGCAAGGTTTCTCCAGTTCAGTTACAGCAGCGTACTGGAATACAGCAAAACGCAGGCCAGGGCTGCAGGAATCCCAACAGCACAGCCTTAGGGACATAGCACGGAGTGTGGAGCAGGGCTCTGCTGTGGCTGCTTACGCCTGGCTTAGGCTGATGTTCTCAGACACTTGTGCCTGTCAGAAAACCTTAGCCGTGAGCAGCTGCTTCCTAACATCTTCCAAATCCCCTTGGAACAAAGCCTGGAAGTTTGTAACAGAAGCAAATGGCACTTAGAATGGCACTCCCACTGTTTTGTGTTTCTCTCGTAATGATGAAAAAACCATTTTGATGTGCTGTTAGTTAGTACCGACAAAGAAAAAAGGAAATTGGCCTCCCCGTGAGACATTTATTCATCAATTAAAAACGAGATCTCATTCTGCAGATTAAGTATCTAGACTGTGTGAAATGGTGTATGCTATGGATGGTGTACAATCAATTGACAGAACAGAACGTTGGGTGAACTCTGCCTGCTGGATTGCTTCTCCAAGAGTGGGCTTGTGAGTCTACTAATACACGCAGGTTTATGGAATGGTATGAGGTGAGCCTGGGTTTTGTCTTTCCAAAACCAGAAGCAATTACTGTTTCAACGCACTGTGTTTTACTTCCAACAATTTTTGGTTAAAAACATGTTGTGAGAAATGAAAGACACAGCAAAATAGTGGAAATCAAAGGTGTTACCTGACATGCATCTAATGTTATCTACTTCTGCAGGGCTCCAAGGATGCTCAGCACCTCTTAGTTTCCTTCCCCAGAATGAAAAAACGTATTTTTCACACAGCAAATATAGCAAGTAAGCAAGAAGAGGGTCTGGTGAAGCAAATACTTGATATAGTCAAGGGCTTAATTATGCATCAGTGGATTCAATTTATAGAGCAGACAGCATCAGTCTTGGACGAAGTCGGTCTCCCACACAGAGCACTAAAGCACACGCTGACAGAATGAATTAACTAGAGTGCTAACCAGAAGTCACTTCTTCCAAAAGGTAATTTGATTCAGTCCTACAGAAATTAGACTCCGGCAGTGGAATATTTACATATCTTATTTGAAATAACTCAGAAAGTGTAGAAAAAAAAGCATGTTTATTACTCTCTCACTTATTCTTGGATGAAAGCTCTTCCTTTGATACAAGTGAAGCTCTCCAGAAGTAATCAGGTGAGAAGACACCCCTGCAGACCTCATTTACAAAATCTAAGCTTCTCAGACTGTCAGTGATAAATTTTTCCCAGATGTGTTTTGATACAAGTGAGTGGTTTGTGTGACATCTGTATAATATAGGTGGTATAAAATGCATGTAGGACTAAAGACCATCCAAACCCATCTTTATCTGCTTCTCTTAGTTACAGGACCAAGAAAATCTTATTTGTGAGAAAGTGATTCTTGTGCTCTTGGTACTATGTCCACTGCTTTAATGCAGAGTGTCACAAGACATAAAAAGAACAATGTCAAGGATCCAGAACAAGGCCAGCTGCATTCCAGTTTGCTTTTGTGTGCCAGTGAAAGCTTTTAAATGGCTGTGGTCCGCCTACCTATGACCCTAGGAAATCAACAGACCTCATCCTCGGTTGTTGCATCATGGGCTTGTACATCTAAACTGGTTAGGTTTGCTCCCATTATTTCCGTTGGAAGGAGGATTATATTTCAGAACCATCTGACGGATTTGGAGATTTCTGCTTTTCTACTGGAAAAGCTTTTATGGAAGCAGACTGCATCAAGCAGCCAAGACTAGAAGATTTTTACTTCAAATGCAGAGGAGCAGAGAGCTGCAATCAAGCTGTCTTGAACCCTTCAGTCTGACTGAAGCCTTGAATTCCCATCTCAAGTCCTAGATGATGGATCACTGTTTTACTGCCAGAAGAAGGGAAACAATATGCATTTACCTTTGGTGTGTTCCACTGGGGAAGCTGCTGTCGGTTTCTATTAGCTGACGTAGAGGTGAGCAGACACTGAGCGAGTTGTGGGGAAGGACTCTGTGTTCTGTGGCCTTTTGCAAGCCTCACCCACCCACGTGTAAAAGGCTTGGAGATGGTTTGGATCTTCTCCAAAACACAGTGCCTCATCTTCTTCCCCCTACTTCATTCCACTAATGAGTTAGCAGCTCTACCTGAGGTTGGTGGGACACTGCAAAAATGCGTTGGTGTCAGACCTTATTTTTCTGTGGCCTGAGCAATCTGCTCGGGACGTGATCTGAGGGTCAGGTTGGTTGCAGTGAGATGTACAGTGTGTTCTGCAGATATTTTTCACTCAGTTGTTGGCAGAGCTCCAGGCTACTGCGGCTCACTCCATTGACTCTTTCACTTGCATTTCCAATTTTGTTTGCATGAAAGCTCCATCTATCACAGGCAACCTTCACACTGGCCATTAATTCCAGCTGGCTGGCTGATTGACTGGACTCCCATGCTGCATCACTTTGAAAGTTAATAGGATTACTAGAAATGCAAGAAATGGCTCACATGGTGACTTTAGGAAAAAAAAAAAAAAAGGAAAAAAGGTGATAGCCAATTTGTCAGTGTGCATGCAGTGAGTGAGTTCACCTCCTGAGTTATCCGAAATCGCATTTGACTGATGGCAGCCTTAATGGACCAACCGTCATTTTGATTGACAACCCTACAGCAGAGTATAATGAAGCTGGTGTAAATTAAATGAAGGCCCAATGACAGGGGTGGCTCAGGGCTGTCATCAGGGAACATCCAGGCTGCATAGCCCGTGTGAACCCAAGGCTGTGCCTGAGGCCAGTCCTGCCAGCGCTTCCTCACACCCTGCGCATGGGCTCTGTGCTGTCACGCGTGGCACAGATCGAGGCCACGCCAGGAATCACCACGGACTGACATGCCTGCCTGCTGTGGGGAGCAGGGGCACGCCAGACACACTGAGCACTGTGTTTAGCCTGCTGGGCAAATGGCGTGATGTCTCTGTGGAGTCCTGAGACCACGGCGGACAGGACTGGAAGGCGAGCGGGGCCTTGCTGCCTGTATGACAGTCTGAGTCGCAGCTTCGCACTGGCGACGCAGGAGCTCAATAGAAAGGGTAAGGACGGGCCAGGATAGGCCACTTCTTAGTCTAGGTGACAGTCTAAAGCACTCCTTTGTACCGTGTTCTTGTTGCCTTTAGACTAAAGAACGTAAAAGCTGTGTAAAGGGCAGGTATGTTTTCCACAGCTTTTCTTTTTTGGTTGACATTTGCAGAATTGTAGTTTATATGTATTTTTCTATGGGATACTGAGGAAAACGGAGAAGCAGAGGCTTATGTGTGTTCTGTGGCAGGCTGAGAAGAAACTTAATTCCTGTTTCTCCCTCACCTTCCTTTCAACTCCTCCTTCTCCCAGTGTCCCATTTCTTCTTTTTCCATTCCTGGAAAGAGCAGGCTTGGGTACTGTAGGCAAATTTGGTTACTGGTTCTCTCTAACAACTGCATCATGGAGAGTGACGTATTTGAGATGTGTTGGCTTTGGCAGCACAGGAGGTGTTGCCAAGGTGCTGAGACGTACTCCATTCCTTTGGCCATCAGGAGCCTTGGGAACACAACTAAAACTAGCCTGAATAAAGCAGGAAAAGGTTGTGTTGCTAGGAAATTTGGGAATGGCTGGAGGTCACAGAATCACACAGGGAGAACTATGGAAATGTTTTACACAGATTTTTGAGTCCTTGAATCAGAGCAAAACTCAATAAAATCTTTTTCACACCCTTAGCAAGTTCTCACAAAAATGTCTTCATATTTGTAGTACAGAGCAGAAGGCCTTCATGTCAGTGCATGCATGAAACAAATCTAGAAACTGTATACAAATACCAATGATGATGTTCTTTCTGTTACAAACCTAGAGAAGGTAAGAACTGAGGAGATGGGCTCCAAGGAGTGAATATATGACGTGGTTGTAACGTAAAGGTGCTGCAAAATAACTGTTCTTGGGGTTTTGAGGGGAGTGGTAGTGCCACAGTGCCTCCTGTTGTATTTGCCTTCTGCCAGGTCTTCCTAACATTTCAGGTGTTCAGAATACTCGAACATTTCTGCTTCCTTTTCTAACTCTGTGCACTGCAGTTCTCTGTCAAGGCAAGAATTTCTTCAATGTCTGTTCTTCCACTGCTGAATTGGTATTGGTTTGGTTTTTCTTCACTTGGGTTATAATCTTGTTTGAAGTGATTGCGGGGCTCAGTACTGCCTGAAAGCGATTTGTGTGTCATACACAGTCCGCATCAAACACTTCTCTGTGGCAAACACATGGGTGAGCATGTCCTTTTGGTAACATCAGCATTCAGGCCAAAGAATAAAGCTGAAAGACAAGATTGCTTACGCCCCAGGAGGGATGTGTCTGTTGGGAGGTTCAAAGAAAGCTGTCCAGGCAAGGGAGGCAGCCTCTTGTTGCCCTCTGTTGGGAATAAACAGAGGAAGGGTTTCCACCGCCGCCTTTTCCTCTCCAAAACACTCAGCAGTTTAATTTTTGATGGAGGGGAGAAAAGATTGATTATTTCTTTCTCAGCCTTTACTGTTGAGCGAAGTGTTCTCTTGAGTTAGCGTTACTTCTCCTTTTGCACCTTGAGGACATGTCGCCATCAGCTTGTATATCAGTAAGGCTGCTCTAACCTTGCCTTCTGCTGATTTTGTGAAAACAGTTATGCATGATCCCTATGCTGTAACTTGCTGCAGCCCGAAAGGCAGCAGCACTTGTGGGATTTCTCACAGCCACAGACACAGAATGTTTCCAGATCAGTCTGTTCGTACAGCAGCACATGCCAAGCCCAGAGTGACTGTGAGCTTCTGAAATTGTGTATCCTCACATGTAACGAGAGAGTTTCCATGAGGATGACAAGTGCAGTTTTAAAATGTGGAGAAGTACAACTTCCAAGGCTGATAGTGAGAGGGGATAATTTAGGAACTGAAGAGTAGATCATTCCTCCCACAACAGCACTTCTAGACCTTTCTGCATGTGTAGGTTTTCGTACCAGGAGAAAAAAGCCAGTGCGTCAGTGGAAAAAAATGTTGGTTTATATTTTTACAAATACATTTGCCTGATAAACTGATAGCTGTGCAAGTCATAATTAATCTAATTAAAATGGAATCAAATTGCCTTTTATCAAATTAGCTCCCTGTGCAGGAATAAGCCTTTCTGATTTAATCCTACACATGCACACCAATACTTGGGAATAGTGGCCTGTATCTTGTCGATGTTAACAGGACAGCTAAAATGCCAGAGTTTCTATGTATGAAAGAGGCTCATGCTCTGTTTTGAAGTTTCTGTCTCTCTTTAACAGTAGTGTAGCCCGTCAGGTCGTTCTGGCTTAGATTCCCACCGCTTCTCTTTTTCTCTTGGCTTTGTGAGCTGAAGGCACTGAGGTAAAACCAAAGCAGCCAGCTCATCTGCTGGAACAGCAGCAAGTCATAACGCTGCCACCTTTTACAATGCACAACTCTCATAGGAACCCTGGTCTTTTCAGTTGTGAATAAGCAGAAGAGGGTGGATTTAGGAAAAAGGATGTCGGATATGACAAAGTGAGAGAATCAAACACAGGTGCTGAAACTGGACTTCACTAAGATTTTTATTTGGGGAAGGAGACTGCATGCAAAAGTTTATGTAGTTTCAGGGTAAAATGAGGTTTATATGGCTTCCTTTTACACAGGACAAAAAAAAAAGAAAAAAAAAAGAGTAAGCTTTTAGCCTCACTAAGAGAACAATGAAGTTGAAATAAAAGCTAAATCTCCAGGGAGGCAGATGCAGATAGTGTCCATTTGCTCTCTGCAGATATATGCATTGAGCTGAACAGGTTTTACAGGTACCATTCAAAGAAAAAGGGCTACCACAGCTCTGCAGGTTGTTTGGGGTTATGCATTCCCTTTACACTTTGATTTTTTGCAACTGCATTTGAGGGAGAGGAAAATTCATGTGGGCAAACCGAACTTTGGAAGGAAAAAAACCTGAGTGATCCTTCCAAACTGAAGTTATATACTCAAAACAATAGGTACTAGTCCAAACCGAGTGTGGAAAGCCACATGTGAGATTCAGAGTCTAAAATTTGCATCTATACTGTGGCCCAGACCTAAATGGTGGGGGTAAATACAAGCGTGCATCTCTTGCAATCACAGCTGTGTCTGCAGTGCGGCAAAGATGTCAAATAAGCTGGCAGGCAGCAGTGCTGCTAATGCCAGTATTTGGCACAGACCCTCCAGATGCATCTACGCTCAGCTACAAGCAGAATTGTAATTGCTGTGTAGATACTCTGAATAAGCAACTACAGCCTGCACACTGCAAACCCAGGTGCTGGTTGAACATTATTTCTTTCCACTGCTCTGTATTTAATGTAGCATCAAATTTATACTGTCTTTAAGGACTGATTTAATTGCCAAGACAGTCTATCTGAGGAATCTTCCTTCAGAGCAGTCAGAAACAAAGACATATTAAGAAAAAGACTAACAGAAAAGCATATATTTAACCAGTGTGTCAAGTCACTGCACCAGTGGTTGATATGGATCTCATTTTAATTTCTGAACCATTTTGGTGTCCAGAAGATACATGGGTTTTTATCTGGTGTCTTGGAAATTTGTTTGCTTGAGCTCTTATAATCCAGAAAAAATATGTCTACCTTTTTTTTTTTTTCCCAGTAAAAGCAGAAAGCAAGTGATAGCTCTTGTGTTTGCCTCTTCTTCCTTACAGAGGGCAAAGCAGCTAGACAGCCAAGTACAGTACTAACTGTGTGCTGCTTATTGCAGAGCTGCTTATATTATGCCTGGATGTGCAAGGCTTGCGAATTTTGTATCTGCAGAGCTTCTGGTAATACTCTGATGGCATTTTATGGTTTTCTTTTTGCTTTGCTGGCTTTTTTTATGAGTGTAAGAGGATTTTAAAAGGGTCTTTACATACGGCTTATAAAATATCTCCACAGACTAGTAGGTAAACAGTTTGCCTTGCCAATAAAGGTTGTCTCTACCAGCATAAAGTTTAATTGCTTTTAGAGCTGTCAGAGTGATTTCTCAGTGTCTGATTTATGGCGATGAATGGTACTGGAAAAGGTTGCTCTTTGTCTGTATAGCTGTGGGGGTTTTATAAGTCTTGAGGCTTTTTTGAAATGGAAGAATCATTATATTGAGAAGTGAATTTGTGTGTTTTACTTCTTTTTTGGGGAAAAGAATGTCCTGGACAAATCTGTTTCCTGTCAAAATACTGAGACTTTCCAACATCACTCAAAAACTGGGCTCTCTTGAAAACAGAGCAACAGTGAAGAATCTCAAAGTAATAAAAAAAAGACACAGTAAAAGGAGGTTTCCAGCTGTGACACATGCTAATAATATCTTGCATGGCTTTGAGCAATTCCTCATGAGATTCTGAGTCATGTTATAAAAGCATCCACTGGGAAGAACAGTACTGAGGTCCATAGCATTTATGAGCCATCTAAAACTCTGTGTCCAGTTCTGTACCCAGTTTAATTGAACCTCAGGGAGTGCTGGAAGATTTTAGCTCAGTGGATGACAGGTCCTAGGAAGCTTTCCTAGCACATTTGGAAAATAATCTATTGGAGGCCAAAAAGCACTGAATGCCCCATATGGGCTGAGAGTGACTGGAACGGTTCCTGTTGGCTTGTCTGGTGGAAATAGTTGTTCCCAGGCAGATTGTGCTCTCCCTGCTGCTGGTCCAAAACCAGAACTTCACTCAGACGGAAAGAGAACAGGTGAGATTAAAATGTGGCCTCACGGATTTACCCTGTGACAACTCTCTCTTCTTCTGGCAACATTTTAAAGCCCAAGGTATTTATATATATGCCTGCAGATGACAGCTCTGCTAGTGACCGTCCCCACAGCTGGGGTGCCTGCAGTGAGAGCTTGTGTTCTTACTATGGCCCCTCTGGGGGTTGCCACATCTGCCCCAGCAGCGCTTTCCTGCACTGGGTTTCTGATCTTGGTTCACACCACTCAAGTCCTGGCTGTAAATTCAATGGAACTTGCTGCATGTCTGTCTGTGTGAGCAAGATCCGGGCACTGCCTGTAGTGTCTTCTGGTTCAGCCAGCCTTGGAGAGCAGCAGCTAGCAGTTAACTGGCAGCCAGCTGCTCAGGGAAGAGGGGAAAGAGCAGCAGAGCGGTTCTAGACATTAAAAAATAAAATTGTCCCAGGAGATATGGCTTTTTAAAGACTTCAGCGTAGCAAGTAGCTGGATACCTGCCTTCTGGGAAATGCAGTTTCTGCTGCTCTTGTGTCATTGGGGAAGGACAGGGAAAAGTTTGTAACTTCTTTGAATTCATTCCCTTAATTGTCATTGTTTCCATGTCCAGTACTTCTAAATGAGAGTGCAACATCTGCCTCTTCCTCCCGCAGCAGCTCAGTTTAGCAGTATCTTCCTTTAGAGGGTTTTTTAATGCAAAAATAATTTTCTGTTTTGCTGTTTTCATTGTAGACAACATGTAAGCAGAAGATGATGGGTTTTGCATATCTGGAGTGAGACTTTAAAATATTTATTCAGTTACACAAAGAAGAAAATCCCGAATTGAGGTTTTGCCTGCCTTGCTAGAGAAGTGCCTTGTTAATTCTAGTAATTACTACATATTCTATTACACAGTCTGTCAGTTGCATCTAATGTACTCTTTCATATTTTACTCCATAAGCTCGGTACTGGGGAGAAAAAGGGACAGGAGACTCTGAGTAGTCTTGCTCTTGAGTGGAAATTTTTTAGTGTGTGCATGTTCTCCCTCCAACCCTATCCCCCATTTTTTCTTTATCTGAATTGCAACACTACTGGTGATGTCACTTCTCCCAAAGTCAATGAAAATGCTACTGTTGGCCTCACGGTGCTCACAGGGTAGGAATGGTCTATGTCATCTCTTTCTTCCACAGTCTCTCTTGTTCTATTGCATCAAAATCTCCCTTGGCCGTAACCACCAGGCAAAATAGCGCTAACAGCATTTTATATGGGTGATCTGTGGCCACATCCGCTGAATGTGCCTTGGTATGCTTCTCCATGGCCCCGGTGACTTCTACAACTCTTTCCTCCTTGTCCCTCTTTCCCTCCCTTTCTCACTTCAAAATGGGAAGCTTCAAAGCACTTAAATGAACCATCTGTGTATTAAGGAAAGAGTTGGGGGTTTTTAAGAACCATTAGCCCAAGAGCAGTGAGTCCTGTATGGGGGAGTGGAGTTTTCTGGGTGACTTTTAATATAAGTAAGCAGTGGTGATAGCACACTCAGCCTGCACCGTGCAGAGTGAAGGAAGGCGATGCTATTTATTAGCTGTTGCATTGTACCTGTGAACCCCATGTCAGGTCTCTGCCATCAATTTGGAAGAGATATTATTGTTCTCGGCTTCTCCCACTCCTTGCGCACACATTCCCAGGCAGGAGCTGAGTGCCATGTGGTACCTGCAGTGCAGGCTACAGCTTCTCCTGGGCTTGGACCAGGCTGCTGGTTTCTGTGATAATTCCCTCATAAGTTTCCATTCTTGAACATATGGTTGGTCTGCTTGCAATTTACCACTCTGCTATTATGCAGTGTTTCTGCTGACTTCTCTGAAGTTGTTCTTGACTGCGGTCACTTGAGAGGAGTGAGCACAGTGGCACCAGAAGTCATCAGGTTTGTTCTAGAATTCTGAGAACAGGACCGTATGACCAGAGCTCCTCCAGACCACAATGACCCTTACCTGCTGCTTTCTGTAACTGCAGTCTCAGCAGGCAGAGTCATTGCACTTCATTCTCATATGCAGGCTCAGTCCTGAGTCTAGGTTTTGCTCCTCTCTGAAATACCACTTCTTGCTGAGGCAGCTGCTTTAACCTCGGTCTCCTTAACTGGTTGGGTAAATGACCTTGTCCCCATTTTGCTCTTATATCCTGGTATTTCCTATTTTTTCCTGATTTGTGTTGCTGTCATCTCCTCTACTTCTGTTCTGAATAGTCTGATAAAAGCTAAAGGAAGTTGGTTTTCATTCTTACGTTTTTATTTAGCAGTTCCAGCTAGTCTACAACAGAGACAAAATAGACAAGCAGAAGTATGAGCAATAAATAGTAATGCTCATTGATGCTGTATATTTTCCTACCATGTGAATTTTCTTTCTTCTAATTATTTTTCCTTCTTCAAAGTCAATTAGTTTCATGTGGTAACAGGAATTTACAATGGGGCTGCCAAACCATAAGTCTCTAAATCTCCATGGATTGCCAGCACGACTTTTTGCTACGCACCGAGAAGTGACAGATGTGTAACACTAAAATTGTTCTTCAAACCTGTTCTGGCTTTCTGTAGCTTTGGGCCAGGGTCAACTTAAAAAAACATGGGTTATCAAGAACAGTACATATTTTGGGAGTGTGGGAATGTGCTTTCTTGTCCCTTGGCCCTGCAAAGATTCCTGTGTGTTCTGGGGTTCAGATGCAAACAGGTCTATTGAACTTGCCTGGACTGTTCATAGAGATAAGGATGAACATGGGACTAAATCATGCAGGACCGGGACCTTAAACCTGAGTGGAGCAGGAGAATACAGCAACTGTAGCATGGTCTAATCTGGGCAATGTTCTTGAGTACAGGGTGCTTTACAGAAAATTATGAAACATCCTTGATGCTCCTCGTAGCTCCATACTATCAGGAGGCATTTCTGTATTGAAGGATATTTTTTCCAGCTTTCTCCTGGCCTGCGTTCTAATAATCAGAATATGATATTGAGTATAAGGATTTGAAAAGAAATACCACTCCCTCTGTAGACTGCTAGACCTGTGATGCTGATAGATACTATTTTGGCTGTGCTGCACTGTCAGCACTTGCCATAGCACAGATTTCTGTCTGTATTGCGATCAAGATGTGCAGCGCCAGCTGAGACTGCTGGCAGCTGAATGGGACGCATTTGTGGGTTTTGGCAGTTGTACGGGATGATTTGGTACTGGGTTTGAACGCCCCAGCTGACAATCTCAGTAACATATTCAGCTGTGACACGATTTGCAATTTTAACCTTTCCATTATATTTTTTTTTCTTTTTCTTCTCTTTCTGAAACAGGAACTGTTCGGGAAGCTCAGACCTAGTGTCTGAAGCTGCCTGGGATGTCTAGAAGGTAGCACTCAACATGATAACTCACAGAATTTGTGATAAGGACTGCACTTGAGTCCTTATCACGATTATTATCAAATCACTTGAGAAGGACAACCAGGGAGTGCACTGTTCATGTGAACCGTACAGACCCCTAGGCACAAAGCTTGGGACTTGCTGGGCTTTAAGCAAGAAATCTGTAAGGGTCAGAATGCACCTCTGGCCTGCGTGGTGAGCCACTGCTGCACGCCATGACTCCGTGGATGCCTTGTACCACGGCACCGCGCTTTGTGTGGCACAGAAGGAAACTCTCTGTGTGGAAGGCTGCTAGTCTCGCCCTGACTTCAGTGGTTTGGTTCCCTGCTATAGGTCCATCAGTGGTAGTGCGCTGCACTTTTTATGTATCACAGAGGTGTAAATACCTGTTTCCTTCCAAATAATTTTTAAGGGATTTCTTGACAAGTCCCAGTGCAGTAAGTTATTTAAGCCTGTGGTCCGTTTGAAGCATTTGTCTTGATACTCATATGAAGCTGAATTCATCCTGGCATGTCTTACTGGGTTATGTCTTAAGCATATATATTATATTCATATAGCAATTCATTCCAAAAATAGTTTGGAAAAGCAAATCATAGTTCTGGAATAATCCTTCAAGCTTCAGTTGTGTTTTCTATTTATATACCTGCTGCAGATGTTTTACCTGAAAACTCACACAGCATTTTGTTAACAACATTCTTGATACTGTCCTTTCAGACCTTTACTGATGTTCTTTATCTTTATTGATGGTGCTGCATCTGGGCATAAATTGTTTTTTATGGTTGGATGAAAGATGGTTATCTGGGCATCTGTAGTTTCAAACAATATCTTCTCTCTCTCTGTAATCAGTGGAGTGAACGTAGTGTTTACAGTCACTGCTCTGTGTTCACCACCTCTGCCCCTTTATAGCGTTTCAAATAACAGCTGGCCCAATTTGATATATTTAAAACCAGTGGATGGTCCTGTTGCATTAATTGAAAGCTGGACTGAGACCAAAAAGAGGGATAAGAAAGAGTTTTGTTTTGAGCTCTGTGCACCTAACCCTGCCCTCAGCAGTGGCAGTATCTAGGCCTTATCACGCATTTATTTAAAAAAAAAATGGAATCCACAATATATAAACAGAAGATAGTGAGTGTGCTTTGTTGTATAATCATTTCAGAGGATACGATCACTGAAGAGGAGAGTAGATTATTTCAAGGATTAGTCAGAGGGTGAAGGTTAGGCAAATCGAAAACCAGGATGAATGTTTGGGAAAAAATAGTCTTGCTATTACAGTCCAGTGGAACAGTGAGGAAATGGAAGGACTATTGACTGGGTTATTTCAAAAGGGGTAAGAAAAATATTTTTTCAAGGACAATCTTTACTTAGTTAAATCACGCAAATGTTATTTGCCTTCTGAGATTGATGCAGTTTGTAAATATAGCATTTGTTCCACCTGTGTTAAGACCTGGTACAAATATCCACCCGCTTATGGAAAAGTGCTGAAGTTTGGATATATGCTTAGAACAAAACATCTGTTTAGAGGGTGTGTTGAACTGGGGTCTAAACCTTTAAGCGATCCACAGGGAACTGGAAATGTCATATTGCAGACCATCCTTTTGGCCCGGTGCTTTGTACTGCCAATTACAAGCTCTGCTTGTTAGCGCTTTGCAGTATTTCTGAGGTGTGCTCTTGTCCATCTGAACGGGGACACTATGACACAGTCAGCTCCTGTCCCGCTGTATGGTCACTTCACACAAAGGAGAGCTGCTTTGTCCAGGTCTCACACTACGCTACGGAACAGACACTTAAACGGTAACACTTGGGCAGGCTGAAAACAATGAACTGCAAAAGTACTTAACTCGCTTGTTGTCAGTAGGCTTTATTGTTCATAATCCAGTATTAATTTAAATTACAGTCTTTAATTCCTTATATTCTTTTGAAAAAGCTATGGGAGTTGGCTTAAAACTGTCCCATTTTCCTTGTGACTTCATCTTCAGAGGAAGCTACCACATGTACCCTTGTTACAATTTCAGGCTGGAAGATCATCAGTGGGTTTCTGTTGCATTGCATTACAGTTGTTTTTCCATTGTAATCTTACATAATAATGGGATCCTAATGACTTTGCTAATAGTCCAGGATGCAAATTGGCTGGTTTTCAACTTGATAGTATTTTTCTTAGAAGAAGCAACATAATGGAATCCTCAAAAGGGTTTCAAAAAGTTCCTTCCCTGTTGTTTTTCTCTGGTAATGTAGTCTCTGTGTGCTTGTACTTCTAGGATGAGATCACTGAGCTAGTACTAGGAAGCTAGATTTAGTGTCACTTCTAAAAAAATGTGTATTTGGTCAGTGGTGTAATTTGCAAAACAGTGGTCTAATCCTAAATGGAAATCCAAATGGAATTATGGGCACTCATGAACTTTCAAGATTGTACATTTAGTAATGATGGAGCTTCATTTTGTCTTCTGTACTTTGTGGTTGAAGCTGCAGGGTTGCAAGCAAGCACTAAAATTTAATGAAAGAGATTTTCCCATGGGGAAGATATGTGTCTGATACTGATCAAACATCCAGGGTTGACCCTAGCTGGGTTCTTTTTTAGGGCAAGTACAAGGATGATGGGTCAGAGGTAAGTATAGACAGTGGAATTGTTAGAAAAACAACAATGGTTAGAGACCACTGGGAGTGGCTAGGGCAAGTGTGGTAGCATACAGGTTTTAGAATACCAATACTGGATATGCTTATCATACATGTAGCTAAAGATGATGTTATTCTGGCATGTGTAGGGGCCAGCTACTCGTATATACTGTGAAGTAGATTACATCTCTAGTCCAGTTTGTGCTTTCTCTGTTTCATCATTTCTGTAAAGAACTCTCACTCACAACATTAAGTGACTCTTTATTTAAAGTTTCAACAGAAATTCCCTATAGCCATTTCTGTGTGAAAGCTATGCATTCATTCTCCTTGGAAGTCCAGTGCTTACTGCTACAAAGTTTTTATTTTTTCTCTCTTCCACTTCTGCCTATTCAGCTTTGGCTCCTGGTAGCTGAGAATAGCAACTACCAATGCTCTCTGGTCCTTGGAAGGCTGCTCAGAGGAAAAGAAATTGCGCTTTCTTTAGTTCCAGTGTCATTTGACTTTCCCACAGTTACAAGGATTTCCAGAGTAATTGTTCCTTCTGCTTCTCCCTGTGCCAAGGACTATAGAGGGATATTTTTATCTTGCCTCAAATCTTTCTATTTATTGTGTGCTTAAAATTCATATGAGAATTGCTAGTGCTTCCTTCTGACTCCAGCGATACTGGCCCAAGGCCTGAGGCATGCTGAAGTCTGGCTAGTAAATATCCTAAACGTTACTCATTAAATGCAGATTTCTCAGGCTAGCATCACTTTAAGTCATAGAGTTACAAATTCCAATCTCTCGGCAGGAGACTACAGACCATTCTTTGTGCTTCACTTACCTGTCTCTGTAGAGTTGCACAGAGGCTTGCCTTTGCGTTTTCACCATCACTTCCATCTTAGCAAAGTTCCCCTGATCCCAAGTGCTGCTGTGTTCTGAGACACATGGCCAAACTCCAGATTCTTAGATAGCTTTTACTCAGACTCCAACTTGAGACCGGACAAGAAGATACAGGTACTATAAAGTATAAGGAACCAAGCAAGGGCTTCTGTGTTTGGGTGTCAGGCTTATATTAATATCACTCCTGGCGACTTTTGTGAGTGGCTTAGCAAACTTCTGGTATTGCTTTGGCTCTGCGCTTCCCTCTTCCTCTTCGCTGGTTCCTGCCTTGCCATCTGCATTCCTGTGGTCCTTACATCTGTCTTTCCATCGTAGTGCTCTG
Organism: Falco cherrug; assembly: GCF_023634085.1. Taxonomy (NCBI): domain Eukaryota; kingdom Metazoa; phylum Chordata; class Aves; order Falconiformes; family Falconidae; genus Falco; species Falco cherrug. The sequence goes on from NC_073703.1 coordinate 23,253,729, forward strand.
CCAGCATCAGTACAATGCTAGGGGAGAGCACCTTTAACTTAACGTAAGAGCATGGCATCTTCAGATGTCCACCCTTCTATTCTTGTGCGTACGGCTGAGTGGGCACACAAACTAAACTGTCGTTAATTCTCCCTCATTGCTGGGCAGAAGCCACACATGGCTGTTACGAGCAGGAATATTTCTCACTCGTTTTCCTCAGGGGCTTTTTAGCATGTGGGTCTTGGAGACTGTAGAAGGTTCTGTGTGCCAGTACAGTGTTGTACCCTTTTACAGTAGGGGTGTAATTCTTTGCTCAGCATTGCTTTTGTGATGACGTTCCTCCTTCTGAGCCTGCTGCTAGCTGAAGGAAGGTTTCTCACATCAGAGCACTGGTAAGAGAATGGACGTTCTCGCTTTTGTAGTTCTTCAAAGCAGCACTTCCAAGAGGAATAAGAAACCTTATGTTCTCTGGGTGCGGCTGTATGTGGCTGTTGGGCTGTTGCTTTTTAGTATCAGAGCCAATGCTGGGAGAGAAGCTGGGGGCACAGCTGGCCTGTGCCCTTGAGCCTAAATACCTGTAATGTCAGGATGCTTCTGCCTCGGTCACTTGTAGCCCGCTGTCGTCAGGACCCGCCTTGGAGCTGGGACCTTCTCCAGCCACTCCTGGACAGCTGCAGTGCTGCTGCTGCTGCAGGTGGGAAGACATGGCAGTAATGCAGTCGGCATGTGGCTGGGCCCTCCAGCCAGCCTTTGCTCCCAGAGCTACAAAACAAGCTTCGTCATTAACTGAACAAATGGTGTTAGAAGGAGAGCTGGCTGTGAGCGTTCCGATGGAAACTTTCTCATTGGAAAATATCAACTATGTCTGCATCTTACTGGAAACAAGTCTGGTCAAAATCTGTCAGGAAGTTTCTCAGGCACAAGATGGAAATTATTCTAAAAGCAAGCAATAATTAGGACATTAATTTTCAGATGTGGGAAATTTGGGTTCAAGACCTTGGTGTTTTAAGAGCAGATATTTATCCTTGCTCTCCGAGATTCCCAGTCTGAGCAACCACTTTTGAAATAAAAGTGATGATCGGAGTGAGTGTAGTCGATCAGCTGACTGCCTTTCTGTGCAAGTGGTATAGCTTGTAACCCGGTTATGCATTTCAGAACTGACTAAAGGCGGGTGATCCATCAGAAGATAACACATCAGAATCCATCTGAATCAAAGGATTTGGAATCACAGCTCCAGATTTCCCGAGTCTCACCTTGCCTTTTCTGCTGGTCTTTGCCATAGGTCAGTAGTAGTTTTATCAGTAAAATCCATTGGGACAGCATATCTCTACCTCCGTGTGGTGTTAATTACATGTACAATATATATATATAACACTTTTTATTAAAATAAATGCTTAATATTTAAATTCCTGAGTGGAATAGTAAAGAAAGAGTGAGGGTTAGGAAAGTGTACATACTTGGGGATCGGAACAAGATTCTTTACTTTGGAGAGGAGTAAAAAAGAAAAAAACCAACTTTTTCTTCGTTGTCATAAGATCCTCTGCCAAGTATGGCAAATAATGCTTGTAGCTAATATTTCTGAGATGCATTTTATATAAAAAAAATAATTTAAAACCATCCACCTGTGCACTATGCATATGCTTGCCTGGCTGCATTCTATTCTTCTTTTAAGCCTGGCTTACGAAAGAACAAAAATATCGTGTTCAGCAAGAACTCACAGAGACTGTTTTACTTACCTGTGAACTCTACTTCCACTTGTAAAGACGCAACAATTGTAGTTAAAGTTGCTGCTAAATTGCAGCGACTCTGATAATGCATGGGGTCTATAGTATCTTTGTGCTTGTGGCTGTGACCTTTCAATGAAGGGCTGAACCTGAAAACTATTATCATACATTATCGTCACTACCCATCCTGTATTAACCTCCCGATAAACTAGAGAGAAACTGTTTTGTCAGCCTGAGTATATGCAGGCAGCACTAGACACTGAATCTTTTCACTGCCTGCAAACATCAGCAGTTCTAGCTTCTCTGTTACACTGCTTCACTGAGTTTCAAACTACTGCCGTGAAGTATGAAAATACTAATTTCTTTCCTGTGTGAAGTAGGCCATCTGTGCATTGTTCAATGCAATACTATCTTCTCGCTCTTTAGAATGCTTAAATAGTGTCATCTCTGAGTCATAAGTGAGCTGTTCCACGCACTCTGATTATATAAAGTGTATTAGTATTCATGGTTTTCTTAACCTTCCTGCAGTCTAAAAAATGGAGATGCATGAATTTCGGTCAAGCAAATACTCTCATGCTGATGTAATGATAAACTCATGTAAGATGTCAAAACGTGGAATGCAATTTTTAAAAGTCTGCTGAGTTCACTTCTTGCGTAGTGCTAGAGAAGCTGAGTGACAGCACACGTGCATTAGATCACTTGGAGATCGTGGATACAGGTGTGTTTATGCCTCAGCCTGCTCTGCAGTCCATTACACGGCTCTGCAGGAGCGCACAGACGTGCCTGAGCAAGGCAGAAAGAGAGGGGTCTCTGCTCAGGGGAGCATCGGACCAGACGTGAGTGTTGAATGGTGGGTGACAAGAGGAGCAGCACTGAACAGGGCAGCTTTTGGGGTGCAGCTTCTAAGGAACCAAAGGGGCAGCAAAAACCACTGAGAAGCAAAGTTTCGGCTTGGGTACAGCCAAAGCTTCATTGTCCAGGTCAGTTCTCTCCCAGCTTTGAGGACAGCGTGTCCTGGACACCAAAGCAGACCTGTCCCATAGGCCTGTCCCAGGGCTGGCTCTCAGCACACTCCTGTGGGTTGTGCTTAGGGCTGCAGTCTGGCAGCACAGAGCTCCTTGCATAGTTTGCAGCTTGTCAAGGGTTCCTTGCTGCTGCGGGCGCCGAAGCTAGCTCATGGGTGGCTCGCTGAGGGAACTGCACCGCACCACAGTCTGCAGGATGAACGTACCCCATGAAACCAACACTGACCCAGCAGCAAGGGAGGTTCTCACAGAGCAAGCTGTGCCAAGTTCAGAAACTACTATATGTTTCTCCATCTGTAAAAATTAACAGTGTGCTGATTCAGGGCAGTCCTGTGAGAGCAGGCAGGTGCACATGAAGAGCTGTGAATAAGCGTAATGATGATAATGAGTATTGGCACTCTGCTGTTGCCCTGAAGAAATGAAGTGGAATGAAAGTGCAGTGTGAATTTTCTTGGAGATAACATGAAGCTCATTCACCGAACTGCAGATGCAATTTGGTTTGAGCCTTATATGGCAGGGTGTTTGCTTTTGCACTCAAATCTTGCATTTAGCACAGATACTCAGTGCAATGAAATTCATTCCTCTCGTTCAATTACTTTAGTATCTTGTTCTTGTTCATTCTGTTTAATCTCCCCGCCACCTTCTGTTGTGCAAAAGATATCTGCATATGTATTTTGTACATAATAGATGAACATAGGTCATAATTGATATTTTTGCATGTGGAGCAAGGTGGTATATTTTTGGGTCTAAGTCAGTAAAGCTTTTCTTTTCCATGCTTTAAAAAGAAAAGACAAGACTGTTATCCTTCAGTCAGTGGATTGAGAACCAGGAAACAAACTGGTCCCTGACTTTGCTGCTGTCACTGTGTGTGGCCATGGGAAGTCTTGTCAATTTTTATACCTCACTTCTCCATCTGTAGCATGGGTGTGACACTACCCCCTTCATCTCTGTCCTGTATGTAAACTTCAATCTAAGTGTTTGTATTTAGATAGAGGTGATAGTCTAAATTAGAAATTCCGGAGGCTTCTTAAAGTACATTGTATTCCTGTGTTTCCTTCATGCTGGGATATTCACAAATAGTTTAAGTGTGTAAATGATTGAGCCCAGCTAACAGCGTCAAAGAATATATGGTATGTTGGCTCCTACTGCTAAGAGCAGAGGTGGTTTACTGGGGGGAAGGATGGGGTGCAAGTGAGGTTTTATTGCCTCCTGACTGAAAAGCCAGAATCCAGATGAGTGATTGTGATATGGTTGTGTGATCCATAGTAGAAATCTATCTCTTTTGCATGGAGCATTGAGGTGTGACATGCCCCTTCTACAGCTGAAACGTGATTTAGGTGTTCCTAGAAAGTACCTGCATATGCAAAGTAGTTCTCACTAGTTACTGTCACCGCAAGCAAACAATCTGCCAGCTGACTTAAGTCTATTCTATTTTACATTCCTTGACTAGGATCTCGTGAACGCTGTATTGAAGATGCCATCTGAGTACTCTGGATATTTATAACTTGAAGTTGGGTAAAATCATGGGAAATTTGGTCTTGCGGAAGCTGGACCTCATTGCCTAGATGGGTGTCAGTCCCAGTTCACCAGAGGAAAACAGAGCCACACGGTTTTATATACTGTGGTTGCACGTAGACTTTGTGTTCATTTTGCCTGCGGACAACTCAGTTTTAATCTCTTACTGTGTAAGCTCAAAATAAAAATAACAGTTCTAAATACCAGGGCTTCTATTGCAAAGTCGCTGAGCGAAAAGCTGTCATGTTACATTAAGAGCACAGTTACTGCAACTGATTATTTCATACAGTATAGTTGCCAGTCTGTTTCCTGTGTAATCATGAGGAATGCATTAAGAATAGTGGCACATAAATAAGTTGTGAAAAAGTCTAGGAGCAACTGAAAGTTCCTGCCGCAATTGGTAGTGGGGAGAAATGAGCCAGTACTGTCAGAAAAATATTATCTTTTCATAATGTATTCCAAAAGATATAGACCAGAATCCCAATAATTTAAAATATTTGGACAGAGAATCGGCAAAACTACTAACACTTGCTAGTGCTTAAGCTGGGTTTAATAGACTTAGTCCAGGCAAATACCAATCTATGGTATTGCCTGAAGTGCTTTGCTGTGTTTTGTTGTAGAAATGAGGCAAGGAGACAGCTGCTGAGGCTTGCCATGGTCATGAAGCACTGAGTATTCCATGGCAGCATTCCATTTTTGTCTCTTTTTAGACAACTCTTCAGAAGTCATCACCTACAAAATACATATTCCCTGGTTCTCGTACAGACTGAAGCACTTTGGCTTTGCCCAAAGCATGGAAGGATAAATATACTTACTGTCAGTTTCCTCCAATCTGGCTACATAAAACCCAACCAATAATCTTTTCAGTGAACTTTAAGCAATTTGGAATTGCATCAGGAGAAAGAGCAACAGCTAATCAACTTGCTGTTAATTATCAATTAACTCCATAAATCAATGCCAAGGTGCTCAGACACATAACTGTTCCTCTAAAACCCAGTGGCTGACACAGATTCTCCTATAGAATTTTGCCTTTAAAATTCTTAAGATTCCTTTCCCTCTGCCATAATTCATTTTCTATCTTCTTTCTAGCTCACCAAGTCTTCATAGTGCTGAAAATGTCACTTTTATTTGTCTTCCACATGTCAGTTGTCGCTGTTTCCAATTGCTAAAGGTTTTTAAGGATTGGTTGAGTTGTTTCAGCAAAGATCGGTTTTGCCAAAGATTTTTTTAAGAAAAAAAAATGCTTTCTGTTAATGCAGTCATATTTCTGTCAAAAATGAAGAGAAGAAACACTGAAATCTCCCATGTTTATAATTTTGCTTTAAACAGCTGTGGTTTGCAGTGAAAACTCAACATTTCACAGGAAACCTTGTTTGTGATTGGAAAGCATTTAATAGAATTTTTTTTTGCTCCAGGTGCCTTTATTTTGGAATATTTCTAAATCCTTTCCACCCTGCACTGCTTGCCAAACTGTCACTGCAGGTGTGAGGCGTACGCCCTCCCTCCAGGAGCATGAGTGGGGACACAAGCAGGTGGCCAGCTGTTTCCCTGGGGGTGGGTGGCCCAGCAGTGCTGTTATGTTACCACTCAGGGAGGATCAGAACAGAGCTCTAGGCCTATTCCTAAGGGTGTGTTTTATATTTGTTCCAGATTAGCTATGAATTAAATGTTACCATTTAATGATCCTGTGGTTGCTTGTCAGGCTATAACCACCATTCACCTAGGAGCAGCAATACACAACACACAGTTCTTCATCCAGAGGTGTCTGGACATGTCCTAGAGAAGCTCACTGCTGGTCTGTGCCATAGAGCAGAGCTGCGGTCACTGTATTTCATCCTGCATCTTTTGGTAGGTCAATGGCAGAGGAGGCAGCAAGAGCCAGTGTCCCCTGTGGTCTAGCAGTGTGTGGGAGGCTCAAAACAGGGGAAAGAATACGAGGCTTATTGCAACTTGTAGATAAGCTGTGTAATTGCTGCTGTAGCATTGCAGCTGCCACAGATTTCCATGAACAAATTCATGGAAGAGACATTCATACTATCTAGGCACCACTAAATCCCTCGGAACCAGGAACCCTGTGAGCTGCTATGCGTGGAAGGGTACTTGGGGCTGCTGCTTCCCCTCTTGCTTTTCTTCCCCATGTATCCAGCTCCATCACTGAGAGAGGCAGGATACCAGGGCCAGGGGAATATTAAGTCCAACCATGTGTGGCTGGACCTAGCATGTTCTCAGCTAGAAGGTGAGAAATGTAGTTTGTAAATGTACCTGGCTGATCTCTGAAGACTGCCCCTCTTAAAACAGGCTAAGACACATCATCAGGTCAGTGTCACACGACATAACCTGCTGCTGCTTGGGCAGTACCTGCTCTGTGGGCAAACATCAGGCTACAGTTTTGCGTGCTGGCATTCTGGCACCTTTCATGATCGCTAAATCAATTTTTAAAGTGAAAAAGAGCTGAACCGTTGCCAAGAAGTTATGAGGCTGGGGAAGGTACATGAGGCTTGGGAGGACGCTGCACAACAGGAGTGCTAAGTGAGGGATTCTTCCGGACAAGGTCCGTGCTTCGAGCCGTATGTAACTGCACTGAACTGGAACGTGTTAAATGATTGATAGGAGATGTAGGCTGTCTGTAAGCAGCACAGAGACCCCAGAGACTGGTAAATAATGAATACAATTCTTCTGCTGTTAGTGGTATGACTCATTGCGTGCTCTCTGTTTTAATCACCTGCTGTAGGGGCCAGAGAAGGACTAGGCAGTCTCTCAAACCTGGATTGCAAGGAAACAGCAGGTAGGTTTTGAGCTGTCACTGCTGCCTGGTCGTTCCTTATCCAACTGGATACAAAAGCTACCAACAGTAATTACTGGTAGAGGCAGCCTGGGCAAGGAGGACAGATTCTGTCTCTCTGTGTTGTTTGCCAATTGAGGACCTGGATCCACAAATCAGTTGTCTGTCTTGACTGTCCTAGAAACCAGGGAAGCAGCAATGTGACAGCTGACAGGAAGCTCTCCAGACCTGTCGTCTCTCAGAGCTTCTGACAGGCGCCAAGGGACGCCCATGCACAAAAGCCTGGGAAAGTGCCGGGACAGAGCCCTTCTGTCCAGGGAAAGCCCCTTGAATCACTGACCCAGATACCCGTGGATTGGTAGTGGCACTGGCAAAAACCTGATGCTTTGTCCCTTCATTCTGTCCATTTGACCAGGCCCGAAATAGTCAAAAGTGAAGTCCTTAACGTTCCTCCCCCAGCACTGACATCTAGAAAACCCAGGAGCTATTTCCAGCCAACATTTCCGCTGGTTATGTCACTGTCAAACTTCATGCCAGTTCCGCTGTCCAGCATTAGGGGCAGCCCAAAGCTTCTTAACAGCATGCATGAAGCCCAATTTTGTTGTCGCAACAGAATGGTGTTGCAGGATGCCAAGACCAAGGAACAGGTTGCAGTGGTTCCTCCCTCATGGGCCAGTGCTGTTTGCTTGGCTGTTTCTGGTTGTCTGCCTCTGCTCGCTAAGGAGCATGATGAACAACTGCAGGTCCTCAACTCCTTGGAGGGAGGCTTGAATGAGATTTTGATACATGTGGCAACCAAGTCACAGAGCAGTATTGCAGAAGATGAGTGGAACTGGTCAATCTCTTCCCAGATCTGCTTGGAGCACAGAAGAGGATAGCAAGAAAGATGAAACCTGTTCCTCTGTTTGGATGCCATTTTCTCCCATAGGGAGAACACTGTAGGCTGGGCAAGATATCTTTTCTTTACAAATGATAAAGCCAGAAATTGCGGAATATAGCTTAGCAGACTGTACTTCAGCTTACTGGAAGTATAGTAAAGCTAAGGCAGAATTTTGCAAGCAGTTTTGCCTATATTTGGACTTTAAAAGACAGATTTAAGCACAAGACCCATTTACCTGGTTGACATAGCTGTGTTTTCATCTGTGATGAATTTGATCCACGGCTAATCACATATGCCTGAAAGTAGGACTTGACCTGTTGCCTGAAACTCTTGATAAGAGATAGTATGAAATGCCTGGTAATAGGCTGGGAGAACATAGCTGTGCTGCTCTGCATTTTCTTGTAGTAGGGAAGTTTTCATTAAAATAAAGGGAACAACTTCAGTGTTGTGGCAAACTTTCCATTTAAGAGTGCTTATTCAGACATACAACCAGAAGTTCTTCTGGATTAACCTTTGACCTTACATATGTATGATTTGTTAGTGATGTGAGATAAAAGTAAAGAATAATAAGTCTGATATTTGTAATGTCATAGCATTGAGAGACTAAACTCAGACAAACAGAAGCCCAAGAACTGACTGACTTTATTTCTTCTGTACATGCTTTGGCACTTTTCTAGCTCACCGAAGTTGCTGTGTAAATAAGTCGCTCTCGGAGTTTATTCTGCAGTAAACAGTAACACTGCAAAGCCCACAAAATTCGAGACACAGTAATGAGATTAGGCTTTGTTTCATTAATGACTTCTGAGTCACTGACATACATTGATTAACATTTGTATCGTGTATCTCCTTTTTGCAATAAAACTGTAGCTGACTGTAGAAGGGAATGGTGGGAGAAAGGCAGGAGAAAAGAATGGAGAAGTAGAGAAGGAAGAAGAACAAGGACTGAATGAACCCAAGCAAGAAAAAAAAATGCTCAGGGAAAAAATGCCAGACACCACAGTCCTTGTTCCAGGGGCGTTGCTTGAATGTGTCTTAGGGCTGCACTTAATGAAGCCATGGTGGGAAGGTCTCTGAGGTCTTGGCAGATATTTTGTTCTTTTCTAGTACAGAAAGCTCTCAAAGTGGAAGAAAATTCCTAAAAAGTCCAAACCCAGTAGCTGGCAGGTACAGCTGTAGCAGCTGTATCTTAATTGTTGGGATGCACTAAATCCTTCTTTTGATAATCAGACTATTCCAGATTTAGAGTACCTCATCATCCTCCACATGCTGTTTTGCCAGTTTTACTGCCGGAGAATCTGTCAGTTGATGAGTGAAAGATCACAGATTTGTAGTTTCTGAACTGAGATGTTCAGTTCAAAAACTCATTAAAACTACAGCACCTGAGCCTTTCCTGGCCTGCCTAAGGCTTGCTGCTCTGCTGGTTTCTCCATCCTAGGGCCAGCCTTGTATTCAGGTCTAACTCTCTTTTTTGGTGACTAGTCCCAGCCTACCCAGGGCTTTTACTAATCAGCTACTTGCATGGCATTTGGGACATATGTATAACTATCTGTTTTGGGACAGGCTCTTGTTTGTATTTCCTAATATTGGCCTCTGCAGCCTATGAGAGGATGGGGGTTTTTAATGTTTTTTCTAACAGTGCTGTTCTCTGTTGCCCTATTTTCTTTTTTTATGCAGAAGCTATTGATTGTCTGCCTGCTAGTAGGAATGCCACCACTTCACACCAACATCCCAGACTGCTCCATATTTATAACCACCCCTCATGCCAGTAAGTATTTTTCTCTGACATATATCCACTTAACCAAAGGCATTGATAAGTTTAACCCTCCTTTCTTTTGCCAGAGATTTTTCTTCCTTCCTTTTTAAGAAGTTAAAACCAAAAAATCCTCCAAGGTCATTGGGAAACCAGATCATTCCCTAGATCAGCCTCCAGTATTTATTAGTTAGATCATTTCAGTGACTACACTGTCTGCCCTTTACTCACAACAGCATGTGTCACAGGTTAATTGTCTGCCTATTCTTAAGTGAATTCAAGGACTATAATGTGCGCTCTTATTTGCTTGTAGAAATTCAGATAAGCAACCTTACTCATCATGAATTTTGCCCTTGGCATGTCCTGACAGTAATTCTTGGGCATCACCAGCCTAATGCCATGGAAAGCCATGCAGCATAGCTCAGCTCTGCTTTCATGTTTTCTGTTGTACTTCAGTTCTGTCTAGAAACAACACCTGTAATCTTGAATGTGTTTATTGTAAGAAGAAGCCCCTGTTCTGCAGAGCTGGCAATCTAAATAAATGAGGCAAATGACAGGTGAAAATGAAACAAAAGCACCAGCAATCTGTGTGACTTGCTTGACCTCATGTGGCTATTGCCAGATCCCACATGCGAGGCCTGTGACAAAGCTGGGAAAATGATCCAGCTATCTGGGTCCCCATCTCTCTGGCACATCTTCTAGATCAGACAGTCCCTCAAAGCATCAGGCAGTCAGACCTTACAAATGGTCTAACAGTGCAGCGTGGCTGTAAATCAAAACACTGCAAACATTTGTCATCCCATGAAAAATTATCAGGAGTAAGTGTATGATCTGTAGAGCCTTTGTGTCTTAAATGGGATTGATAGGGGTTTCTACTGGATTCTTTTGAGGGTAGCAGTGATGGAGAAATTGTGGAAATAATTGTGATGTATCAACTTCTGTAAAGTACAAGATCATTCCACAGGGAGTGATTTCTGGGAAGACAGTGTTAAAGTTCCAGAAAAATGCCTGTGGCAATGAAATAGCCTGTCTAGGGATGAGCCGTACTGCTGCTATTAATAGATAGGGTCTCAGTAAGAATATTCTTTGGCCAAAGTAGGAAACACTCGGATCATCATTCTTTTTAGGTTCCTGACTCTGCACCCAGCTATGCAAGGCAAGAGCAGGAGTGAACAAGCACAGCTGGGAAAGGCAAAATCCACAAAAAGATGGAACAGCTGCTTTTAGAAAGGAGAGCCTGAGGAGGTTTCTCTGTTGATCGGCTTTCCCTTTGCCCAGTTTACACACAAGGCTCAAAGTCTTTGTTTTGTGGGAGTTTGCATAATATCAAGTGTGTACTTCAGATACTGTGGTATTTATATTCACCTAGTTTTCTACCCCTAGAAACATGCTTTGAGATCATCTGCTGAAAAGATTAATTTACAAAATAACTTTTTTACAACACTGCTAAGACATAGCCACCACCTGGTGAGGAACTGTGAGTTAAAACTACTGGGGTGGTTTTTCCTTTGATGTTAGCATGATAGAGCAAAGGGGGGTACTATGGTAAGGAAACCAAAGCTGGCCAGAAAGAACTACAGTATTGCTTTGGAGACAGTTTTTCTAGATACTTAGCAGTGTTTTGTTAGTGCACTACGGCACAGTACCTATCTTAAACCTAGTTAACAGGCATTTTGTTACCCTCCCACTGATCTGGTATGCTATAAACCAGATCTAATATCAAACTAAGTATGTACAAATAATTGTTCATCAAAGACTGTGATAAAGGCCGCTGGCACAAGACGGCTCTGGATTTAACGCATGGTTACCCTGAAACTGCAGTAAGAGGGGATGCGCCCCGTGCAAACTGCAAGGATGCACTCTTGTGGCAAAGAGGTGCTGTGCAGGGAACAGGTGAAGCTGAAACCGCCTGTTTGTTAGGAAATCAAATGTTTTCACACTCAAACTGAAGAGACTGCCAGCTATACTAAGGAATTTTCACTGCAGCATCAATATATTGTATTATTTCTCAAGCCTCTGAAACTTGAGTTTCTCTGCGGGAGGGTGCATTTGTACCTCTGGTTTTCTGAAGTTCTTAGGGGCAGGTGCTATTCGGCATGCCTTGGTGTTTGTTCCCCTTGTCGAACATTCATAGCTGCCTCCCAGCCAACTGTTTCTCCTCATGACTTACAGGAGGGGAGATGTCTAAGGGTAAAAACTGGTGGAGACATAGCCAGCTGTCTCCCTGAGGCATGCGGCATGCTTTAGTGAGCCTTGAAGGCCATCACGCTCTGTCCCTGCTGCCTTTTCTGTGTAGACAAGGGGAAAACCTCACAGCTGAGGCTATGCAGGATTGTCTCCCACCCTACCTTACAACACTTCCAAGGTTTATTGGGGAGAGTGCCAGGAGAGGAGGGCATGGGAAATGGCTGGTGGCCAGCACAGCTATGAAGTACTATGTTAACCACTGAGCTGCAAAATCAGAGCCAGAGTGGAGAAAACCTCATGACTAAGAACTAGCCAAGAAGAACCACAGGCCGATTGCGGAGAGCCGCCCAGAGACTCCAAGCCTGTGTTCGAAAGGTGCTTAGGTGCCTGCTGATAGGGATGGAGTTTTGGACCTGCCCAGAGAACCTCCCGGGAGGTTAGTTTTCAGTCTTCTTGGTCTTTGTTCCTCCTCTGTGGCTCACAGCTGATCATGTGCTTTTTTTCTCCCACTGATTACCTACCTTGTATATTCAGAGAGGTTCTATTTTAACTGTTCATAGTGTGTGATTGAAAAGTCTTTGGTGTGAGTCTCCCATCTTACCTCTGCTGTTTAGGGGCCCTGTGCTGTAAATCCACGGCTGTTAAGAGAGTGTTGTTGCGGAGGAAGGTATTTGCAGACTGTTTGTGTAAGGTAGTACTGCCAAAAATATTTGAAATGGTGTATAGTTAGGTCATTGGAAGGGTGTTTTCCAAATATTTCTTGCCACATTCTGCAAAAGAGACAGCAGTCAATTGACAGTGAAGTCAGTAATGTAAAAGGTTAATATCAAACAAATGTGAACAGCATTGTAGCAGTCTGCCAAGAAGTTGGCTTGATTATGAGTGTGACAGATGGATTCCAGGTACCAAAGCCAACATCTGATGTACTGAGGAAAACAGTCTGTAACGTTGCCTTACTTGTCACATAATCTCCTTCTGAAGATAAGAGCTTCCAAGACACACAAAGCTACCCTCACAAAGTTAGTCAGAGCAGGATTTTCCAGGACATGCAATCAGGTAGCATCATCCCAAAGCGTCAGATGGGTTGGAAATGATCCAATGCAGCCAGTGCAGAGGAGGGAGCTTCCAGCAGTTGTTGGAGTTATTCCTCTGTGGAGCTGGACACTCTTTCACCTGTGTGGCCCCCAGTGTTGATGTGCACAACCAAGCAATAGTGAATACAAGGTCTGGGCTTGACTAACACTGAGGCCATTTGGATCTCTATGCATGGATAAAGGACCCAGAAGAAGCAGAAGTGCCACTGGAGGTTGAGTAACTGAAGTAGGTGATATTGAAGATCCCGGTTTAACAGATAATGTAAAGTATTCATATCAAGCCCTTCTTATTTTGAGCATTTAATGTATTAGCATATATAAGATAAGGACATAGGGTCGATCAGGACAGATGTGAAGAGTTTCCTAGTTGAAAATGGGCTGGAAAAAGTGAAATAAATGCAATATTAAAAGGAGGAGAAGTAATGGATAATTATTGAGTGTTGGTGCTTCTCCAAACTGTGAGTTTTTCCCCTGTGAAGATGTGGCAGTTTAATCAAATTGAATAATTAGCTTTGGAACATCAATGTGAATTTATTTTTCCTTTTACAACATTGAATTGTAACCACTGCTGATGGATCTACACTGGAAGCTGTACACCACACTGTCCTGTGCTGCACTCGGATGGTAAAACTTCTTCAAGTTCTGCGTGGAAATACTTTCATATTTTCTATGTGGCTATCATACAAAATTAACTCCCTGGTCCACCTAAGTGTAAGCCAAAGCAAATATTGGCAAACAGATGAAGGCTGTATGAACCTCAGGAAAAGAAAGATTTCTAGATGCTTTTTCAGAATATAAAGCATGTTGTAGATTTTCAAGTAGAAATTATCAGGGACCATTAATCCTGTACTGGAAATACCATGTGGTTTTCCCAAGATGTTGAACATCAAAACTGGTGCTATTTAAATTATTAGCAGCAATTTTCTAGAAATAGCAGTCTTTGCTTGAACTTTATAGTTCAGTTTAATTCAAGATATGTTACCTGAACCAACACATCAGCTTGGTAGGAGAACCATGGCAACTCATGAGGAATTATCTTTGAAGGTCCAGATTTTTGGTTTCCTCTGGCTGAATACCAACCCGCGGTAGCTGCGGTGGTTTAATAGGAATGAATGCCCCAGGTTTACCTGACTGTCACTGACACCTTGTGTGGAGACACCGGCCGGGGAGCCTGGTGGTCGCATGGCCTTCTGAGAGCCAACCTTGACGTCTGAAGAACATTAAGAGGTATTTTCAGACGCTACTTCCCTTTCGTACTCGTGTGTCACAGATTTTTGGAACATGTCAAATTTCCAGAGCAAACTGGATTTTGGAGAACAAAAAAATGTTCCTATAATCACCCAGCCCCCTGCGCTGCCCGCCCACGCCTGCCCCGCTCTCCTGCCCCTTCTCCGGCTCCTGGCCGGTCCCGGACCCGCACCCGGCCCCTGCGGGACCCCGGCCCCTGCCCTGTCCCGGCCCAGCCCCGGCCCCGGCCCCGCGGAGCGGAGCGCTGGGACACCGGGCTCCGCCGCCGCTGGCTCAGCAGGCCACGGCTGGTCACCTCTGAAAAGCGTTCCTCTCCCGCCACCTTCTGGTCACCTCTCCGGGCCTGGCCGTACCTGGGCTGAGGGACCCTCCTCCCCCGCCGGCCGAGGTGCGGCGGTGTCCCCGCTCGGTGACGGCGTTGGGGCTCGCTCTCCTCCCGGTTCCTGCCGCTGCCCCCCGGCCTGCGACCAACAGCAAACGCGCGGTGCGGGCGGCACTTTGTACGAGTGTGTTGAGGAAGGTTGTTTGCATGAAACGTCAAGCCTGCTGTCAGATAGGAAAGTCACAGACAATGCTCTCAGCTCCCTCCCCACCTAGACAGGAGCTCTATGTGCTGGATGGTCTCTTTCCTGAGGCAGGCGGCTCCACGAACGGCGACAAACATTAGCACCGGGGAGTTTAACGAGGTCATTTCTCCGTAACTGCTCACACCGAAGCGCTGTGGCTCCGGGGCCCCGCTCTCGGGCGCAGCCTGGTGCGTTATCCTGGTGGCCAGAGGAGCATCTTGTGCTGCTGGGAGAGAGAAGCTGAAAGTAGGTGTCCCCCTCTGGAGGGGTGCAGAGCTTACCTTCACGGACTGAAGACCACAACTGATTAAATTAGAATAGAACTAAAGAGCTGTAATTAGTGGAGCTAATTACTGGCAGGGAAAAAAAAAAAAAAGTTCTGAGCTTTTTGACTTGATAACTACATGCTTTTTTTTTTTTCATTGTGAAAAGAGTATCGTGTTACCCAACTCTGTGTTTCTAAAAATGTGAGTAAATAAATACTAGGCAGAAGTTACATTAATCACTGACTTCTGATGCTCATTTAATTAATGTATTCATGCATCATTTAATGAATAGAGATGAAATTGTGTTTGCTCAGATGATTTTGAAATTGCCACAGACAGTGGTAGTCTGGGAACTTGTGCTCTTAGCCTTTGTTACAGAAAGAGACTATATATCTTTTGCAGCTAAATAGGGATAGTAAGTTTGAAATGTAATCACTTTTCAAAAAAAGTTAGAGTTCTTGGTAACACATGCCCCTGCCTCCAGCTGCTTTAAGCAAATTATACTCACACTGTCCTTTCTTTTTCTTTTTTTTTTTCTTTTTTTTAAATGCTCTCCTCTTCTTTGTGGCGTGTGAAAAAAACACAGAAACAACAGGGGAAACACTAACAGTCTTGGGGAAACAGTGAAACTCTGCAAAAATGCTGCCAAGCATGCAGAGCAAACTAACTGAAACAACAGAAAACAAGCAATTATTTTTAGTCAATATATGTTGTCATAAGAGCCAAAAGGATTCTGACAGATGTGTGATTTTTGAAACAAGAAGATGCTGTCCCCATCACAAATGGGGTCCTACTTCCTGATGAAAGGCTGAGTTTAAATACTGCTTCTCACTTTACCATGACTGATGTGGTCCACTGGAAACCTCAAAACATTAGAGGGTGATGCAGCCTCCACAAAGTCTTTATTTGGAAGATGTAGCTATCGTTGGCTCGCTTCCCTGGATGGGGACTGTAAGGCAGAGTTCTACAATGTAGAATTCACTGCCTCTGGGGACACCACCCTTTCAAAGTGGCCCTCGTGCTTCTCATGGGATGCAAAGCCTTTGTAAACAACCTCCAAAGGGATTTAAAAACCAACCACAAACGTGGTGTGGACCACCTGGGCCAGCTGAGAGCTGGGCCTGTGGTAGCTAAAGGGTCTTTTTGAGCTGCAGCAGGACCAACAGGAATGGCAATGCCAAGGTGGCCAGAGGCATCAACCAGCCAGAGCCAGCTCAGAAGGCTCAGTACTGCATCCCTGGCACCAGCTGTGCCCCTGCAGCTGTACCAGGCCCTGAGGAGCTGCTGCAGGGGCCTTTCAGAGCACTGTCTCTGGGGTCTTGGTGACCCTCCTTATCTGAAGAAGGTAGAAGAGGCGTTGGGCCTGAGCTCTAGCTCTGCAGCTTATGAATTTTGTTATGCAGGTACCATCCTGGTATCCTGGTGTGAAGAAGGCTTCAGAAACTCAGCTTCAGGATGTGTATTCTCAGCTAACTCCCACCTGAGCTGTCTTAGCTGCAAAAAACAAATTAGAAATTCAAACAGATGGGAACCTCTCAAAAAATGTACACTATTTCATCTCCCAAAAGGATTTTGACAAGTTATTTAAAGCTATGCATCCTACTACCATCTCTGTCTGGTCTTTGAGGCACAAATGAACTCAGGAGAGGTTTGTGTTTCAGCATGGGAAGCGCAGAGTTGCCTTTTTGCATTTCTAGCAGCGACATCAGCAGCAGATAGCAATGAACAGGCGAAAAGCTCTGTTGAGGTCAAGAAGAATTCACTTCCTGGCCCCCTAATAGACTACGAGCATGTGATGACCACTTTTAAGTGTGAAAAGGTTATTTCTCTGTAGCTCCTCCTAATGCGTATACAGCACCCAGCATTATTGCTTGGTATGTGGCTGGTGGAGTTAACTTTCAGAGGAGATGTCAGCTGCATTTTGCGCGGTGAAGTTCTCATGTAATGCTGCAAGCATCAGGTGGGAGTGATGGCTTTTGCATGGGTCTCTGCAGCTGCTAGACATCCTGTATCTACCGAATGCAGCCAATGCATGAAACCGAAGTGTTGGATTCAAAAAGGAGATTGGTGGGTGAGAAGGTTTGAAGTTCAGGCATTTGCCTCCTTGAAGGTTAACAAAGCTCTTAAAAGGCTTTGCAGTTTTAGTTGGGGATTTTAACCGGAGCTGCCAACAAAAGCTCCAAAATCCCTGAGAAATGTGTGCAGGTTTGTCTTCCACACAATCTTCCCCCTGAAGAGGGGGGGCAGGGAAGAGGCTGGCCAGAGAGATTTGTTTCTCCTGGATGTGCAGTAAAGTCAGGCATTCCAAGAGGTTTTGTGTGGCTCCTGGGAATGTTTCTAATCTACCCTAGAAAGCAGTGCAGGAACCTGATGACTGTAGCTACAGCGGCACCGTTTAAACAGAAATTCAGTTCTCAGCTGCCCTGGGAGCCGCGCAGTTGTTTGGACCTGCAGCAGAGTGCGTGGGGGCAATGCCACTGAAAAAGACCAGGGACACTAGAGATTCAGTTTGTGTTAAATGATGGCCTGCAGCTAAGCACAGTGGCAAACAGGCCCTTTTGATCATGTTACTGAGGCTGTTCTGGGAGATGTTGTTCTGGCTGCTGCTGGAGTAAGAGCTTACTGTCTTTGGCTACCCTTCTCCCATCCCTCATGGTGCCTCATGCTCTGCCAGTGTAACTGCACACAGTCACTCCCTAACCTAGTTCTGTCAGAATGATGCAGGTTAGGTTAAGTATTTTTTAATATGGGAAGGGTAGCCTCAAGGCCAGGTTCCCTCACTCAACTTCTATTGTGATAATAGCATGTGACATCCATATTATGCTCTGCTCAAGTGTGTGTGATCAGCTCCTGATCGGACTTAATGCCTCTGTAAATAAAAGAAACACAGAACAAAAAGCCTGAGATTTTATAAGCTAATAGCCCCTCAGAAACCTGGCTGGTTCCCAGAGGAGTTAACTCATTTAGAAACCTTTTAGTGGGCCATATTGATTACACGGATGTGTTCAGAGCTGTGGATATCGCAGTAACAATGAACCGAGGCAGTTTATCAGCGCATCAGTTATTTTACTGGGATAAAAAGGAGCTTCAATTGGACTAATGATGATGGGCTCAATCTTATGTTGAAGCTATCTGACTATCACAAAATTATCTTTCAGTGAGCTCATCTGTTTTGCAAGGAAGAAATTCATAATCTCATAGGATGGAAGATGTGCTGGCTATTTATAGTCACTGATTTTACTTGTAAGGAATATCATGACTTCACAAGTGCAGTGGCACTAATCTCCCTGGTAAAGCGTTTACCCTAATCTAAAGGGAGCTGCTCCTACAAAGCCAGCCGTGTACTTAAAAGGGCCATTGAACAAATCTGCACCGCTGGCTCTCATTTGCCTGTAAAAGCAGCAGGTGAATCAGAGTGTCCTGAACGCACAGCAGCCTGAGAGCCAGGCTGCTCTCTGAAAATGAGACAGTGAGACAGAGGAGACAATATTCCTACCCAAAATGGCTGCAACGAGCTGAGATGAACGTAGGCAACAGCACATGAGCAGCTGAGAAGGCGCTGTAGCCAGCCGGCTGCCCGAGGTCTGCAGGTGCGGGTTTAGTAGTTAAAAAGCAGGCTGCTGTTACTCCACCAAGGACAGTAAGAGAGTTATTTCTCAGTTATTTCCTACCCTGCTCCAAACTAGCTAGTCTGGGGTAGCTTTTAGTGCTAAGTTGTATGTATTTGCTTTTAGTACCTGTTCCCAAGGGAGGAAAATACCTTTCTGGTTATGTTTGCAGAGGTCACTGAGGACCACAGAGCTAGCTGGAGTACATCTCCAGGAGATCAAACATGCTCGCAACTGAGCCAAATGAGAATGAGTTATTTAGAAAGCAAGGGTGGAGTGGAGTTTCTGCATTTTCCAGGGCTGCGAGGAGCAGTGAGCCAGCAGAGATCACTGCTGGGATGGAGGTAGGCGACTGCAGGTGCGAGACCTGCACATACTGGAGTTCTGTTAGCGATTTCACAGGCGCTCAGGTCTTCAACAGGGTGTGGAGCCAAGCCCATAAGACAGGTTGTGGGTGCAGGGCACAGCTCCAGGGCTGTGAGGGCTCTGAAGGGAGGGAGCGTGGCCTCATAGCGCCTGCACTGCCACTCTCTACCTGGCTTTTGGCTTGCCTTGAGTCTGTATTTATTTTTTCTTCTTGGGATCTGCAGGAATAGAGTGGAGCAGTGTCCTTTGCTCACTTTCAGCCTGGTCTGCTGAGCCTTCCCCTCCTGGTCGTAGGCTCACTGATTTCACAAAGACAAGCAGATTTGTGCACAAGGTACGTACCACATCAGTTGCAAAGGCCAGATGTAAGAGTGTTCCTTTAAATCATAATCCTTCATGTAATATCACACTTAGTTGTCACAGAAACCATGGCATCACTAACACTTACAGCTCTTGATCCAGCAAAAGAGTTGAGCATTTGCTTTTAATATAAAGTATGTGCTTAAATTCCAATTAATTCTATGGCACTGCTTGTATGCCTAGAACAAGGTCTACACTTTAATTTTTTTCCTAGATGAGAGTGATGTGGCCTGGTAAAACCTTCTGGTTGCTTTAGTTAAGCCAAAGTGGCATGCATGTTTCACAATCATCAAAATTACCAGTACAGGAATGGTCTGAAGGATGTCCAAACAGCAGTTTTTAAAGAGGATATGTTGTAAATTGAGTGCTTGATTAGATCACTGTCTCTGCTTCTGCAACCTGGAAAAGTGTTTGAATAATGCTTTTTGTAGTTCCTTCCAGTACTTAGGACACCGGACATCTTTTAATTCTATTGATTCTATGATAGAGAGTAATTTTTTTTAAAATTACTTCAGAAAATGTAGAAGTTTGATCATAATTTCAGTCTAACACAAGTATTTGTGCTCCCAAATTAAATAACTGTTTTAATATAGCTGCTCATATGGTATTTTTTATTTTTCATTAAAGACACAGTTTCTGGATTAAGTACTTAAGAATTACTGTCTTCATTTTAAGGTATGTTTTGGCACTCAAAGTGGCTGAGAAAAGTATGAAAATATCCTTATGTCTCCAAGAAAACAAATGAAAACTGGAGGCAAATTAAGAAAACACTGCATGTATATTAGTTCAAAGATCTGGGCGGGTTAAAACATCTTTTAGTCAGGTCCGTGATTTACGGTTCTTTGAATAGGTGTCAATGCTGAATATTCAATTCCTGTTGCAAGTATGTTTGAAAGATAACATGTAATATTTTACTCATTTACATTAACTATAGTCTTTTGTTCCCCTGATCATACTACAAACAAAATACTCAGGGTACCTCTTCAGTGGCTAAATGTTGCCCTTCAGACAGGGACTCAGAGCTTACTGGACTCGATGGGTAGGCTTCCACTGGAGCTCAGTGGCTGTTCCTCAGAATTAGACAGGTGGTTTAGTCTGGATCTTCCCAGTTTATGATTCATGTTTGTCAGTCCCATGAGCTGTATAGAGTTGTTACTGTTGCTCTGGCTGGCCACTTTTGGTAATGAGACAGTGAGAGGCATGAATTCAGCAACACCAGGTCCATTAAAAGTTAATGCTCTGACTAATTTCATCAGTTGATAACTGGACCTACCCACAGCTGTTCTAGAAAGTTACACATTTGTGCCTAGGTCTGTATTCATGCCAAGGAGATCTGTTCTGCAGATCTTCAATAAATGAAGGTGGTAGTAACTCCACAGCTAATTTGGTGTGTTTATGATGCTTTCTGCCAGCAGAAAAACAGTAAAATCCCAAAGGCATAAGCTTCTGTGGAAATGAAAGCAGAAGGCTAGTAAATGTGGCTGAGTTCACTTCCAATTCAGAGAATGCTTGTGGACAAATCTTCCTGCTGTTTGTTGAGGTCCACCAGCTGGTAAATGGCTGTGTGTTTCTAAAAGCTGTTATTGTAAAAAGTTAAAATCCTGTGAATGGAAAAGGGGGTTGAAAATATTACTGGCTCATCCCCTTGCCTGGAGAGTAAATGTGTAAGCCTTTGAATAACTGCAAAGATAAATCAGAGAGTATGGTGTTGATTTTGCTGATTCTGGAGTACCTGGACAAAAAGACAGAACCTCATCTGTAAAAACATTTTATTAAATAGTATGATTGACGTGAAGAATTACCATGAATTTGTGGTCAGCCGTATTGGCTCACAAGGCCAACAGACACGCAGCGGGATGGTTCCCCCGATCAGTTGTTTGGGTTAATATTACTGTCTAAGAAGCTGACAATGAGGCAGGGAAAGGGGAGAGTAACCCCCTTTGTTACACTTACAGGGCTTATATCCCTTTTTTACACTGCTCACCTGAGTCTAAGGACTCGCACCGTGTCAGTGGGTTCCCTGCAGTCCACTGTAGGCAATGGATAACGTGGGACTGACTGTCCTGCCTGCTTGGAAACAATTTCAGAGCACAGAAAAGGGCTGCTGCCTTTTTTATCGGTGTCTCTTGGTTCATCTTTAGGGTTGTCAGCATTACAGGGGCTTTTTCCTTCTCCCAAGCACGCAGGCTGTTAGCGCCCCGCCGGGCCGGCGGCTGCCTCCCGCCCGTGCCCGCAGCGCCCCGTGCTGCAGGGCGCTCGCTCCCCCGCAGCGGGACCGCTCCCCCCCCGCAGCGGGACCGCTCCCCCCGTCCCCCGTTCCCCCCCCGCAGCGGGACCGCTCCCCCCCGTCCCCCGTTCCCCCCCCCAGCAGCGGAACCGCTCCCTCCGTTCCCCCTCCTGCAGCGGGACCGCTCCGTGTCCCCCCCCGCACCCCCGTCCCCCGCAGCGGAACCGCTCCTCCCGTTCCCCCCCCTGCAGCGGGACCGCTCCGTGTGTCCCCCCGCAGCGGGACCGCTCCCCCCGTCCCCCCCTTGCAGCGGGACCGCTCCCCCCGTCCCCGTCCCCCCCCCGCAGCGCTCCAGGTCCCCCGCCCGGCCGCGGGGCGCTGGCGCTAGGTGGTGGTGTGCGCCCACGGAAGGTGCGGGAGCTGCCGCAGGGCCCGCACCGAGCCTGGCTGCGCCCCGCCGGGGCTGCGGGTGCTGCCGGGAGCGCGGGAGGCCGAAGCTGGGTTACCGGCGCGGCGAGGCTTGGCTTTTTGAAGCGTCAGGGCCGGAGGAGGTTTCTAAGCAGTCTGTGATCAACATTTCTTCCGTAGAGCTCACCTTGTCCAGCTTACCTTGCCGCCATGAAATCAGCCCCTTCCCTGGGCCTTACCTGTCATGCACAGCTTGGGCCACCCTTGTCCCACCTTGGTGGCCGCTCTTGGCAGCTCTTTGGCACTACGGCAAGGCTCCCTCGGAGATTCCCAGAGGCTCTTAACGTTGTCGTAGTGGCAGGAGGCTTTGGGCCAACCGTCAAGTTGTGTTTTCTTCCCCAGATTTTAATTTTTCTTGCTTAAATCCCCCGCTCCCTCTGTATATCGATGCTAAATAACTCCCTTTGCTTAGTGCTGGCAGCCTGCAGACTTAGGGAGCCAGGACACAAACGCAGGGCTGTGCAGCTACCTGTACTGTTGGGTATACGATGCAACCATGTGCTAATGCAGGGAGGGGATGATAAAAGATCCTTTAACTCCTTCTCTCCAGCCCTGTTCCTCTCCTCCTGCCCCTGTGGGAAGCTAGTATATACCTGTTTAACTATCCTTTAGTTAGTTTATATGAGATAGGTTCTTCAAGCCAGAAGAATCTTCCTTAGCCAGGTAGGGGAGAAGTTAAGACTCTTGTCTAGAGAAAAAGATCACCCTGGTGAGCGTATTGACATTCTCTGTTCTTGTAGGTGTCACACAGATGCTGTGTTGTTCTGAGGTTGCTCTGTGTTGTGCCTGGAGCTAAAGTGCGTGCAAGCCAGGTCTAGATTTAAGGGGTGTAAAAGAGGATCCTAATAGCCATCAGCTGCATCTGAGACACTCACTCTGGTGTTTAGTCCTTTTAAGTCTCGCTTCAGAAATCTGTTCTCTGAGTCTCCCACTTTGCTCTGATTTTTGATAATTCTCTGCCAAGATCATAGTTGCAGTGTTCTATTTATCAAGGAGCTTTCCTTTATGGAATGACACTGCCAAACACCACTGAACTTCGTGCTGACCTTGCTCTTAACTGCATCTTGAACTTGTTAGCTTGTTTAAAATTCATAGAAATGTGGAGTAAAGTATTATGTTCCACAAATTTTTTTAAAAATCAGTGGCTAACTGGAGGAAAGTAAGTGTTCCCCTTTTGAAAATATTGGTAAGACCCTAGTCTTACCCTGTCCACAAATCAGAGCTCATCTGAGCACATATAGAATATACTGGACAAAAAGATGGACTCTTATCTATAAAAACATTTTCTTAAATAAACAGATTGAAGTAAAGAATACAATACCAGGCAGAACAGATTCTGAAACCAGCCACAGCATCTGCTCTGTCTCCCCTAGCCAAAACAAGTGGTGAATGTAGGTGGTGGGAATATGGAGAATCCTGTGGAAAGTAAGAAGTGTAAAAACATGGGATGGAATTGGGAAAGGGCAAGGCGATTTATAATATGAGATCAAGTAAGATGCAGTCTGATGGTGGGATAAAAAAGTAATCCATAGGAAACCAGATTCACTAGGTTTGTGGCTTATAGATCAAAGAGTTCGGGGGGGTTTACCATTTCTCTGCACTTCTTGAAATTATTTCCTTGTTCTCATTATTATTCAAAATGCCTTTCTGTGTCATCTGATAATTTCATCAATGATAGTTCCTTCTAGATCACTATGAAAACCTTGATCTCAACTCTAACGCAGTACTACCACGATCCTTTTTAAACACACTAAGTACCTTTCCCTGCTCAGTAATTTCCTGGTTTTATTCCTGGTTCACAGTTCTTAAGCCAGTTCTCAAGCTATGTGGGTTCTGTTAAGTCGCAAGAGACATGAATTAATGTTATATTCAGACTTTTGTGATTCACTCTTTCATATGTTTGTTTAAAGTGGAGTATGTTGATTCTGCTACTTCCCTTTTACTCACTGACCTTGTAAATCTGTAAGAGGTTCCCTTCCTTATAAACTCCAGGGCAAATATAACTGCTTGTGAGTCTGTTACCCTTCATCTGTTTTATTGGCTTTTTGTGCTTAGAATTTGTTTCTAGTAGGAAAAGTGACAGGTTTACAGAATGGTAATTGTTGGGATCATTCTTTTCTGATGTTTGGTCTTGCATTTGATTCTCTGAGACTGCTGTTTCCTGTGGCTTTTTCTCAGGCAACTCTTCATACTTCAAGTCATCTCTATAACGGAAAAAAGTCTTTTCTATCCTTCTTTCACTCATAAAGATACATGGGTTAGTTTTACAGATGTACTTCACCATGGGGTTTTTTTCAGTGCTGTATCTACCAAACTCGATGTTGTGGTTTTGGTATTTAAAAGTTACCAGACGCAGAGTATGTAAAAAATCCCATACCAGAGCTTGGTAGATCTTGAATTGTGGTGTATGGACTCCTGTGACCTCCAAATCAGAGAATGATTGAAAATCACTGATCTAGCTCACCAGTATTTTAATTCCCGTGAGTACTGTGTGATCTTGGTAAGGCATAGCCCGTCCTGTTGTTGAGATAGTGAGAAAAAACTGTTTATTATGTGCAGTAGGGAGCAACTTAAGATCTGGGATTAATTGATTCCCATAAAAATTTAAGCATCATCTCAAATGGATGTGCCGTCTCTCATGCTGCTTCTCCAGGGACCGTGGGCCCTGAACCTCCTTCCACTCCTCTGCTCCATGTCCCCTGTGAGCATTCTTGGCACAGAGGGGTGGACACCACCCAAAGCATGGGCTCCAACAGCACTCTGCCTGCTCCCCTTGTGCGAGGAGGGCGTTGGGGTAGGACGGGACGTGGCTAGGCACAGCGAAGCTGTGACTGTTTCAGCCTATACAAGGCTGTGGATGGGGCCGCTGCAGAACTGGCCCCAGACTCAAGGTGCCTTTCCTCTTTGCGGACAGCTGGGCTCTCTTGACAAACAGCATAAGCAGGACAAACGCCAGCACTGACAACAGCTTGCTGTGTAACTTTGATTTTGTCTCTTCCAAGTCTGGCTCAGACGTGTGGTTAGCTGAGTTACTGCAGTGCTGGGCTGCGGTTGGGTCCTAAGGCTGGCTGTACACCTGGCTCTGCAATGGCACTGCCTTCAAGATGTGTCTGACTTTCCCCACCTACAAAATGAGGCTGCATCCTATGCCTGGTTTGCTGTGACACTGACAGGATTAGGGCTTGTGCAGCACTTCAGGCATTCTGTTGAGGGTTTGAACAGGAGAGTACTGCCACAGGCACCGCTTTGTTCCCCAAAACCTAAACTTACCTACAAAAAGTAGTAAGAGTAAATGAGAAGCCCTGGCTGGTGTGGTTGCTGAGATGCATTTGATTTGTGTTTTCCAGGCTAAGTGACGCAGTGGTGTCTGGCTGTGCTTGCAGAATCTGAAACAATAACTCTGACCTGCCCAGCTCATCTCAGTGCCTGCCACATCAGATGCCCTGAGCTGATACTGTAATACAGACAAAGCTAACTATTTTGCTACCTATAAAAGAAGAAAAAAGAAGGGGGATGAAGGAGCTGCATATTTAGCTGTGACTAATATTGTATCTCAGCACTGTGAGTACTCGATCTGGGGATCTGCCCATTTCCCTGCCTCCCCCTCCAGCCAGAAATGTATTTAGCAGGACTGAGCTACATCTACATCCCTTTTAAGCCTCTGTGATGGCAGGGGACAATAAGCTTGCTGAGCCCTATAATGCTTATGACTCTGCATGGATGCCAAGGAAGGGGTGCAAGTCCTAGGGTGTCCAGGGAAAGTGCGTTATCATACCCTGAATAGTGCTCCACACAGCTGCCTCTTCCCTCACCCAGCTGGCTTTGGGAAAATGTTGTCATGATTTCCTTTTTTGTCTGGCTTGTTCTGTTATTTCATTAAACGGCGTACCTCACATATGGCTGCATACTTCCTCATTGCTTTCATAGCTGTGCTTTTCTTCTGTTTTTAAGAATCTATGGAGCCATAAAGGAGAACACCAGGCATATTCCCTGACTGTGCATTTTAAAGTATGCTCAAGGAGTTTCATTTATGATGTTTGTACAGTGGATTCTAACCCTCATCTGCAGCACTGCAAGACTGTGATTAACATGGCTTTGCTTTCTAGTAGCACCTTTCTGGCAATAAATTTAATTCCCAAAACTTTCATATGGAACAAAAACATATCATTAACCTTGCTTGCAGACACTATTCAGCTTTTGACCATTCTGAAATATGCACTGTTCAGTAATATATGTAAATATAACCAGAACTACAAACCCACAAACAGTGATGAAATCTTTACCAAAAGATTATTGCTGTTTCCTGTATAGGATTGCCAACACTCTTCAGTAGCTGAGCAAAAACACTCTAAAGAAGGGACCTATTTGACTCAGTTGCTGACAGAGGATGGACTCAGAAGAATTGTAACTGAAAACTCCTCTCTGACTGCCCCCCCCCCCCCCCCAGTGTTAAAGTTACGGCCATAGTATTTGAGTGCCTGCAGACAACTCCTTGACCCCTGTCCCATCTGGGCAACAGTATCGCTATCTGTCCAAAGCTGCTCTAGAATAGGTTTTGAAATTACATTTCTTAACGGTTAAAGCCTTTAAAAATAAAATAGGTATTTGAGGGACTGAGCAATCCCATGTCCACTGCATGCCATGCTTCTTGAAACTGCGTTGTCCAACCATTTTGTCAGCTTTTATGCACTGATGCATGATTTCCTAAAATGCTTTGAAAGTGACTTTGTTACTGAAGTGATGACGACTTTGGTGCTGTGAGCTCAGAAGCTGATGTGAAGGCCTGGCTTTGGTGAACGAGACAGCTTGGGTTGTATATAGGAAAAGCAGGATCCCCCTCAATCTTTCTGCCTTTGCCCCAGGCTTTCAGGTAAGGTTCCCGTCATATCCTTCTCTTTATGGGTGTCGGGTATTATTTGTCTTTTCTAGTCTCAGGTTCTGCTGCTATCTGTGAAAAAGGGTGTCTGTTCTACCTCAGGATCAGCTATTATCAAACTGCATCATCCATCTCTAAAACCAATTTACACTTCCTCCCATCTCATAAACTTTATCCTTTTCTTTCTCCTTCTGCTGAGGTTCAGGGTTACAGAAGATCTGGACCTTCCTTATTTCTGAACTGGCAGTTCCCTCTTTGGTGCCTGCCATTTCTCTCAGGAAGGTGACATCAGAATTAAACAGAAAGACCCCTTCTAAGGGCTAGGCTGCTAGGCTGTAAATGAGAGGTGAGCTCAAAACCGAAACTCATAAACTATTCTCAGGGAAACAAATCAATCCTCTGCTAGGCACAAACACTCAACTGAACGTGCGGGAGCTTCACTCAGGGGTAAAGCTGGAAATACAGGAGGCCTGGAAAAGGCATTCACTGGAAGAAAAGGACTAATATAAACTGTAATTCATTTGTGCTCTAGAACATTCTTTCTTTAAGCCCCAAAGAACTCTTGCTTTCTTCAAAGCCAATGTGGTACCTCAGTTCTGGGCTCTTCACCCAGAGCTGATCCACACACAGAGCTGAGATGCTTGTGTATTGTGTGGCTGCACGGGGGTGGGGTGGGGGGTGGGGGTGGGGGGTGGGGTGGTAATCCATGAACCTAGCAGACCCCTTAACACATAGCAAAACTTTTTATACACTTTGAACAAGTGTTTACAATTAGGTTTAGTCATACCTAATTCTCACTTGTTCTTACAAGCCTCATCTCTATCTAAAGGTACAGCTTCACCCTCCATGTTCGTAGGGGGGTTTCTTTCCTCCAGGGTGGATCTTTTAGTGTGCTGATTAGGGTAGTTCACACATAGTTCTAGTAATTTTCTGTTTAGTCTTATTAACCATTTGTTTCTCCTTGACCTTATCTTGTTGTGCCCCAGCTGGACATATTTACAGTGCCTGTTCCTTTTCCCAAGTCTGTGTTTTGTTAACTGTTTGTAACAGTTTTTCAAATTCTTTCTTGGTTTTCACTAGAGATATTTACTTTCCCCTCCTCTCTCTTTTTCTTTTGGAAATAAATAATTCCTATATCACATCCATCCTACATCTTTGTTTATTTCTTTCTTAATGGCTCCTCCTGGACTCATCTTTCCTTTCGTTCCCTTCGCCCCTTGCTGATGGCTTTCTGTCTCACCAGGGATGTGTCTAGCTGATATGTTGGAGGCAGCACTGGCAGTAAATGCTAATGGAAGAGAAAATTTTGGTGTGAACTGTTTGCCTCTTTTTCTTGCCAGTTCTACCCAAGAAAGCAATGAGGAATCAGCTGTTTTTTTCTGAGAGTTTCAGTTAAGAACTCTTACAAATCTTGTAAGTTTTCATATTTATATGAAAGGAAGGGAAAAGAAACAAAGAAGGTTATGAGGGTATGTTATCTTCCTAACAGAGAGGTCTGGCCAGAGTTCAGATCCCTGGAAGAGGAAATCTAGCTGTATCATAGATAAAGAGAGGTTCCCATGATATTGAAGGTGAACATTTAGGAAGAAAGGTAGAAACCCCCAGTGCTTACAGGCAATAGAGAAGAAGGGACTTCAAGAGCATCTGTAATTACTAGAATCTGATACAGTGCTCCTGAGGGTCTTTGCCAGGATTAATTTCCTTTATTACCCAGAGTCGTCAGGTCTTTCCCTCTGTGCATTCATTTTGGTCTTTGGGACCGTCAGGAATTTCTGAGTCACCTTGTGACTAACCTGAGATTCATGGCAAGTCCCTGAAGGAGGAAAAAGGAATGAGTCAGACATAAAGAGCAACTCTTTACACCTCTGAAGCAGCCTCTGTATTCCAGAGAGCAAGGCAGCCCCAATGTGTTCTCAAGGTCTTATCACAGGAATGAACTCACAGGCGATGTTGCAGCTTGCACAATGCCTACTGAATACAGAGAAGTGCAACAGGATTTAGAGGAGTGGTAGCTGTGCAGTTGCATGTTGCTTCTTGAAGCCTGCAAAAGAGGCAGACTGAAAAAAGGAGGACCCAGGAAACTACAGGCTGGTCAGCCTCACTTCCATCCCTGGAAATGTGATGGAACAGCTCATCCTGGAGGTCATCTCAAAGCATATGGAGGAAAAGAAGGTAATCAGGAATGGTCAACATGGATTCACCAAGGGGAAATCATGCCTGACCAACCAGATAGCCTTCCATGATGGAATGACTGGCTTGGTGGACAAGGGGAGAGCAGTGGATGTTGTCTGCCTTGACCTCAGCAAGGCTTTTGACACTGTCACCAGTAACATCCTCCTACATAAAAAAAACTTGAGAAGCATGGACTACGTGGGAGGACAGTGAGGTGGATTGAGAACAGGCTGAATGGCAGAGCCGGGTTCCCCAGGGGTCAGTGCTGGGTCCAGTCCTGTTCAACTTATCCATCAGTGACCTGGATGAAGGGACAGGGCGCGCCCTCAGCAAGTTTGGGGATGATACAAAGCCGGGAGGGGTGGCTGACTGGTGAAGGCCGCGCTGCCCTTCAGCGAGACCTGGGCAGGCTGGAGAGCTGGCAGGGAGGGACCTCATGGAGGTCAACCAAGGGAAGTGTCGGGTCCTGCCCCTGGGGAGGCACAAGCCCGCGTACCAGCCCAGGCCGGGGCTGACCTGCTGGGGGCAGCTCTGCGGGGAAGGACCTGGGAGTGCTGGTGGGCAACAAGTTGCCCGTGGGCCAGCCCAGCGTGCCCATGTGGCCAGGAGGGCTAGTGGGATCCTGGGGGGCATGAGAAGGAGCGTGGCCAGCAGGTGGAGGGAGGAGATCCCGCTCTCTGCCCTGGCGAGGCCGCATCTGGAGCGCTGTGCCCAGTTGTGGACTCCCCAGTTCGAGAGACTGGGAACTGCTGGAGAGGGGCCAGGGGAGGCTATGAAGATGATGAGGGAATGGAGCATCTCCCTGATGAGGAAGGACTGAGGCAGCCGGGCCTGCCCAGCCTGGAGAAGGCCGAGAGGGATCTTACCGACGTCTACAAGTATCTTCAGGGCAAGAGTCAGGCGGCTGGGGCCAGGCTCTGTTCAGTGGTGCCCAGCGGCAGGGCAGGGGGCAGCGGGCACAAACTGGGACACAGGCAGCTCCATCTGAACGTGAGGAAGAAATTCTCTACTCCGAGGGTGACAGAGCCCTGGCACAGGCTGCCTGGAGAGGTCGTGGTGTCTCCTTCTCTGGAGACATTCAAACTCGCCTGGACACGACCCTGCTGTAGCAGGGTGTTGGGCTGGGTGACCTCCAGGGGTGCCTTCTGACCCCAACCAGCCTGTGATTCTGTGAAGGAGCCGGGGAAAGCTCTAGGCCAGACTTGAACAATATATGGCTTGCAGGACACAGCTGGCCAATTAAGCAACTTTTTTGGCCTGTCAGAGGGTCAGGAGACACCATTTGGTTCACTGGGTGCCTTAGAGAGGTTCTCATGCCTCCTACCAGCTTGCCAGCCAGTGTAGGCCAGGCATCCCACCAGGCAGCACATATGCACCTCTCAGCAGTGCCGCTGCCAAAATAAATGGGGTGTCACAGTCCATGGAGAGGCAGAGGGGGAAGGCAGATGAGAAGACAAGGAGGATAAAGGACCAGAGGTAGTGGTAGAGGCAGTTCTGGTAAGGTATGACGAAAGGTGCAGTTTGGACTTGCTAAGCCTACCCGCCTATCTGCTACAGTGAGGTGTCTGAGGCCAAAATCCTATCATATCAGGGAAATAAGGCTGAGTCACCAAATTCATTCCTCTGCTGTCTCATGCATGGTGTCATGTAATGCTTGACAAAGTCTGTTCTGTTTAGTTTTGTCTCTTGTGTTCCCAGTGAAAGACTCTTCCACATTCTCCTTTTCTAACAGGTAGTCGTAATTTTCTGCTGTTTATTTATAGCTAATTTGCCCTTACACTTAAATCTTACCTCTCAAAGGTCTTCACCCTGCCTGTTGACGCAATGGCAGACAAGGTTTGTACCCGCTCTGCCCTCACTTCGCAGGCCCTGCGGTCTGAGCCAACAGTTCAGCCCTGCTAGAAAAGCTGAGTTGCACACAGTGTGTGACAGGAGCCTTTCAAGTGATCCCTGGGGAAAACAGGTCTTTCAGCTCAGTGGACTTTCTGGTATCTCTCATTCAGAGTATTTAAACCAGTGTCAATCCTTCCTGGCTTCTTTTGTAGCAATGTGTGTTCTTTGCAGCTCTGTTTGCCGGAAGAACAGGAGATTTCAGGCCCACAAATCAGTAAGACTTCCATATGTTTGGAGTTGGGTATGTGCGTAACTGTTTTTCTGGATGAAGATTAGAGTTCTCACCACTTGACAAGATTCAGCTTGTGGTTTGTGAAGTGCTGCCAGTTCCTCTGAAATTAAAGGTTTATATAAAATATCAATAAAAAAAAAAAGGCGATTCCTTATTCCAGGTTTGCGCGTGTGCATGTGTGTACTGCATTAGTTGAAAGCTGGTTAGGAAACAAGAAGGATGCTGTGCGTCAGTATTACTTGTATCACAGCAATTTCTTTATGCCATGGAGAGCTGATCCTGGCTCCCTAAGAGCTGTCAGCTGCCTATAGCCCAAACCAAGATGGAAAGGGACAAATAAAGGCACAGAGGTGATTTTCCCAGCGCCGGGGAGTGATAGAAATGGAGGCGGCATCTCTTGATCCCCGAACCCTGAACGCAGCGAGTATTCACTTTACTGGGCTTTCATACTTCGCGGCGCTTTTTCTGGGGGCACCGTGTTGTACGAACAGCTCCAGAGGAACGTACGTGCGACCCCGGCGTTTTTCCTGGCCGCTGCGTTGCCGCCCGCCAGCCCGCAGATACCGGCCCGGGCTGCGCTCGCACTGACCGGTCCGGGCGGGGCAGGAGCCGCCGGCTGGTGCTGGCTGACCGAGGAGCACTGGGGGCTGGCGGGGCGCCGGCGTGGCCAGTGCACACCCAGCCCGCAGCTTTCTCCCGGCGGGATGCGAGCGCGGTACGGCCGCAGCCCGGGTGCCCTCCCGCGGGGCCGAAGCCGGGGCGGAGCCGGCGCGGGTGAGCAGCGGCGGCGGCGGGCAGGGGGTGGCGGGCCGGGGGCGGGGGCTGGGGGTGGCGAGCCGGTGGTGGTGGCGGGCCGGGGACCGGGGCCGGCGCTGGCCGGGAGCGGTGGGGCGGGCGCGGGGAGGCGGGCGGCTGCCCCGGGGGAGGGGCAGAGGGCCGGCCCGGTCCTCCTGCGTGTCCCGGGAGCGGGGCCGGCCTAGCGGGAGGAGGGCAGGGCGAGGGCGGGGCGGCTGGCGGGCCTGGCCCAGCCCGCCGGGGAGGAAGGGGAAGGGAAGGGGGAGCGGGCTGCGCTGTTGCCCTTTCAAGCGGGCGAGCGGGCGCAGCAGGCCGGTACAAAGGGAGCCGCCGCCGCGCTCGCCGTCCCCCCGCCGGCTGGGGCTGCCCCGGCCCCCCGCCCTCCCGCCATCTTCCGCCCCGCAGGCGCGGCCGGGGCCAGGGTCGGGCCGGGCTGAGGCGGAGGGAGGCGGTGGCAGCGCGGGCGAGGCGGCGCAGGCCCGGGCCCGGAGATGAGGCCAGGATGTCGGTGTCAGGGCTCAAGGCCGAGCTGAAGTTCCTCGAGTCCATCTTCGACAAGGACCACGAGCGCTTCCGCATCGTCTCCTGGAAGCTGGACGAGCTCCACTGCCAGTTCGTGCTGCTGCCGCCGCCGCCGGGCTCCGGCCCGCAGCCGCCGCCGCCGCTCACCATCCACTGCAACATCACGGTGCGGGGGCCGAGCGGGCCGGGGGCGGCGGGGGAGGGCCGGGGCATGGCCCGCCCTCGCCATTGTCTGCGGGGCGCGGGGAGCGGGCGCAGCCCCGCCGCGGGGGTGACTCAGCACCGGGGGGCCCGGGGCCTCCGCCCACCGCGGGGCCGGGCCGGGGGGCCGCCGAGGCGCCTGGGCCCGCTTCCCCCAGAGGCGCCGCGGCTCCTCCCCGCCGCGAAAGTTAGGGAGCGGGCGCCCCCCGGCCGCCGCTACTCGCCTGGGTGGGGGCCCGGCAGCCTCCCCGGGGCCGGCGGCGGGCGCGGGGGAAGGACGCGGGCGCCGCGGGGCCGGGAGCCGGAACAAAGGGC
Source organism: Falco cherrug (assembly GCF_023634085.1). NCBI lineage: Eukaryota > Metazoa > Chordata > Aves > Falconiformes > Falconidae > Falco > Falco cherrug. Next base: position 23,286,780 of record NC_073703.1, read on the forward strand.
GGCTGGGCCCGGGGCGAGCGGGCGGCCGGTCCGCGGGGCCGCGCCCGGGGCAGCGGGAGGGCGGCGGGGGCAGCGGAGGCGCCCCTCCCGCCCCTGGGGCGCCTCGGCGGGGCACGGGCAGCGCCGGCCGCCTGCCCGAGCGGCGGGGGCCCGGGGGCCGGCGCGTTGCCGAGCGCGCCGCGGCCTGCAGCCGCACGGCGGCCGGGGTGGCGGCCGGGCCACGGGGCTCGGCGCGGCGGGGGGGGACGGGACCAGTCGCCCTGCCTTCCGCGGCGGCGTGTGGGGCTGGGACCGCGCCGCTGGCCCCCGCCGGGCGCTTCCCGGGGCGCGGCGGCGACCAGGGGGGCTGCGGGGCTCGGGGCGCCGCCTCAGCGGAGGGGCTCCCGCCGGCGGGCGTGCGCGTCCCGGCGCCGTGCGGCGGGTCCCCCGTGAGTTCGCCGGGGCTGGCTTGTGCGGGGGGGGAGCAGCGTGAACTCGGCGGCGCTGCGTGCCGTGGCGAGCCCCGCTGGGTGCCTGGGAGTTCAGGGCCTGAGCTTGCCCGGGGGTCTGCGCGGCTGGTGCGCGGCCGCGGTGCGGGTTTGCTGGGCTGGCTGTGGGTGCAGGTGAGTTCAGACGCCTTGTCAAGGTTCAGCGCGAGAGTAGAGCACTGACAGTGTCTGACAGGGTGAAGACAGGGATCGTGTGTGATTCACTGGGTGAAGCTCAGTGCTCCAGGGTGTGAGGAAGGCCTTTTTTTTTTTTTCTTTTTTCTTTTTTTTTTTCCTTTAAAAGGGTGAACGTTTCAGACAGATATGGTGGAGGTAGAAATGTGTAGAAGTGTAAATACTGGAGTAGCGAAAGGTGAAAATGTGCACCCGAACCTAATAATCTTGGTCAGATCCTTACTTTGTAACTTACAAAGTTACACACTTACAAAGTGACTGTAAAATTGAAGGACACTCTCGGGTCTCACAGTCGGTTGGTGTGAGAAGCCAGTTTTGTGGTCATGGGACAGGTGTTTGCTTTACCTGACACTTGTATAGACTTGTCAGACATAAGATGTTTCTGGGGTAAAATAAGCAAGATGCTTTGGTGTTCTGGTTTTTGGATGTGACTGTTCCGATGATGGATTGTGTGACTTCGTTTGAACAATTTTTGTATTTGGTAGAGGGGATTTCGTTGCTGAGAAGTCTGGCTGTTTCTTTCCTCACAACATGATCTGTTTCCTAAGTCTCTAAAGAGTAAAATAAAAGGTCTGATGATTGTGCACCTTCAGTTGCCGGTTGAATTTGATGGATTATTTCTTCTTTGCCAAGTAGTAAGCCCTGAAGCTTTTGGTGCCTTGGATTTTTGTGCTGTGGTGTCTGCCTACTTCTGAGGCTGCTTTGAAAGTAGCTAAGACAAATAGTCATTCTCTGCTAAGTTGCAAATAAATACACCCGCTTGCTTGTAGGCCGTTGGTTGATGTGTGTCTGAGCAAGCAAGAAACAGGCTTAGCTCAGTCTTGGTGTCTTTATGTATTGAGGAGGAAACAGTGTCTGCAATCTGCTATTACTGTCACTTGCCCTAAAGGTCAAGAGGTCTTTCGCATGCTATTGGAACCGTGGCAAAGAACAGGGAAAGAGTAGTTTCAAACCTTAGAGCCAAGACTTCTGCTGTGGGAGAAGGCTGTGTCTGAGCTTCTTGAAACTTGTTTCACAGTTGTCTGCAAGCAGCTTGGTGCTTCCCAGTGTTGACTAACTTTTGGCTCTTTGAGGTAAATGGCTATTTGCCCTGTCTGTTAAAAATAAATGGGAGAGGGCAACCTGAGATAGAGGTGGCTCTCTTGAAACAAGTGGGCAGCAGATGATGGGGCCAAAAAGAGAAAGCTGACCTTTTGACTTCTGTCCTTAGATTTTTGACACAGGTGTTAGAAACTCTGTGTGACAAAAGTGGTATTCCCCCCCCCAATAGAGTCTCTTGGCTCCCACTCCTAATTGCCTCCAGGTTTTTTTTTTTCTGTAGGTACTGTAAACTAGAAAAGCATAAGTCTTGTTTACTGCGTTTCAGTGGATCTGCAGGTACTGTGAGAACTTGAAATGGCAGTAGTAGCATGAAAAAGCTGGTTAAGGCTGCAGAGTTCTTGGTAAATATGTTTTCTTGGGGAGACTCACCTTCTGCGTCAGAAGCTGCTATCTTAGTGCTCTGGATTTGCAGTGCAGATATATAACTTTAGCTGTTTGCTTCTTCTAACCAGCTTAACCCATACAATACTGATCAAGCCACAGTATTTCCCTTACTCAACAAAAGCTGGCCGTAGATTCTGCATCTGGATGCTCAAGAATCCTGTTAAGGGGAAGAGTAAGCACAAAGCTCAATAATCACTTTTTTCTTTGTTCCGTTTGGGTATCTCAGTGTTTTAACTAAAATGAAAGCTGTCTAGCATTGTATACAGATGCTGAATTTACTGGATGGAGAAAAACCTGGTGGGGAAGTAAGCTTGCAGTAGCTTCTGCACAAAGTCTGAAAAGAGACCTGATCACCAAGTTGTTCTGATCTTCGCAGTGGATCTCTTTCTTTTCTCTGGTCTGGAGGGATAAGGCAGAGGAAAGGGGAAATGTCCTCCCGGAGAGGAGAGGGAGAATGTCTGCTTAGGAGCTGCATGGATCTCCACAAGTTTCCTAGACTGAGTTCTACAGTTTGATTAGAAGCCTGCTCTGGAATTTCTCACTGAGTTGATTTTCTGATTGTCTGCAGTATGAGTTTGTAGACCTGTCAAAGTCGGGCATTTGCTGCAGCATCCTAGGAGTAGCGTACCTGTGATACTGAGCAATGCTTGGAATTAAAGCAAGCTATACTTCATTCAATAGCTCCTCTGTTTCATAAAGCGACAGGCAAACTTTGTCCAAGTCTGTCTGTCCTAACTGCTGGTAGTGACCCATATTGGAACTTAAATGGTTAATCAGTTTATTTTAAACAAGGCTCTTCAGGGTGGAGTCACCCCTGTCAGAAACACTGCTGCTTATCCTGAGAACTGTCTAATTATTGAACTTGTTCAGGCTGTGTACCTTCACATTCCCATTTGTTATGCCAACAGCAGTGTCTCCGTTCTGGAGTTTTATTCTGGTTTCCTTTTTATATAACAGCAGCATTCCTATTAATGAAGTTCAATAAACCGGTGTCCTTCACAAATTATATGTATTTATCCTGGTCCTGTTCTGCATATTTTTTTAAATAGTATCAAAACAGTGGCCTTAGAGGAGTGTGTTTATTGATCATGACTTTATGTAAGTGCCTTTCAATGCAATCTGTAATTTCACTTTGGTACCTGATTGGACTTACGTCATAGTATACCAAAGGGTGTGTCAGAATTACTCAGTATTTTCCTTGTTGTTGTAAGGAAAAGGACTCATATGGACTGCTATAAAACATCTCATATTTTTTATATGATCTCTTCAGAGAGAAACTGGATATTAATATCTCTCCACCCATACACCAAACTACCGTTGAAATTCTGTGTCTTCCAGTAGCACTTGCAGGTAGAATGAGGTTTGTGCCAGCTCTGAGTGGGAGCAGATTTTACCTTTTTTTCTGATGTGCAGTGATAATGTTCATACATGAACGATTCGATTCAGGTGATATGGCTGACTCCAGTATACTCTTGCTTCTCTTCTGGAAAGTAGTATCTTCTGCTTTCACTGAAAAATACTCTGCTGCTAAATTGGAGTTAGAAGTTGTTATGAAAGAATTGAAAAGGTTGCTGTCTACAGATAACTGCAATTGATGGTAGAAGGCACTTCCACACACCCCCACCCCCCCCCCACCCCCCAAACCAGAATGGATGAAAGGATATTACCAGTGAAAGCTTTTGACAAGTTGGGTATATACATAAGATCTAAAGATTAAATGCACTCCTAGGTAGTGCCTAGGCAGCCAATAACCTTTTAAAAAGATTTATTTGTACACGGAACTAACCACATAATGAATGAGGTGTTCAGTTCAAACCACAGATATATTTTTTTTGTTGTTTTTAGATCACTAGACATTCTGTAGTGAGGTTGAGACCTTTGTCTTGCAGCATATGAATACCAGGACTAAATAAAAGCATACACAGCTTTGTCTTGATAATATGTACTTTTCTAACTAGAATTAGATATAGTTGGCATTTTAAAAAAGGCAATCAAGTAGCTGTTATCAAACATGACTTTCGCAATACAAACTGAGAAGCTTAGTCTTGTTTTATTTAGCAAAACAAAATTAAGTAAACAAAAAATACTAGAAGAGTGAGGACTTTAACTTCTTTGTATGCCAAGAGTGCAACTGGAAAAAGAACATTGCAAAAAGGGGTGGCAGGAGTCTTTTGTGGCTGGAAGACATAGGACCTTACTTTCTGACACCACAGCTCAGTTGTCCTATGTGTGAAAGGCTGTAACTGTTAGTGCTGCAGGACCTTGCAGGCAGTTGTTCTTCCTCCTCTATGATTTATGGAGTGCTTCTAAAACATCCTAGAAAAGCACAGTGGTGGGCTTCAAATATAAATGCTGGCTTATTTTGAGGTTTTAATGTACAGGAAATTGCGCTTACTTCAAATGGATTTCTTGTGTGATACTATAATTTCGGAAGTGGGACTGTTGTGGTCCTCAAAAGAGCTCTCCCTGCACTTTGATAATTGGAAAAAGTTTTATAGAAAATCATTATGTTCTTTTTACTTAGCATGCTTCCTCATGTTAATTGTTCATGAGGTTTTTGTGAAAGATTGAAAGATACTTTTTGATTTTTGTAAGTTTCTTCATATTCACTAATTTTTAAGAGGCTAACAGAGTAGGGCTACTGTGTAACAGGCGTCTGCAGGTATGTGATGGTTGCCTTTGGCTTGTGTTGCCAACGATATTTACTTTGTGTCAAAATTGAAGCACTGGTTGTGGGCCTTACCAGGGACCCTTCAGGCTACAAGAAAGATGACTATGTACTGCTACCTTTGGTTTGGGGATGGATGGACAGATGGATGACAAGGGGTGCTGGAGTTGGGGTGGGGTCTGTTAAGATTTTTGACTTTTCTGTCAAAGCTTTTTATCAATGAAATGAGGAAAAACCAAGGGAGTTACTCTGGAAAATAAGGTTGTACTTTCAAATTTGTTGTGGTGGTATGTCTACAGTGGAAGTCTGTAAAATCAGAAGTTATTAATGGAGTTAATCCAGTATGTTCCCGGAAAAAGAGTAACCTCATTCTGTTAGTCTAGAATGAATCTGCAAGTGTCTTTTCTGTGTTATACCAGGGGATATTGCATATCGATGACACGTCGATATCCTCAACGTTAATTAAAAATCATGAATGCTAGAAAGAACAAAGTATGGTTGTGTGTCTGTGCACTCTGTAATGCTGCTGTTGCTCGCAGGGCAGCACAGGCTATTTGCCCTGTGAGTTGGCCAAAATTAAGATTACTGGATTAAGGACCTGGCTGGCGTGTAAAATTTTTCTACTATTGTTAGTCTGGATCATTTCCCAGTCTGGTTCGCTGCGTGGCTGCACAAACAGCTGTACCGTCACAACAGAGGGCACAGGAGCGAGCGAGTACTGGGGAAGACTGCTGAAGCCAGCATTGCTGACCGAGCCGCTTGCCAAGCGCTGGCTGAGCCCTCGGCAGCACTTGGGATCACTCCTGTGCAGAATATCCGAGCCAGCATCAGGCCGGTGCCCCTACATGAGTGTCTGGTTTGTTACAGTGACAGCTAAATAGAGACGACTGGACCAGACTAACTGGAAGTTGTTTGTTTACTTCTAAAATCAAATTCCTTTCAGGACAATGGAGGATGCAAAGATGGAGACAGTTCTCTAAATAGTATTATCAGACACACTCACACCACTGCCACCCACCCACCCTCCCCCAAAGAAACCAACCCAACCCAACAAAAACCAACCAAAGAGGGGGAAAACTTATGCATAGGAACAAATGTTTGTAGAAGCTGATTAACAGAAATATTTTAGTTATGCCTCAGTGTGGACTAGTGTTCGGTACTGTCAGCTTGTTTGCCTTTAAGTAGTTTTGAAGGGTTATAAAACCCTGAACTCCTGCCTGAAATTGATTTTTTTAGAATTTTTGTTTTAGACTGTGAATGGTAATATGCTATTTTTAAGAGACACAAGTTTATGGTTTAGTAAGCATTCCACTGTATGTCTTCAGCTGCAGACTCCTTAGAAGTGAAAATGACCTGTCACCAGCTCATAGAAGACAACTGGAAAGTTAAATGACTCATTATAGTAAGGAGAGGCTGTTTAACATTTAGCTCCTTACATCAGCCTATCTGTACAGCTGAAGCTAGTATGATCAGAATAGTTCTCAGTTGATCTTTGCTGGAAACAAGCCTACCAGTTCGTGTATGTTTTGCTGATTTCTTGCTTCCAGTCCTAATCTTTAAGGGTGCAATTAAAATAATGACCTTGTGTGTTCTGTGTCTTTTATGTTATCTCATGCATACAAGACATCCTGGTGTATTAAGTACTGTAGAGCAGTTAGTACCTGATTTCTTGAACTTTAGTTTGGACTGCATTCTCCATTCTCCCAGGTACCTAGGTTTTTTTTAACCCCTCTGAGAGCAAGAGTTTGGTACAGGTGCAGATGTTGCAATGGTTTCTTCAGTGTGTATCCAGAAAGGCAGAAACATAAGCTCTGTCAGAACTTGTATACTGGCATTAGGAAAAAAAAAATGAAAGTGTTCCTGTGAGGTGGTGTTCAAGATACCACAGGCTTCCTTGAATTTTTGAAGTAGGAAATGACTGGTAAGAGCGCAGTATTTAATTTATTGATGGTAAACATTGGTTGAACTCCATGATAGTGAGATTTTGCATGTGGGGGACAAAGTTCCATCTAAATGGCTCTAATCTGAAGGCCGGTGACTAGCAGTCAGGGTGGCTGCATACAGGTTGCTGTGAGGGGGAGCTGGGGAACTCGGGTGTAAGAGCGGTAGAGCAGCAGGACCTCTGTTAGCAGTGGGTGAGAATGAAAAATCCTTCTATCTGCAGATGTCTGGGGCACAGCACATTTGTAAAAGGAAAGGGCGTAAGAGGAGAACTGTTCACAGAGAAGGGGAAAGGGCGCAGTGCCTTGGATGGAAGGGGGACTAAGCGATTTGAACACTTGAAAGATGTAAATTCTTGGAGAATTTGCAAGTTAGAAGTCTGCTCTGGAGTTTCTCACAGAGTTGATTTTCTGATTGTTTGCAGTAGGAGTTTGTAGACCTGTCAAAGTCAGGCATTTGCTGCAACATTCTAGGAATGGTGAGAGGATGAAGAGGAGGAAGGGGAAGTCTGGATTTTTGGCTGGCAGCAAAAGTGGCGTCAGACTTTGCATGCTGTGGGATAACAAAGTGATAAAGGCAAGAATAAGTCTGCTAGGAAACTTTCAAGTGAAGTTGTGAGGAGTGTGACATGCGCCAACTTAGTTACAAAACTTCTTCAGTTCTGGCTGTAGTAGAAGCTGTTTCTTGCCACTCTGGCTTTGTGACACTGGTGTTGATGGTACCTTTTCTGAATGTACTTTCTGTACAGTTGCAGAAGTTGGTAATTAATAACTCTTGATGATTCAAATGCGTTGATAATTTTTTTTCAAGAAACCAGACTTCCTTCAGGAATTTGGGCACCTAGCATACTGTGCTGCCGGTAAAGAAAGAGTATTGGAGAATCAGATTGGCAAAATACCTTTCTCTTCAGTGCATGTCTAGCTGCTTATTAGATAAACCATTGCCAGCTGGAGTGCCTGTATTATATGTGCATTACAGAAGAGAACCCCTTGTGGCTGAGGGCTCTAAAAGAAACATCCTCTGACAACTGTCAAGACAGGAGTACAAGCACTCAGCGGGGTTTTTGTATGTGAGGATCAGGACAGGTTTGTTTTGACTGCGTGAGGTGCCATGGTGACAATCTGGATTCAAGTCTCAGCTCTACAACCTTTCTCCTGATAAGCCAGTCACTTAGCCTCCAGCGATGCTGTGTTCTTCACTCGATTTTCAGTGCGGGTGATCTGTAACTGTATTCGTTGCTGTTAGTAGTATTGGCAAAGGAATGTTCCGTCGCTCACTTAGCTGGGCTGGCCCTCTACAACAGTTTTCATTTTCAGTGACTACACGCTGCTCTTGAACGAGTGTCCCTTGCTATGCTGTTAGCTAAATCATACTTAGTGTTAACTTAGGAGTTGTGTTGGAGCAGCAGTATGTGAGCGTTTGGTGGATTTTACTTCAGGTCCATACAAAAGTGTTAAGAGTGTTCTGTCTTTTCTGTGAATTTCTTTGAATGGATAGGTGGCATGCCACATTATCTTGACTGTGAAGCAACATTTTATTCCCCAGGCCATCATCATAAATATCTGTGTTTTTATCAGAAAATGTGCCTTTTTTTGTTTTTATGCTAAACCTTGTATTTTAATTCTGTGTAGTTACACTGGACAAGTATATGTACTGTGCAGTTATGTTATACTGAACAAGGCCTGCTGCCTTTTGCTTGGGAAGGGGAGTGGATGAGGTTGTGGCAGCTGATAAGAGAGTCTGATAAACCTGTTTTTCCATGGGTAGTGTGCAGTTTCACATACCAACATCAGGAGTTGGGACATTTTGTGTAGATTAAATAGTTTGAAGAATGACTGGCTGTAAAAACTTGACCAAAAGAACTTGACCATAAGAAATATAAGAACTATGATGCCACATCTGCATTCATGTTTGTGACCACTTGAAGTGATGTTTGATGCCTTTGCTACTTCGGTTGTATGTGTTTTGGCTGCCTCTAAGGTAATGATGTTTGAGCAGTGGGAGATTTAAATGTGTGCCCCTGGATAGAGATGTGGAACTAAAACATGGAAGTAGCTTAGATTGTTTCATGAACTTTGAAAATATTGGCCTCTTCTATGCTCTTCTATGTGTCTGTTTGAAAGCAGCATTTGCTTAAGGAATTCTTTTTTTTTCAAAACATCACTTTATGTCTTGGGTGTATCCAGAAGTAAAGAAGTCAAAGATTCTCTAATAATTTTGAGAGAATTCTATGGGCTTGGATTGAACAAATGAATTTATGCAGAGCTGCAAATTACAAGCTTCTTGGGGTTTGGAATAATTTTTACATATGAAGTGTCATTGAAATACTGTCCCCATTCATACGTACTCAGCTGTGGTCACCATCTTATAAATACTGGTGCTTGCAAATGCTGCTGAATCTGTATATTGCAAAAAGTGTTCCATAATCTTGGCTTTCTGTTGATTTAAAAACATGCTGTAGGCAATGTGCACTTGTGCAGAAAGTGACTGTAGAAGGTGCAAAGTGGCAGACTGTGGCAAGTGTGTCTATAAAAGCCTGATGTGACAGGAGAGGAGCTGCCTTGCTCTGCCCAAGAGGATGTCTGTTGTGAAGACAGAAGTAACATCCATAACGATCCTGTATGCTCTTAACAGAAATGCTTCCTTGTGGTTATTTTGTTGTAGCTTTCTGCAATCAGTAGAACTTGTTTGTACAGACAACTGTGGTTTTTTTGGGGGCAATTTGTGATTGTAGGGTGAATTTTACAGGTACCTATAGAATTGTGGTTTGTGACGGTTTTTCTGTTTAATAAAGCACATGCCTTTGACCCCTTCTTCTCCAACACGGCTGTATTCAATAACACAAACTAATCTAAAACAAGATACTCTGCTACACTTGCCTTGTTCCCTGGAGAGTGTGTGGGAGAGGAAAATCATGACCCTGTTAGTTGTGTTGTCTTAACGCACTCCTGAAGGTGTTCAGTTCGGCAGCGATGAGTGTTATCGGCAAGCCTACAGAAGAGTAAGTGAATGAATCCCATAATACCTCTGTAAAGGTGCAGGATGATTAAGCTCTTGCAGTCTCCAGGGATCCAACCAAAGCATGCCGCTTCATCTGGGATTGTCTTGTATAGGCTGTAGCTGTCAAGACAGTCATTAAACTTGAGGGTAGAACTGCGGTAATTTTCTATGTTTGAGAGACACGTGTCTGTCAGTTGAACTTGGTACCTTACCAAATGCGTAAGTTGTAACAAGTATTCTCACTGAACTGAGCGTGTCAGGCCTTGACTCCAGGAGAAGTGTTAGAAAATTAAAGCTAGTACAAGCTTGCTTTTCGTGGTATGGGAACAGTTAAAAGATCTCTGTTTAACTGAACTCTAGTGAATAAAAAATATCCTTCTGTTTATATGCATTGAACAAGTTAATAGCATGTTGTATACAACCTTAAAATGCAGAAGCAGGTTGAAGTTTTCCCCTTGTTCAGCAGGGATGGGTAAAATTCACTTTGCTGCTTCCTTACCCCCAATATTAAATTTTATTTTTAAATGCCACCCCCACCCCCCATCACATATGCTTTTCTTTTGGAACTCTGGATCACCGAACTGGTAGATTCTTAAAGAAATTACAATTATTTCGTATGTAAAAGTGCAAATTTTTACTTGGGCTTGGAAATTATTAAATGTTAGAATACTATAATATGTTAAATAACTCATTCAGTCTGTACAACAGAGCAAATGGTGATGTCTGGATGTTTGAAAACACAAAATTTTGGGGTTTTAGCACCTTGAGGTTTCTTTGAAGTAGCTTTGTTTGGAGTACTTCCACTGAAGTTTCAAAAAACCCGAGTTGAAAGTGACCCTTCATGCTTTCTTCCTTTTTAATTATGATAAAGAATTGCATGGGAGGGCAGATGACAGTCTGCTGACTTTTAAAGTTTCTTGGCCTGTAGATTTCACAGGCACTCAAATACTTAGTGGCAGAAGAGTCTTACTTGCATCTTAAGCTGCCTTTGGAAAATTTGGCCCCTAATTATGGGAAGCAGTCTGTCAGTTGTGTGATCACAACTAATACTTTTAAGAAGCTGTAAGCTCTAGTATTTTATGGCCATCAAGCTAAACTTTAGCTTTAAGAGTATCTTCTCAAATCCTGATATTTTTGTTAATGTTAACTCTGTGGGGTTTTTCTTTTTCCTCTAAAGGCAGGTTGACACAGGTGAAAAATTTAGTGAATGGCTAACAATTTCAAATGTGTACTAAACTGTAGCTAATTGTATAGTTTAATCTTCAGTGTTTTTTTGGATGTTCGTATAGGATATGTATGTGATCCCTAACTAGTGGGACTTGATTTTAGTTAAAAATAATTAATTCTGCTATTTAATTCAAACTAGCAAACTTGGTAGCATCAAGGTGTCTGCTGAGGGAAAGCCATCTATGATTTGAGATCAATCACTTGTGTGTTTATAGCTGCAAACATGTTCACCTTGAAAAGACTGTATTAGCCTTCTGAAATGCCTTGTTACATTAGTATTTACTTTGTTACCAAGATTTGTGTGAGCTGGAATGGTCTCTTGCTAGCGTTCTCAAAGCAATTAAGCTGTTCAAAAGATTTGGGGGTTTGATGTTCTGTTGTTTGGAAGTAAAGGGGGGTGGACAAAAACTTTTGGACTGAGAAGACAGAAGTTGTGTTGTGAAAATCAGCTGTGTTTTAGTTGTAGCTGGTGTAAAAAGAACAGAACTAGGTTCTCTCAATGATAGAGATCTTGCAAAAACTTAAAAGAAATACAAATTGGTTTAATCTTGTTTACCCAGTATACTAAGGAGTTTTAAAAGAAAAAAATTTTCAATCTATAATGATCTGCAAATTAAAGAAAATGAAGAGCTGTCAGCATGTAATTGCAATTTTAAATCGTGATGCTGAAGATGTATGTTTTCCTGCCATTTGGCCATGATAAAATGGCACCATTGTGTAGCCAAGTAATGTGGGTGCTCTGCTGCCTCATAGCAAACTGCCTGTATAGGTTGTTCTGATCTTAGGAATGGGAGCAAGATGGGTTGTTTTAATTTAGCAACTTCACGATTTCAACAGTATTGTAGTGATATAGAAAGAGCTCGTTTAAAAGTCTCTAACATCAAAATTGTGTCACTGTAGCTTTACAGAACAGGATAAAGATTACATAACACTGCAAGTAAAACAGCCATATTGTTAAGGGTGAGAAAACTTAGATAGGATATACTTAGATGACAGATCTCTACCCAGGAAAAGCTGTCTTAATGCATGTGTTCCTGGTATCTTCTGTCACTTTTTGCTGCCTTTTTTCCCCCCAGTAATTAAAATCGTTAGTAAAATATAAGTAGAGCCTCTTGTAGAGGATGCAAAGGAATGTCTGATCAGCATGATCCTGTGTGTATTCTTCTAATACGCCGTGGTTTTCCGAAATGACATGATAGGTTTTGAAATTGTTCCAGCGGCAGGAGCGCGGGGCTTTATTCTCTTTGTATTTTGTATGTTTATTAGTAGGCGAAATGCTTTTGCTGCATTCTGTTACAGAAGCGTTAGTGTTGACAAAGGTCCCAGCCTGTCCTGGTGTTCATACAAAGACTCTCTAGAAGTGGTGATCCCATGAATTGCAATTGTCTCTGAGTCGTCTGTGAACATATTCAGCCTTTGTCCTCGGGCCTGGGTGCATGCTCGGTGTGATGTCGTCTCATCGTGTCACGTCTTACTGAGTGGTTGCGTTAACGCACGCCGTACAGCTTGGAAAGCTAGCTTGTGAAAGCTGCTTGAATCCAAGCACTGTAGCCTTTGCCTCTTGTGATGAATTTTTGGTTTTACTTGTAGAGAGCAGGGAAATGTCACGTTGCAGCAGTTGCATAAAAGATTTCAAACACTTACTGTGGGTGGTGCTTGCACAGCCAGGCTAGGTTACACCACACAGCTGACGTACCGTGATTTTGTAAAAGGCCCAAAATAACATGTGGTGGTTTTGGGTTTTAGCCACTGAGGACTAATAGTAGAATAACTGCTATTTTAGGGTTCCTCTCATGAAATTTTGTTTTTGCATGTGGGAAGCTTGTGTTCCTTACATGACAACTCAAATCCATCTCTTCTCTCTATAGGGTGCAGGTATGGAGGAAAAACCCAACTTAATTCTCTCGACAGAATTAGCTGCTGTGAAGTTCAGTTGACCTTACAAACCACAAGCGTAGTTTTTCATTGCATGCTATGGTGGTACAAACTCATGAGCTTGTTTATATCTCAAGATGTATCTCAGAATGTTCGAAGTTTTGTGTGTGAATTCTATATTTCAAAATATAGTGACTCATATTCGCATGAAACTCAACTGTTCCAAAAATATGGATTACTTACAGATCTGGAGAATCTTAGTGCTATTTATGTTTTTAAGTTAAATGAACATATTTATTGCTAAGTCTGAAGAATTAGTGTTGCAACAAACTGGAAGTTTGATTGAACCTCTATGTTAATATTAAGCATCTGTTGTGAAAAAGTTGGAATATGCAATTGAATATCCGTGTTCCAGAAGTCTAAAATTTGAAGCCTTTTCTGATGTGGATGAATGAATGTGCTCACACAGTGTTTAAGAAAAGCCTTTCTGATAAATGTGTTGTTCCCATTCATGTTTCAAAAGCTAAAGTAGACTAAAAATTTGAATATTTAATAATTTTTAGGGTATAGTAATTCATATGTCTCTACACAAATATGCAGACAGTTTCAAATCCTAGAAGGACTGTTGTTCAGTACAGAAGGTATCAGCACGTGCAGGTAGCCACTGTAATGTATTTCAACACACGGTGGGACTGCTTGATCGTCAGATCTGCACTATCTGTCGTGTCCCTGTCTGACAAAGGATTTGCTGCAAGTTCTTCAGAGGACATTTTTGTATAGGCGCACCAGACTGGGATAGATACTGACTGCGACCAACAAATGTCCTACTGTGGGTTTGTTTATTAAATCCTTCTGGTGGAGAAAGGAGAAACAGTTGTCAGAAAAGAATAATGTAGGCAGTGAAGAGTTGAGCTTTATTCTGTAAGCACTCTTCAGATTCCAGATATGGTTTAGAAGAGTGGCCTGTCAGTTGTTAATCTTCTATAAATCATTGCAATTAATAGACTGGCTTAGAACTGGGTTAACGTAACTAAAAACACTTGGGGGTTTTTTGTTTGTTTTTTTTTAAAGGCGAAAAATACCTGTTGGGAGAATGCACACACACACAGTACAAATGTTGACTGTATCTGGAGAATATTTTTATTCTAATGAGTCTGGGGATTTTAATAAGCAGGGGCTCAATGAATCTTGGAAGGGGTCGTGCTTATTCTTTGTGTTTTCTGATGGAAATGTTGGTGTGATCTGAAGTTGCAGCAGTAGTGTTTGGCACATTGCTTTTCTCTTCATGAGCTGGCCAGAGAAGTTCAGGCCTCAAAAGCAGCTGGTTCAAACAAGTCTTCAGGCAGTCAGGCCATAGTCGGCAGGGTCTCCCTTCCGATGTCCCCACTGTGCATAAAGGTCCAGCGTGCAGCGTGGAAGCCTTGGGCTGAGGGTATTGCTGTGTTGCAGAGGACTTCACAGGTAGGCTGCATGTTATTAAAAATGAATGAGACATTACAGGGTTTGTACTGATAACATCTTTAATGAGCTCTAGCTCCTAAAAATAATAGTTTGGGAACCCAGTGGCAACTGGGAATTCGATGTTTCTCCAGCAGTCATAGTGGTTAGTCTTTCAGGAGTATCTTAAGTGAAACTGAGGAGAAAACACACTTTTCCAAGGTACTGCGTTTGGTAAAGGAAGAAGGTAATTAAACCAGCTGTAACTTACCCGTCCATTTGCCCGCCTTAGCCTTAAGACCTTGGCAAGCTGAGCACTGGGCTTTGCGGACAGGCCTTCGGGATGTCGGACCTCAGTTAAGCGAGAGCAGGTGTTTTGAGGCCTCTGCTGCATGTGCTATGCTTCGGAGTGAACCTGAAAGGTGTAAACAGTTCGTCTTTTCATAAAGATACCAGGAATATCATGTGTTCTAAGGTATTTTTAGCTCTGACTTAAAAAAATAAATAGAAACTTGGTGGGGGTGGGGTAATTGAGCTTGTTTCAGTTTGTGCAAAGGCTTCAGTTTACAGGTGGGAATTCTGAGACTTCTGGAGCTAGCACTTCCCTGGAGCATGCTGCCAGGTGGGAACTCCACAAATGGTCTGTTTTGCCAAAGCTGATGTCCTTGATCTAATCTCATGGTTTCTTTTATGAAGTTCAGCTCTTCAGCTAGAAGGTCAGATAGGAAGTAAGTGTTGTTAAAAGCCAATTCTAACATGCTTCTATTTCTCTCCAGTTCTCAAATGGATAGTGTTCTGTATTCTAATAAACCCAGTATCTTTGAAGTGACAGAAGCTAGTTTAAGTTAGGAAGGTCTGGGTTTTTCTTTTGGAACTTGCTCTTTGAGAGCTTGCCAAGGCTAAGTTTGCTTGGGAATCACTAAAGACCAGATGCTAACACTGACAGACAGGTATGATGCCTGCCTTCTGTGAAACTTTTTACTGCTGTCTTGAAAACCATAAAGCAAAAAATATGCAAGATGCAATCAAGAAAGGGTGTAAGTTTGTAAGCATAGTGCACATTTTGAAGTCACCTGTTAGAGTGGCAGTAGGAACCTTGACTCTTAAGTGTTGAAGGATGAAGCGTGATTTGTTGTCTCTGGAATGAGAAATAGGGAATTTTTCCTTTTAAACTGCAGTGAGGGTGATGAATTAAAATTCAGTCATATTATTTTTTAAGGCCTGGGGATATGAAGGTAATATCTGGTTGATAAAACTGAGGTTCAGCAATTTGTCTTCAGCTACTAGAATTTAATTGAATGGGTGAGAAGTGGAAAATGCCTTAACTAAAGCAAAACAAAAAGATCCAAACGTGCTGCTGATATGAAGGGACGCTTCCTGTAGAGTTGGAAGCTATGTGGTTTCATCCATCCTCACTGTTGCCAAAGCCATGTCGGTAAAAAGATTGGTATTGCCATTTGAAATATCTAATCAAGAGGCAAAGGACTTCTGCTTACTTTTCTGTAAGCAAGGCTCTCTGTAGCACCCTTTTGAAGAGCTGCATGCTGTGGCAGCTTAGTGACAGAAAAAATCACTTACCAAGGATTGTATGAGGTTGTGTGCCACATGTGTTCCGTATGTTGTATGTGCCCTAACAGTGGCTTGTTCTGGAAAACTGAGTACGCTTCTAACCCTGTGAATGCATTTGGTCTCACCACTGTCACCAGGATGTGTTTTGGCACCTGCCTAACAACTGTAGGGCTGTATCGATGGGGGACAGTTACTCTGTAAGCTTTCTTGATAGGGTTGTATGCAATATATTGTCTGAGAAATCTTTCAACAGTGGAAACTCCTCTATGTGCCTTGATGATACAAAGATAAAATTGCAGATTTTTGACATAGTGATCTGCCTGTTAACTTGTCCTCCAAGGCAGGAGATATGAGCGGTGTTGCTGAACTCTGAGGGCTAGTGCTAGAAGAGTTTGAATAATCCTGTTTGAGCAGATCTGAAGATTCCAGGTTTGTTGCTCACAGCTTTTATTTGGAAGAGTATTTTTATAAAAAAATGGTAGAGTTTTATTCTTGGACATGTACTCAGTGTGATTCCATTTTTTGGTAATGAACACCTTCACGCGTTTCTAAATTTCTCCCTCCTGCTCCACCTGCCACCAGGGTTTTAAACTTTTCAGCACTGTTTCTTGTGTATGTCCATCACCTGATCAAGATGAAAATAGGATGAAATACTAGAAGAACCAGTTGGCTGGATTTCTTTCAACTTCTCTTGTGTTGCTTAAAAATACTGTGTTAAAAGCTTCTGTGTTACCTGACTTAGAGTAAGATTAAAGGTCATGTTAATACTGTGTTGTGAAATTTTTTGTGTGAATTAATTTAAAAAGCTTTTTGGGTTTTATTCATTTATTTGTTGGGTCTTTTGTGTTGTTTTGTTTTTTTTAACAGGAGTCTTACCCCTCTTCATCACCAATATGGTTTGTAGAATCAGATGACCCAAACCTGACTTCAGTCTTAGAGCGTTTAGAAGATATTAAGAAGAGCAATACTCTGGTGAGCAAGTGTTTTGGTTGTTTTGGGTGTTTATTTAGCTTTGTCACGTTAACAAGCAATTAAGTAAGTGCAGTTTTGGGGTTATTTGGGGTTTTTTGGAAGCACAAGTTTCTCTTCTAAAAATATACAAACCAAAAGTAATCCAAAAGATCTGGGGCAAGGAGGAGGAGATGACTTAAATGCTTGCTTTCTGAAAGGTTAAGTTTCAGCCCCAATAATGACATGGTTTAAAGTTTTCTGAAAATACTTAAACAGTGAAATGCATGAGAACTTAAAACTATTGAATAAAACAGCTTTTCTAGAGTTTTCTTTGCATAGAGATCAGTTATGGAGGCAAAACCTTTGTGTTCTTGAGAATGTATGTTCTCCAATACATGGCTATGATACAAAGAATTCCTGCTATCAATAAAGACATAACTTGACCTGTTAGCTTCTGGTTCATCAGAATGTTCCTTAGATAGTGATAAGTTTGAGCAGTGTCGTGACTTCAGATGATTGCTATTTAAAGAAACATCTTTGCACAGATTCTAATGGTAGTTTTGTATTTCGGAAAACTATCAGGCATTATATCTCACTTGAGTAAGTATTTTGATGTAGTGATAGGAGCTCTGTGTGTGTATACATATAACATAAAAATCAACTTCACATGCTATGCATGAAAGTAAGCGTTTCTTGATGTCCTTGAATGTTCCTTGGAAATAAATTTCAGCACAAATATACTTTGTTCCACAAAGAGCAGTATTGCATCCTACTGACAAATTCTGTGATTAAAAGAGTTGCTTTGCCTCTCCAAATTCAGCATTATGGATATCAAATAGCCCTTAAGGATGATCTTTATTAACAAATTATTTCAACATTCTTTGTTTATTTTTGTGTACAGGGGTGCATGCATGCACGTGATGCATATGAAACTAATCAGTCTGCAGAATACTGTTTATTACATGGACGGTGTGGTGGCATTGGTATTTGCCTGGTTTTGGAAAAATTGAGAATATTCTTTCTCGTGAAATCACTTACCTGTGATGTTTACTGGGATAATGTTAATCAAATGTACTTGACCTTAAATAAGGATGTGTAAATTTCTTTTTCTGAAGAATATTTAGGATGCATTTGACTGTTAGCAGAAATAATTAGAAAACTAACAGGCGAGAGTCTTCATGGGTCTTGCCATAATTAAAAACAAAGGGGCATTGCAAAGAAACGCTAGTGGTTTAGTAACCTGTCATCAGATCCAACATAATATACAGGAGACATACCTATCAGGTGTGTATTTTCTTCTTACAACCTAAACTTTAGACTAAACTACACTTAGAAGAATGTTATAGAACTCTTAGTCTTTGTGACTTCTGTGTAGAAAGAAGTTCAACAGTATGGTAGCAGAAAATGTGGGCAAATCAATCTTTTTCTGTAATACAATTTTCAGAAGGTTCTCCACCTTGAAGCTGTGTGACTACAGCTTCAGACTAAAGGTTTTAGGCAAGGTATTTCCTATGTTTAACTACCTACAGCTTTGCTTGCAGGAAGGTAGAAAGCTTTATCACAAACATCATAGGACTTGCTGTACTGAATTGTATATGCACATAGGCTGCTTACGTATGTTGTAAGAAAACAGTTTCTGATATCAAGATTGTACTTGCCCGTGTAAAAGCTGATGGGTTGATGTAATAGACACCTGTGGATGGCCCATTGGTTTCTCGGGAATCCACCCCACATCATGTTATGCCAAGGTGAAGACAGATGGGAGTGGTTGAAGAGACAAATACTTAAGACTACAAAAATATGACTACTTTGTTTTGCTCAAAAGGCTTGGCTTTGTGGGGTTTGGGTTTGTTTTTTCTCCCTACAACTTTTCCCCCTGCAACTCCCTCCCCTTCAAGGGTGTTAGAGCAACTCACACACAGACTTCTTGGAGTAGGATAGGAAAGGATAAGGAACTACCTGTGGAAATGCAGAGGCTTCTGACTTATCATGCTATCTCCCAAAAAGTCACTTAGTTCAATTTAGACCTTTGGAATGTTTCAAACCAGTTTCCATTTAATTTATTGTAGCTAAAAGATGATTTGTGCCATGTTGCTCTAAACTCATAAAGTTATTGGAATGGTCAAATTTTGAATGAGAAAATTGCATTGGACTCTTCCAGGAGCTCAACTGAGCATAGCAAACGTGCTAAAAGCACTGCTAGCACGTGTAGACCGATTTAGTGTTCTTTGGTATTACTCTGTCCTTTGTACTTTCTTTGTAACTTTTGACAGGTATCAGCTGTTTGGGAAACTGAAGAACATGTTCTTCAGGCACCAGAGCTTGACAGGACTATATATATATGGAAGCCTTGTCATTTGACATCATAAAAGGAAAACTGTTTTACCATGTTAACATCATGCACATGTCTCCTGGAAAACCTCCTGTGGGTCTGAAACTGTATTACTTACTTTGGCATCAGCATGGTGCTTTTTGCTATGAAAATTTGTCAAGGCAAAACTATAAATGCTGAAAAGTTGTTGAGAACGTGATCAGCATAGATAACATTAGGTTTGGAGGCTTAGCTACTTGGCTGTTCATACTGAACAAGCTTCAGTCAGCAGATTGAAGGGCTACAGAATTCCCTCTGACCTCTAGTGTCTCCTGAATTCCTTTTCAGATCCTGAAAATCTGCATTATGTTAGACTTGGTAGGTAGCTGAAACTGACAGCTGCCTTCTAGTGGTTGTGCCATGCAAAAGATAAATCCTACTTCAATTTCGTTATTCTTTTTAATATAATGGAAGTTATAGTTGCAAGTCTAAAGTCTCAAATCTTACTTAATATATTTAAATATAACTGTACATGATTTGGAGGTTTTCTTTTTAAAGACAATATTGAAATGGACTTAAATTCAGATAGGCAGCTTCAGTTCTCACACTCTGCAAACCTTGAGGGCTTAGACTTGCATGGAAGACATCGAAAGTATAGAATTCCTGGGATAAGTATGCGTACAACTTGGATAAGCTGCTGTCCCCAAGCACTCTGCTTCTGTATTAAGAATTTAGATTTAGTCTCACATGATGGCATTTCAGGAAAGAATGTTGGATTTTGCAAGCTACCAATGTGGCAACAAGTAATTCTGTGTTGGGGGTCAAAGATGATATGCAGGAAGCAGCTTTGCTTTACTTTCTGAAACCGCCCGAAGCTGCTGAATGTGTGTGAGACCAGTTACTGTCACAGACTACCTGATGGCTAAGTAGGGAGTCACGCTCCAAATGACAGTTATATCCTTTTTCAGCGGTTTCCTTCGGTGGTAGGCTAAGACTTATATAAAAATAAAAATAAAATAAATCAATAGGTATAACATGTGAGTATATAGATAGATACATACATGTAGAAGAATAAGTATATGTATACTTATACTATATCTATGTTTCTTGGTAATCAGAAAACAAGCTGCTTCATAGTAGACCCAGCAGTGTATTAATATCATTGAAAGTATCCTAAAATTTTCAATGCTTTCATACTGATCTCCTTGTGCATGAAAAGGCCTCCTAATGTAGGACAGGTTTCAGAAAACTTGTTCTAAACTGTTTTCAGATTTGTAAGATGTTAACACAGGAAAAAAAAAATTGAGAGGTGCTTTTGTGTTCAATAACAGCATTATGGTTTCCATAACTGTCCCAACTTTTCAGAACTCCTGAAGCATTAAAAGTTATAGATGTATATATAATATTTTAATATTTTGCTGTTATTTTCATGTTAATTATAATCAATATCATTAATATATAAATTTGTCATTATATTTTGTCACTGGCAGTTTACATTGTTCCTTTAATACCCTGTGAATTATTCATTCCAGTTGCTGTTTAGTTTCTGCTTTAGGCAGTTTGTATTCCAGGGAAACTATTGATGTACTGGTAGCCTGCTTTTCTCAGTAGCCCTAAAGTGTGTGTAAAGTGTATTTTACATTAGCCAAGCACGTGAAGTTAGCCTGGAAATACATGTAAATTATTAATACATGGCAGAAATCTGCTATCCTTTTTTGATAACAGTCTATTCCTGTACAATTAACACATACCAAATCATGCTAGACCCTGCTTAGAGCAGGGGGTTCGATCAGGTGGCTTCCAGGCATGTCTTTCAGCCTGCATTATCCTATGATTTTTCGTATGTATGACCAGAGCATAAGGGATAATGGTGATGGTCATCCATGGCAGAGGTATCAAGGATATGAAATGAATTCCTGTGGAGGAAAAACAGGAGTAAGGAAGAAGGGTTGTAGAGATGGGATCAGCTTCTCGCTCTGCCACCACCTTTGCAGGTCGTAGAAACAGATGTCGAGTAAAACAACTTAGCTATAACAATGCAGTTTCACCGTTGCATTAACCTAACCCTGAAGTGTAGGCTGCTGCCATGGGAGGGTGTCCCTGCTCTCGGCTGCATGGTCCTGCCTCGCCCTGTACAGCGAAACCGGTGCCGATGTGCTGAAGCACGTCAGGAATTGATCTGTCGTGAAGTTTGTAAGCTGTGACGTGGTTGTGTGATCTCTCTTGCCAGTGCAAATAAGAAGGTGAAAACGTGCTGGTGGAGACGGGGAGACCCCTCTTCAGGCACAGCCGCTGTGTACTCGGGTCCAGGTCGTGCCAACAGCTGGTTGCTTTGAGAGTGTCTGCATACCTTGCAGCAGTACTGTCTGCAGAGGGAAGTGAGACAGGCTTACAATGTAGGTCCTGGCTGCACAGGTTCCTTCTGAATTTCAATTCAGGCGACAGGACATCCCGTGAAGAGGATGAGGAGTGGAGGAAGCAGGGCAGGAAGTGGTTCTTAACTCTTTTCCCAGCCCTTAGTGCCTCTTTCTGTAAAGACGCATTTAATATTGTGTTCACTTGCTTTTTCAAGCTTTGGACCAGCTAAATGCCGGTGGTGGTATTCTTTCCCCACCATTTAGGCGTTTTTTGTATGCTTCACAACAGATACAAACAAATTAATGACTTGCCTAGCTTTACATAGATACACGAGAAAAATTACAGTTCCTAGAATTTTATAGTTTATGCTCCAGCTCTGCATGAGGCAGTGTTGTTTGTGCAGAGGAAAATTTTCTCAACAAGAAGTGTAGCAGTGCATCTTTAAGCATCTTACACATACCGAGACTAGTAGTTCTGAGACCTGTGATTCTATCTGCCAACTGACTTTTTGATTGATCAGCCCACTTTATGACTGCTCAAAGATTTCCTGATGTTTCAGACACCCAGAAAGTTTCAAACAGGTGTAGAGTCTTAACACTGATGAGAAATGTGATGGTTACAGAAAGCTTCTGGCAGCATAAACTATCACATCTTACGTATATACCCACAAGAAATGTGTTGCTGATATACCAATCCTTTTAGTGTCATCTGCTTTACTTTTGAGCTAAGGATGACTGTCACTAATGATATGGGAACACAAACATTGTGTGATAGAGACGATCATAATTCTTGCAAGGCAGGCTGGTATGTCTGTTCATGGACTCCAATAAATAACGTACCTGTTTAATAGGAATATTATTTGAGTTCTACTGGAGAAGGGAAAAGCACTGAAGCTTTCAGACAGCATAAGGACAACGTTTGCTTGTCACTGCTAGCAGTTTGGGCTTGGAAATGAGTTCTTAACCTTGAAGAGGCTGAATTTTCACTTGCAATAGGGTAAGGTAAGAGCATTTAAACTGGCCAATAGCAGGCTTTAGACATGTAGAATATTTTGGAATGATAAGATTTTTTTTCTTAGATGCCTTAATTTATTGTATGTTTTAAGAAATCCAGCGTACAGACACCAAATAGTGTTGTAGAGGTATCCTTTCAGGATAATGCAGTCTATGCTGTACCTTGGGTGAGGCCACGTTGCCTCAATCTCCCTCCTTTTTGGAGAGATACTCAAAGTGGAGTGGAGGCTGCTGCTCTGAGTGTAACTACTAATAGTGCCAAGGGTATGTGTACAGAAATGGTTGTCTTGCACGCTGCCTTGCACAAGTGGAAAGGCAAACTCCCTTTAGTATCTGAAAGAAAAGTCCATAAATGGATATATAATTTGTAACAGCTTCACTTAGGGTACTGCTGTGCAAATAACGAAGTGTTGTCCATTTTGCACATGTATTCTGCAGTCCCTTCTTTATTTTTCTGACATAACTATGCGAAGACCTTGGGAAGCTAGGACACGCAGTAGAACAGTCTTTTATGGTCATGGCCTTAACTAGGAATCTGAGGTTGCCTAAGAAAGTTAACAGCTATGGAAATCCACTTAATTAGTATGGTGATCAAGAAGCAAACAATGTTCCTCTGTTTCTGCAGAACTAAATTTGTTTTCTGGATAGCATTACAGTGAGTGAAAGGTGTTCCCTATTTTGCAATTAACAGAACGCACGCAGTCAGTGTAACACTGAAGGCTGGGAACAGAAGTCAGTGATGGTAACAGATTGTGCCTCGGCCTGATACAAGGTAGAGCAAGCAGGCTGCCTGGGTCTCGCTCAAAGGCTGGCTGCTTAAACGCCTTGTACAGTATGTGTGTTGCTTCTGGTGCCTCACTGGTGTGCCCTAGAAAGGGATTTGGAATGTAGAAAATCAGGCTGTTCCTCGGTTTTTTCTGAAGACGTGGTTCTTTAACCTAGGAAACTGGAACAGGCCATCTTGTCTCGTAGAATATGACTGTTTGATTATTCCCTAGTGACTTGTGGCTGAGACAACTCTGCCTGGAATGGATGATGCTGTCAGAGCAGATTGTTCTTTTGCTCACTTTTTCACTTGACATGACGAGATGAACAGGAGCCATCTTTAACTTGCTGTGTCCTTGGTTTCCCTTTGTGGGGATTTTATTACAATGACTACAGGGAAAAAGAGGGGTCTTAAAACTTTATTCTGGTGCGTGCAGATTTAAATGCTGTGCACTGACTGCAAGTTCAGTACCAACACATGAAGAAAACTCAAAATATATTGTTCTGTGCTTTGATTTAAATAGATGTTTCCATGTTTTCTTTTTTTATAGCTTCTTCAACAGCTGAAGCGATTAATATGTGACCTCTGCAGATTATATAATCTTCCTCAGCATCCAGATGTTGAAATGCTAGATCAGCCATTACCAGCTGGACAGGTAAATTAAAAAGCTGTGGCTCCTTATGGTAATGAAGGATTTGTTTTTTCAACTGCAAGAAACAAGATCATGGGAACAATTAAACCTTGTGTGAGCCAGAACTGAGATGTGGAGCACTGTTGGTTTATGGTGTCCTCAATCTGAATTTTGTTTGCGGATTCCATTTAATAATGGTGTGGTAATATTACACAATTTGCTTTGGAGTTTCTGTCTCATTGAAAGGTGTGTATGTGATACCAGTGCTGTTGGTTTAATTCCCTCCTAAATACTGTTCAAGCCAATTGCTGTGCATTCCTAGTGCTTTCCAAATTTACTTTCTTCTGAAACATAAATGTGATTAAACACTGTTTGCTTTTTCTTGAAGAGTATATGTTTTACAGTGTGCACTTGGATGAACTACTATTGATGTTTTCCTTCCTCTTCAATCCCTTGCGGAGACATGGGATATCAAGGCCATATGCTACTTTGGGTAGGGAGTGTCTGAGGTGCTATGTTTACTTTTTATGCACTTGGCAAATTAAGAGTTGCGAAGGGCTGTGAAATGTTCTGGTTAACCAAAATGTTTTGTATTGTGCTGAAAACAGAACTGGTAATAGACAGTCACTGTTCCTTTTTTTGGTATTTTTAATAAGATTATGATGTCGTCTTTTGCTTATACTTGTTCAGATGACACGAGTTCTGAAAATTCCTGTAGCATAACAGATGGTTTTCCTGTGGTGACAGTACTATACTAATGACAAATAACTTGCTTAATTTTGGTCATGTGCCAAATTGTAAGCCTATAGGATTTTTCTCTCAGCCACCCACATAGCAGTGCAACTGTAAGGCAATAGGCTTGTAATATCAGGAACTGGCTTCGTTGAAGAGTTTTGCTTATGCTCTGAAACTCAGAAACAAATTCGTGAAAGGTTTCTTAGCTAGAAATGCCAGCTGATTTTCAAGTTAAGTAAGAGTGGCTGTAGTAAGTCAAACCAGACATCCATCTAGTCCCCTGTGTTGTTCACAGCACTGGCATTCCTCCTTTGCCAAAGGATGAGTGACAAAGCAGAGGACAAGCATATCAGAATGATCCTGAGTATTTCTGCAGCTCAAACTCCCTGAGCTTGAAGTTGCAGCCTGAAATGGAAAGCCAGGAAAAATGAACTCAATATGTGGTGTTGGTATTTTATCAAATAATCTAATAACAGTGCCTCTATGATGATAGTAATTGTTGCATAGAAGTTCTAGGTAGTGATACAAAAATCCATCAAATTTTAGGGGTCTAAAGCTTGAGCTTTTTCTTGTTAGAGGTCTAGCATGTATATGGATTCTAGTCAGAGCCATGATCTGATTTCATGGTTAAAAGATCATGAGTTACAACCCGCTTGACTAGCTTGTTGCATTTGTCACTGTATCAGAATAGCATGTTTATTATTTGAATCTGAAGTTTCCATGTAGAACTTAATGTGAAATTAATTGTGACATTCTGTTTCTTTGCTTCATGCAAAAATCTCTTTGCTGTCATACTATAGGAAAGCATCTTTGTGTATCTTTCACATTAAACTTCAGTCATGTGCAGACCTTGCTAAATGTAACTTTTGTATATACTGCTTTCTTATTGATAGTAGACTTCCTGTTTTTTAAAGAAAGGATTTATGCAGAAACCTCATTGTTGTATTACAGAATGGAACAACAGAAGAAGTTACGTCAGAGGAGGAGGAAGAAGAAGATATGGGTGAAGTATGTGTATATGTAAGATTGTCCTAATCTAATAGACTTGTGGCATTTTGCTCTGCAGTGGCTGGCTAATTATTAAGCCAGACTGTAAAATGTAATCTCCCTAGAGTTCAACAGAAAAGATGATTAAAAATTTGGATGTTTACCTTGATGTCAGCTTTCACTTCAACCACAAAACTAGTGAAATTTTCTTCTTAAACCTAGATCTCAGCTGTGAGGTACTTGGATTCAGAGAATTGGACATCTGTTTGTGCTTTAGTCAAACAATACATAACATTGTGTGCCAAATCAGTAAGTTTGCATTGTTAACTGCTATTTCAAGTGGCCTATGAACTGGCTGTGATACAGTTGAAAGTGTTTCCCAAGTTGAAGCAGGCTGGCTAAGAGTAAATCAATTTTCTGATTCATTAAACAGGTGAGCTAGCTTTTAACTATAATACACTGAAGGAAATGGAAGGACATCCAAAACAGGTGTGCTAAACGTTAAGGGGCTTATGTCACTGTCTGGCAACATGGTGCTCCTTTTAATGAGCTCTTTACTGTGTGAGAACCACCCCTTTTCATTACTTCTAAAATATATAAGAATAGCTCCAAGGTGCTTGCTTTTCAAACCACTATAAATAGTCTTATTATAGAAGAACTATTCTGACTACTTCAGATTTAGATTTTAAATGAACGAGGTGTGTAGTAAGAATGAGCAACTTGTTCTCTGAATAAAAGGTCTTCCTTTAGAAAACATTTAAATGTTAGCAGTGTTCTGGAATTAATTTGAAACAGCCTCTCTTACACCATATTTAGCCTGATCCAGACCACGTTTCTTGGAGCCAGGGTTTCTGCAAAGGTAGTGTGTACAGTCCCATGTCCTGCCACAAGGCTCTTGTTGCTTGCAGACTTGTAAGAAGCCTTTTGCACTCTGTTCGGGTTACTTTGCACAAAAAAAATTGTCACGTCTATCACTATTTATAAGCTGTCAGGTGGTAGTGTGTGTGGCACTGTTATCTTCAACTTTTAATCTAGTCCAATTACTAAATTGAAAAGCAGCTTATTGTTCCTAGAGCTATAGTGTTATTTTGAGAAACCTGAGCATTTTAAGGAATACTCTGTCTAAAATCTGTTACAGTTGGAGGAAAGTGTTGCCAAAGGCACCAGATTAGGTGCATTTCTTACTACATAAGACATCCTTGAATATGCATTTATGGACAGGTTTTCCTGCCATGCAAACAGACAGTGCATAAAGAGTGGCCACAGGTGTGGTGGAGCACTGCATAGTGGAGCATATCCGATAGTTACGTACACGTAGCTTGCTGGTGTGGTTGCTGTAGCCCTTCTTTTTTCATCTCAAGGCACTTACATTCTTCCCCTTCTCTCCACAAATAGCACTTGAATCACCTTGCAGGCAGTTGGTCTTAAGTTCAGAGCGCTCCTTTGCAGCAGAATAACCTCATCTCAGAATACAGAGTGGAAGGTTTTTCAGTCTTAGTCTAGAACTCGGAACCGAACTGCTGGTTTGTGTGATTAGAATACTTGACCACATAATTTCGTCTTTTACCGTAATTCCAAAATTGCTGCATCTAATCTTCTGCTGAAGTGTTCACTTTAAATAAAGGTAGCTTTCCAATACTTAACTTTCTTGAAGGGTTGCTGTAGCCCTGCCAGATACGTTAATCATTGTTTGTCAGAAGTGTAATATAGCTAGGATTCTAATTGAAAAAAAAGTCTGTTTTCAGAAACATCTTGGAGACACTCTAACTTAGAGTCCTTTTGGATTCTCAAGCCCTGTTCAAAGTGCCTTAACTTTCTTTCTTCTACTTTAACGGGCTAATTCACTACAATATTAACTTCTTGCAGAGGTTTTATTGTGCCTGTTTATGTGACCAGAAACACATAAATTTGGGTCTCATCTGTACTGTGAAGGTTCCCTACGCTTCCAGTGAATACTGTTGCCTAAGGGAGTGAAATTGTAAGCAAAATAGAAATAGCAACCAACAATCGCTAATAGATAGTACTGTGCAGTATGTGACTGTATCCCTAAATGCCCTTGGAGAGGGTTTCATTGAACGAAGAGCATAGTTAAGTTATTTACGGTGAATTTTCCCCTATCCTGTAGGACATTGAAGATCTGGATCACTATGATATGAAGGAGGAGGAACCAGTCGATGGGAAGAAATCTGAGGATGAAGGCATTGAAAAAGAGAACCTTGCAATCTTAGAAAAAATCAGAAAAAATCAAAGGCAAGATCACTTAAATGTGAGTTAGTGGTTTATGTTTTTTCCTTGCAATACTTCTGGTTTTAAGATGGAAATAGTTTTCAGCAAGTAAAGCTTACTGCTATGCACCTAGACATGAACTAACCTGTAGCTGACTTCCAGCATGTATAGGGCAAACATATCAAGTTATGGGACCTAAATAGCTCTTTTTGCAGATGTTTGAATAGGTCGACTAAGATGCCAAGGCCACTTAATAAATGAACTTATGTTCCATCAAAATCTTTGGTGAGGAAGGTAGTTGTCAGTCCACATTCCACAGAGGCACAAAAGCTACTTCAGAGCACACTCATTCAGCCTGGGAGAATGCTATCATAATTTATTTTGACAAAACTGGGCTGGGGTATTCTTGGCATTTTGGATGAAGAACCGTCTTTTAGGTTTTCACTAGGGTCAACTCCTACATGTAAATCCAGGTTTCATACTTGTTAATGATCTTTAACTGCTCATCTAATCTCAAAGGTGTCTGTTTGGTTGTGTCTCTCTCTTGCTTGATGCCTTTGTTACGAGCATTAGTCCTCCTTGCAGAATCAGCATAAAACATCTAAGCTGTAAGCATGACTTTTGTTGCTGAGCCCTTAAATATTTAAAATAACAAATAAAGCCATATATAAAACTGACTGCGTTAAAAGTTGTGGGTGACTTAGCATACTTGTCAAACCCAGGAATTCATGCTTTAGATCCATTTTATGCATGCATTTGTTTTTCAGTAATATCTATGTGCTGTGCAAATTACTGAAGGGTGGGGTTTTGCCAGCCGAAAAGCAAGGGGCCTTCAGCAGCTCTGCAGCTTTATTATCAGAGTTTTCTGAGTGATTCTGCCAGTGGGCAGTTGTAAAAAAAAAAAAAACCACAAACAAACCCAAACTTCTTTGTTCTTCAGAGGCTTAGAAATGTTTTGTCACAAGTGCCAAGTTCCAGAGAACCTTCTACTTCTCGAGGGTGCATGTAGAAGGGAATGATGATGTCATACAACCTTAATTTTATTTAGCCTAACTTCCAAAGAAACAAAAACTTTTATTTCACGAAGGCTTACAAAGTGTAATATGTGAAATTCGATACTCCTGTTCATGACTAATTTCAACCATAGGTAAAAGTTCTAAAGAAGATGCTTGAACTGGTGCTTGCTACTGTGTGAGCTCCTAAGTTCTTACATATTGTTTGGCAAGTCAGCAAACATGTAGGTCATGTACAGACACATGATGTATTATTTTTCATTAAGCTAATAGTTGAGGGTGCAAGCAGTAGTTAGGTACAGGGAACAGGACCTGTGAGTATTTAAGGAGGGAAGATGATTTAGGATTGATATGTAGGGAACACCTGGATTTTTGCCCAAGGAACCAGCTTTGTTCCAGTTCTTACACTTGATGATTTTTCCAGTGAATATTTTATAAAAACCTTAAATTGCACTTTAAAAATACATTAGATTCAAGAGCATTGCTGTTTCAAACCTCTTGATTTGTAGTGAGAACTATATGCATTCAAAGTGCTTGCCACTAGCCAAGCCAATCCGTTTTTAATATTGGATGCACTGCTGATAGATCTAGTTTCCATAAGAATTTAGGGAAAAGACTCCTTCAGTTAGAATCTTGACTGTTTCTTGTCATGAATTACTGCCCCTAAATAACTTTCATTTAGAAAAAACCTTCATTCTCTTAGTTAATGACAATTTAACATGGAAAAGAGTTCTGGTTTGTAGCCATCTGCTTTACAAAGGAAATAAAACAATAATGTTTCTGTTGGGGTTACTCAGCTACAAGGCCTCTACTCCTGTCCCATGTGCTGTTCTAATGACTTGAGTGCAACCCTGTCAAAAATAAAAAATACCTTAGACTTACGTTCTGCTGAAATATGCAGCATGAAGTAGCTGGCTAGAGGAGACTGCTTTTTGATTTGGGTGTGAATTCAATAGTTACCTATTGGGTTGTCTGAAGGAAAGTGTACAGTAATGATCACTCAATCAGGGTAAAAAAAAAAAACAACCACCCCACCCCCCCAAAAAAACCAACCAAACAAAAGCAAACAAAAACCCAACAAACAACACAAAACAAAACCAAACAACAACAAACCAACCCCAAACCTGGTCAGCATTTCAATATTTTAAAGCAGGTAAACATAAGGTGCCAAACTGCTTTTGCTGTTTTAAGACTTGACTAACCTTAGACACAATGGTAACTTACTGGGTTAGTTTAAATGTAAATGTGTGTTCACAGTTTGGGAAGATGCCTGTTGAGATTCTGTATAATTTCTGCATTTATAATGCAGACCTAATGGTAAAGACTGCCTAAATTGTTAAAGAAAGAAAATGATCTTGCAGTCTGAAGAGCATGGTCTGCTTTACTGTTATCTAAAAATTTGGTAGAACTGAATAAAGGTTTCTGTAGTCTCAACATTCTTGGTGTGGAAAGCCTCTTAAAACTGCAGACTTTCTGTTGCTATCTGTTCTTTCCCATTTGGCAAATATTGCCTTCCCGTTTTCTTTTTCCCTCCACATCTAGTGGAGCTGAAATGAACACTGCTGGTTTTTTGTTTGACAACAGTAGATTCAAATTACATAATAGCAGTTTCCTATGCCAAGATGCTGTCGTTGATGCTGGTGCATAAACAAGGTCAGCTGAGTGCAGGGAACAGGGTATTCGACTGCTGCTGAGGAACTGTGGTGTGTTTTGTGGGTCACCAGAAATAGCTGTGCTGCATAAATAATTTCTCAAAGGACTTGTGAGCACTCCTAAGTGCTTGAAAACTGAAAACTATGGCTGCACTACTGACCTAGGAAGGATCTAACCTAGCAGCACTTGAATGCCCCTTTATGCTGCCAAAACACGAGTAGGGCACGTTAAACACTCTCTGAGATAGCAGGTGTGCTCACTGTCCTGACATAAAGCAAAACGTAAATCAGCACGGCTCTTCACAGTGGCTTTTCTTAAAGGAGGGTATGGGTTTCACAAACCAAAATGGAGTGGCTAAACATAGTGTGGTTTTCACGCAAACCACACCGTTCTCTGGGTGTGCTTTGTTTCTCAGCAGGGGGAAGCAGAACAAAGCCATGCCATTGCTACGCTTGGTGGTGGAAGAGGGAACGTGAAGCCTAATGTAGGGCTTTGACTAGTGCCCAATGCAACAAAAAGACTTTTTGGTTTCTTTATCGTTCTTTGACCCAAATTCATGGGTCATCCTTTCGCCCCTTGACTGAAACGTGGGTTGGAGTTATGGCTCATGCTAAAGGCTTTTTCCATAGGAAAGGAGCGTGTGCGGTCCCGTTCTCACATATTCTTAACCGGCCTTGCTGCTCAAGACTTCTGCTGCAGGAGTTTTTTAGGGTTTGTGAGTGTTATACCAGTTAAGAATATACATCTACTAATCTTGTAAATGAGTTCTCTTCCTTGGTAGTATACCTAATCCTATTCATCTCAGCATTGGGAAATAAATTTGGCTTGCGGTACAGTATGTAACTTGGAGCAAGAATTAATCCTCCTCTTAACATTGTAATAACTTTAAAGAACTGCTTGCTTACTGGGAGTGAGAAAAGGTTTTTGAGCTGGAATCATTAACTTCAAATATTTAACAACTTGCTGCTGCTTGCTTTTCAGAGGTCTCTCCCCACATAGTCATTTTAGAGATTAATGCTTTTCTTATGTAGATAATGCTATTAGCTTTTTCCATTTCCTACTGAGGAGTTTATGCACTTTCCTTTAGACGTTTCAAATGTCTTCCCTTTCATCTTCAGATTTTATGAAGTCTAAGGTGTAATTTCCATTTTTAGTCTAATCCTTGAAGTAAAAATATGGATCTACTTTAACTTCCAGGAATGAGTGTACTTCTGCACAAATGCTGAGAATGTGCAGTGACAATAGAGCACAGTTTTATTCTTTAGCTCTTTGGTTTTAGGTCACTTTAGATGTCACTTTATTATCTTGGAGGAGTTTACTTTTTTTGTGAGGTTTTTTTGGTGTGGGTTTTTTGTTTGTTTTTTTTTAGCAGGTAAGTCCTGGTCTTGTGGATGAATTATCTGAAATGTATTGTGAGGCGATTTACTGTACTGTTTTGATGGCTGACAGTATTTTTCTGGTCAGATAGAAAACAGACAATCCAGTCTTTACATTTAGAAGTGCAGTGAACTGTACCTGAGATAACCACAGGCTGCTCCTTAAATGAGTTGTGTCTTGAGGGGTGGAAGGGAAGAAGAAAACGTCCAAAGGAGAAAAGCTGAGGCTGCAAAACCTATCTCTGGAGACTTAGTGCAGCAGACAGCTAGGGTAGTGGTGTGTGCTGATTTCTGCACCATTAGGTGTGCCCTACTGACTTGTGAATGCAGAAGCTCAGTTCTGAAGTCCTAGTTTTCTTAAATTTGCTTAACTCTTCTATAAAGTATTTTACCCAAACTTACACAGTCACACTAAAATGCTAATTAAGGGTAGAAACACTTCTTAAAATACACTGGCTTGGACCAAAGTTTCACATTTCTGACAAAGGCAGAAGCATGTCCTTAGGGGGAGGAGTTTGAGAACAGGACAAACTTGTAGTAGTGTATCTCATGAGTATTTTTCATGCCCAACCGTTTTGGCTCTGGGAGTTTATGCGCCAGGTGCCTCCATTATTTGCAGCTCTCATCCATCGGTATGTTGTCCCCATAGAAGTTTACCTCCTGTAGCAGGGATTTCTCCAGTTTACTTGCTCATGGCTCTGGAGAACCACAAGTAAACTTGTACAGGAGAGGATGATCGAGTGAGACGTTTTGTGCCTGTGTGATTGTTTAATAGAAAAAAGTCACTTGGGGCTTGTCTGGCACCTTGGTTAACTTCTTCAGTTTACATATCAAATGGTTTTGCATTTCTGCTCTTTGTGTCAACCCCACATGACCGATACTTGTCAGATCCTGTGATTGACCAGTTATTTCTAAGGCAACTGTGAGTCTTGATCTCTGGAGAAATGGGAGCTTTATCTCCCTTGGAGTCATAAGTCCCACTTTTTCAGAAGGATACTCAGTTATTTATATCTGAATTCGGTCTTTGAAATTATAATTTGTGTATAGCAAGGTATTGAAAGTTGAATTTTTTAATTTTAGTACCATTACAGTCAAAACTGAACTCACTGCTGTACTACATCATGCAGTGGTGTGATCCAAGTAGTAAGTACACTCTTCTTAACTGCACTTTAACAGTAGTTATGAAAACCAAAAGTGACACCAGAATGAAGATGCTGTGTTTCAAAGCAGTGGTGTTTGACATCAAGTTACCAAGAGGTGTAGCAGTTAATCTCTGCAGGCTTCTTCTTCGACTTCCTCCGAGGGTGGTTCAGAGCACGTAAAGCAAGCTGCTGTGCTGAACTACTTAAGTTAAGCTTGCTAGCCTCTCTCTCTCGATCATAGATTACTAGTTTGCAGCCTATCGATTGCTTAGAGTAGCAAGCCTAATGATATTTAGAGTGGGCAACCCAACTAGAAAGTCCTAGGAAAAAAGGGTGAAAAACACTGTTACAGACAAAGTCTACTGAGGCTAGCTTACACGTACTAAAACTAACTTTTTTTTTTAATACCACTTCTGTTTATTAGCAGTTAGTTATTATGGCACTCAGGAGTATGTGGGTATGTTAAGTTTTGCTTCTTAAATTACTACAGCGCAGAAGATTCTTAAATTTTCATAGGCAAAGGTGACCTTCCAGCATTATGTACAGAAATTCAGTAGCTTAATTTGATAGAAATAAAGATGCAATGAGGAAACTAGTTTTCCACAGGATGTCTTTGAGAATCAAAGTTGTTTTTAAATTGCCGATAGAGGTTGATATTCTGTGAAAAATCTAAGAGAATTCTTTCTTTCAGTAAGTAATACGGCAAGTGAGGCAAGGATATTGCACAGCTCTGCACAGAGGAAAGCCAAAATCCTGACACTTCTCTTGGAGGTTTCTTTTCTGGGGACTCAACACATCCATGAGTCTCAACCTTAATACTCCCAGTACAGGTCTGAAAAAGCACAGCAATTGTACAGAGAACGGTGGTTAACACTCTATTGTGTTATCTTGTTAAGTGTAATGCTTTCTTTTCCAACTAATCTGCAAGTAGTGCATATAAATAGTAATCTGCAAATAACATTTAAAGAACCAGGTTCTTTTCATAAAACTTAATTTGCTTGCTGTTAAAGGAAGAGAAATCCCTTCTTTGATACTGCTCTGTAGACAAGGGGCTTCAGTAAAGTAAGTGACTTGTCTGGAGCCCTGTCTTTACGTAGCTTTTGTTTTAATCAGATAAAAGGAGCTGCCTTTTATTTGCATATTTAATTACAAATTCATTCTTCATACCAGTCCCTAAATAAAAACGAGTGGAATTTCAGAAATCTGCATAACTAAATCCAGTGGAATATGAAAATGAACAGTTTAAGTCTGCACACTATAGTGTGAAGCTAAACATATTATATGATGCTACTGAACAGCGAAGACAAAGGAGTATGTGGAGGCTTTAGCATCAAGTAACTTACTGATATTTAATCTTTATTAAGAAATAGCTTGATCCTACAATTAAGACCTTGTAGAACATATATTGTCACTGCCGACTTCAGGCAAACAGGGGTGATAGGTGTTAGACTCTGGTCACAGCTGCTTGAGATTCCTCCAGAAATACTTTTCTGACACTTCTGTCAAAAAAGGATCTGTTTGTAGATGTTCATAGTGTCTGAAAGGAAACTGGAGAAACAAATCTCTCTTCGAATTGTTAGCTGTAGTAGGAAAAACATTCCCATAAGCTAATACCTCAGTACTTCATATAGAGAGGCTGAATTAACTTTATTCTAGGTGGGGGCTTTTTCTGTTTGGTGGTGTTTGTGGTTTGTTTTTTTTTTTTTTTGTTGGGTTTTTTTTTTCCTTCCTTATCCTGAAACCGTGTTTGTGAGCCACATGTATTAGCCTGCATTTCAGTGGGACTGGCCGCAGTCTAAGCAGCAGCAGAGAACTGCATGGGTCCCAATAAAGATTCTTCCTTTGGGGAATGGACTGCCAGTGAAAGCCAAAGTTTCTTGGGGTTGAGGTTCAGGGTGATAACTACCTTACCTCATTTGAAGTCTTCATTCCTTTTCCATATTTTAAATCTTGTAATGATACTTTTTATATCTCTGTTTTCCAGAAATGTAAAATGGTGTTTTGGGTAGAATATATAAACAGGTTAATCATGTAACACCTAAGGATTAGTATCAGAATCTTTCCTGCTAGGTTTGGCATTGAATTGGAGAGAGTTAGTGTAGTAGGTGTTTTTGGTGGCCATTAAATAAGCACTTTAATTCTGTCAGAGGAAAAAGTTCTGTCCTTACTTTAAAGCTCAGAAAATCGGGACAAATTGTAATGCCAAGGCCACAGAACTGTCAGCGTTGGGGATGTGTGCAGAATACACGTAGTGCAGCAGCCGTTGATACAAGTAGACATCAGTTACTTGATAACTGTTCCTTGCTTCATCAATAACTGGTGGGTTTTAGAGCCAGTCATATTTTATATGTATGTCACTTCTGGTTTTTGTTTAAGCACTGTCTCTCAGGCTGAAATACCATGTTCAGAAATCGTATGCTAAGTTTTCTATCACTTTGAGATGCTGAGTAACACAGAACTGAGCTCTAGAAGAACAGAGGCGATTTCTGCCCAGGTTGCATAAACCACAAAAAGTATGGCAAATAATAATAATAAAAAAATAAATTGGTATTTTGACGTTTACTTGTCTTAGTATTCCTCTGTGTAGGCATTTGAGGGTACTTTTTTTCTTCCCACTCTATTGCAAATAATAGTGTTGCTTTTGTTCTGCATTTTCTAAGTATATTGGCTGGTCTTAATTCATCCAGAAGCTGCTGTTCTATAGTGGATGCTTCCCAACCCCTGTACCTTTTTTTTTTCATAACCAAATAAAAATATACTTCTGAGAAAACAGTAAAACCTTATGTGCAGAAGCTCGTTCTTAGGATTAGTCTTACTCTTGCTTCTAGTACATAAAAGCAGAATATAAAATGAAATATTTTTCTATCAGAAATAGACTGTGTGTCCATCTTGGAAATCAAAATGCCAAAGGGATTAAATGCCTTTACAGAAAAAAATGTCTGTTGTACCTTGATTAAAAGCTTGTATCACTTATACCATATAGTAGTGTATTATAATGTGTTGCTTTGGAGGGAGTGTCTTGTTTCTTTTCGGTAGTCTTTGCTCACTAGAATGTGTAACTTTTGAAAAAACCTAATCCTAATGCAGAAAATAGTATATTCCTAATACCTTCTAGTGAGTGTAACTTTGTAATGGAAATAAAGCTCTTTGTAAATACTGCATTTCACTTATTTGGAGTTTTTTTTGTTTGTTTCAGGGTGCAGTCTCTGGGTCAGTTCAGGCTTCAGATCGACTTATGAAAGAACTCAGGGATATATATAGATCACAGAGTTACAAAACAGGTAAAATGCTTCAGATTTCCCTCCTTAAAATACGCTTTAGAAGAATTCTCTTAGCAAATGCTTTCTGCTTATCCTTCTGCGTTCTGTTGTCATATGTGTGTATATACGTGTGTATATGTGTGCACATATACACAAGAATACATAGATACATACATTACATATAATGTCATTACATAAGAGAGTGTATTTATGGAGAAAAGGGAAGTCAGGATGCATATCCTCTAAAACATTCTTTCTTTTTGTTATGCACATCTTAATACAAGAATTTACAGGAATGGTGTAACTGTGAGAATGCTCTTGGGGTGGATGACTAGAAAGAACAACTCAAAATCACTTCTGTGGGACTTCTTGACTTTTCAGATCTACCTGAAATTAAGCTCTCCAGGCATATAGGGCAAAAGCTTTGACCACTAACAGTGTGTAGTACTGCTCACAAGAAGATGCTTGCTGTACGGGGATTTGTGTTTAACAGCAGAAGGTTTAGTTATCACGGAGGTTTTAGCCTTAATTACACTGCTGTTACTTTTGTGGTTTTTTGGTTGTGTTAATCTGATCCAGAGCTCCATGTATTCCTTGGAATAAGGTTACAAATGGCAACAGAAAACAAACTTGTCCTTTAAATTTGTTTGAGTAACAAAACACTGATCAGCTTTAGGTAGACAGGTGGTTGGCTGTTCCACTTGCTCCATATAAGGGCTGTATTGAAACTAGCTCAGCAAAGGGATGGGTATATTGATTTTTCTGAGAGTTACCATATGAGAAATAGAAATTACATGGATTTCAGGCAAGTTGTATTCGTGTAGGTCAGCTGCATAGACAACGCCATCACTGCAGCCAGGTATGAGAACCTGGTGCAGGCCAGGCTAGGAGCAGGAGTGCCTGATTAGAAAGTCAGTCTAAACTTTAATCTATCTGTTACTTTTCTGAAATTATCCTCTAGTTTATTTCTAGTGGGCTTTAATTTCACTTGGTGGCTATGGCATTTTAATTCATGTGTAAAAGGACAGAGTTGAAGAGACAAGAGTCTCCTGTTTGATTTGCTGTATTTACCTTTTAGGTAAATAGTTTTATGTGTTGAAGTACTGTGGACAGTGGTAAAAGGTCTGAAGTATAAATCTGATCGGGTAACCTAGTGTTGATACAATGCAGCCTACTTCTTTTAGGCTTTATTGCAGCTGAGTGCTTGCTGCTATGCCCCAATTACCGTCTGTCTGGTAAAGAACGGATTAGTGGTTCTAAGGAAGAGCCTAGAAATAGATCTGTATTAGGTCACGAGGGATGCTTTATTGCCCACGTATGATCTTCAGGGTTTGGTTTTGTGGTTAGAAAAACGATTGGGTGTAACAAATATACGTGACTATAAAGACTGTATGGCGCTTAACTGTGTAGCGGTATGGCTGGAGGCACAACCAGGAGCCCCCATAAAAGCGTAGCTTGAGGTGAGGGTTTAGGTTCCTTAATAATGCCATTTCTTGGCTTTAGGTGAGTAAAAAATCTTAGTCACAGAAGACTGAACTCCTGATGTAGGAAAGCATACTCTAAATGATGAGATAAAGTACATCTTGCTAAACCGTAAAGAAAGCTGAGATACTAAAGGGTGAATGTAGTAACATATTATTAGCTTATGACTCAGAAATATGTAAAAAGACTGCAACTAGATGCCTTGTGTCGATCTCTAAAACATGGCAATGAAGTGTGTCAAAAGAAGGCTGACGCTCTAAAACTGATGGCAATTCTGCTTTGCAACACCATCCTACTGATACATCTATTAAATTTTGCCAGTAAATGATGCTCTTTGTTATAAAACTTACCTAGATTCATTCCTTACGGCTTCATTTAGTCTCTTAGGCCTTGAGTGAATTTAAATATCAGTTCTTCTCCTCTGCACAAAACTCCTGCTTTTATAGCCTAGTTCTGTCTTTGGTTATTAGATAACTGTCACCATGTGAGCAGGGGCATGGTAGATAATTGGCTTTCTGTTTTTTTAATGTGATCTTTGTTCTGAGTACTTGCTCCATGGTCCATTTTTCCCTTAATTTAATTTCCTACTATTAACACACAAAGGGAACCATTGTGAAACTTAAAGGTTCTGGTAACTGTTGCAAGGTAATTTAACACTACTTTTTTTTTTTTTTTTTTTTTTTTTTTTTGTAATAGAAGCCAGAAAATCCTAAGGCTGTTTTTCAGTTGCATAAGGATCACTTTTAGTGTATGTGAGGTTACATGTTTTCAGGATTGACAATGGGACAACCCCCAGGACTTCTGAAGTGAATAGTACTTGTAGTAATAGTCCTTTAAATTTTTTTCTTTTAAACTATGTTATACACAACTAGCGTTAAAAAACATTGTCAGGACTTCAGTTATGGGTGTATATTCAAGGTACTATGCATTTTTGAGCTGAAGTTCCTTTACTGGTTGAAATGCTACTGTTGGAGTTAAAGCAAAAGATTGCTGTTAACAGGACAGTTGCTCATCTCACTGGAAAATCTAGGTGAAGAACTACCCTTAAAAACAAACAGAAAATGCTATTTTCTTATGAATTAACAGAAGCAGAAATTACTCCAGCAAATTAAGATATTATGTTACAAATTAGACGGTTTCATTAGTTTGTTTTGATAATAGGAGTCACAAGTCCTCCAAACTAAGATGATCTCATTTCTAAATACAAAGTTGAAGATTTGGATAGTTCATATGGAAGAATTCCCAAAGGCCTTAACGTCATTTAGGAAGGCTAGGGTGGGAGGGGGATGAACAAAGAATTTGGAGACAATAAATGAAATATTTCCTATTAGTATCTTTAGCGGCTGTGTTGTTTATATATAGTGTCTTCAACTCACTGCTTTTATCCAAAGACTACGTGGGATTTCTAGTTGTAGTAAAGTTGGTACAAGTAAGACATTTGCCTGTGTTTTGAAGGCGTTGTTTTTCTTCCTGCCTTTTCATCTCAGTTTTTTGCTTGCTTCATGGTTCTGTGTGCTTGCTTGTACTGCATCACCTCTTTGGATAGCCTCTTCGAGAGGCAAACCAAAAAACTTCCTGTGTTTGAAGTGAGGGGATCCTACCTTGATTCCCTTCGCTGCCTTAAAGGCCTTTCAGGAATCCATACTAATCAGGCAAATTCTTCTTGACAATAACTTTTTTTCCCTCTTACTGCCTAAATTAAGAAAAACACATGAGCTGGTTCCAGATAACACCTCTTCACTATTAAACCCCCACCCCCTTTGGGTATTGTTGTTAAGAAGCTTCTGTGTCAAGATAGCGAGCGACTCTGATGCTGTTCATGAGAACGTACAGATACTATTCAGCTCAAAACGTGGGTGCTTGAAGGGTACATTAGGTAGCTCACTGTTCCATTAAGGTGCGTTCTTGTCGGTCCTGAACTATGCACGTGTCTCTGACGAACCTGTTTACAGCTTCTGGTTTAGGGACAGTGCAGCTCTCGAGGGGAGCCAAAGTTATTCCTCAAAGGAAGCTAGCAAAACATGAGGGACTGGTACAGGAATGCTGGGCAAGAGCAGGACTTCTGAGGCGATGGAAGGAACACAGGAATAGGGATAGAGGCTTAGTGAATAAACGAGCTGATAGAAGTTCTCTTGTCATCTTCCATTATTTAGGATATTGTCAGCATCCTTACTGTAACTTGTTCTGTTGTCTTTAACAAGCATTTAATACTTGTGCTAGGAGGCAAATCTAATACTGAGAGGCTGCTTCTTCCAGTCTTCGCTCCCTTTTGGAG
Organism: Falco cherrug; assembly: GCF_023634085.1. NCBI lineage: Eukaryota > Metazoa > Chordata > Aves > Falconiformes > Falconidae > Falco > Falco cherrug. Next base: position 23,326,823 of record NC_073703.1, read on the forward strand.
GTAGGTGGAAGAAATATTCTGGATATAATGGTGGAATAGATTCATCATTAATGGGAGTTGACAATGAGCGGAGTTCTGAATGCCAACTCTTCTGTTATTATATTGGAGCGGTACAAACTGAAATTCATACAATTCGTGGTGTCCACTTATACTAAGGGCAATTCAGAAAATAACATCCTTGAATCTGGGAAATTGGAAAAAGGCCTTAATAGCTTCTTCTGTTCATCCTTGAACAGAAATGAGTGGTGTCTCTGAACTAGCTGCTGATTGAAAGAGATGGAGAGAGCACAGTGACTAAATTTTCAGACCTGCTTTGTTGTCCTAGACTTAAAAAAAACTTGAAATCATTATCTTGACTGCAGTACCCACTGTTTGTGGTGCTATGGTAAGGAGGAACAAGCATGGTTTCTTTACCTTGTTTACTTAGTGTTAGAATGCTTTGAGAAGGAAAGGTGTCTGGGCAGCTTGAAATGGTATCTGTACTCCCAAGTACTAATGCTTAAAAGTTTCAATGGCAAGATAATGTATTCTGGAATAATAATTCTCAGAAATGAATACTATAATTCCTTGGAGAGAATGTGATGAGTGCAATCTATGGGTTGTATATCCTTCAAAAATCCTAGGCTGATTCCTGATTTGCGTATGTCTTCCCAATAATTATGTCAGCAACAGATACACTGTTAAATATTGGCCCAGCTAACAAGAGCAAGTTTAATAATAGTTGTTTAGCGTGTACGCATCAATAGTCCATGGGGGAAGGGATTAGACATTTGAACATCACCAATACCATTTTCTAAATCTTGTCTGATGGCTAAAGATTCATTGTTTTTTCCTGGGCTGCTTGTGAACCGCTGCAAAAGGAAGCTTGAACATACGAGAAAACGGCAGATAACCTTTCATCCTTCCCTTTGAATGAAATGCATAACTATTGTTTAATGTGCTTAAAACTTACCGACTGCTGAATACCACTAGCTGGCTGCCAGAAACAACTATTCTTTTGATGCTTTTTTCTGGTTTCTTTGGTCATCTGCTGGGAATGTGCTTCATCCAATACAGTATCTTCTTTTTTTGGGGTTTTGCTCCACATGCTATCCAGTGTTCTGTCCTGGTCTACCAGTACAGACGGGAACCCATGAGATATAATGCTGCATACTCAGACTGTGTGTTAAGTGTTTTAAAAGTGTGTTGGTCATGTACTGGGTATAAAATATACTGAGCACTAAGCAAGCTGGAGTTGTAGCTGTGGAAAGTTTGAAGGGGCGCTGGGAGAAGGGGAAATGGTTGGGTGTCAGAAAAACATTTTGATTCACGTGGATATTTTTTTTTTATAGAAGTGAAAGGACTTTTTTTCCTTGTCTTGCGCAGAAGTGCTTCTGCTACTTCTGGAGGAAGTAGCTGCTGCTGCTTCCTGAAGGAAGGATCTGCCTCAGTATCAGTATCTCAGTATTTTATCTATTGCTTACATCTACTGACAGTGTTTGTACTTAAAAACAAAGAATGTTTTTGCAAAATCTGTAATACTGTAAACAAAATCTGTAAACTTTTAGTGCATAATTAATTCTGTCTAATATTTCTACAGGGATATATTCAGTGGAACTGGTAAATGACAGCTTGTATGAATGGCATGTTAAGCTTCTAAAGTAAGTTATTCAAGTTTTTTATGTCCTGAAGAATCCATTTTTTTTATTGCTGCAGAGATTCTTGCTTCTGACAGATGAGAATCTCTAGCTAGAACATATAAAGTAGTGTGCGATCGCTACAGTTCTGGTATAGAGAAATACACACAGATTCAACTGTAGTAGTTGAGCTGGCAAAAAAACAAACCCTCTTGTCACAGTCAACACAGTGTGTATTACTGTACCTCTCATTACTGTTCAATTCTTTCCAAAACTACTCCAAAATATGAAGCCTTAAATGATGAAATTTTTTTGTCTGGATGATTTTATTGTGGTTTTGTTTGTTTTTAATTTCAAGAAAATGCAACTTGTAGTTTCATTCACGATGTAAGAAGGAACAGAACGGTCTTAGTCTCATTAGTTCTTTATTTCTGCAGTTGAGCAGACACATAGGACTGAAACTTTTAGGTACAGCATAATTATTACTTGTCTGCTCTTTTCTGATTTTCACTGTGTGTACTAGATGAGAACTCACCTTGTGGTACCCGTAGTCCAATAACTTTAATTCTAGAGGTATCATATTGAAATTATTCAAGGTAACAGGATCACCTGCCATTATCCTACAAGATAACCTGTAGGAAGGAAAAGCCTATCCAGGCTAGGCTGGGTGGCTGCAGAAGATGGCAGTGGATGAAAGAACTTCCATCAGTTCAGATCTGTCATGGTCAATACGTGTAAGGGCACAAGCTGTTTCAGCACAGTAGCTGACCTGCCCGTGGGAACTGTTGCCGTGTCCTAGTGGTAAGATTTGTATGGCTGTGTCGCCAGCTGCTGAAACACAGTTTTGTTTCCTTAGTGTAATCACAGGCGTGTGAACGTTTGGAAGCTGAAAATGGCAGGGGTGACGTGTGTCAGAAAAATCTGTGCCATATTACAGGAGGCCTTGTCCATTCAGCGCTTCTGTAACGAAGTGCTCAAACTGCTGTGCAGGGATTTGAAACCTGTTTTCAAGTGCCGTGAACAGGTCTGATTTTCTACCTTCAATAAAGAGAAAATGGAGCACATGCAGCAAATGGCTTCCAGAATGACTAAGAGAAGAAATACTGTGTGTTTGTCACAGCAAAAAGTGTCTGAAAAAAACCCAACGTGTGTGCAGACGAGTTGAGGGGCTAAACGTCAGAGAGAAAAGAGCCCGTCTGACTAAGGAACGGTATCGTTACTAGAGCAAGTAACTGAACTGGCCTAGTACAAGCTGTGGCTGGATACGATGGGTTGTGGGGCACTGGGAGATTTTCTTCTGAAACCCCTTCCCACTGGTAGGGTGGGGACAGATGACTGTTGGTTTCACCTGCAGCAGAGGATTGGCTGTAATAGCCCGTAACATATGTCTAATGTATGCTTTTGGCTTGCTGCAGGCCTTTTTTGACTCCTCTCTTTTGAAAGCTGGGGTGTAAGAGCCTGGGTGGGGTTAACCCAGTAGTGTCTGCATTAGTGTAGGCTGCTCAACACCAGCATTTTGCAACAAACAGTTGTTGAAATTCTGCTGAGTAGAAGCTGCTGGCTTCAGTAATTCTGCTGATGCGGATTACTTCTAACAGCTGATACAGAGCTGCGATAACATATTCCATAAAGGTTTCACTGCGTACTGAAAACTAGATCATACAGTCTTCCTGTTAAAATCCCCCTGCCCCCTTTCTCAGAACACAGATTTCCAGTGAACTGAAGAGAATAAAAATTGCTATTTAAAAAAAAAAAAAAGGTTATTTTGTGCTAACTATGTTCAAGTAACACTTGATTAGTATTGGGAATGTAGTGTGTTGCAGCAAGCTTCCATGCTGATCTCATGGCAACGTGTTTACTTTGTAAAGGGAGCCAGAGTTTTTTACAGTTCACATTAAATTACAGTTTGTAAGCTACAAGTACATAAAGGAGCTCTTTAAGAGTAATTACTATTTACAGGTAGTGAAAATATTCACTTCAACTAGGATCTCACCCCTGCTTCTATTATAGGGTTGATCCTGATAGCCCACTGCATAGTGATCTTCAGGTCTTAAAAGAAAAAGAAGGTGTAGAATACATTTTACTCAACTTCTCTTTTAAGGTATGTGTCTATGGGAAGGAATGCTGGGGTTACATTTGTAGCTTACCATAGAAAGTGACTGAAATGACCCTCAGTTGTTACTTGGGTAAAGATGAAGCTGTTGCATTAAAAAAGAAAAAAAAAAAAAAAAAAAAAGGGAGGGGTGGGGGGGGGTGGAAATGCCACTTTTAAGTTTGGCACTAAAGCTTCCCAAATACTGCTTTATAGCCAGTACTGTGAAAAAGTGCTTTATAGAGAACTGAAAAATTTTACTGCTAAATTTTACTGCTTTAAGTCTGATTTGCCAAATTAGGCTAATGAAATACTTCCTGGATAGGAAAACAATGGCACGGGATGTTTCTTAACGTTGTTTTTTGTTATGCTTTTCAGGATAACTTCCCTTTTGATCCTCCCTTTGTGCGAGTGGTATCTCCTGTGCTCACAGGAGGGTAGGTGTGAGCTGCCTTACGGAAATTTTACTTTCTGGTAAAAATGTTACAATTGAGACTAGTTGACTGGGTTTGCAGGGAACGTTTCGAGAGGACCATGTAGACTTTTAAGAGCATGAGCAGCTGTAACCTTGAGTTTGGTGAAGAGCTCAGTGTGATACCGAGACTTGCTTCTCAAGCGATGAGCCAATAGTAGGCAAACAGCTGGGTGCAATTCCGCTTTGACTTGCTTTGTTTGTGTCAAGCCTTGAAAGAATCTGTGCCTGCCATAAAGTTTAGGAACTGTCCTCTGTGGATAGCTAACGTCGCTGTTGCTTCTGTTGTAACGTGCTTTGAGTTTTTACTTTGACAAGGGGTCTTGATCCCTGGGTTGCCTTAAACTTGTCGTATAGTTTTAACTGACTTTTGCTGGTAACCCTGCTGTAAAGCTTTTGCCTAAAAACTCTTCAAATGCTAAAACAAACCCACTAAATTCAATGGACACCGTGCTGTAACAGGCATCTAAAACGTATTTGTAGTGCTGTCTTGTATATACCCATAGAGAGAAGATTAAATTCACCTTCCAAGGCTTTTATGCATCTCTCACTGACAGGAGGTGATACCTGTACCTTTGAAAGTATCGTGGTCTGCGATAGCTGGTGCTGAATCTGGTTTGGTTTTAGTTGCTGTGTGTCTTTCTTGCTTTCAGGAAATAGTGCAGTTAAACAGTGTTCCTGAGGGTTGCTGCTACCAAAAAAGTAAACAAGCAGTGCCAGATGCCAGAAAGCTCATTTGGATTTTGGTTTTGTTATACTTGGACTTCCCAGTAGAACGAAAGAAAGAATGGCCCTGAAGGTTTTCACTGCTTGTTTCCCTAGGGATGTTGTACAGATCTATGTTGTTTGAATGCCTCTGTCATAGGGGAGACTATCTTCTCGGAGTGGCAAATTCTGCTCCCTCAGTCCGGGTTTTGTGATGGCCGGGTGTTCCGACTGCCGAGTCCCAGTCAGCACAACATGTGATTAAGTGTGATTGAAACTAGAAAGTGGTTTATAGAGCAGACTTTCACTTGCTCTTTTCTAATCTCATTTGTCTACATCTTTGATTTATAGGTATACCTTCATTGCTTGGAATTGTGTTAAATTTCTTTACAGAAGTGAATTTGTTTGGGTTTTTTACAACTCTATGTCACTACTACATATGCAGAGTGTAGCCATAAAAAGCAACCTTCCTTTTTTCACGGTCTGTGTACAGTTGTGTAGACTAGCTTGGTTTCTGATTTTTTAACTGTCATTAGCAAAGGAATTATGTTTTTTTCCTTTGGTCTCACAATGCTATTCTTCTGTATGTAAGTATAACATGGCTAACTAGTTACAATATATTACTAGTTAAAGGGCATTTCAGCTTTATGTGAACAAAAAAATTAACAAATTAGCCTGCAAGAGCTTAAAATGCTGTGTGGCTGTGTGAACAGTTTCATCTTTTTTCACTAACTGCTGATGTCAAATATATTTTCTTTCACATTTGTTTCTAGGTATGTCCTAGGTGGAGGTGCATTATGCATGGAACTTCTTACTAAACAGGTGAACACAGGCTCTGTTATCTGGATAATAACAAAGCATGCTTTAAAATAATGAAAATAGGTGTTTCCCCCGAGTTGAAGAATCCCTGTGTGGAATAAATTACACACTCCAAAGGAAAGATGGTGAAATAGTCCCACAAGATTTGCCTTGCTGATCTTGTGTGAGATCTTGGATGGCTTACGAGAGGTCTGAGGAAGAGGCAAGAAGTGAGAGCACATCAACTTTGAATTCTCAGAATTTCTGGGAGGAAGCCAGTGTAAAGAGTGAGTTCTGAGGAGCAAGATGCATTGTTTTCTTTTCCAGAAGCCTCTGCTACTGCACAAAGTGAGCTCTGGAGAAGTGGGGAATGCAGAGGATTCTAGGCATAGACACTCTTGCGTAGACAGTGTGATTGGCTTTCTCTTTAAGTAGTAAATGAACAAAGTAGATGTCTGCAGGCTCTGGCAGAAACTTTTGTGAACCCTGAAAGGTAAAGCAATACCAGAGATGAGCAGTAATTTTCGTGGAAGCAAAATTGTCATAGCTCACTGGATGACTTCATTAGATTGCAATCTTTTCTGCTTACAACAAGAAGCTGTAATTTCTGTTGTGACATTGCTGAAAATTTGTAAATGCTGTAACAATGGAGTTAATCCTGTTTCTGCCTCGCTGTGTCTTGGAAATGTGTGATTCAGCCTTTTCATTTTTACTGCAGGGTCTTGGTACTAATACTGTGTATCGGTTTCCAGATTTTCTCTGGAAAATAAAAGTTAACTGGGAACAAGTAGGTAAAACTGAAACTGGAGTGTGGGAGTGGAAAAAAAATAAATAATCCCTAAGCACACATTCCAAACTAGATTTGCAAGGTGAGCAAAGGCAGTGAGTACGTGTTATATAGAAATATTTCTTTCCTTCTCCAGGGCTGGAGCAGTGCCTATTCAATAGAATCAGTCATCATGCAGATCAATGCCACTTTAGTCAAAGGAAAAGCCAGAGTACAGTTTGGAGCCAATAAGGTAAATGTGCTGCGTATATGAATTAAATTACTGTTAGGCTTCTGTTTCTTTGACTTGCAGAGAAGATGCTTGATGACAGAATTGTCATTACAAATATATTTGCATTTTGATTTATCTTGATGTCTGGTGCATGCGTGAGTACTTTACGGGCAGTTAACTATGAGTTTGTTAGGGCCCTAGAAGGTAGTGGGGCCCAAGAGAGCTGGCCAATACTCAAGCATCGCTTCCTCCAAGCTCAATATGGGTGCATCCCCCCAAGTAGGAAATGGAGCGAAGTGGGGCAGGAAGCCTGCATGGACAAGCACGGAGCTTCTGGCAAACCTCAGACAGAAGAAGGAGGATTATGAGACGTGGATCAAAGGACGGGCCGCTTGGGAGGAACATAGGGACGTGGTCAGAACATGCAGGGGAGTGACAAGGAACGCTAAGGTCCTAAATCTGTTGGGGGAGGGCAAGGACATGAGGGGCTTCTTCAAGTACATCAGCAGGAAAAGGGTGACCTGGATGAAGGGACAGGGCGCGCCCTCAGCAAGTTTGGGGATGATACAAAGCCGGGAGGGGTGGCTGACTGGTGAAGGCCGCGCTGCCCTTCAGCGAGACCTGGGCAGGCTGGAGAGCTGGCAGGGAGGGACCTCATGGAGGTCAACCAAGGGAAGTGTCGGGTCCTGCCCCTGGGGAGGCACAAGCCCGCGTACCAGCCCAGGCCGGGGCTGACCTGCTGGGGGCAGCTCTGCGGGGAAGGACCTGGGAGTGCTGGTGGGCAACAAGTTGCCCGTGGGCCAGCCCAGCGTGCCCATGTGGCCAGGAGGGCTAGTGGGATCCTGGGGGGCATGAGAAGGAGCGTGGCCAGCAGGTGGAGGGAGGAGATCCCGCTCTCTGCCCTGGCGAGGCCGCATCTGGAGCGCTGTGCCCAGTTGTGGACTCCCCAGTTCGAGGGACTGGGAACTGCTGGAGAGGGGCCAGGGGAGGCTATGAAGATGATGAGGGAATGGAGCATCTCCCTGATGAGGAAGGACTGAGGCAGCCGGGCCTGCCCAGCCTGGAGAAGGCCGAGAGGGATCTTGCCGACGTCTACAAGTATCTTCAGGGCAAGAGTCAGGCGGCTGGGGCCAGGCTCTGTTCAGTGGTGCCCAGCGGCAGGGCAGGGGGCAGCGGGCACAAACTGGGACACAGGCAGCTCCATCTGAACGTGAGGAAGAACTTCTCTACTCCGAGGGTGACAGAGCCCTGGCACAGGCTGCCTAGAGAGGTCGTGGTGTCTCCTTCTCTGGAGACATTCAAACCCGCCTGGACACGACCCTGCTGTAGCAGGGGGTTGGGCTGGGTGACCTCCAGGGGTGCCTTCTGACCCCAACCAGCCTGTGATTCTGTGAAATTATGAATGTATGAGGAGAGTAAAACCTTGGGGTGGACAGAGTGTGAAAGTAGTTAGACTTGTACTATCCCTGTATTGGCAAGAGGGGTGGGAAGGAGGATCAGAATTGGGAATCAGGAGGACTTAGAAATTTTGGCTCTGAGAAGGGCTATAGATGACAGCCTGACTGCCAGGATGATATACACTGATGTTCTCTTCCTTTTGCTGGACTAAACACCTGTAAAGTTTCATGAGGAGTGAAAAATAATAACATGCAAATAATCCTGAGCTAGCCATTCATCGTTAATCAAAATCATTAGTCAGTTCAAGTGTGCATGCTGGTAACAGACCATAACTTAAAAGACTTCGAAGTACTAAATGCTATTTTGAACGGGTGTTTAAATATTTTAGCCAAGAAATTGTCACTTGGATGCCAGTTTTTTAGTAGTGATTCAAGAACAGTGAAAAGATGTGAAAGTTGATGATCACAATTCTGTCTAACCCTGCCGAGGAAGGCAGCGTTAGGGTCCAGACTGTCTGAAGCCCGCTGTTGTGGTTGCCCACACTTCTGACTTACCTCAGGTTCTGAACCTTCTGAGAGAAGGATCTTTCCAGCAGCAGGGTATGCAAATTATTGTCATTATGATGGAGGAGAAATGAGAAAATAAGGGTATTTGTCTTGAAAATCTTGTACTTTAAAGCCAGGAATGTTGTAACTTTGTGTATGGTTTTTACTTGCAAGCACACTGTAGAGTTTCTTCGTAAAACTGTTTTTAAGTCCTGCCTATCTAGATGCAGGGTTTCTTACATTAGTTTGTTCTCCTTTCAGAATCAATATAATCTAGCAAGAGCACAGCAGTCCTATAAGTCACTAGTACAAATACACGAGAAAAATGGTATGTATATTCTTGTGACTTTGTTCTTGTCTGCACAGCAACCCGGGAATTGGTGTTTGGCTGCAGTAATACTTGAAGTGCTGGAGTGCCTTAAGTGGCCTTGGGAGGGCTGTAAATGGTGGTTCCTCTCTCCTAGCTTGCACTAGAGAGACAATAGTGCTTAAAGTAACTTGACTAACAATTGTTGCAACTCTTCCAGCATTTGTGAATGTTCCATGTGTTCCTACTATCTTTTGGAAGGTAGTTCAATTTCATTTTCAGCTAGTTGATCTAGGAACTTTATCATCACTGTAGCTTTTAAAGTGTCTTATTTGTTAGTGAAGTACCTGCTGGAAGCTTGCCTCTTGCCTCGAAAGGCTTTGTTTCAGTGTGGCAAAACCTTAGCAGTAATAATCATTAAGGAAGAGATAAAGCGGAAAGAAAGAGCAGAGACTAAAAGATACAAAAAGTCCAGGTGAAGTACACTGGCTGGAAAATTGTGCAAAAGAAATGGGAGACACATTTGTTTGTGTGGGGTTTTTTAACCCTTTAAAAGCCAGTTAATGGTGCCTCAGCTGCAGAAAAAAAGTATTTAAGTGCTTCAGGTATAATTTCATTCATTGTGCCAGGATGAGAAGGTAACAAATGACCTGAGGCTTTAAAAGGTTTAAGTAGCTTACATGTTATGTAAAAATAGTCAGCAGAATCGGTACCCTGGTCTCATGACGAGGGGAGCTGAGGCAGTTACCACTTCCATGATGTTCTTTGGTTCAGGCTGGACACAGTGTCCTCTGGGAATTGGTATCACTGTGAACACGAGAGCGTATTTCAGCGTGACTGTAGTGAGCATCTCTGTTCCCCTACCTCTAAAATTGAACCTAATGCTGCCTCTGATATTGGAAGGAAGATCAAAGATAACTACTTTAAAATGCTTTCCAGTTTGATGATATTTTGATCTTGCCATTAACTGAGTCTTCTGCTTTTTTAGTTTGCCACAAAAGCCGGTATGACTGGCTGTTTACTTCTAGCTATGTGCCAGCCTTGACTACAGTGATTACTGCCGCGTCAGGAGCTGTACACAAAGCAGTCACAGCATTTATTGCTGCTGCAAAAGGTGTCTTTAGCTTAGAGCTGCTACCTGTTCTCTGGGACAACATAACTAGGCCCTGTATTCACTGTATAAAAATTCGGAGGAATTTTTACAATAGTGTCTGAAAGAGTTAAGATGAGAGACCTGGAGGTGGCTAGAAAAAAACTGCACACTTGACCAGGTACGATTCAACTGCTAAAACATGCCAAATCCGATCAGGAGACAAGTTACTCAACTGACGCTTCTGAGCCTGTTCCTACAGCAAGATGTGCAGGAGCAGGGTAAACCATTCAAATGCTTGTGTGCGCCTGGCTGTGCGCTATGCAGGAGGGGGCTCGTACGTCGGCATCTCCGTGTAGCCACACTTGTATGTCTGAGTGGCTTGAAGACTTGGGAGTTTTGCCCCTCTTCCGTTTGGTTTTGTTTAACCTGCAGCAGCTTCCTCCATTGATGTCCAGCTCAGGATAGCTGCTACCACAAAACCCCTCAAACTCGTTTTTACTTTTTTTTACCTTTCGCATCGGAATACTGGATGTGATCCTGAAACATATGCCGCATGCTTCATCTCCCTCTGCGGACCGCTAGCCCTCAGGGCGCTCTGGGTCTCGCTGAGCTGACCTGCTCCAAGAGGGGAGGGACGAGCCCCACGAGGCTGCCGTCTCCCACCGATTGGGAGTGAGATGGGTAAAGATGGTCTTGACGTAGCGATGTCGGTCCCTAACGCATTTCTCTGTTCTCCATAGGCTGGTACACTCCTCCAAAAGAAGATGGCTAACATTGAGGACTGTTGTATACCTGGACCAATGTCAACAAAACAAGCTCTTTTTTATATTTTCCAACACACAGACTCAAGCTATGAGTGCCCCTATAACAGCTGTACTGAAGACTTTAGCTATTAGATAAGTTAGTGGATAATCTGTCAACTGACACGTAAAGTATAAGTTACAGCCTTACCATTCCGCTCTTCTTAGGTACCTGGACTGAGCAGTTTGGGCCTTTACCGTATTTGTTCTTATGGATTAAGCGTGTTTGGGCCACGCCCTCCCTTCTCCCCCCACCCTTTTTTTTTTTTTTTTAATTTTATTTGAAAGCATAAGCTCCCTACAGCAGCCTATCGAGTTACTAAAGATCATTCAGTAGGAGTGAGTTGTTCACACACTTCTGTGTATTTCTTACCTTTTGCAAAATGCAGACTGCGGAGACTTGCGTTGTATCGTTTCATTTAAAGCCAAGAAGTTTAATACATTGTTTAATACTGTTTTAGGATATGTCAGGTCTTGCAAATCACAGTAGTTTTTTCTGGTCTAAAAATGACAGCATCTGTAGTATTTCCAAATTAATTATATAGGAACAACACGTGTATGTTAAGTCATTAAACATTTTTCATGGCTGTATGAGAATATGAACTGTTTCTTGGAAAAGATGCTCTTTGTTTAGATTCTGTTCATTTTTTGGTTTGGTTGGTTTTTTTTTTTGTTTGGTTTGCTTTTTGTTGGTTTTTTTTTGTTGTTGTTTGTTGGTTTTGTTTTGTTGGTTGTTTTTTTTTTTTTTTTTTAAGCAGAGCAAGGCTGTGCCAATAAAACCTTGTACCTAGTCACTTCCACTGGGGCATCAGAACTTGCCGGGCTGTTCCTGCTACTTGTCGGCTCAACCTCCCTAACCAGAAGAGCAGCAGTGTGGAGCTTGGAGTTATTTAAATACTAAAAACCTTTTTAGGTGTTCCATTTTATTAACGGGTTGTTGCAATCATTTGTAAACTAATGAACTTATAAAGTGATTGGCACAAATCGCGATGGAAATCCTTGAACGAAACAGTTTTATATAGAAGCGGCGGGGAGCGGGGCGCGGCGCTGCGGGACGCCCGGGCGCTGTGCGGGGCCGGGGGCGGGGCTGGCTGCGCGCTCCCGGGGCCGGGGCGGGCGGCGGCGGCCGGGCCCCCCCCGCGCCTGGGGCTGGCGGCGCAGCCGGGCGCGATGTACGCTGCTCTGTAAACTTGCATCAAGTTGATGAATAAAAGCCCTTTTCACAGTGCGCTGTGTCCGTGCTGGGGCGGGCGGGCGGGCGGGCGCGAGCAGGGTCCTCCGCGCCGCCGGGCGGCGCTACCGCGGCCGTTGCCGCCGCCCCGCCCCCGCGCGGCCGGAAGTCCGCGGCGGGAGCGCCGGCGCGCGGGTGACGCCGCGGCGGGAAGGGGGCGGCGCCATGGAGGCCGCAGCCAAGGGCGGCTTCGTCCTGGGCAACCTGGCCGAGGTGGTGGAGCGCGTCCTCGGCTTCCTGCCCACCAAGGCGCTGCTGCGCGCCGCCTGGTAAGCGGCGGGGCCGCGGGCGGGCGGGCCGGGGCCGGGGCCGGGGCGGCCCCGCCGACGCGGCGTGTGCGCGGTGCGTTGCAGCGTGAGCCGGCTATGGAGGGAGTGCGCCCGGCGGGCCCTGCGGGCGAGGCAGCGCGTCGCCTGGGTGTCGGCGCTGGAGCCGGGCCCCGCCGAGAGCCACGCGCTGGTGCGCGCGCTGGCCCGCGAGCTGGAGGTGGGGGCGCGCGGGGCCTCGCGACGCGGCGGGCGGGGTGCGGCGAGGGGGTGGGGCGGGTCAGCGGGCGGGGCGGGGCAGGGGGCGGGGCGGGGCAGCAGGCAGAGCAGGATAGAGACAAGGTGGAGCAGCGGAGGGGCTGGGGATGGGGGGGGCAGCGGGTGGGGCGGCAGGGGGTGAGGTGGGGCAGTGGGTAGGGTAGCAGGCAGGGTGGGGCAGAGGGTGGGGCAGCGGGCAGGGTGGGGCGGGGGCGGGGCAGGGTGCAAGGTGGGGCAGTGGGCAGGGCAGCAGGCAGGGTGGGGCAGGGGGTGGGGCAGGGCAGCGGGCAGGGTGGGGTGGGGGTGAGGCAGGGGGTGGGGTGGGGCAGCAGGCAGGGTGGGGTGGGGGGCGGGGCAGGGGTGGGGCGGGGCAGCAGGCCTTCTCCCCCACCCCCGCAGAAGGTGCAGGTGCTGCCGCACACGGTGCTGTACGTGGCAGACGCAGAGACGTTCAGCGGACACGAGGAATGCCATGAGCAGAAGAAAGGTAGGGCCGGGTGCCGCAGCCCCGCGGGGCAGCCGCTCTGTGGCGCGGCGGGGGAGCCGGATGGGCCGGGCTGGGCCGCAGGGCAGGTTCCGGCGCTGCTCTTACTTCTTTCTCCTTTTTCTTTTTTTCTTCTTTTTGTAACAGCCAGGAAGAGAAACAGTAAAGAAACAGCAACCGCACTTGAAAAATTGTTGCCAAAGCGATGTCAGGTTCTTGGACTGGTCACCCCAGGGATTGTAGGTAGGAGGAAAATGCGTGAGTCCGTGAGATATCGGCTTGAAGGTGTCCAGCGTATCGCACAGCTGCTCCAGTGCCAGTTTATCGCAACTTCACCTGTTTTTCAAAGCGTCGTCTGGCAGAGCAGCAGGAGAGCTCTTGCAGTGACCGCCCTGTCCTGCTGCCACCTTGCTCAGCCTTAGCTTCGGTTTTAAGGAGTTCACAGTGTCGCTGATAAGTCGAGTGACCTTAAGTTCTTGCTTCAAGTGATGCAGTTATGATTATAAGGGTTGATTTAATTGAGCAGGCAGCTCATTGCAGGTTTACCTGGCACTTGAATGTAATTATTGAATGGGTTTTGGCTTTATATGTATTTTTCAGAGTCACATTGTGACTACTTACATGGGATGGCCTCGGTATGTACCTCTTTGTTACGGTCTAGCAGGAGGCATACACAGCAACTGTGGAAAATTCACAGTCTCCCTCAGCAGTGTTTTTCTAGTGCTTCACTTTTTTTATCATTATAAAGTTTTTTTCCTAATTTCTTGCCTCAGATTCTCTTTCTGCAGCCTAAGCATCATTGTCGCTAGCATGATTCAATGACGTGCTCCCAATGTTTCTGTCAGTTTGCTTTATATTGTCATCACACGCTTGCTTAACATCTTGAAAACGTGAGTGTGTTTGCCTGCCTGCAGAAGTTGGCAGCAAGGCTTGAGACAGCTGTATGGCACAGGGCTCGTTCTCCAGCCGTTTTACATTTGCTGTGGCTGGGGAGAGAATGTCCAGATGTACCCGCGACTCCTTGTCCAAAGTGACTGCAGCTTGATCGGCGGCCAGGACTCCTACATGCTTCGCCCTTACAAAACATCAACAAAAATGTCACACCAGCTGTCAGTTAGATACGTTGTTACGGAAATGAGCTGTCACGTTTTACATCACCTAAGCTGTTCTGCCTCTTTTAATCTGTGTTAACGGTGTAGACAGAAGTATTGGAATCACTGAATGTAAGTTGTCTGGTTTTGTATTTTTGTAGTTACCCCTATGGGTTCAAGCAGTAATCAGCCTCAAGAAATTGAAGAGGGCGAAGCTGGTTTTGCTCTGTTGTTTCCCAAAATTGATGGGGTGAAAATTCATACCTTCCATTTTTCTAAAGACTTGAAGAACAGGGTCTTTGATGAAAGTAAATTTGCGGAAGCAGGTATGTCCTTGTTCTCCCCTTTATTTGGGCTTTTGTGAAGTGTTGTGGTGCCCTTTTAGGTGCCAGTGCGGAGTTACGTGTGGAACCAGCAGCTTCTGCACAAATTCCATTCCCAGGGCCCGCTGGGGCTCTAGGGCTGCGGCTGGTACTTACGCATCTCTGTTCTTCTCGTTCTCTGGAGTGTTAAGGTTATCTTGAGTTCCCATCTCAGATTACCTCAGGTTTGACACGGAGCTGTTCACAGGGAACAGTTTGTTAGGTTTTGAGCAGTCAGTCATTGGTTAAAAATTGTGATAAATGCATCTGTGCCATTGGGAATGATTCCTTTCGCTACGGTTTAGAAACAGGTGGGGAGGGGCTGCTTCTCTTATTCTCCAAAATAACGTTGCATTTAGATCCTGAGTCAGGTGGTCTGGCAAGGAAAGGCAGAACAAAAGATGGCATATTTCCATAAATACAGTTTGCATTCCTGACATTGTGCCCTCAGCAGGGTAGGTCATTTATGAAGGGTGATATAATGAGAGTTTCTACCTCGGGATAAGCCACTAGCTGATGTCATTTAATTTTCAGGTAAAGCTATTCACCACGTTGTGGTTCTTAAATAACGCTTGGTTCTTATCTGTAAAAGGATGGTTAGGGCTGCCAAGTAAAACTTAGTTGCTGTGCCTTCAGAGGCTGTGGTAGAACTCAGGTGCTCTGCTAAAGGAGTGGAAAGCTGGAGGAAGCAGATGCAGTTGTCTCCCTTGCTAGGGTCTTCTCAGAAATTCTCCGTTACGTGGGGAATGCAGCTCAGCTCCTGAGTGCCTGGGCAGCTTGTGTCTTGGTTTTGCCAGCGGCAGCAACAGAAAGCCGTGACTGAAGGTGTGGTGTATGGTTTGAGGAGAGACTGGGATGGCAGGGCTTCAGGGGTCAGGATTTAAAAATGAGAGGGTTGGTGTTTGTGGTTTTGTTTGTAGGTCTGAAGAATAACCCGGATCTCCGGGTGGTTCTTCTGTTTGGCTACAACTCCTGGAAGTCTGGAGCTACTCGATTTCTTCATCAAATAGTCAATCCCTTGAATGAGAAAAGTATCATCCTGGCTGGGGGACAAGTGGAGAGCTTTACATCGCTTACCTCTGAGACGTAAGTATCTTTTTCAGGGTAAATTGTAAAGAAGATGTAAAACGGGAGAAACGCTGCAAAAGTTGTCGCCTTTTAGTTAAGTCATATGAGTGCCCTTTAACAGTAGTAAAATGATAATTTTTTTTGTTTTAAGACAATAAAGCACAACTGGTGCACTGTGATTTAGCTAGAAAAGCTGGAAGCTTTGACTGTTACAAATTGGGTTCTGGAAACTTGGCTAGGAGAAACTCACTCTGAAGGAGATACCCCATGTGAGTTTATTGTAGTCTATGTTTATTCTCTGCCTTGCTGATAAATTATCACTCGTTGTGACAGAGACCATTTATGGGAAGGTTCTGTTTCTCGATCAGCCTTGGCTTGGTTCACGTTGTGTGTTCAGCTGCTGCTCTGTGAACAGGACCGTGCCCAGGAGCACACCTGGTGTGCTGCTGCTGCTGCTGCTGCTGAGGGGCTTGGCACTCGGAGGACTGCGCTAGATCTCATCCAGCTTAACCAGCCCCTTCCCTCCGCTGGGATCCCTGCAGGGCAGGCTCGGGCCCTGCTTGCCCCAGCTGCTCTGCCGTGCAGGGAGAGCCCGAGGTGCCCCCTGATGCGTCCTGTGCTGGGGAGTGCAGGGCGGACATTGCCACGGGCTCCTCTCATGGCAGCGTAGGTCTGGACTCCACAGTAACATCACTTTTTTTCTTGCACCTGATTTATGGCAGCTGCACCATTGCTCCAGATAAGGAGCTGACCTTATCTATTAACTTGCTGGTAATAAAGCATAAGGAGGTAACTACTGAAACCAACGTGTCCTGGCCACCCAAGGAGACCTAAAGCAACATGAATCTTCAGCTGTTACTGACTGCTGCCCTGCTTTGATACACAAATGCAGAGTTTCTTTGGTTTAACTAGTAGTTCAGTTGGAATTACAGAGCTGTGATGTACACAAACCGCCAACTTTTCCATGTATTTGAGAGGTAGGCTTATGCTTAATCCCTGGTAACAGATGTGAAAGTTTTTCCTTGTGAAAGGTTGCTAAAAAAAAGAAAAAAAGCTGCTAAGAGTTGAAGGTGTTGGTTTGGTTTTGAACTGTGGGAGGCTTTCAGGATGACTGATGTGTTGGTCTGCTTTGAAACCGACTTCTGCCACAGCAGAAGTGTTTTGGGGTCGGAAGCGGCGCCCCTGGAGCGTTCTCTAACTCAGTGCCTGTTGCCTTTCAGTAGCAACGCGCAGCCCGGCGATGCCTGTGGTGTGGTCGGGCTGGCTTTCAGTGGGCCCCAGATCCAGAGTGCCACTGTCCTGTTAGACCAGGACGTAGCCGATGAGAGGACAGCAGAAGCCGCCATGCAGCGTCTCAAAGCAGCAAACATCCCGGAGTGTAACACCATTGGCTTCATGTTTGCCTGTGTTGGCAGAGGATATCGGCATTATAAAACCAAAAGGAATATGGAAGCGGATGCCTTCAGGAAGTTTTTTCCAAACGTTCCCCTCTTTGGCTTTTTTGGACATGGGGAAATAGGATGTGATCGAATAGTTACTGGGAATTTCGTATTAAGAGAATGTAATGACATAAAGGATGACCTGCTGCAT
Source organism: Falco cherrug (assembly GCF_023634085.1). NCBI lineage: Eukaryota > Metazoa > Chordata > Aves > Falconiformes > Falconidae > Falco > Falco cherrug. The sequence continues at coordinate 23,343,997 of NC_073703.1, forward strand.
GGTTACACTACTGTTATGACCCTTATTCATCTTGGTTCAACTAAAGCAAACCAAGCGTAAATGTTTTTAATGCTTCAGTGAGCTGTTTGTTTCATTCCAGAAAGCAGAGAAGTCTGGAAGGGTGGACATCTTGCAATCAAAACCCCTTCCAAAAGATAAACATCATTTTGTATCAAATCTTGTAGTTGGAATAGGTTTATTATAATAGCTGCGAGAAAGCTTTGCATTTTGTGTAATCCCCTGTACAGCTCAGAATTGCAGGTAAATGAAGTTTGATGGAATTCTGGAGTCGAAGAAAGCCTGTTTCTTCCAAAATGAGAACAGTTTGCACAGATAGCAGTTGGAGTCCAAATACCAACACGCAGAAAGACACGGTACCTGGATGTGCTCTATTTATGTATGTAAAAAGGGTCCAGAAAAACTATGGCTGCATACTGAAATAGCTGATGCATAAAATCCACCATTTCCTGGATTTTATTTCAAGAGAGATGCACAACCTGCCCAGAGTCCTATTTACAAAACTGAATAGTTTTAGTAGATAAAATGAATGAAAATCTTCAGAGAGAATTAACAGAGTGCTCATTAAATAAAGATGAAAATACATAAAAGTACCTTGCCTTCCATTCTTGGAGAAAAATCTCTGACCTAAAGAGATGTCCAGTTACAAGCTCAACTTGTCTCACCACCTTGAATTGAATTTCAGTTGTCTTAAATATCGGGTTTAGAATAATATTTGATGCTTTGTGTGTACCAGCAATTTCAGTCTTTGTGTATTTAAGTTTACCCAACCAAAATGTACTGGTTGCCTCCTTTGGCTCTCTTGTAGCATGATGCTCTCTATTATAAACACTAAAATCCAGAGTGCTAAAAATTAAGACTACCTGGTATCTTTAAGTTCCTTTAAAACATTTTTGCTTTATCATTTGAAATTGTGAGGCACACAAGATCTGACCATGTCCTGTTTATGTAGGGCCTTTAAACAAGATCTGTGCTTTTGCATGTTTTTCCCATGCTTCTACATCAGTCGCCTGCTTTGACTGCTGCAGCTGGAATGCAGTATTGCAAGGTTCGAGTAAGTAAATTCAGCAGCCTCAGTACAGCTAATTAATACATTTGCTGCCTTTTAAATTCTTTCCTCCCTTTTATTTTCACTTAATAATAGAATGACAAGAAAGTAAGATTAATTTTGCACCATTTCATCACGCTTTTAAATGCCAAATCAGGCAGCTGGCCCGTTTTCAGTGTAGTAAACCCAAAATACTTGGTTGTACGTTGTACAACAAAGTAATGATATTTTTCTTTACATGTACCAACCAAGAGTACATTGGGCAACCTTCTGCCCATGTCTAGTAAAAACTTTTCCTGAATTTGGCCTGACGAGCTGGGGTAGAGGCATGTGTGTGGCGAGTTAGCCGTTGGTATCCGTGGGCACTGAGCACAGGCAGCCTTGCTGGTGGCTGTGTTGATGGGGTTTTGTTGGGGTTTTTTTTTTTTTTGGTTTGTTTTAGTTAGAAGGCAGAGGATGAGCTGTGAACTCCCAGTGGCCACCTAGGGGTAGATTAGTAAGTGTGGGTGTGAGCTGGAAAATGTGTAGTTACTGTATTTAGAAGGAAATGGAGTATGCCTGAATTTTAAGAGAAGTCTCATGGGAGGCGTGTGCCTGGTTTTTTCAGCAGAACCTGAATGTCACGTTTGGCCCTTTCTGTCTGCATAAGCTGCATGTTTAACAGGAGGCAAAGAAAATGTTTCACTTCTGTAACTGGACAGGATCCCTGTAGCTGTTGCCATGAGTTAGGGCTAGTCAGCATCGCTATACCATAAGCCTGTGACCTTTTAACTAACTTTTTGCTATAGTAGAAGTAAATCATAGAATCATTTTGGTTGAAAAAGTCCTTTGAGATGCTGATGTCCAAGCGTTAAAAGTAGATCAGCTGTGCATCCTGAGCAACACCGCGAATGCACCCAGAAGTGTCCAAAGCAGCAGGCGGCAAGCTGCAGTGTGGGCGCAGCGGAACAGGGAAGGCAGGCGCGGTTTGGAAAGGCTGATCGGCAGCGAGTGGCTGAGGGCACTTAAGGGGTAAGCACAGTACAGAAAGGATCTGTGGGGGGAGCTCCCAAGAGCCTGCAACAGAGTCCAGCAGCATCTCTCCAGCCTCGGGGAGTGGGGATGAGCCCGGTGAGCCCAGAACCATGGGCTGCATCGCTACACTGCCTCTCCTAGACTTCCAGGCAACAGGGAAGTAGTGCAATTGATAACAGTGCAACCTCTGTGATTAAAGTTCTGCTATCCAAATTCATCTTGCCCCCACACTGCCATTTGCTCTTCAACCACGACAACTCCTAAGTGAAATCAAAATGTATTTGCTTTAACAGTGCATGTACCAAAAGGCAGGGCTCGTTCTTAATTGATGGACAGTTTTGCAGTGCAATATATAGCTGTCACTCAAAAAACAACCATGAAGCTTTAAAGTAGGCAAAGTTAAATGAATATTCAGCAACTGGGGCAAACGTGAATAGCAGGACTGCTCTGAAGATAATTAATCTGCAGTGCTGATGGTGATACATTTCCAGCAAGAGACTATAATCCCTAAGTGATCACAACTGGATTTTGCTTTTGTTAAGAAAAAAAAGAAAACTTTCAAAGTCACAAGACCTGCAGGGAGAAGTGATGGTTTTGCTGACAAAAGGTAAAAGACATTCTTTTTTTCTCTTGAATATGAATAATGTTCCGTTGCACATTCGTTCTTAATGCATCGTGCAATTAAGTGAACTGTAAGTTTTAGAAGTACAAAAAATAGGCAGGCAGTGTAATGTGTGAGCTCATACTTGCATGACCAAACCAGCAATTCCCAAACATTAAATTATTACTGTAATTTTTATATTAAAATTACTGACCCAAAATCCCTCTCATTACAGGAAGTTTCTGTAACATGCAGTTGTAAGAAAGTGAGAGGACAAAGAGCCAGATTGCTCCTGTTGAGTTTACTTATTTGTGTTTCTCTTTCAGAGAAGCAGCTCTGTAGTGGTGCTCATTAGCTTTCATATAAGACACTAAGTTTGGTATTAGCCTCATTTTTCTAAACCCCTACTGTGGCCAAATGAGAGAACAATTTAAAAAAACACTTGCCATTCAGATGCCTACTTCTGTTTTACTCAATGGAATGATACAGGAAAGTAACGTTTGAGGTCTGGAAGTTTATATAGTTAAGTTACAAAGACAGTAAACATGTACATTTAAATGGCCTTCTCTAGGGTCTTTTGTAATTTCTGCGCACTCTGCAAATATTAAGAAAATAATTATTTCCCCACCATGTAATTATTTTTCATGATTATATTGTGGGGAAGAAATTTTTTTTTTTTTACTGTTACGAGTCTGAGGTAGATCTCTAAAATACATTCCATCTTAATACAGCTGTTGTATTTTGTGCACACAAAAGCAGGCAAGATAAACGTTAAGACTCTAATTATCAAATTTCTTACTTGAATTTTTTCCTGTTCCCAAGCTGTTTCTCAGCCAGGGACAGGCTCCAGAAGAGGCTGGTTTGGAAGGGCCCTGCATTAGCCCCAAGTTCTCTCTAGGAATGTGTCTCTTGCAACTACAGGCTCAAAGGTATGCAGCAAGGTAAATTGTGCTAAGTCCTGGTGGTGGCGGGGTGTGCCTTGGTCCTGTACCCCAGTTCTGGGTCAAACAAATACGACTTCAAACACTGTGGGACCCTTGTACTGATTATTCTGTGCCCACCAGCACTTCATAACGAGACATAATGAGGGTATTTTCCTAAACAGACAACATATAGCTACAGCAAAAAACTACAAACCTTTTGTTCCAAAGGAGATGCATAAGATAGGTTTGGATTTTTTGGAAATATTACCCAGATACTTACGTTAGAATTATTAGCAGAGAAATAGCTAATTGGAATTTTTTTCAAGTGCTTTGATAATTTAGGAGGAAAAACTTTATTCCTAAATCAGTGGGATTTGTGCTTCCAAGTGCTTTTAAAAAGCAACGTATAATTTGTCATCATGACATTTCACAGATCCTCACTGAGATTAGCAGGTAGCACAAACTTCTCAAAATAAATGTTTTAGAGTGATTCCTGTCATTGAATCAGTGGCAGTCATGTCACCTTCTCTGAGATAATTTTCACAGCTATAAGAGTTAGAAACAGCTTTTTTAACGTAAGCTTGTCTTAGCTAAGTTGCCAGCATGGCAGCAGTAAGAGCAACCACTAATCCCCTCAAAACAGGAACTCTCCTAGAATCTCCAGAACAGGTGAAAATGACTGAATAGTTTGAAACAGCAGCAAATTCTGTGATGGAGAGCATAGATTCAAATTAGAGAGCCCTGTTAAAAAATGCCACCAGTGGGTGCTCAGCTACATTTGTAGAGCCCATCATTTCCCTGTTCAAAAGTTCTATGCAAAATACATTGAGAGGATAATTTGAAAACAGTCTCTTTCAACGTACACTGAAAAAGAAGGTTCAAATCTTACACAGACATACAGGTGCTTTTGGAAGTGTTAGAGGTTGGTTGTAGTTGCAATTTGGGGCATGAAAACAGCAGTATCTTCCTGCCATTTCAGGTTCTACAGCCGCAGGTTCTGTTTACACGCACTTAGCTAGCTACAGAAATAATTCCTTGCGAAAGGTTTTGTGGAGTATCAGTCCCAAACATGGAACTGAGTGGCAACCTGCCTATGGGCATTTCACAAAACTTGTATTTGGTACTGTGCTATCAAGAAACTGATCCGACATTACATGCAGATTATGTTGAACAGGTTACAATTGGAAGAAAAGCAAGAACAGGCTTTGGATAAACACAAGCAGACAGTTACACACAATAATGAAGAAGTTTTTGGGTTTGGTTTTTTTTTTTTTTCTTTGCTCATTTTCCTCCAAAGTGCAGGAAATACTGCAGTACTTTCTTGAAAAAAGCCTTTTCCACTGATCTCAACCACAAAACCCAAATAATTTATGTCTGGATTCTTCTGGTTATTCCATATCATCTGAGATACAGGAATATTCCATCTCTTCATTTAAGTATATATATGTCAACAAAAGGCATTATAACTGAGAGAGGTACAGTGAACATACACATCCTGGTAATCTAAACAACATCGCCAGAGAATCATAACACAATTTAGTTCTAGGGTTTTTTTTCAAACTTGGACAGGTATGTCTTCATTAATATCCCTGGGTCTGAATATGGTCATAGTACAAGTAAAAACTCTTACCCAAACTAATCCACGGTCTTTTCAATTTTTACTGGAGATAGCTTTATGTCCTTTAAATCTGAAAGGGTGCTAAATGCCAAAGGAACATAATTGAGCGGGTTGGGTTGAGTTGTTTCATTTTTTAATGTAGAAAAGTTGGCTGTCTGATGTTAAGTCCATAACCACCTCTGGCTAAAGCTCTCCCTGTCCCTGAGCATCCCTTTCTGGGCAAGTATGTCCTGATACAGGAACAGCTGAACATGCAGCAGGAATTTCCCCTTTCAGGTAAGCTCACAGCTTTCCCTTTCTGCCTGGACTCGGGTCAGTTTGGTAGCTCCTAGTCAGAACGCTCACAACAGACAGCAGTGGCACAGACACCGTTTCTGTTGTGGTAAGTTCTCTCCTTCATTTCTCCTCTGCTTTCCATTTTCAAATAACTGAATCATACTACCAGAACCTCTCTACTGCTCTTCAAAGATGCAGGGCCAGAAGGAAATTTTTTTTTTTTTTTGAGTGCAGTAAATTGTGAAGGGGTCGCACAACATCGAAGGTACCTTTAAAATGGGAAGTGGTATCAAACGGACTTCCTGTTGGTCTTCCCGCTTAATATTTAACAATATAAATCAAAAGACTATGCAGCACAGAGAAATCCTCTTGTTTTCTTTGGAGAGCCATTCCTTCTTCTTTCATTTTACTTTGCCCCAGTGTTTGGGCTACTAATGAAAAAAAATTGCATACTCAGTAACATAAGCAAATTCTTACTTAGGTCTATAAAGAGATTTCCTGCTAATGGCTGGCATTTCATTCTGCAAGTGATCAAAAGGGTTTTGCAAAACATTATGAAGAGACCATTACTACAAGATTCTGGAGGGAAAACATGATCCTCAGGTATAAAAGAATTTTTGCCGTAAGACTATTAATAAATTGTTGTGTAATCATATTAGTGGAGGTTCCTAGGAAACTGGTCTTTTCCGCTCTTCTTCCCTCCATAACCTTTCAGCTGGTGGAGAGGTAATTTTAAAGACGAGATCTTGCGTTTCATGAAGTCAGGAGTCAAGCAGGGAAGAGAAACCTTATTACTCATCCCTGCATATACACCTAACACTGTTTTTGTACTCCAGTGACTCCAACCACATGAACTGATCCACTGGAACTGGTGTTTCCTTAGCTTTATTGCTCACAGGACTACTTGCTTAGTTATGTAAGCAAGTATTGCTAGGGAGTCTTGTAGTATTTTATTAAATTGTATGTAATGTTGGCTACCCTGTAGTTTCTGTGGCTTTTGACCACCTTAACATGAATTTGTAGCTTGATCTCATTTTGACCTGAACATCATATTCACAAAGCTTGTGAACTGAAAGAATTAATTTTAGAAGCTGAAATGTTCTCAGATGCAATGGGTGTGAAGCAGCCTGAATCACTAATAGGACTTCCTTCAAAGATAACACTGTTTCATAAATCAACTTGTTTGCATTTAAACATGGTTTTAGTTTATTCGTCCTCACATTTTGTACAACTTGTTTCCCAAATAATGCAAACAAGATTGGTAACAGTGAGTAACTCTGCTATGTCTGTCTAGGAAGCTGAGAGGGTTCTAAGAGTTTATAGACTACAACTTCAGTCCATTTATCGCTTACATCTTCTATTAATATTTCCTTCCAGAATTTCCACTTAAGGTAACCACAAGCCTTTTCCTTCTTCAATGAAAACAGTATACCAAACTTCATTAAGTCTGAATGTCTCATGAGCGGTAACATATGGAAGTTACCAAACAGCAGTTGTCTCTGACTAATTTCCACCGAGGCTGTGCAAAGTACTTGAGGTAATACTGATTCCAATGTAGCTGTCAGTACTGCCATAGATCTCCTAAGCTCTCTATTTAGCAGTGGCATGTCCTTCTGTGATGAAAAATCACTTTTATGTTTCCCAGCCTTTAAAATAGTATTATCAGCTTCCTTCGGAGTACCTGCTAAAGGTTTGAAGTCCAGAAAATAATATAACAGATCAGTTAATTTGGGGAGAAAGTGATCTTTCAGTGCTTCGTATAACTTAATCTCTGGATCAGGTCCTCTACTTGACTTGGTGCCCTCAGATTCTCCATTTAGATGCCGAGTGTTAACTTGGATTTTAACCTCTCTGTCATGAGTTCTCAGAAGGTAATGTATTTTTCTGTTTTGTTTTCTACAAGCTATTACAATATGGTTTTCTCTTTGACTTCTTACCTTACACACTGTAACAGCATGTCTCTTCTTCTCTGTCTTGTGGTAATTTTGTCTACGTTGATAGAAAATACACGCTATGTTTTCTGACACTACAGCATGGAGTAGACACCCTAGAAACAGAAGGTTATTCAACATTTTCTTTGCACCTGTATTTTTATACATGTCCAGATTGTTTATTTCAGAGATAGGAAATCTGTATTCTGCATTTTCTCCCTTTGCAATTACTGAAGTTTTCTCAATTAATTTTCTCTTCAATACAACCTTATAAATCCCATATAATGAGCTGCTAGGTGATGTGCCATTATGGAAACGTGTCTGATTTTTGCTGGTTTCAACCTCCAGTGCTAGGAATGAGTTGAAAAGAGAATGGTTCAGTTCACATTTTCTATGCCTCTGACTAACCGGACAGTCTCTTTCTGTTGTCAAGGCAGAAAGAGAGATGGACCGTGTCATTTGGTCTGTCTTCGTCTGAGAAAGAGAATCCTGTGAGGAACCAGACAGTGATATATAATATACTGGTGTGATTAACAAATGGTTACGTGAGTAAAACAAATACATTTTTAGAGAGGGAAGCACTTGTTCAGCCAAGACCCCTGTCTGGATAATATTTTGTGTCAAGAATGGACCTGATGAATAAAATTCCTCAATTCTAGTATCTGAAATATCAACTGGAAAATGTAAAGTAAGGTTTAAATCTCCCTCAGCAGCGAGATTTTCAGAAGGAAGCAAGACAAAATAAAACCATCAAGGAAAGTGTCTTGCTTAATATTAGGGACGTATACTGAACAAAAGGTAAATACTCTGCCTAGTAAACTTCTTTTAACCATTACCAATCTCTTTTCTTAATATTTTGTTTTAATTTGAATTAAAATATTGTGTCAGGAAGCTGGCTAATATACTAGCAGTGGTACCTCATCTTTATGTTTTCTTACTATTAAAAAAAAAAAAGAAGAAAAGAAAGAAGAGTCAGTATTAGCTGGAGAAAGGTACTTCCCCCCCCCCCCCCCCCCCCCCCCAATCTGGTAAGTGTATCTGAAACAAGACAATTCTGGACATGTATCACAGGTATAAATTTTGAAACTACAGAGCCAAGACAGTCCTCAGCTCCTCGGGGGCAATCTCGTGAAAAAGGACAATCCTGCGAAAAACGCATAGTATTACCTCACACTAAAACCCCTATGATTATCTTATATTCTCTGCAGTGAAAGAAAAAAAAGATTCGTATTTCCCATGTAGTAAACCCCCAAATTATCTCATGCTTCTACCTGTGCATTACTGAAAACAGTAACTTGTCATGAAAAATCTCAAAAAATTTAAACAAATTATACTGATTGTAGTGATTTCTGTATAATTTGATATGCCTTTAAAAATACATAGAAACTCTAGTAAGTGCAACTGTTTATGTCTTAGTTGCAGTCTTCTCCAAGACATCTACTGATGTCTACGCTTCCTATTTCAGACTACTTTCTTCTCGTCTTGCTTACCGCATCATCCTCTACAGCTGTTGTATTCTTAGGGTTGCTCTGCATGTTCTTTTCCCACCATTCTTCCACTCTAATGCTCTGTTATTATTTCTGAAAAGTAAACAAAACATATGCTTTTAATTAAAGAAAGCTTCCTCCCCTGCCTTCTGTATGGAGTCCAGTCATTTAACTTCAAGGTACTCACTGTTGCAGCCATTGCTGCTTGTAGTCTCAACCAGGCTGGCACCACACTCCGAAGAACTTGTCCTTGGAATTGAAGCTTTCCTGACCATAAGAAACAAAACCACAGACAACAGGGAGGAAAAAAAAAAATCCCACACTCAGAGTGAAAAAAGTTATCAGAGAAGACATACATTAATTGAACGATGCTTCACTGCAAAAAGTGACATGGATCTTCAGCAATTACTTTCTAACACTGAACATTTTTGACAAGCACTTATTCAAGGGAAAAGAACAGAGATCAGCACTTGGAACTACATGACTTCTTCCCTAAAGCTAATGTTCCCGTTTGATTTCTCCAGTCTTTAAGCAATTAGTAGCTATCACAAAATGATTTAATTTTTCATTAACTCTCAGCATTTGGAAGTGAAATATCAATAATGTGATATTTTCCACACCTTCTTGAGGAGAAACAGATCTGTTTAAGCAGATCTGATCTCTTGCTTTCTTTTTCGCTTTCTTTTAATAGTAATTAGGCATCTGCTCTCTTGAGACGAGTCATGAGCTGTTCTCCTTTCTGTCCAGTTTGTGTCCTGCGGTGATACAACTCCTCCACAAAGTCTGTCATCTTGGACAGCTTAAATGGCTTTATTCCTAGACCCTGTTGTTTTGGCTGGCTGAGTTCCTGTTCATCAATACGCACTTTACCTAGTTTGGCATTTCAACATGGACTTATAATAAAGTACAGAAAGGAACTGCAGGTTTATTTTAGTTTTCCCTAAGATTTTCTCTATTCCTCTAAGCTGTGTGTGTGGCATTCAGGCCTCTATTGTTTCTAAATAAAAGCTGGCTTATGTGGATTCTATACTGATCAGCTACCTTATTCTTCCAGTAACCCTTGTGCAATATGTTTCTAGAGAAAGAAGGCCAGATGAACCTGTACTGATAGGTGAATTGCTTACAGCAAAATATGCCATTTGTTATGGCGTATTCAGTATATGCCTTAGTAAAAACAAAATAGCAAGGATTTTTGCATACTTCCCTGTTTTCCCCAGGTCAAAGTGATAGGCTTTATCGGTACCATTTGTTGGCAGGGTGTGTACGTGTGCTTGTGTCAAGACAGAGAGCGGCTAGATCTGGATTTGCTCTACCTCCAAACTCTCTGCTCTACTAACAGGATATGCAGCTCCTGGGCCTATTAGCTGCACAGAAGCCTACTCCAATCCAGGATGGTTTTTTTGGTGTTAAATAGCAAATCGCTCTCAAAAAAACAGTTCTGATTTAAAAAAACCCAAAACAACAACATAGAGATATATATAAGTTTTGCATTCATAATGTAAGTATTTTACTATCTTTATTAGTATTAGCTAAAATACAATTGCTGGCCTGATGCCGTATCTTCTAGTGAATCCCAATAGTTAGAAATAGCAACAGTTTTGTGTGCTGAGCTTTTACAGGAAGGTAGCAAACTGAACTGAGCATGCTCTTTAAAGATCAGGATTCCCCCTTTGACAGAGAAGCAACATTTATTGCCTGTGAAACAACACAGTCCTGGAGAAAACTTGATAAAGTAACATAGGAAGCTAACGTATTGAACTGGTTTTCACATTAATTTTGGGTGTGGACAGTACTGTTCTTACGAATTTCTACAATATGATATAAAGTTGGTTTATAGGACTCACCTTTGAGGAGACACAAAAGCATATTTTTTTCTTTTCAAAAACATCCCTCATTGTTTTTTCAGAAAGTAAATTAAAGCTACTCACTTTACTATCCGAATAATTATATTCTGTCAATCTGAGACTCGGTAAGATAGCTCTATAGTAGCCTTTCCTGCAGCAGGTTCCAGCAAATGAGACTACTGTTTATCTTTTCCAGTTTTAAGACGCCCTTTTTCATCACCAGTCCTTGACCACTCTCTCCCTCTTATTTCCCTCCATTCTCTGCTGTTCCTTTCACTTAAACCTTCAGTTCTTTTCCTCTTTTGTGTTCTACTTATCATCACTGTCACCCTCTAGCCATTTCATATACTGTTTCTTCATTATCTCTGATTTCCTCTCTTTCTCATTGTAGGTTTGCTTTCCCAAACCATACCATCTTGATGAATCCTAGTAAATCAAATACAGCATGAAATCAGCCTAACAGCAGATTGTTGGCAGACTGGAAAAAACAAATCCTCGGCTGATAAAAATTTAATGACTCAGCTAAATATAAAAGGAGAATTCTCCCACTGTTCACCCAGAGCTTTTCCTATGCAGCCCTCTTTTATGGGTTACTTTCACCGTTACTTGTGATTTGGTTTTCTAAGCAGAGCAATGAAATCCTTTCTTTCTACCCGTGTACACTGAATGGATTTGTTTGTAGGGAGCATTCAATGCACGTGCACATGCCTGGTCCTGAAATCTGCCCCAAGCAACCTGAGAGGAAAAAAACTTGGAAGGCGGGTGAAAGTGATGACAGGGACAAGAAAAAAAGAGCACTGATTTTCTAAATTCTAAAAGATGTGATGTATAATTTTAGGGATTCAATTACTGTATCCTAAATTGCGCTTAGTATCTCCTCTTCTGCATCTCTTCATATTGCATTACTGTTTATACTAAAACCACACTAGACTCCCCTGCTGGAAGAGCCACGGAAATGCTTACTAACACACAGTGTGGGGGAAAAAGCTCTCTGCTTTCTGATTCTGGATCAAACATATTGGTTAATACAGTGTAATAGTGGGAATTTCATAGCACAATATTTTTCTTAACATTTTAAATGTAATATATTCTATCAAATGGGCAAGTCAAGGATGATGTAAACTCTCTGCTAACCCTTAAAAGCCCCAGTTCCCTCCTCTTCCAGAATGTGATACAGGTGGTAGATTTGTGGGGGGAAAAAATTACAGCAATATTAATGATATCTGCTAGCAATAATCCTTGTTTATATAGCTGAAAAGAGGGGAGTAGATTAAAGTATCCTCTTGAGATTCCTCTTATATGTTGGTCACTTCAGTCAAGAGATAAGGACTTCTAGATGTAAAGAGTTTCTTTAATAGATGAGTTCTTTAGCAGATGACAGTGCTACATCAGCCTCTGGAGTGTAAAGGTAAGACAATTCAATTTTTAGCCAGTTACATTCTTTTCTTTACACTAAAGAAGTTGATAGTGATTTTATGAGATTTCCCAGGTTGGCCTGGTATGTAAGATAGGTTCAAGAGCAACTATGTTAAGACTGAGTTGCTGCCCTTGTTAATTTTCTAATAAAAAGGCTCTACTACGTGTTCTGCCGGTTAGGTAAAGCTTGAGTAAATCGATCTTCTATAAAGAGAGTAGCTGAGGTTCATCTTCCAACTGTCTAATGAAAGACTTGCACAGACCTGTCACTGCTGTTAGTCTAAGCTTCTGTACTTTGCAGTGCAAGGCTCTGACCATAAAACTCAGCAGACTGTCCCCAGTCTTCCCCAAATTTTACTGTATGCAAGAGGACAAGGATCTTTTAACAGCTTACTCTCTGAATTCTCTGCTCTCTGAAGCCCTTTTTTCCTCTTCTCAGAGACAGGCTTTACTTCTAAAGAAATACTCTCCATACCTCTGTGAGACTTGAATTAATTTTTCTTTAGTTATTTAAAGCTGCATTCTGTTCTAATAACTTTATAGTAATTTGCAAATGTTTGTTAGCGAACAAATGCTGCGGCATTCCACTGCTAAGACAAGATTAATTAAATAAAATTACTAAGGTGGGGAGTAACCTTTACAACAAGTTTTTTTTATTAATACAAACTGTTTTATCAAAAGCTCTCCCATCTCTTCTAAATATATTCAGCTACGGGAAAAACTGGCATTCAATGGGTTTCCATGACAGCAGCTGAGGTAAAACTAGACCAGCTGTTCCAAAGGTTGCTCACTGAAAGGCACTGATCACAGAGGTTGATTTGGCATTGTGATTACAGGAGAGCAAAGAACAGAATTGCAAGAACCTTAGGTTATCATAACCAAGGAGAAATGCAGCATAGGAGGCAGAGGAAGAGGCTGCAATCCTGTGATGGCGGAGAAGTACAGGGGCTAGTAAGTTGCCTCATAAAGGCATAAATTAACAGTGTATGACAAAATGAGCTCTTACAAAAAGTAAACTCTAAAAACAAGAGGAGACATAAGAGGTTGACTTGTGTACATAAATGCAGCGAGTAAGTGAAGACAGTAAGTTTGTTTGGGTTTGGTGTGTAAGTGTACGGATATATGTACAGCATCAAATCGTTGACTTAATCCCAGTAACTGCTTCTGGGTTTCCAGTCAGTCCTAATGTGCCTGAAAGAACTGAAACCAAACCTGCAGCACTTGCTCTCTAGCACTGACATTTTCATGCTACTCAAACGTGGATCATCCTGGATAAATGAGTTAGCCCTCTGATTTATTCTAGATGTTAGTTAGCTAATAAACATCTACCTGAGATTATTCTTGAATTGTATTCTTTCCTTCATTCTCCTCTTTTAAACCAGGAGCTGTAAAGGAATTGGGAGCTAATGGCACCAGTTGGTTTGGCTGCCAATTCAATGCAGTGGACCAGTTTCTGATCCTTAAGCACTTTGGTAATTTGCTTCTGCTTCTCAATCTTTGGACAACGTAAAGGTTGACTAATGTTTTAAAATGTTAGCACTATCTCTAGGTAGACTGTAAAATCCCTCAGAAATGGGTGTACTACATGTATTTTTTTACAAAACAACTATAGGTAGTAGCTAGAAAAGACACTGAGAAAACTAAAAGCCAGGAAGTAAACTATTACAAGCAACAAGTTAAAGACATCCACATTAATTATGCTGAATAACCATACAAACCTTATGGATAATTCATCACATACTTTTACATTCAAATAATCAGTACATGATTACCAGAAGAAATTTCTACTTGATTAAATAGCTTCAGCACTCTGAAGCACTTTTACCTGCAAAGGAAGTAGAATGCTCCAATTACAAGGACTCCTAGAAGAAGAAGTGAAGCCAAGAAAGCTGCGAACAGGTCACCTTTTGCTTGGGACTTGATGCTGGGCAGCAAAACTTCCTCGCAACGGGCTCCTGTGTAGTTCTCAATACACCTGGGAAACCAAGTGTTATTGGGATTACATGGTAATTTGTCATCTAATATGCAAAGCACAAAGGCTTCTTTTGGTCTTAAGTGGGGAGTGAACTTGTTATGGCATAATTCAACATTTATATTTGCTTCACAGCAAGCCTTATTATGGAATTTCCACTTGCCTCATATTTGTGGAACAAAGGGAATTGGGTACATTTGGCATCTAGTTTACATTCTGATCCATACTGCTTTTCTATATTAAACCATATTTTCTGAATATATTCATTGGATTAGTAATATACTTCACAGTGGTGTACTTTGCAGTTAAATCTGTCTCCTCCACTAGCATATTTAATTAATTAAATCCACTTCATTAGTGTTAACTGTGTCACCCCACTGTTTCTCGTAGAGCAGTCACGCATTCTTCTCCCCCTTTCATGTAACTTGCTAGCTGTCCTTTGAAGGGCTAGTACTGTCAGCTAAATAGATCAAGGAAATGGGAATTCATTGAGTCAGAGTACACCTTAAATTGCAGGAGTAGTTTGTGAGGTGTAACAATTCATGCCAGAACATGTTATGTGCTTGGTGAATGACCCTCTTCTGGAGAGAACTATAAAAGTCTTCCCCACCATGATAATTTTATGTATTGAGCTTCTGAAAATTTCTTCTGAAGAAAGACTTAAACTGAATGTGGTATTTTACCATGGTAAAATGTTATGATATTTTATGAAAAATAAATAAAACGGCTTAGTAATTCATATTGAGTCAAAAATCGATAGGTTGAACCTAAACTGATCTTCATTTGTCTTATACTTTGCACTTACTCTGCTAAGTTTTCTTAAGGAATTTACTGCCTTACAGAAAACGGAAAGCACTTTATTCAGTAACTATATTCTGCATGTGTCTTTTATACATGTAAATTTGCTTCTCTCTAGTTGTATTACTAAAGATCTTGCTCCCTCTTGCTATTTCTGGCACTGAAGTCATAATAGTCTGTGACATAAGCAATTTCAGGCTCCAGCTGAGAAAAATGGGCTAAACTCCATAACATACTTGAAGTTCTCAACTGCCATTGGCAGCTGCAAAGTATAATTTCAGATGAGGGATAAGAAGGCGGAGTGGGGAGGAACTAGCAAAAAAGAAAGAAGTCTAGCGTATCTAAATAAGATAAATGGATCACAGTGAACATACCAAGATGCATGCTTGATGTGACTCCCAGCACCACTTTCTGTAGAATATGGACCTTCTGGTCTAAACTATTGTGCAAAGAATTACTACCATGTCTTTCAATTCTTTGCCTTTGGGAATAAAATGGAAGATTTAGACACTAGAAAAAAGATTTAATTATTATCGTATATAAAAGTTGTGCAACTGATCAAACAGCCACCATTTACTAAGGACACTTTTCAAAATGCCTATGTTTGACTGCTGGGAGAAGGAAGGACTGCTCTGATTGCTTGAGATAATGTCCCAGATATTTACAGTAAGTATAGTGGCATTTCAGTGGCCTATTTCTGAAATAGTGTAGAATACTTTGAGAAGTGTAGTTTAGGGCATTGTTCTCTAGCAAGTGTGAGAGAAATGCTTTGAAGAACTGAATAGAATAACAGGGATAGAAAATGGGATATAAAATTCATAGAAGTATTGAATACCAATGAAAACTGGAGACTAATGCAAGGCTAAAATTATACAGGAAGGAAAAAAAACGGGTTTTTGCATCAAAGACTCATGGAAAAGTTCTAGAGAATGGGTGTAAAGGGAGTAAGTCAGTCGCCTAAAGAGAAAAATGAAGTAGGAGGAAGAGAAGATAGTCCTAGATGAAGAAAGTTGCAAATAGGATTAGGTAAAAGGCTAGGATTAGAGAACTGTTGACATCCAGTAGAGTGCATGGAAGCCATATTCATATTCTGTGAAGACCATGGGGAAAAAAGTGGGAATGTGATGGCAGTGTAGCAAGAGGATCACTGAGATCGTGGCCACTTTCTACTAAACAGAAAATGGAACCAGATGCTTAAGGTAGCCACAAGCCCTCAAGAGCAGCCAGAAGGCCTAAGACTGTAAGGGGAAAACTATAGCCAGTATGAATCCAAGGTTATAGCAAAGGGAAACAGACATACACTAAAAAAGCACATGCAAAACTGAAACATGTTAGATGCTGAACCTATTAATTCTTCCTGGATAAAACAAAAAAAAGTTTTAGAAACATGTTTTCCATGACTTGCCAGTTAGTATCTGTTAGTAACAGACAGTATCTGTTTAACTGTGTTCAACGGATTGAGGATTGCAAAGCTACCTTCACTTTCTCTAGGCTGACTTGTTGACACACTTGCTGGAAGTGATTCCATGCTGTGTTGAAAATACTGTCATATAACCTAAAAATTATGGAGGTTTTCATAGCAGCAGCAACAATGAGATGAGCTATATCTTGGTTGTATTTAAATAAACAAAATTATAGCTCATGTGAGCCTACCACCAGTCTCTGCTACAGTTAGGGCACTTCTGAAAATCCAGATGTTCAAATATTGGCTTGCACAAGCTTTTATGAAGTCATTGGTGCTGGTGTACAAACAGGTGAAGGACTACGTCAAATATAGAAGCAACTGATGCTTTAAGACGACCAAGAGAGGGAGAGGTTTCTACCCTAAGTCCTTTCCTAAAATTGGTGGGAAAGAAAATAAGCAGACTTCAGGACTTAGCAGTGGAACTCCCTCAGAAGATGTGCTTATCATGTTGCATTAGGAGGGTTCTAGTAATTTCCGTGGAGTTACATACACAGTGACTGCAAGCCAGACAGAAAAGTAGCCTCTAACAAGCATGTGGGCTATGAACATAATCCAGGCAGATGGTATCTACATAGTGTCTCCTAGAGGTAGTCAGTCTTACTATACACAGCCTTAAAAATAAGTAGCAACTCATAGTTTATCTTGTTTGTAACAGATGCCTAAAAGTAGAGCACAAGCTAAACATGACACATTTGCAGTTGCACATATGGCAGGCAACTGTGCTTTGTACTTGAGTGAATGAGTGCAAAAACCAGAGAAGCCTGCTTCTAGGCTATAGTAAGAGAAAGTTAAGCTAATTAAGTCTTGTGGTCACTACGCCAGGTGTTGCTGTTGCACAACATCATCTATATGGTGTTTGCCTGCTGTTTCAGCACATGCTGTGTGTTGGCTTTAAATGATCCTACTATGTAGCATTCCAGAGTTGATTTTTAAAATGGGAAAAAAAGGTCATTCCTCCTCTAAGAAATTATAATTTTGAATTCGATCAGACTTAAAAGAGAACAGCCTTCAAATGTTTGAGGAAAAGCTGTGAGACCAGAAACTCCCATTTTCAGATGACATCCAGATTTCTGCTTTCCTAGATGCCTGCACACACGCCCACACCTCTTGTCAGGTGAGATGAGCCAGCCTTAACTGTTGTATACAAACGTAGTATAGGAGCTGTGCTGGACACAAAACACTAATGCAATACAGGTAAACAGAAATCCACAGCCTCTTTCAACATAGGATATTAATCAAAATGAACTGTATTAGCATCAATGCAAGGCAGAAGGAAATAGATGGCACTGGATAAGATGTCAGGAGATGACCAGTGGGTCTGCAATTATATGGATCCTTTACAATCTAATCAGTTACTAAAATGTAAGCATAACAGCCCCCTTATAAGAAGGCATTACTGCTGTCTCATTTGCAGATGCAGTTCATGAGACAGTACAAGTGATCTACTGCCTGTCTGATTTAGGTAAGAAGGTAAGGTTTCTTTCTCTTCCAGACTCTAAGGTGGGTGTCATAAGCAAGTATCTGACAGACTTTAAAAATAGAAGTAGGATTTGAGTCAAATATGCACAGCCTCCCATTGCTTAGTATTACACTACAGGCGTTTTCACTTCAGGTTTTGTTTATTCTTCTTTTTTATCAGGGAAAAGCTGATGCTTCACGGTATAAAAATTACTTGCATGTAAATACAGAACTCCAAGCAGGAAAAAGCTGAAAAATTATCTGCTTGTCAATACAATTCAGATTACATGGCTGATAGCTTCAAAAAATCACCATAATCTTCAGTCTGTAGCAGGGTCCTAAATATTGTCCAGATCTATACACTATAAGGGCATCTAATAGGTATGAAAAAGAATTTAAAGCCAAAGTGAATAAGCAATAGCAGAATTAATTGGAAGCCCTAAGCAGCTTTTTTAAAAGTTCTGTGTTCAGATGAGCTTCAAAACTGTTACTCTGAAGTTGTATTCACATACAGAGTAAAATAAGAATGCTACTACTGGAGAGAAATTGAAAGAATGGGTTATTTCCCCCTAGAACTCCCTTAGCTATGTGTTTATGTGGCAAGCTTTACAGTATCTGGTAATTCTGCTCACATACTTTTCAAACACATAACCTAGTGTTGCATTTTATTTTTTATGTCCCATTAAAAATAAATCTTAATGACTCACTTTTTTTGTCTATACTTTTGGTGCATAGTCTTAACTTTTGTTCCTACCATTCAAGCTAAAAGCAGAATTGAAAAATACTAATTGGACACTTTGTTTCCAGAAGAGCCTGGGGTGTATGAAAGTTTAGTTTTAGGGGCAGAGAAAGAAGAAAAGCCCAGATGAGTGGGAAGCCCTTCACTGGCAACTTGCAGCATGTATATTCTGAAGGCTTATGGCACAGCAAGTACACCACTTGTAGGGACGTTTAAAAAGAAAATGAAGGACCCATCTTGGAGAAGAAGCCAGACAAGGATGGGGTATACAGAAGAAAGTCACAGAAGAAATTTGCACAGCATTTACTGGACTAGTATAGGAAAGGTGGAGAAGAGTTTGTGTTAGGATAGAAGCAAAGGAAGGGGAATGCAGAGATACCCTTTAATCACACACAAGGATTTCAGGGAGGTCTGCCTCTGTCTTTGTCTCTTGCAGTATTTGGTCTGAATGCACTGTCCTCTGCAGAATATGATCCCTTCCTCAAAAGGAGAGCATTCACTATTGATTTCTGTGCGTGCTGCCCTCGGAAGCAGAGGAGCTGTGTCTATGTGGTCTCACACCATCTGTATTTTGGCTGAAATACAGAAAGAAGGCTCTCAGAAATCTGCCAAGTGTAAGACAAAAGGGAAGGACCGGAGCTTCCTGTCAAACAAGATCTTCACTTAACTCTGCACTGCATTAATTAATGATTATGGGACAGCTGTGCATCAGGTGCTGAGGCAAACAGCTTTCAGCCTCATGTTAAATGATACACCTGAGGCAGCTGCTTTTCCATCCTTCTCCATTCTGCTGCATGTTTATTTAGTACATTTGAGCATTCCTGGGTTTGAAGCTCATCTTGTTTATGGTGACAGGTGTGCCTTTTGCTGCTAATATCATTTAACACATTGTCAGGAATGAGGGAAGATGGCAGCTGCGCAACTTCATGTTTTAACACACATCAGCTGTATTTAAAATCTGCTAATGTTGCACAGGGGATGGGAATCAACTAATGTTTTGTTTCTATTAAATCTCTACCTTGTGTGTATGTGTATATCTATGTATCTATCTATATTTATTCATTTTGGAATGGTAAAAAAACCTGAAATTCCAAAAGTAAACAGTGGCTCTTAATTTGTTAGCATGCTACAAAATACATATTTCTAAAGAATGATGTAACTTGGCATCATTCTTTAAGGCAAATGTGTTTTAAGGTATTTTTACAGTTTGTTAGTCTCTTCTTGTTCTATTCCCCCTTTTAATCAATGCTGCGCTAATGATCATTCAGCCTTTGATTCCACAACTGATGCAATTTTCCTGTTGGTAGGAGATGATAATTTGAGAACACTTGGAAGCTTTAGGTGGGATTTGGCAGAAACCTGCATCAAAGAAACTTTATGCAACTATGTGATGATGCCAGTCTTCAAGTTCCAAAGCACCAAATATTTTACTGAATTCTGCTGGATAGTGATGCATTTTTTCTGTTGTTTCTGTTCACATCATTGCTGATTACTAAGATATCTGTGTGTAAACAAAACCTTTCTCATCTATAATTAGCCTTCTCTGACTGATTAAGGAACATGTTTAGAATGAGGACATGCTTAAATAGAATGCTGCTATTTAAACCCCTATAACTTCATAATCAACCACTAGATACAGAAGAAAAATACTTGATAATTTAAATGCAATAAGATTGCCTGAGTGTAACAGAAATGCTCTCAAGATGTTACTTTTCTGCTTCAGCAGATTATAAAATCCTCTAGTACCTGAATTACAAATTACTTCATTTGGAGCCCTTTTAAAGCGGAAATTATCTGTGCCGACTAGCTTGTGCTCCTGAAGAATGATTTGTTCTATTTGTTACTTCATATTTACAGTTATTGCATCAAATACACCTTCCTCATTACACAGTCCAGCAATAGTTGAGAGGGCACTTTGAAATTGTGTAACTGATGCTGTTTAGTCTGACCATTCTTTTTTCATTTAAGTACTTTAGTATCAATAATATGGGATTCCTTCTAGAAAAAATGCTTATGGGATTCCTTCTAGAAAAAACGCTCATGTACTTCAACATATTTTACTTTTTGTGTGTGTAGTATTCATTTTACATTAGATAAGCTTGCAAGGTTTAGCAATTAGAATCGTCATCATACAGCACTTCCAAGCTTTACCCTCACTCCTGGATCTGATTCATTGTATGACACTGGACAATATGCTTAGGGACAGTGATATGCTGTATGTATTTTTCCAGCTAGCATTTACGACAAATTTTCCTCTTCTCTCATCTACTAGGTGAGTTTACATGCTTGAGTTCAAATCTTTAAAATGATCTGTGCCAAACAAAAGAAAGACTTTAATTAAGGATGTCAGAAAATTTTGTTTCCTTATTCAAGTGTTTCATCCAGTTATCGTCAGCTATAGCTTAAAATTGAAGAGGGAGCAGAAGTTGCCACAGAAGAAAAAAAGCTAATATCCTTAAGTGTATGTAATACATGTCTGAATATCTATTACTATGTTAAGTAAAACCATTAAATTAACCATGATTTATTTTGATGAATAACTCAGAATTAGTAAATGCAGAACCATGAAAAATCAGAATTTAATTTAGCATCTTCTTATGTCTTGGTAAATGAGAAAATAAAAGGATAGGGCTGTAGTTATGCAGGAAACTTATCCACATGCAAAAATAGGAAGCGCTTCTTTTCCAGTGTGCTACATGGGCTTCAAAAAGAAGAACAATCCCATCAACAAATGGTGTAAGAAGTACCTATGTTTGCTGCCTTGATATTTCTTTGTGGTCTTCAAGTCGTCTTTGGCTGTCACTGTAAAGCTGCCCTTTGAGTGTTTTGGTGAGATTCAGATAACAGTAAGTCTTGAACTCCATTCTTTTTCCCCCTTAAAAGATCATATTCCTTTTTGTACTTTCTCACTTTGTTCAGGTCAGGCCATTTTATGTTATAAGAATTTTTGCAATATAATTCATCTGGAAGGAAAACTAGGGATGTACATTGCCTTTCTGTATGCCTTTCCTACAGTCTATATTCATAAGGCAAAGGGTATTTTGTTCCTTTCTGTATTGTAATGAAGGGAGGAAATATGGTTCTAAATATAGATAACATCCTGAATGCATACATAACTGAGTGCGGTTGCACCTGTCGAACAAGCAAGCACCAAATATACACGTTTATTCTTCTCATATTGTCATGTCTCTGCAAGCTACAGAAGTGATCTGAGCATGAATTGCTGAATTTGGAACAGCCATAGGTATTAGGTATTTTCTTTTCTATAATGTTTTAACAGTAGTTTCTTAAAGAAGCAAAATGGAGAAATAGTCTTTAGGCAGCTACTGTCCAATTCTTAAACACACAAACTTTAGTTTCACTAACCTGCAGAATGGACTGGATACAGTAGGAATCATATAGCAAATCCCTCCATTTAGACAAAAAGATCCATAACTGGTGCCACAGAGTTCTTCATGATCTTAAAAATAAGACCAAAATAAACACAAAGAAAAATAGAGACTTCTGTATTTTTATCAATAAAAGATCTTAATTATACTTTCAGGGAGTAGGGGTGGCTTCCTTAAAAAAAATAATCAAAAACACCAAAACAAACCACCACACACAAACAAAACCACTCTATGAACAAATAAGGTATGTCTTGCCTTCCAAGCCAGCAACACAGAGCACTATCTATCTTGCAGAATTATTTCATTTAACGATATGCAAAAAGATCAAAAATTTAGACATCATGAAGCACTTGTTCTATGAATAAATGCAAAATTTCTCTTTCAGCGAGAGGAACTTTTGAATTCTCCGCTACTTCATTTGCCTTTCACAACCACAAGCCATACCAAGTTGAGTGACTCATATGATGACCTATATGAAGTCTGGTTTGTCCTGTTCCAGCACCACAAACTATCTTTAGCTTAACTAGCTTCTGTGAGAGAACGGGAGTCGGTACAGATAAACCCAGAATAGTCTCAGGTGTGGACCAGGACATTCTGAGACTGTGTCAGGTTGTATTAAGAGCTGCATCATAGCGCAGCTAGACACCGCCAGGTTTTCCCACCTCAATTTTTAACAACTAACAGAGGAGCTAGCCTATGAAGTATCACTTATGCAGAAGACTGCCTGTTACAATGTTAATTTCCACAGATCTCAGAAAAGCTTTTTCCTAACTCAGTAGGCTTCTTATATGAATTGTTTGTGTGTTAAACACAATTAGGTGTTCTAATAAACCCCCAAATACACGATACGAATGTTGGCACTTGTAGCAGCAGTTGTCCATGTGTTTTTATGCTTAAAAAGAATATCTAACTGTACCATTTCACTCTTTCTGAAAGCAGTCTAAATTTGGAAGTTGGACTGCATATATTTATGATACATATAATGCATCAGTAACTGGTTTGATATATATGGATATATATTTTTTCTATATTCTTCAATCTCATGAAACCACAATATCTCAATCACAAGCAAAATAGAGCAGTCTTCTGGCATCACAGGTGTGAGAATCATGTGTTACCTCACACTTTCGGTGTTGTTTTTGCTGTTATTTCTCCCAGAAGTTCTGAAAATAAGAATTCTGCTGTCTCACTGGTTATGTACAGACGCCATGTTCTATACAAAATATAGTGTTGTTTAAGAG
This sequence comes from Falco cherrug, assembly GCF_023634085.1. Taxonomy (NCBI): domain Eukaryota; kingdom Metazoa; phylum Chordata; class Aves; order Falconiformes; family Falconidae; genus Falco; species Falco cherrug. The sequence goes on from NC_073703.1 coordinate 23,367,235, forward strand.
GAATCAAGATTTTAGTTTTTTTATTTGTCCTTCAGGAAAGAGTTAGGGTTTTTCCTGCAGAAAAAAAGTGAGGAGAGTGGCCATAAGACGTTCTGTGGCAGAGAGCTGTTACAGCTTTGTAAATAAAAGAAACCTGACTTTTCCAAGAGTAACAGAAAAATTTAGCTACTTCTAAACCTGTGCAGCAAAAACATTGTGCATCGTGCTGTCCTCTAGACCACCTCTAATAATTCCAGTCTCCCGTCTTTTCATATATTCTTCCATTTTTATGACAACATATTGATGTAGGAGTGTGAGTAGAGTCTTTATATTATTTTAAGATGAAGGCAGTTATACCACAGAGCTCAATGGGAATTCAGTTTCACATTCACGTTATCAAAATACTGGCATCCAAATGGTAACTGGACCTTTTTGCATGTGTGCAGATATATTAGGGAGTTGGAGGAAGGGGGATGTAAGGTGAGAAAAATTACTCATGTTTGACCTTGTTGCATTGGCTTAGGATGTGGCATAACGGAAATGTGTGTTCTGCCCTACTTCGTTAGAAGTTAAATGGAAATTTATTTTAACTCTGAAGGTTTCTCTGCTTGTCTACTGTTAATTAATTTACTGAAAGTTCAGTATTAAAAGTCTTCTAAAATTCTTTTGCATGGGTAACAGCATAACTGCAATAGGAATAAAATGGTAACAGAAAAAAACAAGCAGGTTTTTAAACAAGAACTCCAGATTACTTTACTTCAGCCTATTCAAACATAACAGTGGAACATTTGTGACAGTGTAATTTCATTGAAGGCTATATCCTTCCTTAAATGAAGAGAGGCTACTGAATACATGAACAGTATATCTGGGTATCTATACAACTATAAGAACCAAGAGAGAAAAAGCAAAACTCTCAACTTTGACCTGCTCCCAACTCTACTAAGCATCTGAGGGAGTTAAGTGTTGTTGAAATTCTACCAGACAGAAAAGTGACATGACAGAAGGTAGGTCACACAGAAAAATCCCTTTAGACAGCTCATGGAAAGCCTTCAAAGAAATTCTCATGAGAATTAATGAAAACTTGTTAACCTCCTTAAAATCCTGCCTTATGGTTCTATTTCTTTTCTTTGTCTTTATGCAGGAGTAGGCCTGTCTCACACTGGCATAGTGGTAGGCTACTGAATAAAACTAAATGCCTCAAGTCATTCAGGTCTCAGAACATTTGGGAGAATCATTCTCTCACTGTTAGGGTGTGATCTGTGTATGAAGGACCAGCTCTGCAGCCCAACTCCACACTTCTGTTCTGGCCTCAGGCACTGTCTTAGGCCTATTAAAGAAAAGTGAGAGAGGTGGAGAGAGAGAACAAAAAGTGCCTAGGAAGCCTTCAAAACCTTTTGGATTGTAGTTACAGGCAATTTCTCTATAGGCTATTTCTTTCTAGAGAGAGACTTCTTTCCAGTGCTAAGGGAAAAATGGTAACCTTAATTTTGTCGGTAATGAAATACTTGAAGGAACACCTATGTCCATGTAGATCAGGTGCCCTATTTTCCATCCAATTGTGCTTTTCATTAGTTCTACTTTGTGTATTAATACTTTGCTACTACTTATTGAAAGTACCAGGGTAATACAGTACAAAGTAGAAGAGAAAATTATGAAAGTGAATAAAAGAAAATTTAGGAAGCTCTAACACTAAAAACCCACATTAATTACTACTAGTAGTGGACTTGCTATAGAGTACTATTGTACTCTAGTATTGTACACTTCACTGAAATACAGTAGTTTGGACCTCATTTGAAAGCTACTGATCTGTATTTATAGACAGGAAAGTATGAAAGCAACAGTTTATCCCTTTAAATTTATAGTCAGTGATGCAAAAGAGTATACTGGAGAATCAGAAGGAGTTCAATTCAAGCCAAAATCCAATTACATTAGCATTGGTGAATGTGTTATGATTTTTCATGAGGTAAGTCAATACATTATATTAATCTAAAAATGCAAATGGTATGCTTTGAAAGTCAAATGTATACTACATTCAGACTACCATAATCAAGATAGAAAAGTTTAACAAGTCAAGTGGCGATGGGCAATTAAAAAAAAACAACAAAAGATTTAGCTTTTCAATTAATATGACTGTAGAAACTCTATCAACGTATGTTCTACATAATATATATCTATATATGTAATTTGATATGTCCTTCTAAGTGAGAGATTAAATAAAGAGAAGTAGGACACAAATGTTACTTTTTTAAAAAGTCAGGTTTTTTTGGGAGAAGTGAAGAGGAATGAAACAAAATTGTTCCAATACTGGACTGCGAATACTTAAAACTGGCAAATGTAACAGCAGTCTCTAAATACACTGATTCTCAATTATTCTGTTTGAGGACATGCACAAAACCCTGCCCTTAAACTATCTTGTCTGTTTGCATTTAAACTTTTGTAACCTGACTGTCCTATCTATTAAAAAGAAAAACAAATAAAGGCTCCACACCACCTTCACCCCCAAAGAACCAAGCCAGCCTTGATAATCCACATGTTGACTCAGCTATTTTGCCTAATCCAGAGGCTAAAATACTAGAGACTGTCTAATCCTGAAGTCTGCTAAAACCAAAAAGGGAAGGAGGAGGAATGGGAAAGGTTGACAGAAGATAAAGAGGCTGATGCATGCTTCCTCACTTGTAAGCAACTTTGGAGTGCATGCTAGTCAGTCATGAACTATGAAATACTAGGACTGATCAAAGCAAACATCTCCTTAGAGAATTTGTGCCCCTGACTGGTGAACTAGTTCGCTGACTAGTAAGTGATGACAGCCCTATGGAGCAGTTGTGACAATCCCAATGGCAGCTGTCAAAATCAATGCAATTTTAATGAATTCTAATTATATATGTATACACGTTGAAGTAAAGACTTGGAAGAAATTACCTGTTCGCATATTATTCCGACAACAATTTTTATTCTTGGTCAGAGGCTATTCTTCTAAAACAGCACCTAAAGACAAATATGCAAATTTAGCACGTCATTTTTAATCCTAGTGACTTTTTTCCCTGTAGAAACAGCTATTGGAATGCATCTTTCAGTGTTGCTGCTAAGACATTTGTTGTATTTTGACAGTAATACACTTATATTAGATGTGAGTTCCGTTAATTCACAGTTAATGGCAAACATTTAAGTCTGCTGTCAAGTTCAGTGAACTCCACAGAGTAACACCAAATTCACACTAAAGTACATTTAAACAATGAATACCTTTTTGAAACTGCCATGCTTATTCAGAATTGTAATACTTGATGCTTTTAGGCAATATACGTTATTGTTTCTAGCTATCAAATTAAATTGACATTTGTACCTTGAAAATACATTGAAAGACAGTGCATACAATTGAACCAGTCCTCAGACTAGTAATTATTCAGTCAGGGAAGACCTTGGTGTTAGAATTCTTGCATTTCACAAAAACCAGCTTCCCAATTTATAATTTCTCAGAGAGAATGTGTGTGTTTTACTTAAGTGTTTTTCATGTCTGGATGTCAGGTGAAATTACTAATATAAACCGTGAATTTAGGAGAACTCAGCAAGGTCAGGACTTGTACAATTATTTTTTAAATATGGAATAGAAACTCTCTGCCTGGACAGAAACCGATCTTCACTTGACATCGCTGAAAAGAAACTTACTCTGTAGATATGCCAGCTCTATAACGATCTAATGCTGTTATATTCTGTCTTCTTGTATGATATAGTCGAGGTTTACTGTACCAAAAAGGTTACCGAACAAGCCTAATGCAATAGATATTTTTTAATATTTGCTCTTTTTTTTCTTAATTATACTTTAAAGCATACATAAATATTTGAGCAAACTGTCCTATATTGGAAGAAAGACTTTTTCCCATTAAATGATCAAATAAAATAAATTACCAGCTTTACCAAAAATAATTGCTTATGCTTCAACTTTTAGTGATAGAAAGGCAACTCTGTAGAGGCCTGTTTCAAAAGGTATAATGCATTTGTACTTACTGTATAAGCACACAGTTCTGTTTTTCACAGGACCTCAGATGGCTTCTCTAGCTCTTTAAGCGTCCTGTCCATACAAGAAAATCTGAAATGGCAGCTCCCTGTGATACTGGGCTGTAACAGCAAGGTCCCCACCCAAAGGCTGTCCTCTTGGGCTGTCTGCAGACATGCAACTTTGTTTACTTTGTGTACACAACCAAGTACTATTAACATGGCATGTGGCACAAAGAAACAAAAAACCGCGATCTACTTCAGAATTGTAATCCTGTTTTTAAAAGAATTACATTGTCCTGGAGATGGTTGTTTTTAGCAGGCAAGATCCGGATTGTATATGTGCTGTTAAAAAGGCTTCACATTTACATATAGTGCAATGTGGGTGAGGTCACAACAAAGACAAACGTGCATACAGAGGCCAAGTACGGGACAGGGTAACGCCCCGTTATGCTCACAGAATTACTCGCATGCTTTTCTAGGGTTACCAATACTACAGTTTATTGCTGAATTCAAAACATTCACATAATGCAGTATATATAAATTCCATCATACAAATATTACATGCAGCAGTCAAAAATCTGATTTAAATTTCTATTTTATTGGAGCAAGCAGTCCTTTTTAATTTTTTTTCCCTGTTCTTGGAATATTCCACAAAATTGTGTAATATCCAATAGCTCTCAACAGAAAATATTAATAGGATATATAACCTAAATTTCAGACCACCTCCTTTACCACATTTAATTAGGATATAGGTCCTTGAACAGACAAAAAAATTTGATTTTGCTACTGCAAAAAGGAGTTCTCACATCTCCTTTCCTTCATCTTATTGTCAGTATGCATCTCCCTATCTCTCTGGTGCTGCTGCTGGTATAAGTTGAACTTTTTCAGGAGATGCTTGAATCCAATGATGCAGCATAAAATTCCTTAGAGGAAGCTGACCGTTTTCTACTTCACCAGTGTGTGTTAAACGGATGTGCTATGCACCTCATCAGCTGTTCGGACTAGGACTAATTGTTACATGTACTACAAATTGTTTCTGAGACGACTGTAGAGAACAAGAACAAAACAAAGAGGAAGGCTATGGGACTACTAATAGTTTATTTTCAAACTTTATTGCCTGCATATTCAAGGAAACAGGGTGGCAAAGGAAGGAGGTGAGAATACTTCCTAAATAGTGCAAGAAGATGTATGTGTGTAATTCTGTGCTTTAAGTCCTGACGATAAGTATCACAACTTGAGTCTAAAGATTACTTTCAAAAGAGATGTTGCTGACACCATTCACAGCTGTGGCTTTTTTTTTTTTTTTTTTTTTTTTTTAAAAGAGACTGAAAAGCAACTAATGAGGTAGTCATGTATTTGTAAGTTTTTCTCTAGGGTGTTTGTTGCACTCCGAACAGAAGTTCAAGTATGCATCAGTGTCCTAAAAAGGATTATATCAGACTCTCTATCTCATTAGAAAAGTAAGCTGATATATTGTAAAGAAAATGAAATGCTATAGAAGAAATTGTTGCTAAACTTGATTCTAACTTGCTGACATCTACCTGTGCACTGAAGTTTTTTCCGTACTAGAAACAAGAGGTCATTTGTGCATCTACCTAACACTTTCCAAATTCTTTATCTTCTTTTAAGACACAGCTGTAGCTTATGCTCACAGAAACTAAAAATACAGTTCTATGAATGCTCAAATGTTTATTTTGCATACATTGAATCAAGTTAGAATACTTTAATCTGAAATTTAAGATATAGCCTAATTTTCTTTGTGCCAGCTTGTTGAAAAATCTTCAGATCAGTACTACCCTTTTCCTGACATCTGTCATCTGAACTGATATTAATAATCGCAATATATTGTTTGAAAGATTACAGTTTATACATTAAAGTTAGATCACCTGTGTACTGATATATACCGATATATACTATTTCAGCCTCTTCAATTACTTGAAACTCCTGGGCATCTTTATCTTCGTAGTCTGAATCCGTTAACAAGGGCTTTAAAGGATTTAAATCATGTTTAGAGTTAACCGTATCTTAAATCTCTTTAAAGTATGTTCCAGTACTTTGCTGAATGAAGCATGAGCTCTATGTGTATGCGTGTGTCACACTGAATTCTGGCAACATGACGGAAATACTGGGTTACTATTCTGTAGCAGAGAAGCCATAGATTAAAGTGGGCCAACAAAGGAAAATTCATATAGCCTAGTGCTTCCCGGGCACTAAAACACTAAGGGAAAGAATACATTTATCTCTTTTTTGGGAACTGCTGTTGGATTTCTGGGCAACTTGAGTGCTCAGTCACAAAACTGCAATGGGTTCAGCTCTTCAGCAAAAAAAATGTGCTCCAGGACCTCACATACTGGAGGCTGGCTGGAACAACTCTTCTGGACTCATTAGATCTGCCTTTAACCTGTTTTACTCCCCTTCACGCAGAATCCTTATTGCCACATAGTTTTGTGTACTTCTCATGGCTAACTATTCTAAGCATCTGTGAGATGCAGTATCCCCAAAAGATGGTAACTGGAAGTTTTAATGAGCACAGGCAGATAAAAAGAAAGCACTGAACAATGATTTAGGTTTTGTTTTATGGTTCTTTGCTATTCAAACATTCTTAAAATTAATCTCTAAATAAACTCTCACCCAAATTAAAGATCATTTCAGTCACATGGCTATTTCAAATATACATTGTTTGTTCATTTAGATTAAGTCGCACCTTACAGCTGTTTTCAAGAATGGGATTTTACTGCTTTGTGTATTCTTTTTTTAAGATCCAAGAGGTAAAAATCTCATTCTGCCCCAATACTGAGTTCAAATATTTGTGTTATGAAAACTATGAAGGGAAAAAAAAATAAAATTGCACTATCTGCTAATTACACATAAATTTCCTTCTGAGATGTGTCCTTGATATCTATCAAGTAGTTTGCCAACCACACCTCTTATTTTCTCCAAGAGCCAGGAACTGTCCTGAGGTCTTGTTAAAAGGAGCGTGCTTATCTAGGCGGTAACTTCTAGTACCCTCACATATGAAGCTCATAACTGATTTTAGCACTGAAAATCATCAGGCATCAAAAAAAAAAAAATCAAACTGCCTGAAACAAATGGAAATCTCAATAAGGAAGAATTCAAGATGAGATAATTTTTTGTGTAAGGACAATGCATTACTCACACACTGAGTTTCTTTTAAGATGGAATAGCCATAACATGAAGGAACCGTAACAAAAGACAGAAGCAAGGGCTGATGCCAAATGGCTTGCAAGTCTCAGCATGCTTATGATTGACAGATGAATTTTTTGAATCCAGATGTTCAAAATTCTTTCCATGACAGTTTTCTGAAATGACACCAAATGACTGAGTCTTCTTGTCTTAGGAACGCCTACAGCAAAAGGTTTACATTCTGATTTTATCCGCTGACCTATGTCTAGGATTAATTATATACTAAACCAGCTGATAAAACTGTTGTCACAATGTTGAAATCACAATGTGAGACATTACAGTAAATTTAAGGGAAAACTTTCTATTGCTAAAATTTTGCAAGTAGTTTGCAACCAACTGCAAATTCCCACCCGAAACCCCAGTTCTAGTGTATGAGATATTCATACGGAAGTTGGCAGAGCTACCTTTCAGTTGAGGCCTCTGTCAAACGTAAGTACTGTAGTCTTTTTTTTTTTCTTTTTTTTTTTTTTGTAATTTTGAGGTAGTCATGAGCTTGTGTGTGCTCATGCAGGGGAAGTGATAAATTTTAGAAGACATCTACATTAAAAAAAAATCACTATCAAGTTTGGAAAAAACCCCCACAACACTATTGTTTCATTCTGTGTGCTTACTGATTTCTCCTACAGCACTTTTGCTTTCATCCCTGAACTCTCTAAGAAATCAACTGAAATGTCATACAACTTACAGGTTTTCACTGTGTGATTAATTTTTATTCCTATCTCAGTGGTAGATAGAGTGCCCATGAGAATGTCAACTCTCAGATGTCAGTAATCTCAGATCCAAAAATCAGAACTCAAAAAATGTGTATTACAAACTGGCATACAAGGAGATGGTTTAGCACATGGACATTCCATTAAACAGATCGGTATCACTTTAGTAATTTTAAGATACTAAAAAATATCTATCAAAAGAGTTTAAATACTTATTTTTATATGGGAGTCCTCAGGAAGCTAATGTAACTAGGCATCCCAGTACTGATTTTGCTTTTTTTGAAGCCAAACATCGTCTGGACGGTAGTAACTGGTGGCTGCCATCACCAGCTATTCCACAGCAGTTCAGCTTATGGTAAAGAACTGTTAAAACTTGAATTTCAACCTCTTTTTTTCGTTTTGCTCATTTAAAGCATGTTCTTAACCTTGGGGTATTTTTATTATTCCCCGCCCCCCCCCCCCCCCTTAATTTTGTATTGAGTTAATTTGTTCTACTTAAGCCGCAGCTTACCACAGCAAATGGGTATTCTTAACTCTGCTGGTGTAATCTTTCCCAGACATGCACCGGACAATCTGCTGAATCAACGTAATCTCTAATCTGCCCCGTGTAATCCGGCAGCCGCCCGCGGCGCGCGCCGTTATGCAACGCGGGCGGCTCCGGGGGCACGGCGGCACGGGGCGCGGGCGGGCCCCGAGCGAGGCGGTTGCGCCGGGCCCCGGCCGCCCCACAGGAGCCGGCCCCACCGCCAGCGTGCTGCGGCGGCCCGCGGCCCCTCCTCATACCGCGGCTCCCACCTGCCCGCCCTGTCCCGGGGGTCGGCGATCGACGCAGCGGCTCCCGCCATGAGGGGACCGGCCGGGGCGGGAGGCGGCACCGCTCCGCCCCCCCCGCCCCCCCCCGCCCTCCGCGTCCCGTAGTACTACGGAGCCCGCCCTCCGCCGCCGCTATTGGGTCGGCGGCGCCCACGTGATGGGGGCGAGCACGCGCGCGCGCCCCCTTTAAACCGCCCCGCCCCCCCCTTTTCCTTTTCCCGCCCGCCCGCCGGCCCGCGCGGGGCCCGCTGTTGCCTAGGCGACCCGGAGGAAGGGCGGGCGCGCGCGGGCGGGCGGGCGGGCTCGCGCGCAGGTTTCGCCCCCGCCCCTCTCCTCGCCGCTGCCGGCTCCGCGCGAGGCGCGCGGCGGCCCGTCGGCGGAGCGGGGGCTTTGCGGGCGCCGGCGCCGCGGGCAGCAGGTACGTGCCGTGCCGGCCTGGGGCCGCCCCTGCCGCCGCCCCTCGCCCTGCCGCCGCGGCGGGCCACCCCCGAGGGCGGGCGGGGCGGCCCGGCGGGGTCCCCGCGCCGGCGGACGGGGCGCGGGGAGCCCTTTGGCGGCGGAGAAAGTTTGGCGGCGGGCGCCGCCTCCCGCCAGCTCGCCGGCGGCGGGGCCGGGGGGGCCCTGCGGGCGCCCAGCCGCGGGCCGGCCTGCGGCGGGGCCGGGGCACCTTCCCGCGGGCTCGGTGTGGCGGCGCGGGGCGAGGGGGCTGTCTTCGGGCCGCGGCGGTTGGGGCGCAGCGGTGGGCAGCCGGGCGGGGGGCGGGAGGAGCCGGCGGGGGTCCCGTATCGGGCGCGGGCGGCTCCGCGTGCACACAGCCCGCGTAGCGCCGCGGCGTGAGAGTCGCTTCGCGCTGGCTCTGCGGGAGCGCCCGCCGGCCGCGCAGCGCCTCTGCGGAACGGCCGCCCCGGCAGCTCCTGCCGTGGGTGCTGTGGATCCGTACGGTGCTGCAGCTCGTCTTGGAAACCCTCTGTCCTAGAGCGGCATCGTGGCTTGCCACAACGAGAAAAGGAACCGCAGTGTCTTTTTGGAAGCTGAAATCCCTTTAGACTGCTCTTAACCAGGGAATTTTCGGTTTGCCTTCCACAAAAATGTAATGAATCTAATAGACCTTTTTTTGTGGCATCTCTAGAGGTGAAATCTGTAAACTGTGAGTGATGTGCTGTAACGGGATAGGATGTCACAGTAACTTTTCTTAAGGAAAATAGTACTTCAGCACGTGTGGTTTCTAGGGTGATGGGTTTTTTTTCTGGTGTGCTGAAGTTAGGAGACGCATCTGCTAGATGTGACTTCAGCAGCATTTCTTGGTTCTTATGTGTGGATTTGAGAGCGAACTGACCTACAGGCTCTTTTGTTAACTAGAGCATGCACCTGACACTGTTGTAACAGCTGCAAAAAAATCTGTGTCTCTAAAAGGAGTAAAATGAGTAATGATGTAGGGACGTTTACAGCTGCGAATGCAATCAGCAGAGAGGCTTGTTTGTCTGAACATGGGCACCTGTCGTGTACAGAAACACAGTGAGAAACTGCCGTTTTGTGATGTGACTGTCAGGAGTCCTGGGGGGTTTTGGTAAGACTTATTACTGGAATTTGCACAAGAAAAGAAGGGTAAGCAGCCTGTATGTTTTTAACGTGTAGTAAAACATTACTACCCAAGCATGGATTGAGTGAGATGGTATTGAAGCTCAACCATTTTCTGGTAGTTCCTGTGAAGATGCCGTAAGTTCCTGCGGGACACTTGTAAAAGAGTCATTAATAGTACAGTCATATTAGGGGAGGATTATAAATTAGACCATACAATAGTAGCATGTAAGTACTTTGCAACAAGATATTGTGATTAACATTATGCGCAATTATCTTGTATGGGAAGAGCTGTTGACTTGATCTTGTGAACAGTATCCGTATTACCAGGCGGTGTACTCTGTGTAGAGAAGGGAAGGAATGCTGCTTATTTCCAGAGCATGTGGAGTAAGAAGCAAGGGTGTCCTGCTTCAGTTGTGTTACAGTTCCTAAACACTGTGAAGAATATGCTTACAGTCAGTGAAGTGGCTCTGTGAGTGAGGAGCGCACATTCCAGAAGCAGTGCATACGTGTACTCATTCCTGTATGTTTCTGAACAAAGTGAAATTTTTGCAACTGTGTCCTGATGCTGCCCATTAGATTGCAAAATCGGCTTGCCTGTTCAGTGCAAGGTGGAGTTTTTGCCGAAAGGGTGAAAAGAGGTTTAAGTTCCACAAAAAGTTAGATGTGGTTAGCAGGTGATAACTATGCTAAAGACAACAGTGGGCAAAGAGGACACGTAGCAAGAGTATATGCATCAGCTATTCTAGCTTCAGAACTGGAGTTGTAGGTGAAATGAAGGTCTTGACTCCAACTGGTTTGTGAAAAGGTCAGTAAGAAAATTAAGATGTGAACTATGTATGCTTGCAGTGCAGCTACTAGTGCATGCCTGCTACTCAGCTGAAGTATTTTCGGACTGTGACTGACAGCATAAATGGGGAACGTAATGCATGGTATAGCTGTTTTCCCTTTCACTGTGTCTGTTTGCAAAGGTTAGTTGTGTGTATGCGTGATTACAATTCTGAAGGTGCCCTGTAAAAGATGCATACTGCTCATTATAATTCTCCTCTCCTGGCCCCCGCTACTGTTGTGCTATTACTCCAACTTGGATTCAGTGGTGACTCTCTGAAACCTGACTACCTGGCAGCTTGTTGTTTTGTCTCTGATGGTCTATATGCTGCAGTTTCTGACTGCAGTAATATTGCATCACAGATTTTACCTTCAGCACTGAGGGCAGAACTAGCAAAACCTCAAGCATCATCAAGAGCATGGTTTCAGTGTTATTACATGTGGTTACGTGCAGATTAGGCGGAGAAGCTGCATTGCCCTATGAGATCCTGATATATTACAGGTAAATTTTAGTCATATCATCAGTATTAAAGTAGTTGCATTACCTAGCAATAGAACAACAATTAACTGAATTGTGTTACATGGTATAAAACCGACAAGAGCAGCATATAGGGTTTTATGTTTGTGTAGTAGTGCTCAACATATCTGCTTCCTGGCCGGTGCGGATTACTTGACAGACAAAAAACTTTATCCTTACAAACACTGCAGAACCAATACTGACACAGGATAGTGAGCTGCAGTCCTTTCTGCCTCATATGTTAACATCTAAAGTGTTAACCAAGTGCTATTTGCAGAATCTTCATTGATAGTTGGTATGTGAGATGAAGGTTGTGATTTGATTCCTCTTTTTCCTCTCCTTCCTGGTTCTGTCCTGATACTGCGTGCTGTTGAAACTTCTTGCCACGCTCTTGTTAGGTTTAATAATATGAGGGGTAAGTCTGGAATCTGTGGTGTTGGAATACAGGGAGTTTTGAATTTTTTGGACTCAAAAAATTTGGAACTCTCAATACTTTTAGGGGTATTTTTGTAGTGAGGTAGGCATGAGCATACTTAGTGAAATTCCATCTTCAAGAGAAAAATAATAAAAGTTGGTTTGTTATCACTGTGGGGTAGAGCTTAGCTGTTGTGCATTCTTTGGCTCAGGAAGTCCCTGCCCAAGGTGAACTGAAAGCTTTTTACCCACCGAGTTCTTAGATGAAGTGTTAGGGGCAGGGGCTAGGTGAAAGACTGTGGAAGGTTTACTTCAGTCTCTCTGTTGTCTTTCAGCCCACCTATTTGCTGGGCTTAGGATTTTGCTTGACAAGAGTGATGTATTGGGGTTTAATTCTTAATTTAGTTATAAGGTTGCAATGAGCTCTGCCATGTCCATGTAATCTTGTTGAAATCACTGGTTTTGCATGAGTATAATTAAAGACAGGCCTTCTTGTAAACTCAAGTTGTAATGGAGGTTTTCTAATGATAGTTTTGTCGTTAACTAAGCATTACAAAATGCAATATCAGCTTCTTGCTTTATTCAAGTCGTAATATTTTCAGCATAAAGAGGTTCTCCCTCTGTCTCACTTCCATTTTATCTTGTCTAGGGTTCAGTGTTGCTTTGATACATTTGAACTGTAAGATTTCTTCTTTTGTGGCAATTACTGTCTCTTCTTACATCGTGTAAAGCATCATGTGCATCTATAGCATTACACACAAATGAAACTATATTTAAAAGTATATGTTCAAATATTTGGTTGTAAAGTCAGACATGTAAGTCGGAAAATGTCTAATTTAGGGTTATGCAGATGCACTTCTATGTTGTGAACCACCTTGTTCACTGAATGAGCCAATGATTTGCAGGAAAATTAGTAAGTGATCTAAACAGTTAAAAAGAACATTAATGCAAGTGGAGTATTAATTCATATGTTGTTTTAAATATGATGCTTCCTAATTTCCAGGAGCTTAATTTGGAACCCAAACAACCTTCTTGCAGATTAGTTTCTAACATGGCCCCTCTTAGTATTGTGTGGTTTAGCTTTTTTTTTTTTTCTTTTTGGTAAAACTGTATTATACGGAGGTGTAAATTTCCCTTGTTGACCTTAACAAATCCCTGAGTGGGATTTGAGCCTTCAGTAGTGATTTCTAGTTCAGGTAATTGCCTTACTTGGTAAGGTGGTTATTTGGTAAAAGGGGAAGGACCTTCGGAGTCTGTGCTTTGTCTAGGGGAACAATGGGTAAAGTCTGACCTATTTCATTCTCCTTTCTGCTGTCTGTCCTGCCTCTCTACTTCTTTGCTTCAGCAATCTGTTAAGTGCTTCATAGCGCACTGTCTGTCACTGTTCTGCCAGAGGTGCAACCTGCCCAGCCATTGTGTAGGTGTCGTTCATGTCCATTTGATTATTTTTTTTGAGAGAGGTCACCAAATACTTCATTTAGAAAAGCAAGCAGGTATAGGAAAACGATTCGGCTTAACTTGAATGGATTGCCATGAGACAAAGAGCATCCCTGTTATTCCAGGGAACTTCAAAGGCTGTCTGCAAACCAGGCAAGTGTCACAGCTTCTCAAAAAGGTTGCAAAAGCCTTTGTAGTGTAAAGTGTTATGTGTCTGGTATTTAAGTGTGCCTACCAGCTTCTTCTACTAATAGAAAATGAAAGTTCATATATAAAAATAGCAAAATACAAATTTTTTTGAAGTTGGTGAGACTTCTTGCCGTCAAATTATTTTAGTATTTTGCCTTGAATACTTCTGTTTGAGTCTATCAAATAATTTCTTACAGAAGAGTATGCAATTTGGACTACCAGTTGATTTAGGTGATGGTACAAACTTAAAGCTCTTCTTGAAGTGAGCTGAAGAGCTCCTTGTCTGAAATAAAGTTAACAAACATCCAGGATGTAAACATGAGGCATGTGGTGTGTCTCAGCTAGCAAACAGTCCATAAGTTTTCTATGTATATAATATCTGCCCAGATTTTACAACCCATATCTAGTAAATAATTATGTTCTTATCTGGAATGATAAAATTAGATTTGGAAACAACTTTTTAACGGTAAAATGAGATATGGGTCAAGTTTTATGTGTTAACTTGCACAAGTGTCTCAAAGGCAATCTCAAAGATTTTTCTTGCACATATTTACTGGGTTTTTTTTCTTCTGTTACCACTGCCACCTGCAGAAACCTGAATGCTCACCACCACCACACCCCACACACACCCCCTACCTTGGTCTTAAGAAGGACTTTCTGAGCAGGGAGCAGTAGTGTGTTTAAATAGATGTGCTTAACTTTGAAAGGTGTTATTTTTGGGACTAGCTCAAAAGGGCAGGTACTCCTTGGAGACATTATAATACGGCCAGATCGCTCCAACTGAAAAGAGCAATGCAAGGCTTAGGTAGCATCAAGGTTTACTTAAAAGTTTTTGACATACGTTTTCTGTGGGCAAAAAAATGAAATTCAGAGGAGGCTGCAGAGTGGGCACAGCTTCTGAGCCTCTCAGCTCTTGGTGCTGTGTTGGAACAAGTGCTGGCTTCCAGAGAGGCAAACTGCTATGAAGGGTCTTTGTTCTCTTCCCTTTATTAGGGCCACGGTGATGCTTGTTCTTCCCCCTGTGCTTGTACAATGGCTTTTCTTACCGGTGTAACGCTGTTGGACGTAGCAGAGGTCTGCACCTGCCTAGCAGTGATTATGCTGGAGACAACATCTGTTCCCTAGCTCCCCCCCTAACCATTGCCGTTGCTTCCCTGCAATTCAGATCTTGGTGTACAAGGAACGGAGAAGTTTGTGTACGTTTCTTGTAGGAAAGGATGTGTGCATGAATTAATGAGCATACTGCACTGATATTTGTCTCTTCACTCTCTTTTTTTCTGATTCATATTTGCTCACTTTTCCACCTTTCAGCAAAGGGGAGCATATGGCAGTGTGCTGTCCATCTGGTTGCCACTTACTGTGAAATCATTACGCAAGGAAATTTGGCCCCGTCTTGAATTTCTTATGTAGCTAAAACTGCTAATAGAATGACAGCTGAAGTGTTTATTCTGAACTGTAAATGGGAGTTAAGCACAGAGAACAAACACAAAGGGTGCTTTCTGAATATTTCAGTATTGTTCTACATTAAAAAAATTATTCACGCTATACTAGTATTTAAAGCAAAAGAGACTGGGACCTTCGTGCTGTAGATTGTTCAACTGCGGATAAAAGTCATGTCCCAGGGGATTTGCAATCTAAATACATTTTAATGAGAACATTGTGAATGGTGATAGGTGTTCAATAAAACCTTGGTTATATAGGTAATACTGGATATATGTAATTAAAAATTTGGATAGACGTAATTAAAAATTTGTATCCTAGGACAAGCTTGTAATGTGATCTCTTTAAATGCATAGCAGGTAGTAAATTCATTGTTCAGCAGTAGTTTCTTTTTTAAAGTGATTAAGTGCAACACTTTTAAGAATCGTTAATTCAGGTTGTGCACGTTTTGGGTATATCCAGATACTACTCTTCATCTACCTTTCAAGAATTAACACTGGCAAAGAGAAGTCTTACTGCCTTTTGCAGCATGAGAATGTGTATGTTTTTGCTGTCATCAGATTTCACATTACTAACATTGAAATTGTAATAACCTAACTTTCTTCTAGTTATCTAGAGGAGTACCACTGAAAAAAACAATTAGGCTGTATTTGTACTATAATATTGCAAGATTTTACCTGAAGATGAGTACTTCCAAAGGTAATCTTAGAATTCAATTTATTTTATACATGTTAACTTTTGTACACTGTCTGCTTTGTCAGCCAATAGTTTGTTTTTCACATAGCCACGTGGAAAAGCCTGTATTTTTTTAAAAACTCGAAGAGTTGGTTATAAAATTGGGAAGTAAGTGGGAGAGTCAGGAGCAAGTAATTTATCTGAATCTTCCTCGCTTCCTCGCAGGGATCTTCTCTTTTGATTGTTATATGCATATTTATCATGTAGGACAGTGCTGCAGTGACCCTGCTGTGATATGACAATGCTCATGGGCTGGTAATAGTTTTGGCTTTGGGGAGGAGAGTGGCTAGAGTTTGTTCACTGCATTCTTTGATGTTTTTATTTTGTTTTGATCAGAAGGGCAGTCAAGTTTTTAGCACAGCACTGGGATTTTTTTTGCCTTTTCTCCTGCAAGAGTTAATTTAAAAGACTGCAGATAGCTTTCTAGAAAGCTTTTGTCCTGTACTGAAACTGAAACAGGCAATGAGAAAGAAATTCATTGTAAGTTTTCCAAGAAAAGCTGCATTTGAGGCTTACTCTGAATGAACTTTTTTAACAGATATTCTGTGTGTTATTAATTCTTTTAAGTATTTTAAAATGGAAACCCAACCTCAGTACGCAGCTGTGAAACTAGGCTGACAGTGGGAATATGGAGTAGTTTTTGGGAAAAGGAAATATTTAATGGCTTCTATTACAGTCTCATGACAGCAGTGGCCTAGCTATTGGTGATCTATAGCTGAATATCTGTAAGTACTTGTATCACAGAGAACAGCCAGCTCTGCTGTCTGAAAATGAGTGGTGGGGTCTGTGAAATCACTGCTGAGCTGCATCTTGCAGTACTTTGTTGAAAGACTTGTGCTCTGTGGATTTTTTTTTTTCCAACTCAAAAGGAGGGAAAAACCCCAGAGGCACAGAAAACCCCAAAGATTTGCTTTTAGCCTCCAAATCAGAGGACTTTAGTGTGTAGTGGTTGGGATTTTTTAAATGCACAGTGTAGGTACAACTTTTATTGAAGTTTTTGGAAATACATTACTTAAATGTTCAGGAGTTTGTTAAAGGGTAAATCTGTGATGGGTGGAACTGTGACATGTTCAGATTCATGGATATCTTCACCAAATTTGACTCACTGCTGTTTTTGTCTAATGTTAGTGTGAAAATGAGGAAGAATTCCTTTAGTGATCTGCTGCTTGAGAGACAGAAATGACTGATAAGGTAGTTTCTCTATGGTCTTGTAAGTCGGGATCAGGTCACCGTCGTGACTCTCGAGGCTGACATCTGAGATCTTTAGTTTAAAGGTAGAGACCATCTTTGTGCATCTGTTACTCTGCTGTAGAAAAAGTAATGGTTGTGAAGGTAAAATAACGTGATTCCAGCTAAGCAAGGGACTACAACTTTATAGTGAAGTGCTGCTTTTAGGCTGGGACCCAGGCTTTGTATCCTGCCAGAAAGCAGAGGAGTTTTGATGTGTAAATGAAGGGATTCTTTGAAATGCTGGGAAGGCCTGGAGTGCCAGGCAAAGGATTCCCTCTACAGCCTGAGGAATAGGAGCTCAGGGACTCATCCAGCCCTTTGAATATTGAGCTACATACTGTGCAGTTAGTTGTAAGGGAGGGTGGGTTTTGGTGTTTTTTTGTGTTTTTTTTAATTACGTTCTCTTCTGATTAGAAATGCTTGTCAGCAGCTCCCTTGTACTCTTCTGAATTTTGGGAGCTACAGAGAGAAGCTTGGTCCTTTTTAATTTAGTGGCTGGATGTTGCACCCAATCTGAGTGTGGTGTTTCATTCTGAAGATTAGATAGACTGGTTGCCTTTGAAGAACTTCTTTCAGTCAAAGATGTTTTCCCTTTTTTGGGGAAAGGGAAGGGACTGCAGTGAAAGTAGCTGGTAGCCTGCCAAGGCTTAAATACAGAAACACTGGATACAGTGAACTAGCAAGCAAAGACTAATTGGTTATTTGTTTGACACATTTGGAAATGCAGCCAGTTCTTGGAGCGCCTAGGTGACAGCATCAGCTAGTATTGGGTTAAGTGAAGTAAGTATATAATCTACTGATAAATGATCTATATCCTCATCTAAACCCACTGTTGACTGCCTTGGTGAAGAGATTTCACAGACTGAGTGAACACGTGAAGTAAGCTTTCTATGCCTTCAAATAAACATTGGGGTACATGGCATACATTGACTGGGAAATACAGGCTTGCACAATTCGTTTCATTAAGAGAGGGAGAACTTCATGCCCTAGTGTCTGTATATTTCACAGGCTTTAAAAATCACTTTAAAACATACTCGTTGGCTGTTGTGCCAGGAACTTTCTCTCCGCATAATGTCTAATGTAATTAAATACTTATCTTGATTATGATGCTATCATAAAACAGTGTTTTATCATGGAATGAAGATAAAGGGAAGGCCAGTGTTCAAAACATTACATTACAAAATGGAGAATTTAGTATCAGAGGAAAAACAGCTGATGGTGGTGCTTTCCTTCCCTAGAAGGACCTCCTCGGATCTTGGGGCTGTATACTGGTTTTGTTTAAATGGTTTAACAAAGCACTTCTGTCTGAGATAGACTTTTTCTACTAGTTTCACGGGGTACTGCATGAACAGCATTTGGCAGGAGAGGAACATTATGTATCCAAAACCTTTATGTGCTGGAGGCAGCTCTGTCTAGGTCAGAAGACACCATATCAAATAACATATTGCAGGCATTCAGAACTTGCATAGTAGCTTGATTATTCATTGAGTATTTGGTCTTTGTCAAGCAGATAATGGCACTGTTTGCATTCACAGCCTAGGTCTGAAGTATATGACATAGAATATTTGGTTTTGAAATCATCTGTTATCCAGCTGATGTAAGAACTAAGCAGAACAGCGTTCAGTAAAAGCTTTTACAACAGCAAAGATTGCCTATTCTACTGTGCATGTCACACTTCTACTTACTGTATACTACCAGCAGTTCTGAAAGTGTCCAAGAGATTTTTTTTTTTGTTTATAAACACTTAGGCCATACAGAATGTTTAATATAGACTATTAAAAACCAAAACAAACAAAAAATGCCCTGAAGAATAAAACAGTTTAGAAACTTCCCAAACTGCTTAAGGGCAGAAAAGGAAGACATTAAATAGTGAGGGAGAAGTGTATGATTAAGATGCGCAAGTAGAAGAGAAATGGCATGTCTTTCTCGGTCACACACTGTGCCTTATTTTACTGATCTATAGAAGAGAAAGTTTTTCTAATTTATGAATAATTTCTTAGGCTTTTTAATGCTTTAAGACCCCAGGGTGGAATAGGAAATCAACTGCAGTGTCAATACCTGATAATTTTTTCAAGGATGTCAGAGTATGATCTAAGGTAAGTTTGCAGGTTCCTCTGGGCACTCACATGAGCTCACACTTAGAGGTAACTATCAGCTTGGTAAAATCCACGATTGCTTCAGTACTGTGTTTTAGAAGGGCTGGGGAACAGGTGATCACGAACAGACCTTTATCCTCTAGATTTCATCCTACTTAAGACAACAAGCATCTCATTTTCATTTTTTCCAAGCTGGAGTTTTAAAGCAATAAGGTGATAAAATTATTGCCTTAAAGGACAACAAAAGTGATCAAACCCACCCGAAGTAATGCTTTTATTGTGTCAAGTGCAGCATACTGTGTTATTCAGAATGTGTTATATATCTGTGACTGTTTAGCCTGCAGATCAGTCTGCCTTGTAGTAGAGAAGCTGTATTTTCAGTGTGAACTATATACCCATTTGAGCTGCGATCAGCACTCTTTGCCTTCCCTAAGGAGATGGCAGTGATTGTAGTATTTATCATACACAAAGGAATCTGTCTTGCTGTATATAGCTGCTGAAAGACATGTGAAAAATAGGGACAAAGGTGGCAGTGTCCATGATCTCAGTGGCCCCTCTGACAGCAAAACTGATGGCGAACTAAGGAAATTGCTTCCCCGTTTCTCACCCGAACCCCATGTTTAGCCACAGCAATAGTGAAGACTTAGGTTGATTTGGTAGTGTGTTTGTAAGGGAATCTGCTAGCAGAATATTGGCTGAAATGCTGGTGTAGTGGTCTGTGCATGAAGCTATTGACCTGTGCTTTGAAGATGTGAACCTTTAGGTGAAAACCAAATTCTTGGCTCACTGCAGAAAATGAGTATGCAGATAGAATGCTGTAGTTTACATTAAAAATGGTTATTTGAAGTAAAATGACAGGCAAGGGTTGGTGTTGAAGGAAAAATCCAAATGCACACCACTGTTTTAATAAGAGCAGGGAGTCTGCCTGGTTAATTTAGGGTTGAAAAAAGCCCAGAATGTAATGCGTGTTCTGCTACCATCAAGTAGCCCTGTGACTGGAGCAGAGATGTGAAACCAAGGGCAGAACTTCTATTTAGGGAAGGAAAGATGGAGCAGACTGAAGTGGCAGAGCACTTTTCCAAGGAAAAACACTGAACATTTGAACTTTGCTGTGGTCCTGTGCTTTATAATACGTGGCAAAGATGGATCAGTGATTCTTCTGACTTGGCAAAATTAAGACTGCTTTCTGGAAAATGCAGCAAAATGGCCTCAGAGGCTGCTCTGGGTATGCTTACAGATTTGTGCTCATATGAGAAGTGTATGCCTTTGCAAGGGAAGGAGAAATAAATTACTTGCAAGCCAAGATCAAAATAAAAAATTATGTATAAAGGTGTTGTACGTGACCTGTTTTTTTTCAGTTCTCTGCTATGGGCAATGAACCTTACGTGGTACTTAATTTCTCATGACTTTCCTCATATCAGGCTAAGCTTTCTCTTCCTTTCACCCCCAAAGAACTGAACTATAAGGACTCTTGTGATTTGAGCAAGGAGAGATAGATGTAGCAACAGTTATGTGCTGGACCTTGCTGCTCCCCTTCTTTCTTGCCTATCATGGCATTTGGTGTCAGTGGCATTCATGTTGCTAGTGGTTAATTTAACATCCACATGAAAAGATGAAGACCTGGGTATCTCCATAGCTGGAGTGTGTGTATCCCCAATACAAGGTGTGTTGTGTCCAAGCCTAGATTTTTGTCAGTTTTGAGATGGTTTTCTGTTTGTTTTAGCACATGGGTAAATACACATTTAAACTAGTTCTCATCTTTTCTCCAAGGCATAGTTTTGCATTTTTATAATCATTTATAACTGAAGTGTTAAAGGAAACCTTTCAGGCATGAATATTTAGTAAAGATGTAGTTAACACTGCTCAATGTTGCGATCCATTTGCCTAGAAAATCCTGCCGGATTTTTCCTTAAGCAAGATTTCTTGCTCTTTCCCTGGTTTTGCACAAGTTTTGACACCATATCCACCAAAAAAAGTGCATAGGTCAGGTTAGGAAAAGTGTGTTTGCCTTCTGGAGTTTTTGTCACTATCTTGAGTATATGTATGTGCATGTGGATCCTGTAACTTTTGTGTCTTCAGAGCCCTCATTAAGGTTATCCTGCTGCAGAGGTTCAAATCTGTTTGATGCTTTACACCAACTTTTCCCTGGGACAATCTCATCCCATTTAGTTGCTGTGATATTTTTATGCTAACTGTAGCAAAAAGAGAATATGTTTAAGGAGAAATACTTCAAGAAATCTAGATGTACTTTTCATCTTTTGGACACAAATTGATACAGCAAGGGGGGTTGGAGGTGGGGGAAGTCAGCGTAATGTGAGCGACCATCTCTCTAGGTTGATGGAGCACAGTTTGGGAACATCTGGACTGTGAAATGTGCCTCTTGAACTTTCATTGTTTGGTTCCTTGGGCTATCAGCCATGTAGTATATTTTTAGATACTTGCAGTAAATCTTACTGCATGTGAAAATGCCAAATCCAGTCAGCTGCTGTCTTTCAGTAAGTAGGAGAAAAGGATCTTGGTTTGAGTTAGTTAATTTGCTGCTGCATTGCATACAGCAGTTTGTACAGCTATATCTGAGCTAGCTTTAAACTAGGCAGCCTGGCAGCTAGTATCGAAGTCCGGCTGCAGCAGCGCTAGCTCAGCATGAGCTGCTATAATCCTTGTTTTTAATCCAAAGAGGAAAACTATTGACCTGGATGCAGTAAAGCAATCTTTTCTTTCAGTAAGCTATTTCCTCTGAAAGCAGGGGAAAAATGTGTGTGTTAATTTTTATGGTTCGTGTTACATAGTGTTGTTGGTTGGGGTTTTTTTTACAAGAACAAAGGGAGGCGTAATAATTTAAAGGAAAATGAATGTATTGACTCCTTATATGGGTGAAATTTGCATGCTACAATTATGTATCACACTATAGCGCAGGTATGCCTTGGGCATGCTGTGTTGAAAGTCGGAGAAATTGGTTCTGCCCTGGAAATGTGTGCTCTGTCTGCCATCTGCAGCAGTACAAAAGGTGGTAAAATGTTTTGAAAGTATACAGCTGCCTGAACTGATGTAAACTCATTCATTTTCTTACTGCCATAGGAGACAGTGTTCTGCTCGATGAGGGTGCCCTGTGTTTTGGGCCTGCCTGTGCTTGGCAGATGATTTTTCTAGCCTTTGGGTAATGCCTAACACTTCTGCTCTCTGAATATTCTCTGAAATTCATTACACTTGGTTTGGACACCTGTTTTGTGCTCTAAATGAGTGTTTTGGTATTACCAGCTGTTAAAGAAGGGTAATGTGTGTTAGAAAAATAAATGATTTTTTAATGGAATATTTTTTCAAGAACTTGTCCATTTTTAATTCAAGAGAGAAGTTTTCCTATCCTGAAGCTTTCCCTGTTTCTCATGCTGTCTAATCCTTCTGTTGTTCCTGAAGGATTCTGTTCAATATCACAAAAAGTGTGGTAGGTCTGTTTAACCAACCTGTATTTATAAGCTATTTAGTATATGCTTGTTCAAAACTGTGTTATCTTATTACTGCAAACATTGTCTCAAATTAGATTAAGTACTTTGGGCTTATGTGACTTCAAAAAAACCCCACCTTCTAAAATACCTAATGTGTCTCTAAGTAGCATGTGAATAGTAAAAGGTATGGGCCAATTTTTCCTGTCTTGAAAGACTGTTCATTTCTAGGACCTTAAAAGATCATGGAATTCTGATTGTCATCTTGGTATCTTTCCAGTCTCAGTCTTGCAGTGAAGTTTGCAGTGCATGCCTTCAACGGCTCTCACTGAGAAAAGACGCTTCTGAAAGCTTTCTATCCTGCTCTTTTCAAATGTTTTAAACTTAATAGGTCACGAACTGTCAATTGTCAACATCATGTTTGAAATCAGTATATTGTGAGAAGGATAACTCAAGAGAATAACAGTTTTATGAAGGACCTGTGTTTTGCATTTGTAGGGATTAGAAATTAATAATCACAAGATACTGCCTCTTTAAACCCCTTACTGGTCTTTGCAGCAAGCAGTTTGTCTCATTTCTACTGCTTGTTTTTCACAGTGTCAAGAGCAGTAAATCTGTGACCTGAGGCCAGTATAATCTTAATTCCTTGCAGATATTCTTGTTTTATTGGAGAATTTTTATTGATTTTGGTTTTCCGATTTAAGCAAGACTTCAAAATTAATTTTGGGGTTTTTTGAAAGATTTTATACATGTATTTGAAAAAACCCCAACAACCTACACTGATAATGTTAGAGCTTTTTCTTTCTATTGAGAAGTGACATTTTTCACCAATGGAGTGACAGACCAAAACTCAGAAACATGAGCTCCAATTCAGACTCTGGGACCTGTTTGCTATGTGGTCTTGGACTTCGGGTTTATTTAGGGTGTATGTACTCATTAATTTACTTGTTTTATTGAAAGTGCTAGTAAGTCTTTGGCTGGAGATTGGTAAATTAGATAGTGATGGTAGATAGTGATTGGGTGGAGGGGTTAGTGCAATGTTCATGTAAAAATACTTCTGAAAAATTTCTAGCAGTTTGGCCAGCTCATCATGTTTTTAATCCAGAAGCTAATACAGATGTAGCTTCCTTGCTGTCATCTCCCTGCTTTGGGCATGTTGCTCTGAGTTTCCCGCCTCCTAGAAATGTTAATGACTATCCTGGTAAAGTTTGGAGGTTTTTGAATTTTAATAAAGGTGAAATCATAAATCTTAACAAAGCTCTTGTGTTTGCAATTGTAACAGACACAGTTTAGTTTGAAGCAGGTGATTGGTATGTGTTATGGATTTAAGAGCAGGAATGTGCTTTATTTGTAACTTAGTATTTGTTTAGTGTTTTGGAGCTTGCATTGCTGTATGGATCCCTTGCATAACCATTGCTTGAAAAGCAGCCTTTTATCTCATCAGTGTATTAGAACCTCCTTATTGGATATGGGTCATGGGACTTGACGTACTAAATAAGATACTGCTAAAATAGAGCTGTGGAGGGTGTCGGGATGACTGCTATGTTGGGTCATGCAGGGGTGGCCAAAGCTTTTCTGTGTGATGCCAAAAGAGCCAGAAGGCCCTGCACTTGCTCTGGTAGATGCTTAGGGACAACAGCACAGAATGTTGAAGGGTGACAGAGATTTTTTCCTGGGGGCCCATGTGGTTGGGTTGTCCTGTCATCTTCATGATCTTCTGTTTTTAAGAAAATAGTGAGTAAGCAAAGCTTTTTAAAATACATCTGCTTTATATATTCCCTGGACTGAACTCCGGGGTAGCAGGGTCTGTTGTATAAACTTGTCCATTGTACTATCTTTCTCCAGCAGACACTGTCAGGTGTGATACACTTTTCCATGAACACTTACATCTCCTTTAATATGTTTGTTATGATTACTTAATACACAGGCAACATCAGCTGTGGTCTGATTCAGAGTTAGTGCCAGGTATTTGAAATGTGAATAACTTCTCTCAATCAGTTCATCTCCCCAACTTTTTTCAACTGTAAATAAACTATATTTAAAGAGCAGCCTAGGAATTAACAGATATGACTTAGTGGAAAATACGTGTGAGGTTTTTATATGCTGTTTGTTTCTTCCCATTTTACTAAGACTTTGTAAGTACTGAGTAGCAAAATTACTGAAAAGTTTACTTCTGGAATTGCTGGGGAAGCTGAAGCCTGGTCCCTGTCTGTGCAATGTTTCCTGTACTTTCTCGCTGCGTTTGTGATGGCAGAAGCCTTGCTGGGCTGTGGAGCACCTTTGGGGTTTTTGGTGCCACTTCAGGGAAGACCAGCTCCGAGGTGAGGGTTCTCTGTGTTTTTGTTCAACTAATCAGTTGCTTTTCCTTATCACTGTATCTTACCACTATGCTATCTTTAAGTTTATGATCAACACCTCTCTAAGGCAGGGAAGTACTTTAGTGCTTTTTTTCCTTTTTTTTTTTTTTTTTTTTCTTCCTTTTTTCTTCCCCTTCTTCTGGCTGCCATCTCCTTGAAGGGAGAACTGTGGTCCAGGGAGTCATGGTATAGTCCTATGAAAGCACTTGGGCACCTGAAGTAGCGTGCAGGCACCAAAGTCCTAACAGCTGAAGCAGCATCACAGCAACACACTTCTATTTGAACCGTAGCATGAGTTTTATTTGCCTCTGACATACTGAAATATTGTTCTTGTTGCTCAGTGGCTCTCACTCATTAACATTCTGCTGGGATCTTGGTTGATTAGCATGGCTAGATGTGATAGTGCTCAGTTCTACCATGTGTCTTAAGGCCCAGATTCAAAGTCCTTTACAGAATTAAATTTAAAATCTGAGTCCCAGAGTACCATCCTCATTGCTTTACAACCTGGATTTCTTAGTATGTTAGCAGTAGCATCAGATTAGTGTGCCACAGGGAAAACTGGTTCTGTGCTCACAGTGTTAAATCACAGTAAGATTAGCTTCCTAGTGAAGAGTAAACTTTGTGAGCCCTTAGCAGCTGAGAATTTAATCTCAAGTTTCTCTGTGATACTGATGGTATCAGTGGAAAAGCAGGAGCTGACAGTTCTCCACTTTAAAACAAAGTGGGTTCATGGGTGGGTGTTCCTGCACTCTTGGGAATTTATTCAGTGGCTTGGGTTTCCCTTTACTTACTCACGTGACAAGATTATCTACCAGCCCTCTCTGTTTTTGCAGAGTTTAAAAGGGATGGGGGCTGGGTGGGGATGGTGATGTTAGTTATGTATTCTTGAAGGGGGAGAAAGATCAGTCTAGCATTTTTACTTTCCATGTGTGGTGTGTTATATGACCAGTAACTGAATGCATTTTAATATGGATTTATATGAATAAGCAAATAGATTCAGCCTGCAGGAGAAATTGTGCATGCCTGTGCAGAGCAAATGCTTTTCAGCATTTTCAGAATTCTCCTGCATATTCCTCCTGCATACCTCAGTGATCCTTCTTGTATTCCATGCAAAATAACTAATAAATCAATTACTTCTAGTAAAAAAGGTCTGAAAACCTAATGCTTAAAGTTCACACACACACACAAATTTTTTTGGTTTTATAAGTAGAAAAACGAGAGCTTCAAAGTTCCAAAGCATTTATTTACGTACAGATAGTGCTTGAAATTATTATTTTTAAAAGAACATACTGGTTTTTAAGCTTAAAACTACCTACTTTAAATGCACAATGTGTAAGGTGGAAGTAAAAGTGTAATTGTTCATGAGGTATATAGTTTGTAGTTGCATATTGAAGCAGACCTTGAGGGTGTTGGCTTTTTGTTACATGATTTCTTCACCAGGCCATATCTTGGGATTTGGCTGCAACAGGTGTCAAACCAGATCCTGTCCCTTCTCTCCCCATCCATTGCTGTGCTGCTTTTCGTAGAACTATAGAATGGTTGGGATTGGATGGGACCTTTTAAAGGTCATCTAGTCCAACCCTCCCAGAATGAGCAGGGCCATAGTCAACTGGATGAACTTTTGCAGAGACCATTCAGGTTTCTGCTTTTTCTTTCCCCTTTATACTTCTAAAAAAAAAAAATAAATTATGCTAGCCGTTGCACTATAGTGACTTTTTGCTGCAGGACAAAAAGCAGCCTGTCCCCATCCTGTTTCCAGGTCCAGTGGGAAGAATTGTTTTTTTTACCTATGTGTTTGCAGCAGACAGTCTAGGCAGTCTCCAAACATACACTGGCCATGTGTGTCTCCTTGTGATGTTGTCTTCCGGACCTCAGTTAGAAGTGAAGGGGGAAAGGTGCAGACTTCACTGCTAATGTGGAAGTTACTGGCCAGTTGAAATGGCTGCATTGGGTGGACTGCTTCCTCCAGACTGTCAGGGCAGGGCCTGCTTACTCACAGCTTGGACTGAGTCCCTCGCCATCGGTATTTTGTGTCAGAAACCTGGCCTATAATATGTAGTACATGCATTCCATCACCTGCTGAGGAAGCTAGGATTATACAGTTAAATGAACTAGCTGTACATTAAAATGACTATCAGTATGCTGCATACTACAATAAGGTAGTCAAATCTTGCATTTTAGGCTCCCAGTGGTCAGGAAAGGTTTTTCCAGCCATGAACAGCATGACCATTGTGTCCACGTGTACTGCATGAAATACCTTTCCTCTGAAGTACCAAACAGGACATGAATTCAAGAATTCTATTAGCTCTCTGCTCTTGCAGAGTGAGGTTTACCCTGTATGCATCACTAGGATTAAATACTGCAACTGTTTGTAAATTTGCCATCAAAATAGCTGGGCTATTTGTTTCCAAAAGCTAAACAACAGAGCATAGTGCTGTTGGGAGAAGAACAATGTATTTCACATCAATGGGCTAATTATTATATACTTGCTTTTGCAAGATACACAGTAAAGCCATAAATTCATATAAATTTATTGCATTTTGTCTGAAACGTTGCCCATAATGCTTGTCAGGAATGACAGAAGATAGATATTTCTCAAAAATATATTTGTAGTATAGTTGGTTCTTAGAATGAAATCTTTACTTCCAGATGGTGGTTTTGACTTGTCTAATAGCTTGACTGGATTTAGCACTAGTCTGCTTAGGTTTGTGTTGCATCTGTACTGCTGATTGTGAGACAGGATTGGTCTAAAGAATTTCCTTTTCAGTCTCCTTACGCAGAAATATAATACATACATATGGCTTCATAGAGCCATAATTGGCAGATACATTGAAATACCCAGCTCCAAGAGATTAAATGCCAAGAATTTCTCATGAGGTTTTCTTTATACTTCCCCAATTCTTCTTGTAGTGTTGTGAGTCTTTTGTATTTTGCTTGACATCAGCTCCTCTACAAAATTAGAGAATACTTTAAAATTTTCTAAAGGCATTTCAATCCAGAATCTGTTAGGCCCAGGATTCTAAAGAAAAGCAAAATTAATAGCTTGAGGAAGAGTCTTAAGGTTGAAGTCTAATGGCTGAAAGGCAGTCTTCAAGTTATATTAATCTAAGGATATGGGCAGATACTCAGGCTTGTGATTTGTTAGAAGGTTAACCTACAAGTAAGATAAGCAGCAGATATCGTGGATGGAGATTAAAATGTACTGAGATTTAACTATTTTCATGGCAGGGTGTGACCCTAGTACTTCCATCTGACTAAGACAGTATCCCCTAAGACAGACTGTAGGTGTCACCCCTCTGAATTGAGACATACATCATACTGAAGGATGTCTCAAAGCAGGTTGGCTCAAGTGTTTGTGTTATCTGTTGCTGTTGTTAAAAGCCTGAGTGAAATTCCAGCTCTGTCCAAGTAAAATTTGCTGTTGGATTCAAATGGACTTGTATTGTTACCTCAAAAGTGATTAGCAGACTGCAAAAGTTAAGTGCATGTGTGATTAACTCAAATCTAATCGGAAAAGACCTGCAAGGTATCTCTACAGAACTAAAACCATTCATTCTAGGATGTCGAAAAGTGTGTGTATTTTTTCATTACTGTTCTAAAGAGTGACTGGACCAGTCTTGCTTGGCTTGAAAAGACATGGCTGCAGGTCTCTGGGCAGTGACCTTTCACTGTAGTGCTGGAGAGTAAGAAAATGAGAACTTAGAAGTGAAATCCAAGAGTTGACTCTTGACAGATGCAAGCAAATCAAACTTCTTTGACTCTAAATTGGTACTTTATTTGCTTCCAATAGTAATAATTGAGCTTATTATGACTCAGCTAGGTTAGTGTCATTCCCAAGCATTTAAAATTCAGAAATGGAATTGTTATTAGCCAAGCAAATATAAACTTTGTTTGTGTTTCAAATTTAATATTTAATCCAAGGGAGACTGGAGTTTGTGGGGGTTTGGGTGGTTTTTTTTTCCCTTTTGAGAACTAGAATTTGTGGCACAAAAAAAATCTTTGTTGGGTTGAGGGGCCAGGGAGTTGTCTGTGTTACAAAATTTGTCTAAATAATCCTCTAACCATGTGCTGACAGACCCCAGAGTCATTTAGTTTCTCAGATGGGGAAAAAACCCCAGATGTTTTCAGTCCAGTGGAGCTGTTGATGCCAGGCTCATTCCTATCAACATGTGCAGTGGCACATCGCAAAAGCTAACTGATACTGAGCTTTCCAGCTGTGAGCCCAGAAGCAGTATCAGCATGGCATCCTGCTGGAGCTATTTATCCAAGCCCATGGTCCCTGTTAGTATCCTTGTGCTGGGCTGTAAAGAGAGATCATCTCACTAGGAGCCAGCCACGACTGGTCTAAGTGGTGCTGCCACGTATGTAGGTGACACCTCGCTTTTTCTCAAATCAAAGTACTGTCTCCAGCAGCTGGAGTCATAAGCAGAGCGGGAGATGTGAAGAACAGTGTAAGCTGGCAGCCTTGTGCCTAATGCTCATGTGAAACATGCTGTTTGTGGTTTCCCTTCTTATTAAGCAGGTCCAAACTTAAAAGACTAGACAAATCTGTAAAGGGACCTTTTAAATATGTGGTTGCTGTCTTCTGTTCATTCTCTGGACTCAACCCTGTAGTGTGGGGCTTTTTTTCTTCCACTTTAACCACATGGGGAAGGTATGGAGAACAACTGTTGGATCACCAATTTCTTACAGCTAAATGGGGGCAGTTTGTAAAATGGTAAGGTAAATGGCAAGCTTGAATTTACTCCAGAGTAAGAAATCAAATGAGTAATCTTCTTGCTGAATGAATGCATGTTTTTTATGAAGGAGCTGAAAGCAAACTTTCTGTTTGCGTATCCTTGGTAGTTACTTGGTTCTTCCAGATTTTTGAGATGCCATATTGCTCCTGTTATTTGCCATAGTGTTACAATTCGGCAAGCAGAAGGCCCTCAGTCCATTCTTTGGCCCATGACATCTTCAGAATTGGCTACCTTACGGATTGCTTGCTGCAGTACCTGCTGGACACGTGCCTTTTCTGGAAATTGTTGATTGTATATCAGAACAACTGAATTTCAACAGTGCCAGTATGCACTGTGTAGCATGAACTGGAAGGAGAGCCTGAAGGAGCTGTCAGGGAAGCACTGGTATGTGTTAAAAGCATATTCATGCTGGAGTGTTTGCATGTTGGAACCCTGTTTGTAGATCTGCTACATAGACCCCACCCTGTCGTCCCAGCTTGTAGGTGAAGAGATAGCAGAGGGAAGGAGCATGAGTCTTTTCGTAACCATCCCAAACAGAGCAGCTCCTCCTGTTCGTTTCGGTCTGCAAGTGCCATGTACTGCACATCTGCAAACTCCTTGCAAGAGGGTGGGCTTGGCTGGGCTGTCCTAGGAATTTGTATTAGTCTAGTTCTCCTCTAAAGTCTTTCTTCCAGCTAGTGTTATTTGTCCTGTTGTCTAGATCTGCAATACTGAAAAGTTAAAAATTCAACCAATGGTCATGATGCATTTGCAGAGAGATTTATTATGATTGTACACGAGATAATTTTTCTCCCTTTTTGGCCCATCTAAACTGCTCTCTAGGAAGTATGAGCTATACTTATGAACAATGAGACAGTCTTTAGTTACAAGAGTACATGCTCCTTTTTCCCTAAACAGCATTCTGCTTAATTTCAGCATACAGGGTGATCCCACAAGGGAATAGAATTATGGCCGCATGAGCAAGTTCAAATCTGTCATTTCCCTAATTTCTGAATGCTTGATTTTTTCCAATCTAAGTAACTTTGCTGTGATGGAAGGTTTTTTTCCTTTTTTTATGGAGGAATCTACAGTAAAGTTTTTTAATACATCACATTTAAAAAGATGCAAAATTTGATGTCCCTTCTTCCTTGAAATAAAAAGCTCTCTCTTGTACCTCCTTTTCTTTTCTGGATACTGCATGGGAATGTGAAGATAGGAATGGAATTGGGAATCTGCAGTGTGAAAATATGTATCAAATATACTTGACTTGTTAAGGAAGTTGATTTACTGTTTTCTGTGTGGCATTCTGCAGTCATAATCTTCTGACTAATTCTTGTTGTTTTTTAAAAAACAAAGGAAGTATTCCTTTCAACTGTATAGAGCCATATAAACACATACTTTATGAAACTCTTGTCTTCAATAGAAGTGGGATTAGGGAGGGTCAGTTTAATCAAAAGAAGCTTTTTAATTCTTTATCACAGTAAACCTGTTCACCCATTAGGGAAAAAACCCCAGTTTTGTTCAACCTGAAGTGAAGCAAGGAATTGGTGGGACCTCTCCTGCAGGAGATTTTCAGGGTTTCTCCTGCAGAAGTGCAGGTTACTGGATTTCTGAAGGAAGAGGTTTTGACATACATGACCAATAAAACTTTCTAAATGCAGATGTGTGGAGCTCGTTAAAATTCTCATGGAGAGGTTAAAACAAAAACAGTTGTCAGAATTGGTAGGTTGTGATCATGGGGAGCCTAGTTTCAGTCCTTGGAGAAACGCGATTTGCACTAGTAGAGAGGAGCAGTCATATGTTCAGTGCTGATCCACAGGGTGGTATCGGTGGTGTTGATCACAAAAGAAAATGGGGCTGGTCTAATTCACAAGAGCTTGATGTATCTACCCCTAAATCACATTTCCCCATTCACTTTGAAAGCTTCTGGGGTAATGTCTGGTTAGGTGTTTCCCCAATTCCTATTTCAAATTATTTCTTCTTTCCATTTTTCTGAGTAGCTCTATGACCTCCTTAGGATTGCTCAGTAGGAACTTTAATAGCAGTAGTTTGCATTTGGGCTTTAGACTACAAGAATTTTTATTTATAGACTGAAATAAGACCATAACTTTTTTTGCACAAAGGAAACAAAATTCCATTTCCTGATGTGTACTAGCTACAGAATAAAAAGCTCCAGCATGACACAGAAGGAAGAAAAAAAACCCACACAGAAGCTCTTTTTATTTCTACCCCTTTCCCAATCTGTTAAGCACTTTCAGTTTGGGTGCTTACTCTGGTTGAATATTGCCAATGGCCAGGGCTCAACACATTATCTTTGATTTGAGTATTTCTCCACCATGCTGATTGTTTCTATGGTTGTGCCCATAGTGTGCTGCCCTACCTTCTCATTTTTGCTGACATAACTGTTTTTGGAGTTGTACTGTGACCTGTATCAGGGAAGCAATCCTGCTTTTTTAAAAAAAAGTGCAGGAAAAGAAAAGTTTTTCCAAATCAGTTTCTTGGTCCAGCTTACGCTAAGGTGAGGTGTGTGCAGATGCATGGCTATGGCATGGGCAGAGGAAGGAGCAGAAGCTGGGCAAGATACCTAAAACCTGCATTGCAGCTAACAGCAGCGTTTCCTCAAGTGTGGCTTATTCTATTTATTTTGAATGCAAACTGTGAACCTGTTCATGTGTCTAAGCTGCTGTTGGGGAGCTTTGTGGAAGAATCTTTTCTTAGAAGAGCATGTCAGAGTCTGGTGTTGTAGCTACTTGTTAAATTCAGATGTTTCAGTTAGTGTCTGTATTTTGTACAGGAGCTTACAGCTGAATGATAATACCCCCCAGAACATAAGCAAATGCAAAAAACTACACTGAACCATGGGGTCTTGACTCAGCTCAGTTAAACAGGTTACAAGTTAGTAGAGACTTGGTTGCAAAACGCTTAAATTAAACGATCTTCCTAGTCCCCACCCAGGATTGAGCATGCTACATTGTGGCACGTAAGACCGTGCTTACATCGACGCTAAAAGTCATGGGTTTCATGCACAAATGGAATACAGATCTTCTTTTTTTTTTAAGGTGGTTGTTGGGATTTTGTGTAGTGGGTTTGTTTTTAAACTTGGGAGTGTACACACACACACGTGCTATGCTTTAATGTAAGTTTTTCAAAATCTGTTCTATGCTTCATGTTTTTAAGCTGGACTTTATCTCTTTATTAGCAAGCTGCAGCTGAGGTGTGGTGACTGACAATAGGTTGATCTAAACATTAACAAACTAACTCAGGCAGGATGTGTGCTGGGCAAGGGCAGCGGCATGAACCTTTGCTCCACTACAGCGCGTGACCCCGCTTTTCAACCCGCATGGTTCTGAGCATAACCCGTGAACTGTGAAGCAGTTGTTTGCCAGTGCCCCAACAGAGAGGAGGGTGAAAGAAATCATAATCAATTAAAGGGTACCTTGCAAAAGCTTTGAGGAATGCCTGTGTGTAATACCTGTGCAAAGAACAGAGGAAAGCTGAGCAACTTCTTTCAGCTACTGCAGAGGGGTGAGGAGCCAAGTCAGCTTTGCTGAGGTTTGACCTGTGATCCCACACATTTTAAGCTGGGCTACTAGTCTATGAACGTGACTATGCAGAAAACCAGATGCAGAAATACACTTCCCACCAAATTGCACTCTCCTCTTGATACATACAAGACAGTATGTTAGCCATTTCGTCTGGTGAATGTTCCTGGGTTGTATACCACCTCACAGCCCGCACTAAAACTTTTTGGGATAATTCCTTCCTTTCTGTCATATCTCCTTTATAACTCTCTTTAACTTGGGGAAACTCTGCTCGTTATATAGCCATCTCGCCTTGAAAACACTTAAACCACAGAACAAATAGAATCGCTGAACTCTTACAAAATGGGCATTGCTCATACTCACAAGCAGCTCAGCATGTACAATGTGCTGTCTGGTCTCTTCCAAAAAGTGGGGAAAACCCCCTGAAACCCAAACCCTGGAACTGTTAGTTAATTCCCTGGCATGAGACCATGAGAGATGAGGCTTTTTTGTCTACCAAGCACTGAGTGGGATAAGTGTGAAAAGGTATAGAAAAAATTCCACTTGAGTGGTGGATGGCATACCCAAATGTTGCCCTCTGCCCCCAGCCTGTCTCTGTTGGTAGGGAGGACAGCCACATCGTTGCTCTTTGCCTACACCATATCCTATAGGAATGCAAGTGAGAGAGAAGTGCAGAAGAGTAAAATATCCTGCTGTTCCTTGTTGCCTTTAAACACTACTTGGTTGCACAGAAATTTCCTGTGGAAGTTTGAAGTGGTGGGTTTGTTGTTGCTATAAAAGTTGTGGGTTTTTTTAAGGAAGTTTTGAACATAACAGATGAGGTGGAGTGGATGGAAAAAATAAATTTCTGCAAAATGTTAGTATATGTTAAGACATTTCTGTTGCTTGCATAAAGCCTAGAAAGAAGCATGAATCATGGTAATCCATTTAGGATATAGATATACACAACCTATTACGTCCATTTTGAAGGTTTCAGTTGTGCTGCTCTCTTACTGCACATATTAACTATTTGTCTTTTTAATTCATTACATTAGGTAATACATTAGTCATCTGCACCAGAAATTACTCACTTTTTGCCACTTTTTCTCTCTGGAAGGCTCCACTGAGTCCTTTGGAGACTTGACTCCCTCTATCTCCTTTCAGGTCTCTCTCCACTTTACTCTTCTCACCTTTGTGAGCACCTTATGTCATGGTAACGATCCTTTCGGCTAAGGCGAGTTGGACTCTGCTCCCTGTGGAGCCATCAGAGCTATCAGAAGAGCTTGCTGCCTGGCTGCGAGTTTCTCCTTCAGTCCTGGTGGTGAGCAGATTTTATCTGTGGAGCTGGCAACTCCAGTAGGAGGGAGCAGGTCTGGCTTATTGGTGTTGCCACTGGTCAGATCTGGTTGAGGTGTAACACAAAATCGTGTATGACTGTGAATGTATTTCTAGCTTTAGGAAAAAAATTAACAAAAGACAGAGACTTAGTGTATTCTGGAGGGGCAGGTATTTCATGTTCATGTCCTATGAAAGAACTGCAGTGTTGCTGGCCCCACTGTTATGACTTAAGTTCCCTCAAAATCTTGAGATTGATCTAAAAGATAATGGCTGTACATTTTTTGTCATTGTTTTGTTTTCTAAACCCCTTTGAGAGGGAGGTTGTGAGTATTAGCACTGGGCTGTTTCCCAAACAAATGGTGAATCTTTTACTGTGTTAAGGAATTCCCATATCTACATCTGTCTCCCTGTTCTCTAAGGCCAGTTTCCATCAATTTTATTCCCATTTCCTAAATCAGCTATATCCCCATTCACCTTTTATTCTCCAGGTCTGCAAATGCAGTTATAGCAGGATTCTCAGTTTCCTCAGTCTCGCCAGATGTGTGCATGGTACCTTGTGACATTACCATTTGCTCAGCCTGAGTGCTTAGGACAATTGCTTTGGGTAAAATTTTCTGTTAAATAGTGGTTTTTTGAAGTGTGTTGTAAAATGTCAACCCAAAATAAGGTGTTAGGGAGCTAAATAGCAAAACAAGCCTGATAAGTTTTAGTTTTGTTGTGCTAGTAGGCATAACAATTGCTATAATAAAGCTGTCATAGGTACGGATTCACCAAATCCCTTCAGTACATAACTTCAGGCAAATGTTGTAGTATTTTGCTACCTTAGGGATATAATAAATAATTCAAGGACTGCAAAGGCCAGGGAAGAGACTTTCCTTGATATCGAATGAATGTAGAAATTAAGTCTCTGCTGTAACAAATGAATGTAGAAGTAAGTCTCTGCTGTATCGGGGAAGGTTTATCTGAAAAAGATTTGCTTCTTACTCTGACTTTAGAGCTATTACAAGGTTATAGATAAATGGAGTGTGTGTTTTCCTGAAATATGTGTATTTTTCTGGTTGTTGGTCGTGTTTCTTTTCTTCATAGGAATAATTAAATTGCTTTTGGCTGACTTAACAACTTGAGGAGGGTGATCACAGTGTAGACCCTTTCTTTTTGCATACCCAGGCACGTTATCTGGAAAATCTGAGAATGCATTGACTATGTTTTGCCTTATTATAAGGTTAGAAGACGTGATATAAAGACTTGGAAATGGCTTCACAAAACATGTAAGTTCAGTTTTATTGTTTGGTATCAAGTGATTGTTAAGGGTCATACTGTTGCTACGTTATTTTTCTCCACTGTAAATACTTGACTAATACTAACAATTCAGTCTGTAAATAACTCTAGTATAAAGTTTAGTGTAAGAAACATTTTTCATTATGAAACTTTTTTGGTGTGTCTGTAATACTAGAATTTGTCAGTGAGTATTTCTGTTTAATTACAATAAGAGTGTGTGTTTGTTACTTTTAAAACTTATTTGGCATATAATCTTGACAGTAGCTTTACAAAGTCTCTCATGATACCTCTTTCTAAGAATTTTTGTTTTATTGTATAGTATTCTCCAGTTTATATTTTTTCAGCTACAAAAACCTTGTGTCACTAGATTTCACTCTCACGAGCTTGTCCTCTTCCATTCTGGTTACCATGCATTTGTCCAGGTACAACACAGAGATTTTGCAACAAGCAAATGTGGTGCCTTTTCCAAATGTTTTAGTGTGTTTTGATGATCAAAATATTATCTTGATTAACAGCCCACCTAGAATGTTTGACAACATGAGTTAATTCTTGGAAGAGACTTTCTAAAGTCAACAAAGGGAGTCAGGACACAGTTCAAATTGGAAAATGGAGAACAAACCCCCAAACTTTGTTGACAAAGCTAATGCTTATCCCCATAAAATATATATTAAATTGTTAAAAAAAAAAGTTCTAATAGAATTTTTGCTCCCAAAGCCATGAGCTTTCTTTGAAAATCCACTCCCCCCTCTGATCTTGGTTATCTTTATCAACAAACTAGTGGTTTAAAGTGAGACCTGAGTTCTTATGGAAGTATATATGTGAGCAGGTGTCCGTGTGTATAAGCAAATGCGCTGTAACTTTACAGCTTCCATAATATGGAGGAATGAACATGGAATAAAACCACATTGAAAAGGAATCATGGGGGAAATAAAATATTAGGCAAACTCACAACATGACAACAAACATCACTGCAACCCTCTGGAGTTCTTTCAACTGTGCTTTACATAACTTTGGTTTGCTTCTCACAGAGACCTAATCTTGGAAGGCTAGAACTTCTGTGCAGAACAGCTTTAATTAGTCAAATACTGGAACCGCTGCCGATTCAGTTGCATCCTTCAGCATGACCAATCCTCAGTAAGTACCATGTGAAGGTAGCTAATAAATTACTTTAAAGAGAAGGGAACAGGTTGCTACCTGTAGGAGAATGATGTTGTGACATCAAAAGGGTTCTGTAGGTATTATTGGAAGGAAAAGCTGATATTTGGAGAAGGAATAGTAGGATTTGGTTAGTTGTCTAAAGAGTGTGAATTAACAGAAAAAACATGAATGCTGTAAGCATGTCTATGTTACTAACAGCCAGTGGCTGAAAACTAGTATGTCATATTATTTTCAGATCTGTTTGCCTTTTTTCTTTGCTGCCACCAAACCTGTCTCAAAGCTGTTTGCCAACACTTAAGTCTGTTGGTTTGCTTGTTTTTCTTTTCAGTCAAATCAGACAATGCCTGTCATTTGTTCTGTCTAAGAATATAGAAAGTAAGACCTGTTGGGAGTGGGAAAGCTGCAACAACCCATTTCGTTTTTCCTTTATAAGACTGGATATTGGATCATTATATGCTTTTTCATGCAAAACTGAACTGGCTTGGACTTGTAAAGGTACATGTTCACAGGATGGCACTAAAGGTGAAAATCAAAGAAAGAAAATTCTTGCTAAAATTAGCTCTTCCCTCTGGGCTTCTGTTTTCAGATTGCTTACAGAGGAATACAGTTCTGTTGCAAAAGAATCTCATTACTTTCCATTATTGGTTAGACAAAGAATGAAATAAGCCTTTAGGTTGTTCAAATAGTACTTCCTCTTGCTCCTGCTTTCTGCCATAGTAGACAGTTGCAGCCTTTCCCTGCCAAATACTTCAGCTATAACAGCGTTTTCTGATTTTTAAAATTATTCTTGTGTAATGCTGGCAGCAGCAGTTAGCTTGTTTTAATTTAGGAATGATGTTTTCCATCAGAAAGGGTTAGTTTAATGGCGAGGCTCTGACTAACAGAATATTTCTCTCTTTCACATAGAATTTTAGTTCCTTCACCCACATCCTTAGACTTACAAGATATAAGAGTTAAGAACTCTTCAAAATTATTCTTTTTTTTTTTTCTGGAAGAAAAACCTGAACTGTTATTCAGGCTGCTTGAATAGCTAGAAGATTTTAATAAGCTTTTTTAAAACAGTCACCAATGTAACTTTTGCAGTCAAATAACAGACAGAATTTGGGTGCTAAGCGCTTTAACTATATCCCTAAGGAAAAAGAGTATCTTCACACCTGCTGTTGAATATCTCTGACAAGTAGCCTGTGATGTCTTCAGAAGTTAACAAGCTCCCCTGGATGAAAGCTAGAGAAGTTTTTGCTTGCACCTACTCTGAATCAAATGGAGCAAGTAGCTTTCACTGGGTACTACAAAGGATCAATCCCTGCTGGGGCTTGTCATGCAACCTCTCTCCTGCAATGAAATCATCTTTGCATGCACTAGATAATATGCTAACTGACAAAGTTTGAGTTTCTAGATAAGTAGTATCTTGTTATAAATGTGGAAGACACGTACGTAGTCAGACTCTGGTTTTACCTGCATGGAGTTCCCATTAATGTTAGTGGGGTGATAGAAGAATACATGTTAAGATTTGGAAGCTGCACATAAGGATAGTTAAGATGATCTTTATAGAGGAGTCCATAATTCTTCTGAATTGTTGTTCTCCTTTCAGAATTATTTTGAAATAACTTGCAATAGAATGTTCCTTTCTAGTTGCTATGAAACAAATTTGCCATCTGTCAAAACTATTTGAATATTAACCCACAATGGAAGAGGGGTCAAACTGCATCCATTAATTTAACAGTTGATTTGTATATAATGATAAATAAGCTTAGCTATTCGTTGCTCACTGATCTAACTTATAAAGCAGTAAGTTTTTAGGTGGCGTAGTTACATGCCGCCTTTCTGTTTTGCACAAATGTTTTGCATTTGGGTTCATACATTTTTTCGTATGTGTTTGTGTCGCATCCACTTATATTTAGTGCTTTTGAAGCAGATTCAGCAGAGTGAAATGCTGCTGTTTGTCTGACGTTTCTGTTGACTGCAGTGGGATCTGCAAAAGACAAGTCTGGGATCTAGTCTGTCCCCTCAATGACCTCACAAAGTTCTGTTATGTTGCTGGCTTTTTAGGATTCTAAAGTTCTGGTCTCTAACTTATTTTTACTTGCTTGCTTATTTATATTTATATGTATATGTGTGTGTGGAGAGAGAGGGCTTTCTATTTTGCCTATTACATTTTCAGGCCTACAATAGAAGGTGGTGTTTCAGAAGTTGAGATAATTTCGCAACAAGTGGAAGAAGAGACCAAAAGCATTGCTCCTGTACAGCTTGTTAATTTTGCTTATCGAGATCTACCTTTAGCTGCACTTGATCTGTCTGTGGCTGGGTCCCAGCTTTTGTCAAATTTGGATGAGGAGTACCAAAGAGAAGGGTAAGTACAAAGGACAGAAATTTTTTTCTAGTTTTACGCTATAGGGATTTCATGGCCTGTAGAAAAAGAAAACCTTGAGTTGGAGAAGTGTAACCAGTTGTCCTCAAACTCTTTAAAAAAACTATTGTCACAGGATGGAAGTGATCTTTTCTAATGTAACTAATCTGTGCTGGTTTGGGGCTCTTTATAATTTTAAGTGATTCGTAGCTGCTCTTTTAGCACAGTTTGGAAGCCTTCTTTCAGGGAAAACTAGACCAAGCATCTAGTCCAGCAGACAAGCAGAATGGCCTCGTGAAAGGTCTTTGTGAAATGTTTCAGGTTGACAGAGATGGCTACTGTGATTTTTTTGTATATCTCCTGACAGAGAGATAATGACTCTGCCAATTCCTGGACAGAACATTGTCTTTGATAATGTGTATACATACTACCCCTATTTTCCTAGACAACTGTTCCAGTTTTATTGGAATAAAAGATCTTAATCGGTTCATAATGTTTGCTCAAACATAAGCCAGTGTCAGATTATGTAGTGTTGTTGTCCTGCAGGAGATTAGAAGTCATCCTTTTGCCTGGTTCAGGCTTGAAGTGGCTGTAGGTGGACTGCTATACTAAATTTTTTCTGAAAGATTGGGGTCAACTGGAGAGAATCCAGAGGAAGGCAGATCAGAGGCTTAGAAAACCTGTTGTGGAGTACTGATTGAAGTAACTGTGTTTCACATGAAGAAGAGACTGTCAGGGGAGCTTATAAGAAACTTCAGTGAGGAAGAGAACAGTCTGTTACCAATCTCCGTGATGTTTAGGACAAGAAGTAAAAAGCTTGAATTGTAGCAAAGAGAAGAATAATGAGGGTAGCAAAGTGCTAGGGTAGCTAATAGTGTGTGTATGGAGGAGGGGAATGGAATTGCTATTGCTAGATGTCTTTAAGACAATGCATTTGTCAGGAATGATTAACACTATAGTTTAACATCTCTTGGGACAGAGATCAGGTCACCGCTTGTGCCTAGCCGCTCTGATTCTGTGATTAGTGTCCACTGTGTGTCACACTGAATGTATATATACTTCACTGTCAACAGCATCCATCTAAAAGCACTTCACAGTAAGTCATACGGAGCTCCCATTGATGAAGACGTTAAAAGGCTTTATATAAGCCTCCATTTATTAACAGCTCAGTGTGCTCTAACCTGTGCTCTGAAACCAGCAGAGACACACCTGCTTGATCTCTGCTCAGTGGCTATTCTGTGTGGTAGCCAGGAAGCTGTATGCAGGGAGGGCTCTTGCCTTTAATTTCTTTCCAAATAGGACTTTGAGACATCTCCAGAAAGTTGTTACTCCAAACAAGGGGAAATACATTTCAAGTAGGTTACATAAGTATGGTACAACTGTAACATAAAATACCCTGCATAGCAAAAGAGGCACTTGAAAATTAATTTGAGTATGCAGGTGTAACCCTCAGGCTATTTTGGTGCTGAGTAAATACCAGTTTAGTTAATATGCACTTTTTATAGATTTTTATGATCTGAAACTCAATTTTTCACTGTGCCAAAGTGCACAGATCTCTCATTGTGACCATATGAGCAGCTTTGCAGCCTTAAGTATGGAAATAGACTTGTCATTCTTTTTCTCAGCCGAGATCTCTTCTTTTGTGGCTTCATTGGTCTGAACAGAAACAAGCAGGTGCCATCCACACCTCCCAGCTGTAGAGTGGATTCTCTGAAGAAAATTCAGAGCTTTAGTTTGTATGTCTCAATGCATTTTGGCTGTTTATGCTCAGCGAAGTCCCAGGACCGCACCTGCCTTGTGGGAATGGTGGCTTCCTCCTTTCAGAAGCACTGATCTGCAACTGATGCCTTGTGAAAATTAGGAGCAGAGCTGAGCTCAAGAAGCCCAGCAGCAAAAGTAAAATACTGTCCCCATACTACCTCATGGCTTCATTGGGAATATATCTGGTTTTATGAATGTGGTGTAATTTCTTTCTCATGGCCTTGTTAGATGCGACTGGCTTCCACCTGAGTAAGAAGGAGATAGGGTGGGTCGGATGAGTTTGGTACAGGAACTGACAGCTACATCTTCCTCATGTATGAAGAGTGGTGTGGGAAGGGCAGCACAGGAGGTGGCAGAAAATATCTAAGTCCCTGTAGTTTCTGCCAGCATCCATATTCGTAACTGTGAAGCTGTTACCCCAATGCTGCGATACGGGTTGCTGGTGCAGATACCAGAAGATGCTGCAAATGCTGGAGAGTACTAAAAGGTGATGTAGGACTCGTCTTCCCCTCCCTGTCAGTTTGCCTTGTCACAGACTCCAAGCGTTACCTTCTGTATCCTTTTCCCTGAGAATTTCAGGGAAGGTGCCAACCTGTATGACCTGCATATATTCTGTATGGCTCTGTTACTCTAGATCTGTACCTGATCTAAGCAAGTTGTAGTCATTCTAACTGCAAGGCTTTGCAGCAGGAAGGTCTGGCACATCCTTGTGCTTGGAAAGTGCTGGGTTGTTGTTACAAGCTGCATCTATACATGACATTTTGGTTTTCAACATAATTGTCCACAATGCCTAGTTCCTGACGTGGGTTGTCACGCTTCATCACTAGTATGTCTCCATCTCCATGTGCAGAGCAATGAGAGACACATCAGGCTAGAGATGGATGAGTATGCAATAAAGGAGTCTTCTGATTTGATGGTTTGGTTGTGTGCACCCCAAGGCTTTCCTCTAACTTTCCTTCTTCAAGGCTAGAAGATGGTCAGGGTCCAAGCACAAGTACAAATTTAACCAGATTGCTAACTAGAGGAGCTTTTTGTTTCATCTGAGAGAATGTTTCCCTCAATGAAGCCAATGTTAATAGGCAACTAGGAATAGGTGGGTCATAGCTCAGCCCTTGTTGTGTGCCTAGAAACTCTTGGATGGCACCCGACTAGCTAACTCCCCCACAAAGAAATGAAAAAAGAAAAGCAAAAAGAAAGGAACATTATGGTCTGCCTTTTGCTAGACAGACCATATGTAAACTGACCTTCCCATGGCTTTAAAGATACTAGAATAAAGAAATCTTATTTTGTGCAGTTTGGGTCTTTATTATATCAAATGCTCAGGGCAGTCAGTTCCCATCTGTCAGTGTTGTTGAAGGGATTTTGTGGACTGTTTGAGCTGGTTTTGTCAGAAATTTAGTTTACAATGCTGATCCCTGTGCTAAGCAACAAAGAACGAACTGCAGATTAGACTATGCATTAAGCCTGTCCCTGAAGTACACCTGTAAGTAGTGAAAAGGTAATCAGGCAAGAAAACCCTTTCCACTCTCCCAGAAACCCTCAAACAAAATGTGAAATATGTTGTCTTCTAATGTGGGTTGAGCAAAAATTCTTTTCTCTGTAGAGTTCCCAAACAGGGAAAGTACAAAGATTTACATGTTGGAAGTTGGTTAAGTTGGATGGATTCTGCATTGCAAATATTCTCACTCATTATAAATCATGTGGGTGAGCTGGCATTGCCGCCTTTGCACTGAAGAGGAGCAAGGTACCTGTGGTCACTGCATGTGGAATAGGAGGGATTCCTGCATCTGGCTTGCTTCCTAGCTGCAGTGGGGCTGATGTGCCTGGTGTTAATAGAGCTATCTATGGGTCTTACCCTTCAGAAAAGGAAATTTTCTGATAAATGCTGACAATATGTCACTAAAACATTTTGAGCTTTGTGTGACTACAGCAATCTCTATTTATCTCTTTTCCATCCTGTGTAGCACTGTGAAGAAACAGGAGCTTAGTTCTCAGGTCCAAAATGAGTGAGATGTTCATTACCTCCTAGTCCTGCTGAGCTGCCCTGCAGTTAACTCCTTGGAATTATTCTTAGATATTGCTGCTGTGCACTGTACCCTATGCTTAGACATTGCAGAAATGATTGAGGCATAGGCTGGAGATGTGTCTATGAGAAATAAACTGATTCAAAAAATGTGCCTTGGGTGCCAAGAAGAACACACGGGGTACACTTCTAAAATACCTGTAACAGATTAGGTGATACTTGTATACAAAAAGCAGCAGCAAAGTTGCCGATTTTCTTTGTTTCTGTGAATTTACTGGGGAGGCTGTGTCTGCACTGAACGAGGTTTGCATGAAAAGAATATGTAAACGTTCCTTTGAGGAGACTAATTACTCAGAAAGCTAAGGAGGTTTTTAGATGTTAACATTAGCTTTAAGTGCCACTCTTAATTTCTTTTTTTTTCAAATCAAGTATTCTGTTTTCCAAAAAATGCTTTCTCTCTTCTATTTTTGCGTCAATGACCAATAGAAACGATGGGGAATGAAGAAAGTGGTATATCTGTGCTAAAGACAAACGGATAGGGAAGAGTTCTTCCTGTTTTTTCTTAAATTCCAATTAGGAGGTATCATTCACACAAATTATAAAAAAATTGTTACAGACAGTTGCACAACAGGCTGTATTCTTTTTGTGAATATGCAGTTGTTCTGTGAGCCTGCCTCTTGATAAAGAACTGTGTTTAATGAGGGTTGGGAAGCAAGGGGAGAGATACACCGTATTGAAATTATTTGGTTTAGATTGCAGATCTTAAATTTTTATATATTACACAAATTTGAAACTTGAAGTTGCTTTCAAGTACTGTTTTACATAAACAGCTGTAAAGGTTTGGAGTTCATAGTTAATGTGACGACATTAGCTGTAAATAGTCATGGCATTGTAATTTAATGATTTATGATTGTCTGTTAGTAGCTTTAGATTTGTTTGGTTGCAGCTAGAAAGTGCATTAAACAGTATGAATATCTGAAAAAAGAAAATTATAGGGAAGGGGAGGAGAGAGATAGAGAAGGAAAAAAAAAAGGGGAAACCAAAACTGAACAGAGATTTGCAGAGATTCGGAAGTTGACACAGGAGAGAGTCATGAGCTTTTCATTTTAAATTGGTTGCAAACCTTCACTGATGAATGTATTCACTCATCTTGGGAGAAAAGGGTGTCTGTTCCTTCAGTCTGTCTTCTGTAATTGCACCCAAATAGGTGCCATTATTTCTGGGTTTCATATTCATCTTTCAGGTTTTATTTTGGTTTCTAAGGTATATTACCTGTGTTTTCTACAAAGCTTAAAGGTGCTTTAACTAA
This sequence comes from Falco cherrug, assembly GCF_023634085.1. Classification (NCBI taxonomy): domain Eukaryota; kingdom Metazoa; phylum Chordata; class Aves; order Falconiformes; family Falconidae; genus Falco; species Falco cherrug. Next base: position 23,411,648 of record NC_073703.1, read on the forward strand.
AAGAACTCACATGGATGAAGTTCTCACGCTTCCCTTATATTCTGCTTTTCTTGTCTTTACCTGGCAGCATAATTTGAAAATAGTCCCTTTTCTGAAAAGTTCTGTGCAGCTCATGCAGATCCTGGAGCACATGATGTTGATACATGGTGAATAATGAGGTCCAAGCTGGAGATAAAGTGCAAAGGTTTTGGAGGGCAGAACTATTTCATGATGTGAGCAAGCTCCCTTGTATTTACAAAAGTGATGTATGTTTTTAGCTGCCAGCCAGTCTGAATCCAGAAAGATGGTGCAAAATCGTAACAGCAAAATAATGAATGAGACTGTAGTGCTGATTTGTTCTTTGTGCAGTACTATATCACTGCTACTCTCTGTGCTCTGGTCCAAAACTAAGACCTGCACTGCAGCAGAAAATGAGCATTCGGCATGACAGAACCTGTGAGGTGACCAGCTTTTCACAAGAGAATACATGAAATTCTGGGTTACATTACAGAGATGTTCAGTGCTTTAGAAACTTCTTTTTCTGTACAGATTCTGTGTTTTTCTTTGTAAATGTTGTTTTCCAGAATAGCTCATTACTGTGTTTACCCTAGTACCTAAATCCTTTGAGTGTGTCCCTCTAATGGGTTTTATCAGCAACACCAATTGGTAGAGGGAGCAGTAATGTAAGTTAAAAAAAAAAAAAAGAATTAATTTTCTAGCTCAGTGATTTTCAGGCTTTTTGGATTGTAGATCTTTCTGTATTTTTCCAACAAAACTTGCTTTTCCCAGATACTTTTTGTGGGTAGAAATGTAGTTGTAGCCTGCAGAGACCACTGTTTGCAAAGCTTTTCATTGGAGAGTAGAAAAGATAGGGATCTAATTTATCTGGCTCAACACTGGAATTAATTGTCTAAGTGGAGAAGATATGACTTGGTGCAAAAATTGAAAGATGGGTAAGCAATAGGACAAAGGAGAAATATGGAAAGGAGGAATATTAGTCTGCAAGGGGAGTCCCATGACAAGGTCATCTGATTGCTGGGCAGCAGTCTAAAAGCAAATCAGATGTTAGGATTCATTAGGAAAAGGAGTAGAGAATAAAAGAGAGGTTGCTGTTGTACTCCTCTATATATCCAAGCCTTGCCCGTGTCTTGAATGTGAGTGTACTTCTGGTCCCTGTCAAAAAGGATATGGTAGATATAGAAGAACTGGAAAAGATTCAGAGGAAGGCTGTGACCAAAGATGTGCTATGACTTCCATTGGAGATTACTATGTAAGCTAGGACTCTTCAGTCTGGAAAACAGAAGACTCACATGAGGTTTGATTGAGATTACAAAATCTGAGACACAGAGATGTTTAACATTTGACACCCACCTACCCCACCCCGATACAGGTGCTAGGGTATATTATTAATAGATTAAGACCCAGGTCAAAAGAAACAAGAAGAGGTTTCTCTTTTCACAGAGCGCCGTAGATGTGTGGAACTGCATTCTAAAGGATGCATGGCTGCTAACAGCTTATCTAGCCTTAAGGGGAGGTTGAACAAGTTTGCGGAAGAGAAATTCATTGAAGGTTACTAAATAGAATCTGAGAAACAGCATCTGTCTCAGGAAGTCACTGAGTTGAAAACAGCTGGATGCTGTGAGGGTTTTAAGGGGAAGTATTGTATATTTGCTGTGTTCTTAGTCATCTTGAGACATCTGCTCTGGCCACTACTGGAGACAGGATACCAAGTCTTTGTTCTGACTTAATATGGCTGTTCTTATGTTTCTTAAATGTTGTTTTTGAGCACGATGTTAGTATTTCACTAAAGAATTTAGCATAAAAAGGAAAAGCCTGATAAGCAATTTTCTGGTGAGCGTAGTAATATGCCAAGTAATCACAGGATGTCTGTGACCAAATGTTGTGATATACGCCTGTAAAGAAAGCACAAAGCAGAAAGTACTTCAAATAGAGCTGGGCTGCATTCATGTAATTAAACCTATTCCAGAATAATGTACTGCTCCAGTTGTCTGTATTCATGTGCAGAAGAGACTACTAGGACAGTTACAGAAACTCGCTGTTCACAAAGAGCATGGGCTTTACTTACATTACATGAGTGGAGGCCATCGCTGTGTATAAATGCATCATGGACAAACTTCCAGCAAGGAAGAACAACTAATTGAGTTAACAACATCTGCATAAGAACAAATATGTATAAACTGGCCATATGTGAATTTAGGCAGGAAATGGGGGAATCTTTATTGCCATTTGAGCAACAGTTTTGCGTCAGTCTTCTGAGGAATGTCACAGAGTTTGAAATAATAAAACTTCTAGGGGAAAAAAAAGGATGAGGGAGCTCTCAATAGTTAAACTTCTGTAGTTAATCTAAGCTTGTAGGAGAAGTCCAGGAAAGGGGTGCCAAGCTCTATCTGTTCCTTGGAGTTGCTCAAGGCCTCCAGCTGCTACCTGTAGCCTGCTGTGAGGCTCTGCTGTCTTTTCTGTCTCAGCCAGATTTTGTGTTGTTACTGAGCCTTTCTGTGTTCCTGTTACTTCCTGACCATGGCCTTTCTACTCCTTCAGATAGTGATTTGGATCTCATCCATCCTTCTGTTTTCTGATCTTAGCCATCTTGTGAGATACAAACACTTGCTGTTTAACCAAGAGAAGAAAGAAAAAACAAACACACAAAAATATATTTTAAAAACCCCACAAAAACCTCAGGGTATAAGGTATAATGCAGATTTTGGGGTATTTGTTTGCAAGACCAGAAAATAGAAACAGTGACAGCTGTTAACAGCTTGAACAAATTGTTTGTAGTGGTTCCTTGCTGAATAAACATGTTAAACCTTTCCCAGTTTTGCCTTATGTTCTTTTTTCCAAGCTGTTTAATAATAAAACTAGCAGTGATGATGACAGATTGTTTTTCCACAAAGCCGTGTGTGAAAGTATCTTTAAAAAGAATTACCCCGGCAATAAAATTCCACTAAATAATTTTAATGTCTCATAACCAAACTTTACAGCCCTGTATCACCATCAACCAAGAAATTCCCATGCTACTAGCACACTTGTTTACTTCGCCCATGCATTGTGAGAAAGGTGAAAAATATTCCTGTTGTAGAGATGGAGTAACTGAGGTACCCAATGAACCTGTTTGAAGTTATGCAGTAAAGTTGTTTTAAGAGTTGTCTTAAGTCATACTATACTTGTATCCATATAGTGCATGGTATACAGAAACAACACAGGGCACCAAAATAAGTTGTACTTGTTCTCTGAACAAAACAGGGCACCTTTTTTCTATTTTTTTTAATATATTTTTATTTTTGGTCTGGAGTGAGGGAATTGTATAGGGTTAGTATGTAATCTCTTCATAAATTTGAACTGTGTATGTTAACTTTTTTCTTTAAGGTCTGTGCAGCTGGGTTTCTAATCTGAGCTTTAAATTTAGTGTAGCTTTGCAGAATTGCAGAGGAAATGGCCAGGATTTTGAAGGTAAGTTTAAACCACACTAATTATGGGATTATTTTTTTTCCTCTCAAATACCAGATTTCTCATCTGTTGAATGGATGAGCCCTTACACATCAGCAGGGAGAGATACCACTCTACTAAGGCAAGTTACATGGTTGAAGGAGTTGAGGAGATTTGTGTACCAGGAGTCAGTGTGGTTAGCATGTCAACAAGTATATTTAAAATACATTTCTACTTGGATTATAGTTCCTTTTATTATTTATGTCTGTCCTTTACAAGGGTAAGAAGTAAAAAAACCCCAAAAACCAACAATCCTGTATGACAGAGTCCTGATCTTGCTTTGGAGTGTAGAAGCAGCAGGGAATGAGCTAGTTAAGCAGCATCCAGAAAAGAAACCATCCAGCGCTCCTTTCAGAGCGTAAAGTGGTTGTTAATGTCAGTGGATTCAGAGGACTTGGAGGAGGTCTGGGAAGAGGTCTGCTAGGCAGTGATGTGAAGATGCTAATCAATGTCCATTTGTAGGACAAGGATTGAACAAATGCACCTTGGTGTAATAAATTAAAATATGAAACTGGAGGTAGCTTTTCAGTGCTTAAATTTCAAACACTTTTATGTCTTTGAAATCAATGTATTTATTTTGTGAGTGATATATATGTGTAAACAGGCAGATGATCTATCTGCACTTGATGTTTGAAGTTAATTGCTTTTTTGAATCATGAACTGACAGTTTTGTTTTGAAGCTTTTTGGAATCAATGGAATATTACTACCATACAGATGGAATAACTCCACATTCTTTAGCATTCTATAAGTAACTGTTAGCTTGAATAATGATTATTGTGGCTATATGTAACGTGTGTTGAGTATCACAGTTAATTTTTTCTTACTGGTAGGAACATTTGGTATATTTGAAAATCTCGACTATGTAGAGCTTTTAAAAGAATGGACTTAGGCCCTCTGCTGATCATTCTGAGAATAGGAAAGAGGAAAAACTGCCCTGCAATATTAAAACACTGGAAAAATGGGTCTTTTTTGAAAAAGGAAGATAAATTTAGGGAGAGAGCAGAACTAAAAACTGTTCTATTTAAACAGGGCCATTCCCTGGCATTATTTTCAGAAAGATCTAAAAAAAAAGCAACCCCACCACCCCGCCCCTGAAAAAACCCCCACAAAATCTGAAATAACAGTTGCAGTAAAGACAAGTTATCCTCTTTTGAGATAATATAAAGTAAAATCCATTAAAAGATCAAATTTGCAAAAATTACCTATCCCAATGCCTTTTTCCCCTTTATGTTTTAAACATACATATTTTTAAAACCTAGTGCATTCTGTATTCAGGCTAGAACCATAACAAAGTTAAACTAAGGGCAATTTCCCGATAGTAGCACTTGTCAAATCTTCTCTGAAGTTTTAAGAGTCAGTTTAGGAGTATTTCATGGTCAAGTAATCGGGCATCTTGAGTACAAGTATTTAGTCGATATGCTTAATTCTGAGAAGCTGCTTGAAAGTGTCAAGTCTCTGAGCACTATGTAGCATCACTTTCTCCCTCATTTTTGAGTGTGGTTATGTCAGGGAGTGTTTGTAATGTTTCTCCAAGTGTTTGAATATATCATGAGTTACTGAGTCTAGAGCTGGTTTTCTGGAATTGATCAGTATCATTATATCACCTTGTACACCATTGATTTGTGTGTATTGACTTTTTAGTTTGGACAGTGCCATTACTGCACCACACGTCTGTGTGCTTGCAGCTTCTTAAACTCTAGTTAATAAATCATGTCAGCTCTTCATTAGCTAATGTGTATTTACAGTGCTTTGAAAATATGAAGTGTCAGGCAAGCATCAGAACTTTCAGAGGTGAGCCAATACAAGAACATTATGAAACACTGTGATGAGAAATCATACAGTACTGTATCAAAGTGAAACTATGGGGGGGGTTTAGGAGGAAAAAAAGTATGAGTGGGCTTTATGCTACTTTACTCCTAGCACAAATATTTTCAAAAGAAAAAAATATTTTTTTTAAACAACTCACTTGAAATGTGTATCTGCATTAGCAGACTACTAGTGCAACAATTACTGATGCATCAGCTTCCTTCCAGAGTTCTGTCCTTGTAGCCTCCTCGTAGCTCCCTTCATCTTGCCTTGTCTTGTTCCTCCGAACAATTTGACCTCATCTAAACCAGGTTTGGGAACAGTCCCTAGCATATGCTGTCCCCAAAACTGAGCTACCCTAAAGTCTGGGGAAGTCGTTTTTGGCCTGGTGCACAAGCAGGTTGGTGAGAGTTAGACAACTAGACGAGCTAGACAGCCTTGGCCAGTGGCTTGACACTTTGCCAGGCTGCATATAGATGTAGGTGTAGCTGTGGAGTCACTGAGCTGCTTCAGTGTTTTCCAGATTCCTATTGCTCTTTTCTACGATGTCATGGACTGATTGTTGCAAACCAAATTTGACAGTGCTTGTCTGATTTGTCACATGCTACAATGAGGATAAAGGTGCACAACCATAAAATTAAGTAGCAGAGAAATTCTTAAAAAACATCATTGGCTTTTAACCTAATAGCGGAGTCCTGCTGTGCCTTGGTACTCACAGATGTAAGGGAACGCAGCATGTATGTCAAAATAAAAACACATGAAAAAATGACAGGAAGAAAGTAGAAAAGTATGTATGATAATTAGGGTTGTGTTACTCAATACATTGAAAGGTATTTGAACACCAGTACACTCCAGAGGGTTGAAGAGATGCACAAGATCCCCAGGGTGAAGTTGTTTGTGAAGTGGTTTTCTTGGTAAAGAAATCAATGAAACTGAGTTTTGCAACAACTTTGTATTATTGCTGAGTGTATCAATAACAACAGAACTTGTGATTTTGAGTTCACTGCTTTTTAGCTCTCTTCCTTTTTCACTTCTTTTCTTTTCTTTTCTTGTTTTTCCTCTTAATTTTATTTCCTTAGATCTAACTGGCTAAAACCGTGCTGTGGGAGACGAGCAGCTGTGTGGCAGGTATTTTTGCTCAGTGCAAGTCTCAACAGTTTCCTGGTAGCCTGTGTAGTATTGGTGGTGATTCTTCTGACTCTGGAACTCCTAATAGATATAAAGCTTCTCCAGTGTGAGTAGGAGGATTTTTTTTTTAATTTTTTAATTTTTCAAATTTTTCTCTTCTTTTCTCCCCCCCCCCCTTTATATTTTTATATTTGGTGAAATAAAGGCTTAACTTGCTGGGAGGTTTTTGAAGTGGGGAGGATTGTGGGGATTTTTTTCCTACCATTTAAATGACTGCTAGTCTAGGTAAGAAATGTGTTTTTGTGGAACCCTGGTATAGTGAAGTCAGTCTCTTCCTTATTTTGCTGACCAACTTCAGTATAGGACAAATTTTCAGAGGATACAAGCAGAGTGTACATGCAGAGATCTGCACATACTGCTGTTAGTACTTGAAAAGGTCTGTCCTTTATGAACGCACTCTGTATACACAGAAGAAAGATAATTTGTGCGTCATTAATATCTGATACTTTTCACATGCATGTAGATAAACAGAAGTGATGAACTTGCTAGTGTATTTGGTGCTATCTGCATGATTAATTTACTTCTATTCAGGTGGGTAGGAACTGAAGTTATGTTTTCTGTCTTATGTACTGAAGTGATAAAGATTTCCTTTCTACTTTGCTAATACACTGGGAGTCAAATAATAGCTTAAATGGAGTTTTACTGTATCTGAATTCACTCTACACAGGTTCCACAATGGAAATTGTAATGCTGCTGTTTTGCTTCCCAATTAATCTTTTTTTTTTCTACTGCTCTTTTCCTCCATTCCCCTCCCCTCCTTTTTTTTTGCTCTTATGATACAAAGCTGACATGAATACGAATGCCAGCTGCAATTTTCCCTATGCTAAATGTCAAAGAGCAGCCTCTAGCATCTCTGTACAATCTCAGATATGTTGAAATGACAGTGGTGGGGTTCGGTCAGTACCATAAATGCTGAATGTATAACATGGGAGAGTCATGGTCTGGTATCTTCTATGGCAACTTTAAAGTGAGCAAACAAACTTCTTATTCTGTTGAAGTCCTTTTATTTTTGTGATTTGTCTATTAATATTAGTGGAGTTAGATTTCAGTGTAAATATTGCAATTATATTAAGATTAGTTTAAGGGACTTTAAAATTGCTGCAATTATCAATATAAACCCTATAAGATGAATAAATGACTAAGCTGTCTTTCCACACTGTTGTCCACCATTTACACCTCTGTTTACATATACTGTTCTGAGCATGGCCACTCCGTGGCAGTTATTTTTTGTAGTCTCTGGTGAGTTTCCATTTTGGATGAGGAAGCCTAGAATATGGACAAATCTTCTGCTTTCAAAAAACTTTAGGAATGCTAATTATATGGGTGTATGTCCTTAAAAATTGAATGAGGAAGAAGCTTTCAACAAACAGAAAGATGTGGCACCTCGAGAAATATTATGTAGAGAATTGTCATTTCCTGTAGATCCAGGAGTTTAAAATGGTTTCTCTTGATTTCTGTTAGATTTTTAACACAGTTTCAGGGAGTCTCCTCTGGGAGTGCCTGCTTTCTTACCATTTATTTTCTGAAGAATCTTCTAAAGAAGGCTTTATTTTAGGGGTCATTCCTCCTTTATGTGTCTAGTGCATGTTATAAAAGCTCTGCAGCTTATACCTTGTGCATGACCTATAGGTGTTTGGTCAAGCCAGATGATCTCACTGTTCAGAGGCTGCCCCTGCCTGTATGGATTTTCTCATCACCTGAGAAAGGAGCCATTCCACTCTGTGTTGCTACTTTGCATTTTAACTAATGAACCAACACATCAGCCACCTTGTCTTTAAGTTGAATACGTTCTGTTTTGTTTTAAATCAGATGAAGGCTATCTTGGTGGGACTGGTATAAGTATTGTAGTTGTGTCATATGAAAAACGTGGGTCACTTACATTAAAGTTTTAGAAAGTCATTAGGCCACAATTCTGTGGGTTTTTTTTTTTTTTCAAAAGATGTAATTACAGTTTTAAATGATTCCTTATTCTATATGAAATCAGCCAATGCACTAGAATGTTACGGCACATCACTGCCAATTTTTTTGATAACAAGTGCTAATCCACAATTATAGTTTGTCATTACTTATGGAGCCTCCTCCCCCTCCTTTTTTTAACTGATGTTTTCTTTGGCTGTGACATTTTGAGAGCATGATTTTCCTCTCATACTTTTAGGGCAGTCTTTGCTTGCACTGTGCACTTGTCCCATACAGCAAACTGTCAGTATCAGTGATGGAGACCATATTTGCAGATGTTGTAGGTCACAGACATGAAAAGGACAGAGATCTTTTAGTGTATTTTAGCACAAAGCATATTCATGCTGGAATTAGAAACCCCCGAAAGCAGCAGACATATAACAGATCTTTTATTACAGGTCTCTGTCCTATAGTCAGCTTTTTTAGTTCTATCTTTAAAGCTCTTCACACGCATTAATGAAATAACATCTCAGTATCTTGTGATGTTTTGCAAATGCAGAAATAGATATGTATTAAGCCACTTGCACCTCATTTAAAAAAAAAAAAGATCATGGCAGGTTCCAATCCCCACTCCTCAGAAATACAGACCATGCTGTGTCCCTTCCTTGTGTTCAGTAGTTTTGGAGGAAAGCAAGTCAGGAAACTATCTTAGTATTGCCTTTCTTCTGCAATCAACTACAGCAGGTGTGTCTGTAAAAGGCATCAGGCCTTCTGGAAAACTGTGAAGGTGAAAAGTTCTGCTCCTGGTCATTTGATTGCTAGATCGGGGCCCTGTGTGAGTACATGCATAGCTGTGCAAAGGAAGCGCACAAGGCAGTGCAGCAATGCCTCAGTAAGAGTGGGTTCAGGGCTTGCCCAAATGGCGCAGTGACAGTCTGCTCTCTGCTCCTTGCAGAAGCAGTATAGTTTGTACCTGCCAGGAAATCATCAAGAACAACATCCACCGAAAGCAAGCACTGATAGGATGAGCTTCTGTAATGGCCACTCAGGGTTTGTCAGCGTTGTGGTTTAACCCCAGCTGATCACCGAGCACCACGCAGCTGCCTGCTTACTCTCCCTGACCTGGAGGGGTGGGGAGGAGAATTGGAAAGAGAATGTAAAACTTGAGGGTTGAGATAAGAACAATCTAGTAATTAAAACAATTACAAAATTTAAGAATAACAACAATAATAGTAATAGTTACAATGAAAAGGTGGGGAAAAAGATAAAATCCAAGGGAAAAGGGACAAAGGAAAACAAGTGATGCACAGCACAACTGCTGACTGATGCCCAGCCAGTCCCTTAGCAGCAACCCCCTACCCACCCCCTCCACCCCCCAGCTAACCCTCCAAGTTTATATACCAAGCATGACATCCCATGGTATGGAATACCTCTTTGGCTGGTTCAGGTCACCTGCCCTGGCTGTGTCCCCTCCCAGTTTCCTGCGCCCCTCCAGCCCTCTCGCTGGGAAAGCCCAAGAAACCAAAAAATCCTTGACTGAGTATAAACATCACCCAGCAACAGCTAACAACATCAGTGGTTATCAACACTGGTCTTCCATCAGAGCCAAAACACAGCCCTGCACCAGCTACTAAGAAGAAAGTTAACTCCATCCCAGCCAAACCCAGGACAGTTAGGATGTATTCTTCATCCCTCCTCTCCTGGATATACATTTTGAGAGGAGATGAAAGTGAGGGAGAGGGGCAGGAGGTGTGTTGACATTGGCTGTGCTCAGCATTTTATACTGAACCAGCTTCTTCACAACGAAGAAGCATCTGGATTTGATTTGTTTCTTCCCTGTAGCAACAGACAAGCGAAATGTGAAATAAAGCAAAACTTTTGGGCTTTTAGGTTAAAAATTTGGGGGGAAAAAAGTTTACAAGTTCAACAAATGTGCAATTCTGTTCCAGATAAAAGTGGAAGCTGCCTAGCTTAGGTGCTTTCTCTCAAACTGAATCCCAATGATGTATGTGGACCACCGCAGAGCAGGGAGGAGCACCTCTTGGAGAAGAGCCTGCTCCCATTTTTGTAGCTTTTCACGGCAGTTTTGAAAAGGAGTATTTTGGAGGAGGGAAATACCCAGATTCAGTGTATGGGCTAGCGATTCAGCTGTTGTACAAAAGCTTCCTGCTTGGAAGGATTTTTCAAATTTACTGTTTTCCTGGCAATTGGATGGCGCGCCGTCCGGCAGCGCACCCAGCACTGCCACAGCTGGTGCGCCGGGCGACACCGATTTCCCCCCACCCCCCTGGCTGCTGTATCGCTCCGGTCCGCTAGGGGGCAGCAAGAGCCCTGCATGTCAGTCGGCAGCGGTTTGGAAACTGCCTGCAAACGGTTTCCTTTTCTTGTTCTTTATGCCACCCTTTAACGACAGTGTCTTGGGAAAGTTAAATATATTCTTTTTTGCCCAGTTGTTTCATCTTTAAGTGGCTCTTCTGCTGCACCACAGCAAACCCTCTTTCATCAAGCACCAGATGAGCCTCAGCTGTGACAGTTCCAGTGGCAGCCCATACTAACAGTTTTCTTTGTGTCCTAATGTCTTCCTACATCCCTTCCCGTTTTAAACAGTTTTAATTTTAAAATAAGATGCTTTATTTAGTGCATGCCCTGTATGTTCTTGAGACTTTAATTCTGCCAGTCTTGCGCCTCTATGCACATATTGATTACCTTAAACTTTGCTGTTACACAGTAATTCTTCAAAACTGCAAGACTGCATAGACTATTTTGATGGCTTCTGTAGGGATGGTTGACTCACAAATGCCCTGTAGTAAAGACAGAATCTTTTCTCTTCATTCCCTTATTTCAAACTTGAAAGCATGTGACCTTCAGAGCAGGAGTTACCAGCAGTTCAGATACAGGACCCTTTCAGCTTCCTGTTTTTGTCAGAAGTGAAGGGAACTTTGATCACAGAATTTCAGATGAACTTACTTGTTAAAGGAGTCCTCCAGATTTCAAGAGATTGATTTAAGAACATGAAGACAACCCATATATCATAGGGCCTCTTATGCAGTCTTGCAGCAAATTTGCCTCGGTTTATTTCATTTAACTTATAAGCAAAATAAATTGTATCGAAGGAAAGGCTGATTTAATGCCAGTGAGTGCCTGTACAAGGCTTAAGTACTCTGTAAAACCATACTTTTAATGAATGCAGGGAAGTTTTCCTGAGCATTCCTGCCAGTCAGTTCCTGAAAGGACTTTTGTTGAAAGTCATTTCACTTTGAAAGTGGAATAACTACCTCAACATTTTGCATGCGTAAAGAGTACCTATATGGGAAATTAGTATGTAGAATCCAGAGTTTCATAAACTAGTATTTTAACTTGCCCTTTACAGACTTATTTTTGTGGAGGAGTTTGCAATGAAGTGAACATAACTAACTTTAATGGTCACTGTCTTTCTGAAAAAGAGCGCTTACAAAGGAAATTATGAATTAACCATTTACTTAAACTGGAATTTTATTTTGTTTAGTGTAGCTTTTTTGAGTGTTCTCGTAGAAACTTCTTTAAACATAAACCTGTCCCTGTGACAGCCACGTTTCCTGAAACGCTGCACAAAACCAGTCACGTTTGCTGTACAGATTAGAATTGCTGGTATTTCACAAGCTCCTTAAAATTAAGGCATTAAGATTTGATATTATTAACAGTTAACAATTACATTGATTCTTTCTGTTGTTTCTCTTGCTGTGGTTTTCCTGGAGTCAAACTTGACTCTGAGGGGAATGGGGTGCTGAGCTAGTCAGAGCTGTTCATGCCATGTCTGGAAAGCTGTACAAAAGTCACCCTATTTATTTATTTAGATGATAGAAATGTATTTGGAAGCCCAGTTTGAGCACTGTTTTTTAAGTACCCATTCCAGACAATTAGCAATCTTCTGAGCTGAGTTGTCAAAGACTGAATACAAGGAACAATGTGGGGATAATAGAGCATTCTGTCTCCTTACAGAATTCTAACTCTGGACTTTTAGGTATACTGGATTTAGTCACACATCTTGGACTAAGGCAGTGCATGGAATGAGAGCACGGAGCAGTGACAGAGCATCAAAGACCTAAAACGTGTATGTTATTGCTTACCAGCAGTCCTATCTGTAAGAGCTCCAATGAACAGCTGCTGTGGCTGCTAACATGTTGGCCTGAATTAGGGTGAGCAGCTGACAGGGCTGGAGTTTCATGTCCCTTTACATCCCATCCTTTTTCTGGTACTTCCATTACAAAATGTAAGAAAGGAAGTTTTACCCGTATCTAAGTTGTAGCAGTACTAATTATATTAAACCGAAGTTGCTTTCTGCTACTATAATGATGCTTCGTTGTATTGTGTTAATTGCAGTTTCAAGTGCATCACAGTTTGCAGGAATAATTCACTGGATCAGCCTAGTCATCCTGTCTGTTTTCTTTTCGGAGGTATGTATAATCAGTCTTTCACCACATACAGAACTGCAAAGTATTTTTATGCTGTCACGGGAATTAGTAAGAGTTTAACAGTAATTTGACTGTGAGTAAATGTAGCACAGAGTACTTTAAGGAAAAAAACCACCAAGCCAACAGTTGCCACTCCTACACAGCAAACAAAGTAACACACAAAACAGATTAGCACTCTTTGTCAGTTGCCTAGAATTGGTAAGGAAACATGGAAGATACTATCTTGCAAATTGTAATTTGAAAACTACAAAAAAATAATCATCTCCGACTCACTACAGGTGCAGGACAGGACTAGTTTCATCCATTTGTTCTCACAGAAATCTTTTTAGTGTCACTGGGTATAAGGGATAGGAATAAGATATATTATTCAGGATTAAAGATCCACAGAGCTTTTTTGCAAAAAGATGTGTTTAAGAATGAAGTTATCGCCTGTCACAGTTCATGTAGGTAGTGTAGATGTTCTAGTAGATACAGTAAGAGAATGAAACAAATGGTGAATTTCTTTGCAAAACTTTGAATGAATGCATGCATTGGAAAAGGCTGTAATCATGATATAACAAATGACCAAATTGGGATAATACGTTACAGTTTTCAGCTTTATTCCAAAAAGAAGTCATTGATATTGAGACATCTATACTACTCCTGAAAATCCCAAAATTATTTTTAAGGCTATTTTTTCAGGTCATGGTGTATTACTTGTCAGAAAAAAACACATTTTGTTAAGTTGGAAGATAGCTTGGACTTAAATATTTTTAAATATTTTTTCTAGTTTCATGGGAGAAAATATTATCATCCGAACAGATGTTAGTCTTCACTCTGTGGTAAATGTAGGTGAAGGTTAAAAAACCAACCAACCAAAAAGACCCCAAACCAACCCACCAAAAACCAAGGAGCTGTGATATCTGCAAATGATTTGATAGATCACTTGTGTTGAATTCGTACTCACGGTATTATATACCTGCTTTTTTCCATGGTTCTATTGATGAAATACATTTTTTTATGTATATTACTTTGTATTTCTACTCATAACATGGATTTTTCTAGCTGGTGTTGCCAGACCATCAGTGGGCACCTTCTGAGAGGATTCCTTTGTAACAGACAGGGGTCTCAAGGCTGCTTTGCATCCTAGCCTTCTGGTGCTGCAGTTGCACAAATAGATGTGATTACCATCCCCATCCTTTGACAGTGTGGGTTGTAGGATTCATGTAAACCAACTGAAAAAAAATATCTTTAAACAATTAAAAAAACTTGCAGACTCTTTCCTTTGTGAATTGCACATCCTAATTCTCAAAGACTCAAGTTTGTTAGATGGAGTCCATTCCATGTAAAAAAATACTTCCCCCTCTCCCCCAGAATCTATCTTCAGTGGGGATTAGCACTCTGGGGCTCGTGGTAATCCTGAGCTTCCCAACAGGATCAGTTTGTAACTCTGCTACTAGCAGCATGGCTGCACATGCATGCTCACCTGATCTTCATCACTTTCTGGAGCTTGTTTCACTAAAAACTTCTGTGGTCTGCAGTTCCCTTCTACTGGGGTGTAGTCTCAAGTTCTGTTTTCATTCACTTGTACCACCAACCACTCTTCTCAAACCCTGATACAGTACCTTGCTCCTGTATCCCTTCCGTAGTTCAGTTCTTATGCTGATAGTGGTTGGTTGTGGCAGTGCAGACAGATCCTCCAGGCCAGTACTCACCTGTCTCAAGGAAAAAATCAGTTGTTTCAGTTCTGCTGAGACAGAGTACCCCCTTAAGTGGATGAACTGGTTCAGAAGTGTTTTGCAGGAAAACAATAACAGGAATACTTCACAGAGCCAGAAGTGGTTGCCTGACTCATCATCCTCATTTAGGATCTGTGCTGGCTTTTCTCCTTCTCTCTGTATTAGGTATTTGGAACTACTTTTCCTTGTCTGCTTGCTGTTCTCATTTTTTATAAACCTCTTACCACTCACTTCGTTATCTGTTTCTATCTTCCAAAGTACCTTCCTTTGCCTATTCAGTTATGGTTTGAATTTATACCGAAGAAGAATGAGGCCACAAGGCAGCCACGGAAAGTGCACGGAGGAGGGTAGATTTTGGAGTATTGGTTCATTTGGCAGCTCAGTCTTTGGCTGGGTTCAAGTAACAGAGGTGGCTCCACAGAGCAACTGGATGTGCTTCAAAGACCACAGGTCTGGAAGACAATGAAGGTACCTTGCCTACTGCGATTGCTGGGGCTGGCCTTGTGCCAGGTTAATGAGCAACAGCACTTCTGGTTGCATTGAAATGCATCTCATCAAAGGAAAAACAGAGGGTTTATTTTTTTCTCATCCAAATCAAAACTTTTGATTTTCTTCAAGAGCTTATGAACTATTGCGAAAACTGCGGATCGCATGGATAATTTTTTTTTCATCCATCTTAATTTTATTTACTGTTCTTGTGCCTTCAGGGGATTTTTTGCCCTCTGATTCACAATACCATGAGTCAGCTGTCTTTGTTTGGAATTACTTGTTGAGAAGATTGTGTGTTAATAGTGAGATTTTGCAGTCTGTGACTATCCATGCTGGGATGATTTTCCAGAGATGAGTAGGCTTAATTTGTTTGCTTGGATATAACAGGCAACTGCTGAGGATTGATTAGTCCTTCAGTCAGTGCCTTTTTCCTGCAAGCAAGGATTCAAGGTTTCTGGTGTTCAGAAAGGGTTGTTTCCATAGCAAGTATCATGTCCTAAGCTTGGATGTTTGTTTATTCTGTAGTTTGCTTCCCATTAGTTGTAAATGTAGACACACAATTCTTTAGAAAGGCCTCAACTCAGAATTAGAGAGCAAATAATACAAAGTTGTGAAAAACTACTTAAAAACCAGGAAACTTTCAGCACAAAATCTGAATGTTTTAGAAAAATATGACTGATTAAAAGCTGCTGCTAGAAAGGTAATCGCAAATAATTACAATCCTATCATGTTGGAGTTAAACAAGCACTGGCTTTCTGCTTGGTTAAAATGGAGGGGACAAACATGCCAGCAGCTGGCAAATGTTAACAGAACAGCTGCCAACAAAATTAAGTAGCTACTGTCACAACATCTTTCTGCTCTTTCTATGCTTGTGTTATAGCCACAAGCCTTAAAGGAATTTATTGCACTCTGTTAATTTTATATTCTCTGTCACTGTCTGTGACTTTCCAATGTTAAAATGTTCCTTATTCAAGTGAAGTGCACATCAGTTTTTTGCTTTTTTTCAAACAATTAGAACAGGATTTACTAGTGGTGTTGATTGTGTATGTTTGTCTCTGTTTACATACATCACTATGATTTGTCTGTGCACCAAATGTTACCCAGATGTTAAGACAGAAGAGAAGAGAAAGACACTGGGGGGGAAACACCAGTACCAACAGCAAGGCAAGGCCGGGGTTACACCCTATCAAGAGGGCAAATTCAGCCTTGGTAATAGTTGGCTGAGAAAAGGAAGATGGGGAATGTCACAGTGTTTTGGTAAGTGGATTGGAGTTTGCTTGTATTTTAATAGTCTTATCACATTGCCACAAATATTTGATTCTGTAGCTGTTGTTCAGTTCTTCTTTTCCACTAAGACTGATGAGACTGTTTGCGTGCAAGAATTGAGTTCTTTGATATTAGTTGTTTGCATTGCTCTGTATGTGCTTCAGTCAGCCAAGCACTCAGGCATTCTGCTAGCTTTCAGCACTTGAGTGTTTCCCTGGGAGTAACCAAGTCTTCTGATGTGCTTAAAAGTTAGGCAGTCACGGAATTGCAACTTTTTTCCTGCATCTGCGTCCAAGAAATAATTTCTCAAATTGAGTAGAGTAAGTCTGGAGTCCTAGCTGATAAAGAATTTGTTTCGTTAGCTATGGCTCACAAGCGCATTTTAGATTTTCGCTTTCAGGGGAAAAAAAAACAACCCAAGGTTTTCCTCATCCTATGTGTTTAAAGGAAGTATTTGTAGTAGTTTGACACTTTACTCCTTGTTAAAAGCAGTCCTTGGAAGGAACACAACTTGCTAAGGAAGAGCCTACTACTAAGGTTCTGTTACAAAAGAAAAACATCCCAAATGACAGAGAAAATACTGCCTTTCTCATATAGATTTTTCGTAACAAATTAATAATTTTATATTAGAGAAATCAGTTATGGGTTTTTTTGTTACATTTTTTTCTGAGCTTTAAACAGCTAAGCAGAAAGATCATAATCTTCTATTAATTCTATAAGTCTTCCATAAGCTATGGCTTCTTTTGTGGATATTTACTTTCATTCAATGTGCACACAACTTTTCTCATGGTGCATAAATGCACTGCATTGCTGGCTGTGTATGTTTTGATTTTTAAGGGGGTTGATTGGGGGATCTAGAAACAAAGGTACGGATTTTATATACTGATTTATAAAGGTTAATTTAAACTTCCTTCTTTGCCGGTGTGTAAAAAATAAATATTTAATATACTGTGCAAATTCTTTTCTAATAATTTTTCTTGCTTCACAAAAAAGGAGTTACCAAGGAAAATGGTTTTGTGGAAGTCTAGGAATTTAGCTAGACACCTTCCTGAAATGCCAGTCTGCCAGTGTCATTTCCAAGAATATACCTGACCTATATGGTGTGCTCTGTCCGTGCTTCATCTGTGCTTTCATCTCTTGACAGTGACAGTCCAGCACCTTTTACGTGGTGCACTTCAAAGACAGGAATTGGTGCTAGTGTAATCGGGCCCGGAGGGAACGTCTGATGCAGGGTTTTTAAGAACAGTTCTCTATCCAATCTGCATTTACCTTATGGTAGTGCACTGTGTCTCTAGTAAGCTGTTCCTGTTCCCGAAAAGCCCTTTCTAATCCATCCAGAGTTGTCAGTTTAAAATTAATTATTTTTTTCCATATCCTAAGAACAGGTATTACGGGAGAATGGAAGAACACATAGACCTGCAGTGTTTATGCATTTGGATCCTGTATCCTATTAGGGTAGTATTAGCTGTAGTCAGTGAAAAAGCATAAAGAATATACTGTGTTCATGTCTGTGGGTGTCACCACGCTTTTGCAGTTAATTATTTCTCTGTGACCACATGTGCTAATAGAGCCACAGCAGTTACAGAGCACAGTACACAGGGAGCGTTTTGTACTGGGCAATATGCGGAGTAAGGTCAGTAGTTACGTGTTGCCTTTGAGAGCTTGACGGAAGAGGAACCACGTGAGGAGGATGCCTATGCACTGGAAACAGGAGATCTCAGTTTAAAGATGCTGATAAGTTCTTCCGTGCGCTGGTGGGCTGGGGGTAGCGTGTGCCAGAACAGCCAATGCAGGGTCTCAGGATGGGTGCACCAGAAGATAGCGAGAGGAGATTCTTTGAAGGAGGGAATGAGCTAAGGCCTCTGTGGAGTGACCCAAACCAGTGAGGTTATATATTACAGTTTGGGTACAAGGTGTTCTTTCTGGGAAAGATTTCAATAAATACTTTATCTTTACAAGGTATATCCGAAAGGCAGAAGCTTAATCTTCAGAGTTTCTGTACAAGTCAGAGTTAAAGATACTCTGTAACAGATAGATTGGTTTTGTAGCAGTGGAAGGAAGAAGGGCTCTTCTAAAGACACCTCTTCCACCCCACTCCCTCCTCCTGTCTCGTGTGCTACCACTACTCCATCTTCAAGTGCTGAGTTGCTCTCTTTGCTGTTAGCTAAACCTGGTGGGCCTGCTTCACCTCCTGTGCTGCCTGCTTTTGATCTCTTTAATCTATGGACTAA
Organism: Falco cherrug; assembly: GCF_023634085.1. Taxonomy (NCBI): domain Eukaryota; kingdom Metazoa; phylum Chordata; class Aves; order Falconiformes; family Falconidae; genus Falco; species Falco cherrug. Next base: position 23,430,177 of record NC_073703.1, read on the forward strand.
TTTGGCACAGTGAGTCACTGACTAGAAAATTGCATACTAACTGCAAGCAAGAAAGTATTTAAAATTACCTAATGCACATTTGCAGTCAGCTGACAAATGTAGCCAGCTCGCACAGATTGTGGGAATTCACACAGGTGGCTCAGCAAAGGACTTGACCAGGTTTCCCTTAGAGAGAAAACCTGCAGTGTCACACAGTGCTTCATAAACTTCACAGAGGACACTTAATGTAGGTCAGACAACTGTGTTGTCACCAAGGGATACTGTCAACTTCAAAATTACATTTCTGTCTGAAAAACAGTTTAAAATTTTACTTCTCTTTGCATTTCCTGCGAGTTAAAGAAGTTAACAGAAGTCTTCAGTCGTTTCCCTTTTATTAGTGCACTGGACAGACTTTTATGTTATAGTTTAGCTTTTCTCATAAAACAAAAAAGGTACAACCTTTGATACAACCAAAAAATCTGTATGTTAAGGACGTTCTAATTGAAAGACTTCTAGTCAAGAAATGCTAAAGCATTTTTTTGCAAGTACAAAAAACAAGCTGGCAGTGGCCTTTAACAGAAGAGTACTCCCACTGATATTTAACGTTTGCTTTCAAATCTATCTGTCCCAAAATGCAGAATGCCTGTGTAATGCAAAACTATGTGTGCATTTGCTACAGTGCTGAAAAATGCCTGCACATCAGTAGGAAACAGCAGTGCTGCTCCATTTTTTCCCTATTTCTTCTAGATTCTACAGTCTACAAATGGTAGAGTTGTGACTAACGTTTATATTTTGTCTGTGATGAACAGTTTGCAATTCTCTCCTAATTCATATGCGTTTTTTGGTTTGGTACATGTACATAGGAAGCTTCCTGGATTATTGATTTCTGTCTCTGTTTTTTTCAGATTCTGCTACAGGTTCTCATTTTTTAGGTTCTGTACAGAGAAAGTACACAATCAAATGCAATATGTATTTGTTTGAAATATATTTTTGATAGTTTAGGGAAAGTACTAAGATGTTGTTTATAGGTAATGCCAATGCTTTCATTTCAGTCAAAGTATGATATTGAACAGTCAGGGAGATTTGCTCGGTGAAGTCCACGTTTGCTTGGTTCAGACTCCTCTGGGTAAGAGTTATGGCAGCAGCAGTGGATGTATCTTGTGCTTTGTACGAACAGAGGGAGAGTAGAGGAAGCTAAACCTAGTTTGGTGTTGCTGCTAGTGAAGACTGGCCAGTGAGTAGTAAGTGTATGGCACCTGTGTCTCCAGACGCATGCGGTCTGTGACTTTCTAAGTCATGGTACTTTTCCCCAGGGCACCAAGGAAAAGCTGCCTGACAGTCTTGTCACTTCAGTGACGATGTGGGCTTTTTTTGTTAAGAGTGACATTGCTGATACATATCTTTAAGACCTTCCATACAGAACAAGCTGTGCCCAGTTTGTTCTGAAGAGTGCATCTCAGATGGGGAGCTGGGTTCATTCTGCCCTTACACTCCCCCTTCCCACAGTGTGTCTGCTCTAGCTGAGAGCAAAGATGCTAATCATCAAGGTATTTTGTGAAGAGGGGACCTATCTTCCAGAGGTAGCACCAACAACCATTACTGCATTAAATTGTCTGCTGAGTAGACTCACAGTCACTGCTGACTTGTGCTGATTCACACCAGCAGACTGAAAATGGAAACATTTGTGCTAGCTTCCAGCCCCTGGAACTGCTCACACCCATTAATATGACAGCAGCACAGTCTGATTTAAACACTGTGATGAGGAATTCAAAAAGGTAGAAAGGAAAATCCTTTTTCATGTTCCCTCAACAGCCCCATGTTAAATCATATTTAGGGTTGTGAGACAGTGTTTCAAATCTCTTTGTGCAGATACACCTTATTTCAGTGAAAATACCTTTGTGCACACCTATCCAAAGGTCAAAAGATTTTAACCCTCAGTTACTGTGAAGGTGTTGAGTGTTCAGCCATCATTTAGTTAGTTGACCTAGCACTTCATAAATGCTGCCTAGGTGTAGAAGGAGCCAGGTTTCTCTATGCTGTCAACAGAATTGCTGTAGGAAGGGTAGCATCCAAGCTTTAATGAAGGCACCTCTTCTACATTTCCCAATGTCTGGCCACTGTGGAACTGGCTGTGGCAGACCTGAGGGTAACGGATACAGCTGAACTCACAGGCTCACCAGTAACTTGTGCTTAAGTTTTGTGGAGCTTCTCAGCGGGGGAGCAAGGGAGGTGCTTACAGAGGAGCTGGGATGGTTTTGTCTGAAAGTATTCTGCTCAAGGCCTGAGCTGAGGCTGCAGGAGTGCCTTAGTTTTACAGCAGCATGTGTACTTACACGTTGTGTTTACATCACATCATGCTGGTGAATTTGGGGTCGTTGAGGGATTTGAGGAGCTGCTGTTGTGTACCTCTTCCTCCACATAGAAACGTCGAACATATAAGTCAATAAGGAAATTGCTGTGAGCTTTATTCCTACACTGCATTTGTAAAATGCTTTGGAAGTAAAATGTTCTTTTTAGGAGCACAGACCAGCAGCATTAACAGTTCTTGGCGTCTATGTAAAGTCTCGTAATTTTTTGTAGAGGAAGGAGAGCACTGTGCTTTCTTTTCTGGCTAGTGACTCCCTTTCTTAGCCAGACTTGGCCAATGCTCCTCATACGCCATTTCTGAGTAAGCGTTGGCTGGTTTCCTTTCCTGCTCATTGATGGTATGAGGCCGGGGTCTGAAAGGACCGTATCTCCCACAGCAATGTCCCCCTCTGCGAAACAGGATTAAGTGCTGTTACCCAGGTTTGGGCCAAGACAGAACTTGGTACAGTCATCCTGGGCCAAGTCAGGCAATTGGGCTCATGGGGGTTGGCAGAACCATGCATGGGAACACTACCGAAAAACCCAGTGGTGTTCTGCAATTAGCGCTGATATGTTTGGCATAAATTCAGAGTTGGTTGGGATTTAATATATTTGTATTTGTAATGAAGAAGAGATACATATATTCATCAGAGTAACTTTTTTCTGCACAATTCTTGGCCTGGTCACCCCCCACACACAGGCCTGCTGAGCTCTGTCATTAGTACTGTTCTGTGATGGAGACAGTAGCATTTTGATCTTTTTCGCAAGGCATGCAGCTGCAGTTAGACTTTTCGTGCCTGTACAGTTTGTCAAAATCTGACCTTGATGTTGCTGTTGGCAGAAGATGTCCCTACCAGTTACACTTTTATGTGAATTCAATTTCAGTCATTAGTTGGATGATTGATTTTTATTTTTGCATTGCATTTTCCGAAAGCCAAGTTAAAAATCAGTAGGAAAGATGCCGTTGAATTTTTAAATGGGAATTCACCATTGGTTCATTCTGTGTTCGCTCCTTATTCCTCTTTTCTAGCTACTGACGCTACGTATAGCTGTTTTACTTTGTAGAGGAAGATCACAGAGATATTTTTCTCCCTTATCCTGTGACTTTCTGGGAGGTTTCATAGTAGGCCAAGAGCCCTGTACTCCAGAGGGGGAGAGTAGGAGCCTCTGCTCTTCAGATTGACGAAATGTCAGTTTCTTTAGGTATCAAGAGAGGGCAGTGCCTCCTCTCTTTTCTTAGAAAATAGTAAGCACTGGCATATCAAAGATGGCAAGAAAAGAGAATCTTCCCCCATTCCAATTGAGGGGGCCCCACAGTGGATCTTGTATAGGTTTGGGTCGGGGGTGGGGTGGAGAGGGATGGGTAATCTAAATCTGACAAGTCTAAAAGCGAATTTGTAGGAGGATGGAAAGGCTGATGAACATTTGAACTGGAAAGTTGTTTATGGAAGTTTCACTGAGTCAATATAGTGGTGGGAAAGCAACACCTGCATTTATAATACAGAAGCGTAGCTTTTCTAGATCCTTACTATTATTCGGAAGAAATGCATAATGCTTAAATAAAGACAAAAAATTATCCCCTAAACAGATAAAAGACTAAATGTTTGTCTAAAATTACAAAAACATTCATCGTCTCTTTTCCCCCTAATTATTTTACTAGACTATTTTGAGGATTGTGGTCCTTGGCATATGGGATTACATTGAAAACAAAATAGAGGTAAGCACTCCTACTCTTTGTACTGTTTTTGAGACACACACAGTAAGAATATTCAAACTGCTTTGGGTAGCAGTTTGTTGTAGACCTGATGCAATACAGTATCTTTTAACTCTGATAAATATGCACATTCTTCTCATTGCATGCAGGTATACATAGCTGTATGATGTCGTCTCTCTATGTGAGACACTGAGAAGAGTGCAATATTTGGAAATATTTTAAGAAAGGAGGGATTGTGGCATTTTTGTTATTTGTGTCTCTTTTGTTAGAGTTGTGCTAGTCTGACTGTTGGTACTGCCACCCTGGGATAATGAGCAACACAAACTTTCTGATAAAAAATAGTGGTTTGGCAAACCCCCCAATTTTGTTGTGAATTTTTTTTTAATTAAAATCAATTATGATAAACACTGTAATTTGTACCTCAAATTAAAAATGAGGTAGAATGTGCATACTGTTGCAAAGGCAGATAAGGAAATACATGTGTTAGAAGCAACACATAATCCTAAACTTAACAGAAATCTGGAGATCAGAAAAATTAAAAGCTCTTTCTTGATACCGGTCTGATAAATTAATACTGCATAGGATGCACCAGAAGAAAAAAATGGGTTTTCTCGGTCTAGAGGCTCACACATTTTAATACTAAAGTTGTAAACCTTTTAACATGTTTTTCAGAAAAACTGAAGTGAAACTTAAATTACTGATTCAGAGACTCATTAGTGAGACTAAATGCAGCAATTTCTGATAATTCATTTTGGTAATTTGAAATGGAGTCATATTGTTCACTGCCCATGAAATGGTGGCAGTAAGAAGTGTTTCTTTTCAACACACTAAATTGTTACGCACAATTCTGAATGTGTGGTGCTTATAAAAATCCGTCCCACTTCCTTATGCAAACCATTAATCAATGGTCTTTGGCAGCTGGGAAATGTCTCAGTAGGAGTGAGAACATGGTATTTATTCTTTTCTACCCTGCTAGGTGAGTGTAGGGCAGGCACACCACCATTGCCAGTTTGCTCTGAAATTTATTTACTCACACGTTTCTAATACTTTGTACAATATTCTTTTCTGATCTAATCCCAGTGCAACGAATGTCATACAAATCATTCTGAATAGTCCCAGTTGTCAAAATCCTTGGAAACCTAGCTGCTCAATAAAGGTGAGAGCAGGGAGTCTTTCTGTCTTGATGCACAGCCATTCCCACACACATTGTGCAGTCAGGACGTGACCAAGAGCCATCAAGTCTCTTTGCTCCATCGTTTTCTACTTGTCATCTTGATCTCTTCATTTAGACAGTAAGATCTATGGGCAGGGGCTGTATCCTTTTTTGGGATGACATAATGCCAAGTAATCAGGTAATAAATACCAATGATAATAAAACTCTTTGGCTGTAATATCATTTAGGCTATCACTTCTGCTTGGGGATTTTGGCCAGTGTTTCCAAATACCTTTCTCTCTCCCTGCCCTTCCACCACAGTTTATCTCTTCTCACCTCATAAAATGCACAAAGGAATTCTGTTGTGCTGCCTAAAAAGGATGCAGCCTTTCCGTAGCTTGATCCCTTTCAAATATGTACTGTAATTGCATTTCTTTTTGGCAAAGTGGGAGCCCTTCAAGACCCCAAGCAGGAATGGCAGCATTACGGTCTTTAGGAAGGGTTTGAAAAAGCTGATTTCTCTTTAGGTGTTTGATGGTGCTGTCATAATCTTGTCCTTGGCACCAATGGTGGCCTCAACAGTGGCTAATGGCCCCAGCAGCCCATGGGATGCTATCAGCCTTATTATCACACTACGAATATGGAGGGTGAAGAGGATCGTTGATGGTGAGTGGTGATACAGTTTATGACTCCCCAGAATTACCTGGCAGGATCGGAAAAAAGATTTTTTAAAAATACAAAAAGTTTCTTTTGCCACCACTGTTTCTGTCGTTCTCATTCCTCTTACATTTTAAAAGCACTGAACAGAAAAGTTATGACTCCCATGGAGGAGAGCAGGTCTCAAGTTCATGGCTGTGTATCTCCTGTTACCTAGGAGCCTTTATAATCGATCGGTTTGGTTTTCTGTTAGACATCTTCACATCCCCTATCCTGTAAAGCAAATGCCCTGACCTGCTTCCTGATTCTGCAAAATAATTGCTTCCAATCTGCTTTCCTGATCTTTGCTGCACCCTCTCTATTTCCATACAGCTAACTCTGTCTTGGGGCTTTCTTTTCCAAGTTTTCATCTGTAATACTATTTTTATGTCAGATTCCAGGAGCATTTTCTCACCATGGGGGTTCCATGCTGAAGGTGCTTTCTGCGGGGCTGGTGTGCAATGAAGCATGAATTGGTATTGTTTTGCACAGATCTCTGTAGGGAAGCACCAGGGAAGATGATAAAGCCCCAGCAAGTTGAGGTTGCAGAGAGCAGAGCTGGTGGCAGTGCTTGGAAGCAAGGACTTCACTGTTCTACTTTGTGTTCAGTGATTTCAGGCATTGCAGGTTACAGAGAAGAGAAGCGGAAAAGGAATAAATGGTCACTTTGCTCATATGTGGAAGATCTGAATCAAGTTGGTATGTTGGGTTTAGATGCCCAGGAAGCTCTGTATTCAGAGCTGAAGAAAGCTCTCCGACTGAAGCGTCCAAGAAAAGTTCGGGATCTCCTGTAGTTTCAGAAAACAACAAGAATTGCAGTATGCATTGAACAGCCTTGCTGATCAAGTCTGAGTTTGCCATAGTTATGACAGGAGCAAAATTGCCAGGGGTGTTCAGAAGACCTATTGAAAACTGGGCTGCAGCTTGGAAAAACAATAGAAGACACACGTCTTTTTCGTTTTTTTTTGAAATATCCCTCTTATTCTGCTATTTCCATTAAGGATTCATTTCTTACAGCGAAGTCTAGGAATTAAGTGCCCTGGGCTCTGGAATAGTTCTTTTCCTAAGGGAGCCATGCTGTTCAGGTTTAGAGGGGATGGGCCTAACTCTAAGCAGAAAATCCTCCTACCACACAATTCAGGAATTCTGTGGTAAACACTGGAAAAGAACTGTATTAGTGCAGCAGAAGCTAGGAGGAGCATGCTGGGCGCCTTTCAGCTCAGCCAGGCGAATGGAGGTCTCACCAAACAACATCTAGACCCTGCTGATGCACTGCACATGTTAGCTATCCTTCCCCACAAGAAATAGTCCAGTGCTTTTTCTATAAGAAATACTCTAGTTCTCCAGATGCAAGTGAAAGGGGTGACACTCTTTTTGGCCTGTAAAGGTTTTCCCTCTGATAAAAAAACTTAATCACAGCTGGGTTACTTTAAGTGCTTATTTGTGTTTTCCAGCCTATGTCCTTCCAGTGAAAGTGGAGATGGAGATGATGATTCAGCAATATGAGAAGGCAAAGGTTATTCAAGATGAGCAGCTGGAAAGACTAACCCAGATCTGCCAAGAACAAGGGGTAAAGTTCAGTTATGTCTTTCTTTACGCATAGCTTGTCATGGCAAATCAAACAGTTCATGTACTTTGCTGCAAGTTAAGGTTTGTGAAGTATCCCTAGGACTTCTAGTGTAAGGTGACAGGTCTCGGTGTTAAGGAAGTATTAGCCGCAGCCAGGCTATCGTCAGCATGCTATTTGTGAAACAGCAGTTGTCTCCCTCTGCTGCTGTGCTTTTGTTTTTTAAGGTGAGGAAAACAAAAGTATGAAATAGAAAAAAGAGTGCTTCCAGTGTGTAATTAACTGATTGAGGAAAGATAGCTAGACATGATACAAAGAACATGCCAAAGTGATTGCTGTTGTTGGCTGTATTAGCAGTTGCAGATATATTAAGGCCATATTCCTAGGAAAAGTATATGCAGTTGAAAGCTAATGAATCTCCCTGCTTTAAATGCAGAATGCAGCTTCCCTGTAGGTCAGAGACTCTTTTGGCAGATTCAAAATGTTGCAATAGAAGCTTCTAGTTCCTGGAACCAAGTCAAGATTTAAGACTTTTCCCAGGCCCCCAAATGTTGAGTGATTCAGTCTTTTGAGGTAAGGGAAGGTAAAGCTTAAAATATCTCAAATTAATACCTTCACATGAAAAACACATAAAACCACTGTTTTTGGGCAATGAGCCAGGAGTTTTTGCAGTTTGTCTCATGCAAATGAGTTCTTGAATAGCTTAACTTAAAGTAGAAACCAGGGATACCGGGGATGCATGTTGAGGCCCACCCTAGGTGGGCGTTCAGGTAACCGTCAAACCACAGCAGAATGATTGCCCAAGTGACTTGTTTCTTGTGTCAGTTGTAAGGGTAACTGTGAGGTGTCCAAATAAATCCTGGAGATTTCTAGCTTCAGTTCCCACTTCCCACTTGTGGTAGGTGCTTTTCAAATACAAAAATGAGGAGACTTGTAAGTCTGAATGGCTTAATCAGTCAAAAAGTTGACAGGCCTGAGCAGACAGGAGAGGCAACTTGTCCCAGAACAGACCAACAGCCCAAAAGGTACATAATCTGAAGCAGAGATTTAGGTGCCCACATTTTACCGAGGAAGCTAAATACTGATGGTTTCAGAAGTATTTTAAGTCCCCAAATGGCTTTTTAGATTTAGTTCCAGGTCTCCGGGGTCTCAGCCTAGGATGCTGCAATGAACTCTTGGTAGTGTTAGGTTGTCTTGTCTGTGTGATGAATTTCAAAGACCTGTTGACACTGTGTGTCATTTCATAGCACTGTTTTAGAGAGTCTCTCATGTTAACCGTAACCAATTCCTAAAACTTAGGCTTGACTTTTGCCAAAAATTAGTTTCTTCCAACTGTCTAAGTATCTTCAATGGCAAAACTTCAGTCCTCTTCATGATGGCTTTGCACAGTGTTATTGATTCATGGCTCTGTCATGGTTGTGAAAAGAACTAGGAAATGGTATATACCCCATTTTACAGGGGAGGGATTATTCTTTGACCAAATGCACTAGGCAAATCAATGATTTCTGGACTCCTGTTGCAGTATTTTGTCTGTCAGACAGACAACTATTAGGCTAAAGTTCTTGACAGTCATACATTTGAAAACACTGAATTGTAGGAAATGTATTGTGCAGCCAGATAACACTCTCAATCTCTAGACAATTTTAGGTGTTATTTCATAGCCTTTGAATAAAGGTGGACTCATCCCAGGTGGGGTTCAGGAGCAGCTTTTGCTGCTCTCCATTCTCATCCATATACTTCTTATCTGCATTCCCGGCTTGCAAAACATCTGAGCATAGTAGCCCTAATCTGAGCTCTGATGGTTACAGCATAGCTGTACATCAAGCACAAAGAAATACTGCATTGGTAGATGAGTAAATCTGTGAAAACAAAGCAGGTTCTCTCCTAGCTTTCAAGTGTCATCAGCTATGGAAAAATAGGGACTATAGAAAAATGACAGCATGCTAATCCTTCTTATTTTACTGTCCTGGCTGCCTGCCAAACAAATGTCTCAGCTGTATAATATGAGGTAAATGTACTAATTTGCTACAGTTAGCAACGTAAGACATTGACACAAGTACTGCATCTTTCCTTTGTAAATTATTAGCTTCATAATTCAGTCAGGAACAACTTATCAGCATTATAATATTCACATTAACATTGTGTACAGTATCTGGTGGGAAAAATGTCTCCTAATGGTATTTAATGTCTAAAATTCTGCCAGTTTTTTTGCTTTTTCATTTTATCATCTTTTCTGACCTTTTTAAGGATGGCTTGTTTGTGGCATTTGTGTGCATCCCTGTGTTTTTGGGTGAAGGTTTGCCTCAGCAGTCTGGCTGTTCCCAAATCTGGAGTGCTGGCCACAAGGGATTCCAGTCTGCTGTGTGTGTGGTGCCATGTCTGGCATGGCAGATAGGGTGGCTGGCAGTGGCCTGTAGGGGTTGACCTGTTGCCTCTAATACATGCTGGGACATACCAGTGCCAGCCCAAGTAGGAAGAACGGGCAAGCCACCATGGTTGCCTACACCCCAGTAGTGGATGTAGATACTGATTCATTGTGAGGCTGCATCTTTGTGATCACACTGATGATTTGAGTTTACTTGATAATTATAGACAGGGCTGAAAACATTCCTGTCAGAAAGTCCCAACACTTTCTTTTCTGAGATCCTGTGTTCAGTTTCTTACTGCTTTGCCGCTTATCAGGCAATTGGGATTGAAATTCTCAAAGTCTGGCATCTTCTGCAGATGAAATTAATTTTGAACGTTTCAGACAAAATATTCATTATTTCTGAAGAGAAACTGGGGAAAAAGTATTAGCCTGTTTTGTTCAAGATTTAAAACCAAAATAATTGGTGGCCAGTTCTCTGAGAAGTCCCATGCCTTCCTGTTTTGAAGCTGGTACTTAACACATGACAGGCAAAACCGAGAGTTCCTGCTTTAAAAAAATAAATGCAGGAAAGATGCAACCTCCCTTCATCATACTTTTTGAAATCTGTTTCTTTTGTCAGTTGTACATTTTTTTTGGCCAGTGATAGGGTATCACAACTATAAAGTACATTTCCATTCCTAAATGACATTAGAGACATACTTCTGCAAACATGAAAACTCTTTCCAGATGTTGATTTTTGGCTAGCCATACATGTGAAAACCAGAATATGTTTTATAACTTATAGTTGCATGGACTACTGCTTTGTTCTCTGTAGTACCCCACTGAAACTGTTTGAGTAGTTTGCAGTTTTATTTATTGTCCATTGGCCAAGAAAGAAGTCATTGAAAGGGAGTGGAGCATGAGGGTAGTCAAGGCAGAAAATACTGAAAGGGCTGAGGTGGCTGTATAGGACTTCACAAAACATGAGAAACGTTAACAATCACAGTAGCAGGGATTTCTAAAAATGGGTAAAGGTAAAAGGTAAAAAAGTTTCACTGAAATTACTGTGAAAAACATGAAGAGTATTTTGCTGATGGTATTGTTTTATCAGAATAACTTAAATTGAAAAACAGAGTTCCAAAATTTCATTAACAATGTGAATTCCAGTCAGGGAAGTTGCTTTTTTCCTCTGGAATCACCTGTAAAGGAATTTCCACTTCTGATAATAGATATACTTATGTGATATTTTCTGCTTAACTTTCACAAGAGTCATTCAGCTGAGTACAGTCCAGCCAAGACTCTGTATTCAGCCTTATCGCAGGAGCTCCTTTTCTGTCAGCTTCTATAGAACTGGGAGTTTCATCATTCTCAAAGCTGCAACTACTATGGAAATTATAATTTTTATCTTGGAATATAATTTGTCCAACAGCTGCTAGTTTAATGACAGGGCTATTTAGCTGGTAAAATTACCTATCGGAGGAATAACTTATGTTATCCTTTTGCAATAATTTTAATTTATTTCAAACTACCAGTCATTTTCTTGGTGAATGGAAGGCAGCCAAGGTCATCCCGTGTTTCATTCTGTCCGTAAATCATTAGTTTGCAACTGTCTCCTGATTTTTATTGTTACCAACAATGGCTAAACTAATGGAAATAAACATTGGATTGTATCCCAGTGGCAGATGAGTTTTAGGGCAGGGCATTCTGTACAGACAGCACTAATAGAATTGAGCAAAGTTATTGCTCCTGCATTAGACACGAATAAGCTTCTGGCTAAAATGTTCATTGATCTCTCTGAAACTATGTCAATCATACTCCGTTGCTAGGCCATTAAAGGGAAGTACTGTATGATTCACTGCTAAGCCCCTTTTTGAGTCTTACATGCATGTTGTATAATATCTGATAGGGTGGGTGGCACATTTTATAAAACCAGGCATGTAAACTAAGATGTTGTCTAGAGCTTTGGGTAGGTCTCTATCATTTTACCTGCTTATAAATAATCACCTGATGCATTCTTTGAGTGAGGAGATGCAGAGGTTGCCCCATAGTTCTTTCTGGTTTGTTTCCTGCCAAAATGTTGCGAAGTTTGTGCAACAAGAGGACATGTAACAAATTTTGAACGAACTTAAGTAAGTTTAAACTTACCATCAATTAACTTTCTATTCATGCCTGACAATCTACTCATACAGATGGTCTCATATAAGAATCTCCCTTTTTTTTCTTGGTATTTTCACATTAGCCACCTGTATTACACATTTATCGCTGTCTTCAGCTCCCTTATGGGCAGGTGTAGCCAGGCTCTTCTCAGAGGTGCAGGGTGTCAGTACCCAAGCTTGGAATGTGATACAAGAACAAACATTTTTGCTAGAATGATCAGGCACTGGAGCAGATTGCTGGGGAGGTTGTGGTGTATACAACCTTGGAGATAATCACAACTTGACAGGACAGGCTTTTAGCAACCTGAGCTAAGCGGACTTGCTTTAAGTGGGTTGTTGGACTAGATGACCCTCACAGGCCCATTTCAGCCTAGATTAGCTGTGAGACTATGTAGTTTTCAAATATATTTTTTCTATTGCAAAGTATGTTGGAACTTACTGATAAAGGAACCCACCAGAAGCTACCAAAGTACATGTAGTTAAAAGATGATGAATATCATAGGTATCCTGGTAAATAATGTCAGTAGCAGTCTCAATTGGGCCAGTGCTCAGGTTGTAACTATCTTGGGTCAGGAGAGGGTTTACCTTACTCTCCTTGATAGCAACAAGTTCTCTTTCACACAACAGCATTATTTGCCTGCTGGCGCTCTGTGGTATTTACAAGGTTCTTAACACAGAGCTGATACCTATGAGTAAGTCTTAATTTAAACAGATCAAAGCATGTTTTGTAAGTTTATATGCTTTTTTCTTTTTTTTCCCCTCATGGTATGCATAATGTTCATCCTTCCTTAGAGGCTGAAGGAAGGATGGTCTACCTGAAAGCATGCAACATGGTTTTCTCAGTACAGCTCTTCTGCAGTACTCTGTGTTAGGAAGGCTCAGGTCTACATTCAGATAGCTACATCAGCTCCTACTGCAAATAGAAATTTCATGTGTTTAACTTGGCCCAGAATTTTTACTTAAAAAGACTGTTACATTTTATACCTTTTAATGATTTATTTAACCTGCCCTGGACTGTATGACATGCAGTCAGAGCAATCTCATTAGCTCTTTTACACATTAGAACTGCCCGAGGTCAGTGTTCAATATAATGTTCGATAGATATAAGCACCTACAACATAATTTGCTTGTGCAGTCTCTCATTGAATTATGCCCATAAGGAACACCCACTTCTCTTAGACTTAACCTTTGTTTTTAGTGGGTTGCTTTTAGTGGCTAAAACTGTATTCCAGTTTCTACAATATCTTGGGATAATTTTAAAGTAATAATTGGAAATAATTAATACTAAACTGATTTCCTGAGTAGATGCATGCCTTTTGTGAGCAAATACCAGTTTCTTGTTTAACTTTTCCTAGGTATTTTATTGAACATCCCTTCATTTTCTTAAATCGATCCTTAGGATAAACTGTGATTATTTTTTTTTCATCCCACCCAGTCCCTTTTTGAACATGCTAGAGACTCAGATTTTGGGTTTGCATTTGAATGCAGTATATTGGGTTGGGGTTTGGCTCTATCTTATGCTCTGCATCTGTAACAGGGTTACAGTTCTGCATCTCTGTGGAGCACGTACAGATGACTTTGCATCAGTAACAGTGAACGTGGGAGTGAGACGAACAGCATTATCAAAATAAATACCCTCTTCTCTGTCAATAAAAAAAATAAATTAGTTACGCAACAGTATTTCATTCCAGCTTTCTACTGTTTTAATGACTTATATAGACTTTAGGGCAAACATAAATGGGACCTGGAAGCTGATCATCTGAGGTAATGAAAAAGTGGAAGGGAGAGCCTGTGATAATTAGCTGCAGCTGTGTTGGGTTTGTAGGCAACATCAGTTTCTGCTGTTATCTTTCTGAACATCTCTGTGCGCTGCTATTCACCTTGCACGTGTTGCTGAAGTCCAGAGCACTGTGCTGCTTTACTGTGCCTAGGAATTCAATTTCCATATCTGCTCTTGACATTCTCATGTTCAGTTCTGGACTGCAGACCTGCTGAACTAGCTGCGTTAATAGCTGAAAGTAAGACAAGCATGTGGATTGTGTTTGCGGCTAGCAATAAAAGAGGGGTCGCATATCACTTATAAAGTTGCAAGTCCTGCATACCTTCTTATCCTCAGGCAGTGGATGAGGGAAGCGTTGGGTGAGCCAAGACATCAGGTCTGGGTTCTGGTTCCTGCTGCTAGAATGTGCCATTGTGCGCCCGTCCCCGGCAGGTGTGCTCCTGCTGCGCGGCCGGGTTGCAGCTCTGCCTCCGGCCGCCAGGGGGCAGCAGAGCCCCTCCTGGGTGGCGTCCGGCGGCGCTGGCCGAGCCCGGGAACCGCGAAGGCGGCTGCTGCGCGGAGCCCCTGCCCCGTGCTGCGCGGCCGGAGTCAACCGAGGCAGGCATTTCTCCCACTTAAATAGGAAATAAAGACTTGTTTGTATAAAGTGTAGTTGTCCGGAGTGGTGATCCCAGCAGTGGTTGCAGACTGCTGCTTTGTCCGGTGTGCCAGGCTCAATAGTTCGTAGCTTGTTGGCATTGGCAGAGCCGAATTGAACAATAATATTTATGAGCTCATCTGTTAAAAACTGGATGGCCGTGGAGAAGTTAAAGATTTACAATAATCTGTGGATATTTGGAAATGCTTGCTTTATCAAATAGAACATGTAAGTGGCCATCAGAAGGTCTGGTCTTTTACCCCATTTTTCACCGTGGCAGGAAGGTTCACCCAATGTGCTTCCTTTTTCATATCTGTAAAATGCAGCGATGCCCTTCAAGCTTTTGATTGTTACGATTTTTAGCCAATCTTTGTAAATGCTTAAGCTGGTTAAATTGGGTGTGAGGCAGAACTACAGTTGTTGAGCTGACTTTTAGGTAGCTTTATCTATCTGTGTTACAAAATACCTGCTAATTCTTTAGTCTTCTGTGAAGAAAAAAAAATCATATCCTGCCTCTAGGCCAGAATTAAGCATTTCGGTTGCAATATTTCTTTTTCTGACACACAAGAATGTTTTTGAAGGATGAAATGTAGAAAAACAGTAATGATGCCTAATTCTTAATGCCTTTTAGTTGAGCTAAATAAGTACATATGGTCAGGCAATATTTTTTTTTAAAAAAACCTCCAGACTTATTTTTTGCCTATCGTGTTTGAGTGCATTTCTTCCTTTAAATCAAGGGAGTGTCCGAAAGGGTATCTTTCTCCTTTGAAAACTGAAATATGAGATATTTTAGGATTTACGAGTTTTTTTCATGTCAAAGGTAAAACCTGAAGTTCTCTGTGTTGTAAAGCTGAACTTGAGACAGTCCTTTCACGACTGAATGACACACGTTGGCACCTCTGGTATGGCAAAGGCACGTTACGCCTCAGGAAGCTTAGGGCTGGCTGGGAGAAGTTAGCACTACCAGTTTGCTGCTGCTTCGTAGCTGACAGGTTAACACAAAACCCGCCCGCTGGGATGTGCCATAGAGGTTTCACTGAGGGAATCAAGGAGCAGGGCTGTATTTTGCTGGTACTACCTGATACTCTGGCTGCCGCTGTCAGAGAACCTTTAGTTAAGAGCAGTGAGCGTTTCATGCAGCCAGCTGTCTGCAGCTGCCAGACTTCTGCCCACTGATTTCAAGTCAGAGGAAAAGCTCTGTGCTTTGTTAGGTCCCTGGTTTAGGTGATTTGAATATGACCTGGAAAGCTTAAACTGCCCTCTTGCTCTTTAGATTTGAGTCTCGCAGTGGGCCTTCCAGTTGCTGTAGTTCTTTCCCTTATGCTCTGGAAAGCAGATAGTCTCCAGATGTGGCAAACTGGAATCCCTTTTTCTTTCTAAAATCTGTGGAAATTCTGTCTTGTTTCAACTCCAGTTGCTTACACAGCTTGGAGCAACGGCTGCTGCTCTGCAGCATGCCTGGGGTTTGTGCCATGTCTGGTGTGGACCGTGGTGGAACAAACTAGGTCTGCTGGTGGATTCCAAAATCTGACAGCGAAGTAGATTTGAGTCAGCATCTGAGAGGCAAGAGCCAGAACCAGATTCATTTAACCTACATGCTGTTACACACCAGTTTTCAAGCATCGAGGTGCTAATTCCATCTCTGTTGTAAATGCAGAGTGACAGGTGCAGTGTGGCTCGCTGTAGCATCATGCTCTCTGATGGCTTTTCAGGCCTTGAACTATGGGAGGCCCAGCAATGCTAAATTTTAAATGCCTTAGCCTATTACTTGCCTCATTTGCTTTTTGCTCTCAGACTCTCTATAATTAGATATGACTTGGTCACTGCTGTACTACTGATCTTAAAAAGAGTTTAGAACAGAGAAACTGCTATGCAGCCCCATAGCTGTGCTGGATGGCAGAGGGGAAGGACAGTGGGATTTTGTAGTAGTTATATAAGGGTCTCTGCAGAGAAATTATTTTCTTTCTTGCATTGTGGAAGACCTGTGGCTGTCAAACACTAGAGAAACACTGTGTCCATCAATCAGATTGTACTTGGTAGCTTCTGTCTTTTTGTGAGGTGTCTGCTTTATAACACCAGTCATAAGGCAAATCCCCTCTTGACTGCAGAAAATTATTGACTGCTGTGGCTCATATATTTGAGGGGAGTAGCCAGGGAAGTGGCAACCTTCCCCAGGGTTTTGTACACACTGTTGAGTACAGAAGATTCCAAGCTGGAGGAGGACTGTGGTGTCCCTTGCCTAGTTAGTGAGGGAGCACAGTTCTGGGAACTGCTTATAGACTCTCCCTCCGCAGAAATCCTCATTACAAAGTCTAGCAGGTATGGGATGTTTGTCATGAACCTAAATCCCTAAACACCTGTTAAGAGTGGTTTTCTATAAAGATGTCATTTGACTTGGCAGGTAGATTTGTTAAAAATTGTCTAAAATCATATCTTCAGAATGCAAACGCGCAAAATAGAAGACTAGCACGAGGCAGTCATTATTTGTAGATCGTGAGCAATGGTCCAGCTCACGTGGCTCCGGGAGAGCATCAGCAGCTTGGACTTGCATCCCAGCTTGACCGCATAGTATTTGCTGTGACCAGTCTGTAGCAGTTTAGTGATGAAACGAGTAATAGGTCCCCAACTGAGGAACACAGCCTTCTGGCCATGCTTATATGATATCAGTATGTGGTGTTGTTTTTTCCTCTAGTTTGAAATCAGGCAGCTGAGGGCCCACCTTGCACAGCAAGATTTGGACCTGGCTGCAGAGAGAGAGGCTGCGCTGCAGGTCCCACATGTGCTGAACAAACAGAGCAGCAAGAGATACAAGGTGGTAGCGATTGAAGATTCGGATGATGAAGCCACTGAGAACATCACTGAGTTGCGACCTCCACGAGGTGAGTGCTGCCTGTGCACTGCTACCCGCTGGCACAGCTCCTCCCTTACATGCAGTTATTGAACCCACTGAGTACCTTCACTTTACCAGTGAATTGATTACTTCCCCTGAAGACTGCGTTTCCCCATTTTTCCAAAGGGGCTTCATCTGCTTCAAAGTGGCAGGAGCTGTGGTCTTTGTGAACAGATTCTGAACAGAGCCAATAAAACGACTCGGGAAGAAAATTACTTACGATGTACCTTCCCAGTGTCCTCATGATTATATCCGTCAAATGCTAAAGCAGCAGCAGCCAAATCAGAATTGGCAAAAGGATAATCACTTAGAGGTAAAAGCAGGGAAATTAAGAACACTGCAAGCCAGTTTCAGTCTTTGGCCAGTTGCATTTCTGTGGTTTAAGGAGGACCCATGCGTCAGCTGTGAAGCTTGCCTTGCCTAGAGGCTGTGCTCTCACCAGCTTGCTTAAAACTGCCGATGCTGGACGGCCTGGCTGGGCTTGGACAGGCAGCTCCGGTGCCAGAAGAGGAGTGATGCGCTGTGTAGGCAGCTCCTGCTCAGATGCTGAAGTGCCGTGTGTCCATGGTGAAGAGCAGTCTGTTGTCTGTGAGCTGTCTGTTGGGCAGGCGTGTGGGTCGGGGAGACATCAACAGTTATATTTACTTGGATCCACTTTTATCACACAGGTGCCAGACTAGAATTATTTTGGAAAATACATAGTTCTTCTTCCTGTGATTCCCCCCGCCCTTGCAGTGGAGTGCAGAATGTGTCCTGATGTCAGTAACATTTAATGTAATATTCCAGAGGAGACAACACTTTCTACTTTAGTACTTTTGGATGACTTACCTTGTTTATTTTAGTAGATGATCAGTATGTGAATATATCTGAATAAGAGGTTTGCATGGTATCTTTATTTTGTTCAAACTCCTTAGAATTCAAGGCACAGAAGTACATTAATCAAAAGGTTTAAGAGAAAAAGCTCACCAGACATTTTCAAATGATAATCCTTTCCATTCTCTGCACAGTAATGAAAGCATGTAGAAATTGGTTTTGTTTTTTCCTCTTTATAATATCTAAGCGCTAACCACAGTTCAGCCATTAATTATTCCTGATCTGAAATTGTATTTAAAAGCAGACAGTTGAGCAGACTGCCCCTTAAAATGCATTTCCCCCTTTTTTGTAGTATTTCAGAGGTTTCCCCAGTGGATATATTATAATTTATGCATGTGTTCCTTGAGGGTTACATTTGGAACTGGAGAGTGTTGCACACATTATAAGGAGGCTTGCTGGAATTTTAGTGCTGTGGAGATTCATCTAAAAATTCTAAGGTATTCATTCAAACTTCCAGGTTACCAGAATTACTCATTATTTGTGTCTCCCTGTAAAATGCTGTGCACACATGCAACAAAGTAGACACACAATCTTCAGGATTGATTTCTACGTTCAGCAAATAAGAGGACGTGCATTACTTTACATACTGGCTAAGGTGCAGTTATGTTATCTTTAAATGTTTGTATTGAGTATCCAGAATTTCTGACTCCCGGAAGTCATCTAACTATATCAGAGGAAATATTTTTTGTGCATTGTATCATGTATTACATACAAAGGTTTTGTAGAAGCATTGAGTGCTTGTCTTCAGAAGCTAGATTGGGGTGACTCTATTCTAACAATTGTCCTTTTAAGTTGAATGAGGCAGGAGTTTGACAGAAAAGTACTTCCTACGGTCTTATAGCAAGGGACACCCATCTGTGGTGGTCTACCATCATGGTGAGTTACTGACAAGGGGCCCAGTTAAGACTGCATGAGAGACCACGAACCCAGCAATAACGGGCAGTGCTTTAGTTCACAATCCATGTCACAGTCAATTGAGGCAGATGATTTTGTGTGTTATTTCTGGGATTATTTTGCAAAGGAAAGTAGTAGTAAGCTAACAGGGCTGGGAATCCTGCACTAGCAATGCTGGCTTAGAGATTGCTTCTATGTAAGATACAGGACTTCAGAACCTCAACTAACAGCTTAACAAGGCGGTTATCCCTGGGGAAGATGGATCACGAGCCTGCCCTGCACGGTTCTTCTCCCTCCCCACCTCAGCTGGGTCTTTCTTCTCCAGCTCTGCCAGCACCAGCTTGCACTCCCAGTAATATGCTGGCTATTGCTGCAGCAGCTTTCACATTATCGCTTTGCGTTTTCTTCATCTATGCTGTGGCCATTCTGAGCGATAAATGTATCAGCAAAACCAGCGTGTGGTATGTCAGATGGAAGAAGAGCATCTCTTCAGCTGAAGGTGCCTCCATTTGCACAGTGTGGAAGTGGTGTATCTGGCTGGTGTAGGGTCTCCCATCTCCCTACCTGCTCAGGCATGTGAAATACTCCTGAGACATGGCTCTGCAGAGCACAGATGAGTAAGACTTTTCCCGTGGGTCATCGCTGTATCCTCCCGCTTCGCACGTGCTGCAGTGATGCTGGCTGTGCTATCTTCAGGGCTTTCCGCACCACTTGTTCTGCCCGGAACTGTAAGCCACCAGTGTTTTAACTCCTGACTTTTGGGTCAAGGGTTATGTTTTGCAAGTTACCCTGTGTGTCAGACCACACTAGGAATTGCTTTGCATCCATTTTCTCCAAGCTGTGTTTTTCCCCCCTTAAAGATTCCAGAGCGATGACTGCAGTTAATCGTTCTGTATGCCACACGGCATTTGTGAGCTTTGAGAAATATCTGCAGTTGCCTATGACACTGACTGGTTGGAAGAGAAATAAGGGACCCGGTTGCTAATACTGTTAAAAGAAAAGTTACAGTTCAAAGCTACAATTCAACTGTTAGGCAAAACAGGCTCTGTTATGCTGTTCTCTTATGCTCTGGCAGAACATTAGCGCTACATGTAACACCTGAGGGAAGGGTATGGCACAGAATGCACATGTTTGTGCCAAACTTTGTCAGCCTTCAAAAAATCACCGTCTTGGGAGAGCCCTGAATTCTGCCAAACCAGCAAGACTGAGTTGGCTAGAGAACATACTGCATGAGAAAATGGGATATTCCATCTCAAGCTAATCTTATTTCCCCGTTCTCTGTTGAACAATGGAAACATTCAGTGCAGAACACTTTACCACAAAGGGGTTATGGAATAAGAAAGCATTGAGACTTTTTACTCATTTCCCTACCTGGGAGTTTTATGGGATAGTGCGTAAGTTAAAGCTCCTTAGGGGCAGCTGCAGCTTGTGCTCTGGTATTTACACTGGATTTTGTGTAGCCATTTACTACAGTGTTCAGTAAAGTAAGTCAGGTAAGCCCAGCATCACATGGTACACAGCACCTGAGGGAATTTGTGTAGACACACGCTGTGGCCTGCCACCAGGAGACTACTGCACGTGCTGGCTGATTTGGTAGCTTTTCAGTACGGTCTTTGCCCACCTTTTCTTCTGCAGATCTCTTTCTCTTTGTATCTGCAGTGCCTTAATTGCCGGTACGAGGCTGGGAGAGGCAAGAGCTGTAGTTAGATGGTCAACAGGCTCTGTGAAAGTGTCCCATAATTTCCCAACTAGTATTTCATGCCTCTTCTTGAGGCTGTACAGCTGTAAGCTGCTTGTGGCCTGGTCAGTCTTGTGCTAGTTCCCTGAATAATGGATTGGTTGCTGCCTCACACACTTCTGTCTCCTCAGAGCAGTTCACCAAGAGACCTCCTAACATAGTAGGAATAACTCTGTGGAAAACGTATGCATATGTGGGATTTTCTAATTCATTTAGCTGAAAGCGGGAAATTTTTCACCTTTAACTTTCTTTGAACAGAGATTTTATTTGTTTTGCCAAAAAAATAATCTCCAGAGTGGACAAACATGAAGGCTGAAACACAGGCTTCAGCATGCACATCAGAGAGTACCGTTGCCAACACCAGGAAAGATACGAACTCAAGAGAAGCACACAGCTCTAGGAGCTATAAACCCAGGGCAAAGCTGCGTGCTGCACTGTGAGCACTTTGCTTCTCTCCCTCAGTTTGTAAAGAGCTTAGGATGAAAGTTGTTGCATGTGAATGCACATCAGCATCGCTAATGATTTTTCAGGACCATTGTGGTCAAGGGTGAAAGTTGTTGCATGTGACTGCACATCAGCATCGCTAATGATTTTTCAGGACCATTGTGGTCAGCCTTTCTTTAAGAGCAAGGCAAATGTTCGAAGTGCTGTCATCTTCTTTCTTCTTCCCGAAGATCTTTAACATAATGGCAAATATTATCCTGTCTGTTCATCTCTGAATTATAAAGGGAAGGTTTTTCTTTTGCTGAGTTCTTACCTTGTACAGTATGTAACTGGTCATGGTCAGAATAACATTTAATGTGTTCTGCTCCTTCACAAATCATTTTTAGTGTTTGGTATACAAAGTTCCAGGCTTCAGGGAATGCCAGGTTCACAGTGCCCCATATAGTCATTAATACTTCCTTCCAAAATTTATTATTCTTTAATCTCTCCCATAATATATGAATTAGAGTCCCTAGTGGAATTTCCTCGTTTTCCTGCATATATCATTTCAGTTTTTGAAATTCTACAGCACTGACATAGTTTAAGATTAATATGCCACCCTTCTATTCCTCTGAGCAAGAACTGGATCCTAGCCCTGTTACTTTGTGTCACAGAAAGCTTATTTTAGCTATTCTTAGTCAAACTTTGATTTTTCTGGGGTTAGTGGCAAGTGTCTTGCTTTGGGGGACTGCTGCAATTTATGATCGTGCTTGGAGAAAAGTAAAGCTTGCTCTCCCTGTAGGTACGCACAGTTTTGTAAGCGAAGAAAGTAGGATATTGGGAGGGGAATGTGAAAAAATCTGGAGCTTCAGAGGGCTTCCCTTAAGATTATTCATAAGCTGTCTGAGAAGGCAAAGCAGGGCACTGGGAAGGATTTTGTCAGTTGTTCCTTGCAAGGCAGTCTGAGCTGGCTGAACACTTTTAAACTCTAAGCCAGTCCCTTTGGTGATCATCTGTTGGTGCTCTAAGAGAGCCCTGTTACTGCAGACAATAGATAAAAAATAGTTTATGGTTATTTTCAAATGTTGAAATGTATCTACTTTGAAGCCTACTCCTGTAAGTGGTTATATCTTAAGTGCACTCCGCTTCCTGGTTGAAGTCCATGTATCCATGGAAGAGTGAGGATTTGGCTTCTCTGTAGGTGCCTCTTTCAGGCTTTGTGGTTCTCTGTGCACTGATCCTCCAGGCAGGAATCAAAGGAATTAAACCTTAAGCAACACTTACATAAATGTGTATGCAGTTAGTGAAGTTAGGCTCTTGAATTTCACATTCACCAAATGGGTGGAGCAGAAACTTTTCACTTCCAGAAGTGGTGAGCATACAGTCACGCGTGTGAGGTTGAAGTTGTCTCCCATCGTTTAATGTGAAGAGGTGCGAAGACATTGCTGACAGGTATAGGAACACAGAACTTGAATTTTTTCCACTGTCCAAGCATGCAGCCCCTTTCATAATAACCCCTTTCATAAACAGATTGTGGTCCCTGTGACAGCAGTGAAGTATTTTGCCCTTCGCCGCCATTATAACACTGTTCCAGCATCTCGCTTTTCTAAATTATTAGAAATCTTTTCCTAATTCCCAGTCTACATTTATTTGTTGCCAGATTATAACAATTTGGTTTTGAATGCTTTTGCTTAAGTTATTCTTTCCCTGATGTTTACCCAGCATATTATTGTTTTGTTGGTAGCCATATTCTTTCTCAACCTTTGTCTTTCTAGACTCAACAAATGTGGCTATTTTGCAGAGACAGACTCCAGTTCCTCTGTGTTTGCTTCAGGCCGAGTGGAACAAGCCAACTCAGATGTGGATCTGCAGATCCATATTCATAGAGAACAAGGTTGGAAAGAGCACTCAGAGGTCCCCCAGGCCATCCTCTACCCAAAGCCACCCACCATGCCGACACACAGATGTCTTACATCTCAGCCATGCTCAACTCGGCACACAGTGCTCTTGCAGCATGATCTCCTGAAGCGAGGGCCAAAGCCACCCAATTTGCTGTCAGTTAAGGACCTTGGTTTTCTGTTCTGATTTTTCTGTCCCAGCAGTATCTGCTGATAATGGAGCTCCATGGAAATCCATATCCCAGGATTTCCTTCTGCATAACAGCTTCCATCTCAGGGTGATTTCTCACTTAGAACCAGGCTGAACCTGTCGCTCTGTTTCTGTGCAAAGTTAACTTTGACGAATCTTCTCAAGGTGGATTATCCACCTGCTCAGGTATCCATCCAACCTCTGCGGGGACTGGATAGCCATCTGAATGGAACAGTCGTGTGAGTGCTGCAGAATCTGCCTTCAGACGAGAAGCAGGGGAAGTCCCCCGGGACATGCCAGCTGGCTGTGTGTGTTTCCTGTTGGCACAAGCGTTCCGTGTTGCTAGAGGGGAAGGGAGAGAGATCTCCTAGGACCAGCAAAGCAAAGGGGAAAGACTCTGCTCAGGTCATCTTGCACAAGACCAGCAAGGTGAACTTAGAGAGTACAGCACAGCCTGGGGAGCATGGCTGTGCCCTAACAAATGGATGTACAAGTAAGCAGTGAGCTATACTAGGGCTGCTGAGGAGAAGAGGAGGTTCAGTCTGGTTGAGGATTTGGTAGTGGTGAAGTTCAGATGGCGAGGATCAGGCAGATCTGGAATGCCAGAGATTGTATGGCAATCTGCGGGGGAAAACTCCCTAGGAAGGTTACAGCTTCTTCACTGGGGACTTTCCCCCACGGATTGCCAGTCAACTCTCACAAACACCTATAGATGTGTTTTTTATGTACGTTACGTTTTCCTTTCTTACTGCAGTACAACGTTGTACTAAAGCTATGTTCTTTTTGGGCAAAGGCAGGTTGTGGCAGTGTTACTGGCTAGTGTCAGAGCAGCGTAGCTATTTCTAGAAGTGTTAGGCAGATAGTAACTTGATCTCATAGCTTGTGCCTTGAAAAGTCTGCCTGCTCAGAGTGTATTTTAGTGGGTTTTATTGCAAAGTGTATTTTATGCTACTTTTTTTTCCTCAAATGCTTCCAAGAAGACACCAGTAGCAGTGATGGAGGTGAAAGATCTCCTTCTTCAGAAACCTCCTAGAAAAGACGGCTTTCTGGAGGGAAGTCAGGGTAAGACATTACTCTACTTTGAGGACTCACATCCTCAGCGGTAGGCGACACAGCAGAAAAAAATAACCTTCCAGCTGAGAAAATTCAGCTTTGAGAGACAGAAGGCAGTACAGTCAGTGGCAATAAAAATATGAAGCAAAATACTTTACTAATGAAATGTTTTGAAAGAAATCCCTTTTTTTTTAGGCCTCTAATCTTAAAGATCTGCAGATGGTATTGATTGTATGCAAGGGGGTTGCAGACTCATTCACAAAAGTCAGTGATGAAACAAGGTCACTGTTGAGGGATTATAGAACTGAAAGAGAGATCTGCCTTGGTGGAATGTCATTTATGCATTTTGCCAAATTTATTAGGTTTTTATAGGGCCAGGAGAGAGAGATTACAGTGTTGTCTCTTGGGTCAGATGAGATTATATGGGACTGTGTTCTAAACAGTTTATTACTCCCTGAACCATTATAGTGTGTGTCCCGAGTCTTGCAGGAAAAGTAGAGGCAGGTAATTTGAAAACCTTCATCAGACAAAATCCAGTAGCTGTCAGACAGATCCTGACCAAGAAAGACACGTTTATTCAGTAGCAGAGGTTTGGGTAGCAGGCTAAGAGGTGGGGCTTCATCTGACTTTGCTGCACTTACAGCCTCACAGAAGTGGTTGGTTACCGTGTCAGGGAAGGCTGTTTTGGTTTTTGGTTTTGTTTTTATAGGTAGGAGTCTGAGCAGCCTTCCCAACCAGACATTCCCTTCTGCTTAGTGAAAACTCCCGATGATGCTGGAGTCAGATCCACTGTCTATTTGTGGTCCCACGTTAATCTGCTGCCTCCTCATACAGTTACGTACTTGCTGTCTTCCACTAGTAGGTGACGCAGTTCCAGGTGTCTCATTTTGACATTCTTATGGACCACAGAGAACGGCCTGTCTCTGCTCGTTCCTTCTCCTGCCCAGCAAAACCTTCTCTCAGCTGAATTCCTCCATAGTGCTCCTGCATATCTTAATGCTTCCCATCACTCTTGCTTTCCAGGGAAGAGTGCGGAACCATCCTTGTTCACCACAGGTTAGGATGGGTTTTCACGTGGGGAAGAGCTGCCTCTTCCCACTCTACTTTCTCAGGTCACAACTATTGGGCCTTCGTCACCAGATCTGTCACTGTATCTCCTGGGGATAAAGGCTTTCAGTGGGTATGTGTAGACGTGGCACTTAGGGACATGTTTGGTGGCAGTGTTAGGTTTGCAGTTGGACTCAATGATCTTAAAGGTCTTCTCTAACCTAAATAAATGATTTTGTGATTCCTCCTGGTGCATGTAGCAAAGGATCCCAATCACCATCCATAGACATTTTCCTAAGATTGCCATTTCCAGAGGAAATAAGAGGGAAATGCTTTTTCTTTCTACTTGTTGCCAGTTCATTAATTTCCTACGAAAACCATTTCAACACTGTTATGGTCAAAGACTTTTAAATGGGAAGTTTATCTTCTGGAAAAGGAAGTGCAGGTAATGTTGCTGTGTATTTGAAGAGGTGGGTTTATTTCTAGGAAAATCAAGTCTTCTGGATCCTGAAAGTACCAGGGTGGCAGAAAGAAGAAAAAAAAATGTTTTAAAAAAACAGGGAAACTATGAAAAATGAAACCAAAATACACTTGACAGCAGAAAACGCTATGTAGAATTTAAATAATACAAGCAATCTGCCCCTCCTGTAGAAACTGGTCGCCCCTGCTTGCTCATGCGAACTTCCTGCATGCCACCAGCTGCAAATGTCGTTGCACTCCTGACCCTGCTGGACTGCGGCAGGACCTTGTCTCATTGTATATCAGCATAAAGTACTTAAGCAGTGTTCCGCAGTAATGTGTAGGGCTGTACTTTTTATATATTTTATATGCACAAATAGTTGCTTTCAGTTGTATATTTGTGGCAGTTTTTTTAAACTGCTTGCCTTCAGCAATCTAGAATTTAATGAGAGATAACTGCAATTGTTTGTAGCCTTTTATGCCCAAAGCAGCTGAGACTCCCATATGGCTAAGATGAGTTTGTTAATAGTCAGTTTGCTTTAAGGTAATGATTCAGAAACTTAATCTGTTTTTAAAATATTTATTCTGCCACTGTTATTCCATTACTCTTCATTGTTTTTTATTAATAAGAAACTATTTGAGGTAAAAATATATGTATATTATATTTTACATACACATGGGTATATTTTTAAATATATATATATTATTTATAGATAAATAGATAAGCAATGTCAAACCATTACAGTAATAAGGCCATCACAATAACATTGAAGGGGGCAGCCAGGCAGCTCTCCCGATCTTGGGTGCAAGTGGTCGCACGCACAGCCATGACGGCTGGTGACTTTGCTCACCGCTCAGAGGCTCTGAGCAGGTGCGTTACGGCGTTTCCTCTGCAGGTGTTGAGCAGTGGCCCCTGCTGATATGACGAGTGGTCTGGATCTCCTTGCTAAATTGGCTTGAAAGCAGCTGATGGGTTTGAAAATCATGCCCTGGTACATTCTGTTGGTTGACAGGGGACAGCCGGGCAGTAAGTGTGTGCCATCCCAAGGAAGACTTGATTTGCGCCTTGCCGTAAGACATGAGAAGCAGATGAATAACTTTTCCAAGTCATTTTCTGTCTTTGGTGCAAAGCATCCCTCTTGGCATTTGGGGCAGATTTTGAGGAGAGCCAAGGGAAACGAGCACCCAGACCCCCAGTCGCTGCCCGGAGTGCGCTGTGTGCGCTTTTGGCAGGTGATGAGGAGGGGCAACCCCCACATGCAGAAGGTGCCAGAACATGCCCTCATCCAGGGCAAACTAGTTCTGTTTTCGAATTAGACTCTTAACTTAAATATGCTGGAAGTGCATCACCAGAAGCACAGCTAGGCAGGTATTTTCTGACGGTAGCTGAAGGTTCCACGCCTGTATCTATGCAGGCTGGCAGGTTTGGTGGCATTTAGAGTATAAATCATGCATGATTGAAATGAAGTGTATTTTAGTAGCGGGTAGCTGAAAAGCCTTGCAACGTACTCCTAATTCAGCGGCATTGCCTTGAGCTACTCTGAGGCCTCTTTTGTAAACTCAGACATTAGCACAAAGCACACCTCTGACTGCAGGCATTTAAAGATCAACAAGGGCCAAAAAAGCTTTTAAGATCCAATGAAACCAGGAAAACCACCATGTTGCCTTTCAGTGTCAGGTTAGATTGCCTTCTTACGAGTGCAGCTATTTCAGGTACAGAGTGCTTGGTGGTTTGGGTCATGTTGTGTGGAGAAAGTGTTCCCCAGAAAACATCTGTTTCTTTCACCTGCAAACCGCAATGTGCTGTGAAGAGGCAGGACTGTAGCCACACAGACCCAGGGGGATGAAGGAAATCTGGCTCAAAGGGATGAGCATGGTTCTCTGAAACATGGTATCAAAAAGAGCACTTAAAAGGAGAAGATGCTTTTAGAGTGCGCCATAGACCGCAAATTGGGCAGGTCAGGTTGCTTGTAAGCTTGACGTTCTTCCTCGATTGCCGGTACTGTCTTCCTAGCAGCATTATTTGCATTCTGCTCAGAATTGCATTAAGAGGAGTTTGTTATTTTCTTTTTCAGTGCCTTAAAGTGTTCTGTGTTCTGTAGGGTCACAGGAAATCCCACTGTCATCTGCAGCACCTAAAAGCTGTCTGTGCTATATAGCTGCTGCTCTCCCTTTTGTGTCACGTCTTCATGTCTGTCTGACCGTTATGGACGTTCAGGTGTAGCTCTCATGTACATACCACACCCCTGACTCGTAAAAATCTTTATGGTATGTTTTAAGCCAACAGATAATGTGATGTTAATGTTATGCTATTTATTACACATGTATGAGTAATATACAATGAAGTAACTCTGTATTCTTTCTGAATGGAAAAAAAAAAAGACATTATTTTTAGAATTATGGATTTACCATTAAAACTACATGGATGTACAAGTGCTGGAGAGCTGGCTTCTCTGGCTCTCTTTTTAGACAACTCGGTGGCGTAACTGTACAGCAGTTACCAGTTACAACTGTAACACCTGTGCTGGTGCCTGCGGTTCAGCCCATCGGGGTAAAGGCCAGCTCCGTCCTGGGGGAGGGGAGGGCCCTGCAGCCAGAAAAAGGCCAGTGTTAGGCTCGGCTTTCCAGGTGGCGAGAAGCTGGGCCGGGGCAACTGGTCAGCCCTGCGTCACTCTCTGGAAAGGTCCAGAGCATGTGTTCTGTGGAACCCAGCACGCCTCATTCCCAGGCTGCTGCCATAAAGAACCGCAATAAATGATAACCCTTATTTTGGCTGCAGCCACGGGGTGGGTGGGGTGTGTTGCCAAATCACACCTGTTCTGACCTAAAAACACACAAAAGGTGGTGCTCCGGGCGTGCAGAGCAGAGGAGAGCCTTTAACAGGGTGGGGTTTCAACCCCTTAATCAAATAAATGGTTTTCTAACAGCTGCCTTTCTGTTTTTCCAGAGGATGACATGAATAATTACATCAGTCGATACTACAATGAGCCTAGCAGTGGTAAGTTTTGCTGGAAAATGTAACTGTGAACTGCTTTTTTGCATTGTGCTGTGTGCTGTAAACCAGGCGAGACCGAACGATGGCGTAGATCCATCCTGGACGTGAAACCCACCGTGGCATCTCTTGGTTTGCTCCGTGCAAGTTTGTATTAAAAGGAATTTTCTGAAGGTTGAAGGACCACAGGTTTGCTCTTGCTGAAGGCAACGGTTTGGAGAGCTGGGAGAGGTTAGTTCCCCCCCGCTGGGCTGCCCAGTCTGCAGGGCGGTGCAGATGGGCCCGAGAGTGAGCAGCGTGGACAAAAAACCCGAAAAGATGTGGGGAGTTGGCTTCGCCCAGCACCGTGCTGGGAACCCTTCTGCCAGGTTAAACCGAGTGGCACGAAGCCCCTGCGGCCGCGCGGCCCCTGACCTGAGCTCAGGCGGCCACCCCGGCAGCGGCCCGGCGGGGGGGGGGGGTGGGCAGCGGCCTGGTGGGGCTGCCCCGGGGGGGGAGGGGTGGACGGCTGGAGCAGCACGGTAAGCGCACGCTGGGCAGGCGTGTACATGCCTCCCCCCTTCAGTTACCTGAAATGTCATGTACGTACGTACATATGTGTGTGTGTGTGTACGTGTAATGTATTATATAGATTCTCATATATACATAGGGCTCTATTAGAAGTGTGTCTGCATATACATGTACATATAGAGAAGATAGGTATATATGTGTATACATGTAAGTATAATATTATATGCATCTATTCCATATATATACCCCTATATAGATAGTATGTATACACAAAGTAGGACACATATAAAAAGATACATATATATGAGGATGTATCTGTGTATAACCTCTATATATTATATATATATAAATGTGTGTGTATATGTGTATGCATATAAAGCAATTATGTATTACAGGTGTATATCCCACATATATGCACAAAGGCAGAAGTAACAATATGAACATATGAGCATAATGTATCATATATGTATCTCCATACATATATCCCCATATATATGACATTATATATGTATAAAGTTGTGACTATATACATATATGTAAAGATATCTGTATATGTCTTTACATACATATGTGTGAGGCTGTGTCTGTATATACATACTTTATCTAAATACATATATTAAATACATTAAAATGTATAAAGATACATGTGAAGGGATGTGTGAGAGGAGGAAAGATGGCCTGAATATATGTATATATATTATAGATGTAACAAAATGTATTTAGGCGGGTATTACGTATTTATAGCTCCATATATAAATACACATGGCCCTATACACATATATAGCCATGTGTAAGTAACATAATAGAAGTGTAAGTGTATGGTTCTACATATGCGGGGTATAATGTGTTACATATTTATATCCCTGTAGATACAACCTGCATTGCAATACATAGGGAGGGAGGATGTAGGTGCTTATAAAAGGTATCTTGGTTTTTCGTGTGTGAGAAACACAGGTATATGTGAGAGACAGGGCCTGGGTATGTACATAGGTAATAATGTCTTTTATGTATATCCCCACATATATACACATGCATATATACTTGCATGTGCATATGAATATATGTACATTTCTCTATATATGTAAAGATCTATAAAGGTGATTCTGTGGTTGTGTATATACATAATATTTTTATGTAGTACATATAAAAAATGTGTACGTAGGTATAATGTATATGAGCCTATATAAAAATACATAAGGGGGTATATGTGTGTATAACCAATAGATGTTATGTATCATATATTAAAAGGTATGACTAATACTTTAAGTTTTTATAAGTATTCTGTAGTATATGTGTATCACATACAGGTATAATATATTATAAATCTACATCTCTATCTGTAAATTTCCCATATATACAGAGGAAAAAAAAAGGTAAGACTGTGTCTATATACACATAAACTAGATATAGCTAGAAAGAATATGTGCATGCATATATAGATAATACAGTATTATTTGTGTATGTTTAAAAAGACAGATGAAAAGGACATGGATGTGCGAGTGTCTGTGTATATACATACATACATACATACATAATTTTGTGTGTGTGCTCAAGTCTAGGTATAATGTATTATATCTGTATATCCCTATATATACCCCCCTATGTATTTTATTTATGCATACATATTTGTATGTACGTGCACATATATGTAAGTATATGGTATTATATATAGAGCCCCGTAACAAACTTGGAGATCGGCAGCAAAAAGTGTACCTACACGTGTGTTATGTGTATAATTTACAAGCTGGATCTGTGTACACCTGTATAGATGTATGTGATACTATTTATAGATAACTAGCCCTCTCTAATAAGGGTGCATATATATATCTGCCTATATAAAAGATGTGTGATCTAAACACAGGGAGATAGATAGCTTTAAATAAAGGGGTTGGGGTATGCAGGTATGTGTTCAGGTATGTATAATCACTTCATATACACTTTCTCCCCCCCCCCCCCCATATGCAGAACATTACATATATATATACACACACAGCTGGAGGTATATGGTGTTATTTATATATAAATGCACCCGTGTTACACATACGGTGATATATACCTGTAGGTGTAAGGGCAGCTCTGTAAGCCGAGGGGGCTGTGCGGCCTGCGGAGCCCCTGGACGCGGCTACCCCGCGGGGCGCTCAGCTGCCTCTCTGCTCTGTTCCCTGCAGACAGTGGCATCCCCGAAGCAGCCATCTGCATGGTCACCACCGCCGCCATCGACGTCCATCGCCCCAACATCTCTTCCGACCTCTTCACAGTGGAGGTGCCGATGCGCCTGGGCAGCACGGGGACGTCGGCCAGCATCACCTCGGGCAGCGCCTCGCGGTCGACCGTCAGCTCGGGCACCCAGGCCTGCAGCGAGATCAGCCAGACGCTGGGCTCCTCCCCGGACTGCAGCGAGGACGCTGCCAAGGCCGGTGCCAGCCCACAGGCCGACCTGGTGCCCGCGCAGCAGCGGGTAGCCCAGGCCATGGTGCAGGAGCTGCTGTCGTCCCTGTCGGAAGAGGCCTGCCTGGCCCAGAAGGGGCTGGATCCCGTCAACCTGAAGCTGCCCAGCCCGGCCTGCTCGGCGGGGGCCAGCCCTGACCTGGGCCACCGGCTCAGCGTCTACAACCGCAAGAACCAGGAGAGCCTTGACGTCTTCCAGCTCAAGCCGCTCATCACCTGCCCGCAGGGCGCCCCGGCCATCGATGAGAAGTACGGGGCGCTGGGGCCCCCAGAGCCACGGCTGGGCAGGGTTCCGGAGGCGTAGGGACGCTCTGGGCATGCGCTCATCATCACTGTGCTGGGGCACGAGGCTGCCACAGGCACGGCGACAGCACTGCAGGAAAGGCGTGAGAGCCGCGGCCTCCCCCGCAGCAGCCGCCAGCCCAGGGTGAAGCCAGCGTCGCCTCTGGGCCAGCCGGGCCCTACGGCGTCTTCTGCAGCACGAGGGCCCTTCCAGCAGTCTTAGGCCAACATCGACCCACAGTGCCTGGGGGGACAGACGAGGGACCTGCCCTGCCCCCAGCCGGGCGGTGCTCCCGGGCACCGTGGGCCTTCCAGCAGTGCAGGGCCCAGCCCCCCCACGGCGCCCGGGGGCAGGACGGAGCTGCGGGACAGCCTGGCCCCCCGGCCTGACCCCACGCAGCGGCTGAGTGGGGCTGGGAATAAACACTGACAAACGTACCGGCTCCTGTGCTGCCTCCTGCCTCGGAGCCCTTCTTCATTCCCTTCCCCTCCTGCCTGTCTTCCACCCCACCACCACGCCGCGCGCTACCCCACTGCCCGCCCAAAAAGAAGTACCACAGCGGCCCCCTCTTTCCAGTACAAGCCTTTATTTGCCCTTAGGGACTGCAGTGCGGGGTCCGTCGCCGTCCCTCACTTCTTCTTCAGGAGCTCCGTCATCTCGGGCACTGCCTGCGAGCACCAGGGCCAGGGTAGTGCGTGCTCCCCCTCTGCCCCCGCCTCCCCCCAACCTCTCCATGTGCAGCACCCAACCCCCCAGTCACTCCCCACCCTCCTGCCCAGCACAGCACTCCAGGGGCTGTGGGTCACCCCAGCTCACAGCACTCCCCACTTCTCTCCTGCTGAATAAAGCCTCTTAATTATTTAAGAGTGCTACATTTCCATTAGGTGGAAATAATGCATTCGTACAAAATTTATTAAGGAAATTGTCTACATGGTGTTTCTTCAGAATGGGACTGTCTCTGGCTTACGGAAGGGCCTGTGCTCGCCGCTGAGCCAGCGGGCATTATTTCAGGAATGGCATTAAGTGCTGGCAGAGCTGCTGCCCACGCCTCGTCACAGAGCCACTACAAGCTCCCGCCACTCAACGCAGGCGGCTCGCACACGTGAGGCACAGGCACTGGTGGGCACGGTCTGGCTCACAGCTCGGAGAGAACTGCAAGCTCCTCACGGGCATCAGTAAGGCAGCACGCCCAGGAAAAGACAAAACCTCCTCCTGCCAACGCTGTACTGTCATACTTTATGAAGCTTACAAATACACAGAAGCACCTACGTGCAGTTCTTTCGCGAAATGGTTCATGTTCAAGAAACAGAACAAAGGCAGGCTGGCTGTGACACCCCCCAGCGCACACACTGCTGCTACTTGCAGGGACTGAATTTTGAGTGTGAAAACGATGAAATCAGAAGGCAAATTCTTGCACAAAATGACCCAAAGCAAATACCCTCACAGAGACACCTTTAACACTCCCTAGACTGTATTATCTAAGATGGTGGGTCTCTGAAACAGTTGCCCCGCACACGTCCAAGCTGAGCCTCACCTGAAACAGGTCTGCCACCAGTCCATAGTCTGCCACTTGGAAAATCGGAGCTTCCGGATCCTTGTTAATGGCAACAATGGTCTGCAAGCGACAGCAAAGCAGCGTGTGAACAGAGACACTGGATTAACATCCAGGGCCGGGTGACAGTGCCACGCCCTATCCAGGAAACACGAGCTAAACCCTCTCCAAGCCCCTAGAAGCAGAAGATGCGCATCACGGCATTTAACGAACATTTCCTTTCCGCCTCAAAAAACAAACCAACCCAAACAACCCCCTCAAAAAACCCTCCCTTCCCCGCTTGTTGCATACATCCAGGCTATCCTTCCCTGTTGGAGAGAGTCTAGAAAAAAAATTGCAAAATATTATCTGCAAGATCTAAGCCATTACAGAAATAACTCGAGGTAGCCTTTAAAGCAAGTACAATAAAGCCATGGCTAAAGGCCTCTGTACCTACTATGGAACATATCATTTGGTTTGTCACACAGCAGAAGAACAGGTGTGATCAAAGTCCCAACACCACAGTCCAGAAAAGGTCTGTCTTGGTTTAAACTCTGCCATACCAGTAAATCATCCTCTAAATCTCTGCGACAGCTTCCAGCAAAATAAGTGCGGCTGTCCACATCAAAACCTGCAACAGGATGGGGAGCACTCCATAAAGGATGGAGAAAAAGGAAAAAAAAGACAACGGCTCATAAAATGAACTTTACACCGAGCAGGCAGTCTAAACCAGACTTCCACCTCAGCGCTGCCAGCGTGAACTCGGTCAGATTGAAGGCAACATGACTCCTTGGG
This sequence comes from Falco cherrug, assembly GCF_023634085.1. Lineage (NCBI taxonomy): Eukaryota > Metazoa > Chordata > Aves > Falconiformes > Falconidae > Falco > Falco cherrug. The sequence continues at coordinate 23,464,576 of NC_073703.1, forward strand.
ACAGCTTTACCCCAACAGTTATTTGATACATTTACCTGCCATTCCCAGGGAGCCACAGCTCATGTCTCTCTTTTGTTCCTTCCACTGAATGTACTTGTCCGGCAAAATTAATGGCTCAGTAGCATACACTTAGTGGCAGTAACTCAAAGATAAAAGTTTGCAAATCCTGGTTTCAGACCCACAGAAATGTTTTTGCCTCACAGGCCATTTGTATCCTGTGACTCACTATAAAGAAGGACCACATCGTATATGCAAGAAGGAAGCACCTACAGCAGAGCTGGGCTGCTGCCCTCTTGCCAGCTCACAGCCAGAAACCTGCAAGTTCCAGTCATGCCTCCCCTGAAGTATTTTCCCTGGAGTTTACCCCCATTTGCAAATGCCAGCTGCCACTGACAGTTCTACAGTGCAGGAAGCAAAACCCAGGCTGACACCGGAGGCCATTAGCTCAGCAAAGGCTTTTTCCACCCGTACTCTGAGGCCCTGCCACACTCCACAGAACCATCCGCAGGGGCAAACGCTGAGGCCAGCACTTGATGACACTTTGGGGGCTGCCAGCTCTGTCCTTGTCACAAAATGATTTAACACCGGTTGGTTGCAAAACTGTCTTAAGCTTTAGTTTGGCAGCCTAGTCCTTCCTCTGTCTCCAGTAGCTGAAGTAACTTTTTAGTAAGATCTGGTTCTCTACCTCATCACTAAATCAGACTTTTCATGGTAAGAAGCAAAAGCATCACCTTGCTTGCAACAGAGATTTGCAAGTTAAATCTCTTCGAAAGAAAAGAAACTGTAGCTGCCTCACGAGGGAAGTAAAAATAAGGAAAGAAAGCAATGACGATTCTCCAGGTCTCCTCAAAAGCTGCATTTTCTAGCTTGCTATAAAAGGACAAACAAATTATACATTTCACTTGGTAGAAAGCATCTGACTGCTTTGGAAGATGTATGCTCAAGTGTGCCAGTTCACAATGCCAGATAATTCAGTGCTGAGGGAAGACGGGGGACACTCCAGAAAGTTCCCATGGCTGCGTAATTATTTGTAAAAACTGGATCTTTTCAGTAACTACAACACCTACAGGCTTGGGCTAAAAGGAAAGCAGAACACTTTTCAAACACAAATAAGACTGAACTTTACAATACACACATTTGTTTACACTAGGAAAACTACGATAGATGGGAGAAATTAAACTGCAAAGTATGCATCTCCTATCAACGAATTCCATCTGTCCTTATTTCCTATACAAGAACATCTCAAAATACCAAACGTGGCATTGGAAGAGCCAAAACAAGCTGAGGTTTTGCTGTTGCAGTATGGGACAATAGTGCTGCCCAATGTTTTTATATTGTTTTATATCAAAGGTAATTCTGACACTTAAAGTAACAGGTTCCCAGTATTGCTGGTAGTCTTGACTGAGATAAGGCAGGAGAGAGAAATATAAAACAGGGTCAGACCAAGTTTTAAGCAGCTTAAAATACAGAGTTCTCAGCCAACGGCTGATACTAACCCCACCTGCCCATCTTCCCCTCGCCCAAAAGCACAGCTGGAGACCGAACGCCTCGGAACCCAGACATTCTCCATCCTGTGGCCCATCAGATGCTAGCAGGGTCCAGAGGCAGCCAAGGACGACTGTGGTAGTACTGCACCCGAGCTGCTCTCACGGACTCTCCCACCGCCTGACAGTCCCTGTTGTCTCCCTGTTGCTGCACTGTGAGCAGAAGATACTGTTGCACGAAGACCCGTGAGCACACACCGCTACAGACACCATTATTCACACTGCTCATTAGTGACCTTCATACCCCTGCCCATCGTTCATCCTTCATTTCTAATTTCAGTTGTTTTTTCTCGTTGTGTCGACTAATGCCGACACCAATTGAGTCCCTGACTTTAGAAGACTGAGGCCCCAAAAAAGGTGCTGTATGCCAAATCCAGCTTACGTGACTTTGCCCAAAAGATACTTAAGTAATATATGCAAAAAGAACTACATTATAAGAAAGCACAGACTGTCCTACCACACAGGCTGGCTTGTGAGGACAATTATCAGTCCCATAAACCCACTGGTCTATCACTGGTTAAACACAAGGATCTGCCTGTAACGTTTTGCAAACCTTTTCCTCAGTTTTATAAGCTATTCAAAGTTCTGCGTTTGGTTTCTGCCAGAAACCGTTAAGTTCACTCCCTGGGAATAGAAAAATATATATATATATATATATATCCTTTTTCTAAAACTACTAACAGGGAGGCAGGACAACCTACAGTTTCTGATGTTTGGCATTCGATAGTATGATTCAGCAGGCAATTCTCCTCTGTACAAACACTGTACTGTGGGCCAAACTGGCAATCCCTATTTCAGATTATTTGCTTTGGCAACTAATGAGTTAAACCTTTTAAAGTTTTACTGCCATTTTATAATAGGTTTCCATTTGAATGGCTAAATGCAAGAATGTCAGAGACATCTTTTACTTTATGGAATAGTAAGTTCATAATTCAAATTGCACATTGTTATGCATGAATTAATATGTCATACTCTGAAATAAACGCAAATGGAACTATTGTATAGAATGCAGGCATGTGTGGTTTTTTGTGGGTTTGGTTGTTGCCTGTTTTAGAAAAAAGTCAATTAGCTGCTTCTACTTACCACTTTGGGTTGTAGTGCAATGGTTTTTCTACTGTGTTAGATGTTTTGCCACAATATTTTTTATTGGCAAGGCTTAGAGGGCTAGCATGTTTTAAAGAAGCAGACAAATGGGCAATCTTAACATTCAAAAAAACTGGAAAACTGGCTAAAGTACTGATGTAAAAGCAAGAAAGTAAACTCATTTCCTTCCTCAAAAATCTTTTCTAGCACATCCATCTTTATATACCTTGCTGTCTTTCATTCCAGCCAAGTGTTGGATTGCTCCAGATATTCCCACGGCAATATAAAGTTCCTAGAAAAAAACAAAAATGAGACATTTTTGGTACCCACGACATAGTTTCAGTAAGCTCGCACTAAACCTTACTCAGAATCAATTACATGCAGTAGTTTTTACATTACAGTAGTTTTCAATATTAAAGACAGCTGATGATTGGTTGCCTTCCCCACTTGGGCATGCAATGCAACTGTAAAATGAGAATCCCAAAGAGGCATCTGGCAAAGATAGATGAGAGAGGGGAGGAGAAGAGGAAGAAAAAAAAAAAAACACAAAAAACCCCCAAAAGGTCTGCATCAAACATAAGACCTGAACGCACAAGACTGCTGCTCAGCTAGAAGACAGGGCGATCAGTGTTACCCATGGCCCTGGAGATTCCCAATGCAAATATTAAGGAACGTATAACCTACAAATGGATAATGCAGTCGCCTGAAGAGAAAACCCAGGTTTTTTTGCTTGAAGCCCCTAGGATCCTTTAAGACAGAATGCACAATGCTGAAATCCAGGTCTTGAAATCTTTAAAAAGTCCCCTATGTGGCAGGATAAAACCCTTCAGATACTGCGGTGGGCTAGTGCACCATACATTTGTTGTGATAGTTTCTATTATTCACCCCAACCTTCAATCCTCATACGCCCTGAAGCTTTTCTTCCTCCATTCACTATCAGCTCCTGCTCAGGGTGAGTGAAGAAGCACTTCCCAAGGAGGCAACAACACGGAGTAGATCTTTATACTTTGGGGGTCCCAATCCAGCATCTCCAAAGAGACTTGTATTCAAAAGAGACAGAACTGTGTACGCAAAGAGATCTCTATCGACAGCTTTAATTCACAGCAGAAAAGTATTTTTTCCCCTCAGGCTGAAAGTCATCCAGGCTACAATCTATCCAAAACTAAGTCTATTTTCAGCTCCGTGACAGTTGTCCCACCACCAAAGGAGTCCAAGTAGCAGTCAAGCCTGTACTGTTTAGCTACCTAATTCTACAGAAGACGACACAAAGGCTGTACTTCTCACCAACTCATTCAGCAAGAGGAAACTAACACACAAAGCTAGTCAGGAGATTGTCTGTCAAAACCAATTAAAAGGTGGTATTTATACAATGTTTGGAGAAGACGCAACCTCAAACGCTAACAGAATTTCTTTTTTTAAAATACCAAAGTTAGTCCATCTTTAAGAACACAGAAATCTAATTCAAGAAATTATTTTTGAGGCCAGCGAGGGTAAGGGGGTCAAAAAAAAAATCTTTTCCCTGTGCAACTGAAGATGTGCATTACAGTTAAGTGGCTTTTAACATGCAGAACAAAGCACAGCTGTGGAACAGGCACAGACCTACAAAAGAGGCTGGCAAATGAAGGTGTTCAAATACAGAGACCACGCAGACTGCTTGTTCCATACAGGCCTGACAGTCATTATATAAATTAAAGGAAAAAAAGATTATTGTTTTCTGACGTTTCTACAGCCACAGATTTCACCTATTACATCAGCTTTTAAACAGGAATAGATAAATAAATTTTTATGAAGCTTTTCTACAAAAGCTATCTCCTGTAAAAATTGAAGGGGAGGAAAAACAGCAGGAATAAAGTATTTCCTATTAAAAAGGCTTGCTTTGAAATTGAAACACAGAACCTAGTCTATGTATTTCCACAAAAAGACACAGCTGTTGAAGACGCTCAGAAATTTCTTAGCCTCGGTAGCTTTTTACTGAGTAGATTACTATTAGAGGTCAACCCATTTGAACCGCAGCTGCAATGTAATATAATATGTCCATATAAGAACCATAGTAAGAATGCAGTATTTTAATTATACCAAATAAAAGAACAGATGTTACAGGAGAAATTATTCTAACATCATATAGTCTTTAATGCCATTTTAATACTTTTTTAAAACACATTACTGTAATGCAATTTTTTTTTTTTTTTTAGAGCAATTCATTAAGTGCCAGTCATCTAGACTACCAGATACTCTTATCAGTCTGTTTAACATTGTCAAGTTCAGTCCTTGGAAAGCATCCAGCTAACCAGGAGCCAGATGCCTACGTGTATATTCTATTAAAATATCTAGGAAAGACAAGGATGTTTCATTAAAATGACATTTATAAATCACCAGGCTTATCTAAAAAGCCTTTATTATGCATCTAAGCCATACCCTTCTAGGTCCCGGGCCTCTGGCTCTCTGGCTAAGCTAACGGGCCCGCTCAGTAACACTGAGAGCAGACCGCCTCAGGAACGTCTTCGTACGAAGAACACATAGGACAGCATGTCCCTTACCAATAGTTCTGCATTGTGAAATAAGATTTCACCGCTTACATCTTAGTTTAAATCTGTTCTGCAGTTTCATAGGAGGGACACAAAGGACCCACAAGGTCTGAATGATGAAGATTCAGGACTGTTCAGCGCTCTCCAAGGAAGGAGATTCAACTGGTCAACCAGAGAGGTCATAAATGACTCAGAAATTCAGATCTCGGAAGTTTTCAGGGTAATATCCTTGTTTGCACATCTCCCCTGAAATCGTTCACTTCTATCATGCCTTTTTCTGAGCCCTACCATTCCTACTGTGTTAGCGTTCAAACTCCCAAGTCAGGGCTGTAGCCCCAAGCACTAGGAATCAGTCAGGGAGGAAAAGGGAAAGCAGACTGGCACCAGAGCAGCACCCTTCCAGCTGGAGTGCCACATGCCTGCCATCGCAGCAGAGAGCACATTAAGGTCTGGAAGGAGATCTTCAAAAAAAAAAGGAGTTCATCAAAGCTCATCTATGCAGGAGACCCATGCCAAAGCACAAAACCGCATGAATCACAGTCTGGATCATGCCTCTCAGGTGCCAGCAAAGATGGCTTTACACCAACTTCCAGTTCCTGCTTTCTGGATCCCTGGAAGCTGCTCTAATTACTGCTGTCAGGTGGCTGATCCACAGCCTACAGTTACAGGCACTTACATCAAAGTCCAGGACACGGAGCAGCATTTATCAACTCCCTGGTGCTTGTGCACAGGCAGGTTTCACTGAAGGGCTGCTGCCAGCGCTGTGCCACATGAGAACGGCATAACAAAACAGCACACCGATTCTGTACCAACGGGCTCACTGCACCGGCTGATACAAATTAAGTCCCAAAAGCAATTAAAGTCAAAGAAACTTTTGGTGTGTAAGGGCATGGCGTCAGATTAAGACAATTGTCTTGCCTCACAGTAACTTAATTTCACACAGGAAATAATTACTGCACACATGACAGCCATACCACAAATCTGTATTTTTCGCGAAGTACATCATGAACACCAGCACAGCAGAAGGGACACCAGAGAAGAGAGGTAACAGCAAGAAAGAGCACAATGGAGGAAACACGCAGCACAGGAAGCTGAATGGACCAAACAGCCCGAGTGCACAAAGCAGAGGGCAGGGAGGCGCAATCAGGACGTACCTAAAGATGTGCTGTTGCAGAAAAGGCCTGGTATGCCAGCAATGGGAATACGTGAAGCGGGGAGCATGAGCATGCAGCATACCCAGTAGGTTTCTCACAGCAGCAGCCAAAGCTCATTCTGCCAGTTTGCTGGCACAAAGGCCAAAAGCGTTTCATTTGTCCTCCCACACAATAACCCACAAGTGGGAGCCAGGACCCTGACAGAGACCTCAAAGTTTGTAAGCACATATTTGCATCACAACAACCCTAAAAAGAAACAAAACTCCAAGTCCCACATTTATCCTATTCAAAGGGCCAGATTCCAAATCAAGAATCCAACTCCTCATTTGCTATCTGAAGTACTAATGTAGCCTTGGGTTGTTTTTTTTTTTCTTCCGACAAACATGACTGTGTTATGTCTTGTAGCATACTCATTGTATGCTAATCATTAAATAATTAAATCCCTTTGCTATCCCCCCTAAAGTCCTATTTCTGCGTTAAACTTACCCAACTTAGATATTAGGGTCTACAGCAAGTCTTCACGTGTGCAAATCTGCACAGCTGGCTCCAGAATCCACATAGCCAGTTACACACAGCTTGGATAAGTGTCACCAGAGTGCTGTATGTGGATGATTATAACTACCAATATAGCAATGCAGTTATTTTCCTGTGCACACTGACTCTTCCGATTATTTACAGAATAATTTGCTGCATGTAGTATTATTTCACTTTTATTTGTGAGAATATTTTAAAATGCCTTAGGCTGCCTTGGGGCAATTAAGGTACATTTGTGTAAGAGAACCACAACAACAGTTTTTAGTTGCAACTTACAGTGACTTTAAATGCTGCTGAAAGAGACTACTGTGCATCCACAGGTGCAACACAAGATGAGGTAGTCATTTTGCCGGCATGCTGTCAGCTACTATTGATTTTTACGACAATTTTTGAATTACACTGAAAATCTTCAGTGTACATCAATTTATCATGCTACCAGTGGCATGCTTTTAAACAGGCTAGTTTAATAAACCCCTTTGGCACACATACTCTTTTTAAAGGCAGCTCTGGTATTTTATTTTCTTTGCAAGAGTGAAAGGACAATGAAATTAGAAAGGAATCTTTGTAATGAAAATTGCTTCATACAAGTGATTTCTTCCAATTACAAGCTATTAACCCAATAAAGTATTTTCTGGCTTGACATTAGTTCATACATATTACACTGTATATCAAACAATTACCTGCTATGCACTGCTTCGATGCATTGAGTATGTTCCACTCAAGAAGCACGCATTACTAAACTATATCCCAACTACAGTTTCTTTTTCACTTAAAGAACCTTTGATCGGCCAAGCTACGTAATTACTCTTAAGCGCGGTTAGGGTGTCTGCTGGAGTGCAGGGCCACACAGCAATTTTTTTTCTCTCTCTAGGGAAAAGCACATCAATTGCTTTCAGCTAAATGCACTCACATATGAATATTTTAGTACAATTTAATGTTTCTGCACCAACCCCAAAGGAGCAGAGCATCAATTTGTGAACATAGTTTTCGTGGAGTTAAAAGCTACACTGGATAATGTAGGATGAAAGGGGTTGTCAATCCTTAGCTTTTTAGCAAGCCAGAGAAAGGTAGTCTGTAAATTCAGTCCCAGCTGCACACAAGCAGCTCTCTGAAGTTTGCCACTATAAAGCGACTTTTCAACAATAGTGAATTATCAGAGGAGATAATCCAAAAACAATTTCCCAAGCACGGTCAGTTTTCCCAACACTATTCCCTCTGCTAGCTATCTAACAGCCTCAATCATTTAGATTCAAAGTGCACCTGCTGGTATGTTAGTAACACCCACAAACATCATGTACAAATAACACATTCCTACAAAGAAGCTAGCTGAAGGCTGAAGAAATAATGTACCATGAGAAACATTAGTTTCTTAATATTCTCTTGTACGTGTACAAAATTAGGAAGTAATGAAGACCTTATTATCAATAAACAAGGAGTAGAACATCTTTAAAGTAAGTACAGTCTAGAGACAGGAGTGATACCTCTCATGAAGCTAAGGGAATTAATTAGTTTATTCTGTTGTAAGTAATTTTAGGTAAGAGCTAGAGAACAAAAAGCAACAGAAACACTGGAATAAAATATACCTTGTTTCACTTCCCCTACGCTTCCCCACAAGAAAACATGGGAAACAAAACTTAACAGATATGCTAACCTGAGCAAGCAAATGATCCCTAGGAAACCAATGGGAAGTAACAGCAAAGAAGAGTTAGTATCCACTTACTACACAATGAAACCATGAGTCACTTGTGCATTTTGGAGAAAACAAAACCGGGCTAGGTGAAATATTTGATTGATTCGCCACCAAATACAAATAAACACTAAACATAGGAATAACACAAATAACGTGATACTGTCTCTCTCCCTTCCTGCTACTCCAAAAGCAAGCAGATGACTACTAAGCGCTAGAAAGCTACCCACTGCACTGAAAGGGACTGCCCAGTAAAATACTGGGGCATATACAAGCTCAGAAAGCATCCCATCCTCTTGCTGGAGCAACAGGAATTCCACTCCTCTGTAAGAGACTACTCTGCAACTTCATGTATCTCTCTGCTTCCTTGCTACTCGGCTTTCCTTTTCCTGCTTCTAATCTCACCCCACTCCTGCATTTTCTACCTAATTTAACATGTTAAGTTGTTCCTGTTCTTCCATGGCTTTGGTGCCTTTCAGCTGAACCAACATCTACCTCTTCAGCATCTCAACTGAAGCTGCACCTACCGCTTTCAACATGCCTCTTTTCCCCTCATTATTACTGTCAATTCCTGACCTCCCTTTTGAAGTTCCTGCAATCCATTACATCCAGAGAGACCCTCTGATATGAAATCGAAGCTTAAGCACTGAAGCTAAGCAGGTCAGCAAGTTTACTCCTGGCAATCGTATCAGAACTACACTGAATTCCCATCTGCCTTCCCCACCCGAGGTTTCTCAGCACATGCGATACCCAAATGCATCTGCCCTCCATGCAATCATACCATGTCTAGCACGATCATCTAGGCCAGTGTCAATTATTGCTACATCATGTATTTCCTAACTTCTGCCTTCCTCAGTTTGCCATCTCATTTTCTTGTTGCCTGTTAGTATTTTGTGCCCTACGTTGAAAGCAACAAGGTAGCAGCAACTGAACACCAAAAAAAACCAAACCCAGGTTCTTCCAGGCTATGCTTCCCCTGCTGGGTGGACCCTCTGTATGGCACCCTCCTCAAGAAGAAAGCCTTGCAATGAAGTCCGGGATGGTGAAGGTGAGGTGTTTAGCTGTGGTCCACCAATGGCTGACCCCAGATGGACACCTTGAGTCCTACAATTGTGAAATACTGGACTGGCCATGTCTTCCCTATTGCCACCTAGGAAAACCTATAAAGCAAGCTAAAGCGGATACAGAACTGGAATCTGAAAGAACAGACTTCAATACAGGAAAATACAATAAATTAGGAACGAGTGAACATTTAAACTCTGAAGAGACTAAACTAGAAGGATGCCCTTCAGGCAGCAGCAGATTCTTTGTAAGGTCAGAGGATAACATTAACAGCCTAAAATTACATACACTTTCTGGAAAAAAAAAACAAACCTTCTCAGTGCCTCTTGAGGGTTTTTTTGTTTTTGAGGAGTGGGGGGAGAAGCTGAGAGCAAGATAATCCCAGTACAACTCCATCTTCCTTCAAAAGCTAAAGGGAGAATATAATTACAATAGGACACCAGGGAAAACTTGGGAGACCATGGGGATCCAAACATATGTGCCTAGTGGCACTGCTGACAGTGTAGGATTTCCCACCCGAATCCCAGATGCTGCTCCAGAAGGAAGTCTCCAGGTCCCGCACAGTAACTACCAGCCCTGTGAATGTAGTTTTAATACCCCAGATGGCTGAAGTGGCATTACACACCTGTTTGTAGGCATTCAGTCATGCCCTATGTGCCCCTTCCTCACAAACCTGTACTGCCAAGTCAGAGTTCAGAAAGTAACAGAAGCTACTTAAGGCTTGTAGCAGTTGCTTTCCTTCTCTCACAACAGTCAGAATATTTTGTTTAAATATTAGAAAATTATGCAAGTTCATTAGAAAGATTACATAGTTCTTTTTATGTTAGAAATGCTGCTAATTACACTTAGGGTAAGGAAAGCTAACACTGAACTAATAAAGCATTCATGTTCCATTTAAAAGAGTACATTATTTAACCGTTCTTCTCCTCCCTCCTTTTTTCTTGTTCATTGCTTTCTTTTTTTGTGAAAAAGATAGCTGGGAAGATTTTTACTGTGAAAACTAGCACCCTGACTAATTGAAAAATTCTTATCTAAAAATAGCAGTTACTCGGGGAAGCGGGGGGGGCTTGATTTGTGCAGGGAATTTAGTATTTTCTAACTGGATATACTTAACTAATACTTAACAATAGGCACTCATGGGAAAGATATTCTTATCTAAAACTAATTTGAACAATCTTACAGGGGTTTTTTTTCTGAAAACAGAAACTACATACAGTGCTTAATCTGAGAACTGCATTTCCTTTTTCTGTGGAACACCTGCATATAAGCAGCAGCGGAAAACAACTAGCTTCTAACTTAAAAAAATACACTCCTAAAATGGTTATCACTGATTAAAGACACTGAATATACTAAATTACTTTTTTAATTAGGAAGGTAACATTTTATGTTTTAATCTATTCACTTATGCCTAAAAATCAAATAATACAAATCGGCCTTCTCTTTCGTAAGACAGAATGTTCAAACAGGAGCTACAATCAACTGAAATCAACAGGTAAAAAAAGCTACTAACAGAAAAAAAAATAATACACCAAACATTTTAACAACTGGAATAAAACTATACAAAAGAAAAAGTTACCAACGATCCAGCCAAAAAAACCCAAAATGCATAAATCCCAACACGAACTAGAGGTCCGAGGCTATTTTGGGAGTGTGGATGTACCGTACAGAACTAATTCTCAAACAGAACGAAGGTGAAAAGGCGAAGTTTGTACTCCTTAATCAACTGCATTGTTTCATTACTTCAGCAAAACGAGCTACAATTGTTTCTTGACTGGCAGTTTGTTCATGTATTAATACATGAGCATTTCAGGAAAGCTGCTGTGGCTGCAAGGTTCTCACATCCTGCGATGCACTGTCTGGGCTGTACTCTTCAGACCACAGCCAGTAATTCCATGACTGGAGTACTCTGTACTCTGAAGAGCACAGCCCAGACCAATGACCAAAATTACCCTTCCTTCACCAAATCCACAATCAAAGGCACAAGGGAAGAAATAAGGACATCTTTTACATGATTACCTTCTTACCCAATGAGCAGCACAGAAGCACTCCCCAGCAGTCATACACGAAAAGCAGCAGTAGAAGCACCTCCTCTTCCTGAGCTTGTAACTGACTCCTCTCCCTCTGTAGTCTCAAAAATGACCCAATTCCAGGGTCCTTTAAAACAATGCATTCCAGTCCTCCACTGAGACTGGGCAAGAGACTATTAATAGAAGAGTTAGATCATACGCTGAGATACTTTCCCATCAGAAACGAACAGCTGCACAGGAGACCAAGTATGTCTCAAACTCCAACAGTTTCTCGTATCCAAGATTCCTCCCCTGCTTAAAACCCATGCGCCCAGGAGGGCATGCACGATGTCAACTGGAGTTCAAAACCAAACACAAACCCCAGGTCTCGGCTAATACAACTAACCAATGTACAAAGCTGCCTTGCAATTTTCCAGATAAAACATCATGAGCTCTCCCTGAACTAGTGATATCGAGCATACCTCATAGGAAAAAGAAGCAGCCATCTTCTAGAAAATTGTAGCTAGTATAATCTTGATGTGAACAAGAAAGCTTTGTTCTACTTCTTCATTAAGTGAATTCTATCTTCCACTGCACAGAATAATTTTCTAGCTAAAGAACCAAAAAGATGGTGAAGTAGAATTAGGAATGTAAAGTAAGAATATGCAGCTTTAAACTGCCTCATACTTAAGACACCCATCCAGCACACTGAAAAATCAGTTCCTCTGTAGTTGGCAACTCCGAGGGCTTCGTATCAATTCAACTTCCACCTCTCCTTACAATTAAGATAAAATATTTTTGATACTTCTAAGCCACTGTATGCTGTCCCTGTATATATTTTAAGAATAAATATTTGAACAATTTGAAAGAAGGGGCATATAGTTTTCAGTACCCTTCATAACTCTCTACTTAATATTTGTTAAGAAAGGAGATGAGAGAGAAATGCTTCAGCCTGCTGACAAAAAGATGTAGCACCATGCGATTGTGCCAGTGAGGATCGTTTATTGACACCATAGTTAAACATTCATTACTCAGTCCTGACTGACTAAGGGCTATTTTAACAATCTTGTAGAAGAAGATGACAACGATGACATTGACGTGATCCTACGATGTGGCTGTATATTCTTATGATTTCCACATGCTGCTACAAGCCATCTGTGACAAGTTATAGCACTGTATCTTCATCAAAACCTAGTTTTTCGTTTCATAATTGTTTATGTGTCCTTGACTGTGGAAAGAATGCTCATCGTTGAGCCTCAAGACACACAAACCAGAGCTGAGCTGTCTTCAAATTAGCATTCACCACTTCACTAATGGATATGTGGGTAGTGAAGAACGGAGGATGGCCAGTCTCATCTCGGGCCCTTTCAAAGTACGCAGTTAAGTGACACTCAGCTCACTCCCTGGTTTTCAAAGGTTTGGGTATGCAACAACCAGCTAAAGACTGCCTCCTTATGACAACCAACTCTGCCTTCTTCAGAACCTGCAATTTCCATGTATGTTGCAGTTGCACTTACCGAACTAATGTTGATTAGCCTGCTGAAACCTACAGCTGCAGTATGTTGGGCCTTATGCCTAATGCATGATCAAAAGAATGGGCATTATATTTAAATCTGAATGTTCTTTTAGCAAAGAGGAAGTGTTACGCTGAGAGCTACAGCTGTCCTGAACTATGTCCAAAAAACCAGTAATTGCACACTATGCACAAAAGACATGGCCAGAAAGAAGAGTTAGGGTCGCATTTATAATCTGTAAAGCCTCACAATTTCCTGGCACAGCAGAGGTTACTATCACTGCTATCAAGATTTTGGAAGGACACTATGCAACCGGATGGACCTTAAGTCTTGTCAATAGGTCTATTTCTCAGAAGCTGCTTTTTGTAGCAGTTGGTTATCACATAGATTTACAGGTTAAACATTGGTGTGCCTAGAAATAGCTCCATTTAGGCCTACAGGGCTATCAGATGGCCTCTGATAAGGACTGAAAACAAGAGCAGCAAACATCCCTATCCATATTTCAAGACAGAAGAACTTGGAATCACGAAGTATCTTGTCCAAGAAAACCCAGCAAGCAGAACCGACAACAGACTCCAGGAATCACAAGCTCCTGTCTTTGGTATCTTCAAGTACTGCTCTATTCTGCTGGATGTATTACTGGAAAAGTAATGGTCATGGTTTGAAGTTCTCAAATTTGCAGCTCTTAACGGTACAAAGACTACACATTTCAGATCCTGTCAAGGCTTTGGACATGTACAGCTTTTTACTGTTCAATTATTGTGGTTTTATAAATGCAGCAGTTGAAGTAAGACAAGTTTCTCTGCTAAGGTCCAGCTCACTCTCCCTTACTGGTCTCATTAAACCATTAACAAGTAAAAAGTTGCTCTTTGGTGCCTTCCATCGCCGTAACACACGCAAAAAAACCTGCTTACTGAAAGGTTAAACATTTACTTGATTATGTAGCTCAAAGTGTATATATGACAGATTGCCACACCTGCCCATGTTCTTCATCACTATTCCTTACTCATGACCATGACATCGTACCTCAGTACATGCTAACACACATCCTACCCCCCACTTGAGATGAGCTACATTTTCAGCTTCTTATTTACTCAATTTACTAAAGCTGAAGCGTGCTTTATTTGTCTACCACTTCCCCACATTTCCTCAGGTCAAAAGGAACAACAAAAGTAGACTCCTACCTGACAGAAAGCCACCCCCCAGATCCAAAGAGACACAGGGACAGAAATCAGTCCCCTGTGGCATCAGGATGCATAGCAGAAAAGATATGCAGCATGTTATTTCCCAACATTAAACCACTCATAAGAGTACACCCTTGGTATTTCACTCTACAGCAGCCAACCTATAGATTATTTACCTCCTAAATTTCTTGCAGTTTCATTTCTTACAAAAATTTTACTTAGAATGTAATGCAATAATCCAGTTACAGTTACCAAAACTTAAAATACAAATCATCACCTGTAAAAAAATGAAAAAATGCTCTTCCCATAGCAATAATTTCAATTTTATGTTGGCAATGATATCTTTCAGCATATCAACAATAACTGTTAGAAAACGAAAAAAGGTTCAGTACAGGCAACTATAAAAAAAATCCAGCACACAAAACCTCTGACAAAAATGTCTCCAGAACCCTTCCGACTGACCCAAAATAGAGCTTTACATCACAGCTTGCTGCTGTAGTTTTGTAAATGCATAGTCAAGTGACACTATGACAATGGGCACACTAAGATTTTCCTGTTAGGCTCAGTATTAAGACTTAGCTCATTTCTAAGCATTTGATTTGAAGGAAAATCTATGCTAGAAAACATCACAGCTCTTGTATGAAAGATATTTCCATACTTACTGGTGCTACTATTTTGCCCGTCTGTCCAACTTGCATGTCATTAGGAACAAAGCCAGCATCAACAGCTGCACGGGAAGCTCCAACTAGTTGAAAGAAAATATTTCCAATGTTTTCTTTTAAAATATTAGCGAGCCAAATTTCTATCACCATAAAAGCACACGTTTTTTACTGAAGAGTCCCACACTGTAAGGGCATGTATTTAGAAACTTCCCTCTTAAAAGCTCTTATAGTAATCCCTCCCTATACCACTGGCTGAAACTTCCAAACACTAAGTGCTAATGCACTTCATAAGCAACAGGAAATCCTCACTCCCAGCACCAAAGGGCCATATATTTTAAACCGAGGATTTCAGTCTGGCATATTGCCATTATTTTCTCTTGTTGCTTTGTCAAAAGAGGATTTTCCCATAAATGCCTTCCCATAATGTTCCTCCAAGTTTGAACTGAACACATGTGCCATCTTACACTGCTGTGGAGCTCAAAAGTCAGGCATAGTGAAGAAAAATATCAAAGTAAACTTGAAAATGCCACATAGACGTTTAGTTAGTGAAGCCACCAATTTAAGAACAAAGCCATTCATGTAGAACTGTAAATTTATTATTACATGTGAAATCTAAAACTAATGTAGTTAAAATGTTAATGCAAACAGTTCCTCCTTCTCTTTCAACCTTTCCTTAAAATATTTTGCTGAAACACTGTACATGGTGAGTTTCCTCCTGTTCGTACAAAAGCATAACAAAGAGACAGAGCCACTCAGACTACAAGAGCTGTGAAACGGATTCAGTAAAGGAGTAGTATATAACGATGTATGAAGAAAATATCAGCTCTTCAGAGTAAGCTAGGACCAATTTTTAATTTATGCAACTTCACTTTTCGTTTGTGAGCTTGTGTTCTGGAGATTTGAGGACAGGAAATATTAGAGTTTAGTATTTTGCTCCATAGACAGGCACTTAAATACACAAAAGACCACAAGGACAAGACAAAACTTTATCTACAAGTACAGTAAAAGGATGTTAAGAATTTGACTGAGACATGAAAATAAAAGCCTTAAGATGAACATTGTTTTTAATGTGACCTTTGAAATATAATAACCAGGGTTAAAAAAAAAAAAACAAACAACATGGAGCAAAACAAGTTTACCTGCAGCATGTAATTGATCTGCAAGATCATACAACAATTTAAAATTTTCACCGCTCTTCAAGCCTCTCCCTTAAAAGTTAAGAACAAAAAAGATAAAGAACATAATTTGCTTTAAGATTTTTTTTTATTGCCTACATATTTTCTGTATGAGTATTTGTGTTTGCAAAGACACAAATATATGCCTGCATGGAGTATTTTTGGATCTGTTATTAAATAGTATTTAACTTTTGGAGATTTAGCTTTTGTCTTTGCAATTAATATTATTTCATGCATATAAACCAACACCACTGCCTAGTTTACTTCCTGCACACAGCACCATCAAGATCATTCTCTGAAATCGGGGAAATGGGATTTTTTTTTTTACCAATTTGTGCTCCCTCTGCTGGCTTTAGGTACAAAACTCTGTATTGGGATAGCTAAGGAATAATTTTTTAGCCACAGGCTTACAGTAAAAATTACAGCCCATCACTTCATACCTGAAGAGCAGAATACAAACAATGATTTTTGAAATTATTAAAGCCATTACTTACTAATTTTTGGACTGCCTGTAATGCTTAGCAATGATGACAGATTTGGATCTAAAACCACTTCATTTTGCTCTAATTTTACAGGGACTCACAAATATGACAATGCTCTTAAAAAGCCTACTAGCATATGTTAAACTCATGTTTTGCCTCTACACAAAACAAACATGTTAGGTGCATTCCCGCTGGCCCCTATGCCCTATTTCAGAATTACATCATAATATTTTTTTTAATGTATCACATTATAGGGTTCTGCTATAGATATTATTTAATCAAGATGTACCATTACTTCAATGCGACATTACACAGTTTTAGTATTATCTACTTACCACCTGATACGACCACTTTTGCACTAGTAAGCTCTGGTCGATCGCTTTTTGTCAACTTCTGCTCAATCCATTCAGACAAACCAACTGGCGGTGGAGGGGTTACTGCATTGCCCAGAAGAAAAACATTCACAAGACAAAGGATAAAGCCTGTATTTTCAACCTCGTAAATTTCAGCTTAAACTTAATGCAAAAGCTCAGTTCTGTAACCAATTCTACCACAAGCTTTTAACTACTGTAAGTAATAGCTCTGTGACTCTGACTTATAAGCCTCTGTCATTAGTTGTGTTTAAGTAACCTAAAGTACAAACTGCACTAAAATGAAGGTCTGTTGTGTAAGTAATACATTGATACCAACCCAGCACAGGAAGTGTGGTTCTTAAGACAGGCAAACAAGCCAATTAAGCAGTGCAATGACAATGCAATACTCTACTCAAGTACCAAGCAGCATTCGTTCCCTAACATCCAGATGTTAAGAAATACAGGATGGTTCAGGGGCAGGTACTAAGCCACAGAGAAAAAGCACGAGGACTGGGATGAACACACTCGTGCAGCAGGTTACTAATGATCGATCGCCTCTGCTGCATTTACAGCACAGTCATGAAAAGGCCCACAGCAAAAAGCAGTAGAGGTGATCAAACACTGGAGCAGGTTTCCCAGAGTGGTTTAGAAGTCTGCATCTGTGGAGACACGCCAAACCTGACTGGACATAGTCCTGAGCAACCTACTGCTCCAGGGGGGTTGGACTAAATCTCAAGAGGTACCATCCAACTTCAACTATTTTGTGATTCTGTAACTGGATTTCTCTTACTATCAAAGCTACACCGGCTTCATTGAAACAATAAATTAAACCAATTTAGTTAAAACCAATCTGAAACAACAAACGGGTGTTCTCGAATCAATTTAAACTGCTACTAATTTAGCTAGACACTGTAATAACCTATCTCAAATGAAATATGACCAATTATAAACCAAAACTGTGGATAGCCAGTGAGTTTTATTTTTGCTCAATCTTGCTTTGAACACCAATCTGGCCACTGAAGCAGCTCTAAGTTAAAAAAGGAAAAGTTTCAAGATTCTCGAGGATTAAGCAGCAAGTGAAAGAGGCACAGATTTCAGTACAAATAATCTCAGTTTCTGGTCAAAGAAGAAGTAGCAAGTGAGCAGATAAACCATATCTTCCCTTACTAGACACCACTAAAAAGTGCAAGTATCTGTATTAAAAGCATAAAGGTACACAGTTATAGCAATCAGTTTGTTTTGATACATACTTCTGCAAAACATCACCATGCAGTGAGCAAAACCAACTCTACTACATGAAACAACAAACAACCAAAACAAATACTCACGCTTTTCTAAACTGGCACTACCTCCACTTGTTGGTGCAGCCTCAAAAGAAGTTCCCCGTACAGTAAATACTTTAACTGCTTCATCACACTGCACGGTGCAAAGAATATTTCCTAAACAAACAAAAAGCCCACATTATACTTGTGAAGAAGATAATCAGACATACTATGCTTTTTAAAAAACAAATAAAGTTAGTGTCAGAAACACATTAGCAGTTCTACTAGAACAGACAACATTCAGAAAGTTACTTCCCAAAATTGCAGTTTTAGATGACTAAAAAATATGAAACCTTGGCACTTAATAAACATAGATTACAAATAGTGTAATTTAACTTTTTAGCTTCCTGTTTCCAAGTACGATAACAAATCTTCTATATTTGAAGGATATAAAGCATTCAAATAATCTCTTACAAATGAGCTTTTAAATTTCAGAAGCAGGGGGCCACAACCCAACGTTGAAAGTGTCATTTTTAAACATGAAGAGTGTGTATAATTCAAAGTAGATGTTTTATCCTGTTGTATGAATTCATCAGAACAGAAGACAACGAGGCCTGCCCCAAGTACCTGTGCGATTGTGTTTCTCTCAACAATATATACTACAAAGTATTTACTTCACACTGGAGGCTGCAGGGAACACTAAAAAAGAAAAAAGCTGCAACACCAGCTATTCATAAACAAAGTCATCTTGAAACTGAATTCCTGGGAAGCAGCTTAAAAGTGCAACACAAAACCACATTCTGGTAATGCAACTCAAAATGTAATACCACATTGGTACAATCTTGTACAGTAAAATTAAGAAACACAAGCTAATAAGCTCATACCTAAATTAAAACACAGCATCAGACAAGCATTAGAGAAAAAAGACTGAAAAAAGAATTGCAAATTAAGTCCATGAAATGTTGTAAATAATTAGTTCAATGTCTTCATAATTAGGAAAAATAACCCTGTGGTATCTTAAATCAGAATTAATGCTAGTCATATTAAATAAAGTTGGACAATTAATGTCTTACATTTTACAAAATCTGATCAGAAGTAAATTACCAAAGAAATGCTGTATGTATAAAGGACATTACCAAATACTATTAATTAAAGCAACAGACCTGGTTTCTAACTGACAGTACCAAAGCTGTTAGGATTACTTGCTTTCTCACACATGAAGCATCATGTCCATTACCAGGTTTCATTTTTATGAACCACAGCAATTCATATTATAAAGTGAGAATTCCTGTCATATTCCAAGGTTGTAGCAACAGGGTTATGTAGAAGAGTTATCAATGTTGGGTCCTTTATTGCACAAATACCACTTACCTTCTCTGATTACCCACCTGCATAGATAGTTCTTACAAAAGTGTCTGGTGACTGAATTTCAATAATGTCAGAAACAGGGGCAACATCAAGTTTGCCAGCCACTCTGGGAATAAGATTCTAGAAGTCAAAGATTAAAAGTTAGCAAAGTAAATGCTAAGTAAAATTCACATGGTCAATAAAAAAATGCCTGCTGTCCTGATTTTCACTTCATATAATGCTGTCTGTAAGTAAGAAGGCACATACAACTGTAAGATTTTTTTAGGGCTACTCATTTAGCTTTAGCAGCCAAATAAAATCCCATTATTGTAATAACATTAGACATTTTATGTGACTTACCATAAGTAAACCCTTAATTTAATATCTTAAATTAGGAGGCTTATTTGCTTCAATACTTTAAAAATAAATATAGATGCAATTTACTCTGAAAATTGACAATTATGGATTGCTGAGTTCTTTGCACTTCAAGGGGGAAAAAAAAAAAAGCATTTTTGTAAGCTAGTTACCAAAGACAATAGGAAAAAAACCCAAAAGTCACACTCACCCCCCAAAAGCCCCAAAAATTTTATTTTAAAAATTAATATTCAAATATTCTCTTGCTCTGAAATTGACACTGGGAAATTACTTAGCACCTTTACGAATGGGAAGGAGGATAAAAAGCAACATAAATCATTAAGAAATTAACGATAGCAAGAGCTTTGCTTACCCGCCACCCACCCCAATTTGGTACAACACAAAGGGCCCACTTCTGAAATCTTTACTCACATCAAGCAGTCAAAAATGGAAGCACAAGCTTTCAAGCAAAAGCTATTAACCTTTACTAAGATACTGCAGATCAAAAATAAAAGATAAAATTAAAAAACGCTAAGTCTTAAGGTATGTAAAGATTTCTCTTAACAAAATAACAAGTATACTGATTGATATCGATTGGAAGTGAAAGTAGTCAGATGGAAGGCTGATGTCATTATTCATCCTACATCGGCAAGATTTCTGAAGTATCCTTTTTCCTCTAATTTAACTGCACCGCAACATTGACCAGATTGTCAGTACTGAGGCTCCCTGTGTACTTAAAAACACACTGCTTAAAAAATAAGTTTTGAAAAACTGTATTTTCATTTAAAAACATCCTGGCTAGGCTGACTTGGATCTGTGTTATTCATATATATTTACAGACGCTTCAATGTACATGACCTACACCACAGAAGCAATTCCCCTTCTCCAAAGAAACATGCTTCCAATGTCTGCGCACTTTCATTTCAACCCGCCTATCATACATTTTTCATCTCAATTTACTGTACTTCTCCTTACAATTTTCATAATGCTTTCAGATCACTTAATCTATTTTGTGTTATTGCACATTTTGCCTTGTGTACACAGAACTAGCTGGTTACCACTAAATATTATATTTCTACCATACTGTTCCTTTGTCCAAGTCAGCCCATAATAAAACTCAGACATGAATCAGTGTTTCTAACTAATGACTTCTTAAGTGAACTACTGTAACATTTTTTGAAAATTTGAAACTGTCCACAGCTGACCTCTCTCAGGTCTTTGACTCATACTCTCAGACACGTGTCTCTTTTCTACAAGACATTTTATTTTTTTATGCACTTTGATCTACTTACCTTCCCGAAGGCAGATGCTCCAGCACAAATGTGGGTGTAATTAAATTTTTTATGAGTTTCCAAAATCAAGGGAGTCAGCTCCTCTGAGGATAAAAATATATTGCTCAAAATTTACAACTATCTTATTCTCAATCACAAATATAAATACCATTATTTTTGTCAATAGGTAAGAACAACTCTCACCTGCTAGAAATCCCTTGTACACATCATGCTGAGCCACTAGAACTTTTGCAACACCCTGCACTTTGCTGAGTTCTTGTGCTACCTATGATTACAAATTAATTATTAGTTTGTATTATAACAGGCACCACAACCAAGTAACAAGAGAGAGTCCCTGCTGCAAAGAGCTCACAGCCTATAGATAGTTCAAACTGGAACACAAAAGTATGTGAATTTCGAAAGCAGAACAAACCTGATGGAACAAAATGTGTATGTTCTGACTCATAGCATAGTGCCTTATGGGATAATGAAAATTAATTCTGTGGATAAGAAAACTGCAAAGCAAATCAAACACAGGAAAGCTTGCCTCCTGTATGCAGGATTACACAACGATCTCATGATTTATTACAACAGCCGATAACAATCACACTTGAGGATTACTGCTCAGTATTCTGATAAAATCATCAAGAAACCAATCCTACTTTCTTTTTAAATCAGCTGATATCTACCACACAACATACAATGCAAATACAGAAGTACGGTGATGTTATGATCTTTGTTCAAATTTTAGGAGCCATCTTTTGCTTGCAGCTGACTCTCTGCCTACTGATGTGATGTATATTGTCAATTCTGTATTTATGCATTTTTTCTTTTAAATTTGCAGAACTGACGTTTCAATGATAAAAGGGTTGTTGCAGATCAGAGAGGACTGACAGCAGTGTCTGGAGACCACATGCATTGTCCCAGGACTAGCGCAGTTTTACTGAGTTTGCTGAGTATCAGTTTACCCTCAAAAATTAACAAAAGGAAATAAATAACAATTCCATAATAGCTGCTACAGAGTATCTGCTTGAGTAAATGGCTCTCTTGTCCTACCAATTCAGATTCTTACAAAGAAACTTTTAAAAAACTGCAAACCTTCATTTTTTGTGAAGTACTTTTTCCCACCATGACATATGTTGCCAAATAGACACCATATACTTAGTATTAAAAAAACAAACAAAAAAAAATTCCCGATCCATTCTTCTACTATGTGAGTGCCAAAGAATAAGGAAAGATCAAAGGCTCACATATCAGGCAAAATTAAATATTTTTTTCCATTTTCTTGATCTAGATAAATATTTGCCTCTGGGTCTCCACCTCAGAACACCTGGGTCTCACTTTAGAATAGCCACTGAGGTTTCTCCACCTATTTGTGAATTAGCTGCCCTAAGTATGCCGCCTGCATAAGATACTACAGACTGCTTTCAGAATAACAATCCATGAACAAGAGCCTACTATGAGAAATATGAGGCATAATTATTTCTACATTTACTGTTCAAACAAGAGTACATCATGCTGGAATGAAAGTATCACTAATGTAGTAACTATATTGTCTCTAGACTTTGCACATAAAATTTAGACTAACAATACAACAGTTAACTTACAAGAAACTTTTTTAAGACGTGACCTATATGACAAAGTCAAGCAGCACCGATTTCAGAATTGTAGGTTGCAAACACTCTTACTACGCTACTAGTTGGCTAGTAAACCCAAGATGCTCAGAAGCCCTATTTGTCACTGTCCTGTTTCACTTCTTCTGGTTGCCATCTGAAAAAGTGCAAGTTTTTTTTCCGAAGTTCTTAGCACTGCTATGTTTGTCTTTGAAACTTTACAGGGAAATATTATTTTAGAAGTTAATTGGTCCCATAAAAATTTGCTCACTTAAGCTTGTAACAGGTGATACTGATATTCTCACTTGTGAAATGAAATCTATTTTCACTTCAGAAGAGAAGCAGTTCAAACGCAGGACGTTTCTGGCAGATTAGCGATTCCTGGCATAGTTCTCTTCGCTACAGATTATTTTTCAGGCGGACCAAGATGCTACCAAGTGTTTCACCGCATTCATTATTTCATTCATATGAAAATAGCGTTTCCTACCTTGTCGCAGCTGGTACCAGCTACTAAACAAGAAACTTCACCTCCAAGGCTTTTTGCCGCTGTGACAGTATTTAGTGTAATGGGTGTAAGAGTCTCATTGTTGTGTTCTGCTATGACTAATGTACTCTGAAACCTCTGGAGCAGCAATCCCTTTAAAGAAAGAAATAAGAAAGAAGGAGAGAGGAGTTTGATACTTATCATTTAAGCAAAAACCTGTTCCTAAGAGCAGAAAGTTATCAATTATACAAACTGTAAAACACTGCTGTCAAACAAAACAGGCTAAGTCTAGATGATTTTTATTAAGTAGGTGTTAAGAAAAGGTATAAACTTGCTTGACTTCAGCATATCTCTAACATGCTGTGTTTAACCTGAAACTTCCACAGGAAAATATTGAACAATATTAAGAAAAATATTTTAATACATTACATTCAAGCTCAGTTGATCAATGTAATTAAGTACCTTAAAGATTAAACCAGCAAGACTAAGACACAAGAAAAATTGAGGGTAGCAAATAAATACTTACTTGGTTTTTTTGTGGTCATTGGGGTTTTTTGTTTTTTACTATAGGTTTTAGCCAAAATCTACCTACAGAACACACTTTTTTCATTAGTTACGTATAAAGGCAAAATTGTATGCAGTGGCAGGATGACACTTAAGTAGCAAAAAGGCTCAGAGTCTAAAAACACTAACAGAACTGTTGATAACAACAGGTTCATTTTTTTCTATTTTCCCCTTAAAACATTTGACACTTGATCAGTTTGTCTACCACCACAATTCAGTGTTCCTTAAATAAATAATTCTGACCAATAAAGAATCCACACACAGTCTTTAAAGCAAAAATGAAATGTGGGGTGGGGGTGAAGAGAAAAACGACAAAGAACTGCCACAAAACCAAACCAAAATATTCTGAGCTCTAAGACTTTCTTCTCTAATTTTCAGGTGAACCTGGAAAAAGCATTATTCCTCCAAGATTCCTTACTAGGGTAAGGAAAACGTTTGGGGTGGGAATGGGAGTATCATCCTTCAAGTCTTTGTTCATCCTACACAAAGCCTACACCAAGCTATCAAGATCAAGTTATGATCAATGTAACATGGAACACATGGAAAACAAAATACATTCATTAATATGACCAAGGCACAAATACTAACACAACACTTAAGACTGCACAGCCAGATACTACCTTTTTTAGACATGTATTCTGACCCCGTATCCCCTCATGCCAATAGGTACTTACCCACCACTTAAACTAGTAAAAAGAGCTTCAGAAAATCTCAAGAGTCCAAATAGAATTTGGACATGGACTTCAGTCACACAAAGCCTACCAACATGCTAAAAACTTCACACAGAGAAAGCAAATCCTGAGCATGTCCCTGAAGCTAATCACAGTGTAAAAATAAAAATACGATGATAACTTTTTGCAGAATCAGTATTGTAATTTGTCATTTTGATTAAAACAGTAAGGATTCTTGTAAAAGTGCTCTGCACTTCATCTTTTACGCTTTGTTATTTGTTATGATGAAAGATTCTAGGATCATTTGAAGCCAATTGCCAGTAACAATCTTTTGTTAATAATTATTGTAAATATTAATTATATATAATAATAATAACTAATAAAATATTTATTTTCAATACAGATCAGACACCATATTTTTTATTATCTTTCATACATCATTTGCAATAAAAGTTACAAGATTTCAGTCACCGTTTGAAAAATAAATCCATGTTTTTGTGGCAAAAAGCCCACTTTTCCTAGGATTTCTAGTCATGTCACAGGGTAAAGTGGACCACGCTCCTGAAAGATTCTGAAGTTTTTGAATTTCTGCAGGGAGCCGCATGCATTTTAAACACACTTAATTCTGACCATATTACGATCTTTTCCCTAAATTAAGTACTGCACCACCGTGGGAGCTCTACATCATTCTGTCAAACGATTCTAGAATAAACTGAGAAATATTTTTTTTTAGCCAAAAAAGAGTAAGAGCAACGGATGTTGCCTGAGCAGACTGGATATTACTATATCCACTATAGTAATATATATATATATATATATTACTATATCCACTATAGTAATATATATATATATATATATATAAGATATAGCACTATAACTAGGTATTATTTCTAAACTGACAATCCCACATTTTGTATTTGTGGGAACCACACACCAGAGGGTCACTTTATACCTACATGCATCACATTTCTGAACAGAAAGACAAGACCAGATTTAAAATAAAAGTCACATTCTAGATCTTGTGTAAAAATACTGGATGACAAATAAGATTCCTATGTGAGTCTGAATTTTTTAATATACCAACACATGTAAAAATTTTTTTAAGTAAACAAAACCAAAACAAACTGACTTTTGTTTGTTGTAATAGGGATTCTGCAGTAAAAGCAGAGGGTAATTCATCCAGTCACATGTGAAAACTGAGAATCTGCAGTAAGCCAATGAAAAGGACAGGTAGTTATTTTGATGCACTAACTTGTCCAGCTGCGCATGGGCAAGAAGAGCTCATTATTTCACTGACCTAATTTCTCCACCTGTACTCGGGCAGGATGCCTACTCTGAAGCCTAGATAAAATAGGGAGGTTGAATATAATGTAACCAGCTAACAGCAAGGATAAAAAGCACAAGAGATAAGACACACAGAACAACCAATTTATTGAAAAGAACAATTCAAGAGGAAACAGCTCTCAGCACTTGTGCCACAGAAGGTTCCTGGAAAGCTCTGGAAAAATCAAGCTATCCAAAGAAATCAATTACAGTTAAACATCCTACAAACCTGGGCAATCGAGTGGCTTCTCTAAGCATGCCAGTAAATTACAAACACATCTGCCAGCAACCAGTAGAACTGGACATTTATTTCACCAAAGTTTAGACATAAATTGAAGCTATGCACCCATGTTCCCCTTACAGCAGAAACCTCTTCATTTCCTCTCTGATGACAACAGTAATTCAATTTATACTAAAATAAATATTTATGAAGGAAAACCATTTGAAATTTCTAACTCACCACCACCACCTCAGCATTCACTGTAGAGCAAACCTAGACTCTGACTTCCAGATGCCTGAAAGGTGGTAAGATTAGCCTAGATGTGCTGTATACATCAAGCCTCTTGCAAAGCACCAAAGGATTCACTGAATCCATCATCTCGAGTTTCCCCAAAGCGCCTCTTTGCTCCCTACCTGAGAAACCCAGCAACGTTTTACAAGCAGAATGTGAAGTTTAAGCGTAATACCAGAATTTCTAGACTTCAGACAAAATAACCAAGACTACCCACTGCTACTGTTTTGGCAAAACATTAGAAATCGGGACATGCCCAGTATATGTGCACAAATAAACCTACATGAGGACAACACCCCATCTACGCAAAGTACTCGCTCAATTTGCACAGGTGACCTGCTCTTCACAGCAACACCAATGCAAATTGTACATACATTGGGTCTTCCAGCACATACACAGGTCACCTGAACAGCACACAAGCAGGCCCAGCGCTTCTTAAAATACGGATTTGCTGCTTATATGCTACAAAACATACAGCTGGAAAAAAACACAGACAAAACCACTGTGAATCTTTGCTTGCTGCTTGGTGAGCTGGTGAGCAGGCAGGGATCAGTGGCCTTTACAGCCAATACTAAACCAGGCCTGCGGCCTGCTCCAAGGACACTTGTTGTAATGCAGGAATTACGAAATCAGCTCTGCAGGTAACACACACGGCAGACACAGGAACAAAAGATGGGACAGCCCAGAAGTCTTTCCAGCAGGCGTGTTCTGTATGGCCCCACACTCCATATATGCATGAATATTAAATAGGCTGCTAGAAACTTCACCCAGGAAACTCGTCTCCCAACCTCTGCAGAGAAACTGAAACCGAAATAGAAAATTACAACACAAAAGCACCTAACTGGACCCATGAAGTCATCTCAAGAGCTGATTTTCTTCATTGCAGAAGCAAACTGGCCAGAAATTAAAATTTTTAAACTGCTTAACAGGAATTATGTATCTCACAGAGACCCTCTCATAGAACCTCGGTACAGGTCTGGCTACAGAAGAGGTCTGAGAATCTATTTAACTCCAGGAAATGCTAACTAGAAAAACAACACTGGAGTCCCCTGAACTGAAAAGGGAGATGTAACTGTGGTGAAGAACAGCAGAATAAATGAAGACTTTTTAAAAGGGTTTATTTAGGAATCACAATAAAGACTTAAAATTACACGGGAATTGAAGCAGCAACAGAAAGATGTAATGCAGAATGAACTCTTCCAAATATGTCCCATGCAAACCATTAATAAAAAATCAAAGCAACGGAGCTTTCTGAAATACAGACAACACACTATTGGAAGTGAACTCACTAGATGGCTTATTCCATTTCCATCCTCTGCACCGACCGTTTGTATATTTGCAGTCTTGTATTCCTCCTCAGTCCTCCCATCTTTAAGTTATGCAACACCAATCTTCCCTGTCTCTCACATCCTGTTCTTCTCTAAACTATTCAATCTTTAACTGCACAAGCGTTAGCTGTGCTGGACCCTGCTTTGTGTCTCTGGCAGACAACATTGTTACCTACACAGCGAAGACATGCACAATGTTTTATTTGCTTTATTTTATGAACTTATGAGTTTAGATGCAGATGGCTGAAAAACAAGGAGCTGACCTCATGTTTCCAGGATGTGGAACTGAACTGTGCAGTGATCACGAGAGCAAAGTATTATTTACATAGCAGTACTGTATGTCCTATGAGGTCCAGAGATCATGAAGACCTTTGCTCTGCAACGCCTACAGCCTAACAGTAACTGAAAGGCATCCATAATCACAACAGTTAAAATTTCTAGATTAACTAGATCATGTATGCTCTGGTCTGCCTTAGCTTTTCTTGGAAGCCATTCTTAGTACCTGAAACAGATTAGTATATCCATAATTCCTATTTTAGGGCTGTAATACCTGTATGAGCCTTGCTTGGAGAGCCCAAAAAGAAACTTGTGAGATTTAAAGCTGGTTTAGAAGGGCTCTTTTCACCCAGTTCTAGTGGACTAAGTGTCTCCTAGTGCATGCTACAAGATCAAACAGGTATTCAAGGGCATTTCATGAATCATCTACCCAAACTAACCTTGAGTTCACCTAGTCGTTAAATTTGGTAACATGGCCAGCATGACATGCCAAGCAGCAAACGGCCTCCAAAAGCCCAGCACTCCCCAGCGCTGAGCAATATGAAGGTCAATATGGAAAAGCAACAAGTGTTCACGTCAGCGTCGTCCGCAGACCGCGGTAGTTACAGCGACCGCACTTCTACGCAGCTGCGCTCGGGTGACTGGGAAACACGCCGGGCCCTCTCAAAGCCGCAGAAAGCCGCGCCCGGAGCCGCCAGCGCCTTCCTGACGGTGCGCGGAGCTGGCGGTAACGAGGGCCCCGCGCCGCTGCGAGGGCGACACCTGCCCGGCGCGGGGGGCGGAGACGACCGGCCTGCCCGGCGGCTCCCCCGGCCTCCGCCACAGGACAGCCCCCCGCCGCTCCGCTGCCGCGGCTTGCTCGCACCCACGCGCGAACTTTGCTTCTGAACAGGCGCGGTGCGGGGCCGCGCAGAGGGCTGCGGGTGAGCTCCGTCCCGCACGCCCCGTCGGCCAGGCTCGCCTCGGCCCCGCCCCGCACCACCCCGCCCCGGCGGGCGGCCGCCCGGGCGGCGGGAGGGGGGGCGGCCGCGGGCGGCGGCCAGCCCCTCAGCGGGCCGCAGCCCCTCGGCCCGCGCGCTTCCCGCCCAGCCTGCCGCCTCCCCCCGCCCGCACTCACCGCCCGCCGCAGGCGCTGCGCCGCGACCGCCCGCAACATGGCTCCGCCGCCCCGGCCCGCGCCGCTCTCGCGAGAGCCGCGCCCCAGCCCGCCGCCTCATTGGCCGGAGCGGCGGGCCAATGGGCAGCGGCGGGGCTGCCCCGCGCGCCAGCCGCTGGCAGGCAGCGGCGGAGCGGCGGGGGCCGCAGAGGGCCGCGGGCAGGCCCGCACCGCGCGGGCGGCGGCAGGAGGCGGGGCGGGGCCGGGGCGCGGCCGCCAGGGGAGGCGGGCGGCACGTGCGCCTTCCCGCCCGGCCCCGGCGCGGCTCCCGCGGGCCGATGGCGGCGGGGAGCGGCGGCCGCCCACGCTCCGGGCCCGACCCCGTCCCGTTGCAGCGGAACGCGCCTTGCGAAGGAGGAGAGGGGGAAGGCCCCCATCGGCGGCTGCGGACGGAGCGCACGGAGAGACCGGGAACCGCCGCGCTTCCCCAGCGCCGCAGCCCTCCCGCGGTCCCGGCAGCTTCAAAGCCCAGCGGGGTGACAGCAGCGGGCACGCTTACAGCTGCCTCACCCGCGCCCCGTGCGCGGCCCCTCAGCGTCTTTGGGGAACAGCTCCCTTGCTCCGAATATTTATTACTTATTTGTCCGATTTCTCAGAATCAAGGCAAGACATTTTGTTCCTGCCCCTTCCACGGCACCAGGGTGCCCCAGGGGCCAGGCTGGAGCTTTCTGGTTTTTCCCATACCTCCAGGGTTTTTTTCCAGGTGGCAAGGACAGGGATTTGAAAATCCATGCAGCAGAATGCTTCAGGCCAAATTCACTGCTGAGGTACGTGCTGCGGGTCTCTGAAAACCTGGCATCCTGCTGGAGTAGCCAGTGCGCCAGCCCAGGAGCCACGAGTGCACAGGGATCGGGGATGCTCGCGACTGACTTCCTATCCCCAAAACCACCAGACAGCGAGCCACGAGTGCAGTTTCTTACATCCTGAAGTGGTTTAGAGAAAGAAAACACAAGAACAAATCCCTGAACGATTATGGCCACTGGACTGCTCTTCCAAGAATAAGCAGTGATCTGCAGCATATCACTGATTTGTTCTGCATTTCTGGGGCATCCCACAGAAATAGCAAAAGGCAAACTGTTCAAAAAGGCTTTTCAGCTTTGCCACAGCCTTGGCACAGGATCACATCTAAAATGTATTCTGCCGCATGATTTTTGCATCGGATGCCAAAAAGTACTACTGCTTTACAGCAACAGCTAACCAGGGCCAGCAACACAAGCCTCTGAATGGACAATTTACTTTGTGTCAAATCTCAAATGCCTCTATAATAGAGGAAAAGCAGCTGTTGCACACATTCCAGCTTCCTGGCCCCAGAGCACTACCTAAACTGCCCAAGCCCTAAGGGAGGGCTGCAGAGGGAAGAGCTGAAGGAGGTAGCAAAACCCCTTCCGGGCCTGTGCTTGATTATGCAGATTAAAGTAGCTCCAGCACTGCTCTAACTTCTGCCCTGGTTCCACCAGTCCCCCCAAAAACGAAGAAAACTGAACGGATACTTGGGGCTGCCTGTGCTTGTCCTGGCTTGAGCAAATGCCTGGTTGGAGGGGAAGTTTTATTGAATACAAGGGGAAGAACGATTTTGCTGAAGTCACTGGACCCCAGGACAGGTCTGAGAAAACTGTGAATAACTGAAGCAGCTCTTTACCACCAGTTTGAGTAACGGTTATGGTGCAGCATGACTCTTTTAGATATGGGAGTTTTATACAATATAGAAATCCTTACCTGCATCCTAGGTAATCCAACAAAAATAACAACAAAGTAAGGATACAAAATAACATCCTAGGCATCATTAATTTGGCCATTATGTATTCTTAATTAAGGTGTTTTACTCATCAGAAGCATGGCACACAATTTCATCATCCCATTTTAAGCTCCAAAACTGAACTTCCAACACGCACATCTCATGGGGATGAAATATTTAACAAAAAGAAAGAACATACATACACCTAAAAAATCCAAAAGCACAAAACCCCAAACCCACCCTTGTCATTTCAGTTTGATTTTTAATACCTCAGACCAAAACAAAAGTGAGTTACTATCAAAGTTGACCTAATGGCATCATAGCCTAGAATAAATACATCCTTTCACTATGCGTCTGGCTTAATAGCATACATCGTATTTTTATGAGCAGAGTGATACTGCCATTCTTCAGGTCAGATTTCATGATGTAGTGTCACCAATCCAGAGATGTGACATGCTTTTTATTGTTTTCTGTTTATAAGTTTTATTCAAAACCTCAGCAACACTTCAGATGCACGTAATCCTTATTGAAACTGGCTTGACGCAGATTACACCCTGAAGCACAAAGGAAGTCTTTATCACTTATGGCCAGTGTTTTAGGAGCTTATAACTGTAATCAGGTAGGGATTATATCAGCATGATCCATATTAGCTGAACCATAGCAAAAAGCTTTTTTCTATTTGACCTTCCCACCTAGGGCATGACAATTAATAAAAGTGGTAAAACATGCAACAAACAGGTGCTGCTGAAGGTGGAGTCACTGTCCACTGCAAGCAGAGGATAGTACTTTGAAAGAAAAAATCATTAATTAGTGGAAGTAGATCCTTGTACAGTGCATTGTTATCCAGGATTATTTCATTAGGATCTGCTGACCCAATTTCTGCATTGGAAAGGGAATTACATTTTTTCACAGTTGGGAAGGGGAAGACAAAAAAAAAAAAATAGAAATCAATAACACAGATTAATCAAACTTTTTAAAATATGGTTGCAGACAAGAGCAGGTACCTGTATTGGTATCTCTACAAAAGCCAGATGAAATGAGGACCAATCACAAATATGTAATCATGTCTCCACTAGAATCGGATTTTGGTTCCTTTAGAATACATAATTCCTAATTAAAACATATGGAATCCAGCTAATACAGTCTCATGACTGAGGGATTTAGTGAAGGGCAGGAATTATTTTTATTACTGCTACGATGGTCCCCTCTGTCACAGGTCATCCCTAGCTTACTCCTCTGCAATCACTCTGGAGATAGCTGACTCAGATAAATTCAAAGAGCTGCATTTGGGAAGCTTCCCCAACACACGAAAGGATTCACCTCCTAATCTGTCAAAATCCAATAACATTAAAGCAACTGCAACCTGCTTACAGCTCAGCAGGGCTCTCTGAGCTGATGGGCCGGACCCACCGCCCAACACCAGACAGGCAGCAGCGAGGAGGGCACCAAACAAAATCCCACCTCAGAAGTAGCAGCAGCAAAGATCTCTACTGCTGAGATACTTTTTGCCCAAGCACTGCCAGCTCACATGACCCAAGTGGTTCAGCCCCCCCAGGACATTACCCTTCCCCACAGCCGCAAGTAGAGGACCCTCTGCACAACAGGGGATGCATCTCCCTAGGGCCCTGCTCTCTGCTTCTCATCCTCACTGGCACAAAAATACATCTCAACACGTCTGACCTTTGAGATCCTTTATAACAAAACACTACCACAGGTGTGCTCAATACTTTGCCCCGATCACCTTACAGCCACTCACCTGTGTGTCTCAGATTGGCAGCTAGTCTCTCAGGAGGCCTCACAGTAGCCTTCTGGAAGGGAACAATGCCACGAGCTCCTATTTTCAATGCCAGGGGTAGAGGAAAGAGCGCCCCAAAGCCACCCCATAGCTAAGACAACCCTTCTACTAGCACTGAGCCTACAAAACCACCACAGGCAGGTGTTTTCCCTTTCTTATAAACTCCTCTCACTTGCTAATCATTTCCATGTGCCAATCAAGTAATGAGCGAGTCAGGGAGCAGCATCACATTTGCTGCGTATTGCTAGAGAACAAGATCACCAGAGGAGTTAAAGAAGCCCCTTCTGCTGAGGTCACAGGCAAAAAGTGACCCTCACAACCTCCTGGAAGCAAAGGCTCAGGTTACTGTGGAAGGCACCTTGTCCTGCCCAGGAAGGAAGGAAGGAAGGAAGGAAGCGATGCAGTGGGGAGAGCTCTGCTCCCCTCCCAGCATGGACACCTGCAACAGGCATTTCGCGACCAGCCACCCTCCTCCTGCACGCAGCTCGCCTTGTTGCTAATGGGATATGCGTGTAAGATCCTCTGCCAGGTTATACCAGCATTATTTTTTAAACAGGTAGCTGCTTTTTCTGCCTGTTACACTGCTGGAGAGAAATCCAGATGCCAGTATTCCTGCTCGTGCCAGCCCAAGCCGTTCCTGCAGAGGCAGGGATGGCCAGCACATGAAATCACCCCAGGGGAATGGCTCTTTCCATGCCTGCAAGCACTTCAGGAGAAGTTATTTTTTCCTTTCTTTCCTTCAGTTTCATCTCAGTGAATAAGATTTTAGTGCAAGTGCAGCAGCTGCAATAGGCCTCTGCTTTCAGTGTTTTGGGACCTGCTTGTTTCTTGCTATTTTTGTTGCAAAGCCTGTTGAGAGAGGACTACCTCCTTGGCGAAGTTACCTGCAGCTTATGCCACCTGCTGACAAAGGCTAATGCACCTCCTGCTTGCCCTGTCACAAAGTCTAAGATGCTACAACTTGCCCATTGCCTTTAATCCCACAGATAATGGCATAATGAGATCCAGTGGCTGGGGGTTGAACCTAAAATATACACTTAATTTGCCATTTCAGTGAAAGCAGTTAACGAGCAGGGATGGCTTTGCAGGGAGTGGGGCAGCCTCTTCCGCATGGGCAGGCTACATCAAGACCAGATACAGCTCTGGGAGACAAGACTGAGGTCAACTGTAAATTAACAGGCTCGCTGTGAGGGTCAAAAATAACAACACTGGGTCCAATTGCATGGTCTGGTGCGAAGGAGGCCAAATGAGATGGGCCAATGAGTCCCCTCTGCACCCATGAACTTTCTGAATCCTTCTTATCCAGTGGGGGGGAAATGGCAAGGACTCCCTTTGCCATTTTACCATGGCTGATTCTTAATCAATAGCAGGGCTGGCAGTAGCTCTTGTGCAATACCACTTTCCCCAGAGCTGGGCCCTCTTCCCCTGCAATGCTCCCAACCCCTGCTGGTCTCAGAAGAATTGAGCCCAAAGCTCTACATAGCAATTCAAATGCATCACCAGACATTAGGCCACCGGGTTAACCACTGTTTAATTTCGTCACATTTGTTTGTGAGTTATGTACGTGCCTTTCTTTTGTCAACATCTCTTTTTAGAAAGGATATTGATTTTGTTTTCAAAGGCTCTCGAAAATAAAATGAATGACTACATTCTAAGGAAGAGTCATTTTCTCAACAGCTGTAAATAATTTATTGTTCGCAACCCACCCAGATCAAAAGATACTTCATCAACTGATGTGGCAAAATCTGTTGCAAGCTGCATTTCTATTATCTCAGATCCAATTAACCATTTGGAGCAGACTAAAACATAACTAGATCAATCCAGAATCAGATTAATATCCAATCCATAATCACATTAATCACAATCTGTCCATAATTAGCCATCAGATAATCCCATTGGACAGGAGGTGACATGCAGTATCCCATTATCTCATTAATTATCTATTTTCAGTATCAGACATTGTGCCCAAACACCAGGAAATGTTTTTTAAAGGAAAAATGGACAGGGAATTCTCCTTTTGCTACATCCTCCCCACTGAAGCCCCCAATGGTACGATGTTGGAGTTTTACAACATTTCTTTGTTTTTACATGTTCTGTTAGAACCAAGAGCTGTTTTTCTGAGAGATGTCATCTTTTTAAATAAAATATGATTATCTTAGGAAGATGGATAAATAAAACATTTGTTTCATGTGAACAAGTTTATGAAAGAAAAGAAAACCCTTCATCAAAGGTTTTAATGGTAACATGATAACAATAGCTTTGCAAAGCTAAATCTTATTGCAGATGGTTCCTGTCCTTTTTTGTAATGTAAGTGAAATTGTGTTCCATCTGTTTTAATTTTATAATGGACTTAATCCATGGCTGGCTCTGAAAGAATCAGCATTTACTGCCTTTGCAATCTGCTGCAAACAAAAAAATTGTTACCGTTTCCCCTTTCTAGAGAGAACTTGTATTTCTATTTGGGAGCAGAAAGCAAAGAGTTGCTCTGCAGAGAGCGTGAAGTGCTGTCAGCTGGCCTCGCCCCACAGCCAGGCAGCCCCTGCCAGCTCTCGCACCAAACCCAGCCGGAATTGCCCCGAAAGTCATCGGAAACTCTGGATACTGGGTGGAGGAAAGCAAGAAGTAATCAGTGCAGAAGGAGAGACTGCATTTGGGTTTGACTAGCAAATGCTTCCAGCAAGCAGTTCCAAGCGACCTGAAAGTGGTTTTCCAGAAGTCCCTCCTGACCTGAATTATTCTATGATTTTACGATGCGCTTCCTTACCCCCCCTCAAGTGAACCAACAATTAACATGTTTGTAAAACATGGTGGTATCAGGCTGGTTTTATGCCTTTTGGCATTACCTGTAGCTGTTTTGTACATCACCTAGAGGAGGTTCAGGGCTTTCACCATTTCCCTGGGTTTTGGGTTTGGTTGGTGGTTGGGGTTTTTTTTGGCGGGGGGTTGGGGGGGGGGGGGGAAGGGGTTGGGGGTGTTCTGCTAAACTGCCTGTGCTGCACTGCCCACGCTGTTCCTACCTGCCCAGTCATGAACTGAGTCTAGTCCCAGCATACCTGCCTGATGTCAGTGCACTGCTCTGTACTGTCACAGGTGTGTCTGCAGCACAGCTTTGTGCCAGTTTGGAAAAGTTTGGCTGGCTCGGCTATAACCTAACCTTCTTATTCCTAAGCTGGTGGGAGGTTTGGGAGAATAGAGAGGACCCTGCCCTCAAGTGAGAAAAGGGTGATGCAACGTGGAGCATCCCTGCCAAGCTGCTGTATTCTTAGACGTGTTGCATTCTCCTATCACTGACATTTTATTTTTGTGTTTTATTGTTAACACATGCAGATACTGACTCACTCAGGACTCCATGGATTCTAGCTCAGACCGAAGTCACCCTTCTGCACCCCTTTCCTGCCAGGCTCCCAGGCATGGGCAGGACACCCTGTGCCACCCCACAGCCGCAGCAGCACTGTGGCAGTTCCCATCACCCGTCCTATGAGGTCACCCCAGCTTGAAGAGCCAGCTAAACTTTTCCAATGCCCTTTGTGTCACTCACCACCAGCTCAGCTCTGCTGCTGGCAAGTGAGCCACACTAACAGCAGACCACAAACCCCGACAGGCGCCACAGCCACCCTGCCACTGCCACACAGGCAGGGGACACATGGCCTCACCCTGCCCTGAGGAGTCATTGCCACACCACACCTTGGCACATGCAGGGGTGCCGAAATCCCTGGCAACACATGCCCCTGGCGGGTACCCCAAATACCATCCTACTTCTCCCCTCAGCTCTTGTGCAAACTTGAACATTTGGGGTCCTCAAAGGTGTAGCAGGGGCTGTGGCTGGGCTGTGGAGAGTGGGTCAAATAGCCAAATATCCAAATTGTCCTCTTCTCCTCCTCAGCTTCTGGGGTTTCGTATCTACTAGGTGCCTGACATACAAAAAACCAAGTGCTTCAGCTGGCTTCCCTCCTCTGAGCAAAATGAGCACAGCTCGCCCTTCCTTAGCCAAAACTTACAGTCACTATATCCTTTCCCAGGCTGTACAGGTTGGTCTATACCTGTCAAATTCTGTGTGTAAAATTAAAAAGTTGATTGCATGGAGGGGAGGGACAGGACTGAAGCCCCAAGACAGCAGCAATCTCAATTCCAGTATGTATGGGCTGTCACGGACCTTTGGAGAGACTCGTGCCACTGAGCTGTGAAGTCTTTGGGAATTTAAAACTGAGGCAAAGGCCACTGAAAGGCTTTCCCTATTTTTCAGCTAATGCACAGGAAGCCCATGGAGACTTGGGGGGGAGGAGGGGGGGAGCGGAAGGGAGGAAAAATTAATGGAAGGGATAAAAAAGCAACAGGAGAAGCTGAGCTGCAGGAGCAGCACAGGATCAGGTGCACGAAAATGAGGTAAAATGCTATTTTTTCGCTCCGATTTCAACTCATCGCGCGGCTGCTCGTCACGCGTCTTCTTCCCTGCAGGGCCGCCCCGACGATGCCGGCGGTCCCGTTCGCGTCCGTCGGGGCGGCCCTCCCGCCCACGCCCGCCAGCAGGGAACCGCTCTGCGGACGCGCAGGTCCGCGCCGGCGCCCTTGGCGGAGCCCCTTTCCCGTCGGCCGCGAGGATGCGCCCCCGCGCAGCGCCAGGGACCGTCCCGCCGCCCCGTCCGCAGGCACCTGCCCTCGGCACGCCGAGGCGCCGGGAGAAGGGACAACGAAATGAAAGGGGAAAGGGAGGGGAAGGAGCGGGAAAGGGAAATAAAAGGAGAACATAAGGGCGAGGCTAAGAGTCCAGGAAAATAGCAGGGGACACAGAGCGGGCACAGCCACAGTGCATCTCCGCCCCCTCAGGCTGCCGGCGCCGCCGTCCCCTCCGCGCACAGGGCTGGGGCGCACGGCGCCGGGTCCCGTGCCAGGCGGCCGGAGGGTCCCGCGGGCGGCGGCGGCAGCCAGGTGGGTCCCGCGGCCGCCCCGGGCACAGGGGCGCGCCTCCGCCGAGGAGCTGCCCGCCCCGTCCGAGCCGCCGTCGGGCCGCGCCGGGCCGGGCTCCCGCGGGGCTGCGCGGGGACTCCGCGCCCCGCCGCGCGCCACCGCGCGCCCATTGTTCGCCACGGCCAATCCGCGGGCGCCCTCCCCGCGGCCGCCAATCGCCTCTGGGGGCCGCGCGGTGAGGTCAGCGCCGCCCCACCGCCCCCCGCGGCCGCTGCGCGCTGACATCACGGCGCGGCCCGGCGGGGCGGGCCCGGGGGGGCGGGCGCGGCCCCCGCCCCGCGCGGCGCGGGTAGTGGTGGAGCGGCAGCGCCGCATCCCGCATCGCGCGTCGCGGCCGGTGCGCAGGGGGCCGCCCGCATGGTGGACATCCTCCTCCCGCGGCCGCTCCCGGGCGCCATGGGGGAGCCCTCCAAGAGTAAGTGCGCGCAGCGCGGCGCGGCGCCGGGGCGGGCAGGCGCGGCGGGGCGGGCGCGGGACGCTGCGGGGCCGAGCTCCGCGCCGCCGCTGCCGTCGGGCGGGCTGGCGGCCGCCGCGCCGGCCCGGCCCCGCGGGCGCGGTGACAGCGCCGGGAAGGGCTGCGGCACCGCGGCGGGCGCGGGCGGCTGCGGGCTCGGCCCGGGGCATCTCCGGTGCCGCTGTTTCCGTTCGTGCCCGGCGCTGCCCTGCCCCGCTGGCTCCGCTTCTTACCGAACGCCTGCCCCTTCGGCTATCCGCGCTGCTGATCTCCTTTCTTTCCGCTGTTTCCATTTCTTTCTCTCCTTCCCGCTGCTTGCTCTTTCTCGCATTCCCTCTTTCTCTGCCCGCGTTACCGTTTTTCTCTCTGTCTTCGTTTCTTTCTGCCTGTTCTTCTTTCTTGCCGTGTTTCTTTCCGTGTTTCGGTTTGCCTTTCTTTTTTTAAATTTCTCTTTCCGTTTTAATTAAATTCTTTCTCTTTCTGTTCTTCTGTTTTTGTTTGGTTTTATTTCTCCGTCTCTTCGATTTTTTGTCTCTTGCCGTTTTCATTTGTCCATGTTCCCATTTAAAGTGTCTCTGGGTTTTCGGTGGTTTTGTTCCTTTCCATCATTCAGTTTCTTTCTTTCTTTCTTTCTTTCTTTCTTCCTTCCTTTCTTTCTTTCTTTCCGTTTTTCCTCGGCTTTTCTTTTACTGTTTCTGTGTTTCTGCTTTGGTTTCCTTTTTCCGAAATTCTACTTTTATGTCTCCGGGTTTCGGCGTTAATTTCCCTCAATCAAAATTCTGGGGTTTATTTCTGGCTGTATTTATTTCTCTCCGTTTGTGTTTCTGTCCTTTATTTCTCTCCGTGTTTCTGTCTTTATTGATCTTTCTTCCTATTTTACAAAAAGTAAAAAAAAAAAAGAGAAGGAAAAAAGGAAAAAAAAAGGGAAAAAATGTTGTTTTTTTAAAAAAAGTCTTTCCCTAATTCCTGGTGCTTCTGCTCTTGCACACCGCTGCCCCTGACCGTGCCTCACTCGCTCCCGGCAGGGCGGCCGGGGCTGGCCCTGTGCGCGGGCTGCGGGGGCCGCATCCAGGACCCTTTCCTGCTGCGGGTGTCGCCGGACCTGGAGTGGCACGTCGCCTGCCTCAAGTGTGCCGAGTGCGGGCAGCCTCTGGACGAGACCTGCACATGCTTCCTGCGCGACGGCAAAGCCTACTGCAAGCGGGATTACAGCAGGTGACCCCGAATGCGCCGACGCTCGTTAAAAAAACCAAACCACCAAACCAAAAGCCCGAAAAAGCACTAAAGCCCCCTAAGACCCCCGAATTTCCCCCAAACGAAAACCCG
Organism: Falco cherrug; assembly: GCF_023634085.1. Lineage (NCBI taxonomy): Eukaryota > Metazoa > Chordata > Aves > Falconiformes > Falconidae > Falco > Falco cherrug. Next base: position 23,503,976 of record NC_073703.1, read on the forward strand.
ACTCTCGGCCGCTGCCCGCCCCCACGGCGCCGCCCGGAGCCTCCCCGACGGCGCGGCCGCGGGCCCTGACTGCGCGTCGCCTCCCCGCAGGCTCTTCGGCATCAAGTGCGCGCAGTGCCGGGCGGCCTTCAGCAGCAGCGACCTGGTGATGCGCGCCCGCGACCACGTTTACCACCTGGACTGCTTCCGCTGCGCCGCCTGCGGCCGCCAGCTCCTGCCCGGCGACCAGTTCTGCCTGCGGGAGCGCGACCTGCTCTGCCGCGCCGACCACGGGCCGGCCCCCGACGGCGCCGCCGCCCGCGGGCCGCGCAGCCCCGCGCTGCAGCCGCCCGCCGCCGCGCACCTCGCAGGTACCGGCTCCCCCCTCCTGGGGCGGGCGGCGGGAGGGGCGGGGGGCCGGGAGGGGGCTGCGGCGGGCGGCCACCCTGACGGTGTGCGCCCTCCCCGCCTGCCGCAGAGCCGGTGCCCGGGCGGCCGCCCGCCCCGCGGCCGCCGGCGCACAAGGTGGCAGAGAAGACCACCCGCGTGCGGACGGTGCTGAACGAGAAGCAGCTGCACACGCTGCGGACCTGCTATGCCGCCAACCCGCGCCCCGACGCCCTGATGAAGGAGCAGCTGGTGGAGATGACGGGGCTCAGCCCCCGCGTCATCCGCGTCTGGTTCCAGAACAAGCGCTGCAAGGACAAGAAGAAGTCCATCCTCATGAAGCAGCTCCAGCAGCAGCAGCACAGCGACAAGACGGTGAGCGCCCGCCCGCCCCACCGGGGAGGGAGGTGGGGGGGGGAGCCCCGGGCCGGCGGGCTCGGACGGCGGCCGTACTGAAGCCCAGTGTGCCCGCAGAGCCTGCAGGGCCTCACCGGGACGCCGCTGGTGGCCGGAAGCCCCATCCGCCACGAGAGCGCCGTGCAGGGCAGCGCCGTGGAGGTCCAGACCTACCAGCCGCCCTGGAAGGCGCTCAGCGAGTTCGCCCTGCAGAGCGACCTGGAGCAGCCCGCCGCCTTCCAGCAGTTGGTGAGCCGCGCCGCGCCGCGCTGAGCCGCCCCGTCGGGCCGCGGGGAGTGGGCAGGCCCCGCGGCCCGCCGGGCTCGGGCGCTGCCGGAGGGGGCCGGGGCGGGGGGAACCGCGCCGGGTCCTCACCGCCGCTGCTCCTCCAGGTCTCCTTCTCCGAGTCCGGCTCCTTGGGCACCTCCTCCGGCAGCGACGTGACCTCGCTGTCCTCCCAACTCCCCGACACCCCCAACAGCATGGTGCCCAGCCCGGCCGAGACGTGAGGCGGCCCGGCCGCCCGCCGCCGCGGGACTTCCGCATGCCTGCGCTCCCTGCATGAGACACCCGGCCCCGGGCTGCTCCCAGAGCGCCGGACAAACGCCTTTGTTTTTTAATTATTCTTATTTAAAAACAAACAAAAAATATGTTACTGACGGCCAAAAAAGCACCGGGATCCTCGCTGCCTTCACCAGACCGGAGAGAGAGCCCCCGCCCTGGTTATTCGTTGTTTTGGGTTTTTTCCCCCTGCGGATTTCGATGTTTCTTTTCCCCAAAGAAACGCGGGTTTCCCCGCTGGACCCCGGCACGGTCACAGGCTGCCTTGCCCGCCGCTTGCGCTAGGGACGGCTTTTCTTCCCTTTTTTGGAAGGGAAAAGAAAAGGGGGGGGGGGGGGGGAATAAAAGAGAGAGAATACAAAAGGGGGAGAGAGACTCCCCCGGCGTGCGCGCCTTTCCGCGGCCGCGGAGCCGGCCTGGCCCTCCCTCCGCGGAGCCGCGTCGTCCAGTCTCATCTCACGCCGATGCCTCTCCCGGGCCGCGGCGCCCGGCCCCGCACCATCGCTGGAAAAACGGGACACGGAAACGAGACTTTTTAACGGGAAAACCAGTACTAATAATGTTAAATTATCAATGGACGGAGGACGGATTGTTTGAGCCTTTAACGAACAAAAGTAAGTTATTGTTATTTATTGTCAGAGTCAGCGGTTGGATAGTGGGATTAAATATTTTGGACTTAATAAAAAAAGAGAAAATAAGAAAAGGAAAGGATTGCAACGAAAAAAAGAAAGGTGGGGGGCGGGAGGGCGGCGGCGGGGCTCGCCGGGCGCGGAGAGGGTGCAGCCCCGGCGTTGCTGGCACGGCCTCTCCACACGGCGCTAATCGGCTTTCCCGAGCGGGGCCGCTTATTTATAGCCGGGGAGGCGGAGCGCAGGTTTCCCTTTCGGAGCAGCCCCCGGGCTCGGCCGGGCCGCGCCCGCACCTGCCGCGGTGCGGGGCCGCCTCGCCTCCTCCCCGGGGGCGGCGGGGGCTCGGCCGCGGGTACTGCCCCGGGGAGGCGGCGGCGCGGCTGGCCGTCCCGTCCCCTCGCGCGTATCCGTGCCCCCGTCTAGACGCGGGCGGCGGCTCCTTATCTGCCTTCGGCATCACCTGCGAGTGCGGGCGGCCGCCGCGGCTCCCGCTGCGTCCCCGTTACCCGGGCGGGAGCGCGCTCAGGGCCGACTCCCGCGGGATCGCCGGCCCGGGCAGCCTCACACCACACGTCGAGCCGCCCCTGCGGCCCCGTCCCCGGGCAACCGGGTCCGCACCCTCGGGGGGCGCGAGCGTAGCCGGGCCTACCCGAGGCACCTCGCCGAGCGGCGAGGGAGCGCGTAGCCGCGGCGCCGAGGTGGGAGCGGCTCCGCCGCCTCCGTGGACTGAGCAGGCCCCGGCCGGGCCCCCGCGGGCGAGCTGGCCCGCGGGCCGATCCGCAGCTGCCGTCGGGGGGCGCGGAGCAGCCCGGGCTGCCGGGGGCGCGCCCGCCGGGGAGGCGGAGAGGCCGCCTCGTCCAGGCGCTCTTCAGCCGCCGCCGCGGCGGGCGGTGCCCCTCGGCCCGGGGACAGGTGGGCAAGGGGGTCGTCTCCCGCCCTCGCCCCTCGGCCGCGGGGCCGCCCCAGTTACCTGGCTCCGGCCGGGTCGGGTTTTGGCTCCGGGGCCTGGACTGCAGCGAGCTGTTGCCGTCACCGGGGAGCGGGGCCGCGCGGACCGTCACGCCGCCTCGGCAGAGGCGACCGTGGAACCCGAGTCCCCGCGGAGGCCCCGCTCTCCCCTCAGGCAGCGCGGCGGCCCGCCGGCCGGCTCGGGATCGCCGCCGCAGCCGCCTCAGGTGCGGGCCGCGCCCGGCCGCGGGGGCCGGCGAAGGGGCCGCACAGCGGGGACCGGGGCCGCCCGCCCTCCGGCAGCGCCGTTCCCGTCGCGCCCGCGCGCCCAGCCCGCGCCCGCCGCCCGGACGCCGCGCGCCGCTGCCGCCCGCCCCACGCGCCGCCGACGCGCGCGGTTTGCGCAGCCCCCGCAGCTCCCGCAGCCTCCGCAGCCCGGCCCGCCGGGCGCTGGAGAAGACGCCGCGGCCCCTCTTTGTTCTCCCCCCCTGCCCGAGCCCCGCGTCGCTGGCGGCAGCGCCAGCACCAGCGCCGGCCCCGCGGGTCAGGCTGCAGACGGGATAAGTTACTTTATTACAAGATATACAGAACACGTTTGCTCCATTCGCCATCTTATTTCCGCAGTTCCGCAGGGCAAGTACCGCCACATCGCAGGGCAGAGAACACCCACATCATGACACAGGGTATGTGAATGAAATACACTCAAATTATCAAAATTACAAAACAGAACTTGAAAGTTATCTACAGTACATACGATATAAATAGTGCAAATTATGTATCTACAGCGTAAGTATTCAGGGTATCGGAAAACTTTCCGGAAGAGCCTTTGGAAGAAGGCGGTCAGCAGGAACTGCTCAGCGTGACGATGTTAGGGACTGTAAAACCAAACACAATGCTTATTTCTTCAAGAAGAACTGTCGAGCTTCTTCCCAGGACTGGCGGGGGAATCTGTTGGACAGCTCAAGATAATCTTGAGAATTGAAAAATTTTTCTGTTGAAGACAGAACATAAAATTACCAAGTTATTCCCTCTTAAGATGGCAATAAAACAAGAATAATGAACACGAAGCCAATTTGACATACTTTGAGTCATTCGCTCCCCTCCCCCTACCAAAAACTTCTCAAATCACGGGGTGACATTTCTGTGGAGCTCTGGACACTGAGGCTTGGCTGTAAAAATGGGAGCAGAGGGCTCTGATGAGCAAAGGCTTAGATTTTTAGGCTTCTGGATCAGGCGCTCTGCTTTATGCATCGGAACATTATGCACCTTTACACATTTTATATTCTTGGAGCTCCCGGGGACCAATGCAGCCTCATCTGGGTTCAGGCAGCCTCCACGGCGTGCCCTCCACTTAGCAGCAACTTTTTCCACAAAGGGTTGCAGAGAAGTTTTGCTCCCCAGTTCCCCCAAAGCTCACAGCACGATTACAAATGCAGCTTTTACTCCTCTGTGTACTGTGCTGGCGTGAGCGGGGCTCCACATGTGTGCACAGCCTTGCAGGGCCCAACCCTTGGAGGAGCACGCTGCAGCGCAGCACCCAACAGTGGAGCCTGCGCTTCCAGGTTTTATTCCCAGCAGTGTTACTGTTCCCATTTGTTTTCTGGGGACACCATCCTTCACATTCAAGTGATATAATGGATAAAATAATCCTGCTTATACTATTATTAAATCAGCTTTTTTGCAACTGGGGAATGTTTAGCAATCACGCTCACACGTCACCACATAGTCATCTTTGTTTAAAAGTTCACCCAGTTTGAACAGTGAAAATAAAAAGCAGTTTTCTGCTCAGATTTTAGATTTTTCTTGAGCAGATTCTCATGCAAACACAATCCTGGAAAGTCTGTTCTGCAGAACTGCACGAGGCTGCTTCAGACTAAGAGGTATAATGTTGACAGTAAAGATCTCCATAAAATTATGTTAATTTTATAATTTAGTTTTAAACACAAAGTTATGTTTTACACCTAGAGCTGCTCGTCTTCTGCCAAATGCTAGCAAAATGGTGGTGTATTTCTGCTTGCTGTTAGGAAGAAATGACTGGCCGAGCAACGTCCTTTATGCAAAACACGGGTGACTCAAGACCAGATACCCATCAACACACTTGAATTTCAGACATGTTTAACAATAGCCATCTTAGCTGAGAATCTTTCAAATGTGTAGTCTAAAGAGGTTAACTGTATTTTACACAATATTTACAGCAACGGGGAGGGGAGAATATTGCAACTTTTCTGCAAACAGACAAACTTTACAGGGTAATTACAGGACAGTATTTTACTAATTTTTGGCTCCCTGGGTATACTGGCATGTGTCCGCTTCTGCAACCTAAAACTTCTGCAGGTAACCCTTGTGACAGCTAATTATATATTTGCATACACAGTATCACATTTTAAGACATGGTATCACATAGCATTTAATAAAGATTAACAGTCTGAATTCCTGATATGATGAGCAGCAGACTGGAAGACATGTATGTTTAAGTCAGAATGTGAGCTACGGAGCCTCTCCCCGAACCATGAAATCATATTGCAATTTACTGTAATTCTTTCATGATGTGGACTCAAAAGATTTAAATCACAGTAAAATATAACATCTACACATTTTGTTACCGAATTGCTACTCTGTTACATTTCATTGCAGACGTACCCCTCTGCCGAGATAACTGATTATCCATTTGGCCTGAACTCTGTGCAAAATCCTGCAGGGGAGGGGGGGGGACGGGATGACACGACAACAACAACAACAACAGCATCAGCTTTTCTGCTCTTAAAATTGAGGAATTAAACCAACATTTTTAAGTCTTCACAGTCACTCAAAAATACTAATACATTATGAAACTTGTAAATTAACAAACTGGCTTGTTTGCAATGTATTAACAGAATACTGCCAGCATTTAAATTCTATAAGACATCGTGGATTTTTATACCTTTATTTGTACTTTTTTTGAAAAGCAAAACAAAACCAACCCCCCCAAAACAAAAAAAAACACCCAACACCAACCAAAACCCCAACCAACCCAAACCAAAAACCTGTTAATACACAACAGAAAAAACAAGATTTTAATAGCTTCTTAGGAAATAGTTATTATGACTTTTAATTTAAGAGAACATTTACTATAGCTGTGTTTCTTTAAAACAAATGGTGGTTTAGATTTCTGCTCCTGACTCCAAATACCCTCTTACAAAATTCCTGCATTATCCTGATTTCACCAGCTGTGATTCCCAGTGACCCAGGAGCCTGCGGTCCTGATCTCCTGAGAGTAAGTGAAGTTCTTCCACAGAGGTGATGAACTCTGGCCGCCAGCACTGCGGCCAGCTGCCTAACCAGCTGAGGTGCAGTTAATCCAAGTGCCCAAGGTGATGTGCGATCCCTGCCGCTGCCGGACAGGATGCTGCATCCTCCGGAGTCAGCACGGACACCGACTTCACTCGGAACCACGTAGGATTATGCAAGCCAGCTGCCCCACTACAGAGAGGGCTTTTAGGACGCTATCTTTTGTTCGAGTAGTCACTGAGCAGAGATGGTACTATTTGACATAAGAGATATGATTTAGCAAATCATGAATACTCCTAAATGTTTTCTAATTATTTCAGCACATCTAGAACAGAAGTAACAAAAATAAAAAGGATGATGCAAACTTCAGATGATGGAAATAAATCTGTTGGGAGATATAACGTGGGTTGTTGTAAAATCCAGCAATCATTTTCCTTTGATTTATGCTGCACACATTTAACAAACTGTATTTAAGTGTTATATTCGCACACACCACCAAACTTCTACATAAACGGCACTTCTTTTTGTATTCCCTGGCACAGGAAGAATCTCATTTTCTAGTCACGGGGAAACATTTTACAGTCTTTCCCAAACCTTCTGCTGAAGCAAATGAGAGCTTTGCTTGACAGACAGCAGCAAGTCAAAATAAAAGTACAGAAGCAAATCCCTTCTGTGTGTGTGGGTATCTGAGCATTTCTGAGCTCCTCTCAGAATTGTTCTCTGTGTGCATGCGTGTGTGTGTGTGCGTGTGTGCAACACTTGGGATTAGATTTTAAGATGGGTAAAATACTAAAGTACCAGTGAAGTCAAGACATGACTCTTCTCAGCACACAAATATCTTCTATATTTTAACGTAACTTTTTCTAAAAGCCTGCAAGAACATGTAGACTGGGCATCTGAGATATACCTCTAATTGGAAATCAACTTAATAATGTTGACCCTTGTAAATATACTTAGGGTTTGCTGTAGCTACTGGGGATTTAAATGCCATTCTCTCGCTTTTAGCACAGAAATCAAGGTAAATTAACCTTAATTATTCATATAGGGAACACTCTCCTCTGCACTCACGTTTTTTGGCTGAAAAAGACAAACTAAACTTGCTGCATTTACTCGTAATGCTTAAATTACTTTTTGTCACTGATTTCTACATTGAAACCTGTCATTTCACCATAAGGAAATCAAAGATCAACTATAGCTTTGTATTTAACCAGAAACTCATTACTATATGGAAAATTCTTTTAATACTAAGTTCCAAACTTTTTTTTTTAATCTGCTATGCAAATATTTTAGTATTAAAAGGACAAAAAGCAGTTGCACTCAGAAGTTTGATATTGTGTGAGGACTTCTAGTAAATACTTAGTTCTTGTGCCTTCTCTTCCAAAACCGTGTAGCCTACCCCTGGACTAGCTGTAAAGCAGTAGGAAAAAAAAAAAAAAGTTTGACACATTTCTGCATTAACAACAGTACCTTTCAGGTGACTGATACAGTCACTAGAGTCCTAAAACCATATTATTTTTTAATAGTAGAGTACTTAGGAAAACTTAATTTATTCATTGGAAAAAAATTTCAGTAAAATGTACAGAAAACATAAGGCATATGTAAAGCACAGCATATAAATTTAGACAAAGGGGAAAAAAATGCTGTAAATCCTTATTCAAAACAGTATTTTTAATGACCTCAGTGGCTTACTGTCAAAAATAAAGACTGCAAGATTAGACTGGTAACATATGTTCTGTGTATTTTCTGCATAAAATATATACACTTCTGTTCAGTTCTCACTGTAAATCTATTGTACACAGTATACAACTGTACATTTGTATGTAAATACATTAATATACTGATTTCATATATGCTATATTTACAGTACATTTAAAAAAATAAATATATTAAGAATTACCTTGTAACAACAGGATCTGCATCAAATCTTCCTAGCACATCCAACAACTTTAATGAAAACAGGATTCTGCATGCGATAGCGAGAATCTGAACTGCTCTGTAACCTTTTCGTGTTATAAGATGCCTCAAGTACAGGCATAATCTGTGGTTTGAAAAGAGCTACAGAGAACCTTAAAGTACTTCAAAGCTGTTTACTTGTTTTACTTAAGTCAAATGAGTTCCATATACACAGCAAAGGCGAGAAAAACTGTCGCATTACCCTGCACACCACTGTTGTATTACTGCAATAGCTACCTGAATGAACGTGGCGAGTAAAACACAACTCATCTCCTGCTCCAGGATGATCTTGTTCTGAGGGTTATTGTAACAAGCAGCTATTAGTGAAGGGAAGAGCACTTTGATTAAACGAGGATCACTGAAATACTGGAAAGGCAACTGGCATAATTTTTGCAGCACTGTGGGGTGACGGCCAGATTGTACAATGATCTGAAAATACAAACATACGAAAAAGAAAACACATGATCTATCTGTTCTTCTCTTCCTGGTAACCACCAAGGATGTTGAAGTCATGCTAAAAAAATGAGCACAGCAAAGAAGTAAATACTAAAAGTAAAGCTTATAACATTTAGTCCAAACAACTTCTGTTTTAGTGTGCGAGTATTATTTTTATTGCAGGGGAACACAAAGAATGTAAAGTTGTGAAACTTCTTTTTCCTGTATCACCCAAAAAGACAGTAAGTAAATGAAAAGGGGATTCATCTGCAGATTACAATAAAATAGACTAATTTAATACCTTCATTCAAAAGACAAAGAATTATAGTGAAAGGAATACTGTAAGTTAGAGCTATGAAACAAAACCCTCCAACCCCTGCCATTTAAACACAGTAAGTGGTGGTGGTGGGGGGGGGATCAAGAAAGAGATCACCAGGACTGTAAAAACCCTTGCAAAGCTCGATCATCCTTTACTGGAGTGCTCTCTGGCAATTAGAGAGGACTCTGTTTCATGGTAGATGTCTGCCACGCATTCTCAGGCACCAAAAAGAAAAGGTGATTGTAAGCTGCACAGCAAGGAGTTTCAGTAAGTAGAGACTCAGAAAGATCCTCCCATCTGTATTTCTTATCTCAGTTTCTATCAGTGCCATTGACTCTAAAAGGAGAATTGTTTAGATAAATGGGACTGTTGTCATGAAGCAGGCTAAGTTTACAACTGTGTACATCTGAAGAAATAAGGCAATGCTATTACTGGTCCCCGGGAAAGGAACCTTTCCAATTTACTTGATATTCTTATAAAGTCTTTGTGATAAACTAAAAAATGCCAAAATCGGATCTGTTCCAAGTAACCTTGATTGAACAATTATAATATGAAAGAGCTGTTTGACCCAAAGTTGGCTTTTCGGCATAGGAGGAAGCTCCTATAAGGTTTGAACACTGTAAAACTTAGGGTCACGACTGTAAATTGTGCTTGGAAAAACACAATTTTACAGGTACACACCCAGACAAGACTGCATTCAAATTAAAACCAGAAGGACAGAAAGAAGCAGTTGAGACCACAGGAACATAAATTACAGGGATTTACAAGTTTTCAAAGCACTTTTAACAATACCTTCAGAGCATACTCTCAGTTGATAATGCAGTTGAGATTAAAAACAAGATCAACAAAGTAGTAGTTTGCATTTTTTTCAGTTCACCAGCCAAAAAGACATTGAAAACCTTTCAAAATGCTGGTAGAAATGTCTTAATGACCTTTAAGACAGGAGGAATTTTTAAAAGACAGCCAACTATGAGACAATTAAGCATACATTTGGGCACTGTTTTGAGGAAAATATCACTGAAACATGTGGATGATTCTAAATTTAACTACTGGCTACCACCCTGTAAGCAAGAGGGTGCCTTTCCAGTTTGTGATAACTGTTTGTACTTTAAATTCACCTGAGAGGTTATTATATAAGTCCATGTTTTTCTATAGTGAATTCTACAGTCAGGAAAGTACTTAAAATCAATTGTGACTGTAGTAAAATAACTACAATTTGTATTTATGATCCAGGACAGAACAACAGAACTCTTGCTTTCTTTTTAATGGCCACTGTACACTTGATGAATAGGCAGAGGAAAAGAAGTTTTTGGGATTTTTAATTTTTCATTTCACACTTCCATTACCTGTTCTAAAAATGCCATGGATAATCAGTGAACTCTTGCCAAACGAACAGTGCAGATACCCAAACGGCTTCCATGGAGTTATTATTTCATTATATTTTTATTTTCAACATTTTTACTGCTATGGTTTTATCAACATTAAAGATAGGAAGGCATATAGAAGGGCTGCGGATTGTTTTAACCTGGTATTTATCACATGTGGAATCAATTTAATGATTTCAGCTCATTGTACTAATGCAGCTACTAAACCTGATACACTATATTATGTACTCTGGGAAAAAAAAATAATCATGAGTCACCCCTTACTGGAAAAAAACCCAAACAAATAAACCTCTAGCAGAGGATGTATTCCTTGTTTCGCTGCCAGCTGGTGGAGAAAGTGAAGTCCAGCACTTGACTTAGCAGATGATCAACAAAGAAAAACTAAAACTTTCCTATGATTTCTTTATGGTGGAAGACTTATCTTGACTTTTTTTTTTTTTTTTTTTTTTAAAAAAAAAACCAACACAAAAAACAGTCACTTGGCTTAATGATCCCAGGGACTTTTGCAGGCCTGGAATACTCATCTTACAAAATGCTCTAATACAAGGTACAAACTCCTTACTGAAATCCAGCACAGAAAGCTTGCTTTTCCTCCTGCCACATACTGGAATCCAGGTATATTTACCTAGATTTAGCTTTTCTTGTTGCTCTCTCTCTAGCCTGAAAGTCAGATATGCCTGTCAAACATAACAAGATCCTAATTAAATCACTGTATTTCTGTACAGCCAAGCATTTAAGCACCTGCTTAACTTCAGATATTTGCCTAGGTTCCATTAATATTTGCTTGCGGTTTTCTTTTTCTGAATTCAGACCTATCAAATTAGTACAAACTACATTTTTTTTTTAATCCAGAGCAGTCAACTCCCATTAATGTTTTCTGTATTTCATTTAAAAATTTTGCTCATTCTTAAAACTTACAGATATTCATACAGCTTTACTGGATCTGCCTGTGCTTAGCTTAAATAAATTGCAAACAAGGTGCACCTGCTTAGCTTAGCTTATTTTTGGCCCAACACAGTAAACATTAGAATAACCCCCTGAAGACCCAAACTATGCACAGGGAAGACACACAGCAAATACATTTCTGAAATGCTGTTTCATGGTGAATTAATGAAGTTTCTCTTCATGCTCCCAGCCAAACTCAAGACCTTGATACGTTTCTGAGGTGGAGTCCGTGTTACAGAGCGTGGGGATGGAACTGAGTAGCATGCCAGAAAACACTGGCCAACAGCACCGTCTGCTCTCAGTGTCAAAGCCTGCTGAAAATGAGAGGCTAGAGCATCTTAAAATGCTTTACTGTGCTGGACTGAAGCAACCTCTACACCGTGTAAGCTGACGTGGCAAGGCTGCACAATATACGCCACCATAATACCCGATTTTGCTTATTTTTAACCTCTACTAAAGTCACCTTTAAGAAAACATTTTTCCCTGCTAGGTCTCTGTGAATTTCCAGCTTTCCTATAGCACGCATGCTGTGCCTAGTGCAGCCACACTAGCTGACTGTCCGGAACAATGACTGATGTGATGACCTGTGGGAACTTTTTTACTCAGCAACACCTTTCAAGGTTGCCCATCAGTTATCTTCTGTCACTCCCACCAGTTTATAGCCTTCTGCAGGTTCCACTAATGTGCTTAATCTCCAACAGCCAGAGGGTCAGGCAGTCTCTTCTGCCCTAGCAGGCAATCCATGCTCCCGTGTGACTCTTTGGGAAGTGCACTCTGCACTCACAAGTGCAATAACCATCCCGATCCCACTGTCTTGGTATTTCTGAAGATGATCACTTAGTAAAGCATGACTCACGACTGCTAAAGTATCTAGACAGAATTCATTTTTTCCTCAAATTTCCTCGGGCCAACACTCACTGTATAGCATATTGCTTGGCCGATTGCTGCAATTCTTTGAGCTGTGGAAGTCTGAAGCAGTATAAAACTCAGCCTTTCAAAACTGACTACAATGACAAAAGCCAGCAATATGCCACACAGCACTTGGGCAATAAAAAAGGACAATCAATCAAAAACCTAAAAGCTCCTTGCGGTATGGAACATTAATAAGGTTGTGAGGGGAACTCATAATTTTGCTGGGAGATAAGGCTTCCCCTCTCTCTCAGGTACGGTGTTTGGTTACAGACCCGAGGTGACTGACTGCTGGAAGGATAATCCCATCGTTGATCCTGCAGTTCTTCCCTCACAGTCCCAACAGGCCAGCTCCAGCAGCCTTCCTCTCCTGCCACTGCTTCCTGGCACCTTGCGAAGGAGATGCCCCCAGGACTGAAGGCCTTTACTGAGGAACTACTAAACCATATGGACCCAAATAACTTGGGTATGATCTTCTGGGTATCAAAGGGAATGCTGCAGGACACTTGATTTTTCTGTGAAGGTCCAAGGGCCCAAAAATAACCTTCTCATGATCCTGCAAGAACAAGAATCATAAAAGCATGACTCCCCACCTTGCTCACAAGGACAGGGCGATAACCCCAGGCATACAGCAGCAACCTCTGCATGAGAACCAGCAAGGGCAAGATGTTCTGGTGAACACTTCCTAATTCCACTTACTGGCTGTATATACAAGTATTTTTCTTTCATTTAATCCTCCTCTATATTCCTTTTATTATGAATGAAAACTACAATTACTTTTACATGTGTACGTATGAATTTTTGTCAAAGCAGAGTAAACAACTCTTCCTAACTAAAAGAATCCAGACCTTCTGAATGATACAGCAATGACACAGAATGTAACAGCAGTTGCATGTCAAATCAAAAGTAAAATCTTACCAAGTCAATGGTTAGTTTTACAAGAAAATTAAAATAAGAATCTCTGGTCTTTGAAACTAAATCTTCATCATCAGGTAACTGAGTTTATAAGCATCTTGTAAGTAATGAACAGGATTTTCTTTAGGAAAACAAAACGTCAGCTAGAAAGCTGAAGAATGACTGTATGTAAAATATTGAAAAAATATTAGCCAAACTGCTAATTCATATATTCATGTAATTCATATATTCATATGTCCTAATTTGACATGTAATGTAGATGGATGCTATTAAGTTTTCAAGAACTAGTAGTTCAATCAAACTGCCTTGTGAAGATTTACATTTTTTAAACTACAGAGCAGCAATTTTTTGGTGACAATCTAGATTTCTGTTTCCAAGCTGTGATTGAATTTAAAACTTTGCCTGTAACCTTCCAGAGATTTAAAGATTATGATCACAGATTTTCTTCCACTGGTTCCATGTGTGTATGTTAAAAATTGTCAGCTATTTTGCGACAAGTAACAAAAAACCCCCAAATGGTTCCGTCCCAGACCAAGAACTTTTTCATTCCCTGTGTACTACAAAAAGTTAGTCCAGGATTACTGCAGAGTGGAAGTGCTGATTTTTAGAGCAATATTTAGTCTCGTTCTACTGATGGATTTAGGTTTTGCTTCACTTGGACACTTGCAGCTCTGGAAAGGCATCATTCACATCAGTTATTTCTGTCCATATATACCACAAAAACACTGCAATTATCTTTCGAAGAGGCTAATTAATTTTCTGGTCAGGAAGAACAGAAAGCCACCAGCAAGTTTTTTGTCTGTGCAAAGGCAAAAGAAAGAACTGAGAAGTATTCAACTGATTCAGAAAGCCAGGTTCTCAGTGAACTAAACTAAGCGAGACCAAAGAATAATACTATGAATCAATTATAATACCATTTACTGAAGATTACCTGAAGATTTAGAAAGGTACAAGACATCCACCACGTGTCTAAAATTATAATAATATTTACCATTCTGTTCAATAATTTCCTCAAAGGTTACTTCCCAGCACCGCCACAAAATAGTAATTTTAAAAAACCAACTCATCAGAGTATTCCAGGTTGAAAATGAGTGGGTTTAAGCCTAGCAAGAAGCTGTTCTCCTCCATATAGTTACACTGGTCAGGTTATCAAGGCCAAGTTTCAGCCCACAGCAGGGTAAGATCTTAACTCATCAAAGCAGCTTCCCTAGGAAGTTAAAGGAAGTTGCTGAAGAGGATGGTGCATTTGCTACAAGACATTCACCCCATCCATTTTGGCACGGCAGTCAATGCTGCCAACGACAATCCGTTGTTCCAGGGTCCTTTAAGTCCAGGGCTGGGGGGACATGGCCGGTGCTGGCCCCTGGAAGACCTACAGCATATACACAAGAGCCCCCAGCCCCAGGCTCTCTCAGGAATGTGGGCGCGTACTTGCACTGCTTTTGTTTCATTTTCGGAAGACTTGCTGAAGACTTTTTGCAAACATAACTGGAAGACATGATTTAAATGTTGCCATATAGAAACACCGTACTTTTCCCAGCAGATGCTGTAACCTATCTGAGTTCTTTTTTCATTCTGTTGTGTGGTCCCACGATTTCCTCTGTCACAAATTTCCCATTACCATTAAGGCAATGATTTTGCAAAAGCTTCCTTTTTGTTAAGCTGACACTTCGCTGAAGTCACCAGTAACACTTTTGTACACAAAGGTGTCCAGGTGCGCCTTCCACATGACAAATATCAGAAAAGCTCACTGCAGCCTGAAAACTGTCCCGCATCCCCCCCAGCAGCTATGTGGTTACTCTGCCTGCCGGCTCACACTGCCTTCCAGAAATCAACTACACAAAAACATTGGAAGATTTAAAAACATGAATGTCTTTAGATGTTAACTTGGTCATATTGTTTGTTTATTGTTTCTATTCCTTTTGCTATATCTTAACATTATGTCATGGTTTATGCTGCCATAATATGCAATGTAAAAATGCAGAAACTTTCGGAGCAAATGCATCGCTGGCATCAACGGCACTGCTAGGGAAGGCACAGCCACCATAAATGAGACCAGCAGAGGTAGGGGGACGTCCAACTAAGGAGGCAGAAACCATGTCCAGCAACTCTCTGCTACCATCTGACCACCTGGAACCGCACATGCTCTGCCAGGCCTCCCCAGCAGCAGAGGGATGCTGGCTTGGCAACACTGCAGCAGGCAGATAATGTCACTTTGAGGTGCTTTCTGTAGCCTACCAGTTTCGTTCATCCACAGAAGAAAAGAAAAATCACTTCTTGCTGCTTTAAGATAGCAGAGAAAGGAGGAAGATTGCCAAGGAGAGAACTGAAATCTGTAGCCATGAAAAGGCCAAACGTCAAGATCTGAACAAAACCTCAGAAGTTGTTTCAGTGCTCCACTCTTGCCTGACTAAGCCTGATAAACAATGTCGCATTCTTAGCACTCCACAGTCAGGCTGGTGGTTTTCAGTAGTTCTGACCAAGCAGGAGAAGTTGTAGCTCTTTTATCAATCAGAAGTGAGACAAAATGACATTAAGGTAAAATGGATACAGGAAAATGCACTTAAATATTAACTTTGCAAAGTTTAAAACTTCCTGAAGTGAAACCTTCCTCACCTCACAGAGAGAAAAAACTGCAAATGAAATGTATTCCATAGGTACTTAGAAACAAATATCAGTGATTCTCACTGTGAGCTGAATTAACTTCCTAGAAAAACAACCTTCTCAATAGAATTTCCTCTTATTTTTACAAAATGAAGCCTTAAAATGTACTCTCCTACTTGACTGTGCTCTTCTGCTATAATGTATTTCATGTTCAGATGCAATTTTCTTAGAATAAGTCAGACTAAAAAGCTAATGGTTCTCTAAGGGGCAGTCCTTGCCTCTTGTAGTATCTTGTATGACCTAGGGGTCCAAACTTGAACGTGGCCATTATAAACATTTGGATCTTAAAACTGTACTGTCGGTATGGGAACTATTAATGTTTCTTTTCTATTTATCATTTATATAAATGCCAATTCTAATCTGTACAAACGAATAATAACTTCATTGAACAGGAACTCTTCATCTAATCTCTGGAACTACAGTATTCCATCAAACAGCTGAATCCTTTTGTTTGATGTCAGGTTATTTATAACTTTGAAAAAGAAATAAGTCTTTATATTAGTAGTCCAGAGTTTCTCTTCAAAGTTAGATCTGCATTATTTCTTTGCTTCTATATAAACAGATCTCATACCGCTAGTATTTAATCAGCAGAATATGTCACCACTTACGCTCTTCTGTTTTAAGGTCAAGCTCTTTTCTTTCCATTTTGCAAACTCCACTATTGGCAAGGCTCTGTGCAAGGAATGTTCTAAATTCCTACTTAGATTTATCAGGAATCAGAGCATCATTTCCATGCAAAAACAGTGCTCCAGAATGTGACATTCAAATTTCAAAATAAGAATTTTGCCTATTTGAAAAATTCCAGTGTTTATTTTTTTAACATCACATGGAAGCTTTTAGATAACAGAGTTCAGAAAAAGTTAGTCTTCCTATAAACCACATTATGAGCATTGTCCTTTTAGAGCTAGTCTATGGTTTAAGCACGCAGATTCAGTTGTGTTCTGTGTATACATAACAAAGAAAAAATTACCTGTGCACTTTCTGTGTAATCATCCTAAGCCATTTAAGCACTGAGGATAGGACAGTGACAAATACAAACACAGTGATGCAGTGAAGATGTAAAAAAATGTGTCGAAAGTCGAAAGGAAATCCAGATAAAGAAGTTCTGTGTACAAAGCTCTTGGAAAAAATGTCACCCAAGTTACAAGATAACAAGACAACTAACAAGTCACCTTAGTTACAAGATAACAAATGAAGTACATATATATAAAGTCAGCAATAAATAAGTAATATTAAACAGATACTGTAAAAGATAAGCTGCATTAGACTGTGATGAAAGGAGAATGGAAACAATTCTAATATGGATTGAGGCTACTTGTGAATTTAACGCATGCCCAGGCTACAGGATAAAACAGTAATCTAATGCCCAAACTAGAAAAGGTATTAAGGAAAAGCCTAACTTTAAAAATGATAGCATTTCAACATTTAACATATTAACATAAAAAATAAATGTTTAAACATGAGGTTGCTCTCATGCTTAATCATACACTTATGTACCTTGTTAAATTGCTGGGTATCATCGCTTTCTAGAAAATGGTAAGCTTCACAGCTTCCAAAATAACGTTAACAGGACATTTACATGTTTAAGTGTTGGCCTAATAATTTTTCATCAGAGAATATTATTATACATCAATCATATGAAGGAATCATGTATTCTGCAAACTCAAATAAACCCCCCATCATGCCACGTCTCAGATCCTGAGGCGTTATTCTCAACACTGACACGATTAGGATCAGCCCCTGCAGCCCTGCTCTGCGTTTGAAGATTCACCTTCACACTGAGATAACATCTTCAGCTTTGGTAACACTCTACCTGCGAATTTAAGCTGCTGCCCTGGGCACAGCTCTCTGCGTACTTACACAGATGAAACACCTGATGTGCACGAAGAATTCTTGATTTAAAGGCTAGAAAAGAAACAGGGTCTTAGTCGACAGAATCAGCCAACTACTGGCAGAGGCTTCTGCCATCCTCCACGGCAACACAGCGAGTATGGGTCAAAATCCTGGAAGGTGTGAAAAATTACGATACTACAGTCTAAACCACGTAAAATCTTTTTGTGCCTGAGGATTTTCCCTCTTGGAAAGCAAGCTCTTCTTGCCACTCTCCCCAGCCCTACCCTAGGCCAGCTGCACAGCCTTTGCATCTGCTCACTAGAACCTTTTCCCTTCTGGCCCCCAGGTGAATTGCCGGGTGTGAGTGTCTGACCGCGCCTGAGGGCTGCGGACGCCGAGCCGCGGGACGCGCTGCAGGGCCGGCCGAGGCCGAGCTCCAGGCAGAGCAGGGAGCCGGGCCGCCCCGAGGGGAGCCGCGCTGCCCTGTGCGGGGGGCGGCCGACGTGCCCGCAGCGCTCCCGTGCCGGGCTTCCCTGCGCCCTGCCCCCGCACGGGCCCCGCACCGCCCCGGCCTCCCGCAGCCCAGCGGCCCCCCCGGGCGGCCAGCCCACCCCCCGCGCACCCCCCCCAGCGCCCGCAGCAGCGGGGCGCGGCCGGGCAGCAGGCGCGGCCCACGGGCGGGGCCGGGCGGGGGCCCCGCGGGCGGCAGCAGCTCCCCGGGCCCCGCCGACGCCGTGTGCTCCCGGCGGTGCCAGCCCGTTAGCGGGGCGGGGGCGGCCCCTTAGCGGGGCGGTGCTGAGCGCCCCCCGGGTGGCCGGGCCTCCGCGGGGCCCAGCGGGCCGCTCCGCCCCTCCCGCCCGGGCACAGGCCGCGGCCGGCGCTCCGGGGCCGCCTGCCCGCCGCTCGCCCGCCGGGCCCTAGCCCGAGCTGCGCCGCGTTCTGAGGGTGCTGGAAGCGCTGGCTTCCGTGGCACTGGGCGCCAGGTTTATTCGTCCGTGTTCTCGGTTTTAAGGGACACCCAAGGGCTTCACTTCTCGTATAATTCCCACACGCGCCCCTTCCCCCCCGACAGGAATCTCCCAGCCACCACGACCTGAAACTGAACACTCCACTGGGCATCAAGCCTTCGCTCATATTAAATTCTATTCCCCACACCCTATTATTTAAGAAAAAAAATAATTAGGGGATGCATTTGGGAATGTTAGAAATACAATTAAGATGTGATGCATGACACGTGCAGGCCTACACGCTTCTGCTGCGTTTTATGTGTGTTGCCATCGATCATTCTTAAGCCAGACCCAGCTCCCCTGGCAGCCCGGGGCACCGGTGCCCGCCCCGGCAGCAAGAGGTGCCCCCTGCCTGCCCCACGGTGCCACCACCGGTGGGACACCCGTCCCTTCGGTGACTTCATGTGCTCCGGGTACGCACGGGTCATCGAGGAAAAGCATTTGTTACAGGTCTGCTTTAATGTACTCCGTTTTAACTGGGTGAGTTTAATCCTATGGGGATTTTTTTGTTCGCACACTGCGATGCTCCCGAATGGCAGTCAAGACTACAACTTCACATGGATCACTCGCTGAAATCAGCTCTTCCACAAAATTTACCAGGCATATTTTTTTGTTCAAACCTATAAAGCTTTAAAAGACTAGTGGTTTTTGGTGATAGTTTTTAAGATTTGAAGAAAATAAACCCACAACCTCAACATTAAATCCATCACTCCTAAAAATCCCTCCTCTGAAAAGAAACTAACAAAATCAGAATTAAGTAATTTCAGATACTACTTACTTAGAAATATGGACATTAACTACACAATAACTACCAATTCCTGCATCTTTACTTGTGCTGCATTTCCAAAAACCCCACCTACCAGATCAAAATTGTTCCAGTCACTCCACAGCCCCAAAAGCAACATAAATAATGAAAGGTGAATGATGGCCTCTAGTAAACAACCCATATGGAAACTCTACATCTATTTTTATAACTGCTCTACCAAGTTTTCCTGTCAACTTCTAATTTTCAGAATTTTTCCATTTTAAAAGGTGGGGATTTTTCTTCACTTTCACACCAGCGGAAACTAGCCACATACTGAAACTCCAGTATACACTGTCAAAAGCACAAAGGAATTTCCCTACAGAAGGGAACTTTTAATCTAAAGCCACTTCCTAAGTGTCCCTTACAACCTAGCGCTACATGTAACCATCATTATTATATGTGTCACATACATAGATAAGACAAATATATGTGATATATACTTACTGCATAATAACGAAATGTACTGCTATTTTGTGACAGAAGTAAGACTTTGCCACATGGGAAAACAAAAAGCTAAAAAGTAAGAAAATCTAACTATAAACCAATCATTTAACAAAAAAGGGAAAAGACAATCTCAGGGTGAAGCCTTTCTTGGGGACTATCTACCATGCCTGCTTTGTGCTGGGAATGAGTTCTAACTTTCACAATCCTTTCAGGACTGTGCCTACCATACAATGTTTTAATTTCTTTCAACATTGTATTTATACCTGTGATACTGCTATGTGACATCTTCCATTTTTAAGATAGGAGAAATCCCTCTCCCAGAATATCCTGTAATCTTACTGTTGCTCATTCCTTTGACTGGAGCTACCTACTATGCCCAAAACATGCCTTGTGGTAATTTTTCCTCATTTATATAGCAAGGATAAATTTCTAGTATGTGAATAACACTATCAAATCTAATTCTGTATGCTTCTATTTTCAACATATGGATTATTAGAGATCAACATTTCAATTATTTGTAAGTGTGCAGTAAGAATAATGTCTCATGCTTATGGACACAAGTGTCTAGGACAGAGAATTTAGACTTTGGCAACTGGAAGACAAACTTCCAGGGATGAAAACCCTTCTTCAAGGACAATGTGGTTTGTGTATCCAAATTTTTCCAATTGTATTGGTTATTCTAAGAGAAGTTTTTGCTTCTATCTACAAACCCTAAGTTCGTAATTAAGTTTTTAGAAGTTGCATACGCTTTTCCCTAGCTATTTCACAGAGATTTTGGTTTGCAAGCTAGTGATAACATGTTTAGAAGTTCAAGAGTTTAGAAGTATACAGTTCCATATCCTACAAATCCCAAAAGTTAGTGAGATTTTTCCAGAACACTCTAAATACAGTCTGTGTCAAAGGCTGAAAGAACAAAAGCTATTTTTATTTAAATAAATACACAGCAATACAAACAAACAATGCAACTTCTTTTGGAGCCGGTCAGGCTGAGTCTGAGGATCTGATCTGTGATGACTTTTCATATGAAAAATATTCACTAACTGCAATGACTACGGAAAGATTTTTATTCCCAATACTGCAATGTGAAAGAAGCCAACTCGTCCGTCATTCACGTTAATTTAATTACAGGACCACATTCAATTATCCAATATAATATGCAAATGAAGCAAGTTGACAGCACATGCTAATTATATTCATTATAATAATTAAATCAAACAATGAAAGGAAATAAAAATGTAATGAAATAGAAGGATATTTTTAAGTAACAGGAACATTTTAATTAGAAACTGTAATCCTATAGTCTGATATAGTATGGTTGGCTCATTGAAAGATTGGACATTATTTTTATTATGCAGTTTAGTTTTACATGTCTATCCTTAGTATCATGGGACCTGTTTTGGCTTGTTAGTAGATTAAATGGTGGCCAAAAAAAGAGATTCCGTTTCCTTGATCATACTTCATGCAAAGCAGATGCCTAATGAAGCCAAGCTCTGCCGTGGCATGGTTACAGGATGCCATCTCGTGAAAGGCAGGCGGCTGAACTCTAGCAAGCAGAAGTTCACGTGCCAACAGAGAACAGACAGCGCAGTTTAGGTTTGACTAAGGATGTTAAAGAGTTTAAAATATTAAAGAAACACTCTTTGGTTTTTGAAATTTTCAGTTCATAACTGATTTATTTCTTCAGTGACAGCAGCTGCCCTGAAAAACCTTTATGAATGTTAAAATATGAAAAAAGGAAAGGAATATTACTAATATATTGTATGTGGGCAGAGTCAGAAAAACTGTAGTCTTTTTAAAATAAACAGAGTAAGCGCTAACAAAACACTGAGGAATGTGTTCCTTAGGAATCCATTGTCCTCACTGCTCCTCGACAGAATCACTTGGGCCTGGACCAAAAGCCAGCCACGGTGAAAACACCAGCTGGGACCCCAGCCACCGTCAGGCCCCACTCTGGTCTGGGGCTCCTGGGAACTGCAATGAAGTAAGAGCCTGAAGCTGGGAAAGAACCTTCCTTTAATCTGCCATTCAACTAAATATAAAGGCTTCTGCAGATAATGTAATAAACCCAGACAAACCTGTATTACATTAAATGATTGGCATATGATGCTCTTGGAAGATTTTCTTCTATGAATGTGAAATATTTAGGAAATTGCCCTTTTATTATTTTGACTGCATAGTGGTAATAATTCACTTACTTAAATCACAGTACTACTACAGAAGGTCAATGTTGAGGTTGACAGGCTGTAAAATTTCCTTTTTAGAAATCTATCTATTCTCCAAACTGGGAAACTGCAACTTTTTTGAACAATATAATGCCCTTTTTTCTTTATTCCAGTATGCCATTTTGTATATTTATCTGTTGATGTGGGTATCACAAAAGGCATACCGGAAACTCCAAACAACTATTTACTCTTTTTTTTTTTTCTTTTTTTTTTCTGAGAGTTGAAAGGAATGAAGACATACAAAGGTTTGTAATAAGGAACAGAAATTTAAAGAGGAAAGGACTTATGTAAACTACAAACATTTCAAAACAAATGTACATTTGACTGCAGGAATAATGTGAATCTGCTTTGAAATATGTCAGTTACTGATTCCTTTAAAGTGTGTTCAAATTCTAAATAAAAAGAGCCACTAGGCTCTACGGAAATTTGTTTTCATGCCTCAAGTCTGGTGTATCTATTTTTATTATGCTGTTCTTTCCAGGATTTCAAGCCTACTAATTGAAGACTTTCACTGTGAGACCAATTTTTTATTTTTAGTAGGATGCTGAGATGATCAACAGCAAAGGAAAAATACTGGAAGCCTGTAACCTAATAAAAAAATAAACCACAACTGAATGAATAAAAAGCACTTCCCTTTTGATGAAAGGCATCATACCTTTACTAGAAGTCACAACACTCATAGTATCTGAAAATAATGACTCCAAGCAAGCTGTACTGCTTTGCCTAGTAGCAAAAGGAAAAATACTTCCTTTTACTAAAAAAAAATAAAAAATCTTCTCCACATTTTGCAAGTACCTAGGTGAGGAATACTTCAGGTTCTCAAAATGTTTTCTTAAACAAAAAACCTCAGACCAAAATACCACTTCCTCTGTTAAAAACCTATTAATTTGGAACATTAGCAACTACATAAAAAGTTAAGCACATCATGACGTCTCTTGGGACAATACCACCAAAGCGAACCACCATAAAAGACCGCTTTTAATGTATGAAAAGTACTAACACACTGAGGTTGTTTAACCGAGGGCCTAAACTTGACTCTCAGAGCTGCAGAAGCTACCTTTTTAATCTTGAAAATTAACTCAGCCCAGGGGCAGATCAGTGATGGCACCTGATCTCAACCCCAAGGGCATGAGCTGAAGACTCCAAGACACTGCAAGGTCACCAGCTGGGAAGCATGCCCACAGACAGAGGCATTCTGCACACACTTAGCCTCTTGACCGCCTGCCGGCAGCCACCGTAGCCAGCTGGTGCCACGGCACAGCGCCTGCACGCCGCAGCTGGACCCGCACCCCAGGGCTGGAGTGCTGAACAGTGACAGGCGCTACAGGCCGCTCCGACATTGCTGGTAGGAAATCCCGCTGCCGTGCTAACTCCTGGCACGTTTATAGTTGCAAGTCCTCCACGCAATGAATCACATCTGTTTATACTTGTGTGCCAGAAAAGACATTTTTGAACTGCAGAGAAAAGACAACATTGCTTGCTGGCACTTCTGGATGCCAGCACGCCCCGTTGTGTAGCAGTGGGAAAATGGCAGCAATACCACATGGGTTTGCAGAGCGCCCATATTAAAACGTATCGCCTGCAGTCAGCTCCAGGTCCTGCGTAGGGCTTGGTTGCACAGGGTAGGAAGGCTGCAGGATCCTCCCTCCGGCTGTGGCCAGGGCCACAGAAACATTACTATATAATTACATTACGTAATTATATAATACTTCTGACAGCACTGTCAACTTCAAGATATTATAACGTTCCAATTATAGTCAACAACTGTAAGAACGTTATCGGACAGCTTTTCTCTAAACCTTTGCTGACAAGTTGTAACGCTTTTTTCTTCTGCTCGTCAGTTTAAGCGAGGGCACTGAGCTCCTCCACCTAAACTCCTGCCTCAGAAGTTGAACAAAAGCGGGAACCAGGTGTTACAAGTACGGAGAGAGAACAAAATGAGTAACTTCACAGAATGCAGCATTCAATTTTATCATAGCAAAGACGTAGGCACCATAACGCAGTTTCTACACATCCAGAGTCACATCAAAAGCCAGTGCCAACTTCTGCCCTGCCCAATACAACCTGAGAAGCTATATAAGCTGAGGAAACTCGTTAAGACTGAAATATTTGAAATATTTTTTGAAGTTTTGTGTCTGGGTTATTTTATATGCTAGCAAGAGAGGTTACAGAGTCCACTGACAACAGTGGAGAACAATCAAGGAAGCTGAACGGGAATTACTGCTGTTTCTTCAACAGAGTATCTGGTTTACTACTAAAAAGCTTCAAGGGAAAGAATGGCTTAAACTTCAGTGAGGGCTCTGGCTACAGAAGGTTACATTGGCATCTGAGGACATGTCTTCATGGCAGACTAGCCTGGCTGGCTGGTACCACAGCCATCTGATCGAGCTGACATGAAGTTAACTTGGAATTAAAAATACCAGTTGCTAAGTATATCTTGGCAGCGGGTAAGGCTAGTTAAAATCAGTGCAATGTCAGCATCATTGTCTGTGGAAGAATATGGAGTTTGCTTACGGCCACATAAAATTGATGTTTTTGTGTCAAGATGCAACTTCAGCTTCTCTGGCAAACACATGCATTTGTGCGCACAGGAATCCCAAGCGCTTCAAAAACAACATTGAGGGGATTAGTTTTCTTGAGGGATCCATGACTGAATGTGCCCCTTGATAACTTCTGATCCCATTTTCCATTTGCCTTACCTGATTATCTGTGTTGTTTACAGTAAAATAGCCCACACAAATAATGACTTCGTGCAGCAATCCTTCACAGGTATGCTGGGAACAGTACCACAGCAGAGAGCTGATAATATGCCGGAATGCAAGGGACATTCCTTCAGCACCCACAATAGACTGAAAAAAACAGGCCAAGAAACAGAAGTTACAGTCTAGCAGTACGTTACAGAAATTGTGTGAATTATATATACATCAATTTTACCCTTTGATTTTTTTTTTTGGCAAAGTATAGGCTAGGTTCTTTGTTGTGGTGACTTTGGAGGAGGACAGAATCAGCTCTCTTCTTTCATTAACTTACCAATTACAACTGGACTATAGCATTAAAAGTCACAAAAATAAGAATAAATGCAAATTTTAAAGGGACACAGGAAAAACTGGATTCTGCTTAGCTGACATTCAGTGCGACACTATGCTGACCATTTCATTTGACACACATTAAATGTTCCAGGAAAACTCAATGCTAGCACTATTTCTCAGTAATAAGCAAAAGAAACCAAACGGTCCCCATTTCTGCAAAGGAGCAAAATGCATTACTCATTAATAATTCACGCTCTGAATGGAATACAAAGATTAATAACAAATAATGACTTTTCAAACATTAAAAAAAGTTTGAAGCACCCAAAAGGAGAGAACACTCAGCTGCAAAGCTTCTTAGGATGCTTTCTAAAAGGAGGCAAATTGCTGTAATGTAGAGATTCAGAATTAGATTTTATCTGTGCAGCCTACAGCCTCTATTTAATAAACATGTCAAACAGACAGAACGACACAAGGTCAAAGGGGAAAACTAAAGCACAAGGAATGAGCGTGACAGTCTACTAACTCTAATGAAACAGCAATGCAGGCCTGTGAGAAAATCTCTTTCATTTAAGAGTTTTCTTGATTTTATACCTTGTAGCCTGTGTTAAGTACATATATATAAATCCCAGACAGTAGTAAGGTTTAATTTTAGCAAGTCTACCCAGCAAAAGTACAATCACTGACATTTAAAATACTCAGCTGTGGATTCTCGCTATCTTGAACCTCAAGCGTTCCAGTAAGTTAGTATATTTTCAAAATTTAATGCACAATACAGCCACCATTTACTGCTTTACATCACATAATGCCATTTTCTCAGGTCCACCCTTATTTAATTAGTGCTGTCCACGCATGCTGTGACCTAGCACTCAGGGTTTAACCTTCCCTGATAACAACAGGTCAAAGGGCACCTGAGTTTGTGTATAAAAGTTAAACTAATTTTTCAAGGAAACTATGCTTCCTTTTTAGCCAGAATTAATATCAGCTCAGGATCCTGCGTTGTTTCTCACTACCATCTTTCAATTGTTTAGATTGTCAAATTAAATGAAATATATACCCATGAGCCATCTGTGCTAATACAAACTCTAGAATACCAGACCTCTTCTGCTAATCAAAACCCCCTATTCTATAGTCCTACTATTACATGATAAAACTATTCCTTAGAGATAATAATCAGACGGTACATAAACCACGCTTTTTCTCCTCTGCTGTCTGCTAGCCTATAGCCCACAAGGTCAGAATGGACAGCAAACTGCCCCAGGTGTATGTTGATTTTTTTAACATTACAGAAACAAATCACATTAATACGTTGACAGGGATGGCTGCTGAGACTACACAAGTGTGTCTGTCCACCACAAACAATACTACGCTTACAATCCAGTAAGACAGCCAAGCAGATACTCCCTGAGCGGAGCCCTGCATCGATGAACTGAATCAAGTAATCGCCCCTGGTTAGTTTTATTATGCAATAATTATTATCTTGCCCCATTTTATGTAGAACAAACTGATGCAGATCATGGGATTTGGGAACTAATGCTGATGGTTTGTTATAAATTTTCAGATAGAATGGTAGTTGGTAGAGGGAAAAATACAGGCAGCGTAAGTAGAAGCTTGTATTTTAAAAATTAATAGTAATTTCCTGAGACACCAGGGAGCAGCCCTTCAGGCAGAGCTATGGCTCCCCTACAAGCTCCCCCTGCCTCAATTCAAGTCTCACTCCTCTGGTATATACTTGTCCTACCTACAGCAACAAATAAACAACCAGTCTCTAACCAAGAGCTACCGAACAAGCTGTAGAACAGAACTACTTTGATACATCTTCATTTACAGAAAGAAATGGGAGTTGATGGTGTACCTAAGAGCTGTTTTACATCAAACTCCAGTAAATAGACTGTTTCTGTGCCCTATAAAGAAAACCTGACCGGACTGGATCCTGTAGCTGCATCTATACAGCTGAATGTTGCTACGTGCAAACCACTTGTTGCTGTACTAAAAATCAAAGTCAAGAAACACAAACTGAAGGAGACTTATACTACATTCTTTACTCATGCAAAGCTCTTGCTGAGTTTAATGCATTTCAGATGGAGTGTGGTATAACTTAGACATACATTACATTAAATGAAACAGAAACCTATTCTGATGGATTGTATAAGATTGACGCTACTGAACGTGTTTTGCAAAGCAATGCTTTTTGACAGGTGCTTTATATTAACGATCAATAGCTTTGCCAATTTATCTGAGAATTATACTGGTATTTGTATCTTCTCTGTATGGCAAAATGATTCACTTAGACTAGAAATCTGTTCACCAAAAAAGGTAAGAAAAGACTTGCCTTCTCAAGACTCTTAAATGCAATCTTTTTGGATTGTTTTTCATGAATAGAAATTACAAGAAGTTAGATTTCAAATTTCTGGTTGATAAAATTTCATTTGGATTAAAAAAAAAAATACCTATCAAGTAATTTTCAGTTTCAGTTGTACAACCTTAAAGCAAGCGGCCACTGAAAGCACTGACAAATGTAAACTGTAGTTATAATATGCTTCACATTAGAAAAACTGATTTCTTGCTTTTGACCAAGATTTTCTTACATTTTGGGGCCTTATCAAATATATAAAGTACTATGCTAAAAGTGAGGTGTTTTCAACAGAAGTAGTAATGGATCAGATTCAGCATTCCATGTATTCTACATTTTTACTTTTTGGTTAAATTTGTTAGCCACAGCTACATGGGGGAAATAACTAACAGTTACCAATCCTATGCATGAAGAAAACCTAAACATTTAATCGCAGAAGTTCCTTCAATAACTAAGATCTTAAAGATGAAACTTAGTCCAAAAGTATATGCAATAATCAACATTTGCACACTAAGTAAAAGTTTTAAAACATCTGTTACCTGAAAGGCGGGCAGATCCAGAACAGCAAAACTATTGAAGAAACGTAAACTCTGAATGGCAACCTGGATCGTGTTCGCTGCATAGCTGTCTTTAGGACTTGCTGTGTTTGGATCTGAAATTGTCCCATGGAAAAGAACACAGTACAGCATATGCAAGACTCCAACCAGATCTGTAGACTGCAGAACTGCCGTTAGTCCTGTGGGGTCCTGACGTGTATTGTCAAATATGTTCCAAGATCTGTCAAAGAAACACAAAGCCATCTGAGGAGGAGAGCAGCACTGGGGGAGACCGCCTGCCCGGGATGCAGTACTTCTAAGAAGCCATATGTTAGAAAAACAGTAAACTGTTAAAAAGGAAAAAAACTGATGTCTAACGGGTCAAGAAGCCACAACATTTCCAGAAACACTTTCAATAATCTGGGCACCGTCTCATGCGCTCTTTAATTGCAGTGCAGCTGTATCTTTAAATATCTTTCTCCACACCCTGGTGTCTTTGCTCCCAAAACGGGTTCACAATCCCAGCGGCAGACCGTGCAGAAAGTCAACATCTTTAAAGCTGGAGGCTTGGGAGCACTTCAGGGGCTTCAAGCAAGCTCTGTCTCGGTCAGAAGCCTACCCCTGTCTTTCTTCCTTGCAACAGCAACCAGGGGAGTGGGAGAACTGGAGCCTCTCACTGCCTCAGTGACGGGCTGCGGGCACTGGAACACACTGCCTACCTAAGTAGCAAAGTAAGTTACTAGGACCAGATGATCTTAATCAAATAGTTCTGTAGGAATTTACGAATGAAGTGGTTGAGCAGTTAAGAAAACACACTACTTGTTTCAGTCAGATGTTATTATGGGAGACTGTAGGGCAGCAAAGCACAAATAAGCATGAAATGCTTGACAGAAACCATCACAGCTTGTACAAATGGAAACTGGGCTGCTTTGGCATCTTTTGGGTATGCACATAACAGAATGGCGAAGGGTTTTGGCTATCAAGGATATCAGGACAGACAGGCAAGTAACTCAGGATGCCCTTTCCATTCTCACATACAAACTTTCAACAGCACTTAACATAATCCCTAGATGATTTGCACGGTTCATGTTTTTTCACATTATTAATAATCCAGAAGATGATGCAGGACAGTCACTACTAAGGAAGACTAAGATTGTCATTACTCTGGAAGTTAAATATGTGTGGGAAACAGGCAAATACAAAATAAACCACAAAAATAATTCAACAAGTTTTAGATACTCTGAGTTCTAATTCAGATCCATCGTGTAAATCACCTGAACTTCATTATGGAAATACATTTAGTCTATACTGGCAATGAAAGGGAACACTAAGATATGAAGATACAGTTGAACAGTAACACTGAAGATATGCTACATCAAATCTGGTCTTTACGTCATCTACTGTGTCTCCATCTTGAAAAAAAAAAAAGGAAAAAAAAAAAGAAAAAAAGAGAAAAAAAAAGAAGTGTCAATATCAAAAGAGACTACAAAGACTGAGTCTATATAATATCCTTTTTATAATTAAAGGAAAATATGCCAGGTGATATGAGCAAAGTAAACGGTAAAGCAGTGGAAACAAGAACCACTTTCTGAAACAGTCTGTAACTTTGAAGACCTCAGTTTAACACAGAAAAGACTGGACACTCAGAGGGCTGAGAATATTGTTGAGCAGAACCAGCAAGGAGCTCTTCCTTGCCACAACGGCTCCAAGTTATCTTTTCAGTATCGGCGTCAGAAGCGCCCTTGTACGATCCTGCTACACACTGCGCTCCGCTCCAGTGGGGTTTCCCACACAGACCCCTGCCAGGCTAATCCTGTGTTTTATGATATAGCCACTTGGTCTTCAGTGCAGCAACTAAACCACGAATTCAGCAACCACCAGGTTTTGGCAATCATCATCTTGTTCTGTCACTTTCGCTTTTTCTAGTGAAGCAAAACAAGCAGGTAAGAAAGCACGACCTCACCCAACACCACTGTCTGCCAGTGAGAACTTCTGTGTGTGACAGCACGCCACTGCTTCCTCGCACCGAACTGGCAGAGCAAGATAATGAACCTGCATTCTCTGTGTCCCAAAGAAGGCCCTGGTACCGGGCTAACTTCAAATACAGCTTAAATATTTTAAGAGAGAAGGAACCATGGTTATGCTGGAGTATGGGGTATGGGGTTATGGGGTATGAAGAAGGACCACCAGCACCTTTGCAGTTGTAACAGCCAACGGAAAGCCAGCACCTCTGCGTTTTCCTGTGGATGCAAGTCTTCTGTATGGTAGCGAGTGGGCACTAAAAACCTGAGCAGTGCCAGGTTGGTAGCGGGGTCCTTCTGCCAGCAGCCTCCTGCTGTGCCCCCAGCGGGGACCGCCTGGCAGCTGGGGGGGACACAGTGCGCAGCTCCTGCGAGGAGGACAATGCGCTGTGGGTGAAGGAGGGAAGATTCAGGAGACTTAGGAAGGTTATTTTAGCACTCAGGCTACGAGGTATCTCCCCACAGCCTTTGAGGGCTCTTCTCACAGCCCGGAGCCCAGGTGAGTACCAAGGGTGGTATCTGGGTTGTACGCAACTCACTCTTCTCGCACCCGTCTGCCTCCATCACTGCCCACTCACACCTTCACGGTTAGAAAGCAGCTGCTCAGATGACTCACATCTATTTTTTATCAGTTAGAACCCAAGTGTAAGGAATGAACGTACCAGCAATTAGCATTTACGGGTACCGTTTATTTCCAAGTTATTTCTATTTCCAGTCTGTGAGTGTTTGCTGCTACCGAAAAAGCCTTTCAGTATAGCATCCTCTGCTGCTGCCTCAGGGGTTGGTGCCCTGGCCCTATTCTCAGTGATACCTATGCTGTACAAAACGCACACAAGACTGCACAATTACTTCACAAATCTTTGAAAGAAGCAATCAGAACTTTAGGTAAGAACAAAAGCAACACAGCTGTGCCCATTTTCTAGGATCTGTGTTGTTACACAAGTGAACCCATTACCACCAGTCCCCACCAGACCTCCACCACCACTCTGCAAGGCAGCAGGCATTGCCAGAGCCAGCTGGAGACAAATGTGGCCAAACTTACTGCACAGGTTCCAAAAATGGGATGTTTGCTTAATCCTGCAGTAGCCAACTGAAAGACAAGCTGAAGTAAATTAAAAAGAATTAAAACTATGATTTGATGCCATTTACCTGCTGCAAAAGAAGAACCACAAACATTCAGCTGGTCGTTTGTGACACTCGTAATGACCGTAACATTTACTCTGTAAAGAATAAAAAAAGTGGAAAACTAGTAGAGCTCTAAGTGCGTTTTGGGTGGGGCTATGCTGCACAACAATTTATGGTGTTACTTTCCTTTTCCTACGCCCAGAATCCATGCCCAAATTCTTCATTTTGAGGCTCTGTGGTCTTTAAGTGTGAATGGCGCTAGCAGAGCCACCCTGCCTCACCAGCTGTGCCTTGATGCAGGTTCCGGCTGCAGTTTCAAGTCGTGCTGGTATGTGAACATGGCTGCAAGCGAGGAACGAACCTCCTGGCTGTATGAGGAGGGAGAGGTCTGGGACCACCACTTTTACACCTTTGTATGTCCGTGGACACCTTGGTCTTCCTCACTTCATAATATGTTCTGATGTCCAATTATTTAATTTGCAGAACGCAGTAGCCAAACGTGCTAACCATCACTTAACTAACTCTCAAACAACTAGAATGTTTATTGCCACAGTATCACGTGAGAGCACAGCTCCTGTTGCCAACCAGGATTTCTAATTTCAATCTTAGCTTTTTCAACAGTATACAACCGATGAAAAAGCGCTCGTGGACAAATGATAACTCCAAATTAATTATCGTGTATGAGACCTCACAGAATTTTTTGTGACTATATGCGATGACAAACTTGACCAATATTACCAAAGGTTAAAGTCAGCTTGCTTTCGACTCTCACTCCATCATTATTTTTAAACAGTTCCATATGAAAAAGCTTACTTTGCTGGATGAAATCCTTCTACCATTTTGCGCTGCTCTGGCGCAGTGAATGAATCAAAACATACATAAAAAAGTCAACTGTAAAATAACTCAAGCTGCAAGCTTTTTTTTTTGTTAACAGAAAAGAGCAGGAATTTTAAAGTTATACCACAGCACAAAGCTGTTCAAAAAATAAATAGATCTGTCTGCTAGGTTTGGTGGATTGAAGGAACTGCTAAAAATGTTTATTCTTGATGTTGCCTGTATTACAATTAATGTGTATATGAACAAGCCACTGGTTCCTGTTGGTTTTAACTGTCAGTTATAATCACTTTAAGCCTAAATGTTTACAATAAAAAGGTAAAAGATGTTATTCATACTGGTTGTAGGCTTTAAAATAGAAAAAAAAAGGTATATGAGATGTTGGAAAATAAAGCATTGAACCCTTGTGTATGCCGATTTCAGTGATTTCATCAAGTCTGTACAACAGTGGATTTCATACATGTAGCAGATTCTTGGTCCACCTCAAAGATCAGCCCAGTGAAAATTCAGTGCTAACTGTCAGGACACAGACTGAAGTAAAAACCCATAAAACCCCTCCCATCATCAGATGAGGACATCATATAAGAAACCTACGTTTTACATAACTAAAGTTAAGAGAGGAGATTCTTATACATGGGCCTCCTTTCAGCTCTCCTATTTAAAGCAGCTTACTCTGTGTCTGCAACAGCTGCCAAAGTAAAATAGTCAGCATGGACAAAACCCCCCCAATCAATCACCAAAGGGAAGCAAGGCTTACCAGATTTTTTACATTGGCTTATATACCCGGGAAAACAGATAGGCTTTCAAACTCTACCAAGTCTCTATATTTAACACAGAAAAACAGGCAAATATTTACATTATGGTCAAACAACCTGCAGGATTTTAAAAAGTTTAATGAAATGCTGGGAATTTTCATCCTGAGTTGCCGTTAAGACTTTTAGCTTCTGCCATCAAGGGGTCTCAGCAATTGATATGGGGTTTACGACTTACAAAAATGGTTTAAGAACTTAAAAATGTGGACATATCTATCACAGGAAAGATATTAAACAGTGGTACTTCCTTGCTTAAAATACACCACTATCAATTAAAAACAGGAATTGAATACAGCTTGATGAGAAACAGCATACTCCACAGAGCAAGTATAAAACTACAATTTCTTCAAGCTTCAATAGGAAAAAACTGTTTATATCTGAAAATACGTTGTTTTAAAAACTGACTGAGCTAACAAGCGGACAAGCCTCTCTAGGGGTATACATTATGATGTTTGTATATTTGAAATATATACTGCTGATTAAAAACATGGAGCCAAATGGAAACATGAGTTTTCAAAAGGCTTAGAATATAATCTCGGGTTTTTTTAATTATTAGGATTTAAAAACTTTTTGCTTCCAAACTATTTTATTTAGAAAGAAATGTCAAAATAAAGAGGCGAAATAGTAATAAAAGAAGCATAAAGAAGTATTTAGCACCTGTCAGACCTTGTTATAACTCACACTGTTACATGAGGAATCATGGTACTGTGTACAAGCGATGATTTGAAACCTTTCAGTAACTTCAATCACAAGTTTTAGGTAGTTCACAGTACTTGCTGGATTTGCTGTCCCTTGTAAGTGGCGAGAAGCATAACCAGCATCCAGGCACACTGGCATCTCATTAGACAGCCAGCAGCCAAAACAGGCATTACCTTAATTACTGTAATAAAACTGAGCACAGACCAGCCACCTCCTCCCACCTGTAGCGTGACAGTCCCTATTTCCTGGACCGAACCGCAGGTACCTGCAGTGTTCAGCCACTGCGGCTGGTAATCCACAGCTTCCTCAGCTGCTGACCCAGATTTGTGTGCATTCCACCACTGTTTTGAGATAACATGTAACTATCAATTTAGTTACAGTACTGCCATGACACTCCGTGTTCCTAGATTAACGAGAGAGTTTGCAGGCATTTCTTACATCATGGAAACAGCAAAATTCTGAAAAAGCTGATGTCCCAGGAAGCTACATAATTTGAAGGGACTATTATTTGCAGTATTCTCCTTACGAACAACTCATTCTTCTCCCTGTACCGGTGCTGTTGCTAGTTTGCTGTACTGCTCCTAGGGAGAATCCTAGCGGTTAACCCCTACAACACTGCACTACTGCCGACAGTTTCCTCCTGCTGTTCGTATTAACACTGGTTAGTACGAACTGGGCAAAAATTAAATAAGGCATTAACCGCAGTCCTCCACAGCGTAACAACTGCACTTCTTGGACAGAAATCTTTAGCTGCAGAGACTGATGGGTGAAAAAAGGGATACAGAGAACGCTGGGCAGTACAGGACAAGACAGGAATGTAAGTGAGATCCTTGCTATGCTGATGAAGGACTTGCCACATATTCTTAGTCTTCACTCCTGCTTTTAGGGAAGGGTAAGCTGCGGCAGCATGGCCATATTTTTATTAACGCTCATTGAATTCCATGCTTGCTCATCATTTTCTGTCTTGTGTTTACAAGCCAAGCATACTCCATATGTGTTATTCAGGGCTCCAGGACCCAAAATAGGCTTTATATCTCTCATAGATACAATAATAAACTCTGGAAAACAAGGCTATCGTCCCGCACATTGCTACTGGACATCTGGAATTGGACACAAATTGCAAGACAGATTTATATGGCTGTATAAACCACTATTATTCTGTATAAAGTCTATTTAATATTTTGCTTTATTTCAGGTCAATAAAAATGTCTCTGTTTTCAATTCTGGCTACTGTTACTCTCAATGGTGAGCAAAAAAGTTAAGCATTGTCATGGCCACAATTTTCAAGCCAAAGTATCAAATGTCAGGTTAATCTTTTGCTCAGCAGGGACAGCTCAATACTCAGACATACTGCATTTGTGATTTTTCACTACGTACAATAAGGGAAAGTACTCTATTTTCAGCTCTCATACACTTATTTTTTTGGCTCGTGAGGGAGAAAGGAGCTCTCACCTCCACTGCTAGCAATGGATGCAACACAGCATAGGGAAAGTGGGACTTCCAGCTGGGCGTCTCAAGTCACCCTCACTGATTCTGACTGTGTGAGAGATGAGGGCGCAAAAATTATCAAAACAAGGTTCACATGGGTTTACAGTTATTAACGTTTTCAACAAATGATCTTTTGTATATATTACACAGTGTTTGGAAAACGTGCTATTACATCCACAGCAAAACTTCAATTAAAAGAATCAATCTAGCATTTATTAGCCAGTACCAAAAATGATCATCTGAGAAGTAAGATCAATATCAAAGTTAAATCTTTTTAAAGACCTTGACCATTAATGAAAATACCTCTCTTATAATAAGATATGTTTATAACATATGTTCAGAACGGATTCCCTCAATTCAATAACTTTTTATGATGTTAAAATTGAGAATCCTCCAGTTTATGTTTCTACATTAGCAAGACTTTCCTTTATTCTAGCTAACTCCATGACTTTGGGTTTTTTTTTCCAGTCTACCACAGGAATAAAAAAAACTATCTTAAGTTTCTGTCTTAAAAGTTTATCGTCTACATTATATCAACCATAGATCTCATTTAATACTTAATGCCGACGTGCATATATGATACAATTTGAGGCTATTCTCTAATAATCATGATTGTTGTGACATCTTGCCTGATGCAGAGGTAGGTGCAGGGAGGCACTTGACTGAGATCGCTTTCCTGCCTATAAAGTTGTTTTCCATCAAGTGTCCAAATAAACACTGGGTACCAATTCAGAAAAATTCGACTAAATTTGGGATACTTTTATGAAATGCTCTTGCGAGGCATACAGGGAAATCCAGACTGACAGCTCTTCCTACAGCAGAGCTCCAGAAATGGCCTAGCTTTGTACCCACAGGACAGGATCCCTTAATTGTTTAATACATGAGTTAGTGTTTAATTTCTGGCCCTCCGGAGATACCGCAGGTTACAGTCCCAGAACTCGTAACAGCCTGGGGGTGTCTGAAAGCAAAGGAGGAGCATCATGCAGGGCTTGGTCACCTCTGGCTCTTAACGGATTTCACTGTTGCAGGCACTGGGGATGGTCTGAGAGCCCTGAGGTGGCCCCGGTGTTAGCCACCCGTGTCTACTGTCCTACCAGCTCCCCGCTATGCCACGCAGCAGCGCAGCATACTAAGCTCTGCACGCAGTATAAAGAACACTGTATAAAAATACTCTAATGCATTTAATATGGAATGACTTTTATATGACAAATAACAGCCTGAAATAGTTCTAACAGAAAAAAACGAATTCATTTTGTGCCCCCCACGATGACAACTGAGGAGCATAAAGGTAAGTTCCCAAACTGGAAACATTCTATAGAGGAGGATATATCAAAAGAACAATTCACAATTGCTCTTGCAACAATGGTGAAAGGCTGACATTGTTTTGGCAAACCTTCTTTTCATGATGCAGCATCGGA
This sequence comes from Falco cherrug, assembly GCF_023634085.1. Taxonomy (NCBI): domain Eukaryota; kingdom Metazoa; phylum Chordata; class Aves; order Falconiformes; family Falconidae; genus Falco; species Falco cherrug. Next base: position 23,540,291 of record NC_073703.1, read on the forward strand.
GTGTTGGTACTACTTACTAGACATTTTTCCTCTCAGTAACAACTTCAAAAGTTTTATGATCAGAGTGGTTAGCTACTCCGGTGTACAGAGGAGCATAGTACAGCATGTTTGTTTGGTGCTCAACCACGTATCAACCGAGCTGGAGAATGAGAAATGCTGGATTCTGACTGAACAGGCTGCGCTGCCTCCCACTACCATTTACCACGAATGAAAGAGGTACCTGTATTTCTCACAAAGAGAGGCTGCCTTTTGTGCTGCAGATCATGTAACACACAACATGTATTACTGTATTGTGACACAGGAATTCGGTACATTTGAGCTCTGTTTCTGCCACCTTCATCTGTGTTTGGCAATACCTTTTTCCATTTAAATCACCTTGAATACTATGGACTTCTATAACACGACAGAATTACACTTTGCATTCACTTCTTAAATGAGAGTGGGCTCAGCTGATGAAAGATATTTAATTTAAACTGCCCTTCTAATCATTTACACCAAAGCTTTTGATCTAAAAGTGAAAGACAACAGTTTTGAAATCTCCAAGTTCATTTCCCTCATTTCTTTTCACGCTCAAATGAACAATCCAACCTGGAAATCGAGCACAATCAGCACACCTGGATAAAATCCCAAGCATTGCTGTTACATGCAGGTAGTAAGATCAGATACGTCATGCAACTGTGAAGAAAAACACTCAACCCCTCCAAAATTATTATTCTGCTACAAAGGACAGATGTTCTTGAAGGAAGCACTGCTGTATAATTTGGGGTTCAAAGATTGCTACTATTTGGGTGAGGCATGTGTCTGCTTCAGAAATTGCAAATATTACATTACTCACTTTTGTAGCTAGAACCACTATTCCTCTCCTCTAAGAGAAGGGTGATTTTAATTTCTTTTTTTTTTTTTTTTAAGTAAGCATTTGACTTTTGGCAGCGCTGTCCTGGAATGTAAAATGCCAAGTTGGCAGCTTTCAGAAAGGGAAATTTCAGTAAGTTGGGATGGTCTCTTTGGGCTCATATTTCTTGCAGTTCTTTTTCCATGTGCCTGTATCCCCAGGTTACCAGCAACAGCTCTTACCTACAGCTTTGTTTCTTGCTGCATATTTTATTAACTCTAGTTTTTCAACCATAGCATCATTGTATCCTTCAGGAATTCATTGTAAACTTCTGTCAGCCTCGTCTTTTCCTGAAATAGGTAACAGTCTAAGGGTTCCAGTACGTGCATGCCAGGGCTCTGAAATTCTGACTTTCACAGTGCCAGGCTGCCCTACGCTGAAGATGACAGAAGTCCAGATTTGCTAGCAGCCACATCCCTCATGCTCACTCCCCACAGCCTTGATTAGGTTACAATAACAAACATTTTGCATTAGAAAATTCCCTGACAAATACAGTAATACCTTCCTTCATAGGAAATATAATTCCCATACTGACAGCAGTATTTTGAAGAACAGGAGCTGAATTAGGCTGCTGTAGAGACAAATCAATTAAAGAGTTGATTTCAGCCGATAATAAAATACCTCTTGAAGTCCTTAGGACTGGACACTTCAAATTACCAGTGACAAAACCCTCTCTGTAATGATGAGCAAAGGAGATAAAGTTTGCAGTTCTGACAAATGACTTAAAAGAATCAAGACTCAGTGCAGGTAACTAATTACAGTTCAATGGTGAAAGGGTGAGCAGAGTGCATTTCCTGCACTGTTTCTTTTCCGGTTATTATTGTGTGACTAAGACCAGTCCTGTGGAACAGCCTCATCAGAATGCTCGTTTCCACGAACGCAGCGCTGGGGCAGTTACAATGGCTGCTGCCTGATGAACGCATTCAAGATGACAGGCCAAGCGCACCTACCTCCCATTAACAGCAAAACAGAGTCGACATATTCCATGCAGCACTGCTGTGGCATTTTGTAGAAAAGTTGCTATTTTGGGATTCTCATCAACAGGGCCTTGAATGGAGAGGAAACCGCAACACAGCTTGTCTATCAATCCTATGTTCACCACGTAACTAGAAACAGAGGAAAAATTGTATTAAAAAAATAGTTCCATGCCAGTTTTGGTAACTTTGCAAAAGCAATTTCTGCTTCTCCACTATCAAACCATACAAAACGCAGGTTGTGATTACTTCAATACTCTTTCTGAAACTGAAAAGAACAATTTCTGTTCTTTCTGTTATTGAAAGAACAATTGAACAAGAAATTGTTCTTTCAATAGAACAATTCAAATTATGGTGACTTCAGATTTGGCTCTCTGTAACTATCAGTAGTTTCTGTTAAGAGATCTGTCTGTTGTAGGATAATCTGTATTATACTGTACAAGAAAGATGAGTGTAAATGTTTATTTTATCATCCTCCTAGAATGACAATGGAATTTTGTCATGGTTAAATGATTTATAATAATCCTGATAGCTTTACAACAGCACAATTTCCTTTTAGCATGGAGAGACAACTTTGTAGAACACACTAATTCAAGAAGACAATGATGTTACCCACACAAGGTTTTATTGCAATACATGTATCATAACAACTACTGCCCAGTTTTTGGTTATTTTTTTTCCATTTTTCAATATATGCAACAGTTAAGAGACTATACAGAACATGCAGGTAACGACCTTCTACCATCAGTACGGAGGGGTCAGGATCAAAAAACCTCAGCAGCTGAACTAAAACTAAACACAGAAAACCATGCTAGTGACTTTTTTTTTAATTTTTAAACTGGAAACTCCTCTTTCCTTTTTATTATCAGAGTAGATGAGATCATGATTGCTGATCATCAGATCACTCATGCTTAAGTTTCTTTTTTGAATTTCTAATGGCTTGGAAACTTAGGCCAAAAAATTTGCTGTTCATCCTTGTACCAAGAACTCTCTGTCCACACCAGGTTCTCTCATACTTTGATCATCACCAACTCTACTTAACCTGTGCACACAGACATATTTTTTCCCATGTCACCTTACTGATATCACCTAACTTCACACACTTTCCTTTTTTTACCACAAACATTCAGCTTCTCAGACTTTACTCCATCTCAACTGTTCGTTCTGCTGACTTATGTGAGATAACTTCCTTTGTGGAGGCAAAAAATCTGCTGCAATCACCTCCTCCTCTTTGCCCTGTAATTTTCTTTGTATTTTCCTTCACTCTTACTAAGTGAGAGAAACTTCTTGTCAAAATCAGAACAGCTGCTGTTATACAGCCTGTGCCTCTACCTGACTTAACAGACACAGGGAACCACTTGCTTTCAGACACCATCAACCAATTCACTGTTTTTACACCAACAGCCTACACTAAACCATCCTGTTATTAATATTACTCAGTCCTACCAGCTGTTCTGTCTACTTGCTTGTCAAGACCATTTGTTAGTGATTGCCCCTTAGAGCCCCCTTGAGATGGGAACACCATTGACTGTATCTTTCCATAATGTCGACCATCCTGACTTGACTAAGTACAGAACATTATTAAATAATATTGATTCCAGTAAATAAATTATACTGATCAGATAATGCTTGTCACAGGAGCTGTACAAATCGTTATTAAAAATAACTATTCCCTCGCATGTCTTACAGTCTGACTTTGAAAAAGCAGAGATTTCTAAGATTAGGGAAGAAAACCTCTCCACTTCTCAGACAGTGTTGTTGCTCAACGGCTGGTCTCTCCTCAGTGCTTGGAGCTAGACTTTCTGCCAAAGTTTACTCTGCTGACACAAAGCTTTTGGAAGCAACGAAAGTAAGAATAAAACCACAGTGGATATAAAGCAAGAAGTCTAACTGCAGTATTAATTTTTAAAGCTGCTGAAGTGTAGCAGTTAAACACACTTTAAGACACACCGAGGTTACTAATCGCACACTCGCTGCTCAGGTAAGCTCGTCTGTCCTATTTAGCAACATGAAAGGTTACCAGCGTTAGGTTTCTTGCAGATTTTGATCTAAGCAATCTACCTGATCATACAGGTGATAAGCAAGCCCTCCTGTATTAGCAGAATAACTCCAGGAACAGAGCTGGGTATTAGATACATCACAGTCACAGAGAAATGCTAAGTGCTAGAAATCTCTCTGTGAAACAGAGGGGGGGGAGACGAAGAACTAAATAAAATACAGCTAATACTGACAGGTGATTACTCACAAAAAGGTACAACTATTCTCATCAATATTCTCTTCCTTTTTGCCTAAGAACATCTCTACAGTCTGACTGACACCTGCAAAACATATTCATTGTCCCTATTCCTTTACACCCACACCTGGACACAAAGTGGCGGCTCTTTTGGCAGAGAAGAAATGGATGAGAGTTTTCAGTCTGCTGGGACTATTCCTTAATGGCATCTGGAGACAATGAGAAGATGCATGAAGCACTCCCTTCGCTCAAGAACTGAGCATGCAGACAAGTGGAATGTCAAAGCTCTCTTATCTATCACCTCCATCTCCCAGTCTTTTTACCCATGGTGGCAGAGTTCAAATAACCGGGCTCCCCTTTCATACCCAGTGTGGAGATAATTGTTGTTTATGCATCAGGTCTAGTAGCCCCAAATGGAGAGAAAAAAAAAAAAATCAACTTTCCTCTTTCTTCCCCATCTTCCTAAAACTCTCATTTAATCAACTCCCCAAGGACATACGATACAACGACCAGGAGGTGAAAGATTCTCATTAATAACAGAATTTGTCTGTTTTTGACTAGTTTAAAATGCCCTCTCTCTTTTTTTCCTAATTGCGCTATTACCTTGTCATTGTGCCTTTCATTCTCCATTTATAACCAGATCCCCTAAAGTGCCCGAGGTGAGGGACCTAGCTGGATTCTCATGTATCTTCTTATCTTAAGGGTATGCCTGTGCTTGGCCCAGTCAGTGTCAGATGTCTGTCCAGCACAAATATCAATAAGCAGACCTCCCACCCTCCCATTCATAAACGAGGAGAATACAACATCCTGAAATTTCACACTCTATCAAAACCTGTTTGGGGAGAAGGCGGGTTACATGAGAACAATAAACTTTTAGAGGTCACTGGTATCTATGACAACTATCTGTTTTGCTTTCCTCCTCCAGCTGTCTTTTTTGTATCCGTCAACATCAGACCAGACTTGGAAAAGTCTGAAGATGCTCACCGTGACACATTTGCAGTAGCATATAATCAGAATTTCACTTCTTCAGAGGGCTGTCATCAGTACTGATGACTACTGATGACTAGTGAAACTGCACAGCTCTAGCAAGTCTGGTATATTGTTGGATATGTATTAGTTTTATGTATATATTATATAGACACTAATTATATATATTAATGTATTCAGCTTCAAGTATTTCTACCAAAGAATTAGAATGCTTCAAGTAAGAATGAGAAAAGTATTCTCTTTTAGTCGACTTGTTAGAATTCACTGAGTTATTTTAACTGACATTTTGCTCAAGAAATATACTTAGAAAAGAAAATTGCTGTTACAATACAGCTGCATTATAAAGGCTGAAATCCAATTATAGGAATTACTGGGTAATCTTTAAGTCAGCAGTATATATTCTACGGCAAGCTTCTATGAATACATGTATGGTATGCAGGACCACACGGGCAATAGGCACACACTGTTGACATGGAGAACTGAGAGAAAATAATATAAATATGGAAACTGACTCCTAGGTAATCAGGAGATGAAACGCACAGAAAGGCCACAGAAAACCAAGCCTAAAATTAAGACTCCTGGTTTTCTGTATTTCTGTGTGTGCAGTTTTTTGAAGAACATCTTTGTTTGAGAATATAGCATTTCAATAGGTGTCTTGATCACACACACAACCTACTCTTACTAAGTTACGAGTCAGAGTAGTTTGTTCCTTTCTTAAATTACTGTAATTTTCTTTCTCTGTAGTAAAGAAGGTTTAGAGAAGTTTGTGGTGGTTTTTTTTTTAATTATTTAACCTGATTAGGTCTTGGACTCTGCTGTTGAAGGCTTCCACTTGTGAGGATTTACTTTTCACTTCCTGTAATAACTTCAGTGCAGTAGGGTGGTTGTTTCCATCTGGGAAGCTCGAGATTAGACATCTGAAAATCACAGCAGTTATCCTCAGAAGTCCTGTTGTTAAACCTTCAAATATCTGCTTATTTGCACTTCTGCCTGAAATAGCATTATGGTCATCTGGAACACTAACCTAAATAAAGAGAAAAAAAGAAAGAACAACTAGAATTCAGTAAAAAGAATAAGTTTGTAGAGAAACAATTAGAAAGTTGCATAAGAGTACATAAAAAAAAGCAATATATTATAGCACACACATGGACATGAAAGCATTTTGGGTACAAGAAGAGGTCTACACCCCTTATGCAGATAATACAGGCTGAAACAGAATGTATCAAGTCAAAACAGTGTTTAGTGTACAAGAATCAAAGGAAGCCTTACAGCAGCAGAGTATTTCATCAGTATGATTGTGCTCTTAAGCACACACAGGATTTTTGATGAGTCACTAGCAAAAAAGCTTTTATTTTCCTTTAAATTTGACTGTGAATAAACAAACTACTGAGAGGGTTCCTTTTGACTACTACGCTGCATTACCACGAAGGCATATTAAATGTCTAGGATACACAAAGCATTCAGTAATACAGAAGAAAAATAGCTATTTTCTGTGCAAGAAATTTACTGCTGTATAGCAATCCCCTACCTGACTTTTGAAAAAAACACGATGTACCATCAGAAGGCTACTCAACAGTTTGAGTCCTCAACAAAGACGATTACAGAAGTGAGTATTTTGAAAGGCAAAATTTCTTGTGTCACAGCAGGTACAACTGTGGCTCTTCACAGAAAAAGGCAATATGCTTTGCAGGCAACAAGAACGATCTTTGCAATGAGATCTAATCCCTGATGGACTTTCTCTTTCATAGCAAAAAAACAAACAAAAAATTACAGAAATAGCCTGATGTAAGTGTCCTTCTAAAGAATTTTATGAGGAATTTTGATGTTAGAAAAATTACAGATTTTTTTTACCAAAAAACCCAAGATAGATTGCGATGCAACTCAAACCGCAACTAAGAAAAAAACCCAAACCTGTATCTGGAAGGATACTAGTTTACCCTTTAGAAAACAGCACATTGAAGCACCTGCGCAGCAGGTTTAGACAACCCGCAGCAAGGCCACAGATGCCAGCTGGTAACAACGGTGAAGATGCTGGGGAACACAAAACTTTTCCAGTCTATGAGGAGATACCCAGTTGTGCTGCTGAGCTTCTGCAGAACTGAACTCAGAAGCACTTACGGCACCTGCTGAGGTGCAGGCAGAAGGTAACGCAGGGCTGGTTTACGCCAGCGTAGAGGGAAACCTTCCCTGAGTCAAGGTAGGTGAATTACAGTGGTTCCCCTTCGCACCTGAAAAAACCTGCCAGAGAATTCCCTTTCCCTAGCAGGTGTCAGAACTTCTCAGCCAGGTGGTTTACTACTGAAGCTAACCCGGAGTAACCAAGTATTTCAAAGAGCAAAGTGCTCCTCCCTGGCAAGATGACCCTTAAGGCAAGGCTCCAGGTCTTTGAGTCACAGTCCTCTCAGCCAGCTTTTTTTCACAAAGGAAGAGAACTGCTAAATCTTCCAAAGTCGACAAATATGAAGAGTCCCAATTTTGTAAAAATTGAAAGCCAACTGTTCAAAGTAGAAATTTCTGACAGAGAAGGAGACTTATCAAAAAACCTACAAAACTGTCCTGACCAAATCTGATGAGAAGAATCCAATCCCCTCCCCGCAAAAAAACCCAAAACAAACAAATCCCGAAACAACTACAGGCGCTATCTAAGAAGACAGAAAAACTGTGTGAATCCTAGGGCACAACCTGACATACGGAACATTGTAAAGGATGACATAAATCATACGGTTCTAAAAGATGCCAATGGGAAATTCCTTCTACCCACCAGTCTCACATGAGGCACAGAGAAAGCCTGAGCACTTTTACGGATATCTTTATATTTTAATGATTAAGAACAGCAGGAAAAAGTCCCATGAATAAAAAAGGCCTGAACATCACAATATAAAACATCACCTGACAACCACTGCACTTGTCCATCAGATGTCAGCCACCTGTCAATCATGTCAGAAGCACAACATGCAGTTCTCTCTGACCAGGCCTCAGAGGAGACGAATATGATTTTCCTACATCATTAAACTAGAGCCCACTCCTACGAAAGGCTCTGAAGTTGAGATGTACAAATGTAAATCTGAAGACAGATCTACATGCAGGATACACATCTGGAAGGAAATCGTCATGGAGCTTGTCATTTCTTTGTATCTTTTTCTTTTATTTTTTCATTTCTGAAGTCCAAGACAACTTAAACCAGCTGACATCCTGCCCTCTTAGGATCACGCCGTAGGCGAGGCGTGGGCGGCTGCCCTGCAGCTCTGCTGGCAGCACAGGGGGTCAGGGCACAGGGCTCCCAGCACGTCCCTGCGCTTAACGCTGCCAGACCCCACGGAGCAGCACACCTCTGCCCAGGCACTTTTATGAGATGGCTTGAGGCTTTCAGCACTGTAATTAGTGATCAATATTGGCTGAAATTTTATTTTCATTCCAGGTTAAAATCATTTACACTCGGTATGCGCGAGTGAGGTCACAGAAAACCATTCCTCTCTGCACAGGTATCAGGAGGGATTTGGTAACACTTGGTAACAAAGAACAACATGCACATTTCTGTATTATTCATCAGCTCTGAGCCTTGTCTTGGTACTTAAAACTCATTGTAATAGTCTGTTTCTGGTGATGAGCCAAGTGAGCAAGTGAGAAGTCTTCAGCTGCTTATTCAAGTTCAATAGGAAAAATAGTATTATGTTGCTCATTATGTTGCTCCAGTAACTTCTGTTGACTAAAATAATTCACGCCTAACGGTTCTAATTGCCTACTGAAACAGATGGATTAAGCTTTGCAATGTATAAATTGACTTAAATGTGGTGACTTTGTACTAGGAATGCCAAGTTTTAAAAATTCCTAACAAATGTTACTCACTGCTTTTTCACCTAATATAAAAAAATTATATATTACTTATTTCCTAAAAGATTTATTAATATTTTGCAGTAGAGCCTTCCATTTGCTGTAATGGATGGTACTATAAATAAATGTTTATTTTTGTCTTCTAGTTGAATGTACATATGACAACTGTATTTTCTAAGTATATAGCCCTTAGCTACACAAGTTCGTGTTTTAATATAAAACTGCTCTTCCTAATCTGTATAATAAATAGATCTGGCACTCTTAATACAATCACTTATTGCAGAGCTGATTTTTCACATACACACACACACTTCCCCAAAAAATTGTATTAATATAAAGTGAGAACAAATGTGGCTATTATACAGTGTATGGGAAAGAGGAGACAGAAAGAAATCTGTTTTACAGAAAATGGGTAAGTTTGAACTTAATTCCTACCTTTAATACTGTCCGCTTATACAAACTCAAATGAGTGACAAAAGATCAGCTCTTTTACCAAAGAAGTAATTAATGGGATAGTGTGAAAATGTGTTGAGATTTATGTTCAGAATTAATTGGAGTGCTTCCAAAAGTGATGTCTTTCTTTGCTTGTTGATTAGTATATCAGGCAAGGGGGTCAGAAATCTTAAGATTTAATAGTGTAATTACGAAAGCTTTCAAGCTCTGCTTTCATTGTGTTGATTACACATGGAGTTAATGGTATTCAGAGAAACTGTTTGCTGAATATGGGCTTTGGATGAATAAACATTAAAACATTCCACATTTTTATTTCTGAGGTTTCATTGGTTTCACAGTTTAACTGACACAAATCTATAGGTATGATTACACACTTAGAGTGATTTGTCAAGTAATTGGTATAAAATGTATTTAAATCACAAAGAAAAATCCACGAAAATGTAACTATTGTTCAATCATTTGATACATCCAACATCTCAAAGTTATTTTAGCATTTATGATGACTGCCAATGCTGGGCCTAATCAAGACTCCTGCTTCTTTAAATCACTTCTTGAACCAAACGCTCTGATGACCAGATTCTCAACTCTGTGACAGTCTCCATACACTGTTAAGCCATTCAGCAGAGAATTCCTTGTGCAGGGATTCCCTTGCTTGTGCGGAGCTGCCATAAGCTCTTCAGCTCTGCCCACCACCCAGGACTTAATCCTGCAAGATGCTGAACAATATGGCCCCAATCCAGTAAAGCACTTAGGCACACATTTAATATAGCTGCAAACGCTACTCCACTCTGGCTCATGTCACCAGAAGTACCTCTGCATATCACAGCACATTTTTTCTCAGTGCTAACAAAAAAACTTCCCAACAAACAATTTACAGTTGGCTACTTAGAGCTGTCACTGAAAACTCATTTATATTTTTGTCTTGGAAAAAGCATAATCCTTCACAGCCATGAAGAGTTTTAAATACAGAGCTGCTAAACCCGAATGGAAAGTCTTCAGACCCATCGAAGCACCCAACTGCTGTTCATTTGGTCACTTACGCTGTATTCTTCTCCCACCCACAGTGGCAGTTTTGTGCTTTTTGCATGTGTAAGTCATTTGGCTTGCCTCAAAAACACTCTAAAAAAATATGTATTTTCAAAATATTATCTATAGGATGTCAGAGTTGCTACGTGGCAGCTAAAGAAATGGAAATGGCCCAGGCAGTCTATAGGCTTAAGATGGTGCAGAAAGGTTTAAACTCTCCACTGCTGAACACTTCAATATGTCATGACTTTTCTTACCACAGCCCTATCTTTAAGATTTACTACAGGATTAACATACTGGCTGCCTACCGGAGTAAATAAACAAAACAGAAGTTTTTGGTCTTTTAAAAGTTACATTATTAAAAAGAAAGAAAAATACATGAAGTTTCTGTGCTTTTTTTTTTTTTTTTTTCACACTGTCAACACTGACCAAATTGCCTTAGAAATGATCTGATGCACAGAGCTGACATCTGAGGTACTTCCTTGCCAGCCTTGATACTTCTGGGTGCTGGTCCTCAGGTCTTCAACGAGAACTGAAACCAGAGGGAGAGCTTTAGATCTCTTAGTGACCGAGAAGGTAGAAACTCTCCACAGTCTCGTTATTAGGGGCTGGAAGTACTGTCAGTGCCACAACAGCACAACGCTGGGGAGACAGAATGTAACTTCACATGTTTTTATGTTCACTAATGATCTACTTTAGGGTGTTCAGATGTTACACACTCAAAGATTGCCTTAAAAAAAACTTCCAGTAATTTGGTTGTGGTTTAACCCCAGCCAGCAACTAAGCACCATCCAGCAGCCACTAGCTCACTCCCCCCGTGGTGGAACTGGGGGAGAGAACTGGAAGGGTAAAAGTGAGAAAACTCGTGGTTTAAGAACAATTTAATAAATGAAATATGATAACAATAATAATGATGATGACGTAAGGAAAAGCCAAATAACAGGGAGAGAGAAATAAAACCCCAGACAGTTTGCTCGCCACCACCCGACCAATGCCCAGCCAGTCCCTCAGCAGCGGCCCCCCACCAACCTCCCCCTCGTATTACTGCTGAGCACGACCATGACATCGACATCGTCATCGTACAGTGTGGCACAGCCCTTGGGCCAGCTGGGGTCAGTGTCCCCTCCCGGCCCCCTGTGCACCCCCTGCCTGCTGGCTGCTGGGGCGGGAAGAGGAGCAGAAAAGGCCTTGGTGCTGTGTTATGTAGCTACCTAAAGGAGTAATAAAAATAATCTGATTCTAGCCTTTTGCAATTAATCTTAAGAGTCTAAAGATTTTATTGCATGTGCAGGGTACTAGCAGGAACGCACATGAACAGAATTCCACGACTCTATGAAGTGCACAGCAGAAATGTCTCAGTGTCTAATTCACAATGAGTATTGATTTGCACTGTGCTTTAACGGGTAACAGCAGGTATGCTATGATGGAAAAGATCTGAATAAATGAACAAAATCTTCTAAGGAGTTTTACCGGACAAGGTCGTCTTGTCCAGCTTGTTATTCTCAAAAGTTTTTTGAAATGTCACTTTCATCTATCCGAGAACATATAGTTCAAAACCAAACTGTCATTCTCATTGTGAAATCATGAAAGGACAGATATCCAAGAAACACTCCCAACCCCCAATCTGTTTACTAAACGAACAATTATTTACAAATGCAGGCACAGATATTTACAGTTTATATCTACGTTTTTTCCAGTTATCTTCACGGAACAGTGTATGACGGCTGTCTAAAAAAAAAACAAACCCAAAATCATCCTTACACACTCACAGCTCAGCTTCACGTATACTTCTCTCAGTGTGAAACCTTCCAAAATATACAATCAAAAAAGTTCTCATTATTTTGCAACTGTCTTCCGGGTACAGTAGACAAAGAAGAGCAGAGAGCTCAGTCTGTAGATAAATGAAGTTACAGCTCGAGCACAAGACCTGCATGGATGTAGTTGGGAAGGTTTGATCCATTAACCACTGAAATCAGGAAACACACTACTGCTGACCTCAACAGCCATCGACTTTGTGTCACCTGAGCCAAGGAGGCTAAGAAAGGTAAAATGGCAAGTAGCCTACAGAAGGTTTTCTACCAGTCTGTTTAGGTATTAGATAAAAGGAGGTCTAAACAGGACACTTCTAACAACAAACCTGGGTAGCTGGATGTCACAAAATGGTAAGAAATACAGTCCGTTTGTTATTCTACCATTTCCCGTTGGTATCCCAGCTTTCGTCAGAGAAAAAATAGTTTTGCTTTTTTTATAATTCCTTAAGTAATATTTTGAGGAGGAAAATGTTACACATGAATAAAGAAAAGTAAGTATTTTATCATCAATGAGAAGTGACTTGTTTAAATTTTATTCTTTAAAAATATATAGCTCTGCATTTTAGCAACACTGAAGCTGACATTGCATTCTACCGATGAATAAAACCAAAACTAAAACCACATTAAATTGGTTGGAAGTAATGTTCATACTAGCTGTATTCAAGGATATATTTAAAGGTTTCTCAAAACTGAATTCTTTCTGTTTGTATTCAGCAAATATTGGCATACTTGTTAACAATTTGTTAAAACCTTACAAATATACATTCTCATTTATTACTTTTGGGTATTACCTCGGGCTTTTTTTCCAACAATAAGTGGAAATACACACATTACAGGCAAAGGCAACATCATCCAAGCTCATCAAACTAGGAATACTGGAGGCACGTAAATTGTTCGGAAGGGTGTCTTTTAATATTTTGGTATTTAGAGCTGGATCCATTAAAAAAAAAGTGTTCTCCATTTGTCCAAATTTTTTTTTGTGAAAAAGAAAAATTCAGACTTGATCTGGTTTATTATATTTTCAAGAGAGAAAAATCAGGGTCAGAAACGCACCACCATTTATTTTTTTATACTTAAATATGTACTTCACGGAACTATGAAGATATGCTGGTGCAAGGGCCAATTTCGTCTGAAGAGAACATAAGAAGCTTTATGCATAGGGGAAAAAAAAAAGTCCACTGTGCATCACGGGGAACACTAAGCTTTAATTACAGTTTTGCTGCAATTCAAGGGTAGTGTTTGGCAAGGGACTGAAACTGGCTCTACGTGTAGTGTATTTTCTTGTGCAGTATCTCTGCTCTCTAGGTGGCCAACATCTCCTAAGATGTACCCTCTGTATTTCTTCAGAAGCGTAGGTCATTTGCACGGTGCTACTCCCAGAAAAGGGAAGGTGTCTGGCATCAGAATGAATCCTGTCACTTGTGAAGTGCTGAAGGATTTCGCCTCTTGTGTAACGAGCGCGCACCCCTGCTCTGGCCGGCCCAGCACAGAAACACACCTTTCACTGAGCGCGGTGGATCTAATACCTGGAATCCTCTTGGAAAGATTTGGTGAAAAACAATGAGCTGGCAGCTACTTAGAGGAGAATGCACAGGTTGCACTGGGGTTTTCTTTGTGTCAAGGACCTTCGGACCATCTTTTTAAAGTGTTCATCAACAGTCCTATGGCTTGTTGATTCTAACAGTGTCATTTAAATTATTTAAAGTATGTACATAACTTTTCAATTAACAAACTGCTTGGCTCATGAAAATACATACACACAATTTATAAGTAGAAAACCAAGACTAAATATCTTATGATGAGCAGGTCACTATGAATTAAAAATGAGTTTTCAAATAAAATATTTAATGACATTTCAAATTAAATGAAACATTGGAAAATTAAAACTTTCAGAGTTAGAAAGTCCTGCTACTGAACCACTTCAGCAAATCAAACCACACTAACGTATCGACCTGACATACTCCTGATCCTGACACATGTAAGAATCAAACACACATGGATAACTCATAATATTCTATATTTTAAGTATTACTATAGGGTAAATTAAAGAAGAGGACCTCAGAAAGAATTAAAGACAGAACACTGTCCACTCACTAAAGTTCCTGGTACGTATGCTTTTGCAGAGTTTATTAGCAGAAGCAAGAATATCCCTTTGTATAGAAGTACAGCAGATACAGTTAACAAATACATACAATAAAAGAATCTTATTATTTGGAGGCTTTATTCACATGTATCTCCTGGTGTTCTTATACTCTAAATACTCTAATTAATGTTTATGACGCATGTAAAATTTTTTGAATTATAAAAAGGTATTTTACATACCGTAAACTGGTGTATCAACAGGTCCATTAGAAATGTGATCCTATTACTAAAAAGAACATAGGTGCAGTTTTCTGTGCAATTACTGCAGGTGAGGCTGTACACATTTAATGTATTGCAGAGTGACCTAAAAAATCAGAAGGAAAGGAAAAGAAAAGGAAGAATTTTATTTTTTTCTTCAGTAAATTAAAAGCAACTAAATGGAAGCACATCACCAAACCTTCAGCAACTCACATCCATCTTCTCAAATTTGGGATTCCAAACAGACCTAAAAATTTACATGAAATCAGCTAAATAATTAATAACTTCCAAAACAGTGAAGCCATACTTATTTAAGTCATGCACTGTATGGCTACTGGACTCCTTCATATTCTAAACGTGTAACACAACTTACACAGAGTATCAGTTAATTTCATAATCTGGATATGTAATATTATTTTCTTGTGGCTTACAGCTTTATCACACAAGTAATTTGGGTACGAGGTTCCTTTCCTAGCGCAACCTTCAAGAAAAAACACCCCCTGTATGAAGTCATTAACAGCAATTCACAGTACACCAGGACCAGCTCTAGAGGGAGGCTGTTGTGTAGCGCCTGTGAACTACTAACACAGGGAACGGAGAGAACTGAGTAGCTTGCACCAAGCCAGCAAAACTGAGCAGGTGAAATTCCTATCCAGAAACTTCTCCTGACATCCTGTGAACCACTGCTGTACAGAGCCTTTAAGCGCTGGTATGAAACTACAATGGCATCAACTGACCTACAACCTACGGCTGGCATGAGGAGGTAACACGTTTGCAATGGTAAGAACAGAAAGTCATAAGCACGACAAGTCAGCGAAAGCTCCAGATGTACAAAACATGCCCAACCATTCTTTGCATCACGTGCAGTCATTTCTATCTGCTCCAATTGAAGTGTTCTTCTCAAAACAGAACTTGCAGGGAAGCTGGGACCAGTCCTACAGAATATACTCACAGAGAAGATAAATCTGAGTACAGATAATACTATTTCAGAATCAACACAAAATTCATTTCTTGAACTTTGCCTACTACAAAAGCTATCACTGTTAACTATACAAATATGCACACAGACACACAACACAAACATATCGAAAACATACACAATAATAAAGATGGCTGGATCTTCAAATTGTTTGTCTGAAGTAAACCAAAAGGGAAAGAACTCTTACTTTGTTGTTGTTATTTTTTTAACATGAAAAAATGTGACTAAGTTCAAATAAGCTCCACAGAAGAAAATAAATCGTGAGCACTGTCAAAAGGTCAAAGAAAAGTGGGACTGCAACAAACAATAAGTTATCATCCAGAAATCATCAAAGCTGGTATTTAATATACAAGCTGCAGACTAATTCAACACAAAGAGAGAGTTGAGTTTTACGCTTTATTTTTCTCCTAGAATATTTTTTTAAACAACAAAGTTATTTACATAATAAGGAAGGCTGCTTTACTGATTGCTGTATTCATTCCTGTGGCATCTGATTACTTAGCACGGCTCCCCAGAGTTGAAATGGAAACATCTTATACACATATATGGTACTTCTCAAGCCAAGAAAAGCTGGAAATGCTCTGAGGCCAGAATATTCAAGAGTAAAATTTTTTTTCATTTGCATTTCTGGATGTCTTTTCTTCAGCTGGAGAAGTAATTCTGAATTTTATGAAGAAGCGCTACCTTGCTTGGTTTGATCTGTAAGAACATAATAACATTCTGAGTATCACCATATTACCAGTCATATTAATTTTACTGTACTGGTAATGAATTTTACTCTACTGCCTAATTAAATCCATTTCAATTTGCAGTTCATATGATATTAAAACAGTATTAAATCATCATTTATTGATCAAAGACAGGTTAATTTTCACCTATTTCACCTAATTTTTACCCTACAAGGACAATACCTATACAAAATTCATGTGACATGCTTCATGTGTGTTTTTTAAAACCTGCCTTGCAACAGGATTCCCTTTTCTTACCCTGACTAAAGGTATTTATTTCACTTTCCTCAGTAATGCTGCAAAAACTTTTCATGAGGAACCTGCTTTTACTTTTCATGCAAGATTACTCCCCTGTGTGCGTGTGTTTACGGGGGGGGGGGGCGGGGGGGGAGAGATGAAACTGTAATAGTAGTTTCTATTTTCACTTGAGAAGAAGATGCTTTAAATCAGCATCTGTCATTTTATCAGCTATTCCGAAATAAAGATTAATTCTATTTAATTATAAACATTATAATTTACCCAAAACGTCAAACACAAATTTGTTAGTTTAATGCATAATTTTGACAGCATTTCAGAGTTTCTGAGGTGATTTAGTTAATTCACTGCAATAATGTGTTTTGATATATGGGATTCCTCATTCCTAAGAGATTCATTTATTTTACATTTGAAAACACAGAAACTTCCCACTTTATATATAGAACAAATTTCACTGTAATAATGCATCATGCTTTTTTATTTCCCAGCTGAATCTCCTGTCAGAAAAAGTACTTGCGTTTTCAGAGACTCAAATAATGAATTTGAAAAGATGGTGTAGGCAAATGGATGTCAAATTAATTTTTCACAACAATAAAGAGGGTTCTTTTAATTGATAACATAAGCTTGCTAACTACAGTTCGTCTAAATACATCCTAATCATGGCACGCTCTGAACTATGATTCGGTTCCACAATTCTTTTTTAATTCAAAATTGGAAGTGTCAGCACAGAAGTCGTCCCCAGGTGGTTTGCAGTGTTAAATGGCAGATTAAAGACAGCACAACTAATTTCTTTACTTTAATCTTATTAAGGAAACGACAGCTGTCAACTGTCACCATTTCTGCACAAGGCCTCTGAGACAAGCGCACTGCTGCAAATGTCAAGCCAGAACTTTATTTAACCATCAGCTAAACTCTGTGGGATGAAAAGCACAATACATTTCTCATCGCCTTTTTTTCCCTGCTGGAAGTTCTAACTGCTATTAATTCCAAAACTTTTATCTCCAGACACATCAAAATCAATCGAAATAGTGAAGTATGAGCCTCACATAAAGCAGCTCTTTATCGATTACTGATGTTGCACTAAACTTTGTATCACACCCGCAAATCAGCTTTAAAGCTATGTTAGACAGCGTGTATACTCAAACCGCACAGTAAGTCTGCCCTCTGATGTAAGGCTTTCCTCTGGAGTAAATCCAATTATAAAAACACTCATTATGGTACACAAACTTTGATCCAAAAAAGAAATCCATCTTTAAACTAGACAAAAATATGTATCTGTATGTTATATTTATTTTACATGACTACACAGAAATAGGAAGAGGATTCATTTTAATCAACATTTTCAAGCTAGATCTCAACAGTTTATATGTATGTACATGGTTTTCTTTTATGCCAGCACATCTTCCCTTTCCTCAATTTGCCTGATATAAACAAGTTGACAAACTGTTACTTTTATTTAAAATACTGGGGCAGCAACAGCTCCAGCCACACAAAACTAACCCACCATAGTGCACCAGGGTATACAGGTAAGAACTCCAACTTTTGCTTTATAAAAATCAGGGAATCATCAACATATAACGAGTTAACCCGTTTCAAGCGTAAAGCTTTTTCACAATACTTTCAACTTCTGAAGATCATAAATTAATATAACGTGATTATCAATGAAGAAAATAACCCGGGAATCTTGATTTGGTAGTAAAGCAATACACACCTAAACATTATCAAGTTTAGGATGTGCTAATTCAGCAGTGAACTGCCCATTTTTAACCAGTTTGAATATTACGCAGCACTCTGATGGGAAAAAAGTGTTTAGTACTGGCATTTAAAAGCTGAGCTGAGAAGAAATGGGAGGTGACCTCCTACTGAAAAATGGTGCACAGAATGGCTGTAGGGTGGAATGGTTCAAGAGCCACCACAGTAAGAATATGGATTGAAACAACAACAACAACAACAATTGATTTTTAGGTAAAAATACCAATTTTACCTCTCAAAGACTACACAGGCCTTTATACTTCACTCACAGGGCCCATTACACAATCAGGAACCCTCAAAGACTCATAATCAATTACTATTTTGTCTGTGGTTTACATTATTTAAGGATATCCATTTAAAAAATGAGCCCCAGCTGAAGTCTAGTCTCAATTAATAGAGAGAAGACAAAACTGGACATCAATTCTCCTTAAGACACTTCCAAAACCAAATCAGTCTCATTCTGAAATGTTACTGTATTTATGAATAAACTATTTGATGACAAGTGACAAACAACCAATTTACCCCAACATTTACAGGTGTGATAGCATTTGAAAAGTCTTCTACAGAATTCTCCAGTCCCTAGCTTATCAACTGTTTCACTGCAAGATCTGGCTCTCAAACCTACAGTTCTGTGACATTTCACCAAGCTCAATTCAACAATAAAATTTGTTCCTATATTGCATGGGAAGGCAACACTGCTCAAGAATATCTTGAGCTCTGAGAGCCTGAAATCCAGCTCTGAGACAGACAGGCATACATCATGAAAAGAGACAGATGCTGCAGGTTTCAGATGTTGACCTTGCACAGTGGACATCTGCTTTACAGTTTCTTTATGTCCTTCTACAAACTGCTGGTTTTCAATGAATGTTTCTCTAGAGGGACTACTAACCCTCAGAAGAAAACAAGAAAGCTTGTTTTGTACTTTACATAAAAAAATGTGTGAGCAATCTTACAGAACTGCATGAACACTAACAGCGTAGCTTAAGAAATGCATGCTCACCAAACCAACTAAAAATTACAAAGAACAAGCTGTAAAACCAGTTCTCAGCTCAAATTAGTTCTAACTGAAAAAAATAATTTGTATCAATACCACCCATAATATTATGCAGGCACTGTTTTCTCCTTTTTATGTATATAATTATGGTTCCGGGTTTTTCACCCTGATAATGCTTGCTTTAAATAAATTATACAAAATATTGTACGAACAGAGAAGATACATTATAATAAAACTGACTTTAATCATGTCTTAACTTGTAACAAAAGTCCTCCATTGTTCCTTACACAACAACTGCTAATTTCTATTTAAAAATGCTGGTCACCCAAGGAACTCAAAGTATTTCACAAATGTTAATTAAACAAACCCTACAAGCCTTATTTGTTAGCAGATCTGTTACAATTTTCAAGGCCAGTAACATGTCATGGCACAAAGGGGCTAAACGAGTTGCCCATAGCAAATATGCAATGCAACACACGGGATGAGATGCATCTTCTGGTCTCGAGTCAACACATTGTTTCACTGCACAGCTCCCACTTCCTTTTCAGCAGAAGCATAAGAAAAATACTGTGAGACTCCGAAGCCTCTCGAAATTCTGCTGAGTATGTCTTATTTTGTGGAGAACTGAACAAATTCAGACAAATTGCAAAACGCTGCTTTAGGAAATAACACGGCTGGACACTAATTTGTATGTTAACACCAATAATAAAACTTGCTATAATACACTGCTTTCTCTTTTCCTTTTTCAGTGATTTATTTAAAGGGGAGAAAAACTGCTCCAGCACCAAATATATCATCTGTCTCAAACGTCACATCTTTTTCACAGCGTTTGCCATCCTGCTGGGCTAACTACCAATCTGGAAGTAGTACAAAACAACAGGCATATTGTTAAATCTTCTGACAATAAAGCTTTATCTTGTAGACATGGGATTAAAGTTCTGAGCTGCACCATACTGCCAGGATTTTGGAGAAAGAGAGATGTAGATAATAGCCCATGTAATCTCCTCACCTACTTGTAAATAGCTTATCCTCATCACAAAACAACAAATTTCCAATTTAAGATGAGTACAAATGGTTAAACACTGCAAGAGCACACAAACAATCTTAAGTACAGTAGTGTCCTTTAGCAAAGCACATTTGGCTATGGGAAGACTGGAGGGCAATTCATGAGAGGTCTTAATTCAACTTCTTTCCACAGGCCTCTGCTTTGTCTTTAAACAGAGAAATCTGCTGCTTCGCTAGATTGAAATTTTAAAAGTCAGGATGTTAAGTTGTATTTGCACAAAAGAAAGAAAAGTAATTTCAAACTCATTTCAAACATCACATGAGAAGAAAAGTTACACAAATGTTCTTCCTCATTGAAAGAACTAAAAATATTCTAGGATTATTCTTTGGTTTTGAAACACTCTCAAACATTCTGTATTTAAAGCAACACATTAGAAGAATTTCTTAGCTACTTCAGTGAGACCGTACTAATACGCATTAACATGGTTTCTGTAAACTAGCCATGTTTGTGGCTGTTTCAAAGTGCTCTCAGAAAGTCCCACCCTCTGGAACTACTGCTTGCTCTAGACAGCTGAACTGCAGATTCTGCACAAAGTATGCTCTCTATCAGAAAGAAGACCACAGAAGTAGCAACAGAGGAGGCTCTGCATCACACACAGCAACATCAAGTCCACCGTGACGCTTCCAGCAGACTCTAGACCCTCTAAGATAGGCTCAAGCAGAAAAAAACTGTAAGAGCAGTTAGCTTTAGAAAGCAAGATCCTGTGTTAAATGACATGCAACCTGATGTATAACTTCCAAACAACAATACTTTCAGATTCCTATGAACTGGAGAACGCAATTTGCTGTAAAGTTGAATGAAACGCTGTATTTCAGTAGTGGAGCTAAGTTCTTCAAGTAGATTTTTTTAACATGCAAGGCTGTCACATTAGTTTACATTAATCTCTTTTCTGCCTTGATATTTCTTTTGGAAACACAGATAGTTGAAAACTTGTGTTAATAAAACAACATTTAAAGACTTTTTCAAAGACTTAGAAACTCTTTTTATAGTTCAGTCATGAATAGGTTCAGGAATCTGAGAAACCAGTTATACTGGTCTGAAATAGGTGTGAGAGACAGCAGCTGTCACAGAGAGGAGAACCTCTGATAAATCGCCTTGGATGTTTTTTCTGTTATACAAACGTAGTTGACATGAGGCTTTATTTACCAGCACACAAATTCCTTTGAGAACTAATCCATCCTCATACTGTCTAACAAACTTAAACCAAAATGTTTTCAGTAACATAAAGACAATATTCTCAAACCTGCTCAACAAAGGATGCCAAAGTGAGACTATACCTAAAATGAAAGAACAAAAATTGAAGATGTATAAAAGATGCACATTCTAAAAATTTAAAGCTAATTTTAAGCTAAGTTTTATGTGGCCACTAAGTGCAGTCCTTTCCCTTGCAAAGTTTATCCCACATTGACGAGGATAACTCAGAATTAGAGCCTCTGCAAATTAACGAGTCCAAAGGCTGCTGCTGAGCTGCTCACCATAGGACCAATTCAAGATTGTTCATCAGTGGAGCTGGCTGGATTTGCAGCAAGTGTGTTCTGCAGGACTTAGTGGGAAGGTAGGAATTCTATTCTCTTGGAAGAGCAAAGTTAAGACATTAAAAGCATGCTTTTTCCTTGGTGTTCTTCCCTTGCACTTCACACCTGTCCCGTAACATATTAACAGGCAGTTTTAATCCCAGCCCTCACAAGGTAGTGCTTAAAATCCAATTATTACAATATTAAATTATATCTACAAACAAATGATGACAATGGTACACCACAGGTTATCATGGGCTTGGTTCCTCTTGTACTAAAAGCATGCCTAGCTCTGCTCTGGAAGCACATAAGTGCTTTTGAATGGTTAAAAGGGTAAAAAGCATGCTTTTGAGTTATCAGTTTTTGCAGACATGCTGTTTAGTCACCTTTTTTTAGGGATTAGACATTTAAACCCTTCCATTGTTAAGTGCTATAAAGAGGAATTCCTCTAATCCACAAGAATTTTGATTTACCTGTTTGTAGAAGCCTGTTCAGCTAGCAGTATCTTACAACTCTTTCATTTTAAAAGCAGTAAGACTCCACTGAATTACAACCCTTTAAAAAAATTCCCCACTTCCCACTAGAGATCTTTACAGACTAACTTTAAAGGTATGTGTCTCCTCTTCTGTTTAATATAGTTCTCCCTTTTCTCACTTTGTAGAATTAGGCATGCCAAAACATATCATAGCTAGAAATAAAATCACCAAGTCAGAAAACCAGAGGTTGAGTGGAAATATCTTTCACCTTCAATGGCAGTGTAGAGTACGGCAGGATTTTTTTTTCTTTGAAGTTCAAGACTTGACTATGAGAAGAATAATCAGTGAAGAAGCAGACGTGAAATAAATATTCTGGTGATTCTGGCAAATGAAGGACTGATCATACTTACTTAAAAGGAATCCGTGAAACCGCATTCGGATTGGTGGGAGAAGTCACCGCCTGAAGAACATTTTCAAGAGCAGTCAGTCCTCCTGCAGCCCGAAATGCTATCTGATCCGCTGTGTTCTAGGTAAACACAAACACAGAGAAGAACCAACAGAAATTAAAGAAATTTCTACATAAAAGATAGGCCTGATAGACAATTGTCCTGAGTTTTGTCAACACAGAAAATCCTTAATATATATATTTATCACGTTGATCACTTGAAAAGAAGCACTTCACTGCCAGTGCACAGGGAAGAGTATTATTTAAGCAAAAGCTGAAATTCTCAGGTGCTTTTCCCCCAAAGATCATATATAAGTGTCAAATATCATAAAGCTAGGACAGTTGAATACCGTATTTTTGTAACGACATAGTTATAGGGATTTTAACAAAGTTAATCTTTATCTGTTGCTGTTATCTTTGAAGCTATACTTTATTGCTTTGTATACGATTTAAAGAACATAGACAATCTCAAGGTGGGTGCCTCCTGTTCTTTTATAAACTTTCTGGAAAAACGGCAACCTCCAGGCTAGTTCCCCGATTTGTCCATGGTATGCATAAAGCAGCTTAGGCAGATCACTTTAAAACACGAGTACCATCATTACGATGATGACACCTGCTTACTTATTTCACAGACTGTGGACCCTGTAAGTTAAGTTGCTGGTCTGGAAGGAAGCCTGACAGTGTCACCAGTCAGACGTCTTACTTTATCCTTAATCTTGGGAAGACAGAAATGTTGCCCGACAGATGCTGTTGAGGATCCAAGTTGTTTAGCTGTTCTGTCTTCTCACATTAATTGCTTGGAGTTTAAGAATCGGGTTAAAAATCTGGATGTGATTTTTGGTAGTGCTTCAGTTATGGGGAACTACAGAGGTGAAGCCTGAAAACGTCACCTAGATGACTGTAGTTTATCTCTTTAGCAGCTCCAGCTTATTACCCCCCAAGTCCTTTGTATAATCCACTGCCTGCAGCTTGTTCAGAATGCAGCAGAACAGATGAATACTTCTAGCTTTGAGGTATGACATTCACATCCAGCTTGTTTTGTACTTGTTATGCTAAGTTGTTGGTTATAAATTGAAAGATTCAATTTACACTAGTCTTGTGTTCCTAGCTTTCTAGATTAGCTTCTCTTTAATCTAGGTGTCCTCTTTGAGCTTCCATTTAGCAGAATTTTACCTTTAAATACCATCTTACCATTATTCTTCCAGTTTGCAGATGACTGAGCTTTTGCTAGAGCAGATCCTGTATTTTAGAACTTACAACACATTATTCCTTCCCTGAAAAACTGGTTTTATCTCCCACTGTTTAAAACAAAGCAAGTAAGATCTTCTTCTTCCCTACTTTTCAGCTGCTGACTTCGTATTACTTTATTGGCACCTTGTACTTAATCATCTTGATCTTGTCAATGATAAGGATATTCCAGTTAGTAAGAAATAATCATTTTTTTCTCCCCCAATGCTGCAAGCACTTGGTATGTAGGAAAGAATGGGAACTGCTCTATAAATACAATCATTATTAGTCCGTAAAGAATGTATTATACTGTAACAGACCATATAACAGAACGCCCCCCTAGTGATTCTGGCAACTAAATCTTTCTTTGAACAATTAGAAATGTAACTGAGTGAGATATGATATGGTTTAGAAGGGAAATATTTTTTCCCTGTGAGAATTAGACATCAAAAGGTAAACACAAAAGTGTATTTCTTACATCTTTCTAAAATCATGCAACGTTCTCTCCATTGTTTCTTCCAAGCAAGCATCTATATTCTATTTAAGCCCCAGCCTCCAGAAAAACTGTTCAAACAGAGAAGTCAGATATTCAAAAAGAAAACATTTCCACAATTAATATGAACTGCATGTAGATTTTTTTAGACAGCCAAAAGGTTAACTTCAAAAGAATAACTTGACTCGAACGGAAATCTGTGTGCCAATTCACCTAGCAGTTAAGATAATCAACCACTGATTTTCTACAGGCTAACTGATAAATATAATTTCTAGCAGTCAATTTTAGTCAGTTAGCCCAGTAAGTGTGCCTTAACTGAAGAGTTAATGCTGAGCTTGGCTCATACACTCCTCTTTGACTTCCTCTTTGCTTCCAGCTAAGGAAACCAAGGGCCGGGGCTCTGCTCCAAGGTGGTACAGCCACCGCGCCTGGGACAAACCTGCCGCACGCGCTGCCTGCCTGCCACGCTGCCACCAGCCTCCTGACAGAGCTGTAAGGAAAAGGCAGCCAAAGAGCAAAGCAACAGTCCCCCCGCAAGCAGACAGCACTACCCTGGCTTGCGGCCCCAGTTCTCCAACCTTCTCCCCTTCCTCCCCTGCCCCACCAGTGCTGCAGAGTGGTTCAGCACCCTCAGACAAAGCCTGGGGCCTTTCCAACAGATCAACTTTCTCTCCACTTTAAAACTTCACGAGTGCAAAGAGAGATTTTGTTATTTCAAGTGTGCATTTTCCTTGGTAATCAACATACACGCGTAACCAGTACAGACGAATGTGCACGCGGGTTTCTGCATACGACTGGCATGCTGGCACCACAGCGCACGAATGAGAAAGACTTTTATGTGACACTGCTGATTTATTTGCTACAGCATATTTGTTAGTGCTACTCTAGTTTTAAACGTGCCAAGCACTTCCCACTTCTCACTTTCCCTATTTCTCATGGGAGATTATGCCACAACCTATTAGCTCTGGTGGTGAAGAAGTCTTTCCTGTCATTTAGACCAAATATGCCCTTTCTCTATTTCATCCCATTACTCGGAGTTATATCTCATTTTATTGCACTCATTTTCTTTCTCCCCTTAGTAATTACTCCATTCTTGAAATCGTACACTGTTAACATTTTCCTACACAGCTTGCTTCTCAACTCTATATACTCATTAATTCTAACCCATTCTTTGATTTTTTTATGTTAACTTTTCTTGTCTGTGATTTTTTTCCAGAACTCCTCTTTTCTCCATAAATACCTAGTAACGAAGTATTCGGGAAGAAACTTCCCCCCTCCCTCCAAACCAGTCATCAAAGCCACACTGAACAAAGCTGTAATGTCTCCCTGTTCTGAGAGGAGATCTTCACATATCTATTTAAAATGAATACTAATCTTTTGAAGCTGTTTGATTTCGTACATGCTCTCCTTCCACTTCAATCTGGAGTATCACTTTTTTTACAGACAGACTTTCTTCAGGGTGCCTGTTTCACTTTTGTCTACACTTTGCTAAATTACAAGTGTACTTTGCAAAATACGTATTCACATTTTAAAGAACTTCCTTTACTACTACCATTTTGTATCAAGCAGAAGCAAGTTTGTAATTTCTCCTAGTTTTATATGATTTGGGATTATGTCCTATTAATTTCTTCTCTAGGTTACCCATAAAAATTACTTTGCATTTTGATGCTCTGCCATCAGGGGAAAAAATTCCTAACCATGTGCATGGAATAGAGAGGGGGAAAACCTTCAATAAAAGGAAGAAACAAACAAGCAGCAAAGTTGGGAAAGACACACGAGCGCAGTATTTGTTCACCATGCATACAAAGATCTATAAAACTGCCACTCAGGGATTAGGAATAAACTACTTTTGGCATGATATTTAATATACTTATCTCCAAGGATTCTTTTAAGACTGAGAACTCCAAGAGCTTTTAACCCAATTACTGAAATACAATGTTGATTACCAAAGTAACTGCTGGTGTACCATGCTTGTGAATGACCTCGGTCACCATGCAAGTGTCCTGCCATCAGGAATCCCAGGTCCAGGCACAGCTCCTTGAGCTTGGCCTTGGGTCAGTGGAGGTCATGGGAACTGAAGGGAAAATATGCCCTATCCACAAAGGAGCAGAAGAGTCACTTGAACACCGCATTACTGATGTTTTCAGAGTGAATATTGTGTGACTGTGTTACTGGAAGAAACAGCAAAAGTAGGAATCATGCACAGGCAAGTCCCTCAGCTATCCACAGTACCAGACCTCATATTGATGAGCTGCGTATAAGGAGCGAACAGTGTAACATTTCCCCAGTGTTGGAAAACATTGTCATTCTCTTTAGTACAACAGCCAAATAATAACAAATTATTTAAAAATATGTCTGAATTAATTCGTACTTGGGGTGATTTTCAAATTTTGAAGTATCTATATATATTCATCTGAAGAAACCTTTCTTAAAGCATAAACATATGGAAGCAGGCTATCTCATCCAATTTGTCATTTCAAAATCAACTTATAACCTTCAAAATATGATCCAAACTCACTTCATGTTCCGTAGCGCTAAAGGTTAACATTAGCCAATACGTAACGTGTAACATTAAAACATAACAGAAATTCAAAAGAAGTAGATCAAGGCATCTAAGTTATTCAAAGCCCTTACTCACATAATATTCTTATTGAAAGTGGTCCCCAACTGAATCTGCATCAGAATGAAAGCCCCACTCAGGTAGCTATGACATTTACTCTGGTAGCACCCAAGGCACTGAGCATGAAAAATGACAGAAATCCCTATTTGAAAATAGCATAAACCAGTATGGCACATTTTTGCTGCTTGAAAGAACCCTCCAGACTTCTAACTTAGTCTCTCAAATTACTTAGCTAGGTGTTTATGAAATCCATTTCATAATTTCGCTGTAGAAACAGTTCTTTGAGTGGCTGCATATTTAGATTGGGAACATTATTCAACAGAGACTACTGATATAATGTGATTCAAGTTTCTTGAACAACAGAAAATATATAAACACCTGGTTTTCAAGCAGTGTGTAAAAATTTGACTTGCTTACACATTTTCAGAAATTCACAACTACTTCAAGTGACATTTTAAAATAATTTGATTTCTAAGTAAAAAAGGATTTCAAGGCTCTGAAACTGCCTGGTCACGCAGGAGAGCAGGGATAAATGAACATGTAGGCAAAAATAATTATTACTGTCATTACACATTTCTTAACAGGGAGAGGAGGCAGCATAAAAACCTTGGGGATGCCACCTAGATGTGTCTTAACCATTACAAAAACAGTAACATTCTTCAGAACAGCAGATGTAGCACTCAAAACCAGTACATGAAAAGAGCCTTGTTTCCCTTATCCCTCTCAAGTCTATCATTGTGAAATACAGTGATCTTGTTTATACAGGAGGAAAGCCAACACAGCTGATATGACATTAAGTATGGATTTTTCATCTTTGGACCATTATGAACTTTTTATTTAGAGCACACAGCAATCAACTTCAGCAGAACAGTGCTTGAATCAAGTAACTTCAGCAGACAGCATGTGTACACTAATGCATGTGTGGCAAATTACACAGAAATAACAATAAATTAAACAAATCGTGCAACCATTTTATGGATTAATTACAAACTACACTTTTTAACAAACTTTTAAAAAAGGATTAATTTTAATTACAAGAATTAATTGAGAAAGCTCCCTGCACGCTGGGCAAATGTGGCCAGCTTATTTACCTACCTGTTACAACACCTTAATGGATTTGAATTCCCCTTCTCCCTTCTCCTATGGCTTGAGTGACAACTGACTAATAGGATTACAGGCTCCGTTCCAATAATACAGCTCAGCCACATGCCAGCAAAAAATGACAGCCTAAACCTGAATTACATGGCCTGGGAATCCATCCAATTATTAACTAAAGTAACTGTTATTACCTAACCTAATCAAAGGAGAAGCAGCTGTTAATCTTTGGTGGCCTGCAGTGTAGTAGCGGTCAGACTGGATGAACTGTCTTTGTACTTGACTCCTCTACAGACAATAATTATGTCCTTTGTGATCAAGAAGGAAGGGCTTCCTAACCTTTCAGACAGAGGCAGCAGATGGGGAACAACTGTTTGTGTGTTCATTAACAAGATAGGGTGGATTTTATCAGGGTATGGCATCTGTGGCACCTTCAGAAGCACCACTTACCCAATGATAGAAGTATGTTTGGCAAATTTGAAAATTAGCAGGCTAAACAGAAAGTTCAAAATAATGTTTTCATCTCATTATCTGACATTTGGTACAGAAAAATACACAGAGCTAAAAAACCAGTGATTTGCACGTATGCCTCATCATACCTAACATGGTCAACAAAGAAATACGTGAAACAGCCGACAGACCTGTGCTGTTACTTTGCTGGGGTTTAACTAATAAAAGCGGCTGGATAATATAAACTGCATGCTTCTGAAATAAAACCAAATCAATGGAAAATATCTCTGATTTATTTGTACAAGTCAGTGGACAATACAAAGTAACATAAAGTGAAACAAAGTGAGCGTCATTAATAACAGCTTTTGGGTTCCAGGTACAACATTCCAGGACAGGAGCGAGGCCGAAACCTCTGAGCTGCGCTGCTGCTCCCCTTTACACAGGACATTTGGCAAACTGGAAGGTTTGTAAAAAAGAAGATATGAGGTCAGAGAAACCTGCCTCACCATGAGACACAACAGAAGTACAATTGAGTATATGCTGGGGAGAGTAAAAATATGATGGGATGGAAGCATGGAAGTACCTGAATGGGAAGAAGATTTCTGATAATGCACAGTAACAGCTAGTATTTGGAAGCTGAAACTGGATGAGTTCAGGTAAGAATAATTTTTTTTTTTTAAATGCCAAGAGAAATTAATGATGAGCATAATATACTTAGGATATAGTCGACTCTCAATCACTTTAAGTTTTTAAATCAAACCTGATTATCTCCTAGAAAAATATGATCCCAGTTAAATCATAATTTATTAATTTGGTGCAACAGTTATTGGGTGAAATCCAATGTCCTGGACCAAAGTACTCACTTCCATACATTTCTCCTGTTAAAGTATTATTATTAGTTAATAAGTAGAGCAGAATCAGAAATAACACAGAGCTTTAAGAGCTGAAATGATTTAATGTCAGCTTTACCATCTCAGTTCTATGTAACTTTAGCACCTCGCATTTTAACTATTCAAATCTTTTTGAACTAACGTAAAGTCCCTGGTGTAAACCCTCCCCCTAAGACAAACTTCCACAATTAATATTTTTATGTAATTAAAAAAACCCACACACCCCCCAGTATTTTCCTTCATCAGCCAAAAGGACACTTTCTGCTAGTCCTGCCTACTATGTCCAACAAGGAGCTGATCTGGAAAGCCCATCTGAACAAACCGCAGGCACTAAACTGCTCAGAAGAAATATTTCTGAATGGAACCCAAATAGTTTGAAACATTCTGATTCCTATTTCTGAAAGAACACACTGAACTTGCAAAACTCTATACTTGTTAAACTGTTTGCTGAAGGAAGAAAGAATAACTAATTAGTAAAATATAGTTGAAATCAGTCTTAGGAATTTTCTTCTTTCCTTTTATCTAGTGTTTGAAGATTTTATCTAAAATGCCTGGGGCTAAGAAATGCAGTTCAAAGCTGCCTTAGAAAAACAAACCTGACAACTGAATCCTGGGCTGGCTCCTCCCTTTTTTTTTTTCACCTCCCCCTTTAAATAAGCAAGTATATTTACATGTACATACAAACCACAGATACATTTGTGACTGTAGAAAATCTATGCTCTTTGATTAGTCCTCCAGACATAAAACTCTATATAGTGAAAATCACTGTAGAATATACCAAAATAACATTTTTTATTAAAAATGAATTATTTTGTTTCCTGTAATACTTCTCTCCAGTGAAATCAATATAATAATAATACCCCATTCCATCTGAAAATCTCAAACTGGTTTTCAAACGTGATTGACTTCACCCAGAATAGAATTTCAAGCACTGAACGTCAATGGGAAACTAGTTTAGGATTAAAACATGAGCCAGAATTGGTTCAGTAGCATTTGCATACCATTGCGGGGAGGTATTCATTCACATTAAGGACATATTCACCATATATTTGTATCAACACCCCCCCTCACGCATTGCTTACATGTTAAAGCACCTAAGATCTTTAGGTAATGCTGTGCAAGGCCGCAGAAAGGAGGCCTTGAGAAATGCTCCCTCGCACCTTAGCCCACAAAGCAAAGCGCGAATTCTGAAGCCTTAAAGATAAGGCAGCTCCTCTGGTTTCTGTGGGTGCAGGCCATACTGACTAGTCTCTGGCTTTGTCCAGGAGACGGAGGTTACCTAACATCTGAGGTGGTAGGCTGGTTCACGGACCTTATCTCGCAGAAGGTGTTCCACCCCCTGAGTTGACATTCAGTACGTGCACACTCCTTGTAGAGCTCAGCCTACAGCATCTAAGCCATTTGGATAACACTGTTTTTTCACTTTAATAGCTAAGGCATACTAACTGCAACTTCACATATATTTAGTTTAAAGGAAGACAAAATACTGAACTACAACAAAAATAAAGCATGAAAAAGAGAGCAGTTTATATATCACTCAAATGCAACAAGAAAAAATACTGTCAAGCGACTTAAAATTGGTCCAGGCCTAGGGACAGTATCACTACTAAGAAACTGATTCTTAAGCCTGTCCTGCAAACACTAAGGGTCCCATGCTTATAAATTTAACTTACGTCTATGCACATTTTACACTTTATTCATCCTTCTGTTTCCAAAGTTCTGCCAAGCATGTAAGGTAAACCATACTGGCTAGGGCTCCTTACTGAATCACTATATATCTCACTGAATCAGATGAACCTTATTTACACGCTCTCCTTCCAAGTTCTGCAGTGTCTTTTCAGTTCAATAGTAAAATCACACAGAGGCACTCTATTAACACTTCTGTTGATAAAGACAGGACCCTCACAGTCTTGTTTGTGAAGTTCCAAGAGAGAGTGAAAGCCCTACAGGAAAGACAGGTAAACTAATTAATTCCATGTTATGTGTTTAGATGCTTTCACTCATGCTAAATAGCATAATGGGAAACAGCCAATATTGTCCGGTAAAATAAGAACTGTCCTTATAGTATCATGAAAGACAGCACTAAGCACAGCAGCACTCGTGCTTATTAAAAAGAAATGTTTAGTCCATTTATAAATAACAGGGCATCTAGTAAGTGCCTCAATTAAAGGAGGAAAGCAAGGATAAAGGTTTAAGTCTCTAATACCAGGAACAACCACTCCCAGATCTCCGTAGATGGTTCCATTAGTTAGGGTCAATCCGACTTTTTCTGAATAATCTCATAAACAGAAGTTCCAAACAAGTATATAAAAAGCACAGTTATGTGATCTTGTCCTGTTCTCTGTCAGCAGTTTATTGGACAAGAACTTGTCCAGTGAGTAGGAAACTTACAGATCTCTTGCAACGCTGAATCTTAAATCCTTTATGGCTGACATTTTGCTATTGAAACCCTTCAACCACCAGAAAGCAGACCTGATTTCTGCTGAACTTAAACTATGAAAACAAGTGCAATCAAGCAAAACTAAAGATAATAAAATTATGTGGAGGAAGACAGAGGGAGTGATGGTTGTTTAAAGCCCTGTAGTGCACTCAAGAGCACTTGAATTCTAAACATAGCTTTCACACTGATTGCCTTGGGTACTCTCTTGTAACCTCTTGGACTGTTTGCCCATTACCCCATCTACAGGACAGCAACAAAGGACTGCAGGGCAGATTAATAACGTGGGTTTTGTCAAGTACTGCAAACATGAGAACAGACAACAAAGACCTCTAGGTGATGTGTTCTCAAGTCAGAAGTGATGGTCTCAAATCAGATGTAGAATTTTAAAAATCCTTTCAAGAAAATATATGTACAGATACACCAACAGACTAAATGAAATAACTTCCATTTCTTTAGAAACTGTAATAATCATTAAGTTGTCATGACCTCTAAACTGGCACCTGCCCATCAGCAGAAAAGCGACTGCATAGGGCATTTTCTCATCACTGAGAAATCAGTGCCTCTAATGATATTAAAACATATTTCTTATCTTGTAAATGCTTAGTGAAGAAACTCTGCACACCTTGGAATGTATATATATCCATTATATCCATTCTGATATGATGTATTAGTTCTAAACTGATGTAGAAGGAAAAAAAAGCCTGATATGACAGCAAAAAGCCACAAAAGAGTACAGAATAAGCACACTGCAAGTTACTATTTAGCTGCATCCCACAGAACCAGAAATCAACACAGCAGTCTTCAGCTACACTCATTATGCACAGTAAATTAATTTCCAAATAATCTTGAAATAAATACGCTGCAGACCTTATCTGTGAAATGAACTTGCCCTTTAATACCATTTCCAGCAAAGAAGTTAAAAAATACTCTGTGGCTGACCTACAGTAACAAGTTCCTATTTACATATTCATCTCGAGAAAAAGGCTAATTCTCAGATTATAGAAATTCTGGGCAAACAAATTACTGATGACATAAAGCTGCCTCATCCAACCTGCAACACATATCTGAGCTACTGACTTCCTCCTGGCAGTGCCGGGGAAAGGCTGTTCGGGTAGGAAATGCTGTCCCACGAGCTCCTCCCATGTTTGGCCAGAGCCTGCTCTTTGAACTCACAGCCACAGTGCTGTTACCATCAAATCTGCTGCTGCCACTGATAGATCAGGTCATGCTTCTACTACCAGTAGCAGTTTGGACCATATGCAATTCAGATGGCAAATACAAGACAATATCCCATACTCCAGGCTTTGAACACTGCTGAACCTGCTTCAAACCAAGTTTTAGTGGCACTGTGTGCCACTGGCTCTCAGCGCTGAACACGTATACGTTAAAAATCCGTGATCTCCCAATTAAACAGTTTAAAACAGTGACCTCGTTTTGAGGAGGGTTACTTACTTCTCAGATTTTCCATCAATTGTACTTGCTTTATCAGTTCCAGAGTTTATGCTCTGAACTCAGCTTCTACTCTTTCCTAAGAATAGCTAAAGGCTCAATCAACATTTGCAATAAAGGAAGCATGAATACAGAATTCTATATGTTGCCTTCTGTGCTAGCAAAACTATTAGATTTTTGGTGGTAAAATACAGAGGTCAAAGGGCCTGAATTCTAGTCTTAGCTGGCAAAACAGACTTACTGTTAAGTTCTGCAATTCCGCACACTTCATAAAGTTTGCATTTTTACTTTAAATAATTTTTAAACTTTTAGAATTCAGCTTTACACTGGATTAATGACCTCTTGTCACATGACATCACTATAGCTCTCGACCTGGCTGCTGCAGGAGTATACAAAGTTGAAAAATTAATGGATGGATTAAAAAATTAATCCATTCTTTGTACAGAAATACAACATATGTTTAGCTAAAGCAAACCTTATAGTTTTAACTTCTGATTATCTATAAAAAAGTAAGAGAAGCAATTACTTCCATAAAGAACAAAGATGAAAGCAGAGTTAGGGCAGTATGTCAGAGTTTATTTTATTTTTTTAACACTTTGGCCATGAAATGCCCTCTGCCCAATATAGAAGGTGGCTTTTGGGTGTAAACCAGCGCACTATGTATCAAAATCTTCACATGGCTAAGAGCCAAAAGACACATATCACATACATAAGGCAAAGGCAGTAGGTTACAACATGACAGTACCAATGGCTCCGCAGGGTCCCACTGCACCGTAGCAAGGGTGGAGGTGGAAAGGGTGCAGGACTGATGTGGCACTCGGGGGCCTTTGCCGGCTTGTTTTCAACCACAGCCATGAATCTGCTGTGCCAGCTGCTGCCAGGGGTCAGCCCTGCTGCTGGTCCTGCCACACTGCTGCCAACGCAGCCTAGCTGAACTGCTGCTCAAGCACTAGCGACTGGCCACCTCCATCTGCACTACAGATTAGTATAAAATGTACACAGCACAAACAACACTGACTCATAAATACACCTATTAAACTGGGCATGTGGCTACTTTTTTTTTTTTTTTTTTTTTTTAAATGGAATACTGTGCATGTGTGTATTTCTATTTTTTCCTATGGAACACCCTGTATGACTGCACATTTAAGTCTTGACAGGATATATACTGATTACCTATGTAAATACACTACCGTGCCAAAAGCAGGAGACATGCTGCTATAAGCAGGCTCAGTAGGGAAAAAAGCTGTGCAATTTCAAAGCGTGTGAAGTGCCACGGAATTGGCTGACCCCGGTGTCAGAAAGATGAAGGCATGCTCCAACAGGAGTACTCAAACTGAACAAAACTGGGACCAACACACAGATCAACAATATTTTAAAGCCTGTTTTGAACACTGCCAGAACTAAACACAGGACTTTGAGAATTAACATGCGAATTAATTTAGCAGATAACACCTTTGGCCTTAGAGGTCATACCAGTATTAATTAAATTAAAATCTTATGCAAGCATTTTTCTTCCAAAAAGAATATGTGACTTCTAAATAGCTTTATAACTTCTAAGGATTAAAAGGACATGCTGTTGCTTCTGCAAGTAGTGTCCTCTAGTGGAGAAAAGGGAGATGCTGAGTAAACAAGAAAACAGAAGTGGGCTGCATCGCAGAAATCACCTTGTCAAGGAAAATACAAACACCTCTCAATCATGAACACGCCTATAAAACTTCTGTATCTTGACCAAGCTTTTCACTACTATAATAATGCTTAAACATAAATGTTAAAATAACTTTTTAAAGCTTCAGTCAGACAGAGATGGATCAGTTGTGAGCCTATATACAATAATTGGTTTTAAATAACGCACATATAAGGTGCCCCTGGGTGTATGCATGTATATATATTTAAGACCACAAAATACAGACAACGTGGCTGTAATATGGATAAAGCCATTAGTCCATGACTTAGTAAATTCACTAAAAAAGTAATTTTCACTTTCATATATAATACCCTACGATGCTTTTTCTGATATAGTAAGAGGGTGACAGATAAGCTGACACCTCCTGTGATTTCTTCAGCCTTCAGTGAATCCATGTATGAAGCTTTACGCTGGGTTTCTTCTAGAGAGGTAGTTTTCTTTAACAACCTGAACTAGTGACTGTAGCTTGGCTACAGAAATGCTCTGCTACTGAAATGAGGAATCTATCCCATTCACAACTCCCAAACTCACCTATTATTGCCATCTTCTCTCCATCCCTCCCTTTTCCTACATAAAAGCCAACCAAAATAATGTTATGTGGAAAAACAATCACCACCGTTTGTTTTAGGACCACAAATTTTTGCTACCGTCTTATTCTCAGCTGAATTTCAATGCTCCAAATACAAGAATTATTAATTATGAAAAGATCGCTGAATCACTGCTCCACCTGCTAACACCCCTGCTTTCTTCAGAGATACTGATCATCCTTGCTTCTAGGGAGTCTGGCTGATTAAGAGAACTAAGTTATACTTGGACCAATTTTTTTTAGCCAAGATTTAGGTTTAAAATTTGCTGCTTCTAATTCACACTTGAGAGTTTTCTTCAATTATTAAATAATAAATCACAAAACTTACGCTATGGCCTGTGTGCTTTAAAGCTAGTATGATTTTTCCAGTGACATAATCTAGCATAAAACACACTACCTACTTATGTCACACTTCCTTAGCCTTATGAATTCAACTTCCTTCAAAAGTTTGATATCAAATTACGGTATCTTGTCTAATACTCATTAAATGTAACAATGATTATGTGCAGCATTATCCAGTTAAAATATAATCAAGAGCAAGTTAAGGAAAGCCTAAAGATACATTATTGCCTTTCAGCTGGTCCAGAATTCTGGTCTTGAAAAATCAAATCCAGCCATTATATTCAGTCTCTTTGAATTCTCTCTTTGATGGCTACACTACTCTGCCACAGAAGAAACATGCAGCTACCTAGGTGCTTGAGCCAGCTTCACAAATACTTGCAGCACCAGAATTAAATGCGTCAGAGTCTGGGAATCACAATTCCCACTGTATTCTCAAATATACTTAAATATGTAACCATACTGAGTATTTATAGCGTGGAGCATTTGCTTCTAAAATCTGTTTAGTCTGTATGTACATGCCATATACATACTTACAGACACACACACACACACACAATTTTACATGTCCATAGAAACTTTTGAAGACATTTCTCATGAACGGTACAAAAGCTTACAAGTGTTCCATGTAACGCTGGTTTTGTTCCATGCCTTAGTTCTTAAAACAGTTTTTAATTTTGTTTTTTTCAGTTTATGGTGATTCAGAGTTTTTATCGGGGGTGGGGGTGGGTGGTTGGGAATCTGGAGTAGCCAGCCTGGCAGTTCAGTGTGCCTTCCAAAAACTGGCCTATTAATCTTCACACTGGCTATGGTCAGCATACCCAGTGGGCCTGACAGTTTAGAGAATAAAATGTAAATTCCAGGCCTGACCGTGTTGTTAAAGCCAGCCATTTCTGACAGGCTTTACAATGGGATAAACACTGTCTGTCTACAGTCCCCATGTATTTGAAAGCTATGACAAACATTTTCCTGAAATGTAAATAACTGACATCACGACTGCTGAAGCAGGACACTGAAAAATCTATCTAAAAAATACAAAACCAAAAACATTGCCTGGCACAAAACAAACCATTAATGGTCACTGAGAGAGTACGTTTTAGAGGTCATAAGCATTGAGATCCTTTTTAAAAAGAAGTATTAAAAGACTGCAGTCAATTAATAGCTCAGATTCACACATTTTTTCAGTTACAAAATCACACTTTTTCTAACAAAGTATATTCTTCTCACTGAAATGCTACTATTCTGAATTAGCAATAAAAGTAAGTATCTTGAAATGTAGCCTACTGCAAAGCAGCTACATAGACTTCATACATAGTATGAAGAGAGTTCCTAAGTAATTACAAGCGCCATGGCCCAATTTATTAAAAGTCTCCCCTTCTATTCTTCTGGTTCCGTTTTACTTCCACATTTTAACAACTTAATTTGGGCACACTATTTTTCACTTGGATTTTCACAGCACCGAGAGCACCTGAAGGAGAGTAGGGACACAGCTATCCTCAAAACTGTACAAAATCGTAGTAAGTTTTATGAACATCAGAACCAGTGAAATCTTGTTTGTTAGGGCTTTGTGCCTTGTGATGGATGTGAGCTTCAGCTGTACTGTCTGCTTAGGCAGGGACATCTATAAAACCTCCATCCTCCTCCTGCAGCTGTACCCCTCTCTTCAGAAGCATCTCTTAAGATCTTCCGTCAAACCACTTAGTTAAAGGAATCTTGTAACTTGTGTTGTGATAAAGATAATTTTCAAAGTAGTGGTTGGATGAGAAACAGCATATAAAAATAATTCCAGTTGAGCAGATCAACTGCTGCACTTGGATTCCAAAAACCATGACGAGGTTCCCTCACAATCATACTGCATCTCTGTGTCATACTCCCAGCCAAGATGGGAGACACATTAAGGGCTTGTCTAAATGTCACATGTGAGCATTGTACAAATCTAACTAAAATGATTTAACTGCAGTGTTTTAGCCACAGCTGAGCCAGGTGAAAAGGCTACTACCCTCAGCTGCTCATCACTGCCCTTACTGAAGGCAGCATCCTGCCACGTTCCTCTGAATAATGGTGTCTGACATCTCTGCCTAGCCCGGACCTACCAAAATCACCTAGAATATATAAACATTTAAAAGCAGGACTTTTAAAACCTGGCCCTCAAAAACCCTCTAAACCCCAAATTTTAGGAAGAACTTTAGGGAAGTGATGTGTCAGCAATTCTAAGGGTGACCATCTGAGAGGCAGTAACCTCTGACCCAGGTCAGGTTCACAGCCTTAGAAATATGGGCGCTTCAGTCAGTATAATGTCTATGCAGCAGAAAACAGTTTTGGTTTTTTAATCAGTCAATCTCGCTTCTAAACATCAAGGGAAAGAAACGTATAATGAGAAATTCTATACAATGAGGGAAAGCATAAGCAACTTAAAACTGTACATGTAGTCACAGTAATAGGATACAGAGCTTTAAATATATTGGTTTCTGAAGTGTTCCCTCTGACAGAACATTTCTGTATGAGTGCTCAAGTCAAACCTGAGCAGCTAATCTGGGATTCCATACACAGCTGAAACACTGCTGCCCTTGGTAATGGATGTGTAAAAGCAGACCATCAAGGAATGAACAGGTATAAAATCAAAACAACTGTGGCAGAAACCTTCTTTAGTCCTGCAGTTTCAAACATCAGCTCTGCCTTCTTCAAGAGGGTGCAGGAGTTTTTCTTTTAGCATCAAAGGCCCATTTATAGGAGATCTCAAACTGAGTGTTATCAGATCTTATTAAGAGCTTCAAGAGTCCCATACGATAATCTGCCAACATCAGGCCAGGGTTTTCTGGTAACGTTTAAATACATTTTGCTGTTATGTCTCTGTGTGCGTGTTTTTTTTAATATACTTTTAAACAAAGTACAGGTGAAGGCAAATACAACTCCCTCCCAGGATTTCTGCCAGAAAGGATGAGAGACTATGCACAAAACCCAAGGACTGCCTTCCAATAGCCGAGCACACACCCAAACCAGCACCCTAGCAGCACATGCTGTACATACATCCCGACAATACCACCGGGGTTTGTGCCTCCTGCCGGATGTTGCTAGCAACATATGCAAGGACATATGACGTAAGGGGTACAAATCTATTTGAAACTGGAACAACACGGTGGTTTATGACTTTATAGTACCTTCTTTGTTTAATTAATGCACGTGTGAACCACAGGTTTTAGGCAATTAATGGCCATACTCCATGTCAGAGCTTCAAAGCCCGTACTTCAACTTGCTTACTTGCAAATACTTCCCTGGCATAGGGCACAATACTTCTAGTGGTTGTAGGGCTTCATTCAAGTAAGCCAATGTGGACATACCAAGATGTATCTGGAGATCTAACAACCGTGTGAAGCAAAGCAATAACTCTTTCATTTATTAGCACTCAAATCTTGCATTGGATTCAAAGTGAAAGTTGCAGATCTTGCTGTGTTGCATGAGGAACTGGCAGCAGCCTATGAATTCTGTGTTAATGAGAAGCAGGTATGGTGCTACAATAGGCAGGAATTAAAAAAATAGTGTGCCTAAGATGCATCTTTGCCCAAGAGACAGATTTCTCAACTTTAGTATCTAGAGGATACACCGATATAAAAACCTTTTACTTTACCTTAAACAAACTCTTGCTATATTGGTGAAATCACATGGCTCCAAGTGCAGAACCTGGTTACATCCAGCTGACCAGGAAGGGATGCAAAGCAAAAGCAAGTCTGACCACAACAATCATGCAGGCATGCCTCATCATAGAATGTTCTCACATTATAAAAGAAGCTCAGAAGTGAGAAAAAGCCTTACTTATTACTACGAAACACAACAGATTAAGATAAGTCCAAAAATGAACTGTTAGTCTGATTCAATTCTACCTGAAGACAAAACCCAGTGAGACATGGCTGCCAGTTTTCTGTATATGGCTTTTTTGTGATTCACGTTTGCATAAATATTATAAACCCCCACTCTTCAATGCTTTTTTAGCACAGTCATGGAATTTCTTATGAGCTGCACAACCCTTCCTTGAGAAATTTAATGGTATTTATTTTTCTTATTTACAATTACAACAGCAGCTCAGCATTTTATTTCATGGTTTGTAAAACAAATACTTCCCTGGTGAGACTGTATAAATACATTTTCCTGTCAGTGTAAACTATTAACAAAAGAAAAACGCAATGTTTCACAGTATGGCTGAAAAGAGGGGGGTTGGATCAATTTTATTTTAGAATACTTTTGCATGACGACTTCTGAGCCTGAAGAATTTCTAGTAAGTGGCAAGGATCTATTGTAGTGAACTCTGTCCTCCCTCAGGGCAATTCTTTATTCAACCCAGGCCATTAGCAAGGGTAAATCAATGTTATCAGCTCACACAGGCTGACAGCTTGTGTGGTTCCCACTCCCTCATTCCTCCTTCTACATTATGGTATATTTTTATGCTCTCCAGGGAAATTCAATTAACAGTGTCAGTCTCCTCCTCTCAGTCGATGACTGACACCATCAAGATTCTTTTCACTACCCATTGACATGTAAGATGTGTCTGCTGATTTCTTGACTTGCAAGTTAACAAGAGAATTACTATCCACTTCTATAAATGACTATGTATGATCTGGGCCGTAAACACAGTGACAGCTATTGAAATCAATCTTTTTTGACCTTATTGATTAGGACATTCGTATATAGTAATACTTCTCCAGTGATAATGTTTTGGAGGTAAAAACCAAAACCAACAACAAAATAATGCAGGTCTATTAATAGTAACAAATTTACCTTTTAATTCCCCACTGCAGACTCAACAACCAGTAAAATGTTGTGAACAATTAACGGGTAACTTTAGCTGCAATTCACATCTCATTTAAAAAAATCTCAGAAAACATCTATTGACGAGAGGCTGGATACAACACCACTTTCCAAGAAACAGTTTTCAGTAATTATGTAGATAATTTTCAAAATAGATACATCTTTTTATAGCCTTCATGCAACAACATGATTTCAGTACTTTGACATAAGTAACAAGTTAATTTTGTAAAAATTAACACACACTGCAAAATTTGAAAACTTCACAGCTCTTTCAAAAACACTACTAAACTTGATCAGCAGCTCAAGGTAACTAACAG
This sequence comes from Falco cherrug, assembly GCF_023634085.1. Classification (NCBI taxonomy): domain Eukaryota; kingdom Metazoa; phylum Chordata; class Aves; order Falconiformes; family Falconidae; genus Falco; species Falco cherrug. The sequence continues at coordinate 23,581,437 of NC_073703.1, forward strand.
AATACATGTCAGAACCCTCTGCATGCCAGGCAGCGTTCAGTATTTAAAAACATACACTATTAGCAATCGTGTTCCGCATTGACTAAGCTGTGAAAAGCATCAGAGCTCTCATCTTTACAGATTCCAATCCTGAACCACAACGATGCAACACCCTCCTCAGATTCCATTCATTTGGTTTCTCCCAGAACTATTCTTCTTGATTTCTTGATCATAGATACGAAAGAGAACTATTTTCTAATGGTTAGAGAGAACAGAACACAATGTTCCAGCTGAAAACTCAAATACCGTGGTCCTAATGGACCAAAAAACCGCATTACAAGACACAAAGCACTGTGGCAGCAGACTGACCATGATGAATCCGTAAAAAAAAAGATGCAAATGCTATGCTATCATTTAAAAAATCCAACATTTACCACACACCGGAACAATGTTCTACAAACATAGAACTTTAAAAAAATTTGAAACACAGAAATATCCCATATGTATTATAGACATCATATGTTCATTCTCCATCAAAGACACACTGGCTTTGTTGTATCCTGGGAAAACTGAACAGATTTGTGCTCCTTCAAAACTCAGCCATAACACCACAACATGGTGACTGTGACAGCAAAGCTGGCTCCAGTTCTTTCCTCTGTTGTCTGCTAGCTGTTTTGGCCCCCTGTAAAAAGCTGTTCATGGGTATGCACTATAAACTAGATGACTGAAACGGCCCAGGTTAAAAACAATCTTAATGAAAATAAAGCAAAAGTACAGTTTGTCATTATCCAGATGATCTAGCATCAGTCAAGCGGGTTTTCAGCACTTCTGCAAAACTATCTATATAAACTTTGATGTCTAAATACAAGCATCCACTGCTGCAACCACCACAGAGAAGTGTCATAGCAGACATCACTTGTTACACAGTGGTCATGCATTCATCAACCCATGTTTAAAACATTCCCAAATCCAAACTGATGACATTTGAGGGCAACACAGTTTATAGGTTAATTGTAAGTTACACAGTAACAATCACAATACCTCTTTTTCCAGAATACGAGAGATCTCTCCTAAAGTTCTGTCCAAAGCAGAAACCTTGTTGTTCCCCAATAAACAGCTATCCTGCATTTGGAGGTGCTTTGAAAGGTCTTTTGCTAATCGCTGTAACCTTCAACATTAAACAGAAAACAAAGAACAGTTAAAGCAAGAACTCTCCTATCATGTAAACTTTCATCTTTGTAATGAAACTGCTTACTGAATTTCAATAAAGCAATCAAGAAAATCTGTGTAAAAGTATTACTACCATCTATATGGAACAGCATGTAAAATATGCAATACAGCAAGGAGATAGCTTGAGAATGTCTATGACATTTCACTATTTGCTTTTTCAGGGAAAAGACACAGAAATAGAAAGACAGAATCACAGAATCATTTGGTTTCAGTTGGAAATGACCTTTGAGATCAAGTTCAACCATTAATCCATGACTGCCAAGTCCACAGTGTGAACAGTACAGCCATAAAGGTGTTTCTTCATCAGCTACATGTTTATTTCTGTTGCTGTTCAGTAATATCCCTATTCTCCCTCCAGTTTATCCTGCTAGTTTTTGCCATCTTCATTTTCAACATGGTTTCATCCTACTTTTCTACCACCATACAATCCTTTCTGCCCACTCAGCCGAGTAGTTTGCTCTTGAGATGAATAAGGGAAGGCCACTTGGCTTATTTCTTACGGGGATCATAAAAGAAATGGCTCCTTAGGGTTACTGAATAAGTGAAAAGTAGTAGTTTTGCAGACCACCTCAGAAAAGGGCATTTTATTAATGAGGGTCAGTAATGAAGCCAAAATGTAGAGGTGCGAGAGATGAAGACACATGTGGGTTAGGATTCGTTTCAGTTTTACGCATCTACATCTGGGCTATTCAGCTACGCTCTCCTGCTAGGTAGTGAGGAGGAATATGCAGTTCCAAGGTACTATTCATCTCACCCGAAGGTCTAAAATAAAGCAGTCAAAACACACTTAGAGTTTATCCTTCTTTGCTGTGAATGTGAAGTCACTAACTAGCTCAGATGTAGACTCCTGCATCTGCAGACACATTAAGGCAGATGGTACCAATGTTAAAGAGTCCTTTAACTGGAGACCGAGAGAAGCAGGGAGGAAGTTATCGTTCAGTACTTGCTATGTGTTTGTCAATCACTGCCGTAGCATCTGCTACTGCATGCTCTTAATGACTGGCTATCAAGCAACCTGTACTGAAAGTAGGACAAAGCTGGTAAATGAGCAGGATGAGTGAGAGAAACACTGTTGTGACTAGGAGCAAACACATCTCTATCGGAAGGAAAAGAGAGGGGAAGAGTATCAATGCTTATCATAAAATGGGAGGTCAGTACAAAAGGCCCAGAAAGCATTCACAACGTGACCACAGAGTAATGGCAAGGAGAAAATTACATTAACTGGTCACTGAGAGGAGAGAAAGGAGACAGAATGGCCAGGGAATGTACCACAATATTCACATGTATCAAAAATAAAATTAAAAAAAAAGAATCAGAATATTAATTTAGGGCAAGAATAGACAGTTTCCAGTTAATCGATAGGAAACAAGCACTCTGAATCTTCTCTATGAAAAAATTAAGAGCTTTGTTAAAAGCTTTCAAGACACTCTCAAAAATATGTATATGCTTTTAAAGTATAAATAAAAACAATTTGCATAATTTGGAGTTTTGGACTTCTTATTGTCTGGCCAGCTGAATCCACTAACATTCAACCAGGATTTTTCTATGACAAGAAAAATAAAGGGAGATTATGTCCCGATGAGATTTTCCGCACTGTTATTTCCTCTGTGGAAAATGAGGTTGGAGGAAACCTCTGTCTCAGTAAGCCATGAGCTAAATTGGGAAAGAAAATTAAAAGCCAAAACACAAGTAACTGCAGGACTTGGACAGTAAATCAGATGACCATTAACTGCTGAGCATAAGGAGTGGATCAGCACCAATGAAAAGCTGAATTGCTGCAGTCCAGAAAGATGATCCAGAAGCACAGTATTTCAGGTATTCTCACAGAACAGGATGTAGAATAGCTATTGCCTCGGCAATATCCTAGCACCTTAAGCAAAAAAGACCTCTCTTTGAAACATCTACCCAAATTCCATGATTAAAGCATATATAAAGCACTGAAAAAAAACCCACCACACAATATTGTAACTTCATCTAACAGAAGACAGCAAGACGGGTTTCCATTTGCTTCATTTAACATCAGAGGAATGGAATTCAACCAGGATTAACCACAGAGGCCAAAGAAAGGGACGCTCCTAATCTATATCAGGCATCAGCATACAAAACGTGTAAGGTTTATTAAAACACTACCTCACAAAGACTCAAATAGAAAATAATCATATTACATTGTTACTTCTGTGGACAAATCCCCTTTCTTTTCAGCCTATAAAGATGCTATGTAAGTTATGCATCACATCCAGTCTCTGTCCTCAGTTCAAGAAAAAAGCCAAAAACAAGTTGTACAACATGTTAACATGGAAAGACTTCCAACTTTCCTTTTTTTCTAAAAGTCTTTCTGGACACGTTTACCAAAATTCAAACTTTCTAAGTGTGTGTTCAGCATCATACCGTAAGGCACACAAAGAATAAATTTTCAGTTCTCCCACATTAAAAAAATTACCTATTACATCCTCATACCCTACTGTATGTTGTTGGTTTTCTGCCAAAAAAAGCGTAATGTATGCTATGTGATCACATGGGGAAGAGAAGGAAATAAAAACTCCCTTCTCCCACACAGTGAACCCTGGAGAAATTATTTTAATTTAATATCCTTTATACTGACTTCTTGGCAGTGTCAAGAAATAAGAATAATTTTAGGACCGTTTCAAAGGACTAGAAATCTATGCAAGATGACTTGTGCTTGAATATAGAATTTATCATTGCTATGAACGGATTTGGAAAGAGAGAACTCTTTGTACATACTGTACTCCTTGTACACTCTTTGTATGCAAACTATCTATATTATGTAGATTAATAAAGCATGGTTAATAACAACTGATCCAGTGACTACGTGGAAATACTGTTGAGTGCAAATCCAAACAATTCAAGACGATTATTTAATCTTCTGTCTCTGAATCTGCATTCCTCCAATGCTTACTATGCCATAGAGGGAATGATAAATAAATGAAAATTTACTGGGCTAAATAAAAGGGAAAGTTAAAGTTAATGTCTTTTTATCTGAAGTTATTTACATCTCACTAATTAAGACTTTAGCATTGCCCACAAACATAATTCAGAATGCAGACAAAATACCAGAAATGACATAAGGCGCTGATTGGTCTTGGAATGTTACTATAACATAAACCTTAATAAACGGTACCTTCAGCAAACACAAATACATTATCTGATCTTTTTGCACTGCAATTGGGAAAATGGGGATATTCATATTAAAGGTTTATATGGCAAATATGGAAACAAAATTAAAAAACTGTGTGAATTAAGGGTTTATTTTTAGCATGGGCTAAATATTTTTAGCAGGTTTAAAATATTTTATAGGCTAAAGGAAAAAGATCTGTTAATATTTATAGGCTACATTTTATCTCTAGAAAAAAAAAGTCTTGAAATAGCAACATCAATTTATTTCAGCACTTCCACATTTAAATCCGTGATTTCTTGGCTGTACTCTGAACGCATGCAAGGAAGGATTAGTACAGTTGGGCAGAGCGCTGGATTCTGAGCAGTTCCTGTGTGGAAGGAGAGGTTACCTCTCCTGCATGCTCCTGCCGAGGGCGGCCGGGTGCCAGCCGGACACACAGCCCCAATTCTTCCCAGTGCAGCCTGTGCCTGGAGAGAACTGAGAAAGCCTGTGGTGTTCCTGCCCAGCCCGAAGTGGAGTTACGCTGTATCCCCTGAAAAGCAACACACAGTCCCTGCACTGTTCTGTACCGCCTGCAGTTTGACCCCTCGCAGTAAAATTAATATACATAGTGGCACATGTGGCGTACTCCGATTGCTCTAGGTACACACTGGAAAACACCAGTCTACATCTTGACACAGTCCCAAACACTGCTAGACATTAAACATCTAAATCTGCAGCTTCACACACCTCCTTCGGTTTTTGAAATGGAAACCATCTGAAAAATTATGAAAAAATTCTATAAAGATTATTTTCTGAAATTATTTATTTGAATTCCTGTAAGAATGCTCTAGCGATTCTCTGAAGATTAAATCTATCACCCACCCAATCATAAAGCAAGTATTTACCTTTTTTTAAAGTTTAGTTGAATTTTGTTTTATTTACGCTTTGGCTCTTCTATAGTTCACACAGCTGTTTGGAAAGTAACTTTTGCACAAATACTTCCAGCTTCAGAAATTATCTGATATTCTTTTTCCCATCAACCAGTATTTTGATGGAATATCTTATAACTACTCCAACAGGACCCTAGCCCTACTACACCAGGAAAACCTACAAGGTAAGTTTATATGGTTCACCAGCGAATGCACTGATATACCATAATGAAAACAAGAACAAACTGTGTTGTTAAAGGCATTTAGGTTTAGGCCTCTGCAAGAACAAACTTCACACCATATTTTCATCTCTTCTCCAGCAGACTCTTAGAGGAAATAATTTTTCCGTTCTTAACTCTCCTCTTTTTGTGCTGCAGACTTTTTTCAGGATAATAGTTTTTCCCATTTCCATACTATCTGAAGTGTGCATTTACATAGTTTAAAAAGAGGGTAATAAACAACAACAACAACAAACAAACAAAGAAAACAACTCCTTCTTGCATGAGGAGAGAGACTAGCTAAAGTATTACATTAGGGGGTTAAATTCTCCGCCCTGCAATCCTCCGAACTCCCTTTAGGCATATGGCAATCTTTCATTACCTTGGTTTTCATGTTGTATTAAAGAATGACAAATAACGCTTTGCTACCTGTAGATTGCTGCAACACTGAACTATACGGGCTTTGAACTGAAGATGCTAAATAGACATAAATAACACGAACTTTATGTAAACATTTTCCTTCCCTTCTAAAAATGTGCTGTAATGAACATCTGAGAACACTGCAAACAGAAAGAGCCATCACCAACACACCTATTGACAGGCTAACTTAACAGACTGGACACTAAATACATTCAGATCAGTTCCCAGAGAGTATGAATTAACACTACAAAACCACCAAGAGTCCACCACCATTTATAAGATTACCCAAGTGCCACCAGTGACTAACCAGTTAACGCACAGCGGAGAGAGGCCAGGAGCAACAGCCTGGCTGCTCCCAGGTGAGAAGGTCTGTAGCCCTTTTCCTTGAAAGTTCCTCTCACCAGATCAAATAGTTCAGAGAGGAAAATACCTACCAGATAAGGCAGTATTTCAAATTATCCCCCCACCCCATTAAGGTACACAATTTTTCTAATAGATACTAACAAAAAAGATCTGTTCCACACATCTTCTAAAAAAAGAAGTACTTGGAGGGATTTACAACCCCTCTCAGGAATCAGATTCAGTACTCAAACTGAAAAAGGTATACATACCGTGTCTATCAAAGCAGGATAAACCTTGTCTGCTTATTGATATTAGTGTATTACCAATGTAAAGCTTAGAAAGCACCTGGATCAGTGCTTCCTTAGTGCAAAAGGTTTTATAAATCCGCAAACCTTAAACTAGTAAGAACTACTGAAACAATCTATCAGCTGCAGCATGAAATCAGTGGTCTCATAATATTAAGGTGGATTAATCTTAAAGGGGATCTAAAAAGGCTTTTTACCTGCCAAAGACTAATTCTGGGTTCTGTCTTTCCTCTGCAACAACTGACAACATGACTAAGAACTAAAATCAGATAAGAAATTGCATTCCATAAATGGTTTTAGTTGTTTGCAAAGACACAATCAAACTGGGGGGGGAGAGGAGTAAAGAAATGCGGCATAAGCACTGAAGCATTAAAGAAAGTTATATTTAATGATTTCATTCTAAAATGCATTTGCTTCTGTTAAGCAAATAAACAAACCTACCGACTGTGCCACATTTTAAATGGAACCTTAAAAAATCATTTTCATTTTTAAATTCCGTAGCTCACAAAATGAAAAAGTGTTTTCTGTTCATTAGTATACTTCTACTCCAGCCTGAACACCTCAGTCCTTCCTTTAGGATAAATAAGAAGTATTGGCATTTGTTTTGATACAAACACCACCTTCAGCACTGTCAATTTTTACCCCTTTGTTCTGTGATATGACTTCTCTCAGTAACTTCACAGATCTCCTGGGAACTGTTAAAGACTCCTTGTATTGGCAAGAGCTGGCTCCCGCGCAGCCAGGCACAGTGGCAGTAGTACCAGCACACAGCACAGCACGCCGTGTCCTGGCTAAAAAGACAGGAGTCTATTTTCATAGCTTCCCAGCGTAACAGTGTTTCAGTGGAGATCTACTGTTTGCTTCTCTCAGCTGATTCTTCTTCCTACTGTTCTTGGATAAGTAGGATAAGTAGGATCCTGTAACTTAGTTTTGTTAAAAAGGTATTTTCCTATTAGTTTTTCCTTTATTAAGAATATGTTTCTCCATGGAAGCAGATACGGTCTGGGCTAAAACTCTTGCCTCATGAAATGCCTTGCCCTTTCATTCTTTTCCTTACAGAAAGAGGTAAAACTACCCCTCCTATCCTTCTTCCATTTTGTATTACATATTGTGTAAAGTAAACAAATCTTAATAGAAATAAACGAGGCTTTCCTTTAACTGACAGCCCTCTCTTTCTTCTCAAAAAGTCCGTTCAGACTTGAGCTTCCACCTGCTACCTTGATCTCAAAGAGACTCGCAAACATTTGAGCCCTTACGGTAAGTAAAAAGTTGTGTCATTTTGCAAACAACAACTATGATATATGAAACTATGTTTTAAAAATTTAGATGTAAGCATCTGCTAGATCACTAGGTTTCTACATGAAGACTGCAAAAGAAATCTCCCAGATGATGTTTAAGGAAAGCGAGCTACACAGTGGCCATTCACACTAGTTCATATCTAAAATGGTACAGCCCTAACAGAGGCAACAGAGGAAGAAAATGGGAAAGCAGATGGAACAGAAGATTCTGCCTGAACGCACACTTGCCATTTTGCTAAGAGAAATAAAAATTGTAAAGTCTGAATTCAGTCAAGAGATTAAAAAAAAAAATAAAAATATCCAAGTGTCTTTTTCACTGCAATTGAGACACAATTGACCAAATTACATCACTGATAATCAGAAGTCAGAAAGAAATTTAAAATGAAAGCAGTACAGGTTATCAATATTTTCAGAATCACTCAAACGCTACAGGTTATCAATATTTTCAGAATCACTCAAATGCACACATTTCTACTTTCTGACAACTAGATTCTAATTTTTTATTTTCTGGTAGTAAAGAAAAACAAAACACAGAAGCTAGTCTTAATCTGCCACAAAATTAATCTTGAAAATTGAAGTGCTGATTATTAAGAAATGAAGCCAAAACCAAAACTCCTTCCTCAATGTGTTTACGCAGGTGTGCCATCTGGTGGAGATGCTTTGTTTTCTTATGTTAAACCTCAGTGATGGATTTTTATTATTTAACATATATACTAAGATTTAGCAACAGGTTTTCAAACTATTGAAAAGATCATGTAAAAGATACCGCATACAGGCTAGCTGTATATACAACCAAGGAAGTCTAACAACAAGGAGCTGAATATCTTAACTAACAGTAACCTCTAAAAAATGAAGTGTACCAGCAATCTATGAGTGATGAAAGCACCCACAAAACATACAGGACCTGGTACAGGTTATTAACTCAGTCTGAAGACAAGTATCACTAACCCAGAAAGTTGTAATTTCAGGATGAAGGTTTTTGACTCCAGCCTCTCGACTGACCTGCTACAGACTTTGTGAGCACAGCTACAAGAGAGGCATACCATGTGCCCACTATTCTGTTGAACACCAAACTATAAATTGATGTCTCGGGAAAATACAGAGAATTTACTAATCTGTTTCTTTGCCCACTTTCACCTTAGGGATCTCTTGGGCTGGATGTAGCATCCTAGAACTGCACTAATGCAGGTGAACTGTCAGCATCTGCATGGTGCCTGTCAATGAGTTCCATACACCTAATTGCACATCACATTAAGAACCAGACTTTGGTTTCCTTTGAAGGTAGCTCCACCTTCATTCTGTGCCCCCTCATTCTGCTACCAGGACAGACAGTAAACAAGCAACACTCATCTTTTCCATGCCATTTTTGACCTTGTACATTGCTGTAACATAGCCCCATTAAAACTTCCTCCCATTTTTCTCCAGAATGAGAACTGCTACTTTACTTTTCCTAACACAGAAGTTATGCCACATATTATTACTGTTTTCCTTTCCTGCCTTCTCTGAACCTTTAACAATTTTAGCATATCATTTCTGAGACAACGAAACAGAACTGCACATAGTATTCAAAAGATATAGATGACCCAGGAATTTGTAGATAATTACATTCTTTGTTCTGCTTTTGCTCCTTACTAAATGGTTTTAACAAAGGATTTCCTTTAACTGCTAAAAGTGCTGTGCTGGTATTTTCTTGGAACTACCTATCGCTTCTCTAAGTTCAAAGCCCATGCTTTATATGAGAAGATGTAATTGAGTTCTGCCTTCCCCCTCCAGGTGTGTAGCACTTAATATAATATACACTGGATTTCACCTGCCTGACATTTTACTGCCAAGTCACTCACTCTCTTCAAAATTACCGTTATCAGCTCTTGTCCCTACTATCCTGAATATCTTTGCATCACCATCAAACTATGTCACCTCACTGCCTGCCCTCTTTCCAAGGTACTTATGAATACACTGATCATCATAGGACTGCAGAACTCTACCAGTAACCTCTCTATTCTGCAAGGACTGATCATATATACTCCACTTCTTTTCAATTTTTTACACTGATTTCCACTTATGCTACAGTTACATAGGTGGGGTTTTTTCATTTTTCGTGATAGACCTTATCAAAAGCTTTTTGGAAATCCAAATATTCTGCATCTTTTGCCAACCAGTTTCAATGGACTTAGAAAGCAAAGGCTGAGCGATTTTCAGTTTCAAAATAAGGAGGAGGAATTTTTCAGTGATAACAGGGCTTGTTTTAATCTCAGTATCCAACTGTTTTCATCTGTGCGTTATCCTAGAAAATAAGGACGTCTACTCTTCAAAAAGCTCAATGCCAGATTAAGACATCTGTGCAATAAAATAGCTGGGCTTTCACCATATGAACCTTTGTTTCTGACCAAATGGAGGCCAAACATAAGATTTTCAGTCCCAGAATTCCAGTGCTGAGTTTTCACCACCAGTCTTGAAGTACAAAGCTAGAACCTTCTTGTTTCTAGGTAAGAAAAGGATGAACGTATGTTCTCTTTACTATTGCATCTTACATGGTTTAAGATATTCAGTGCCCTCAGAAAAAACTGCATTTGTAATATCTGACCTTCTGTATGAGAAAGTGATTTGTAATTCAAGATGGCAATACCATACTGAGTGAGAACCTTACGACACCTGCTCCACTGGAAATTTCAGAAGCACTTCTGCTACAGACCGGGGGGGCAAAAAGTGTTGTCTAAAATATATAAAGTTAAATGCTTACTTGGCTTTAAACGGGGAATCAGAGACAGCATTTTTTGCTTCCATCAAACTCTCATATTCCTTTGCCCTGAAGGAGAAAATATTAATTATTATTGACAATTGTCTACACTGTACAATATGTAATACCAGTGAGATAATTCTAACCTTTGGGGTTTTTGTCTTTCATAGTAACATACAGCATTTCTGTCAATTCTGCCCTGTCATGATCCATACTGATGCTTAACTACTGACCATTAACAATTTATAATTAAGATTACTACTTTAGAATAACACCAGTACACAAATGGTATATTTGACTTTCCAAATGGTAGAAAATGGAACGAGCAATGTACACAAAACTGCAGTAACCTACTGCTTATTATAGAATTATCACATTCACCTGATGAAAATATTAGTTATTTAGACAAGGTAGTGCAGACCAGAAGATCGCTACATCATAGAAATTATAATTAGCATATAATTTGTTAATATTTACAGGTACAGGAGTATTTTTTATGTAACTAATGACTGTATTGTAACATAATGAACCTTGTTAGTCATACAGCATAGACGTAAATACTTCCACTCAAATGACTGCTTTACTGCTGGAAACAGAAACACAAATCTCTTTACTCCCTTAAAAGTATTATTTAGACTGGCCATGTGCCAAAAAGTAGGAAGCCAGAGACAAGACACTTTTCCACTGCTTGTTTTGACTTCAGTCAGCCTGTGCCAACACATGAAAATCGTGACAAGCTCATCAAGCAAACCAGGATTCACGGTGGTAATCCTGTAGCCTTTTTTTTAACAACATATACACAACACAAAGTAAAACTAATCCAGACACTACAGTAATGCACAAAAATTCAGTTCTCAGACACAGAGCCCTGAGATGAAGAAACATCCAGCAGGCAGTAAAAGCATTCAGCCATTAAAAACATCTGATCTGTTAAAATTGCCCTTTCAATTACTATTCTGAAATGAAGACTTCACAGATGCAACATAGATCTCTAGGGACTTCAGGGAGATACGCTGTTCAAACCTCTGAAGGTCGTGTTCCCAGATAACAAGGGACAACATCATTAATGGCTTGGAAAATTCTTCAGAAAAAGTTTCCTTCGGGGGTGTGTACAGTTAACTGCCACGATGGACTAAACCTGTGATTATGTATGCAATCCACCCATCTCTACCAAGAGCACCATAACAAGCCCCAGAGGGAAGTGCCAGAAGCCCCCGAGGACAGAAGTAGAAAAAAGATATGACTCAGGGCAACTTTCAACCATAACAATGGTGTTTCCTATTAATTTTCAAGGTATTCTGAATATTTAACTGCTGTCAGTTGGCATTCTTGCCAACTTTACAAATGTCCAATTGTGGGTTTTTTGGTTTTGTTTTTTTCAAATCTAAGATTTTGACAACGGCTTCCAATGGGAAATGTGTTTCATTGCTGCACTGCAAGAAAAAATAAAATATTTTTTAGTTCCTATTATTTCTCTCACATAAATCTATTTTCTGTTCACCTATGTGGACCAAGCTTTCCAACCCTACTCAAATTGCTTGCTTCATCCATACAACCTATGCTACAGGCAAATATTTTTACATTACCACTACCTCTGATTTGTGGATCATTAATAAAGCTATTAATCACAACTGAATTTAGTATTAAAACATGAAGGTGAGATTCCTTTATTAACCTTTTGCCTTCATTCCTGCCTCTTAGCCAGAAACAACACATTTCAGCTTTGAGTTCTGTACAGACAAGTCAGTCAAACGTAAATGATTACCTAAAATATCTGTTACTAAATGAACATGACTGGAGTGCTTTAAATCCACTGCAAAGAATTTCTCAACTGTACATACCTCCTAGTTGGTAACTACATCTTTACTGCTTGAGGTTAGCTTTTATCAAGCTTCCTTCTGCTGTGCAGGTACCAAAGTAGTCTTCTGCTAGCAGCACATACATGTTAACCTGAGATAATTTACTTAGCTATATATCAGTTGTTACTATAGCACCAGTTTAATGGCTTAGGGTTATAAATATAATTAATAAGACTAACAAAACTTCTCAACATATCTAACAACCCATTGATCACAATTTGTCCCCTCATTCACCTTTGCCCTTCATTGCTTTGATACTGTAATACTGATTTAAGATCTAAAAACTCAGGAGAGCAACAGGAAACTCTCTAGATGCAGTTACTAATTTTTTTCATGTTTAAGATATCACAGCTTTCTAGAAACCAAAATGAATGTATAATTTCAAGTCTTAAGGTACAAGGGATTTGTTATAACTATTACACTTTCTGGAGAAGGGGAACACTTGCAAGTATGTACTAAAATACGGTTTGTAGATAATCTGCTAACAGCTGTGAAACTATATGTGAATTATCAACATAAAATTCTCTTCACCTTCAAAGCATTCGCGATAAATTAAGTAGTTTAACTATGTATTCCACCTAAGTTTTGAGCTGATTTTGAGCCGTAAACTCCCAGCCATCTGGTGGTAGTACTGTCCAGACTGTTGGGCTGAAACTTAGCAGACATTACCTACATTATTCAGTATTTCACATTGTAATTCTGAGGTTATTGCTTTAACTACTTTAGCCACATAACTTACGATAGTCTTCTTTCTTTTTCTGAACATGGAAAACCTCCCCGCCTCACCAGTAATAAGCTAAAATGCAGGAACATCCAGGCAGTATTTGTCATTACTATGCCTATTACTATTACTCAAGTGTCAATTATAGTAACTGTAGAAGACCGGCAAGACTTGCATGGCTAAAATTAATTTCCCAAATGGATGTGGGTTTTTCTCCCCCTCATCAATTTTTTGTTTGAAATTCTGTGGAACAACCTCTGCTTTATATTGCTACTGGACATTTTTATTAGTAAGTCTTCTGAGTTAACATTAGAAGACTCAAGACAAAATCATCAATTTAACTCTGTTATCTTCAAGGACAGTAATCCTATTAAAAAGTTTAGTTACCCTTTAAAACTAAAACCAAGCTTAATGAACATATCTTGCCAATATAACTCCTCTCAGATTTTTAAACTTTCACTGTATTTTTCAACCTTTGTATCACCTTTGTAAAATGATGCCCTTTTGTTACTGTTTTAATTGTAATTTTTGATGACGCATGTGCTGACTCACCCAGCAGTCTGACACATACAAATTCAAAATGTTCTGAGAAAGTTTTTCAGCTATCAGTGCCAATAACAAATTATCATTTGAGCTCATATTCCTAGGTCTGACAAATCTTCAACTAAATTCAACAGAAGCAGCTCTTGAGAAAGAATTAAACTTGGACCCAATAACTGCATTAAATCAACAGGTAATATGAGTAACTCTGCAGCTTAAGCAATTAGAAACCTGGAATAAAATAGTATCCAATTTCAACAATGTGTTCTTCTAATGTGGTATCCAGATAGTGGATTTGCTCATCCAAAGAGGAAAACAATCAGAAACACTAACACACTGTACAAGTATGGTGTTTTTGAAGACTAGCATGCCATTATTAGCACAACTATGAGTTAATAAAACATACCATTTTCACTCTAGCTCTAAAAATCTATTCAGGTGTTTTTCTCTTACTTGTAACCCTTGCTTAAAAACAAGGCTGACAAAATACGTAACAATGATTCTTACCTTCTGTGAAATACTTTTAGAGATAAATGCAAAAATACGTTATAATATTCAGTCAAGTATCAATGTCAGTGGGGGACTATTCAGCTGTGAAGACTGACATTGCCAGTTCATGATATAATGATGTCCTGCATATCATCCTGACTTGCAGAAGTCACTTTTTAGACTAAGAAACCGCAGGTCTGACAACTCACTTTCCATTTTAAGATATTTTTAACTTTCTTGTTGTTGTGACAGGCAACAAAAAATGATTAGATTTAGTCATGGGATTTGACACTACAGCAGGCTGACTTCTATTTGTTGATTACTATTGATTTTCTTTGATACTTCATTTAAAAATCAATAGCTAGAAAGAAAAATAGGCATGGTTTACACAAATTTAAACATGCTATTGTATGCTAGAAGAGGCTACAGTTTTGGCAAGGCACTGGCATCCAATTATGAGAAAAGCTCTTAACAGGTGAAACCAAGGGCTCCAGATCGATACTCAGTTTTCTTTCTCAATCAGAGAAAGTGGCCATAAATTAGGCTCATCAGTGCTATTTTCAAGACACTCCCAAAGCAAATAATTTTAACATTTTTTTCAGCCTTCCACTGTATTCATACTAAAGGATGAAAGGTGAAGTATAGAACAAAACTTAAAAGAAAAAAAAATATTTGTTCTACCTGGAGTTCATCCGTGCCTTTAGCTTTTTGGCTTTCTTTTTAGTTTTTTGTTTCTCCTCTCCATCTTTTAATGGTTCCACAGGAACAGAACTCTCAATCACAATATCCACAATGTACTTTTTCAATGACAGGTGCTCCTGCAGAAAACATTGAAATAATATTTAATCTTACCGTATATGATGGAGATTATAGATTATCTTCCCAGGAAACAACAATGGTAAATATTTAGCAAAAGGTTAAGGAAAGAAGAAAAATTTTACAATAAATTCTGGGTAAGAGTTTATTTCACACTGGAGAGAAAACATCATGGACATTTTGTATTAAGGAAGAATAATTACTGAGATAAGGAGAACAAGCATTGTCCCTCATTTTCAAGAAACTGTTATTTAACAAGTATGAACTCCAAGCTGCCATCTTTTCCAAATCTTTTCCAAGCTGCCTTTTAGAGCTACCTGTAACCAATGCCCTACCCAACCGACATCACTCATTGTATTAAATGAGCTAATTCTGGTTTGTGATTTAACTCTTCATGAAAATCTAAACTTAACTTTTTTTTTTGTAACACATTGAAACTATGCACTAATGGTACCATTTATTGATGGAATATTACTTTTCCTCCCACAGTAACAAATCTGTATTTAAGCAAAATATTGGTAAAATCTCTGCTGCCCATAAAGAAATTCTTTAATTATTAAATAGTACAGCTCTTACATACTGGCATGCAAGAAAGGGAAATGTGATTACACCATATGATTTTAAATAAATGCTTTGTTTCAAGATTTTTTTAAAATGTTACGAACCATTTCCTGTTTCCTTGGAGGTACTTTCAGTGTAAGTATAGACTACCCCAATACAGTTCAACGTCTAAATTTGAAAGAAATATTTATCATTTAAAGATGAATAACCAACAAAGCTATTCCCCTACAGCTGTTCTCAATTTTGATAGATCCATGCTAACCACAAAGGGACATGTAGGTGCTTGTAACAATTCCAATGACTGATGTCAACAGTCCAATTGACTATGCAGAAACTACACATGCAACCACACACACCCCCAAAAGACCAAAACCAAACGAATCTCAAAAAAAACCACAGCTGCTAATGGACGACTACCTTATCTTTCCCTAGCTCCCTCAAGTTAGAAATTTACTTAAAGTACTCTGTGTAGCAAGTTAAAATTTCAACAATCAAGAAGGATTTCTACTCATGCCCCTTCTAAACTGACTTTTCACTTTAAATATGCATTACTGAATTCCACCACTTCTGAACTAGCAATGCACTTCAGAGCCCTTGTCACTACAAGAAACTTAAATTCAATCAACACAATTTTAAAAGTGATCCACTTAAACCACTACAATCCCCACAATTAAGACTACTTTGGTTGAACAGTATGTGTAACCTGGTATTCTGCAATGTCCTTCTGTGGTAATGAAAAGACTAACGGACACGTTCACACTATTGAAAACTCTCCTACAAATACCTCAATGCAAGTGGTGGACACCGCACCTCCATACTGCATTACAGCTGCTTGCACCACTGGGCTACAACAGCCAATTGTTCCCTTTTTTTTTTTTTTACAAGTAACAATAAACAACTGGTTTAATGACAGTTATTAGAATACATTTAGCCCATTTTTTATATACTGAGGCTTATATTTGTTTCCTTAAAGAATGCTGAACACACTATGAAGTACAGGGCACCATTGCTTGTTAGGAAAACTTATCCTTGAAAATTGTTAGTGCCACAACCCGATGTGGTCATTTCTTCCTTTTTGGTAACTATCCTTAAAATTCAAAGTAAAAGGTGAAGCATTAAAAAATTTGTAGACAATATTTTCCAGAGAACAACCTATATTTTCTTCCACCAATTCAGGAAAATATTATGCCTCTTGAAAACAAAATAAATCTCTGTGAAATTTCCTGGAAAAAGACCATTTAGTTTTTGTAAGTCATTGCTGCATGATATAACCTAGCAATATATATTCAGTGAAAACGTTAATTGAAATTTATATCTTAAATCATATGAATGCAAAATGAATACTGAATTAATATTAGACATAAGGAATCAAGCATAATAACTTAACCAAATTAAAAAATAAGACTGACTATAACTTTACTACACTGCCTACACTGTAGAACTCCCAGTACACCTGAACATTTTTTCCTGGATATATTGTCCAAATTGTTCCAACCATGGATATTGTTATATCCACATGTAAAGTAATTCTAACAGCTTTTGTAATCATTTCCCTCCCACCTTAATATTGTCCACTAAATTTCAGCAGTAAGTGCTTAAAGGAAAACTTTCTTAAGATATCTCAGAAGGCTGTCCCCTTTGAGCATGACTCGGTAGTACAAGACTAGCAAAACATCCCAGCTCCTGATGAGTTAGTTCTTAACCAGTCTGTAGTAGCACAGGACATAAACCATCCCAGTGCTGGTTATCAAACCCCAGTTCATTTTTGTCTCCTCAGAGAGATGGATCTGTCAACACCCACTTAAAAATAGCTTTTCCTTTAAACTTTCATTTAAAAAACAGAAACATGGTCATGAGGCTGACACTTCATAGGAAATTGTTGTGAGTTTTTCAATGTTAAGAAAAGAAAGGATTTCCTCAGAACAGACTAAGACACTACCCTTGCTTTGCCACCAAGCTTCAGCGTACTTAACCTGTGACATTTTGTGGATGCTCAGTTATTAAAAAAAAGTCTGATACGTACATCGCTGCTTTCCAGACTGAACTAGCCCCCCCCAAGCACTGTAATTTACCATTAGTTTACCTCCTGTCATATGAATGAGATGAAGCACTTGTAATAGACAAAACAAGGACTATTACACCATAATTCCACATCTTTGTTCAACAGTGAAACTGGTTTTTTGGTTCATCAGATCTGAAAATTATTTACTATATCCTTCAAAACAACATCAGAGCAAAACAAAGTTAAGGCTGCCCTTTGAAATGGACACCCCCTTACAAGAGGGGCAGACCATCTTCACCCAGGTGCAGTCAACTTGTGGTCCTGAGCAAACCTGCTGTCAGACTTCTGCTAGGCAGAAATGAGTGAGACAAAGCCCCGTATCCCCTTGGCAGACACTCACCTCTTTCTCCTAATCTTATCTGTGGCTTAACAGATGACCTGAAGAGAACCACAGAGTTCAACAAGCACATTCATTTATCAGCCTGTGAGGGCCAAAAGAGGTCTTGCTGTCAGTAACGCACAGGATGGGTACAAACCATTTTGTTCACATGAACTCAAGCACCCTCATGAACAGTGTTTCCCAGAGCTCTCAGCTTTCACGTGTGGCAGTCTGGATTAATATCAGACTTCACACATATGGCTCATTAAAGTAAGACTAGAGTAATAATAATACCTTGTGTCACAAAAACAATCACTTTTTGAAGATACAGATCAAAGCGTATGACTACCACAGTAGGCAGATCTACACCATTCAGGTGTGAAACAAGTGTAACTCTTAGGTTGGTACTGAATGACAACTGACACCTGAAGATAGCTGCTGCTATATTATGCTTCAGAGCAGTGTAAAAATATTTATTCCCATGTTCTATTAAGCCTCTACCAGTTATCTGAAAAAATAAAGGTTTTTAAATCCACTGAGTCACATTGAACTACAATACGTCCAATCCTTTAAATCATTAAATTCATGAGTAATTCTACTTGCACAACCATTAGTTGGACAAGGTAACATACCATAAAAGTAATTGCCGTAAGTCTATGAAAGTGAGCAAAGCCAGTGCAGTGTTTAGAAAGCAATCTTTTGTCATCCTCTGAATGCTTTTATTTAAGCAATAACAAAACTATTCAATTTCAGGGATTTTTTATTTCTAATAAAGGTAATGCAGAATAACTGAGTAATCTAGTCACTTGTTCCTGAAAGGGTTTTACCTCTTTTTTTTTTTTTTTTTTTTTTACTATTATTTTCATACAAGTAAATGCTAAATGCAGTAAGAATTTCCAAGACTAATTTACCGTTTCCACAGAGACAATCTGGGTTTGTTTTTACAACCACATGAAGGGGCATTACTTGCCCGATTCTGTGCTATGTTGAGCATACTATTCTGACCCAAACCCTCAGGTATTAGTAAACCACCAGAACTTCAGAGAATTTAGACCATTACAAATGCAAAGAATTATTAAGTAAAGGCTCTTTTCTAGTGAATGCCTCCGTTACTAAAATCTGTATTCAGACCTAGAAAATATGTTCACTGCAGTTTCAGTTTCCATACCGGCAATGCTTATTTTATCTGTGCAATTTCTCCACAGCTTTGTTATAAAGACTGCCGTATAACATAGCAATTTTGCTGATTTTGCTCTAACAGAATACCTTTTATCTCAGGATCAAACTAAGACCAGCTATGACTGTTGTTATGTATCAGATTTCTGCCATTATTTTCCATACTTGATAACTCATCCTCTAAGTTGCACAGCTGAGATCAACTATGTCACAAAACAGGGTAACAGCTTCCATGAAGATGGCAGAATCTGTACCACGAAGTGCAGTTAAGTCTGTACTATGTTATGATGTATAGCTGCAAAATGCAGAAATAAGAACTGAATCCTGATGTATTTCTTCATCATCATCTGTTTATAGTCCTCCACATACACCCATACGGTGACAACTCAGTGATGTATTAGAGTAGAAACACTCCTGGTATTTCTCTCCAGTGTTATTTACTTGCATTCCCCAAAACTAAAGGTTAGTTTTAAAACTCACAAGGTATACTGTACCTATTTTCTCTGAGGGAGGCTGTCTCTAGCTGAAAAAGCTTATGAAATATAAAAGTAACCTGGTAAATATATACAATTTGATATTTAATGACATTCTGTATAGACACATTGTTAAGTGAGCCATGTACCTCTTAATAACTTTTATACAACACTGAAGTAATTTGTAAAACAACCAAACTAAATTTCCTGTAAAAGCAGGGTGATAAAAACTAACATTAAATGCATACATAAATCCGCAGCCACCACAAAGCAGACAAAACAGGAATTAGATTATTTAAAAAAAAAGTCTTTCCTTTTCCTCTCTTCTCCCTCCATCCTCAACTGTTCTGACTTTTAGTCACCAAGAATCCTGAAACTTTCTGCATGCAACAGATGGGCTTCATCTACAAACTACGTAAGAAATCAAGTTGCCGAAACCATTAAAGCTAAAACGAGTACGGTCACCTATGAAGTCCCATCCTTGCTGGTTACTACCTAGTCCCATTCAACTGCCTGAAACAGAAAAACTACCCAGTTCATTTAGTATCTTGATGTTGACAGATTCAGTCGACTAAGCATAACTTATAACCAAGTTTTTCTCTACACACTAAATTACACCCCTTTTTCCTATATGACATGTTTATACTACAAGGATTACAGCATTATTATCAGTGCTCTCTGAATTTAATTTTTCTGACTCTAAAACAAACAATTGCAGATTTTTTCCATGAAAAGCCTAGTGAATACTACAAAATGCTGAAATGCTACACAGTTGAGTACAGTCCACTTCAGTTTACATGAGGAAAACCATACCATAAACTAGATTCTGAACCTCGGTAATCTATACAAAATACAACAGCTGGAGAATAAACTTCCAAATTGACAGCCTCTTCGCACAATGTCCATTCACAAGACAAGTACTCTAGAATAGCTCTCCCCATTTAATGACCTGATTACAGCAACAACACCCATGTACCTGACCCTGAAAAATGAAATGCTGGATATGTAAGTATTTATCAAACTAGAACACAACTGTAAAATTACTTTCCTACCCAATCTCTTTTACTGTGACACTTTTGGCTCTCTGTATTACATATAAGCTACTGTTCTTTTCACTACTCAGCAATTATTTATAGTAACTTTATTAAATTGCGATGTACAGTGTGCCAAACAGAATTCTTCCTTACAAAATTTCCTCATTCTAAAATTAGGAGTGAGCATAACACAAATACTTACTTCCCTTTCCTTTCAAGTAAGCATTGCCTTTTCATGAATTCTGCCTGGGGCAAGATTGCACAGGTAGGACAATATTGCAGTAAAGCATCTGTATTTGCTCAAGCTGAGAAGAAAATCACAGCCTGGCATTTGCTGCTGTAGGGCAGTTTTAACTTAAAGATCCTCTGTTCTCTTGTGAGCACGTTACGCCTTGCTGGCTCTCACAAAGCACAATATTCCTCCTAATACGCAGCGGTAACAGCCAGGGAAGGAAGGCTCTGAAAATCCTCCAGTTCGAAGCCAGTCAGTCGCTGGCAGGAGAGGCCAGGATCACCACCTTGTATATCAAGTATTTTCTGCCGCTTTCTATAAGCTCCTGCAAAGCAGCACCACAGCAAAATTTTACTGTCCAGCAACAGGCATGTAAAGGCCTGACCTTTCCAACATACAGTCTGCTTTGCACAGGCTGTGACACAGTGCTAAATTAGTTCTGTTTCCATCATGTATAAACTAACCAATTCATGTAAGTGGAAAACTTTTCTGGCTATTGGACTTTCACCCAGAAAACTGAGCCAAAATTACCTTCTTGGAATCTGAAAAGCTTATATATTTTTTTCTCTATTATAATTTTTCATTTTCATTCCTTTCTGTATTTCTGGATTCTGACCAGAACTGAAGCAGAAGTGCCAGAATACCATAAGACTGCTTATTCTTATTATTTCTGTGTTCTTTCCAACTTTGAATCCCCAAGTTTGGAAAGCAAAGACATTCTTGTGAGTGTTCTAACCCAGTTCTGCAGACCAAGGCAACTTGAAGACTATCTGACTCTAGCTATTTATCTAAACTCAATCTTCAGAACTTCCAAACACTTGTTTTTACTTGCCTTCTCATATCAGCATTAAAATAATAGACATGAGGAATATTATAAAGAAATACTTGCAGTAGCCTATATCACATAATAATTGCTGTCATTCATTTACCATTTGAATAAAAAAAGTTAATAGCAAACCGAGTATTATGTGTAAATGTAAGGTACATAGGGAAAATACTCTAGCAAATCAATAGGTAACTATACTGAAGCACAGATATATCTTTTGGATTTACATCTTTACCTGTTTCAAAATAAACAATATCCTGTAACTGCAGAAAATAATTATTTTTTTTCAATATTTATTACCAATGTCAGGAATAACAGTTTCTTACTTGTATGTAATCACTTAAGTTATATATTTGCCAAATTTTGAAAAGGTTTTTAAGGTTCAATTCTAAATCATGTTACCACAGGAATATTTGTTCATGATTTTATTACACGTTTCAACAAAACTCCTCAGTGTATTTTTTTCCCCTCATAGCCTAGGACAATATTTAATATGGAAAACAGATGCTGAAGCAGACCATGAACTACATTAAATGCAAAATTTAGTTTTCAATATTATAACCAATAATAGCTTGAAACACAAATGGTCATTAATGCTTAAACATAAAGAGATCAAAAGTCTATGATCAAATGCTGCTCTAATACCACAAGTGATGACCCACCCCAAAATACAGAGAAGATTCAAAACAAGAAAGGTATTTATCTGTTGCCATTAATAAAGAGTTATTTTAAGTGTTTCATATGTGAAGAAACAGGTTATTAAAATAATGGATATTCAATTACCATTTTCTCAAAATCAAGATTTTAATTATTCACATTTCTATGTTAAAATGCACTTTAGAAGATGAGCGTAGATTGTTAAAAGTTTTTATTATTCATTCCAAACTGAAGCCTTATCTTTCATTGTAAAAATAGTTTCTCCTTAACTTCTTGATTTTAATTAATTTTTTAAAATGAGAGACCAAGACTGCTTTTTAGCATGTCCAAACTAAATACTACTTTTACTGCCAATACCGACTGCACTTTTAGTCACCTTGCTTGTCCATAAATTCAATGATATGACAGCCTGCCACTAAGATAAATAGCAAATAATACTCTGAATAGTAGGTTCAGGTATTTCTTTGGGTTTTTAGTATCACTTCCTTTCCAACTTGTCACACCAACATGTGGAAACAGAAGGCAAAGTAAAGCTGTTTCTTCCACAAGAATGAGAATTCCACATACTGGAAACAGAAAGCATCACTCTGCAGATCAGGGAAGGAAGCTGGAAAGCATTGCTATTATCACCCGGCTGCAAGGGCAAGCAAGAGAAAGGGGGAAAAGAGAGCGCAGTCGGCCCTGCCAACAGTAGTTTTTCTTACTGGCTGTGAATATTAAAGATACCCAAGCCAAAAGCAGGAAGGGTGCAGCTGTTGGCAATGATCTATCACAATTAAAGACACAGCCAATAAACAATTAATCATATACGTTTTTACCAAGAAAAACAACACTTTGTACTATATTAAAGGTAAGAAGCTCTGCACAAAGTAAAAAATACTAGAATTGATGTATAGAGTATGGAGATACCTTCTGCAAACTATATCATGGATTAAACTTTTTAATTACATGATCATTCGTGACAGCTTCTTCTAGGACAAATGTATTCACAGAAGAATTACAAGGCCAGAGTTCCTGTACTGAAAGGACCACGGGTATCCAACACATATGAAACATCCATAAATGAAAATGCACCATGGATGCTTGGCCTAATTCCATTCCTCTAGCAACATACAACCCCTCTCTAAAAAAATCCTCCCTTCCTCAGGGGGGGAAGGAAGGTTGAGTAAAGCAAACTCAACTGGAACCTGAGGCTTTATTGGGATGGGGAGTTCTGGTTTGTAGATGATTTACAGATTGCTTCCACTGAGCAATAGAGAAGAAAAATGTGCTACTGTTGGAAAACTATAATCAGATGCCAAGAAAAAAATGAATATACAATGAAGTCTATATTCTGCAAATCTGCGGATGAAAAGAAACACGAATATTGTTTAACATATGACCAAACCTGTATGCACCTTTCAAGTATTACCCTGTATGCACCCCTGTATTGCCCAGAAATTGCTTAAGTATTATATACCACCAGAGCTGAGCCAAGGTCATGTCCTTGTACTGTAATGGTCATAACTGATCATTTAAATGTTCAAAAGAGACTGGAGTGCAAACATACACCAGAATAAGACCAGGGCTGCAAATGCTTGCACACAGCTCATGGTTGAAAAAGATCACACTCACATGAAAGCTTTTGTCCAGAGCCTTACTTAATCAAACGCAAGAAAAGAGCTTAAAACTGAATGCTAAGGACTTTCATTACTTATGAGTGAAACTCAGAATAAATAAAGATGGCTAAAACCACACTTGGCAACACAATACCTGGACTTTGGAGAATAGACTTTGGCCTCTCTGGGGATCTGCTTGATAGAGTACCATGGGATAAAGCCCTGGAAGGAAGAGGGGCCCCAAGAGCACTGGTTAATATTCAAGATCACCTCCTCCAAGATCAGCAGCAATAAAGACAGTCAGGCGAAAATGCCAGGAGGCTGCATGGATGAACAAGATGCTCCTGGACAAACTCAAACACAAAAAGGAAGCCACAGAGGGTGGAAACAAGGACAAGTAGCCTGAGAGGAAAACAAACTATTGAGCAGCCAAGGACCAGGTTAGGAAAGCTAAAGCCCTGATAGAATTATATCTAGCCAAGGACATCAAAGGCAATATAAAAAGCTTCTATAGGTACAACAGCGATAAAAAGACGACTAGGAAAATGTGGTCCCCCTCCAGAAGGAAACGGGAGACTATGTTACCTGGGACATGGAGAAAGCTGAGGTACTCAATGACTTTTTTGCCTCAGTCTTGCACCAGCAAGTGCTTCAGCCACACTGCCCAAGTCACAGAAGGCAAAGGCAGGGACTGGGAGAATGAAGAACCGCCTGCTCTAGGAGGTGATCAGCTTCAAGACCATCTAAGGAACCCGAGGGTGCACAAGTCCATGGGACCTGATGAGATGCACCCGTGGGTCTGAGGGACCTGTTGGATGAAGTGGCTAAGCCACAAGCCATCATATTTGAGAAGTCATGGCAGTCTAGTGAAGTTTCCAGTGACTGGAAAAGGGGAAAAGTAACCCCCATTTTTAAGAAGGGAAAAAAGGAAGACCCAGGGAACTACCTTAGTGCCTGGCAAGATCATGGAGCAGATCCTCCTGGATGCTATGCTAAGGACAAATCGCACCTGACAAACCTGGTGGCCTTTTACAATGGGGTTATAGTGTTGGTGGACAAGGGAAAAGCAACTGATGACATCTACCTGGACTTGTGCAAACCTTTTGACACTGTCCTGTGTAACATCCTTGTCTCTAAACTGGAGAGACATGAATTTGATGGATGGACCACTCGGTGGATAAGGAATGGGCTGGATGGTTGCACTCAAAGAACTGTGGTCAACAGCTCAATGTCCAAGTGGAGACCAGTAATGAGTGGCATTCCTCAGGGGTCTGTACTGGGACCGACGCTGTTTAACACCTTTGCTGGCAACATGGACAGTGGGATCAAGTGCACCCCACCAAGCTGTGTGGTTCGGCTGACATGCTGGAGGCAAGGGATGCCACCCAGAGGGACCTTGACAGGCTTGAGAGGTGCGCACCTCATGAAGTTCAACAAGGCCAAGTGCCAGGTCCTGCATGTCCAAGCACAAACACAGGCTGGGCAGAGAATGGATTGAGGGCAGCCCTGCCAGGACTCAGGGGTGCTGGTCGGTGAGAAGCTCAACATGGCTCTGCAATGTGCGCTTGCAGCCCAGCAGCCAACTGAATCCTGGGCTGCATCAAAAGCAGCGTGGCCAGCAGGCTGTGGTGATTCTCCCCCTCTTCTCCGCTCGGGCGAGACCCCACCTGGCATGCTGCGTTCAGCTCCTGGGCCCCCGACATAAGGCCATGGACCTGCTGGAGTGAGTCCAGAGGGGGGCCCAAAGATGGTCAGGGGGCTGGAGCCTCTCTTCTGTGGGGACCGGCTGAGAGAGTTGGGGCTGAGAGCCTGGAGAGGAGAAGGCTCCGGGGGACATTACAGTGCCTGAAAGCGACCTACAGGAAAGCTGGAGAGGGGCTTTTTACAAGGGCCTAGTGACAGGACAAGGGGGTAATGGCTTTAAGCTGAAAGAGGGCAGGTTTAGGTCAGGTATTGGGAAGAAACTCTTTACAGTGAGGCTGGGGAGACTTGGGACAGGCTGCCCAGAGCAGCTGTGGGTGCCCCATCCCTGGCAGTGCTCAAGGCCAGGCTGGACGGGGCTGGGAGCAACCTGAGCTGCCGGGGGTTGTCCCAGCCCGTGGCTGGGGGTGGGACTGGGTGGTCTTTAAGGTCCCTTCCCACCCAAACCATTCTATGATTCTATGAATACAAGCAGACGTGTAACATACACAACAATGTTCAAGAAGTAAAAAGAGAACTATTAATCTTGCATAACAATTTTTAAAAGACCACATACCCACAGGTATGAATATCTCAAACTCCACTATTAGAGGAAATGAAAAAAACCTGTTCATCTTTAGTGTTATTTTCCATTTTTCTTGATCGTTATTTTAGATAGGTTACCAAAGAACTTCATAGGACACTATTCTTCATTCAAATAGAACTTGAAAACACTGATTCAGAAGGAAAAAGAAACAGCCTTTTCCCCAATACTTCTAAGGCTGAAGCAATAAAACAATAGTTAGATGTAATTTAATTTTAATGAAAATATAGTGAATTAAAAAAAAATAAAATAGTGAAGTCCAGACATCACCATGCCTCTAGACAAGGTAGCTCCTTCTAAATACAGAACAGAAAGAGCAAAGGTCAGGCATGAAAATATTCACGCATCTCTTTCCATCAGTAATTTCCTCTGTAAGAAATAATGGAAGCAGCATACAACTTTGAGAAAACAGCTCAATTTCTTAAAGAAGAACAAATCCTCAGTCCTAAAAAGCTTTTAGAAATTCAACCTCATATGAACATCATCTTTGCATGTGTGATGTGCTAGCTATAAACCTTCTATGGCTGGAACAGAACTTGTACCAGCACAACTCTGCTCTCTCAGGCAGCCTCTCACCACATCCCGGCAAAAGTGTAACAGTGTCCGTACCAGGGGAACTCGCCAGCACAGTTATGCACACCGTAAATCAGACCCCACTGCAACCTAGACAGACCTATGCCAGAAAAGGCTTGCACTGCAAACCCCAGCCAACCTGACAACCCACACTACAGAGTAAGCTTTAGTCACCCACTGTGTGTTTTTTTCAAAAAAGAATGTGGGTGGGCTCAATCAGTGATGTCTTTCTACAAATCCTCACATTTTAACACTGTCAGTCTTCAGACAACAACACTTTCTTTGCTCCATTATGAGAGTGTATTTGCATTTGATCTAAATATACCTCTAAGAAGGTTCATTGTTTCATTTAATATCATGACAACAGTCTTCTTCCCTGATTAAAAAAAGCACATTTTTACATATGCAAAGGTTCATTAACATTCCTCCATCCTGCTTTGAATACATAAAATTCGAGCATGCACCTTATATAAATTAACCAACTCCCTACCACGTTAGCTATTAGATACGTTTTTTTGAAGTACTTTTCACTTATTAGAAACATTCACAGACTGCATAGAATTACATCATTTATACTCTAAAAATGCCTTTAAACCATGGTATTTAAATGACAGGAGATACAGACAAGAGATAGGACAATGGGTAAAAGGAAGCAAGCTATAATGATTACTGATGTTATGTGTATTGGGAAAGCAGAGGGGCATAAAAATGAATAAATACTCTAGGAGCTACAGGTAGGACCAAACGGCTACAAGGTTCTTGCGGGAACCTATCAAAACTGCTGTGTGTCATCCTATGGCTTTCAGACGGCACCTTTACGGTGACGGCCTTTGTGTCAAAAGCCTTTCGTGTCACACAGGCTTTGATTCAGCAAAACCATTAGTCGTAACTTCAAACATACTAATTGATTCCAGTGAAGTCAATGAAACCAAATTGCACACATTGTTCACATCTTTTGCTGCACTGGAAGTAATATGAATATTAAGAGAGGGGACAGGAAACGAATAGCATACAAAATAGCAATGTAAAAAGAAGGTAAAGCTGTAACTTTGATGGAAGAAGAAATGCATTTAAGCTGAGAGAGAAAATGTAGACAGAACACTGTTACTGCACTGAAGATAAGGGTGAAATCATGTGGGACAGTGATAGCACTGCAAGTTTCAGAATATAATGATGGAAAGACAACTTTTAGGCTGAAGCCTACCACACTGGAAAGGCTTTTGCCATCTACATGAATTAACGTATTTACATGATCTACATAATCTGCATGAATTAATGTGTAAGAGACCAGACAAAAGAAAAGTTAAAAAGCAAGTAAAAAAGGTGGACAAAACTTAATTTGCTTTCACATGATATCCACTGTTTCAAAATCAATAGATAATTGCTTTAAGAGAAATCTACATCCTTTTCAGCTGGAGACTAATAAGTACTCAAAGGAAGAAAACCCAAAAGCCTGAAACGAAATGAAGCTGTCACACAAACCTAGAAGTAACTTCGTATTCTTTCATCTTTAGTATCTTAATTCATAAGAAACCTATTTTCTTTGTGACTTGCAACAAGTATATTACATCTACAAGTGAATTCATCTTATTGATGATCTAATACTAGCTGTCAGTTCTTGCACAATATATGCTTAATTCCACACCAATGGAAAACTGCTTCAGCACGAAGTCTACTCTTATCTCTGAAAATGTTTGTAAAATTACAGAACATATAGATGCTACAGTAAAGGGGAAAACCCTAGAATATAGTATTTTATTTTTGTATTTCTGGCAAGATCAACTAGTAGCATCCACCTGGGCCAGAGAAATTGGTCTCAATGATCATTCATTACAGTTTTTAACTTTTTGCTTACAGCCAAATCAACAAAAGTCCTTACTGTATGGAGACATATTATGTAACCACTTACTTAAACCAGTTTCCGAAGTCTTAAGTAGATACTTAAATCTTACCTTCTGTGATACCAATACAATCAAAATAAAGATATTTCAAGTCCTTCTGTGATCTCTCAAGTAGTAGCAAAGAAATTCTGTGGTCAGATTACAATTTTAAAAAAGCTTTCTTTCTAGGCAGCTACCTATTATACTTAACAGGCTTAACACAATATGAGTCAAAGATCAAGAGTAAGTTATGTGAGGTGTCAAGTGCACAAGGTTAAAGGTAAAATTTTATGAGGTCAAAGGTGATATAAATAAAATATTTTGTGTCAAAGCAGCGACACAGACAAGATGTATATAATCTAAAGACATCACAGATGACAAGTGTAATAACTTTAAGTAGTACAAGTGTGTTCTCACTACAGATATCTTTACTGACTAAAAAAATTGAAAACAGTGATGAATAAGTAACTATGAATATTACAATGCTTCCATGGAATACAGTTTTACTTCTATATAATACTGTGGAAATTTTTTCTCAAGTATTTCAGAACTTAAATTACTGACTGCTTCAGTTGTGGAGGAGGCAAAGTCTGGCATTAACTACGCATGTTGAATAGAGGTACACAAAGCAGATCGCTTTGATAAATAAAATTGCTCTTTTGCTTTGCAGTGACCATATCTCTAGCATGTATATCTTACTCCTGCTCTTTGAGGAAAACAAAAAACAACAAAAAACACACCACACAGAGAAGGCCTCAGACCAACGAAATTTCGGATTACAACCGCATAGTTCAGCACTGTATACTCAGACTAATTAAAATATAGGTATAAATAATATATTAAATATCTACCATTGGAAGTATCTGTATGTTGCCAGTATACCAAATACTATGCACCATCTTGATTAAGGATATTTAAATCTCCCATTGTAATCATCAAGCTGTTCATTCAGTTAAAGCTGTTCTCTCCTTTTGATCCCACACAAAGGACACATTCAAGAAATCCCATACATTTAACCTTAATCTTGATCTTAAGTTCACATAAAAATGTTTTGCTGAAAAACACAGGATTTAAGCATATGATGTTGAACACCACAAAAATCAGGGTATCTGTGCCCTCTAGTGGAATTCTTTTTCACCAACTGGGCACAAAGGCAGCTGTTCCAACATGATCCCTTCTTCTGGAAGCTGGAATTGTTAAAATTATCAAATTAGACGTTGTGAATAGTGTGTAACACCCAGTCAAAAGAAAATCTAGTTCACTGTTTTCCTCCATATTCATCTGAGACAGCTGCCCAGCAAGAGCCATAGTTCAATTATCAGTAGCTAGACAGATAAAAGCAAAGGCCAGACAGATACTAGAAAATTTCAGAATTATAGATTCCCCACGCTTTGATGCGTGTATCAACATGAAAGATTCTGTGAAATCTCACAGCTTGTATTTCTAGGAAAATGGATGCAGTATGAAGCATTCTCCCATATATCCAGTTAGGTAAATCCTGCATCTAAAACCAAATCCAAACGCACAGAACTCCCACCAAACACTGTAAAGTGGGACAAAGAAACTGAAAGACAGTTTATGTACTTCTGTTACAGTTACGAAGGGGTCTGCAAACTCAGCAAAAATTTATTCCTCCAGACTACTGTATCTCTCTGATTTTCTTCTTCTGTTTTTCCAGTGATAACCACATCTGTGGATTTCAGTATCTCAGGGACTTAACTCTCCAAAGCTTTTTAAAAAGGAAAATATAAGATGCTACTACTGGATGTAAGAGCTGTAAACAAGATTTCAAAATAAAAATAGTAACAAGAATTGCAAAGGAAAGGAGGAGACAGTCAAAAATTAGAAGTACAGAGCAGTGTCATTTGAATCAGCTTGGCTGGAAACAGGTTTCTGAACACAATGAAGTTAAATCTGAATCGGCTCCGGAGAACTGGCTTGCACAGTATTTCTTCCTAACATCTGACAGGTATAATACTCAGGCATTCACAAATTTTTTGGGTAAGACAGAACTCAAAGTCTGACTGTTACAATTTGTCTCATAGAAAAAGGCTTGACTTAATACTGTAGTTCAATTCAGGCAGCAGCAGCAAGAAATTAAATCAGACAACCGTTCAGAAGTCTTTTCTTCAAAACAGTAGTTTCTTGGTTTAGTATAAAATCTCCGCAGGGCTTCCTAAGAATCACCCTAAATGCCAACTCTTCTAAAGAAGCTACTGAAAAACTAATTATTGTTCTTTCTAGAAATCCCAATATTTGCAAAGCATTTCCAATCCTAAATTTTTAAAGTAGTTTAGCACTATGATTTTCAGCATTATTGATCTTGATGCATACGACAGCATATCTGATAACTAAAAGAGGACTAAGATATTTTAAGCAGCAGGAAGGAACAAAAAAAAAAGGTTAGGCAAGATGCAGACACCTGCAGCACATCAGATTTTTATGATGAAAGGAAAAATATAGTGAGATGAAAAGCACCTTTGGATTAACAGAAAAGCAATTAGTCACTTTTTGTATTTTTTATACACCATGTATTTCAACTGGCAATTGCCTGAAGTATTTGAATCCGCTGTTTCTTTCATTGCTTTTCATCGACAGTCTATATTCAAAAGGCACTATTATTCCCATGCTAATACAAATATTCTTGTTCAATTCCTTTACAGGAATTTTAAAGACTTTCTTAGGCTACTCAGCTGTATGGCATTTAAAACTAGAAATAAAAAAATGGTTACAAAAACTTACCACTTCTTCATCTGAAAGCTCTCGCCCTTGTATACTACTGTTTTCTCTCACAGCCTGTTGGTGCTTTTTCCCTTTAATGTGACTAAAAAGGTATACTTCTGATGAAATCTGCAATGACAATGATTTAATAGTACATTTTTTTTCCCTTGGTAATTCCATAACCTAAAAATAACAGTATTTTAAATACAATACATTATATGTCAATTTATCAAGAGTATGTTCAGAATTTCAAGCACAGTACTTTATTCTTTAACCTAATTTACATAAATATCTTTGATGCAGGACTTAAGAGTAAATTACACAATGATTTTCTAGCCAGCAGTATACTAAGAAAGAAAAAAAATAATCTTGGTTTCTCATCTCACTTTCACTTCAATCTAACTTCATATATTGAACTTTCATTCTGAAATGTATGATCAGTGAAAATACAAGACTCCAGTCTGCTGAACCTGAGTTTCTGTTCCAGCACTGCCTGAAGTGATCCTGTGCAATCTCATTAAACCAAGTAATTTAGAGAAATAATGCTTTGTAGGATATAAGGCTTTATTCAGTAATGCACACTCTTTGCAAATCAGTAAAAACAGTTATCAACCAGAACAGATCTCCTTGCTCACTTCCTACTCAGTGACTGTATGGCTTCCTCTCCTCCACCATTCCTGAGACACAGGGATCGGTGGATACGAGAAGAGATACCCTGTTGAGATCGCAGATCTGCCTAGCAAAGTACCTGGCTTCCAACAGTGACCAAAAAGTGATACCTAAAGGAGAAGCAGAAGAGGAGACAAAACGAACACTGATTCTCCCTGTCCTGGCTTTGGCTGGAATAGAATTAATTTTCTTCTTAGTAGCTGGCAGAATGCTGTGTTTTGGATTTAGTGTGAAAATACTGTTGATAACACACTGATGTTTTCAGTTGTTGCTAAGTGATGTTTATACCAAGTCAGAGGGCTGGAGGGGCACAAGAAACTGGGAGGGGACACAGCCAGGACAGCTGACCTGAACTAGCCAAGGGGCCATTCCATACCATGGGATGTCATACTGAGCATAGAAACTTGAAGGAATTGGCTGGGGTTTGCCAGTCACTGCTGGGGGACTGGTTGGGCATCGGTCGGCAGGTGGTGAGCAACTGTACCATGCATGACTTGCTTTTTTTCCCCTTTTGGATTTTAGCTCTCTCCTTTTTTCCCTCCTTCTCATTACAATTATTATATATAAACTTATTTTAACTATTAAAAATTGTTCTTACCTCAACCCATGAGCTTCACTTTTTTTCCCCTGAATCTCCTACCCATCAGGAGGCAGCACAAGCAAGCAGCTGCATGGTACTAGTTGCCAGCTGGGGTTAAACCACAACACTCCCCCTGAACACTTTAAGCCTCCAACCACAGTTCAAGAACTACTTAAGCTTGATGTGGTTTATCTGTATCTAGTAACTTTCAGTGAAATTCAGTCCAATGAAATTTGTCCAATCATTCCCTGAACTCATATTAAATTCAAATATCCACAGGAACAACTCAGCTACCTGCTGTGTAAAGAACCACATTCTTTACTTTGCATTAAATCTAGCTTTTAACTACCTTCACCTGATGCTCCCAAATTCTTGCTTTTCTTATACGGGACAGCTAATAAATGAGTACTGTCCACACTTTTCATTCTACTAAAACTCTATAGTTCTTTCAGATCTCCCCTAAACCACCTGATTTATAGACAGAAGAATCCAAAATAAGTTGTACTTTACGAGAGCAGAGCAGGGACACAGTAAATTTAAGTACTCCCATCTGTGAATAAAGCAACATTTGTAGCTTCAAGGCTTAGGGTGGCCTTGCAATTCCGACAGTATTCAGTATGGACAGAGATCCAACTTACCATTACATTGCATAATGAGCACTGTTTTTTTCGTTCATATGGTGTAAGTTTTGGTGCATAATCAGTATTAGCATGTCTTCCACTACTTAATTCAGCTGCTTTCTCTTTTCTTTGTTCAATTTGTTCCATGTGCCTTCTAATACTTTCATCATGCTGAATGGAAAATAAAGCAACAAAGAAAAAACATGGTGAATTATAGCAAATGGGATTAAACTGTGCAAAGAATTACCAAATATTGTACAGTTAGGATGAACTTCTGTTAAGTAGAAACTAGTTTTTATTTCTGAAAGGCATTAAAAGCCAGCAGAAATCAATTTCTTTTTTTGTTTTATAGGTTATTATCAACTAATAATCTGCTGCAAATCCTTCCGTAAATCTTTGTTACATTTAACATTTCAGTTCTGGTTTTGTTCTTAATGAAACACTAGCACAGAATACAAGTTCAACTTTCAATTCTACAAATATGTAACTTACGTAGTGCTGTTTTCACATGAAATCACGAAGTACAAATTAAAAGTAAAATAAATTACTTGTTATTTATCCGCAGTAGCAGGCATAGTTCACTGGATTCTTTCAGAGGGTTTTCACACCTAACCTTCATGTCAATGGAACAAACTCTCAACTATTATTTAAAATCAGAGGCTGGGGTATGAACCGGTATTTAATAGCAAAACTGCATTTTACAGTATAAGTAAATGTAGCTATGGTGCTAAAGACTGGGATCAGAGCAAAGAATAATACTGAAATGAAGTTACTTGTACATACATAAACCATTCTAGAATAAGTACTTAAATGATTTACCATTAACTGAAACTTTAATATATAGTTCCATCTCAGAGCCTTCAAAATATAGTTTATCACTTTAGAAGTCTTTACATCTCTTGAAAAATAGTGGGTATCTCTTCAAAACTTTTGATACCTCGGTTCTCCACTGGACACCCAATTCAGCTGGACAGGGGAACTACAAGGGGCTCAGTCCTTATGTCTATTTTATGAAATAACTGGAGCCATTCATGAAACAAAAGGAAATAGCATGCCACACTTGACAGCATCAGTTTCAATACCTTTAGACAGCACCTGTGTGACCATTGGTGAACTCTCCACTAAATGGCATGAGAGTTTTTATGTATTGATTTTCCTCATGATTTAATTTAAAATTACTTTGACTTTTCTTGGAAAGTACAGGTTCACTTGTTATCATGTTCAGAGCTCTGAAATTAATGAATTCCATAGAGCTCAGTCCTGTTTTTTCCAGCTACAGAGTATACATTATACAGCAAGGTCCTCTTCTTAATGCAAAAGTCTAAAATCTCTTGTAAAAGTTAAGAAATTCGGGACACTGTACAGCGCACCATAACTTCTTCATCAAATAAAACATACATACATAAAGTAATTTTGCAGAAATTGTTTATTGTTGATGTATTTTTCAACTAAAGTATCCTTCTATACCTTCAGTTGAATCTTCTTCTGTAGTTCTTCCATGGCTTCTTGTTGAGCTGCAGTAAGAGCTGCCAACCTCTCTTCTCGATCTCTATCCAAAAGGTAATAAATACAGGAAAAACTTGTAGTAACGTAAAGCATGCATAATATGACTAATTTATGCTTGAAATGGAGAACGAGCACCCCAAAAACGAAGCTGAAGATGGCTCAGCAAAAAACAAAGACAACAAAAAGCAACTTAGTTATCAGAGAATACAGATGCTTCGATAAAGGCAGACTCTTGAACTTCTGTAGCAGAACCTGGATCGCACCTCAGTCCAAATCAGAGCAATGATAGTCAACAGAATGCCACAAAATAGTGATGAATGTGATACCCTGCCACCATTAGCATTCTTCAGCCAATAGCTATAGTCAGGGAACCAAAGGGGAGGAGTACAATGGCAAATCAAAGAAAAACCATAAAGCAATGAGGGAGGTCTCTTTTGTAAAAATGATGATTAGTGGAAGTTTGACTATATACACTTACAGATAACACTTTGACCAACCCTAAATTATACAGTCATGAGTGATGAACTGACGCTTTAGAATATTGCAATTCTAAATAATCAAGACACTAAAGGATAGCAAAAGATCAGGCACTTATCTTACTGTCATCTCCTGCACGTAACTGCAGTCAGGACCTATTTTGCTCACTGACCCTGTCTACCCTATATCTCTCTTCCAAAAACTGAATCGTCTCAAACTTCAGTTGTCCTCTTTGCTTTTAGCAACTCTCCTTCCCCTCCCCAGCAAAGTGCCAAAGCACAGCTGTCATGCAGGCAGATGTCAGTAAGAGACTGTGAATCCTCTAAGCAATCCTTGAAGAGATTAAGATTTCTTTTTTTCTGTCTGAGAAAAGGACAAGAGGTACAACTTAATCTGTTACTAAAACTATTAAGCAGAAACCTGCAGATAACGGTTTAAACAAGAACAACTTACTGGTGATCAGTAAGCCACAAAAGCTATTAAACCTTAAAAAGGAAGAAAGTCAGCTACTCATGCTGTTTGTACAAAAGAAATGGGATGGGAGAGAAACACTTCTCCTAAAACTCTGGCAGCTGTGAAGGGCCAGAGAGGTAAAACTGAACAAAGAATAAGGCATTCAAAGCCATTAGCCATCTCTTCAAAAAGCATTCTAAAAATAAAGTAGTTTGAGTGACAAAACTAGAAAGAATAACATAAAGAACATTAACCAGACTGCAGTGGTTTTTGTTTTGTGTGGACTTCTCTTTTTTTCTTTTCTAAACAGAAAACTCATAGAAAAAACCTGTCATTTCAGTAAAAGTAAAAGTCTCAGATAAAGTAACACTTCAAAACAAAAAGCCACAGAAAATATAAAAGCAGATAGAAAAGACGACAGGGAGGAAACAAGTCTAACAATAAACACTACACACAATTGTTCTTTCAGAAAGTATAAGTGAGTTCTTCCAATCACCATGGGGAGGAGGGGTGTGAGGAAGAGATGACGGATGAGAAGCATTAGGTAGTTTATGTGCTATCTCCCCAGAGGTATATAAAGGCTGAACTACAGTCTTTGTTTCCATTTTAAAGCGTTCCTGACTCACACATGAGCTGAAACAAATCACAAATAACACATGACCCAAAGCTTATTTTAGTTATTTCTTTCAATATGTGTGTTTAAATATTTGTTTAATCCTAGAAACTATGACAAACTGCTGTCACTGCATACTCTGGACTAATAATAGTTGAAACAAAATGCTGAAGTTTAAATTTATAGAGCATCAACATTACTCCTGTACAAGCCCTTTTGAAAAGCATGCTTTTTGCACGATTTGGTTATATTACACAGTTTTATGATTCCTATTGACAAGAATAAAATTTTCCATATTATGGATTTAAACTCTCTGGAATATAAAACACTCTGAAATTACATCTAAAACCTTAATGGAATCACATTTATGTATGTAAGGGCAGAAGGGCTTTTGAAGTCAGTTTTAAGTACACTATTCCTTTCATACAGATGCTTTAATCACCACCAGATGCACATGGTAAACCTTACAATGAAGAAGCTTTAAGCAGATACTCCAGAAAGTACTCATTCCAGCAAGTACTAAATCTTCAGGATAAGCATCAAACCCTAGCAAGTAGGAAAAAAAGCCCAGCAAAACAAAACATCAAATGATACCCCAAGGTTCCACCAGAACATGGAAGGGACGTTTACAGCCACCTTCCTGTCAATCTCACCTCTCCCGTAACTTCCAAATCAGGACACCTTGAATCCTCCTCTAAACCTACTATGTTAGAGAAACCTCAGAACTGTTATTAATAAAACAAAATGACCCTGAAGCCATTCTGACATAACATAATCACCAGATTGTAGGGCACCACACATACATTCTCTCCTACTCTTTCCCAAAATTACAAAAAAAAAAAAAAAGAAAGAAAACAAC
Organism: Falco cherrug; assembly: GCF_023634085.1. Classification (NCBI taxonomy): domain Eukaryota; kingdom Metazoa; phylum Chordata; class Aves; order Falconiformes; family Falconidae; genus Falco; species Falco cherrug. The sequence goes on from NC_073703.1 coordinate 23,618,611, forward strand.
TCATCAGCATCTGCAAAGGAAAACAAATTAAGTAAGGTACTGCAGTATCAAGTACAAAGCATCTGAAAACTGAAGCACTGTACTAACAAAGGCAAATGGAAACTGCCGTTCTTCATGTCATACTGAAATAAATGGGATGCAACAAAGTAAAGTGGCAGATTTAAAATTTATTAAACAAAGAGCCAAGAATTACAAGCCTTGAGCCTTTAGACAAGTTCTAACTGTAGAAGACCTGAGAAGGCAAAGGTTTCAACGGGACAATTATTTCCCATTTGCTTACTGTGAGGGTTTCCTCAAATTTCAGAGAAACATAGAAGCCTTACACATGCAGTGTCTTATCTTCCCTAAAGTTCATAACCAAAATTCTCCCTGTCAGTCCTAATCTCCCTCAAATGTCTGTGAATGAGAATAAGATACTGAAGGATCCCTTCCAACTCCTATCTCATTGTGACTCTGGCTCAATGTATTGGGGAAAGGTCCAGTCCTTGAAGTTCTGGGCAAGGCCACAGATCCAATCCACAATTCATTAAATATCTACTTGAGAGTTGAATATCTTTATGATGTCAAGCTAGGATTACTCATGCCTTTGGAAGATGAAAGAAAGTGAGCAATAAATTTCTGAATATTTTACTTGGAGGGGAACCCCCCCCCAAAAAAAACTCTTCAAGACAATTTTGAAGAAAAGCTGAGACAATAAAAATGTTTGAAGAACCACTAGCGAACACTTCTTGTCATAGGAAAAACATAACTTCTATTTAGGTTTTATGCTATGCTTGTGGCAGTGGAACTGTAGGGAAAGGGAATAACAGGAGATGAATACAAATAGAATTTGGCAAATTAAACAACAAGCAGAAAGCAGTTTTCCTGAATCAGACTTCAAAGTAAACCCTTCTCACATGCTGCAATGCCACCCAACAGTCATCCTCTCTGTACCTCATGTTTTGCTCAAAACAAAGAGAGAGAAAAGCCCATATGAAAAACCTTTACAAACTTGATTATGGGCAAAATGAAACCAAGTAGTTAACAGGCAGTAGAATTAACGAAGCCTGGTTTCCCAGCTTTGCACTTCGCAAATGTAATCTCTGGTGTCTACAAAAAGGTGAAATCAAATTGATGCCAGTAAGTACAAAAGTTACTGGAGAGTGGAGGATATGGGGAACACGGTGACATTAATCTTGCTTCCTTTGGAAACTAAGCTAAAATATGAAAAAGGAAAATTATTAAAAGATCTTGTAAGCAATAAAACTAAGATTAATATAATAAAATATATCCTTGCATGTTATATTGTGCATGTATCTAAGGAATACAAAAATCTATTACAGAATTTATGACTACTCACCTGACTTTCTTTCAAACCATTCATCAGGAATATCATCTAATGTTACTTTTTAAAATACTAAGCCTGAAGAGTTAAGAAGGTACTATTGTCATAGAGAAGCTGCAGTTTGCTGAAAAGGGTAGGGAAGTACAAAATTACCGCAGTTACCTGGCCCTCTCCCGTGCTGCATCTTCTCGTGCTTTTTCTTTCTCTTGCCTCTGCTGTTCAATTCGTGCTTCTTGTTCTTTCCTCTTCATCAGCAGCTCCTCAACTCGGGCTTGCCGTTCTGCTTCTAGGGCTCTTTTGCGCTCCTAGTCATAGAGAAATAAATTCTAACTTTTCTTTTAGGGCAAAACCAAAAAGGAATTAACAGAAATTGGTTTTTAACATCTGCTTATAGAATTTTACCTTACTTTCATGATGGAGTGAGAACTGCAATTTTATTAGAGGAATATTATGCAAATATAAGTATATTCAGAAGCTTGAACATACATTGAAAGCACGGTTGTATGAACTAAGCTAAATATTAACCAGCCATATATTTTGTTCTTTCTGAGAAAAGTCTATCCACTATGAAAGCTTATAAAACTTGTTCAATAATGACAGCATTTGAAAAAAGTTTAACATCCTACAGGATACAGGTAATGTAGAAATAACATATGCTCCCATGGAATATTAGTATTTAAATTATGACTCTGAAACTGAATGATATTATAAAACAAAATTGATTCTGACAATTAATTTTTGTGCTCTCACTGATTATGTGATTTCTCTCTCAATATTAAATTTTTACTGGTCTCTGATTAAGAAACTATATGTGGTATTGTAAACCTTTCTGACAAAGTGGCTATACTTCTACCAGCAACAAATGTAAAAACAGATCATGTTTGAATTTAAATATAAGACATTTATGAGTGAACATTAAGTCAGTGAGTTTTACTAAGAGGAAAAGTGTTATTTGGTTTAAAGTCTGGGGAGAACTAGATTTTAATGGGTTCTTCAACTAATTTTACTGAAAAATTAGTCTGTTTTGTATGACAGATTAAATGAAAAACAGATATTTAAATAAATTTTAAAATATACAATACGTAAATATGTATGTTATATATAATTATATCTCAAGACATATGTATATAAAATTACATATAACATCCTTGCCACAAACTCCAACACTGTAAACACACATCACTACACTAGCAAATAAATTATCTTCCTTTCAGGAGATTGTATGAGATTCCATTAGCACAAATGAAAACTTGCTGGAATTATGAACATTTTTACACAGTTAAATGTAGACATATGAAAAGCTGAAAACATTACCCTTTATGCTTTATTCAAGCAATGAAGAACTACAAAAATAAGTGAACTTTTTGTTTCACGCACAGCATTTTATATAAGCAAATGTGATGTTAACTTCACTGTCTTCACCTTCACAGGCAACATAGCTTGGTAATGGATAATCAAAACTGTGGCTTTTACAGTAACCATATTCTTTCCTGCATAATGTTTCAGTAATAACATTGCACAAATTCATTAATATCCTTCTTAATAAAATAAGTAAGACAAGATATGGCATGCTTTAGTACAACTGTACTATAAAATTACCAAGAATACAAACTGTTTTACAGAATACACCCAGTGGATCATAAAAAAATATTAGTTCTCCTGGACATTCCTTACAAAGACCTATAAGGCTGCATTTGAAGATGTGCCAGTATAGCTTGCAGATTTTGGATAAGGTACCAGTGCTACTAAATGGAAAAGCAAGTAAAAGCTAAAAAAATTAAAAACTTTAGTAGATTCTGTAATTAAAAGTTAAAATAAGCTTGATGGAAGGAAAGGTTTAAAGGTGAATCTGCAGAGTTTAGTGTCAGGGAGAAGCAAGTAGACTTTACTGAATGGATATGAGAAATACTTGAGGTCAAGGAAGACATTGCTCAGTTAGATAAACAGAAGCACCCCAGAAGATACTGAAATTTTATACCAGTTTTAGAAACTTTGTGACTTTAAATTATGCAATTCCATGAAGTCCATCACTGTTACAGTAAATATAAAGTAGTTATGTTTAGAGGTGTGTTCTCCCAGTGGTTTAGGAGGTTTTGCATGAAGTTAAATTCCTATTTATAGGCCTGAACTCACATCATTCACTGCAGTTCACTTAAGTGGAATTATTTGTTCGTGGTTATACTAACTGTTAAAAGTTTTTATACAGGAGTGGGGCCAACTCCACAACAATGCAGGAAAAGTTTCCTTGAGAGGTCAATACACATAGTTCCATAGAGGACGGTCAGGGAAGCTACATCATACCTCAAAATATAAGGCTTTGCTCAACTGTTAAGCAACTTGGGCCTTGAAAAAGCATAGCAGGAAGCATCAGCTTGATCCTTTGTCTGGCAGAAAGGATACGGAGAGAACAGCGTGGTCCTAAGTGGGATTTAGCTCTGAAAGCCTGTCTGCAGCATTTGTTCTAGTTCAGCTACCAGCTTAAAAATGCCCTAATGCCTACACAACCCAGGAAAGGACTAAAAAAAAGGCAAAGACACGAAAGAGTCAAAAAAACCCAAAATACCAGAAAGGGACTCCAGGAAAACTGCATTCGAGAATAAGGGAGTATGAATAACTACAAAAAACAGGATCACTGAGATCAGGTTTTTCACAAACTACGTGGAAGGGTACTTCTCACTGATAACACAATCAACCCTTGGAAATCCGGTAACTTTTAACAATATATTCTCTCAAGAAGAGTATTATCCGGCACTTTTGGAGTACCTTCTGTCTCAAAAATGGCTTCTGAGCCACTTCAATAACATGCCCCATTTTTCAACAAGGAGGCAGTGCCAAGCAGTAGCAGGTGATTCTAAGTTCTGGCACAAGCTGGATTCACAGGTGACCTGCCTTCGTGGTGATCTGAGGTTATGTATAGAGAAACAGGCTGTGTTTACATCAAAAGAAAACTTATGTTTTAAATTCTAACATAGAGAACAGTGCCAAAAAAGTGGATGCATGGGCTGGAAAACCTTAGTATTGGAACGCTGTATTAAAAAAAAAAAAAGAAACAAAAAAATCCAACAACCCCAACCAACCCACACCAGGATTCCAGGAACACAAATACATTTGCATTGTGGTTTTCACGGATCCTGTGAAAAGCATTGTAATTATGACAGTAGTTATATGATAAGGAATATTTTTCCATTTCCTCTCTCAAAGTTTTAAGTGTTACCAAAACGTAAGAATTTTTTTAAGCTTAAGACATGCATGAATCATCTACCCAACAGCTATAATACCTCTGCTATAGAGGTTTTAAGGTGTACCTTTCTCTTTCTTACTACTGAAACATTATAATCATACTTTTCTGAAGTTGAACAAAGGAGGCAAGAAAGCAACAAAGATGGCAAAAATGAAAAACAAATATATATTTCATTGTCTCCCTGCAACTACAGATGCATTATACCTGAACTGCTTCATCACGTGCTTGTTTCTCCTCTTGTCTTCGTTGACGCTCTTCTTGTAATTCATTTAAGCGTTGTTCATATTCTTTTAGTTTATTCAATACATCATGACGTTTGTTCTGAGCTTCTAAGGTGTTTATAAATGCAATTTCATTTACCTGCAAATAATGAGCAAGTGTGAGAACAGATATGAGAAGCTGCAACCAGTTTCATTCTTAGGGAATTCCATCCATTTGTAATTATCCATTTGGTAATTAAACTGATGTGACGCTTCTCCAGAATCGGTTGGAAAACTACCATGTTGCAAGTAAGGCTTTGGTTGTTGCGTTTTTCTGTTTGTTTTGTTTTGGTTGTTTTGTTTGTGTTTTGTTTGGGGTTTTTCTTGGGGTTTGTTTTGGTTTGTTTGGTGTGGTTTTTTCCAAAAAGGATAGCCCATGGAATATAAAAACAAGAATTTAACTGTATCAGAAAACCAAGAAACTCTGGGTAAATAACCAGGAAAATCTCAAGTCTTCTCAGCAATGAGACTTAATTAATCTATTCTCTCATTCACCAGAAGTGGAATGCCAAGACTCAGCTGGATAAAGCAATAAAATACTAAGTGCTAGTAGAATCCAAACAGGTCCTTTGATCCAACTTTAAATATATGGGTGCTTACCGAAAAATGAACAAGCTCACTGTCTTAATATTTCTTATCATTATAGCCTATTTCACAAACATACTATTTTTTTCAACCACTGGACAGTGCGTTACACAATAATAATAAAAAAAGAAAATACCATCAAAAGGCTGTCTTAAAAGTACCTCAATGTGTATACTAAAAATACCAAACAATATGCTACTACTAGGTTCAGGAAGGTAATCGTTATTTTGTCCTCACTATGATGCTGCTGAACACAGTTCTTGTCATCTTTAGGCTTTTAAATGCATATGCTTTAGAAACTTACCTGGATGGGAAAATTAAACTCTTCACATTGATTTAATAAAACCAAAATTTTAGAACTAAAGTTACTGATGAAAATCATAAAAATTTATCAGCTATAAACCACTCAAAACCTATGACTGAAATAGAAATTCTTTTGCTGTACTCAAAGCTCTTGCTCTGTCCGAATTCACAAAAGAAATGAGTAAAGAGAATATACACAGACGGACAACAACAAGTCACATAAAAGGTGGTAGGACAGTATTTATTGCTTTGTTTACTGACTGGAATCCATTTACAGAATTTTCAGTGAACTAGTAAGCACTGGGAATTTAGATCACCAGCTGGGCAGCAACAGCTACCATGATCTTCAGCTATACTACTCATCAGCTATTTCTCTAAAGCCTTCTGGCCCTATTAACCTTTATTTCCAGAACACAAGAACCTCAAGAGGCAGCAGATCTTACACATTTAAACACACACAATACGGGAAACATCTGCTTGGCTGGGGAATGACGACAAGTGTGATTTAGTTAATACGATTATAGAAGTGACAACAGTGTAATGAAATAATAATGAAGGTATGCTAGAGTGAATTAGGTAATCTAGTTTTAATCCAAAAGGCAGAAACAGCAACTAAGTAAAAAAACGAAATCAGTTTTTTTGTACTTGTCTTAAATATGGATGAACAGCTGCATCAATCACAGCTGGGATACATGCTCATTATATACTGTAACATTTTAGTTTTAAGGAACTGCATGTATCTTTCTTTACCTGGAAAAAACAGTCTTTAAAATACTTCATTCCTGTTGTGGTGGTTTTGGCTGCGATAAGAGCTGATTTTCTTCACAGTAGCTAGTATGGGCTGTTCTGGATTTATGCTGAAAACAGTGCTGATAACACAGGATGTTTTAGCTACAGCCGAGCAGCGCTTACACAGCGCCAAGGCCTTTTCTGCTCCTCGTCCCGCCCCAGCAGCCAGCAGGCGGGGGGTGCACAGGGGGCCGGGAGGGGACACGGCCGGGACGCTGACCCCAGCTGGCCCAAGGGCTGTGCCACACCGTACGATGTCGATGTCGTGCTCAGCAGTAATACGAGGGGGAGGTTGGGGGGGGGCCCGTTGCTGAGGGACTGGCTGGGCATCGGTCAGGTGGTGGCGAGCAACTGTTTTCATTTGCACCTCTTGTCTGTCTGGGGTTTTATTTCTCTCTCCCTGTTATTTGCCTTTTCCTCACAATTTTCTTTGTCTCCAATTATTAAACTGTTTTTACCTCAGCCCCCGAGTTTTCTCACTTTTGCACTTCCAGTTCTCTCCCGTCCCACCAGTGCTGGCGGAGAGTGAGTGATGGCTGTGTGGTGTTTAGTTGCTGGCTGGGGTTAGACCATGACAATGTTTATCAAAGTAATACGAATAAGGTAAACCCAAGAGTGTTCCTCAAGTGCTCATCTTACAAAACTGCTTACTAAAGTCAGAAAAGCATTGAAAAAAATACTTACTTTAGAATAACTGCCACGTGCTAATTATGGGTTTCTGTTTGTTTCTAAGTGTTTAATAATATGAGGGGTACAAAACACAGCAACAACTATTGCTTCAGGACACAGAATGCTGGATCTAGAATGGATGTGTAACAAAGAAGGGCAACGAGCTCTCCGCACTTCTCATTCCACATGTTAGAAAACAGAATTAATAATCAGATAATCTACTCCTTCCAGAAGGACTAGTTAATATCAAAAATGTTGCCATACCCTGTGTGAGGAACAAAAGCAGCAAAACAACTATCAGCTCAAAATTTCAACCCACCTTTTCTTTCAGTCCAACACACCATGATATCTAGTAACAAGTAATTAATTTTAAATTCATATCAGAGAAAAACTGTCCAGTTTAAAGACTGGCATTTATCCAGTTCACTGTTCACACATGTTCGTATCTAACTTGCAAAATCCTTTACAACCTATTCACGAGCACTTTGAGATACAAAACATATACAACTATTAAATACCTCCCCTTTAAAACAAAGTTAACTTACCTTAGCTTCTTCCTCCTGTGCTTTTTTCACAATTGCTTGTAGCTGCACTTCACGTTTGAATTCTGCATGGAGTAATTTTTCCTCCATCATCCTGCGCCTTTGATCTAGTAATTCTTCTTTCCATTTCCGTACATCTTTCTCCTATATATCAGTGAATTGATCACTAATACAGTAACTGAAAATACAGCCTTTTTCCTCATAATTTTCTACTATTTCAAGCTTTAAAGTAATGAAACATTTTGATGCCCTAAACAAGCCTGCATTGAGTTTAACCCAAAGGACTCTGATTTGCTAACTGCTTCAGTTTGCTGAATTTTAGCATTTGTGTTGGATACACAACACATTTCTATGTTTATCACACTTCCCTGAACCTGAGTCAGTATGTCAGCAACACTCTCACATAAGTTCATGATTTGAAATAATGATTTCTTTAATGTCTGTGATGCACGAGTCACCTGTGAAAACTATGTGAACTAAGACTCAAAGGAAAATTTCATTTCACCCCTAATGTTAATCTCTTAACACTTCTAGACTATGTGGAAACAAAAAGCTTTTCTGAAAGGCAGCAGACCAGCTCCCCTGTATCACAGAAAACTTACCCTCTCCATTAATTTCTGAAGCTTCAGTGTCTTTTCTTCACGCAACTTTTCTCTCAGCTGTTGAGCTTTCATTTGTTTCTCTTCATGTTTCTTTTTTGATTCTGCTATTGTTCTTTTAATTAAAAAAAACAAAAAACCAACAAATGAGCAAAGGCAAGTTAGACAGCATTTACTGACAGTGTTGCAAACATTTCTATGTCCTTTTCAGTAAGAGAAAACACACAGGCCACTGGAGAGCAATTATTTCCCCTAAATGCAAATACTGGTCTTCTAGTCTGCAAGTGTTACATACTGCACAATGTATCACAAGCCTAGTTTGATTCCTGTAACACTTTCACAGAATTAAACTAGATTTATGAACAGTTTCACACAGCCATTGAGTTTGGTTGCTTGTTCTCACTGGCTAACTGAGACAGGTAACAACTCTAAAACCTTTTGCGTGATGGTGACGACAGTTTCTCATGCATGTGTATTCCATGTCCAGGTGGACGTGCAGGCTCTTCTTCCACTCTGTCTCCCCAAGAATTACTCTGGCGCCATGATTCACGAGCTGTACAGGAAGAAAACACACATTCTGAATAATGCAAAACACTCTGCTGGGAGAAGTGCAAATAATGAGGCTTAGTTCATCTTGAAGTTCTCTCTCAAATGGGTTCTCTTAAGCCTACATAAGGTGCAAACACAGGCTGAAGCATCTCTAATCCCTGTGCATTTTCAATGCTTAATGATTTTATTACACTTCTATTGTAATGCCAAGATAAAACTGGGTAACAAATTTTAAAATTCTAACAGAGAGACAGGGGAAGACAGCTGAAGAATAAAGACAAACACAGACAGTTTGAAGACACAAATCCATCTTTTCTAAGGAAACAACATAAAAATAATATAACTTGGAATAGTATTTGGAGATCCTGCAATATTCTGAATAATTAATAATATGCTGAAACCTTAACTAGCCATCAGTAAAATGGGCATTCTTCTAAATTTTGCTGTCATTTCAATGTAAGCACAGTAATATGTGAAAGTTTACCTTCATAATCTGCCAGAACATCATTCCAATCCATAGACATACCGCAGAAAGATATGCTTCCATTGCCCATACTAGCCTGAAATTTAATACAATCTAGACAGTAAAACCAAACTAATTTGCAGGTGTACACACATACTAAGCAGTGCCAGCTCAGCAACATTCAGCAATACTTCCAAACTGAACTAGCCATCCCAAAGACAGACCCTGTTCCTGTTGCTTCTAACAGTAGAAATGGAGACTTCTGCTTCTAGCTCCTGTGTGGTAGCAATGAAAATAACAAATCCCAGGTCTCCCAGTTTGGCACACAGCACTAAAATTTATGTAGTATGTATGTAGGCAGCAGGATGACCACTGCATCAGAGGACTCCATACCACTCAGCAGCATTGTGCTGCTGCTAAATATACCTTAGACAGAATGATATAATTATTACATGACACCATTTACTTTATTTGCAAGTAGAACAGGTTACATTAATGCAAAAATGAACACTAAAATTCTATATTCATAGTCCACTGACATCGGAGACAGCTTGAAATTGGGTACTTGAAAATAAACAGAACACTCACAGAGAAATCGCTATCATTGTCAGTCTCGATATTAATGTCATTGTTTTCCTCCGCTTCGATCTCTCTAGTTAATTGCTCTTCTTCTGCAATAGCACTAGCAATGGCTTCTTCATTTGCCTTTTCCAGGCGATCTGCTAACTCTTCTTTCTTAGCAAGGACTTCTGCCATAGACTGCAGGAAACACCACACCAGAGAAAAACCCAAAATCAGTAGCAGGCACAGGAAAGTGGTTTCCATATAGTTAATATGAATGATATGATATTTTGTTCAACTTCTAATAACTTGTAGCTCCTTTACTGCTGTATTTTGTGAAGTTAATTGAAATATAAACCCCACTAAAACGGTTATCAACTATCAATTCATTTAATGGCTACATGAAATGCTTATGAAATTAATTATCATTCACATCATTGCAAAATGTATTACATGAACACTGTCATTAAAAGCAATGAAGGCAGTTCTTCCCGATTATTCTTTTAAATACCTGGTCTTAGGGACTAAGCAATGCATACTCTTACAACATTAATGACATGCCCTGCTGTTATGTCCAGAAAAGGAATCATGCTGCAAAGTGTAACTTAAAGATGAAAATGCATCTGCAGATGAACTGTATCTGGAAACTTTACTGTAGTTAAACCAGTGGAATCTCAGGCTATGCTTGTTTTTCAACATGAATGACAAGATAGATAGGCAAGAATGTAAGTCTGAACATGCTGACCGATCGATTTTCCTTCTTTAACGTCCAGTATTAACTGGTTCACTTCCACTATGGCTATGAAACAGTGTGCCACAATACACAAATCAAGTGTTCAAAGCAATCTGATCAGGAGTAGTAAAATGCGCACAAGAGACACAGATCCCACCAAACTGTCAGCATCCTGAACCGTTAATAATAGAGAATCTGAAGCAATGTTGGTGTATGAGATGCTAGAAATTTGTTCTAAAAAGAAACAGATACCTGACTTGGAAATTACCTAGCATGAGTCCAGTTTATAAAAGACGTTAAAGGGAAAGCAATTTACAGGAAAATTTCTGCAAATCAAGTTTTTAAACTAGTTTATGAAAAAAACCAAGCCAAAACATAACCTGAAAGTATAACCTGGATTTTACATAGCATTACTGCAATTCTCCACTTAGACAATCCCCGTAAAGCAGACACACCTTGAAAACTGCCAAATTCTATAGACAAGAAAGGACATTCTTTTTGGGAAGCCACATAAAAACAGAATATTGACCTCACATTTGTTGCTTAAGAATGGCATTCATCCAAATTGCTAGTTATATAGGAAGACCCAAGAGGGCAGTTCAGCTAGCTTAGAAGGCAGAGGTCTACCCTTGTTGCTAACAGAATCTTGATATCCCATGTGTTTCCAGTTTGAATAATTAGCAAAACTGGAGTAAGAATTTAATGAGTGTGACTTAAAATGATTGATAGTGGAAGGAAATGAAAAATTATGCCAAACACATGTAAAAACATAATGAGAGCACAAATGTCTTTATTCCAAATGAAACATTTATATCCTCCTAGTTTAAGTTCAGAAACTTTACTAGAATTAAATCCTATCACTAAAAGTATCTGTGCAACAAACTATTTTTTCTACAGTACATACCTTATAGAGTTTTCCTTAATTTCTACAGCAGGCTAACAATAAACACAGAATGAGAAAACTAAGCCTTGTGTTTATTATTTACTCAGAAATCTTACAGGATTTCTTACCAATCTGGCAGCACTCACATTTGAAATATCTGAGGGATCCATTTCAGTTTCAGTTTTAGCTTCTTCCGTTTGATGCTGGTCTGTAGTATCAGCAATTAGTGAGGAAGCTTCATTAATCTGCAGAGTTTTTGAAGTACAGTCAGTATTTTTGAGAACCAGAGGTGTCTCAGAAACTGTTTGTAAGGAATCTTCTTGCAGTGGTGTGCCAGTGGTCCCATTGTCTTCTGACGCATGTGCTGTGAACTAACAAGAGGCATTTGCAAAATTAACACAATGTAACATAATGATTTTAAGTCACAAGAGTCAAAGGGTTTCAAAAAAGCACCTGGCACAACCTTACAGTGAGTGATGCAAGTAACTCCATGAAATTTCAGTTGCTCATAACTTTGCAAAAGTTGGACCTTTCTACTAGAAATCTTCTATGTATGTGATGTGCCTAATGCTGAGTTTTTGGAAAACACAGGGAACCTGTCTACAGCACTGTAAAATATGATTCATCGCATGATTTTTAACTTGCCTATATGTGCCAGCATCCATAAAGGTAACTGAAAGCCATTACTTTTAAAGCCTTTTCCAGTCTGGTTAGTGAGTAAAAGCTCTAGACACCACTACCTTTCAAAAATGCTCTGAAGAAAAAGTGCAAGGTTAGGAAATGGTTCAAAATCGTACTGACCTGAGTCCTTTCAGTAAGAGGACCTTCACACTGATGTAAAAGACCTTTCTGCACAAGCTCTATGCTTTTGGATGCACCACTGTCAGTGAGCAAACTCCCAGGCTTATTCTCTGATGGTGGTGACATGGCATTTTCTTTGTCACTGTCGCCTTTGGACTTGAGTGAATCTGCAGCTACAGGAGTTTTTGTTGCCAAAGCTGTGGATCGAGATCGAACAGGCCTTCCACGCTGAACTGTTTCCCAGCCCTCTGCATCTTTTCGATCTACAGAAAAAACAAAACACCCCATTCTAAGAAAGGAAGACTTACAAATAGAAGTATTATAAACAACTATTTTATCACAGTATTACACAAGTTGTGTGAGAAAAATTTTCTTTTTAAAAATCAGTACTAAAAAAAAAAATCAATTAAATATTCTTTAGAAAAGCTTTTTACTTCAAGGATGTTATCAGTTTCACAAACACTGAACAATTCTATTCCTGGGACTTCTGTTACTTGGAGAAGCTAAGCTAGTCATACAAAGCCATGTGAAAAATGGCAACATGTACTTAAGTTTTTCATGCCTATGATGCTATTTCATGAGATGCTCAGCACAACAAAGTAACCACACTTGCTCTTTGCAGCAACAATGATGTTAGAGGTCTTTTGTGAAACTGCTAATCTCTGCAAGTACAGACCTAATTGCACGTCTTAGTAAGGCAAGCTCTGGACAGTACTTGCCACACTATTCTTCCACAAATGTTTTCTTTACTTTTACCATTTGTTTCATCCGGATAATAAAAGTACACTAATCAGTGTCAGCTTTTGGAAAATATCTTTTCCTGGATTCCAAGAAATAGCAAAATACTGGCAAGTGGCAGTGCAAATTGAAGGAGAAAAGAGTGTTTTTCTTCAATTTACTTTGATGACTAAATAGCTGTTAAATACAACTTGCTGATCAACATTTCTGATACCTAACCTTGGTACATACCTGAAAAGTCTTCAAACTTACAACTGTCTGCCTAAAGTATCAGGTCTTAAGTGTGATCAGATTTCTAGAATGTCAAGGTGAACCCCCTTCTCCATATATAACATTTTTGTGGCCAGCAATTCATATCAGCATGTAATCTCCCCATCTTGAAATAACTCTAGGCGATTCTTTTGAGACTTGATGGTACAACTGAATAGTGTGAAAGGTAAGCTCACATGTGGCTATTTGCTGAACAAAAGTTCTTGCTAAAACTCAAGCCCTAACTATGCACAAATTTTCCCATATGCTTTTGGCATAAACTATTTTTAGGATCATTCACCTAAAAGGAAAAGTGTGGGAGATTGTTTTTACCTGGAGGAATACAGAATCAAAACCCCAACACTAAATCTCCTGCTTTACAGAGGGGAAAAAAAAAATCTAGAATAGAACAGAAGCTGTATAACCAAATTAATTCTCTGGGTATTTCTAAAGCTTTTTACTAACAAAGACGGACCTGTAGCTCAGGCATGAAGATCAGAGCTCAAACATTAAAGTATAACATAAATATGAACAGGAATGAGTCTACTTGGTTGTCAAAAAATGTAATTTGAAACACCCAAGGGTGGTGAGAGAACTGAATGATCTGTGTATTATGATGAATTGCACATTGCCAACTTAAAAGACTAGCTTAAAACTTGCAGTTCTAGAGTTTTGATTTTTAAAGCAAAATATAAAGTGGTTTTAAAAAAATATAGAAGTGTTACCTTCTCTAAAAATACCAACTGCTTTCAGTAGGAACACATGATGGTTAGGTTATAAGATGTGAACCATCTTTATGGACTGTCAATAACATCTATATGCAAGTCCACACACCCAGAGGGAGATGACAGCGCAAAAGACTTTTTCCTCCTTTCAGAATATGTATGCTTATTTTAAAAGCAATTTACAGTACATAGAAAGGACCTGTCTTAACATTAATTGTCACAGTCAAAAGCCCTTGAGTCTTTTTACATTTCCCTCCAGGGCACATGTTTCTGGCAGCTCTAAAACAAGTACCAACACTTTACACTAGAACGCTGGACTACAAAGCGGCAAAGTGGCAGTCATAGGACTGTCAATAAAAATGAAGATTATTTTAGGTAAAAGATAAAAACATTATACCTACTGGACTAAACGACCTTTACGTGGACTTGAACGGATGTTCAGCTGTTTCAACATCAGCAGTAATCAGTAAACTGGAAATTAGCCTAAACCAGAACTAATGGCACTTTCATACTTTGCTACTCCTGGCATATAGCGTTTCACAAACATTAAGTGCTAACAACTGGGTTCTTTTAATATCTCATGATGAAACACAGCAGCCTAGACCAACGGCTGGTGTAAATCATGAGTCTCCAGTGAATTTGACAGGTTTTACTGAAATTTATCTTAGCTGAGCAGCTCATGCAATAGCTGCATTTACGTAATTATATAATTGTTTACAAACCTTAACACCACTGATAATATGACAAATGCAAAAAGATAATTCAATTTGATATTTTACTGTTGAAATTTTTTACTCTAGAAAACTCACTGTGTATTTTAAAGCAAAGTTCCAAAATTTTGTGTGAATGTCTATAGCTGATCTCTTCAGATTACTGATGGTAACCAGAGACAGCATACCTCTGCAAAATTTTTTTCAATGTTCATTCCTCCTATGTGCACTTGCATAGGCTCCAGTATGCACCACTGATTAAGAGAGGGGAATGGCAGTCAAAAACACACAGATTATAGGTTTTGGTTTACCACAGACTTTCTATCCAACCCCTGTGAGCAACTGTGGCTTTATTTTCATTTCGTCATCTTTATATGGAAAAAATATTATTACCTACAGGATCAAGTGATAAAAACATGTTATTACCCTCTCAGAGACAATCTTATCTCCAACAATGCTATAGGGTATAGGGGTTTAATTCCACAAGAATCACAAACAGATTTACTGCAGAAAGCTCCACACATGCAGCCTGTGTAGAATATGGCCCTGCATCACATGGGACAACAAGGACCAATTCAACCCCTTGTATATCACAGCTGCTCCTACCCCACTGACCTTTGTAATTGGTAGGACTACAAATATTTTGCTGTATATAGCTTGTGATAAAATTTGGCCAAGAAATATCCCTGGCAAGCAACCACTTTACTGCAGCAGACTTCTGGATTGCGATTCTTTTTGCTCATCATTTGCAAAACAAGACTGTTGCAAGATTTCACTTCTTGCTCTGAAAATTGAAGTAAATTCTTACATAAGGCATCTTTTTTACATTAAAAAAAGATCAGGAGATACGCCCTAAAGACAATCTTCGTAAGATCTACATAATAAGAGATACTAATCTTTTACATATCTTGATAATAATTGTACTAATATCTTCTGATATCTTTACTAGTATCTACAGAGGTTAATTCTAAATAAATAAATAAATAATATATATTCTTGCCTGCCTTGTCTAGTTGATTCCTTGTTTCATTGCATATTTCTTAGTACTTCAAAAGAGTAGAATTAATCAGAATGAAATTATTCAGAGCACATCAAAGCCATAATCACACTTACTACCATAGGAATTAAACTTTTAGTAAGAACCATACATGTTCAATTTTTGGTCTGTATTTGTTCACTTCAGATTCATAATAATTACTCAAGACTCATCCAATTATTTTAACAGCACAGAAATACTTGTGTTTGAAAGAATATTGTTTGGTGAATTCTTTAAATGCAAAACAGTTTCTAACGCAAGCATGCATTCAGACTGTTGAAATATTTGTAACCAGTTTAACAGTTTTATGCCATCTGATAGCTAGTTGTGCACAAGAAGTTACTTTTTCATTTTAATTCAACTATCAATTTAGTATTCAGTCATTTCCAGACATGTTTTTAACAAGAAGCTTGCAAACCTAATTACAGTTATTGACATTAGATCACAAAGTTCTTAATCTGAAGCAAATTTAATACTCAGCAGGGCATCACCCCTTCTTCACTTTTTTTCTCCCCAAGTCTGGAATTCTTTTCATATAGCCCAGTAGCCATCTCCACATACTTAGTATCACATGCAGGGTTTGATTACTCCCAGAGTTTTGTTAATGAATAATTCATTTGACTACCTTGATCATTCTCTAGTTTCATTTGAACTTCCCTGTCCCTGCTTGCTCTTGTATTACATGGAAGTGACAAGCCATCTGTTATCTTGAGCCCCTCACAGTCACCACGGCCTTATTCTTTCATAGTTACTCCATCTGGAAAAACTGGCCAGGCAGCCTTACTGGCAACTTTAATAAAATAAATCTAGACAAGTATGTGCAAAACTCTTACGAGTTCTACCTCAGGAGATACATGTCCCTTCTTAAAAATTTACTTGAAAGTAATATCCTACCAACGCCTATTTGACCTTCCCCACTCAGTACTAAACTTCAGTCCCTTTTTGTTTTTTTTTTTTAATCTGAAGTAGTATTTCTGTATTCAAGAGGCACTTTGGAAAACCATGATTACTTGAGAATCTGGAAGCAGATCTAGAAATAAGAACTCAGCTGAAACAGTTACAGAGCAGAAAACGTAAAACCCAGAACAATAAAACAAATCAAACACACAAACAAAAAACCTCAAACCAAAACAGAGAAAAGGTAGTGGTGCAAGAAGTGGTAAATTTACAAATCATAACAAGAGATGGTGAGTTAATAGGCAAGACTTGAGAGATATTAATTGTCGGGCTGCTTTTAATGGTCACTTTAAAATATCAGGGGAGGGTTATATAAAAAAAGAGAACAAATGTAAAATTTACAACAGAAACTGTGCTTAAGAATTTGACAACCCAGTCCAGAATAAACTATCCTTTGCTGTCTGTGGTGACATTCCTGCAATTTGTTCTTGAATATTGAGAAGTTACGCATGCTTCCACAAGATCATGTGCCAGCATGTTTGAGCCCAAATGAGGACAGTAGAGGATTCTATGTCCTGCAAAGTCTGAAGTCTTACCTACATTACAAAGAACATTATTCACAACTATGGGAATGAGTAATTAATACAGGAATTAATACATGATGATGATGATGATAATAATAATAACAACAGTAACAATAAAATAATAATACTACATTTCAAGTATGGCAACAGAAAAAAACCCACTGGATATTTCTGAGAAGTTTACATGTTCCTGACTGCCCTTTCTCCTAAGTTATGTAAAAACAATAAACAATTGTTTTAATTGTAAGCACCTACTTCCAGTCTTAATGTACACTCTAAACTTGTATAACCTGTCTCACCTCTTACCATGAGCACCTGGGAATTCATTTCATGCTAGGCTGTTACCTCTGTGTACTACTGTTACTAAACCAATCTTCTCTTGCTGTAAACTGGTCAGACAGTAACAGTAGACTATGCTTCATATTGTAGAAAACACTCAAGCACAAATGACAAAATTATTTTTTTATTAAAATAGCGAGGGTAAGTTTAGTGAGGGAAATTAGGTAAGATGATTTAACCGCATGTAATTATGCATCCAGAAAAAAATAATTTAAAGTAGTATCTGGAAAAATGTATGTTTCCTATCTCCCTAAGGACTTACATTTAGTTAAATTTGGAAATTCCATCAACCGTGAAACAGGAAACTGTATCATACCACTCATTCACTTCACAAAACCATTGTGAGACCTAATGATAATGCTGCTGGGAAACCACTGGAGAAAGTGTTTTAGGGGAATCTTGCCACTGTAAGCCCCAGCTGGGCAAGAGAGCACTCCAGAGGGGCAGGAGGAATCCTCCTTCCCACGAGGCCTCCGTGTACCTAACAGCTGTGAGTGCACGAGCTGGTGAACAGGCAGAGCAGATGATACACAAGCCTCCTATCTGCTTCAATAATGCATGTGAAGAGCCTCTGTGACTCCCTTTGAGTAAACTTCACAGGTTCTCTTATGCTCCAATCAGTGAGGTTAATTCGATTTTACCAAAGTGATCCTAGCCTCCGCACAAAGGATAACATGCTCCTAAAGAGAATTTGATTTGTTAAAAGCATTACAATTCAGTCATGAGAAAATCACTGAAATTCTCCAATGTTGAATTTCAGAGGTAAGAGAGTCTCAAGAATAAACAAAGCCTCTAGAAGGAGTGACTTATTTCTTAAAATGAAATATTTCAAGTCTGAATTGTATAGTACATTTTATTTTGAAAATTGCTGAACACTTATAAGCCAGTAGGTACTACAGGACCTAAGTTGTTTCACTCTTTTTGGTGCTCATCAGATGCAAGCAATGGCCAACAAATCACAGCACCCCAACTCTTCAGCCATTTAAATGCCTAAAACTAACGTAAGGATAAGGTCCTTTTTTTCCCTTTTAGCCTCTTAAAAATACATTATCCATACAGAAATGCAGATCAGTTTTATCCCCTGTGTAACTAATAAAATTCTCCATACGAACAGGAATCCCTAATAAAGGTGTTTTAACAACAGCTTGGAGTCCGTCACTTTAATATGAGCAATAATGAACAGGAAAAGGTTTCGTTATGAGTAGCTTCAACTACTGGCAAAAATTAAAAGTGGAATTACACCTTCAGTTAGCGTTGAAAACAGCGAAACTGCTACTGTTCTCTAACCAGCTTACTGCAACTACAGACAGCAAGATACTCCCTCAAGCAAACAGCATAAATCAATTCCCACTCAATCAATCATTTTTAGAATATGGTTTTGATTGTTCTTTTCTAAGCATAAGACTCGCATTCTACTGAACTCACTTATGTTAAATTGCAAGGCACTTGTACAAGGCATTTTAGTTCCATAGTATACCACAGGTGTCCAAACCACTACATACGACTTCTGTTACTACTAGGTTAAACATACAACTATGTTAAATTAATATATTCTCTTCCAGTAATTTTTCTTTTAAAAAAACCCCAAATTATGAATATTTCTTTTTCATTTCTTTCGGAATATCTTTTTCTACATTCTGCCTGCTGATTTTGCAGAAAGTCATCTGGGACCACACATGAAAAAAATAAATGGAAAAAAAGTATCTCTGAAGACAATCCCAGGGTTTCAGCATGTGCAAATAAACTAACTTTGTAAGCCTAAATGGTAAAGGTTTTTTTTATGTCTACAGCTAAAAAAATCTCTTCTAGAACAAAAGAGCCCGCATCAAGCATTCTCCAAGGAGAATCTTTGGAGAAACAATTCATAACTTTATGTGGCAACTCTTGTCTTCAAAGAAAAAATGACCAGTTGTTACTTGAACACTGTTCTAATAACATCATCTCCCAGGGCACATAAAACCATCTTGAGCTCTTTTACAGATTCCTGGACACATACTATTCTTTATATTGTTAAGCCATTCCAAACTGCACAGTCAGATTGTTAGTTTGTGACCAAAGACCTTTCGTTTCTCAGGGTATTATATACTAGTATTTCAACAGATCAAATTCTAGCTAGTGGAAACACAGTGGAATGTTACCTACGCATAACACAACTTTTTCAATTGAACTATTACAATGTAAGGCTGCATTGATATTTATTTCAATACTTAATTTAAGCATTGTATTTTGCAAAATTACACTTAATTTTTGTTTGAAAATAGGTCATCACACTCTGTTTACACCACACAGTTTGTGAAAATAACTTGCCATTTTTCCGCGATGACTTCTGTACCGGAGGTGGCATAAAGGTTTGTGCTGTTGCTAGCTCAGGACTGGCAGCTTTAATTCCATGATTGGCTTTTACCTTATCAGCCCAACTTACACCAGAAGGAGCCAGGCGTGTTGCAGAAATTGTCACTGCAGGGTTCCTAAATGAAAGTCACAGCTCTTTTTAGCGTCCAATCAAGTAACAGAATGGTTCATTAGAAAACTTTATCAGGACACTTTCTACTTAATCTTGGCGTTCAATGACTCAGGCTGACAGCTAGTTCCAAAAACCTACCTGCCTCCTTTTCTCTTTCCTTAGTTTATAAAAATTAAATTTGTAGTTCTTGAACATTAAAGCCTCAGTAGATTTCTCATCAGTAAAATCCTTTTAAATTCAACTAATGAAAAAAAGTAAATCTAACCACAGAAACAAGGATGTAGCAATAAATCAGCAGGTGGGATGTTCTGGTTTTTGGGTTTGGTGTTGTTGGGTTGTTTTTTTCTATCAGGTAACTATCTCAATAGCCTATTACATGCTCCCAGTCACAGAAAAGTCAGAAGATAGAAAACAGTGTTGCACCTCGACAAAAATCTGCAGGTGAGATTCCTTATGTTTAGTAGTCAATGAAACTAAATTAACAAGCAGCTAAACGCTCAGATTAAAGTTTCTGACATGTTAAATGACAGAAGAAACATGCAACACACTAGTGATGGAAAAACACCACAGGAAACATTCTCTGATACCAAATTTTGAAATCATAGAAGCAAACATATCTTGAGTATTTACAGCCAAATATAACACCTCTTCTTCCTGGGTCCAGCCTATTTCATCAATGACCTGTATAGAATAGGCTACAACCATTACTAATATGGAGTCTAACAAAGCATATGGGCAGGAAGTCAAAAAACGTGCAGGTTTAATTGTAAATGTAGATCAACACAAATCCATAATGTACTTTGTTCCAAGGTGAAGGAAATAAAGGAACAGATCTCTTTTCTATTACCTACTCAGCAAAAATAAATTGTAAATCTAGAAGGCCATTCTATTAACTTTCAGAAAGGTCCAAATAACACTGACCACCCAAACTTTGAATTTCTGGATGGACAGAACTGCAGTGACTGTTTAATTATTTTATTTTGCTTTTTGTAAAAAAATTGTCATTTTCTGCACACGGCTTAAAGTTATATAGGGTTTTGCTCCACTTAAGTGAATGCAAGCAAAATTTTAAATTGCAGAATGGTAATATTCAAGAAGCACATATTCAAGAACTGTCCAATTCTCTTTTGTAACAAGTCATTTTATCTACGACCATACAACTGATTTTTCTTCCAAGCTTTACAACTCATTAAAATAACCCAACAAATGCAGCTGTCTCACTAGCTAAAGCAAATCAAGGACAAAGAAAATGAAATCTTACAAGTTTCAAATAAACAGGTAGAAAAACCCCATATAACTTGACTGTTCACTGACTTTAACCCCACTGAGACATCAGTTTGTCATTATTTCCTGGTTTTATCAAGTCAGCCGTCAAAAAGAACCCTATCAGGAATAATTCCACAAAATATAAAAATGTGGCTGATTGGTTTGTTTGTTTTTAATAATCCCTATTCATCCTATGGGGATGCAATACCACTTCATGGGAGGAAACCAGGAGGAGGCCAAGCCCTGTACCCTAACAGTGCCATACAGACCAGCAAAGAAACTATCAGAACCATGTGGTACAGAACAACTTTGCCTTTTGCATACTCTCCAGTTTGCAGCAATTTACACTGGAAAGTTGTTGTAATTTATTAAACAATCTTTGTGTTTAATAACAAGAGATAGACTTTAATCTTTGTGATACGAATTTCTGAAGTCATTTATGCTTTTGGCATCCAAAGCATTGTATAGTAACAAATTCTACATACTAAGTCTTGAAAAACACTTCTGTCATTTTAAGGTTAGTGTTTAGTCATTTCAGTTAGTATTCCCAATTCCTTTTCGTGAAAAATAATGAACAAAATTTTCCTACTCATCTTCTCTGTAAGTGAATTTACTTATCACAGCCTTCTTGTTACTTCTTCTCAAAATTATTTTCTTTCTGTATTAATACTGTTGGATACTTCTGATTGTTCCCATTTCCAGTTTCTGTACTTTTCCTACTTTTTCTATACTGCTTTTGGGAGAGGTGAAGACAACCAAAAGTACAAGTTGTTCACTATGAATTTCTACAGCGGTACACCACCACCTTCTCTTCTGTCCTCTGTTCCTTTCATAATAATTCCTAGCACACAAAAATTTCCATAGTACCCAGTATGACAAAACCCTTATTTTTTATCGCATTTTCTCAAACACACACAAAATACTCTTATTTGTCTGGCGCTGCCCTGCTTTGAGACACACAAGCAGACTAAGACAGAAGAAAAAGTCTGCAAGTCTGATGGATAGAAAACTCATCTTGTTATTAGCTGCTTTAACACACGCAGTTCGTAATTATCTCCTGCGATGGTGAATAAAACAGCTCCAGCAACAACAGCAACATGTAATTACATTCAAAAAAAGGCTTAGCATAACTTTGTTACGCTGAGCTTCTGTGCTTATATTACTAATAGTAATATTAATAATTAATATTAAATCAATAAATACTAATTAAATATATAAATAGATGAATATATAAATAATTAATAAAATTAAATAAATATTAATATTAAAATATTAATAAAAATAAAAGAGCGCTGATTTCCACCAGACTCTAATTTTTCATTAGACTACTTCTGCATATTTTCTCCCCATCATCATGTATTTAAGCAGATAGCTCTGAAATGTCAGATCGGTATCAATACGCACAAAGAGATCAGCACCACTGGACCAGTATTTCCAAACACACTTTGTAGTATGTTTGTAGAAATATTTGATATTCAAAATTTAAGAGAGCTCAATACTCAGAGGTACTGACCAAATATTCTAATAGTATACCTCAGCTATTTTAACCAATACAAGAGGACATTGTAACCACTTACGAAACAGAATAGCATGTGCTCTAGATGCCAACAAACATGAATGAACTAAAAAACACACCCTGAGAAAGATTTAAATTGGATATGTAATAGGTGCTCTCTAGAACTGAAACAGCACCAGACAGTCCTGCTCTAAACTGGTGTTTATGCAACATTTTTGCTGAACTGCTTTCAAACCACCACCTTTTCACAAGTAAAAGATGCTTTTTTGTAGTACATAACATGCTCTACATTTAAGTGCTATCAGTTTTGCTATTCATCAGAATCATTATCTCACTTTACATTCACTCTTTTTGGCCTATATTTAACTTTTGCATATGCAGTTGGCCATTTGCATTGCATACACTGGCAATTTTAAAATGCCAATTACAGACAGTTCAACCTCTGTTTTGCAGTGGGAAGACATTAAAGTATTAAAATGATAACATGAAATATACTTATTGTATTTTATCTTCAGGTCTTTGGAGCAACCAGTAATTAAATAATTTTTTTTTACTTCATTATATAAGTCCCTGATAAGATTTTCTTTTACAGATTATGCGCTTTTCTTTCATAAATGCAAATAATTGCATATAGGACTTAATAAACAGCAAAATAATATATTGATTACTATAGAAAAATACTATAATCACAAACTCTGCTTCACATGAATCCTTAAGTTAGCGTTAATAAACTTATGATCTGGTTGGTTTCATACCCAAAATTTAAACTTCTTCGAGCATTTGATGTCACACTAATTCTATCTGTTGATGGACTCGGAATCACATGGCGTCCTGGAGACATTTTCTTTACTTCCCAGGCTAATGAAGTAGGTCTGCAAATTCAGGGAAGAGAAATTTTAAAATAAAATTTGCAATAACTATTCTTCTACCACCTTAAAGGAAAAACAGCACCAACAAATGCAGTGAAGTATTAATGAATACTCTTGAATTTAATCGTACATCTTAGCAATTGTTTTTACATCAACTCCAAGACATATTAGCCAGACCCATATAAAAAATAATGCATACTCTCAAGACTACAATGCTAATTTAAATGTCAGTGTGGGACCAAACATCAAACCAAGCAGTTACAAGGAAGGGATTAGGCGTAGGACTGGAAATATCCTCTAGTTCAAGTGACAATAGCAATGCACATAAAAGGCCACAGTCATTTAAGGTATCCTAAGCTTTCTCACTCTGGGGAACAGAGTGTTCAGTGCAGTTCAAATGCTGCTTTGGTTAATACAGGTATCAAATACCTCCAGTACACAGAAAACTTTAGAACTAACCAAATGCATCACCATCTACTCCTCCTATTATTCTACTGACATACAAACTTTGTCAGCAATAACATTTACTGATAAATGTATACTTGCAAAGATAACTGAACAGGCTGACTTAAGTTAACTGCCACCAACCTAAAAAGTTCTCATCCAAACACAGTTTGAAGCAGAAGCCAGGATTGCAGTTTCATCATGCATCCCTTTGAAGCTGATGCGATTTTTTTCATTTTTAACTCTTACTCCTGAAGCTGATTACATGAAAATTACAACTGGCAATTAAAAACAAAACCAAACTTGTAGAACCCAGTGCTGGTGAAGACATTCTAAAAAGCACTTACATAAATTATTTTTAACTGGTTCCAGTCCAACTGGCAGGATTAACAACCCATAACCAACTAATAAAACACTGTCACATTTAGTCTACTTTTTGTCTCTACCTAGGCAGATGTGTGACTGAACTCACTACCTAGCAAAGGAAAACAGAAGTCCACACATAGTACAGGTCTCCCATACTTTACAGGCACAAATGAAACCTTACTTCTCACTTACCTCTCAAAGCTAAAACTTAGGCACCAAGGCACAAATTCAACACCAGGCACAAACTGAAATGATGTGATCAGTTTTACCTTTCTGATACTGTATTTTCAAACTCTTTACCATTTCCAGCACAGCTGTTCACTGGTAACACTACCAGGGAGGATAAAATCCCCTCTATGTCCTCACATCAATTCTGCCCCCAAAAGGAAAATTTCATTCCTGATGCCCCAGAGCAAGTATTAAAATTGGTTCCATTTGCTGAATCTCTGCTACAGAATGAAGTTTACTATGTGTCAATGTTTGGATGCAGATTAAAAAAAATATAAATCTAATTACCTGTTTTGAGCATCAGCTTTTTCTAGCTTCTCCTGTAGCTGTATCCAGTCAATCAGTGCTTTGAAGTCCCTTACATAGTTATCAAGCATCATCAGGACTTCCTGGAAAGCAACCATTACATCAACCTTTGTATTTAAAACAATTCCCCCACTCAATAAAGGAACTGAAAAGAAAATAAGAAATTTACTAATCTTCACCCTCTTACAAAAATAAAACCAAGAAAAACCTTGAATACAAAAATGCCCAAATAGTTAAATTTTTATGTGAAAAAACACTAAAACATTTATCCTATCAAAAAATGTGCACATTTTCTAAGATCTCGGCAAGCATCAATGTCTCAGGACAAAACAGCAAAATTTGGCAAGAAAATAATTCTGAACATACAGCAGTATCAGTTTCAGGATTTTGTCAGAGTTATCTTTTCAAATATGCTAGACATACTTCATCAAATGAAGCAAAACTGCCTGTAAAACCTGATAGACCTGCGGGAGACTAAAAATGTCATGATTAATCTGTTTGTGAAGTAAAAATACACAAAAATACACAAAGGCAACTGCATCAGATGGAGCGAATTCCTTCTGGAGAATCCTGGGATCCCTGCGTTACTAAAGATAAGTTCTTATGCCTCCGAAGTTCAGCAAACCATATCCTGTTCCTACAGACTTTCAAGTGCGCAGAGCTTTCAAATGATGTCTGCTTGTACATGTCCAGATTAATGACAGACCTTCTATTGTCATGCGAGATCATCAACACTACTGTACCAACAAATACCGGCCCAGTTTTTAATCAAAAAGACTCTCATGATGGTATTTTGAATGGAAAAAGAGAAAGTAGCATTACACTTGGGTTTATAAAATCAAGTTTGACATAAACTTACTGGCAAACAAACAAGGTAAGATGCAAGATGCAAAGTTCACATTCTCTTCTCTGATTAGCACAGCTTAACAAGTGAAAAAGTTGCTAACTGCACATTCTCACCTATGTAGTAATTACGTGTCCAGACTCCAATACCCAGATTATACTTCTTGACCATCACAAACCAAGTAATTTGTTACCATTTTTAAAAGTACTTTTAAATGACATAGTTATCTAAGAATTTATGCATTTTTACATGAATTACTGAACAATGTAGTCTTGAACATACTTTATGACTTGAAAGATTTACACATTATCATAAAAAAACCTCAACTGGGATGGATTTTAAGAGCAATCTAGTCCATCCCATACTTCCTGGGTAGGATTAAGCACACACTGTCAGAAATTATGTGGGCATGCTGGAGCTTTACTCAAAATATTGCAGATCTTGATTAACTAGTTAGAATCTTGCAAATTATGTGTTGGTCTTAAATAAAATTAACTGTTATGAAAAGACGTATAAAATTAACTTGACTTCACATCCTATCAGGAAGAAATTCATACATAAAATGCCAGTGGCTAAACAGCAGGAAACTAAAAGACTTCTCATAAAAATATCCTTAACTTTCAGGAATTACTGACTGTACGTACTGATTTCCAGTTTGCTCAAATGTACAAGTGTAGTAACTACAGTAAGGTCAAGTTACATACAGAAACAATAAAAAATCAGAAGGTAAGTTGGAATCCTGCAGTCTTTAATCAGACAATACTGCCATTTTTTTCACAGGAAGGCAGAGCAAAAGACCTTATGATTAAACTCTTAGCTTTGCTCCCTGAGCAAACTACGGTTATCTACTGTCACAGGTAGAGAAAAGAGCAATTGTTTACCATGCGTGAAGCTAGGAAATCACTTATACTTCACACAAACTCAGAAATCATTTACCGAATGTGACAAAAAACACACAGACCACCACAGCCACCAGACATAACACACATCCTCAGCAGAGCTGGTATCACCCAACAAAGCACATTAATACATTTCTAAAGGAGAGGGTTTGAGACAACATCAAGCAGAAATAGAAGCTTTCATAACTACTCTTTCAAAAACCAAAAAAAAATGTATACAGTACTCTACGATGACAAAGCTGCAAAATCATAAAAATCCATATATGAAACTTGCATTCTATGAAAACTTACATTGGCTTCACATGCAGAGTTTAAAATACAGACATCATTTTATGGTATAATGAAAAACACTAATGAGAAAGTATTGCTGTTTTGCAAAATCTTTAGTAGGTCAAAGTCATTCCTGCTAGTATTAAGAGAAATTTTCTGCTCAAAGCAAGTAATTATTACTTAGAAATATCTTGGGAACAATTACAAATGAAAATGTATTGGTCCTTAAGTATATTTTAACATTTTAACAGTAAAACTTTCAACACTGAAAACAGTAAAAACACTCCACTACAATACAGGTGACAAATGCACATTTTTGTAACATCACGTCTCATTCATCTTTAATTTTAATTGTCCTTTTAATAG
The DNA here is from genome assembly GCF_023634085.1 of Falco cherrug. NCBI lineage: Eukaryota > Metazoa > Chordata > Aves > Falconiformes > Falconidae > Falco > Falco cherrug. Next base: position 23,646,029 of record NC_073703.1, read on the forward strand.
AAAAAGGACCTCTAATGTATGCAAAATGCTTTATCATGTAAAATTATACGGATGATTATTCATTTTAACACAAATGCATGTTTGAAATTCAGCTTCAGTTTTCACAGAAGTATCCTTTCAACTAGCATGTATGACAGATCTAGAGCATATGCTGGTTGCTGTAAGGGAAAAGTCACAAGAAAGTCAAACACAAGGCAAATCAAACAGAATACCACTGATGTAGAAGTTGTTCTTTGTTTGGAAATACTCCACAAAAGAGCTAACAAAATCTTTCTTACAGGGCAGTTAGTTTACAGCACCAAAATAATTCTTAAGTAAAGTCTGCTGCAAGAAATGAACAATTCAAGTATTTTAGCCAGTTCTTTTTTCATGTTCACTAATAAAATTTCAGCTTTCTAATTCAATTCATGTCCATTTAAGTTAGCCCATACTAAGTTGTGCTGACTGTTAGTAACAATAAGAGCATAGAAAGCAAAATCTAATTCTGAATCATTTACTTTTCAAGTCTGCCACTGAGATAGTCCTAAAAAAAAAAAAAAATCTGAATATGAGTAATATTCCTGAGGTTCACTGGCACAGGAAAAAAAATACAATAAATGGCTTAACCTATTTTAAGGAATGTTTAGCTACACATTATCAGAAATGATCAGAGCAGAACCATGCAGCTGTAACCCGAGTCATGTTTTACGAACAAGGGAATACAAACAAGACAAGCAGCTGGAGCGGCCCCATATTCACTGATGCACATCTTTCTCCTTAAAGCTATGAGGGCCATTTTGTCAGGCAGGATGAAGCAGAACAAAAGTGGCTCTGAAAGCGTCGTTACAGGCATCCAGATAACTACATATAGATGCACAGCTAAAATTACCAATTAGTTTACCAATTGGCTGCAACGGATTCGATTGGTTTGTAATTAATTCTAGTTACTGGCGCGTACAGCAGGACGGTTGGCGCCATCCCTTTGTCCTAGTGACACACAATACTGGCGTGCAGGGCTCTGGGGTCCTGGACATCAATACAGCTCTCTAGCTCACCTACGATACCGAGTGTAGCAGATATACCCTGTGGTGCTGAAGCAGTGGAAACTTGCACCACTTGAGAAGGTGCTGACAAAAAGGAACCTTTATGGGGTAGACTAGGGCTGCACTAGAGTCAAAACAATTTTAAATCCCATTATTTTTCAAGGTCATATCCATCCCATACTGTTTTTAAAGAGCCAGCGCAACTGAAAAAGAAAGCAATACTGTTATAAAGCAACACTGAAAGGGAAATCTGTGACATAAAACTAAAACCACTCACAATACAGCTCCTGTTTCTTTCTCCCCTCTATTCTGTGATCAATACTCCTGCATGTCAAACAGTGCTGTGCTTTTCCTTCTTTCCTCCAGCTCTCAGTCATTACTTTGGTTTCTATGTATTTATCTCAAAGAGGTACTTCTTGTCTCTTCAATTGGTTGACCATATCAGTTAGTCTGCAATCAACCAGAACATCTGATATATATATATATAGTAGCTACATCAGAATAATCCTGTATTCCTGAATCCGGACAATCTTAACTTGGGTCCTAGATAGCCCTGTTATAATCCTTAAAAACAGAAGTTCACTTTTTTTGGAAATCCCAACATGCCTTTGAAATGTCATCTTCCCCATTTATTCTCCCATTCTCAGAAAAGGAGCAGGAAAACAGGGAAGCATGGAAGGTGGTAGAATTTGAAGGTTCCCACAACTCAAAACAGTAGAATGCATGTCAGAGAAGCTAACTCAGTCAATACACCTATACTTTAATTTATTCTCAAGGCTAGAAATGTATGGTTTATTTTACATTGTTCCATTATCTATACTAAATATGTTAGATTATGTATTTACCAAAACAAACTCAATTTTCTTGCCCTGGAGTACATTTTTAACAGACAACCTAAGTAGTTCTTTGCCCCTTTATGTTTTTAAGGTTAACTGGGTGTTTCAGTAACTTGACATGAAAATTGCTTAAAAAAAATTTCCTCGTTGCTTTTTTCATACAGTTGAATTATAAGCACTTTAAGCCAGCTCTGGGTTAGGTTAAACAAAGATGATTGCCAAGGCGGTTCTTACAACTTTGGGAAAGGATAAAAGGAAGCAGCTCCTCTAGCCAAATGACTCTCATTATACCAACTTCAGTACATGGTAGATACTATTTATTACCAAAAAAAAAAAAAGAAAACTATAAAACAGATGCAGAGAAGAAGAAAACAGAATAATTTTCCAGTAGCAAAAGTTCTTCCCATTGGTATGCCTTTTTTAAATGCTCTCACCCTGACCTTGCACAAGCCACTAAGCAGCAAACACGATGAAGTTGCAGAACACATGACCTCTTAGATCCAAGTATTCAATACACTGCATATGGCCTCAGCTTGTTCCTCATTGTTTCACCTACAACATGACAGCCATAACCCACTACCTGCCAAGGATTTGCTCTTGAGAAGCCTAACTATTACCAAAGTAAATTTTCTCCATAAGAATGAATGCAGTGGTCAGGGGGCACATGCAGGGACTTAATCACACAGTTATTATTATTTTTTATATATACACATATATATGCATACACACACGATGTGAAAGATGGAGAGGCAGGAACAGGATTATCCAGACTGCCAACCAGAAGAGATGCCAGCTCTTCAGTATCTGGCTTTTTAGAATAATTACCATTCTGAAAGATCTCATCCATTTCCACCTGTGAGATTGAATGCCCAATCATTACCCCATTTTCCTGTCCTTCACTGCTGACTCATCTGCGGAAGATGACAACAATTAAAATGTAAATGCCCCAAAAGAGGCAGAAGAACACTCACAGAAGAGATTTTCACTTGGCATTGACTGCCACAATACGGCCACAGCGTATTTATTTAGAAAGAGGCATAAACATATTTTTCCTAAATAACCCCAAATTCAGAAATAGAAGATGTATTTTTAAAGTGAGTGGTAAGTGGCAGCCTAGCATACTTCTGACATATCCCAACCACTGAATTAGACCTCAAACAACCTGAATATAATAAAACCCTACAGATCTGAAAGACCGCCTTATGAGAAACACAGAAAAGTAATTATACATGTTCCAGTATCTTAATCATTCACTTAGCCTTTCAGGGAAACTCATCATCACCTTGGTTTTACTAAATAAAAAGAAAATAGATGCAGTCACAGAGTTTATCCCATGCTGAAATTCTCCTCCTAACTGGAAATATTCTAGAGGCTCAAATAATGAAGACACCAATACAACAAGGCATTAATGCTCAAAATGTTACAAAATTGATAGAACACACTTAATAGAGAACACTAGTGGGGAAATAATTAGCAATTAAAAGAATTTGGATGTAAAAACACAAAGGATGCTGAATATACCTTAATTAAAAAACACTTAACAGATTTTGCAGTTTGGGTTGTTTTGGTTTTGGGTGGGTTTTTTTTAATTCCTTTGGAAAGCCATGATTTTTTTCACACAGAGACCCAGAGGAATCCAGCACATTGGAACAAGACTAATGCTTCTAAACAAAATATTTAGAGGCCTGTGCTGAGGAAAAAATTACTTCATAAGCCTTCTTGGGATACCTTTCTTAGGGTTTGTAGCACTACAAGGGGGTAAGTGACATTCACATAAAAAAAATAATGTCTCCCAAAAAGTCTTATGTATCAAAACCAGATTCTGTATTTTTTACCTCCCTCAAACCAGGTACTTTTCACATTTGTAAAAATGAAAAAATAGGGGGGGGGGGGGGGGAGGGGATCAAAACTTATCCTCCAAAAAAAGTAACATGGGACAGAGTTGAACTGGCTCCTATCAGTGGAAATAGGATCAAGATCCTGTTCGGGTCAGCTTGGCCATTACATTAAATTGTTGCAGATTTGCTTTTCAATGAGGTTAGGAAAATCATGTTTTCTACTTTCAGCTCCAACACGTGTAGACACAGTTTTATTTTCTTGGCTGTCTTAAAAGCCAGTAATCAGCCTGGATGACCATGAGTGTCAGTCTGCACGCAGAGGTTGAAATCATTAGAATTAGTGCGCCCAGAACCAAAAGCAGCCCTCACAAGACATGCTCAGCAAAAGACTCTAATGACCTAAGTTCCTCTCTCCTTCTGGGAGGCCTTTGATCTACTCAAACCCTCTCACAGGTATCACCCTGATTGGAAGCTTAACAAAAGTTGTTTCAGCTGGTTCTTTCTCTTAACACCACCACACATTGTGACAAATCTTTTAAGGGAAAGGCTTTACCCACCTCTTTAGAGTATCTTGTGCTGTCCATAAGACTCAGCACAACAGAACTTAATTGCTGAATTTTCCATTTTGTAACAGGGAATAAGAATCTCAAGCAGAACGAAACTGTTTTCACTGAACTATACTCAAGGCAGATCAACTTCAGAATGCATCTGTAAGCTTTAAAACAAGGAGAGAAACTACCCTTGCCAAAACCTTATAGAAATGTAAGTAATGCTAGAAAATGCAGAAAAATACCCAAAGATGAAATTTGAAGTAGTCTGAGGTTCTTCTAGACTTACTGTATCCTTAGCTGCTGAATCCAGTTGCTCAAACTCTTGTCAGTTTTATGTGTAGTGTGTTGTTTCTTTGTTATATATACACAGACACATATATAAATAAACTCAGTTGCTGAGACACCTGAAGACCACAAAACAGCAGCAGCAGACACATTTCTCTGCTGCATTAACCACAATTCCATTGGCCAAAACTGACTATATAATTTGCCTTCTTCCATCTAAAAATAATTTTGGGCTTAATTCCTTTTAGAAAACAGAGTTTTAAAGGCATTATTTCTTTTCTGCCTAAGCTCAACACCCAAACCTAGAAAATACTAGGCAGTAAAATATTCATATAAATATCAGACACACAGAAACCTAGCTAATGTATAGTATATCCATACAGTTTGCAGTTTGAAATGCTGAAGGTTATAGCCAAATCTATTAGACTATAGCTAATCTCTATCACTATTGCACAAACTGATTTATGGACAGTAAGATGATGCTTAAACTTGCGAACTCTTTATTTTACAAATAATTCAACCATGTTCATTGTATCTTTATATACAAAGTATCAAAGCCACATCTATATACTTGATTTGAGAGTTCTCAATTCCAGATCAATAGCAAAATAGCAACTTCAGCAGTTCCCAAAGCTGAGTGAAAATACACACAACCACCGATCCTCTTACACACATTTCCACTGTTTGTATCCTTACCTCAACCCTTTTGTCTCTATTTCAACCACAACCAGCCACTAGAGCCCTTTCTGATTTGGGAGCATCAAACATTATCTTCAGTGACAATGTAATCAATAAAACTATACCAACTTGTAAGAATACAATAGAGCAAAACATTAAAAAAAACAACACAAAAACCCACCAGAACTTTTATACCAGGTTAATCTGAGGGTTTTAAATACCAGAAGTTGTCATGTTTCATTTTCACACAGGTCTTCTTTTAAGACAATCTTTATACAACTAAGATGTTTAAATAGAAGAGCACATGTCCATTTGACCAAGACATAAGTTTGAGGAGAGATCACTTTAAAAGTTGAAATTAAGGAAGTTTTTGATAACATGGATTTATCTTAACAGAAATAATTTTTCAAACCCCCACTTAAACAAAGGAAAAGTTAGCAGTTTAACCATTTTGGTTGCTTATTTAGTATTATTTCCCACATATGTCCTGTAGTAAAAATAAAAATGGTACTTCATGAAAAAAGCTAACAAAGATACTCTGTCAAATGAGTATGAGAAATAAACAAGGCAATGTGGAATTCCCATTTATCAAAATCCTCTCAATTCTTCAGGTATAGCAGAAATACATTAATCCATTTTCAAATGAGCTGATGTCTGTTACTATACCTTGTAACACTTTAACCACTTGATCTTTTTCTATGTAGTATAATAAATTTACAAAAAAGAACATAAAAGCACAGTTAATCCATTCTCATTTTTAGCATGAGCTTTAGTAAACATTTATTATAAATGGATTTTTCATCTTAAAATTAAAATATCCAGAAGACCAGTACTGTCATACATACAAATGGAAAAAGCTAAGAACTCCTCCTGCTCAAAGAGAAATAATAAATAAAAACAACAAACAAACAAAAACACCACAACAAACCACTAAGCAAAAAAAGCCTAAGAGATTCTGCACATTGTGGATCTAGTGGAGCCTGTTTTCCCATTATGTCCTTACTGATTCCTCTTGTGCCAGAAATGACACAATGACATGTGCTTCAATTAATTCTTATTTAAAACAAACAAAAAAAAATCCTCACTCAAACAAGAAACAACCACATACACAATCCCTCTTCCCTCAGTACATTTATCTTCTCTTGTTTCTCTGAATTCCCTGGTTTAATAAAGATTGACACAATTTTTTCTGCAATGTGAACCTTAACAGAACATCAGCTTTCAAGCTAGTCACATACTCCCACCATGAAATCTATGACCACCAAGTTAATTTAATTTGGTCCACTGATATTAAAAGTTATGGCAGGGATGACCGAAAATCATGACTATGTAAGGACAGACAAGACATGGCATGACTGCATTAAACCTGGCCTCCTAAGTCCAAAACCCAAAGAACTACACACATTACAGATGTTATTTTCCTGCCAAGGAAGCTTAACATATTTTGCCATGCCACATCTACATTACTGATATTCTACTGATGACAGCAGTTAGGGAGGTATCTCATTAGACCAGACAGAATTCATATTATGCCTCATACTACGCTGTTATTCACATATGCCTCATTCAGAGGCATAAAATCACTTTGCATCCTCCCAATCCTCCACATTCAAGTGGTCGGAGCCACCCCTGGAGTAACACAGAACCTTGCTACAGCCATCTTTCTTGCAACAGTGGACACCCAAGCTGACATCAACAGGGAATCTAGACTCTGTTCATTGCTTTAACATTTCCAAGTAGCAAGAAAAGGCATGACCAGAAGATCTTGCAAGATTGACCAGGCATGATCAGAACAGTCAAGACAAAGGATGAAACCTGCTGCTTGGGAGTAACATGACAGCAATGTATACAGGACTACCAAAGCCAAGGCACTAAAACAAGTGTGTGTTTTAGATAAATTATGATTATTTGCCTGAACTGAGTTACAAATGGACAGATTGTAAAGATCTGAGTGACTGAGTGAAGCTATTTTTAAGGCAGGACATAGCCCTTCTACTAAGCTATATGAACTCTTGAAACAGCATCAAATGAGTGCTTCTTAACAAATACTGCTTGCCAAATTAACTCCGAGACTAGATCACGATTTTAATTTATGAACTCCTAAAAGGTTGGGGTACTACAATAAGCACTTTCTATATATTCCAAAATATGAAGGCTATACTTAGACAAGGTATTTCATTTGATGGAGAACAGCAAGCACTGGCTTTTCAGGATCAGAGGTGAGGAAGACACAGTTTCCACAAGCATCTGTTTGTGGTTCGTGATCACAAATAATCCATCCAAATTCAAAACTACGTCCACACTAACATGTTTAATCATTCCCTAGTTGAAGCCTATGTATGTAGTACCAAAAATGTTATATGCTTATCTATTAAGACTTACTTAAAGCAGTCACTTCAGAAGACAGCAGTTACGATATTCTGCTGTAACTCATTAGCTAGAACACATTGACAACTCTACCTCTAGTAGAAACCAGACTGGAATGGCAACAATAGCCACCCCAAAATAAATAATGATAATCAATAGCGTTGATAGAAGTGAAACATCAGTAAAAATAATGTGCCAGACTAAACAGTTTTATACTTCATAGCTTAATTAACAGAAATTTTAGTGATTTATCAAGAGTGATAATCATCATTTAACAGTAACATTTGAAAGAAACTCTCACAAACAAAAGACCGTAAAACAAACACATATTCCAGCTACTCAGGTAAAGCACTTTTTTGTGCTGAGAAAAAGGATCTTTTAAAACATAAAAGCAACACAAATGTTATGTAAGTTTTACAACATATGACATTGAACTCCCCTGTTTACTGAATTTTTGTTTTTTCCACCTCTTGTTTTACAAACAAGTAATCTGATACACATGGATACATACATCATTGTCAAGCATCTACTGAAACGAAGACTTTTCAATTAGGCTATGTAGTATCTCCATCCAAGAACAGATCAAGTAGCACAATTCAAATGCTGAATGATATCTAACCCCAAAATATGTGATAAAGATACAAATACGCTTCTGTTCTAGTTTAAAATGGTAATCTAATTACCATGCAAGGCTGACTGATTTTCTTAAACCAAAAAAAATTCTCCAGAGAAGTTCCCTGAGCAGGAAGACAGTTCAGTAACAACATGTTAAACTGCGTTTAGACCAATCAGCAATTTGGAATCCTCTAGCTACTGTTCAGTTTTCAAACCTGCGTTCAATGAAACATATTTGCATGTTAATCTCAGAGTCAATTTGGCCATGTCTGATTACAGCATAGAACTAGATGCAGATTGTAAGAAAAAAATTCACTTAAATTGATATATGTGATTTTTTACAGTGATTAGATAATCATTTCCAGAATGTGTTGAGTTTTTAGCCATGTTTAATATGAAAACATAAGTCCTATCTTTAACATTTCAAATTCATTCTTCTGGCTTCTCTTAAGGCTTGCAATAAATTCAATTTCTAAAGAATGAGTGATTTTTATTAAATGACAATGGTCTTTCTATGGCTCACGAAATGTAGAACAGATGCACAAGCTATTACAAACACAGGTTATTCAAAACTAGGAAGCTTGCCTTACAGTGACATCCCAACCAGACATTGTTTACACTTGACCACCAATCACTTTCTTAGCATCACAGAGAGAATTAGTTGAATAACTATCACTGCAAAAAGGGAGCAATGTATAATTAAGCCACTTGACAGGAAGCAAACGAATGTGAAAAAGGCGGAATCACAACAGTGCCACCTACAGTAAAGAACATTAACATTAGAGGGGAAAAAAATTGCGTTCAATCAGAAAATTTAACAAAATCAGAACTCAATAAGCAAAAACTGATTTAAAAGCTGAAATATAATAACATTATATACATCCCTACAAGATTTATACATTTAAAAAATTAGTCACTGCCTAAGATGAACGCATCTTCTTAAAGCTGCCATCAGTTTTCCTATTTACAAGCCCTCACTAAATACAAATCAAAAAGTAACATGTTTCTGAGACACTATTTCCTCATTTGGCTTTCCTGTAAAGTATTAAAAAAGCATAATAAGAGACATGTGACAACAAGCAAAGAACAGCTGAAGACTTACCTTGCATTCTACCACACTCTGATCCGATTCACATGTAACATAGATTTCATCAACTGCCCGTCTGAGATTGTCAAATAGAAATGCCCAGTATCGAGCTCGCAGATCAACTTTTCGAGGCTGTCTTGTTTTTGTTGGGCTTTTGTCAAAGGTTTTATCTCCAGCTGCTGCTGCTGTTAATTTACAGTCTATGGTAGTGCTCTGAAAAAACAAGATACAACGGAAAAGGAAAATAAAAAACCAGAAGTTTGGTAAGGGGTTGGGTTTCTGTGCAATACATATTTTTTTCAATATATTCAAACATCTGTAAACAAGACATTTTTAACTGAAAACTTGACTTGAGCTTTTTAAAACACGCTTTCTTACCTTAAATACGAGCGGCAGCTATGTAGAACCGGAATATGTTTCTTTGACATTTATAACCAAATATTCACAATGCACAACAGTACAATATATTCTGCCTCTTAGCACATTGGAAAGTTACATTTTCTAATGCAATATCCTGTATAACTTACTCTGACAAGTATGGGCATCCAGAGATGAAAATCACATTTTACTAATAATTATACTACAAATATTCCATCACCAAGTTATTACATACAACTTTATTGCTTATTAAACCCTCATCCTAATACATGAGCATTAATGTCAGTGAAATGCTGATGTGGCTAGCCCTTTGATCAGTATGTTATGGCTACACTGCAGAGGAGATGCCAGCAAGCACTGAATTAGCTACGAAAGGAAGCTTTCACACTTCAGACTACTTGTACTGAGATTTCCATTCACCATATTGTTAACATCACAAGCTCAGTTCAACCCAATATAAGTGCTGTGCCAATGAATCAAGTTGCTCCTAGTTACACTGAGTCTGAAAGTGCCCTGATGCTGTTTTAAGTTGTAGTTTAACAGCTTTAACTAGAAGAAATCTGTTTTGATTTTTAGAGTTAATTATGCAGGCTAACTAATCTAGCACTGCTTTGCTGCACAGATGCAAGGACTACCAATACGCTAAATGTGATGTGAGCAGAGGCAGAGTATCTGTCTCCACAAATGCTGGCATAGAGAGGGATCACTATGTACCTATGCCACCTCTTTGGTGGCGTTCTGGTTTCAGCTGGGATAGAGTTAATTTTCTTCTTAGTAGCTTGTGCAGTGCAGTTTTGGATTTGGTGTGAGAATACTGTTGATAACACGCTGGTGTTTTTAGCTGTTGCTAAGTAATGTTTATACTAAGTCAAGGACTCTTCAGTTTCTTAGGCCCTGCCAGCCGGAGGGCTGGAGGGGCACAAGGAACTGGGAGGGGACACAGCCAGGACAGCTGACCTGAACTAGCCAAGGGGATATTCCATACCATGGGATGTCATGCTCAGTATATAAACCAGGGGTAGCTGGCCAAGGCCTGCAGATCGCTTCCTGGGGAGTGGCTGGGCATGGGCCAGCAGGTGGTGAGCAACTGTATTGTGCATCACACTTGGGGCTTTTTTCTCTCCATTCCTCCCCTTGGATTTCAATCCTCTCCCCTTCTCCCTCCCTTTCATTACTCTTATTATTGACGGGTATTTTATTTCAGTTATTAAATTGTTCTTATCTCAGTCCTAAAGCTTTACCTTTTCCCCTGATTTCCCTTCCCATCCCTCTAGGGGCAGGGAGGTGAGCAAGCAAGCAGTTGTGTGGCACTTATTGCTGGCTGGGGTTAAAGCACAAGTTATGTACCTGCTGACCTTGTGCATCCAGCTCAGTCGCTCACATAGGGATACGTATCTCCTGACAGAGAGAGACTGTCACTCATCTGCACCGGATATTGCAAAGGATTCTGAAGCACGCCTATTGGGCTGAAAATACCAGATCAGCACTTGGTCCCATGACACTGTCATTGTTAAACTTTAAAATCTCTCCCACAGCAAAAAAAAAAAAAAACAAACAGAAAAACCTGCTACCATGCCAGACTTCTATAAGCTTCTGCATTCCATAGTAGCCAGGCAGATAAGGACCTCCAGTAAACCCAAAGTAATGGCCAAATGTGTGCCATTTTGTGATGGAGATATTAGCTACATGCTATTATAGTCTGGGGTTTGAGGGTTTTTTTCATTGATGCGTTCATTTTAATAGCACCTTTAATGCAGTTTTGATGCATTGGTCCACTGTGGCATAGATCTCCCGAAAATCAGTTCTTACTGGAATACACTTGTAGGGATTACTGCAAAATTCCACTCTAAAAACTCTACTTTTTTGACAGAATAAAAACAATCAAAACCAACACTGCACAGAAGGCAATAAGCAGAGTTTATAATTACAATACCTAATCACTAACCAGAAATCACAGAACAACTGACTGGGATTCAAGCCTTTTTGTCCCTTATGTAAAAAGCTGGGAAACGTTTAGTGTCAAAAGATTAGTTTAATGGCAGGTAAGCTTATACTTGGAGAAAGAGAATTCTTACAGAGAAGTCATTTTAGACTGTAGGCAATACAGAGTAATCAGGACCATAGCATAGTTTTAGATGGACTTATCAATCACAGTACTTTTAAAGAAGAGCTATAATTAACATTTTAATGACAAAAATATATAGACTAGAGACCCAAAGATTGTACAAAGTCTAGAGAAAGTTTTCCTCATTCTCCTTAAGAGGATCTTTGTTCTTTGCGGATTCCTCTTGAATTCCAACAAATTGTGCCTAAACTACAAGAAGTTCCCTGCATGTTTAAGAAACATGTAAATTAACTCCTTGTTTCTCATGCTCAAATTACAGATGGGAAAGTAGGCAATAATCAAATTTTTCAATCACTGTATTTAACATTACAAATGTCTGTCTTCTCTAGATTTTAGGAACTTTATTTGATAAATTCACACCATAAATACAGCTTCCCATTGCAAGGGAACTGAACCCTGCCACGAAGAATCTGCAAAACTCTTTCATAAACTCCGAAGCCCTATTTCTTCAGTAGCTTCTCTGGGTTCCAGTCTGCTTATTTCCTCCAGTGCTCTGACTACCTGTACCACACGGCATCAAACACAGAAAATTCCACTTTGGAATTAGGGAGGTAGACCCAGTGCTATCAAAATGCCTCACCTATATTTGTGTTCAAATTCTGATTTTTTCCATTGAAAGGGGAAAAATGGGATCTGATTTACTACAGTCATACTAACATCTCTGCTACCCTTACATATATCTCAAAATGCTCTAAATGTACTCCATATGAACCCCAGCTAATGTATGCACAAGAGACATGTTCAGAAAAGATGCAAGTCATAAATGACCAATGAACAGGAGTTTCTGAAAGGTTTCATATGTCAGAGTATTTCGTATTTTTTCTTCTATGACAGAAGAGTCACCTCTTAAAGAGCTGCGTGGAGAACAAGACGCACCTTAGCTGAGGCCTTGTATATAAAACTTTAAAGCAAAGCTTACACTGGCTAATTTACACCTCCTTTAAAATACAGTTTATAATGACACAACCTTAACTACAGAATCATAAATAGCTGTGTTAAAATAACAGCGCTACCTGTTGCTGCCTTTATAAATTTACAAAATGTGCCCTTAGTAATGTTGTATTCTACTGATTCAGCTAATACTGTTGATATAAAGGATCAGTAGTTCTGGAATGGGAACTACGCATAATTCCTACTATTTGAAAGATGGATTTTCAAATCTATCTGTGAGACAGTGTTATGGAATATGTTTTGATATTTAGCAATAAATGTTATTCATATATTTGGCATTGATTTATCATCTCTCTTTTATGTCAGCCACATTTTAACCAGGAAAACAGCATGCTGAACTGTGTTAACTACTCTAAATTGTGGCAGTTCCATTTTTACCCCTGTAAGCAGATTTCTAGTGTCTAAACCCTAAGCAACATTTACAGTTACTCATATTCCAGAATACCCTTGAAAGGATGCAAACTCCTAAATTAGCAAATTTCATGTAAACACGATCACATAAGCAGGCAGGCATTACGTTCGTGGTTAGCTAATAGAAATAATATTTAAGTTCCTGATACAAGTTAGTTCTAATACTGTACATTTAAATTTGTCACAGCCTGGCATCTATCACTCAAGGAAATATAAGTCAATTTTCAGAGAAGAACCCAAATCATGTCCCATGTTTGGTACTTCAGCCTCCAGAAATGCCATGAAAAAAGAAAGATCAAACTCAGATAAGCTACTTGCAATTAAGTTTGACTGGCATCAACTTTACTGAAATGAAAGCCAGTCCTCACCTAAATTTAAGGGTTGCAGCAAACACTATTTTTAATACAAAGACACTACTATTTTACACAGACTGCTATATTCTGTACAAATGTTTAATGCAAACAGGATTTATGGGTTAATCTGTACATTGTTCCGCAGAACCTTTACTTGTAAGCATCTTAAGTAGACTTTCTAATGAATCGAACTAACCTTTCACTATAGAAAGCAAGAAATGCTGGATCAGGTACAGACTTCTCAAGACTAGTTTCTGTACTGATGTACAGATATAGCTTTATTATTCTTATTCATCCTTCCTGGTATTAAGTTTTAATTAAGCAGTATTTATTACAAATATGTACTTATGACCAGATCATAATTTTCAGTGTCAACCTCAGGTTGACAGTGACGCAGTAGTGAAACTCAATTTCCAGACACGATCATCTCTCAAGCTCTCTGGTATTCTGAGGTAACGTATGGGCACAGGACAAAGTTATTTCTAACAGTGTAGTCTGAAGAACGATAAGGCAATGATACTGTATCTTCACCAAGAAGGAGTTATACCCAAGCCACTTAAACTCCACCTACATCTTTGTGCCTAGCGCTTTCAACTAACTCTTATCAGAATTTTCACTTTTGTTAGTAGTTGAGGCACAAGCCTCTTTCTACTGGCAAGACGCAAAGACACAGATGAACAGAGTTCTAAAGCTCCAGTCCTGCAAATTTCTACAGATCATTCTTAACAGGATATAAGTACTTACTTCTGTATCTTCTAAGCAATCTCAGAGTCCTTAGCCTTTGACAATACACCTACCCAAAATTTAACCTGTCTTCAACAACTTTGCAGACCATTGCATGTTAAAAAAATAAGAAAATAATCAGTGGATTCAAACGCACCAAAAAATAGCTTGTCTTGGCCTTACCCTCAAATGCTATGCATGTTTACCCGAAGTGTGATGATGGCTTCCATAGACATGATCTAGGAGGCCTACAATGAAGTTTGCCCTCACAAGAGCAAAAAACCCACCTAAGAACAGCAAAAATTCAGAGGGGCTAGTTCATATAGTCTCCCTCATAGTGATAGTTCAAACTTTCAGCTGCAGAAAATGGAAAGCTTCTGTGCTTTTGAAGTTAAGAAACATGGGTCTATTCCTTCTTACATGTCAAGTAACTCAGTGTGGATGATGAAAGTAATGTTAAAACTGAATCTCTTCCCCTCACCCCAAAATAGTTTCAGTAACTTGCCTTGGAGTTCTGGCAAGTACGAAGTGTATACTTATCCTCAGGATGCCAAAATTCACTGAATGTAGATTTGCCAGTGCCAAACTGAGAGGAAGATGAGGTTGATAAGATCATACGAAAGAGTTTTTGAAAGTATTTTCTTTGAGATCAGTGGCTCACTTATATGTAAAAGAAAATCAGAACTGAAGGCTCAACATGAGTTAACAAAAAACCTCACCAATTTACAGCAGTATCCAGTGTCTAAAACGCAGTAGAAATAAAGGTGCTGAATGCCAAACTGAAGTGCCAAGATGCACAGGCACTCAGCAGCCAATTTCAAACCTTAACTATACCCACCACAAATACGCTGCTTCTACAACGCAGGTTTAGTATAGCGATCCCACACAGAGCTACTGAGTAACGATCAAGTATTTTCCTGAAAACCTAGTATTTAAATAATCCCAAATGACTAAAATAAACAGAGCCCAAACTATGCAGTACATTACTTTTACACCCAAAAGGTTCTGAGGGTAAACCCTTACATCAATAAAATCCCACCCTCACAGAAAAAGAAAACTGGGATACACAGCATTTTTATATTTAATACACAAAGGGAGAAGACAAGGTTCATAGCTGCTAAACTAAACTGGGAAAATAACATGCCTCTATTTTAAAGATGCAAATACATCTCTATGAAAGCAGAACATTTTTTCTTTTTTTTTTTCCTTTTTTCTCCACTAAAAATTAACATCTCCCATACACCCTATTATCAAAATCTGACTCAAAATTTTAGTCTCAAAATACTAAATTAGCCATAATAATAGCTAAATCCAGTAATCAAAAAAAGCAACTGTTCAATATTAAACATGAGGAAAGACTGAGGTATCAGTTTATTAATGTAATAAAGTCTGTCAGTCACATAGAAAAAAAAATATTATGAGCAGCTTGTTCTTGGCACTTCTCATTTGGACTTGCTTTCCAGTTATAATTCTCAGTTTTACTCACCTGGACTAATTTTTTTCCAAAAGAGGATATATTGATTTCAGCCATTAACACTTGAGGTCAAGAAATAAAGCATTTCCTCAAATTAGAAATCAGGCAGAAAGACAACCTTTGTGTAAGCGTCAAGCTTACAGGGAGAATATCCTGTATCATTTTACTGAACAGCACTTGCCTTAAAATAAATTTAAGGCCAGAGAGTCATGATTCCAGAAGTTAGGAAGTGCCAAAAGTAAAGGCTGAGGAATATAACCTGAATTCTGGCATTTTTTAACTTCTAAATACTTGACTTTGAAACTTCTATGCTTTAAAAATACAATGTATGCACAGTATTACATATGCATTATTCAGACAACAATGTATAAACAATATCACAGAACATTTTTATGGCATAAATTTCATGTTAATAAGAAATTAGCAGATAACCTGTTTTACAGTCTTGTGTGCTCCTTGAGTCACCCTCTTTGTTTTTCCACCAGCTTGCCATTTTGATTTTCCTGTGGAAGAAGCAACTGTTTTAATCCACAATAAAACTTTTAATTAGAGCATTCTAAAATGTACATATCTCATCTTGTAATGTACTGATATGGGCACAATTTATGAGTTAAAAGGTTTGTAAGATTTTATATTCCAAATATATATTTCACAGTTCAGAATGTAGATAATGCCAGAAAACACAAAAAAAAAAAATGCAAAGAAAGGCAAGAAATAGACTTCATTAAACAAAAATAACCTACTTAAGTGCTCAGTGCCTCTGAAAATCATATCGTGTCAAATCTAATACTTTTATTTTTTTCTATTTAGATTTTTTTTCTATTTAGATTTTTAAAACTAGTCTGCTCTTGAATGACTGTTCAATTACATATTACAGAATTAAGGGAAGGAATATCTTTCTTAAGGAAACCCAAATGTATTTAGTTTTTCTCTCCTTGTTCAAACAACCTACCAGCAGACATAATATTTTCTGCCAAGACAGACTGGGAAAAACAGAACTTTGGACTGGATGTGGTTCACCTACATTTAGGTCGCCAAAGGAAGAGAGAAAAACATTCACAGAGTTAAGTCAATCCCCTTAAGATCTGGAATGCTTTCTCAAATGTTCCTGCCTACAACCACTGCTTATATGAAGTGACTTTGGCAACTATGCTTCCAAAATCAGTTTAAATTCCCACAGTCACAAAGGATGATTTCAGGTCTCAATACTACATTGCACCAGTTTCTTAACTGATTAAAAGTTATCTTTGCATAGATAAATTTATGTTAGCCTAGATCTACCTGATATGTCTTCATTTATTGAAATTTGCTCATGGGTAATTAAAAAAAATTAAATTTACATTTTATTCCTCCAATTTAGTATCTAGCTTGCACAACATGAAAATCACAGGATCCAATTACCAGAAATGTAAGAAAGTTAAGAAAAAATACTATGGCAAGAGTACTCTCTAGCACAGATTACATCCAAGTAAAAGTTTCAAGATTATATTTAGCTGGATGAAGCCAAGCAAATAAATGTATTAGTTGAATATAGCTCCTTCCTAGTCCATGGAAATCATTCTTGAATTTCAGAATTGTCCAGTTGAGCTTTGAACAGTTCTTAGGCCAAATTCCCTAACACAGCCCAGCTGTTTTACATTGTGCTGGTTATGTAAAGCAGCTGTAAACCTTTCTTAATCAAGCATTTGTACAGCTGGTTTGTACAGCTGGTTTGCATCACTGGCTATCCCACTAAACAAGGCCTTTATTTTGAAGCAAATTAAAAATTATTTGCTTGATAATTAATTTTTAACATGTAGATTAGCCAAAACAACAGGTACAAATTGATATACTGAACTCAATTTAGCAGTATCCAGGAAAAAAATTTGATTCAGCTACCATACATATAAAAAATTTCTATCCACAAAAAAGGTTAAACTGCAGATCATTTCCGTGTCAGAATTATGATAACTGAAATATTTCAATCATCAAAGTCTCTCTTCTGATCTACATTCTGCAAAGACAAGATCTGGAATGCAATGGCATACCAAACTTCCACAGTGAAGAGGCTTACAAATATGGGTATGTTAACATTAAAAAAAGACAGTTGAACAAAAAAAAATTAATTTGCAGTCTTTAGATTCTACAAAAAACAAAACACTATTCCATTATCTAAGAACTGGGAAACGCATGAACAAGTCCCCTGTAAAGACAAAAGCAAGTTTTCAGGCACTCCTATACAAGGTAGGCACGTAGGGAAAACAAAACTTACAGAAATAACAGGTTTTGCGAACTTAAAAGCAAATAGTATGTAGCAAGGACTAATTTTTTCTTAAGGTGTAGAGGCCAAAAAGTTTTGTATTTCAGCAACAGACACGTTTCTGAGCTTTAGTATTCTTTCTCTTCTAGTAAGTGCTTCTCGTTATTAAAAGATATCTTCCTTTCTGCTTTTGTCCTTTTATATTGACAAGTAGTGAGAACAAAAGATCACTTCTCAATGGTTATGCATATGTTCAGTGACTACTGGTATGTAACTATACAATACCAGCATTGCTATGAGATGCATAGAAACTCAATGATGTATGAAGGGCATTACCCACTAGGAATTTTCTGAATTTTAAGGAAAGAACAATAGTGACCAAAGCTGATCATCTCATTAGCTATTAAGTTGCCAATGTGAAATATATGAAGTAGCAAAATTATGCAGCATTCAGGGAGCTACAGTTGTATTTTACACCTGAAGTCCATTTCCTCTCTGTCTGGTAATTAAATATGAAGCACACTGGGTTTGATTTGTGAAGAATTCCTGTCACAAAAAGCTGAGGTGCTAGTATCTCAAAAAAAAAAAAGCCACTGATAGACTATTTTCAAAAACTATCTTTTATACTAACCATCTCAACAATCATCCCTCTTATCTCTCTCTTTTGGATACTTCTAATGATGTGAGAAATGTGGGAACTGCCTTTAAGTTTAATTAATAACAGCTCTCATTTCTGTCCTCACTATGGCAGAGATCAACTGTATATGTTGTTTCAGTGCCTTTGACACTGTTCATCACCAGACCTTCAGCAGGAATGATAACAATTTTCAATTATATTTTTTCTCATCTCCTTGAACAAAGTTGAGCATACAACTAGGTAAGCATTTTGTTGTTTGCCTCCAGTTCTTATATACAGTATGGCAAATCTGCTCTGTCACCTCTCTGCCACGTTATGTACAAAACCTGCAAGACAGCCAGTCTACATCATAATGCCATTGCTACATATCACCAGTCTGCACCCCAGGATCCAGCCCAGCTGGTGCAGTCACCCACCTTAAGAAACTGTTTTGCAAAGATGAGGCTTGGGGATAAGACCTGGTTGCCTGAACCTCATTTAAAGTAAGGCAGAGGCATCTGCCTGGAGGAAACAACTAGATGAGACTGATTATTTTTGACGCCTAATTGAGGAAGCACATTGAAGTTTCTAATATTATTATAAACCATACATTTTAAAAAGTCTGAGCAGTAGTAGGTAAGATTTTTCTAACTGTACAGTGCTAAGGATCTAGGAAAATTACTGCCTTTAAGCATGGATATAACCAAAATTCTCTAGTTTTCCACCTCTGGATTGTATTACAGCATTATATTTTGCACAAAACTAATTTTACAAAACAAAAAAATTACTTTTACAAAAATCACTGCCTCATCCAGAATATAATGACCCTATATTCACCTACCAAGACTAGAGTGGATTTCCATTCATTTCAGTGAAATTCAAGGTTTGAAAGTTATGAGCCTCAAAGACTACCCTTCCCTTCAGGTTATGTTCTGCCAGTTACAATCAGATCCAATGCTGCTAAGGCTTACACACAGTGTTCTCAGTCATGACTGTTACAACTCCTTTACTTGGCCAAAGAAAGCCAAGTTTCATGACTTTCATCACATACTGTAAAACCTATTTACTCCATCAGGCTCTTGCTAAAGCAGTAGATTATACTGCAGACTCCCCAAATGTGCCAGGTACCTTTCAACCAATAAAATATGTTTCCTTATGCTGAAATGCTTAATCTACCAATGAATTCTGTATGGCTAGGGTTCAAATGATTCTGAACAAGTAGAAAATAAGAAGGTAACAGTTTCAAATAGAAGATCTTCCAATTTTTTGACACATCTCAAAGTTCCAAAGGTAACTTACCTTCTATTAACACTTAAATGTCAAGCTTCTGTGATGTTTTAACTGTTGCTAGTATCATCCCTTGAATTTTGTAACAAAATGCGTGTGTAGTGCTTATCTGCATGCAGTGCCTCAAATTTCATGCTAGGCATGTAAAATAATTACAAAAAGTAAAAATTCTGAAATCTTCTATTAGAATGATCATGATTTCCCAAGAGCAGTGACTGTGATATGCTATTAGTGGCCATAGCTTTGGAATGCAAATTTCATTATGGAGACAGAGTATCAGACTAGTGAATTTTTCAGAGTTATAAGACCCTCCTCCTGGGACACAAAGTCAACTGCATTGTTAATTAGTCTATCCAACAGAATCTGCTGCATATTAATGAATTCTGTGAAGGAGCATTCTAATTCAACAGTTGAAATGTGTTAACAGTCACTATCTCTTTTAGACCTATGCCACCACGTTCTGGATTTTCTCGTGTCATTGATCTGTATTCATAACTACATTTTCAGATCTGACATAACAAGGGTGCATGCTGCCCCAAAACATGTAACAGAAGTGCCACCTGCCATTCCAGCAATCTCTCTTCTTTTTAAGAAAATATTTCTTACTGATAGAACTATGTATTTCCATTAAGGAATCGGAACATTCCAATTGCAATTCTTCTCGTTATTGCTCTTTTACCCGTGTCCTCTAGAAAAAAATACACAAGTCTTTCAGAGGAAAAGTTAAATGGTAAGAAGGATACAAGCACACAATTTTAAAAGGAAACAGAAAAAGAAAGGATACAACCTGGAAAAACTGAATCCAGCGTTTATTAACCCTCTATTAACACTACCACTAGTAATAGCAAATGCCCATACCCTCACTGTTTCAGAGGACGGATCTTATGATGAGTAACAGTATGTAATATAAAATGTTAAATCACACACTGTTACTGCCAAAGCAACACTTCTGAACATTACAAGCAGAGGAAAATGTCCAAAGACAGAATTCCATACAGAAGAGTTGCTGGATTGGCTCAGGTAACCTGAACCTTTGGCCTGATTTACACAAACCCTGAACGAGTTAGGACTGTCCTAATTCGTAATATTGTTGTATCACTCCTCAGGGACAAAATACATACTGAAAGATCAGCATAAAGTAAATCAGAGCTCACTGACATCAACATATATACCACCTATGACAAGACAAGGGTCAAGAGATAAAGGATCTGGTTCTGCCAGACTTTCATTAGCCACAAGTTCCTTTCCACAGGGAAATTATCCATCAGGCAATCATCATCAGATCCTTGTATTGTGCAAAAAGGTCAGCCTATGATTTAATGAAGAAATTTTAGAAAGGAAAAAGCACCAGTGACAAAAAGTCTGAAAATTACAATGGTGCTGATACAATCAAAAGAAGGAAATTAATATAGCTACCTGGATTTTACTTATCATACATACAACTATTTAATGAAGGCTAAAAATTCACTTTTACATTCATTCTTCATGTTTCGGCAGAAAATGTTAAAGCAGACACTCATCTAAAACTCACAAAAATTCATTTTCAAGTCTTACTTGCAAGTTTCTAAAAGAATATTACAAGCAAGGTAGCATTTAAAAATAAAAAGACTCTTTAAACAGAAATTGAATCAACTCACAAGTAGCTCAAAAAATACTGGGAGAAACATACTCCATGTTCCTTTTGCATACACTCATTCATACTATTACCTCCCCAAAAGTGTAATTTAGAAACTAGAAATACTTTGGCCCCCAATTCTATTCTGCGTAAATGACATGTGACTAGTCCAACATCAGTGGATCTACTAACACATGGAAGAATATGCAAGCAAATGTAAGACTAGCAAACAGATAAATGCATCTTCCAGAGACAGACATAAACAAAGTTGTCACAAGAACACAGAACTGGCCCACCTAAAAACTCACATATTCACGATAATAAACTCAGTAGCTGTTGCATAAAATCCAAAGCTGTGAGGTATGCATTCTACTTGCTCAAATTATGCTCAAGTCTTAAATTTATTTCTATTTTCTATTCCTACGTGTAGATAACAAAGATTCCAGTATATGTTTTCCTGCTGACCAGCTAGTGCTTACTAAAAATGCTGCTATACAAAATGTACTAAGACAGCTGGGACAACACTGAAGTGAAAGGGTCAGAATCTGAAACCAAAGCTTGTAAATGTGGATGCTTGTAATTAGGTTTAGGATGTAATGTAAATTAACTGTCATTCTGCTTGTCACTGTTCAACAGAGGTACAGCTATGCCTTCTGAAATGAATGCAGCTTCCTTAATGAGACCTTATAGGTTCTACATTTCGATTCCGTTTGTCCATGTACAAACATATAAATAGGTTTCAAGCAACCCACTGTCTTTCATTGTCTTCTGTGACTTCAGATTTTTCAGCTTTAAAAAAAATTAATATCACAAATACATCTTAAAGCTACAGACAGTTACAACTTTGCGTCAGTTTGCTTCAAACATAAGGGTTAATTATCTTCTAACTTAGACATAACTTTGTGTAAAGTATCTTCTCCACTGGCAGAATCACAGAACAGCTGAGGTTGGAAGAAACTGCTAGAGATCTGCCCAACCTCCCTGCTTAAACAGGGTCAACTACAGCAGGCTGCCCAGGCCTATGTCCAGCCAGGTTTTGAGCATCTCTAAGGATGAAGACTGCCCACAGTTTCTCTAGGCAACTTGTTCCAGTGTTCAACCACCTTCACAGCAAAAAAAGAAAAAATAATAATTTACTTCTAACACTCTTGCCTAAGTCTCAAAAGCAGCAGCACCTGCACAGAGACTGAGCTACAAAAATACTTGAGATGAAGTCCTACAAACAGCATTCCGATATCTGGAACAGCTTGAATAGTATAAAAATTGAAGTCAATTCCTGGCTCCTTAAGTCATCATAACACAAGAGAATATTCCAACAGTAACAAAACTGTTCTGAGGACTTGCACTGTGGAAAACTGTCTCCCCATATCCCCTTCCTTACAGATTCTTCACAGATGTTTACCAAAGACTGAAGTGATACTTCCAAACTTACTTGTTTTAGAGCATAGAGAGAATTTGTTGGATTGTTCTAAGCCATCCCTACAATTCTGAACTCCCAAGTTAGAAGAGGTCAGTTTAAGACAACAGTATTATATTATGCAAGTACGTTGATAGTATCAGCAAAACAGAACAGCCTTAGAGATTGCTTACAGACAGAATGAAAACAGTTTTTAATCTATCGCTGTGAAGGTTTTATAAAGCGATCTGTCAATTGCAGGGTGCATTTTGGAAAAAAGCTTTAAAACTATACCAAGTACACTAAACATCACCTTTTATTTTCCTCTTCTTTTTTTTTTTCAATAAAGAAATCCTCTGTAAGAAACATGTTTCCAGGCAAGCAACTCCAGTGAATATAGGGATGGAAGTAGAAAAAGCTGGTGGAAGACTGCTGAATACATACCATCATCATCCTTGTTTTCCAGTGGAACACTCCATGCAATTAGGTTCCTTGCTGTACGTCCTTCTTCTGCAACTATTTTCCTCACTTTGTCATGGCTATTAGAACGTTGAAAAGAAGCCTGAAAACAAGAAATACAGTGATGGAAAAAACCATCTAAATTTTTGTTTTGACATGCTAATTTCATCCAATATATGGTTAAACCATTCAAAATGGGGTGCGCAGTTCCTGAATTTTCCTCAAATATCCAAAACAGGTATACATATTAATTTGCAGAACCATTTTTCTGCATAAGCAAACTGATTCATCAATATGACATGAGAGTTACTACCCAGCCCTCAGTGTGGATATGTCTACGACACACATTTTTAACCTTCATTTAATTGATTGTCAATGCTGCTAGAGCATCAGAGTAGACTCCACAGATGTTTTTGTTACCTTGTGTTAGTCATAACTTATTATTCAAGATAAAAGCTGCATGAGACCAAACTGCACATGTTAGCTTACTGGAGAGAACCTGGAGAAAGGCACAAGATCTATCAGAATAATCTGAAATATTTATTAAAAAAAACCACCTCTATTTTACTGAGAAGACAGGAACCCAGAAAGTATTTTCTGGCAACCGAAGTTAGCTGTTGTTACTATAAAGCTGCAGATGATCAAAAACAATGAGAGACACTGAAGATGAACTTTGCTTACCTAATAGACATACTTCTTTGCACTTGAAAAACACACCATCCTAAGACATTTGAAACCGAATGTATTAAGAAATACTTGTATCAACTGACAGATGTCAATTAGATAAAATCTTGCCTCTTCTACAGAGTATTGAGTTATTCCTCAGAAAATAATTTGAAACTAAGCCAAACTATATACTGTAAAGATAAATTCACATACCACAATAGCACAAAACTGCTGACCAAGTTACCTTTAAATACTGTCAAACTTAACCACAAAGAAGTTGCATAAATCTAAACTTCACTTCAGGCACGGACAGGCTGACTTTCTATAGCACTCATCAGAAGACTTATGTCTCCTCTTTTCATTCTTACCATCAGAGGACTCAAGCCTGCAACCACTTTGTTTTATTGTACCAGTACATCTTTACAAAGAAAATACAGTAAAACTGAATATAGCAGAAAAGTGGCTGTAATTTATTAAGGTTGTAGGAAAACCAACACAAATGAGAAACTGCTTTTACTTCAATGCTTATACAGTAGGATATAACTTAGGTTTCTCTCATACAGATGTCCTCAGTTGCTTGTTTCAAAGCCACAGTGTGCCATCTAGTGCTCCACAGACCTACCTAGAGATATTACCATGTAATACAATGAAAAGCAAGAAAAAAAAAAATAGCACTGCTATATAAGTGAGTTTTTGGAAAGCATAATGAAATAAAGCAAATTAAGTATTTTGGTCCAAAGAAACCCGAGCAAAGCACATTAAAAAACAGTATCTGTACTAAACTGTTCATATATATAAAAATACCTTGCTATAAACAAACCCATCCATTTCATCCATTGCATTCTCAAAGAAATTACTTCAGCTCTAACCTCAGCTACTTCAAAGAGTATCACTCTATTGGTGTAACTAAACATTATGCACTTACACTGGAATGCAAGTTGGGTGAAATCTGTTTAAAATGGGAATCAGCCAAAACAAGTATCTTAAAGTGCAAAAACCTCTATATACTAACATAAATAGAAACAATCCAAACCAGAGGTAATACTCAAATTCCTTCTACAGTAAAGTTCGTTTTTTGAAGGTTTCTCATCATGGCATTAATAAATTGAATTAATTCAGTTTCTAGAATCAATACTTTCAGAGAACGTACAAATGAATCGATCTATCAATTAATCCCAACAAGAAAAACTAGTTTTTTCTTTCAGTAGGAAAAATCCTACCATAGTTATAACAGCTGAATGTCTTACCATTATGTTATAGCCTTCCTCCACATCAACAGGCTCACTTATTACATTTTTGGATGACCCCATTGAGTTTTCATACCTGTGTCAAAATAAATGCAATTCATTGTTTTTACTTAAACCACTTCTAAAATTAATTTTATGTACTTAGCAGCATTTATGTCACAGACATCAGATGACTCAGTAACGCTTTCAGAAGATAGTTTTATTTATGAAGTGTTTGCATTGCTCCTTATTAAAAGTAGCCCAAGAAAACAATGACCATACAGAAAAATGTAAATGTATACATAGTAAGTCAGTAAACAATATAGAGAATGTTAAAACTCTAAAAAAAAATATCATTGCATGGACTGCTCTAGAATACTGAATGGCAAGCAGAATAATCTTTCCTGTGATAGAGGACCAGGCAAGTTTGTTACTGCTTCAAGAAGAAAAACGAATCAAAGACACACTAAAAAATCTGAACCAGGTTATTAGTGGTGAAGCAAAATAAAATTGAAAACTTGTGTTGCCATTTATAAAAACAGATGTGATGGTTTCTGAGGAAGTCAGCTCTGAGAAAGTGGTTCTGAGCTTCAGAACCATTGCCACAAATGCAGAAGTGCCTGGGACTAAATATTTATAAGTTTATCAAGAATTTCCACAACTGTGATAAAATTAAACTCTGAGCTTCAAGGTTGAAATAAATTCTAGCCAGCTACTGACTGAAGTGCAAACATTCTCCTGCAAGTTCTCACTCTTCTGAAGAATGAGGTGCTAACCACAAGTTAAAGATACTTACACTCTACCAGAAATTAGGCAACTGAACAAGATTAACCTTTAATCACATACCAAGTTGGATTTTGTTGGTCTTTTATCATTAATTACACTGCTTTAAGTGGGCTGTTCACTCTCAATACTCCTCAGAAATTGCTGATTCTTCCAAAAAATAGCCAAAACCCATGTCAAGAAGCAGGCAGTTGTTAAGATTTGCACGTTTGTATGCTTTAAGACAACCTACTGAGCCTATGAAAACTGGAACATTCTGCAGTTGGCTGAAGTAAGGTCACTTTTTGAAAAGAAAGTAAGATTGTGTTTCAGCATCACTTCAGACATCAGGACAGGCCCAGCACCAGCACCCTTGAAACACTGCAGTATCTTTCGCCCACCGAATTAACTGAATTATAATCCATATGTAACAAAAGCTCATTAAATTGACATATATATTCGAGGAAAAAACCTGAGGACCCAAGTATTTTCCCAGTACTGCAACACACTTGGAAATAATTTAGAAACATGAAACTGTGTTTAGAACGTGTAGAATGACAAACCCTACCCCTGAGTACACTGCAAGACCTCCTGCACCGTCACCTTTTGTAACCACGGCTTTCTCTCTGACAGCACGGGAAGGGCACCAGGCTCAAACCAGGGGCGTCGTTCACAGTTTCTAAAATGCAGATACTTATACGCCTTAGGGCCGTTTTTCAGCGTTTACAGCCAGTTCTCCCAGCGTGCGTGCCTCTCCCTTCCGCACACTCAACGCCCACCCGCCGGCTGCGCAGCCCGCACTGGCGGCCCGGCCCCTCCCGTCTCCTCACAGGCTGCGGGAGCGGGCGCGGAGGCGGGCGCGGAGGCGGGGCCGGCCCCTCGCCGCGAGGCTGAGGCAGGGCGGCCCGCCGGTGCGGGGCCAAGCTCTCCCACACAGCAAGGCGAGGCCTGACCGACGCCCCCCCAGCCTCGCTCACCGCCACGGGCTTCCCGGCCGCCTGCAACAGCCGGCCTCGCTTCCTCAACCCAGCTCCGCTCCGCGCAGCGACCAGGCTGGGCCGCGCCGCCCGGGCAGGCCGAGGGCCCGGAGCCGCCCGCAGGGGCGGCTCTTGGGGGCTCCGCGGGGCGGAGGAGGGAAAGGGCTGGCCCGCCGCCATCTTGGCCCGCCGCCGCGCCCCGCACCGCCCTGCCGCCGCGCCCCTCCCCCGCGCCGGGGCGCGCGGAGCGGCCACTCACGCTCTCCGCCGCGCCGCGCCGTCCCGCCCGCGCGCGTCCCGCCGCGGTGACGTCATCGCACCCGCCGCCCGCGGCCGCCCGCCCGAGCCAGTGCCCGCCCGCTGCCGCTCGCCGCGCCCGGCCCAACGGCCGCTGCCACGCATGCGCCGCCCGACGCGGGGAGGAGAGGGGGCCGCGGCCTTGCCTCACCCGGCTGCCTCCCGCCGGCCGCGGTCTGGCGCGCAGTGCCCGGAGGGGCTCCGGGGCGGCGGGAGGAGGCAACTGCGGCCCCTGGCGCCTGCCGGGCCGGCTGTCGCCAGGGGCCATCTATCCCCGGGGTCCATCCTGCCGGCCCCGTGAGCCGTCAGGCCTGGCTTCCCGGGCTGACGGGACCGCTAAGGGGATGGCGGTCGGTGCCTTAGCGCCCAGCCCGTTCCCCGCCGGCGGGGAGCTGGGACAGGGAGAACGGCGAGCGTCTGCGGACCAGTAAAGAATCGCGTACGATGCGCAGGGCGTACGCGCGGGCAAACGGTGAAACGGGGCCGAGCCCCGCGGGCCTGGCACTGGTGAGGTGAGCGTCAGGCCGCTGCGCCCGGCCCGGGCACCCTGCTTGGGGAAAGGCGGTGTTCGTGTGGAGGGGCCGGCCCTTCCCATGGCCTCTGGGGCCTGGAAGATACAATTTGTGAGGAAATACTGGACAAGTTGAATCTGTTCGGCCAGAAGAGATGACAGAAGGGGATGTAGTGGGAGTGTTCAGGCATGTCAAAGGATGGTTGTAAACAAAGAGTAATCCATGTCCCCCACTGTGACAGGAACGATGAGAGGAGGCCTAAATACTAACTTATTACCATAGTAAATTATTTAAAATAATACAAGGATTGGAATAGGTGGCTTGGGAGATTATACACACTTCAGCTGAAGTCTCCAGGAACAGCCGCGCAAACACCTCAGAAACAGCACATATGCTCGACTGGGTGCTGAGCAGATAGCTGAGCCAGGTGGCCCCTGCAGGCCTTGCCCAAATCTTTTGTACTGTCACTGGTCACCCACGAGCTTGTTTATTATTTATCAGGCAGGTGTTTGAGTTTCCACAGCTGTGACTATGGTGTGCAGCTGAGCTGAGCACCGCAGTACTGGGCCTCATGTCAAATCCTGCTGTTCTGGTTCAATGCCTAATCAGATACCACATCACAAGAGCATCATTTTATAACCTAGTTCCTCAGATACTAATAACTGCACTAAATGCTAAGAAGTAGAAAAACGGGTCTGTAATGTCTGCAGAGTCTAAAATACTTCAGGGTACTTTGTGCAAGGTGTCATGAAACAATTAGCATTCTCAGAAAGTTGTATTTGGGTACCGCTAAAGCAAGTGACTGCCATTTTGAAATCCAAACACAGGGTATTTGAACCAGATTATAAGAAAATTGTTGCTCGGTTTTTTCCTCCCTTACAGAAATCCTCATGCCAAAATCCAACAACTTTTATAATGGAAGAAGAAAGGATAATCTTTGCATGCAGGCCTTAGATGCACTTAACTATCTTGTATGCAATTCAAAACATTCGTGTCATAAAAACAAAATTAGGAGAATACGTCAAAATGGAAGCCTATCTAAATAAAACTATTGTAAATCCATTTATCCTGAAAGTATATATATTACATGCATTAGAGTAAAGAAATTTGTTAAGGTTTATTCAAGTTAGGCAGTGATTTATAAAACTAAAATGTAGAAGCGTCAAGAACTTACAGTAAACACCATACAGGTAACTTTGCTTGCTAGAAATAACTGTTAAGAAATTGCTGTTTGTGTTGCTGGACAACTGCACTCATGCTGATAGTTTAACAGGAACAGATTTACATTTGCAGATCTAATAGAGAAGAAGTCATGTTGAACATGACCTAACTAATTCCTTTGTGGCTGAAAGAACAGCTCCAAACAGATTTGTGAAAGACTGCGATTTGGCTTAAGGGAAGAGGGGATTTTTCAGAAAAGTCCAAAAGTTCAGGGCATAAAAAAGTTTTTATACAGCATGACTAGTATTCTGATTTTAAAATAGCTTCACTGGTACTTTGTTTCTACTTAATAGTGATGCATTTGCTGTGGACTTCATTGAAAATACCAGAGGAATATGAGAGCCCGCCCCCCTCCCCCCCCCCCGCCATGCACTCATACAAGAACGATCTTGATTTCATTATATGACTGATTATCTGTGTGCTGGGAAGTGTCTGGATTATATTTTGACACAGGGTAACTACCAAGAGAAAAACAGGATTTCCTAGGCTTTTCCTCCTGCTGAGCTTCAGATTTTTTCCTAATGTATAGAATATTATGACTTTTTGGTTTCACTTGTTTTATTATTCCAGTTACTTGCATTTCCTCCTGTCTTCAGTCATCTTGGCGTATGAATGTATTGTTAATAAACTTGCTCTCTGCACATCTACATTTACTTTATTATTTGGAGGCTATTACAATTATTTAGGCATGGAAAATGTATAATCTGATATGCTTGTCAACCCTTGAAATATGCAGCAAAGATGTTTTCTGGGGTGTTGGTAATGCATCAGACAAAGCAGGCAAAGAATCCTTAATACCATTTCAGAAATGAATCAAATCTTATTTCTTATTTCTTTGATTGCTTATAGGATCTGCTTTGTCTATACATGCTACAAGCAGTATGACTTAATTCACATTTTGTATCTGTGATTTATGTAAATACTGATGGGAAATTTGACATTTAGACTAATAGAAGATAACTCATTATTAGCTTTTTTAATAGAAAGACATTTCTTATATGGGCAGGAAATTGCCATAACACATTTACTGATTTATTGCAGTATTTTACTCTCAGATCTTCAAAACGAACTGTCGTAGCTCTTCACAGTTAATAGAATTTGAGGTTAACCGGAGCTATCACCACGGAAGAGGTAGGACAGCCCAGCGGACAACCTCCATTAACTGAGGGCGCTGCTTAAACCTGGCAACAGCTGCGTTTCTGGAGATCCAGGTAGGTTAATCTGATTTCTTTCTGTTTAAAGGAGGAGTTCCACAAATACACTAATATTGAAAGGAGAAACAACAAATCTGACAGTGGTCTTACATAAATCTCAATTAGTCCAGTAAGAATGATTAATTTGACCTCAGTGTGCTCAGAATCAGAGCAATCCTGGTTTCTTGTGACAGCTCTTAGGAATGGTATTCCTGGAGCGGCCCCTTGCTCATTTACTTGACATGTCTTTAGTTTGTCTGAGCGGTCAGTGAGGTTAAATTTATTTTACAGCTTTCTTTTCTATTACCTGTGTGGGTCAGTTACAAAAATGTGTATCGACCCGGCTTGTTAACGCGCACAAAGCAGTGCTTCCCTTTGACTTTGCCTGAAAGTGTTACTTGCGAGTTGGGTCCCCAGGCAAGAGGGACGTTTGTTCTTTCCTGGTATGAAACTTTTGACACAGCTCGTTTCCCCGGCAGTCTTCGCCCACGCCAGGGTCAGTTGATACTTGTCTCAAGTTCTGGTAGCAGCCGCCGCAGTCTGCCAGGCTTCTCTGGTGCTGGAAAGTTGGAAAATCCTCTGTGCCTTGCCAGCGTTCGCTGCCGCCCGCCGCTGCAGCACGAAGGGGCGGCAGGGGAGGAGGGCGACCTGCCCGCTCCCGCACCAGCCCTGCGCGGCCGGCGGCTGGATTCCGCCGAGTGACAGCGGGGCTGGGCGTACCCCGCGGGCCCGCCGCCGCCTCGCAGGGGTGCGGGCCCGGGCCTGGGCGCAGCCCGCGCCCCCGACCCCGCCGCCGCGGCCCGCCCTCCACAGCCCCTTTCCCCGCCCCTCGCCGCGGGCCCGCTGCTCGCCGGGCGAGATGCGGCGCCGGGCGCTGCTGCTGGCGCCGGGCCTGGCCCTCGCCCTAGGCCTGGCCCTGGCGGCCCTGGGCGCGGCGCACGGGCAGCACCGCGCCGACTACGACCGGGAGGCGCTGCTCGGCGGACAGGTGGGGGCGGCGCCTCCGGCCCCCGGCGGGGAACGGGACGGGACGCGGCGGCGGGCGGGAGCGGGCCGGCCAGGCCGCGGGGTGGACGCTTTCCGCCGCCCGTCGGGCTGGGCCAGCTCCGGGGCGGCCCCGGGAGCGGCGGGCTGACGCGCGATTCGCTCTGCCGCAGGAGGAGGCGGAGGAGTACGCGCGGCTTAGCCCGGCGGAGCAGCAGCGGCGGCTGAGGGCCATCGTGAAGAAGATCGACTCGGACGCGGACGGGCTTCTCACCGCGGGTAACGGAGCGGCCGGGCCGGGCCGGGCGGGGAGCGGGCCGCGGGCCTTGTCCGCGCCCTCAGGGGCGGGGGCGGGAACCAGTGCGCGCTCCCAGTGGAACCGCCGGTGACTCACGACAAACACCGACGCGCTTGCCCAGGGCGTTAGAAGCGCCCCCGCGCGCGCAGGGCGCCCCCAGCCCCTGCGGTGCGGTGCTGCGGTGGGGGGCGGCCCCCGACGGCCGCGGGGCGCCCGGGTGAGCGGGGCGCCGAGCTGCGAGTACGGGCTTTGCGCGGGGTCTGCGCCTTGCCGGGCTGGAGGCGCCTCGACTCGAGCGGATTCCTGTGTTTCAGACCCTGTTTGTGCAACTCGGAGGGCATGTTGGAGAGACAAAGGAAGTATATGGCGGCCGTAACACTGCGTGGTGACACAGGGGGATCGTGTGTTCGTTTCATCACGGTGTAGTGCCACATACCTCTTCTCGGACAGGCTTTTGTCAGTCAGACTTGTGAAGTCCCTGCTAAACTCCGGCCCTTTCTTTCAGAACACCATCATGATGCTTTCTTAATTTAATTTTAAAACTCATTACAAAAATGTACTTTTGTTGTTTGGCAGCGATTTTGAAAAAAAACCCAAGAGTCTCGCACAAGCACACACACAGAATTAAGTAATATTACAGAACTGGTATTAATATATCACATCTTCTCTCACTGTTAGCTTCCAAATGGAGACACCGCTAATAAGTAAAAAGTTCTCAAGCAGTGTTTGGCAATACACTGACAAATAACAGAGCTGAAAAAGCTTTGATGCCCTAAGTTTCTTAGTGTAAAAACACATCCCACTGTGAGTTTTCCTTTGGGAAGTGATGGTAAGGCAAGGTTCCATTGGACTGAAACCCAGGCACAATATATACTGTGAGGGTGGAGTACGGTTGAGATTTCTATACTTAAGGCCTCTTCCCTTCCAGCTTTCACACTGTGAACTGCCTGTTGTTTATTACAGGGATTAGCCATCCCACCAAATTTACACACTGTTTCAACTCTACACCATCAGATGCAGAAACACTGAAACAACTGCTGTTCATTAGTTTCAGCACATTATGTGAAAGACATTCAAGAGATATAGTTGATCTTGTCTTTAAAACCATATTTTGTCCCCTCACATAGAAAAATTCCTCCATCATTCATGTCCCAGTGAGCTAAATAAGGGTACTTTCTCAGCTGAAAACTAGTAAGACTCTTCCTTCTTACAGGCTTTTAGTGATCCAGTTCACTATATAGCTATGTGAACGCTACCTGTAATAATTTTTTCCTGCCACTTCCCGTGTGTATCAGAGGGACGCATCATGCTTTTTCTGGCAGCACCAGTAGAAGACAGATTAAAGTAACTGTAATTCTAGCCTAAGGATATCAATGGGGAAATGGTACTACAAAAGTAAACCCAAAGGCTGTAGCTGTGATCCATTCTCTCATTCAGTTAGCTTGAAAAAAGCCATAGCATGGAGGAAACGGATTGTTTTGCTTTTAACTAACTTCTTGCCTATATGGTTACATCTGAATTGCAGAGTACATTACAGACTGAATAGACCTGTGGTATCTTTACAGGTTTTATAGTGCAGATGATGCTGGTTTTATTTTATTATTTTTTTAATGTTTTCCACAGATGAGCTGAGCTCCTGGATACAGCAGTCTTTTAAACACTATGTTATGCAAGAAGCTAAGCAGCACTTCAATGACTATGACAAAGATAGTGATGGATTAGTGTCTTGGAAGGAGTATAATATGCAAATGTACGATCGTGTAATTGATTTTGATGAGGACACTGTCTTGGAGGATCAAGAAGAAGAATCATTTCGACAGGTAAAATGTTTCAGCATCAGTTTCTCTAAGCTTTATTTTGATGGAACAAGATGGGTAGAGAAACAGTAGCAGCTGGCACATGTTTTAACAGTTTCATCTATCTGGGATAGGGGAATAATTGAAGGAAAGTAATGGAGTATTAAAGCTGCTACAAACAAAACAAAGACAGAATGAAATTGTACCTCCCGAGTATATTTTGCTAGCTGAGCAGAGTATGTCTATTGACAGTCTTACCACAGAGCACTGTCTGCAGCCATCATCTTAAAACAAGATGGCAATCTATTAGATTAGGTCTGCAGCCTAACCAGTGTCCTGCCTTCAGCAGAGGCCAGTACCACTGGTGGTGGAGGTAAAGGAAATGCTTGTGCTCTTTAACCCTCTTTATTATACTGTTCTATCCACTTTTTCAGTTATTTCTCAAGTACCCGGTGTGGGGTGTTGCTATTGCCTGCTGTAGCATTTTCTGTCCGTTAGAGACCCATAGAGAAAGCAATAGCAATTCAGACATTTTCAGCAATCAAAATGCAACTCTGATGGCTAAAACTGTATGTATAAACAACAGAAGTTATGGATTGATTTAATGTATGCAAGCAGATACTTAAGAGTGGAAAGAGGCAAGAGAGACAGGGGGAAATGTTCACCAAGAATCACCACACTGCAAAACTTTTTTTCTTTCAAGTTACACATTTGTAAGTATATGTAAATATTTCCCAAAAAGAGAGTGACTATTCTGGCCTGAGGTTTTCTGTTGGTTTTTTTTTGTTTGTTTTGTTTTGTGTTTTCCCCCCTTTGAGGATTGCTTTGGCTGCTTTTAGAAAAGTAGTAGTAGATAATATAGGATCTTGGCAGAACTGAAGCTAAAATAGATAATGGACAGGGGATTTTACTCACTGAAAAATTGTAGCACCTTGGAGGTTGCTAATTACATAGCTTTTAAATAAAACCAGGCTTTAAATGGAACTACCAGTCAAAGTGTTGATTCCATGTTCGAGATACAGCCATTATAGATACACATGCTGAGCTAGAGCCTACTCACTTGCTTACGCTATACTTTTTGACTGCTTGCTAGGTTTTCATGCTTGCTGACTTCTTCAACATACATTGTAAAGAGCAAAATTAGCAGCATTGTACAAGCGTATGTCAGCCATCTTCAGCGTTTTCCTTACATTTGGAAATTGGTGATCCTGCTCTGATCAAAATGGAAGAGTTAAGACTACGGCATTGATTTAGAATTGTCATCAAGTAACCATGAATTTACCAGAAGGTGGCAGCCTTGTTAATCCTGTTTCAAAAAACAGACTTTCCCTCTGCAAGTTCATGTTGCAGCCTAATGCTTTCTGTAGTCAGTCCTTCTGAATTGCCTTCCTATTTAAACTCTCACCTAAAGTCAGCTTTTCTTCAAAAGTACATTTAATTATTTTGCAGAATAGTTAAGATCTTATACTTTATTTGTTACATGTTATGCTCTGTATTAATCAGGTTAGCCTAATTTTGAGAGAAGTGTCAATAAATAGGATATAAACTAGGAAGTACAATTTCAAATGGTTATTTTTAAAGCATTTGTGATCTGTGGTTTGCTGGCCACTCCCTTACCCAGATCAGAGTCACACTGGTGGCACAATGGGCTTAATCACAGGATTCCAAAATTTTTATAGTTCACATCACATGCAGTTTGAGTAGAGATCAGTTATCAATGGTGTGGGTCGTTACTTTGTCTGAAGAGACTGTATGAAATGAAACGAGAAAAGAAATACAATATTTTTCTACATTTGGAATACAGAAACAGGAAGTGCAACAACATTCAGAAATAAGAGCTTGCCTGCTTAGTGTGGATATTACTTATTTTGAAAAGGCATGCCAATATTTATACCTAAAATGGATTAGAGAAGTGACTGTGCTTTGAAATATGATCAGATGTAATGGGCAGCAGTCTTGTATTAAAAGAATCTGTCTAATCCTTCAGCACTTAAAATGGCTTCTGAAAAGACATTTTACATACATAATATTTCACGATCTTCTTTGAACTACAAACAGCCCTTGACAGAAATCAGATATGGATCCAGAAGGTTAAATGCCCTTAAAATTAAATTTTGGAATTTGTAATGGCTACTATTAATTATAATAATTATACTCCACTAGATGAGTTTGGGAATCAGTGACTTTTAGAAGAGGATGCATGTATAAAGACAAGGCTTCTTGGTCTTTTCATGTATTTCCCTTTTGTGTTTTTGAAGCCTTGCTGTGTTTTAAATGTCTCCTTAAATTGAAAAGAAAGTTTTTATGTGATTCTTAGAATAAAACTACCTCAATTAAAAATGCTGTCCTCATTGCTCTGGGTGAGCTCTTTGTAATGAAAATATAACATCAGTATAATATGAATAGGTAATGTGAAGCAATATTCTAATGGAGCTTACAGCCAGCTGCTAAAATGGTTTTCCTTTTCATTAAGTGCTCTAACTAAATATGTTTTCTAAGCTTCATTTAAAGGAGAAAAAGCGTTTTGAAAAAGCTAATAGAGATGATGTTCCTGATCTAAATGTGGATGAATTTGTTGCTTTTGAACATCCTGAAGAAGTGGAGTATATGACGGTAAGATTTAGAGTGTCTTTATCAGCCTCTGTATATAGATACAACATCTTGTTAATAAATGTGCTTTAGCCCCAGTACTATAGGAAGTGTGCTTTTGAGCAGTTAATGTGTATTGCTTTTACAGACCAAATTAAAAATCAGGTAGTGCATTGTGGATCCAGTGCTGGAGGTCAGGAGCTGGAGCAGTATTGAAATCTGTTTCAAGAACTAGTATTGCACAACTATCCCAGACTTTTGGGATGCCTTAACCATCTCTAAACTCTGGTAGGTTGGAAATACATCAGTGAGATTTTGACTTGAAGAAGTTTTGTGCCTATGTCAGAGTTCAGTTCCCATTAGGGGGACTTACAGGAAAGATTTCTCTGCACAGGAAAAGGGCCAAGTGCCGGTTACTCTCACTTTGCTTAAAGGGACACAGTAGACACTTTTCTGGCCAAAAAAAAAGAGCATTCAAGGCTGTATGAAGCTTTAATATTGACTGCACTATGGTCAGAGTTGGGGGGTTATTATCTCAGCCAGGAACACTTTGTCGCTGGTCATGTGTTTCAACACTGCTATGACTGTTGGTGTCATTCCAGCTCGGTACTGACACTTGACCTCAATTAAAAGTACATTGGTGCTTTTCTGCAATAGAGCTTCAGTTCTGGCTGTCTGATGCTGCAGAGCCAGCTGCCAGGAGGAGTGCCATGCAAACAGTGTCTCTGTTTGTGTTGACATAACTGTTGATTATGGACGAACAAGAAAAGACAGAACTGTGAGAACAGGCGCACTGGCTTCACTGGGAAACACAGGACCAGAAGACCAACCAGTTTTCCTAACAGTTTCTTAGAAGTTGAAAAAATGCAAATTAGTGAATATATCACATGCAAAAAGAACAGTGAAATGAGATGATACAGCTTTGTACAAATTCATGTGTCTCAGCTACTTTTCTATTTTTGAATTATGCTGAAGGATTCCAACACTGTACACCTTTCAGATTTGGTTTTCATAAGATCGGACATCCTAAACTCCTAAGAACACATTTGTTTTGTTGCACAAGAGCCAATCACTGGACTAGGCTGCATAAAACAGAAAAGCAGATTTGAAATGAGGGAGTCTTTACTTCAAAGAATACCTTATTGCTCTAAAATGATTTATTGCTGTTTCTCTTGATTGAAAGTTGCTAATTCTTCACAAACTGCTATTTTTGCTTTTTGTATATATACAAAAGGACTTTGTCATTCAGGAGGCTTTAGAAGAACATGATAAAGATGGTGATGGATTTGTTAGCCTGGAAGAATTCCTTGGTGATTACAGAAGAGACCCAAGTAAGGAAAAGGGGCTGGGGCATGAAGGAAGGAACAGACAAAAGCTTTTGGAATGGGGTGAATTGTATGCACCTTTATTTTCAGCTTCACACACCTCCACCTACAGGTTCTGAGTAACATTACCCTGTCTGTTAGAGTAATTCAGTTTCCTGGTACTGGGCATAGCAGCTCATTATTTCAGTCTGCCCTGTATGTATTTGGCAGTAGTTTGCGTATAGCACATTCCACTGTTTCCTTGCACGTTACGTATTGTTTTCCTAAAGACTGAAGCATGTACTAGGTATGCAGCTGAAATAAGATGCAGTTTTGCTAACTGAACACATCTGTGAAACCCGCCAGTATGAATGTAAGGTTAAACTTCCTGGGTCTTTTGTCAGCCTAAAGTGATAGCTGTTAGCTTTGCGTTAGAAGGATGGAAGCTCTGTGTGTTTCAGGAGGTGGAGGGGAAGTGTAAGGAGCCTTCTCACTGTACCAGATATCAAAAGGCTATTTGCTTTCACTTTTTGTTTTTTCCACGCTTGCCCTTCCTTAAACTTACCTATTCCTTCTTTAGCAAGAAAAAGAACACTTACCTGGTGTTTATCAATACTTTTCTCTAACTATGTCACTAATAGAGAAATATTTTATATGTTGTATTTTACTTGCTGCAAGATAAGGCAGATATATCCTCCAGTTCCAGAAAGACTGGTAGCTTGAGGCATCTGGAAAGTCTGCTTGGTCCTAAGGAGTGCTAGTTCTTAAGTGTGGATTAGCATGTTAGCAGGAGAAAATGTTTAAGCCACATGAGGATATGGAGAAATTGGGGAACAGTCAGTTTTTCATCACTCAAATCAACCACCTGGATTTTCACCTTTTATAACCATCTTTGTTTGCCAGAGCCAGTAAAACAATAGATCTCTGATGCAGCTGCAGGGTTCTTTATCTTTTTCCTGCTCTGCCTTGAAAAAAGCTTTTGCAAGCCAGTCTATCCAGATTTGTTGGAAAGGAGTCAAATTGTTGCTAGGGTCCTTGCAGTAATAGAGAAGATAACAGCTTTGTCATTAAAACTTGTTAGCAAGAATTCAGAATCAGCTATAATTGTAGAAAATACATCAACTTTTCTCCAAATGGCCATCTCTTCTGCAGAAAGCATTTGTACAGCACACTTTGAAATGACTAATAAACTACATGGTGGGTCTGATTTCATAATTGTCTTGTGGTTTTGGCAACAAATTGTGTATGGTGAATTGTGACGTTAAGAGATAATCTGCTTGCAAAGCTAGATGGTAGAAAGGGAAGAGAGAGACTTCAGTCTTTTTGTTCTTTTATAGTAGCAACCTAATTATTTTTAAACTCTTATTTATCTGCTTGCGATGCCAACTACTTTTGACTTTCATAACGTTTAGGAAGCCTTAATAACTATTCGTGCTTGTCTGCAGTGTCTATCAGTTTGATGAATGGCTTCTAAATTTCTTGAGTTAGAGACAAGTTTAAGGCTGCTGGCTAGGTTGCAGTATGCAATAGCAGTGCATAATAGAAAACAAGTATACAAATGAACAAATAAATAACAACAGTAAATGAAATTGCTTTGGATATATTCCAGTTATTTTAGAAAACAAAAAAATTAGAC
This sequence comes from Falco cherrug, assembly GCF_023634085.1. Taxonomy (NCBI): domain Eukaryota; kingdom Metazoa; phylum Chordata; class Aves; order Falconiformes; family Falconidae; genus Falco; species Falco cherrug. Next base: position 23,684,796 of record NC_073703.1, read on the forward strand.
AGTAAACTAATTTGAAAGCCTGCAGTGTTGGCCTGAGACTGTTGAGCCTGCACTAATCAAGAGCTTTGCCTTCTCTGTTACCTGTCGCAGATGGACCTCCCTTGATGTTAAGGCAAGGGAATTGACAGTAGAATGTTACCAAAAACTTCGTATGGCCTTATAATTTCATGATCCCACATACTGAAAAACACTATTTATTTGCCTGCTTTTTGGGACACTTTAAGGCTTTTCCCTCCATTAAGTGCCGAGATGACCTGTGTCTGAGGCCTGTAGTACAGCTCATATTGCTGTCACATGGTACTGTCCACGTGCTATCTGCAACACGATTGCTTTACATTAATGGAGAGAGTAATCTTAACTTCGTCAAGACAAATACTGCAGATGTAAGATACCTATTCAGTGTTTTTCCTACTGATATATCAGCTGACCCAATAAGTAGGAAACCATCTCCTTGGCGGCACAGTCGATAGAAAGTATGCTTTCTCCACTATCAATTTGGGTAATTGTGGAGATACTAAAATAAACAGTTCAGTTGATGTTAAACCTTGAATTAAATGTCTGCTTAGTTCTACTGTAAATTTACAGTCTTACTATTATCTTAGCTTGAAAATCCTGTTTTATTCTATACAAATATTTTTTTCATATGTAGACAGATGCATTGATTTAATCTATTGGGACTGGTCTGTAAGGTTTGTCTTTGTGTAGTGAGATCACTTTCATATTAATGTTTTATGAGATTAAGTGAATTTGGTAAGGGCAAAAGGTGAAAACATCTGCTTTAAGGTAAAGAGTGGCTTTCAGTTTTACAAATGTGTCTTACTAGCTGCAAGGGAAGATCCAGAATGGATACTTGTTGAGAAGGATCGGTTTGTGAATGACTATGACAAGGATAACGATGGAAAACTGGACCCGCAAGAGCTGTTGTCTTGGATAGTACCTAATAATCAGGGTATTGCACAAGAGGAGGTATGTGTTTTGATTGCTGTTTAGATTTTAATTTTGAAAGTATCACAACAAAATGATAGATGCATTCAGATTTATCATATCTTAGTAGTTGAAAAAGAACATTTAGTAGATCTTTGCATGTATTTTTAACCTTGTTTCAGTTTGACAAAGAATGCAGGTCCTTGAACTGCATTAGGCAAATTTGAAGTTCCTATTAATTGTATGAACGTTTGTAAATTGGCAAAGTGCTTTTCTACAGGTTTAAATAGCTTATCTGGTTTGACTTAAAGGTACAGTGTTGTAATGGGTTATTTTTTCATTATTGTAGATAAATCTATTGAGATACACTACTAAAATAAGCTGTTGTATACTGACAGCATAGTTTTGAAACAAAAATTGATTGTGATTCTTCTGACTGCATAAATCACCATAATTTGTAGAACTAAAAACTTGTCTTTTCATAAGTACACGGAAATGGAAGCATTCCATGATTCAAGATGCTGTAATGCAAACTTTGGTGATGATAATTAAAATGGTTTAATCAGGGGTAGAACATCGTAATAGGTTTAAGTGGATTCTCATTTTAGCTGTCTGTATTTTTTTGTAGCAGGCAGTAGAAGCACTGAGTGTTCCAGAATAACCTGTTTCAGTAAGCACGCTTTACAGTCACGAACTGCAGCAGAGAGGATTTCTGCCTTTCCACTAGTAACTTTTTATCTTGATTGGTCCAAGTCTCTTTCCTTTGCACTGGAGGATTTTGGTGTTCAGAATGGCAGGAACAACAGGTCTTCCCATGCCTCCATAATGCCTAGTAAAGAGGGGAGATGCTTTGTGCCAAATAGTATAGCTTTTCTGCTGTGTTGGAGCATCTCGTTACTGAGGTCCCACCTCTTCCTTTTCAGCTCTGTTGATGACAGAAAAAGCAATGTGGCTAGCACACAGCACTGGGAGCTCACGTATCTAACCTTGTAGGAAGCTAAGCTGTTAAGTTGCTCTAGTAATATTTTTGTAAATGTGGATCTGCAAGTCTTTGCACAGACTTTTAACGTCTGACTCTTGAGGCTGGCTGGTTCCTGTTTTGCAGAAACAATACTGTTCTGACATCGGCTCTGGATGGTGTTGAGTCTATTCATACCTGTGTTGGCTTGGTTGGTTGGTTGGTTGTTTTTTTAGCAGTTCTTTGCTATTTATTCAAATTTTAGCTTCGAAGAAATCTTTTTTTTTTCTTTGTTTCTCTAATGTGCTGTTATTTTTCTTCAGTTAATATAAGGGCTTAGCATCATCACCTGTCCTAAAGAGAAGGTAGCATTGACTTAAGTCATAAACTGCTGCTTGAAAGCTGAATATTGCAGTTGTATTTCAGCATTTCAAAAACAACTTGAGAAACCTGGTAACTAAATAACATAACAAGAGAAAAATTACTATGCATTCCATTTACAGGAATTATTATATGTTTACCAAGATGCTTTGTTTTAATAAACTTTTAGTTTTTACCATGCAGAGTGCTTTTAAGATCTGCTTGGCTGACATTAGTCCCTGTTATTTTGTTCAGTCCTTTTTTGGTGGTGTAGTCAGCTTAAATGTAGGTAATAGTTAATTTTTAACAAAAATCACTAAGCAGTTACACGGAACCAAACCAATCAGAAAAAGTAGGAACAGAAGGATTCTCTAAATCATTGTATTAATAGATGTTTAGCAAAGGAAAAAAAACCCACCCATGTAATACTGGCTCCTCTCTTTCTCAGGAGTAATAGATGGGATAGAGCTGCTGTACTAGCTTGCTAGCTTTCAGCTGTGTGGTACTTGTGAATAAGCTGCAGCTGAAAAATTGTGCACTTGTTTTCTTGTTTTACTGCTGAACTTCCTTTTATAATACATAAATAAGCAAAGATCTGGGAATTATTTTAACTTGCAGTTTCATTTGACAGTCACGATTTAGTATTTAAAAGTTTTTCAGAAAAGCAGGCTTTTACTTTCAGCAAATGAGGGAAAACATGAATTGCTACCCAAAGTTGAAGTTCCTATGCATAGATGGCTCTCTTGTCCACTGTTGAAGGTAGAAAACCCTTTTTCATGATGCACATCACATACTTTCTAGTTACATTTTAATGATGAATTACAGCCATGGAGCATTTTTTTTGCAAATCGTAAATAGACAGAGAATATCCAGCTACAAATCTCTGTCTGTCCTTTCTTGTTTTGGGTTTGGTTTTTCTTAATATGCACATATGGTGGAAAAGTGTCTCCAGACATTCAGGGAATAGAACATGGCTTAGCACAGCAGATGCCTCCAGAGTGGAAAGCAAGCATGCCTACAGCTTAACCTGTAAGCAATGCTTATCTTGTCAGACACAGAGTAAGAATGTGACTGAGATAACTGGTGCACACTTCTGAAAGAGGATGCTCATCCCCAGTGCAACTTAGATAGACAGATTTTAAACTCCTTGTAAAATAGAGTGTAGATTTCACAGAAATCTAATATCTTTCGTTACACAGAGTGTGCTGGATTCTGTTAGTGAGGGACAGAACATGTTAGATGCTGCCTGCAAGGAAGGAGAAGGTTTGTATGCTTACTTGAAGACTGTATTAGCTCAAATCCTAGTTGAGGTCCCACACATCAAGGACTTGCTGTCATTCAGTGCCTGAACGTCCAGAGGGGCTCTCTGAAAACACAGGGGCTCTAGCTGACATGCTAGCTTACATTTTCTGCAGATGATGCACTGAAGACAAACATGTACTGCACTCACCCGTGGATTTCAAGGACAAGGGGCTGCCAGGAAGATGATTAATCTTTTCTGGTTTAATACTGTCTTCTGCCCTCGAAGTAAAGCTATGGGTTTGACGTTGATTTGTTGCTTTAGAATTGATAGTGAGGGTAGAGGTTTAATACTATGATTTTGCCACCAAATAAAAGAGGCCAATGGAAAAAAACTGAGGAAGGAAAGGCTCTTTGCTGAATGTAAAATCTTGCCTAGCTTGTTACAAATAGTAGTGGTGTGGCAAGACTTTGACAAAGCCATTCTAAAAGCATTATTTATAAATGCTAGTATCTATTAACTGTGCACATGGTGTTCCATTTATTTTAAAGGCTCTTCACCTTATTGAAGAAATGGATTTGAATGATGATAAAAAGCTTTCTGAAGCAGAAATTCTTAAGAACCAGGATTTGTTTCTTAACAGTGAAGCGACGGATTATGGTAGGCAGCTTCACGATGAACGTTTCTATCATGAAGAACTTTAGATTATTTATTTTGTAATCGGTTTTTCTTCCCTTTCTTTCATTTGGAGCTTTTGTTAAAAGCCCCTGTGAGCTATGTTGCAAGTTTTATGCTGTAATTACAGTACACTAATATTTGTGTAAATAATGTGCATTCAAAACTTAATTGCCCTCCTGCAGACTTCCTTGGGCCTCTTCTGGCCTTCAAGATTAATCTTACTTAGTTCCAAAATAATATTGTGTTGGGAAATAAATTACTCCAGGGGTAGTACTGTATCGTGAAGAGTTGTTCTGTGGTACTTGAAGAAAGTGGAGAATCTAAATGGTTCTGAAAGAATGCAAAACGTAGTATAACTTGAGAGACTACTATTTTTTCTAATTAGTATAATTATGGTGGGGAGTGGGGAAGATGGGGGGATGTTTAGAGTCAGTATTAACTGTGTTTTATTTAATACGTTTGGAGAAACACTTAGATTAATGCCTCAATTGTTTAAGAGGTTTCAACTTAAATGGTTTCTATAAAGTGTTTTATTGTATCATAAGACTTGCTATTTTTACATCTATAGACAATACTTGTTTTTAATGTACAATTCTACAGCATTAGCAATAAATGGTATTTTACAGTGTTGAGACTCTCTTCATTTGTTGGATTAAAACTTAAAATATTCTGTCTTTCTGTGTTTGTCCATTTATTAATTACTGTGGGCCACCTATAACAACTCTTGAAACGTGAACAGTGTATGCAATGTACATAATGTACAATGGCAACATTCTTGGCTTTTATAAACCAAAGACATCATCTCATACAGATGCCAAAGAAGATTCAAAAAAAGCAACATGCATTTAGCACTTTCTGGACAAGTGTGCAAAAACAATTGTGTTTGGGGTTTTTTTTATTTTGCAAGATATGGAACTCCAAAGCACCAAGGTATTATATAGTATTTGTAGTAATAAACTCTGAAAGTCAGCTTTGGTTGAGAGCTCCACAATTACCATTCATGAAAGTGAGTACTGTCCTATTAAGTGATTGATTGACATGGTCTGAGAGGTTAATGGCATGGCAGAATAAATTTAGGAAAGTACATATATTTGCTTTTTATCTCACAGAAAGTCACAGAAATTAGCTGAGTATTCTAAACAAAGACAGCCTTGAAGAACAGGTAGTGTAGAGTGTATTAGGCTTTTTTTTGATTCCTAGGTAACTAGCTCCTGTAATGCTCTTGCAATGTTCTTCTTGACTGATGTTTTCCTTCCTGCCAAATTTCTTTTTCTTGAGTGAAAGCAGTTAGTTCTGCCTTTGTTTTTTTCCCAATATATCATCTCTTAATTATTCTCAGAATAAACAGACATTTCCTTTTGACATAAGTTATGAAGTATCACCATTAGAAGGCGAGCAATTTTGATTCAGAACAAAAACTACATATACTTCTACTGTATATTTTTAGGTATCATAATGATAGACATGCAAAATGCTTTTTCAGTATTAGTGGTTGGGGTTTTTTCTACCCATAGTTTTTGGTTTAGTTCCTGGGAATATGAGTACAACTATTGCCGTGGTGGTGGTGGGATCTGATGTAAAAAAAAAAAAGAAGTCTAATTAAATCCAGTGTGCTTAGGAATATTAAAACAGTTGCTGTCGTCTTTGAAATATACCCAGAGTTGCCCATTTGTTATTATTCTTTATGGCATTTTTAAACGAGTCTTAATGACGTATTCAACTGCATATTTAGTATTAAAAATCTTGTCATCAACTTGAAAGTTCAACTTCCAAAACAAGGAGAAAAAAATAATGCCTTTGGAAGGATGCCACTATCCTTTGCATTTTACTCAGCTCCAAGTCATTTGCTGAATTGCAATAATTTGCATAAACCAAGAATAAGAAGTGGTGTAGTAAGACTAGTAAAATACCAAACAGCATAGCAGGGGTCCTCGAACTTTTTAAACAGGGGCCGGTGTGTGGATGAAGTGGCAGGCAGTCATCTGCAGCTGCTTGGTTCCCCCCCCCCCAACCCCCAGCGGGGGGGTCTGTAAATACCGGGGGCCGGATTGAGGACCCTGGGGGGCTGTTATCCGGCCCACGGGCCATAGTTTGAGGACCCCTGATTTATACATCGACATCTTGGAGGCTGTGCCAAATACCCAATTTACTGCTTATTTTAATATTTTTGTAAGCCAATCGTGAGAGGCATTCTTAAAGCTTAGCTCACTGTAAGACAGAACTAGAACTACAGCTTCTGTTGCTTTGCAGCTCTTAATGTAATTTTATGGGCACTGAAAATGTACTTCAAAAGAAAACAGTAAAATCGTTAATGTAACCAAAATGTAGATTTGGAGAAATGCTAAGCTCAGTCCTTTAATAATGCTGTATTCTGTTGAATGTTTCTGTAATTCCTAGAGCAAATTAATCTAGACTTCTGATTTCTGATAATGTTTTTAAAGTTAGGCTTCTTTCACTTTAGGGTTAGAAGCTTAACAGTGCTTTCACAATCTTAGAAAGATTCGTGGCTTTTGATCGTTCAGTGTTCAGGTTGCGCAGATTGGCAGCCCACCACTTACATTCAATGATTTCCATCCAAGTATTCTACCCGAGCGTAGCTCCAGGATTGTCAGGGTTCTGCACTGACAGTCTCTTACCTAGTGTTTTTTAACTCTACTGAGAAAAAGTGCAATGAAGCAAAGTAGCGCTTACAACTGATGCACTGTAGATAGAAATTAAATAGAAACCTTAGTTCTAAGGAGTCAGAGTAGAGATTTTCAGCACTCCAGTGTGGCATATTTTGTTCTATGTATTTATAGAAGGAATGACTAGTACTGAATCGGGGATTACCAGAGCCTGTGAAAGTCACGCACAATAAAACTCAGGTTAGCCTAGTCCTTATGTTTGCTGTTGGCCCTATTCTTTGTAGAAAATTCAGAGCTTCCCTGTTCGGTGAAGGCTGAGAGCAGTGTCTGGTAGCTCCCTCCCCTCTGCCAAGTTTTACAGAAGGTTTTCCACAATATCCAAACTTTGAAAAAGTAAGAGTGTTTGTGCCTGGTTTCTTAGGGACATAACGCCTTGGCAGTCTCTCTGTGTTCCTATCCACCCCACTGCTATTGGAACTTTGATTCTTCTCTCATTTTCTTGCCAATCACAAACCTAACCAAACAACAAAAAATAATGAGGTTGTAGGGATGTTTTGGAAAGCAAGAGCAGATTCAGCTAATGCTACATTTCAACCCAGAATCCCCTTTTTGAGGAATGCGATTGTACTCAATTAAACAGCACAACTTCTACCTGTGGAAGTTTTATGAGCACAGTTCAGGTTCTGGTCAGTTGGAACAACTCAAAACAGTCAGTCTGAAGAAAACCAGAAAGTTCAAACGCAGAATTGAAACCATAGCTTTGACTTGCGGGGAGAATAAAAAGAGAGATGGTGAAGGTTAAGTGTCACATTTTCTTTGTTAATACACCGTGGTTTACGGTGAGGAGGCATCCTTCTTCAGCATGTTGTGCTGAAGGTCTCTGATCTCACTGTGTAAGCAGCATAATGTAGAATATTCCTAATTCAAATATTAAGGCTAGTAAAAGCACTTTGTCTCCATGTAGTAACCACTCAGGTTTCTTAGAGACTGAGCATTTTTCTTGGTGAGGTAACCTCATTCTCACCCTCAAAATTAGTTATCCCTGTTCAGGGGCAGTCCCCAGCTCAGTGGGAATATGCATTAGGATGGTTCCTTGATCATTCTTCCATGATGTCTAAGTGAGAGAGACTTTCAGAGGAACAAATACTGACTAAACTCAATGAAGAGAACAAAATTCTTCTGTTTGTTCCAAAATCCTTCCATTTCTAAAATCAATGATCTAGCAAAATGTGATTTCTAAACATGTCAGGTCAGGTGACAAGGGCAAAGGGAGACTAATATGACAGCAAGTAGATAAAGTATCAATGTTACAGAGCTTAGATTTGCAAAGGTTTCCAGAACATGAAGCAGCTCATCCATTTAATACTACAAAACCCCATCCTACCAGAAGCACAGTTATCTCAAGGAAAGTGGGTGGGTGACAGAACAAGGAAAAGTACATTGCTGGTCTGAAGAAGCCAGACTCCTCAGAGGTGCACAACGAAGGGAGAGGAGGCAATGGTCACAAGTGCCAGCAAGAGAAATTCTGACTAGATGAAAATGTCACGGTAGTGGTGGTTAAGCAGTGAAATGGGCCCAGAGAGGCAGTGGAAGAATTTCTGCCCTGGAGATAGTTGGAGCTCAAAAAGGACCTGGGGAACGTGATTCATCTTTGATGTTAGCCCTGCTTGGTGCCAGAGATTGAAGTGGAGGCCTGCCTTGCACGGACCAGGAGGCACAGATAATCCTCTTCAAAGTGATCCTGTCTAAACAATTTGGCAACACATGTTTGTTTTTTTCTATATTGTAAATTATTTTGAGGATGTGGCATTTCAAACTGCAAGCTATCCTTTCCTCTTCTGTCTTAAAAACCCCAGAGCTTGCTAGAAGTAACAAGAAAAACCTCTCAGGTGGAAACTGATCTCAATATTGGTTTTAAAGTAGCAGTTATTCTTGTTACATGTATATTGTATATGTATATAAATACACCTTCTCTATACAGAGGGTAGTGCCCCATGTGAAGTGCTTTGTGTCCTACTTACAAGAGGAAAAGTCACATTAAAGGGTAATTCCACAAGAATTTGGTCCTTAAAGCAGTATCCTTTGTGCTGCATAAATGCTGCTCACATGGATGTATACCAATGTCTCTGAATGAAGGCGCAGGGAAATACTTGTTCATGAAGAATGCTATTTTACCAGCCTCGCTGATCTATCAAAGCAAAAAGAAAGAAGCTGAAAAAACAATCCACAAGAAATTCGCTATAAATAAAAAGTTACATTGTTTTGAGAAAGCCGGAGATAAACCTTTCTTTTGAGAGTGTAACAGTAGAAAACCAAGACTGAGCAATGTTAAACATCAGGCATAATCACTCACCTAGCTGAAGTGTGATTCAGCTGATCAGCATTTCTGCATTTCAGATTTGCAAAAAGCACAAATGCTACAAATGCTTTTACCAGTTCCCTGTTCCTCTTTCTAGCTATCGAGGTAGGACTATGGCAAAATATCTGAGAAGGTGTTTTCTCAAACAGGTAGAGGATTACAGTGCTAACTAGTTTGTCTGAACTGTGTTAAGTTACATTTTCTCTGGCAATTAAAACAAATAGACTTTAATATTTCAGGCTGTTTACAATCATAAACACGCAAATAATTTATCTAAAAAAGTTGTTTTTTAAAGATTCTTTTAAAAGATCTTTCAGATGTTCACTGTTGACTTGCTCCAGTTTTGCATTTCTACTGAGAAAAAAAATAATTACGGAACAATGGGTGATGTTTCTAAATGAGGAAATGTGCAGAATATTTACTAAAAGCTGATGAAGGCATCTAAACTGTTGCCTCCCATGATGCTAAACAATTCACTGCGTTACTGAAGAAGGGACATTTTGTACAGAGACAGACCTGCTGGAAACGGTACATTTTGGACAAAGGTCCAATCGTTTGAGCTCAGCTGAAAATGCCATGATTCTGCACAAAGCATACTGGTGTCTTTGCAAATGCCAGTCTGAACAGCTGTTGCCTATGTGCGTACCCCCGTAGTATCAATCAGGTAAGATGATTTCTTTGCAAAGCATATCCTGAACTTCTGTCAGTTTCTGTGAATGTGAAGCCTGCTTGCTTTCTAGAATTCAGAGTAATTTCTGAGAAGTGGAAACCTCTTCAGCACTGCAGGCATTGCCTACTTGGCTAATGAATATGCAATGCTTCCATATGAATAGTGATTTCCTTTGAAATAATGGGGTGGAGAAAGCCAGTATATTGGTAAAATGCAAGACATTAGAGAAATAAAAAACATCTTTCTGCGGGTACCTAAAATTACGAAAAGAAGGGGAGATAGAAACCCAAATCCTTTTAATTTTCTCTTTCACAGAGTGGATGTACTTCTCTCCAAAGAACTACCAGTTACTGTTCGTGTTAAGCCTCCTCTGACATTGCATTTTCCCAGTTTCTCTTCTTTTTTTGTCTTTGAAACACTTTCAGGGGTAAGGGTGGTAGCTAACCATGGTTAAACATGTACCAAGCACAAAAAGACCCCACATTTCTGCGATACGAACAATAATTTTAGGATATGCAGGGTATCATGGTGTTCATTTTAGAGGAAATGCATTCATGTGCTTCATAAGTATGGTGAAGACCACAGTTACCTTTCGGGTAAAACATCAGGGGCTGGGTTTTCCCTGAAAGGAAGGCCTCTGTTGGAAACCACTGTGAGATGCTAGATACTGGTTAGGAATGCACTCTATGCAATTACTCTTTGTTAGTTGTCAATTTTACTGAAGCAAATGCCAGCAGGACTGTCTTGCACTGTGAAACGGTGCTTCTGGAAGGGTGTTTGAATAGTTCCTTCTAAAAGAAGCAAAGGGAGTGTGTCTGAGAGCCGAACAGAGCTGATGTCATAGGGTCTGGAGCATATTGAATCGGCTTTCAGCCAGCAGCCATAGATGGGTTCAGAGGAGTTTCTAACAAATCAAGCTGGATGCTCTGAGGCTGCTGTTTCTGTTTCCATGGGAACAGAGATTGCCTTCTCACAGAAGGCAAGGTGATTTAAGAAATTTTAAATTGGCACGATTGTGGATAATTTGAAAGACCCTAACATTTCTCACACTGAAGCTCAGATAGCCATTTGTATGGAAGTAGAAATGGCACGTGCAGCTAACCAGCTAAAACACTGTGTATTTTAGTTGTGGTTTTGCTCTGGAAGTGGCTTCATTGCTGTTGGTGTCTCTAGGCTTTAGAACTCAGTAAGATACCAGAGGCTGGACTGTTTAAATTTTGAACATGACTGTGTTACAGCAGGTGTTGTGAAGCCGTATCTGTTAGATATAACTGTTACAGAGGCTTGGAAGGACTGTGGAAGTGCCTTCTATTTTCCATTTTCATTTCACAATGATCCCAAGGGACCCCAATATACCCTGGGAATCTTGACAAATACAATGACCTGAGTATTCAACATCCCTCTATATGCTGTCTTAATACTTTTCATAGACTTCCTCATCCTATTTCTGTGTAGACTAAAATGTAGACTCCATCAGACTGCTCAAAATCAGAAACATGACTGTAAAGAATGTCTTGCTTGAAGCCCTGGATGAGCACCGCCCTGTTTGTAGACACTTCATATTTTAACTACTGTCAGGTCCAAACCTGCCACCCAAACCCCAAATAAAAATCTTTGCTCAAAGCAGTATGCTGTTACTAAAAACAAAATGGCACTTCCATTCTGACGCAGATCAAAATTTGAAGGGTTTTAATATGGACTTTTTTTTAAATCACTTTTCATCACTTTCCACTAGAGAACAGATTCAAATGATACGTTCTGCTGCCAAACAAATTAATTACTGGAATACCCCCCCCCCCCCGTACTCTGGCCTGGAGACTGATTCTTGGTCTTACCAAACAGAAAACCTGATTTTTAGCCTTTCAGAGTAGTGGTGGGAAGGGGCTGCAGTGGCTGTTGGGGATGTGTTATTGACACTTCCAAACTTGCGGGTGGAGCTGTATGTGAAGATCAGATGAAAAGCCGCATTAAAAGGGTGAGGAAGGGGAATTGGAAGGCCCTGCGGTTTCCAAAGCATCCAGCCTGTCAATAAGCAAGTAAATGAACAAGTGGCTGATCACTTGTCATTGCCAGCCTAGTCCCACGCGCTACAATGACAAAAGTCTAAGCCCCTTGCCCACTGAAAGTGCTTCTGCTTGGCACAAATGTATCTGCCTAGCTTTTGTAGGGGAAAACATCATGAAGTTCAGGGTGATCTCAGTAGTTAGCAGTGTTGTCAGGTTCCCTGATTTTGGTGCCCTTCCCCCAGCCCCACAGAGCCCCCTCCCTCCCAGGCTCAGCCTTTCCAGCCTTGTGCAGCTCAGGCCGCTCACCCAGTGTGAATCCAGTCATGAGACACAGCATTTAAGAACTGGCTGGGTGCTGTGTTGTTTCGTTTGTTTGTAGAGGATGGTTTGGGGAAGATTCCTTCTCCAGGTGCAGCATTCAGCATGACAGTTTTACAGAAGACTCGCAAGACTATCTTGATACATGCAGTTGGGACAGGGACTAAGACACATTTCTGGAGAGGTCGGGAGGCTGGTGTGTCTCTGAAGCAAGACAGCCTTTGGGAACTGCTATTTCTGGGTACTATTTCCAGCTCTGCTAAACAAGCTCACAACAAGCAATTGCATCCTACAGACTAGCAGTTGTAGTAGATCAGCTCAGTATAAATTTAGTAGATGTCCACTGCAAGGTATTAAGGTATTATTTGGTGCTTTGGCTTATGGGAGAAAAGGAAAATAATCCTTTACCAGTTTTCTTGAACCTGGTCACGGCCAGCGCAGCAGGCAGGTACGCCCGCGGCTCTGCAGAGAGCTCCTTACCAGCTGCGGAGAGAGGTTGTTATACCTTGGCCAAGCAGAGGTGATGCTGCTGCATGCAGAGGAACTGAGCAGTGTGGGCTCATGGATTCTGTGGCCGGTGCTGGTGCAATGGGCTGACGACACCTTACTCCCACCTCAGCTGCTGCAAAGGACAACCACCTGGAGAAGACTCCCTGAAGAAGGAACCCCCTCCCAGGTCTTCACTTCCAGGGCTGTCATATTTGCCGGGACTGCTTGCTGTAGCTTTCAATTTCTTCAGCTGCAAAACTGAGGTAATTTTCTCCCTCTTCCACAGCCCTGCAAAGCCTGACCACCACTGCAAGGCACAGCACCCTCTGGATATAATCCAGCAACACTGGGATGCGTGAGCAGTGATGGCTCCACAGGAAGCATTGCCCAACAGCTCTGTTTCATCAGAGCCGGGGGCTACAGCTCACACCAGCTAATGTCCGACAACAGCTCATCAAAATAACTGAACTAGAAACATGGCTGATGCAGGCTCTTCTGCAGCCAACGGTAAGAGACAAACTCATCGGCAGCACAAAGACTGCCCAGGCTTAAAGTACGTAGGGAGGCATCCCTGGCTGCTCCTCAGGGAGGTGACCCCGCTACACCAGCACTGTTGGGAGGGACAGACACAGGCAGAGCTCAGCGTGAGATTCAATCAAGTAATTGGCTGTTTGGTTGGGGCCAAACTAAAATAATGAGAAAGTAGCATATCACTTTGGAGGGCCAAAATGCATTTGATGCATTTTTATGAACCCAAACAGCATCAAAGCTATCCATTTCAAAACAGCTGTAATTCGTAAATACTAAGAGGAAACATTTAGTTTTAAACATGTAGAAAGACAGATAAAACATTCTTTTTTTTTTTTTCCTTACAGATCAAGCATTATGAAGTGTCCATGCCCTCAAACTACATTTTTTCAGGGAATTTTCCCTTCTGTAAGAAAGCTTCACTCATTCTGCCTCAGCACCCTCTGCAAGTGAATCCTCACATTTCTCCTTCTCCCCGTCTCACACAATGCTTTTCCCTGCTGCTTATGACAATCAAAGCCGCTGTGCAGCTCTGGCCCTGCAAACTCTCTCTTTTGCTCTCCTTTGCTTGCGCTTCATTTTTCCCTTCAAAGTCTCTGCATGCTCTTGGGCTTCTTCAGACCACCAGGAAGGAAACTTGCCAATTCTCCAAAATGCCACCTACCAATTGCTTAGGGAGTGACTGCTGGTAGCTCTGGCACCAGCTGCTGCATTGCTCTCTGAGCAGACCTCTGTGTCCCGCTGGAGCTCGGTGAAGTTGCGCGACTTCCTCGCTATGGAATAATCTGCTGGCATGGCTGGTGCTGCAGGGGCAGTAAGAAAAAAGTGACACCCGGGCATCAGGAGCAATATTAATTAGCTATAGCAAAGTCAGGCCTGATGTGTTCTTGCTGTGGAAGGACACATTTTTGCACAGGCAACCATGATAGGGAGGTTTTTTCTTCTTTTTTCCTACCCTCTGAAAATGCTAGTGAGTATTTAAAAACACATATTTAAGAATCCTTAAAACATTCCAAGGAGGCAAACAGAGGCAACCTCACCTGTATGACCAGTAATTTGAAGATGGTTTCATGGAAGTGTTAGATGTATTACCTCATTATCAAGTATTTACAGCTGCATTGTAACAGATCGGTTAGCTTATTTAACCAGCTGCCTGAAACCCTGATGTCAGGGCACACCGGGTGTGGTGCTGGGCGTGCTGCCAGTTCAGGCATGTGTGAAGCTTCACTTCAGGTCCTGGTGCTAAAAAACTCTTAGTTCTCTTATCAAGTTTTTTAGGAGTTTGGATCGTCCAAATTTCTCATATCTTGCTTATTCATATAAGAATTTGCGTGAGGGCATGCAAATCAGAAATTTTCTCTCTCTACAGGCATTCAGGTATCTGAAAGTGTGCTGACACCTGCATGCTTTACAGTGTTCTTAATTTAACCAGAGTCTTGAAAAGCTTTGTCGCTTGCAAAATGCAACTTTGAGCTACGCTTCCCATGTGCAAATACATGGGCACCTGCCAGCCCCAGAAGGTACTGGAGAAATGTGGCACATACGTTTCTTTTGCTGCTTTTTCTTTTCTGTGTAAGACCACAGTGCTATATGATAGTTTGTGATTTCCTCCATAGCTTATCTCTTTGTATTGTGCTGTTTTCCTTTGCATTTTAATTGATTTCTCTCCTCCTGCAGCTGATCAAATCATATCATTGAATTGTACTACTTCCCCCCGCCTCACCCCCTCTCTCTTTTTTTTTTTTTTTTTTTTTTAATTTGCCAGCCACTCACATGCACACATGGCAGGGAGCAGCCTGACATCATTTGACATTTCCTTGCTTCCTCATTTCAATATTAACTGTTTACCAGAAGAGAAACAGGTTTGGGGTTAGGGTGCTGAGTGCATGCATGTCTATGTGTGTGAACAAGAGCTTTTTTTTCCCCTCTGTCCCTTTGCAGCTATAGGTCATTACCCTGAGCTGCCTGAAACTGCCCAATGCTATTTTTTCACCAGCTTGACCTCAGAAGAGACAGGTCTGTGGATGTGCTGCGCTTTCTGCTTTGGCTGGGGTACGGCAACAAGGCTCGCTGCTGTGGCTGCTGCTGTTGCTGCTCTTATCTGAGAACGACCCTGCTGAAGGATTCCTCCCCTCCACAGGGCGACAATGACACAGCTGCAGTTTAAAGATGCATTTTGGGTAAGTGAGCATCTCATGTGTGTTTCCTCTATTAAAAAATAGGTTAAAATACAGGAATTCAAAAATCTGTTAAAATACAGCTTGGTTCTAGAAATAGTTTAAAACTAATCCTGTTTGGCATTTAGTTTAGTAAAAACACAAATTTGTCTCCAAGCAAAAAAGTACTGTTTGGTTGTCCCAAGTGTTTGATTTTAGGCAGAAGGATGCGTTGTAAAGGATATAGCCAGTCCACATAAACCAATTGCTGTGCTAGGTCCAGAGACCATTTGTGAAAGGGACCTAAGAGCACTTGCTTGCAGCGAGTGTCCTCAGTCCTAGGAGTGGCTCCCCAGAGCAGGTGAACTCTTGCTAATTTCAGCCTGATTCTCGTGTTTGTTTGTAGAGCAAAGTCAGCCGGGTGCTTGCAAGCTGCTAGGGCTGAGCCCCCTCCAGAGTCCATGCCTGCCTCCAGGTGCAGAGGGGCAGGCACAAGGCATGCAGCCACCCAGGGTACCGCACCGGCAGAAAGACCTCGTGCCCCTTGCCGTGCTAAGCCTGAACACTCACAACTGGCTTAAAACCAGTGAATACTAAACCAAGTAGACATGCGCTGTTCTTGTTATTTGACTTCTGGTTGAAGAACCTCTTGGTGTCTTATTTTCAAGCTCCTTCTCTGCAGTTACAAGGTAAAAAGACGCTAGTCATTTCTCTGTCAAGGATAACCTGAGGTTCTCTTGCGATTGCTTCTTCAGTGGAGATTTTAAGGAAAAAGACTCTCCCAACAACAAAATTCTAACATTACAAAGTTGGATAAACAGGATGTCACATGGTTGTCTCTTGTTTGGGCAAGCATTTTTCCACCATCTAGGGCTGACTTAAAGAAAGACATGAAGGCATATGAATTCTTGCTGCTGTTTTTCTATCAGGCCAACTAGAACAGCTCCTTCATGGTCTATTTGCTGCTTGTGCTTTCTTTCTATACAGTTGCTCTTCACGATAATCCTTCTCTTGGTATAAAATAGAAGGACAGATGCAAGAACACATTTCAGTGAACCACCTTCCTCCCAGCACTTCCAGGAAGCCCTCCCCACCCCCACTCTACTACGAGATTTGAAGAGTTTAAAAAAAAAATGTAATAAGGAAATGCAAAAGTTAATTTTGATGTCAACTCTAACTGTGCCTGACCACACCTACACAAGATTATCCGTGCCTCCTCTTTTATACAGCTACTAACTGCATACAGTTTATATATATATATACACAGTATATATACAGCCTGATGCACGGGGTAGGACACAACTGCAAGCCAGTGCTGCCCTGGGAGCTTCAGCTTTTGCATTTCTGGACTTCCTTTGAAAACGTGCTGTCTGATTTTTAGAGCTGATACATTTGGTATATTTACTTTTCAAGGTCTTGGTCTTTAGGGAGGATGAATCAGGCATACTCCGTGGAGTGGAGTAGGGTTTGGGTGATTAACACCAGTTGACAATCCGGCCAGGCCAGTTCTTCATGGCTCTTCTTCCCTAAACTTTTTTTCTGTGCTTAGTCACATCACCACAACTATAATCCTTGCTTAGTTTTGATGCTAACACCTTCCTTAAAGAAAAACATCTTTGTTTTTAATGTTGTTTGGCTGGAAACATTGTATCACCAAGCTTGATTAAGAGGGCAGAAATAAACGTGGTTGCAGGATGGTAGTTTTAGCTATGCAATAAGTCTTTTAAAATGAAAACTTACAGGATATTGTACAATGCAGCAAAACCATACAGCTTGACTCTGAAATCACAAGATCAGCAATTACTTTTGCGTTCATAAGGTTCTGTTATGCTGATTAGTGAGAGGGAAATGTATTTGCGCGGTTTGCTTCAGTGAGCAATTATCTCCTTTATTTGATTTGTACTGTGAACGGAAACTGTCTTTATGATTAAGAACCAAAAAGTGTATTTGCACCATAGCAGATCACTCAATACAGATCCCTGATCTCTAAGACCTGCCTAAGGACACTGCTGCACCCCGTCTCTGTAATTCACCCTGACAACGTAGACCTGAGCAACAACTCCCTGCTCTTATCATCAGTAAACATTTGGGTACACAGAAGTTTCTTTAGTACCTATTGCAATGTAAGATATGTCAAGTAACCCTAAAAGCAGCAGATCTTCCCCAACTAGCAAAGAAAGAGCTCTGTTCATTCCTCCCCAGAGCTTCTCAAAAGTTCCTCAAACTTTGTAAGAACATGGTGTGCTGTCTTTCAGGAAAATGCAAATGGTTCCTCATAACAGGTAGAAGTTTGAATCTCTCTTTTCTCCTAGTAAATGTAGCAGTGACCTAATCTCTCTTCTCCCTGATTAAATGTAGCAGTGACAGTACTATACTAAAATTTCATACTTGTGCTTTTTTTTTACATTTTTCTCTGTAGCATGGACTGGGCTAAAACTAGTATAAGTTTTTATTACAATTTTTGGTTTTATAACCTGCACATGTTCCATAATGGTTTAAGGCAAAGTTGCTCAAAGCCTCTGCTAAAGTGTGCTTCTTAGCAGAAGCTTTCTACCCCTGAATAATATTTTTTGGAAAATATTAGAGATGTGAAAATACGAATCAGTTCTGATAGCCAGTGCAGGGCAGTTGCTAATGGATTAATATTAATAATGGATCTGCTGGGCTGCTGTACAAATGTGACAGATATTACCTGTCTTCTCCAGCATCTTGTTAGACAGGTAGGTAAATTCCCCTGTTAATGGGGAGTAAGTTCGCAACACCAGCTCACCAGCTGAGTTTCATTTTAACAGGGTTATGTTAAAGCAGAGATCTAAGCACTTTTTTTTTTTTTGGGGGGGGGGTTTACAAAACAAACAGTAATCAAGAAAATATTTCCCCTTCTGTTACAGAGTCTCTTTCTTAGTCTCTTTCTATGTTCTTTTACTCATTGTTTGCTTTTCCTCTGAAATTCTTGTCATTGCCTTTTCCTTCTATTTTGTTTGTCTCCAACATGCTGCTCAACGCTCCAGTTGCAACCTTCTGAAATGCAGCTCTTTCTGGCCAGGAGGTAGGTAGGTGCTTACTGGCACCATGTACTGGCTTTGCCCCACTCATCTGGAAAGGGGGAATGAGGAAGACTTCCAAAGGAGGCATTTGGCTTTGGGGCAGGCTCCAAAGTGCCAAGAGTTGAGTGGGAGCAAGTCTGTTCCCTTCGGCAGCTTTGGATCAAACGCAAGTGGCCAAGTCAATTCTGAAAATGTGTCAGGGGGTCCTAAGGTGCTTAGGATTTTTTTTTAAAAAAAGGTGAAAGTGTTAAGTGCTTGTTTGTTCTCAGCAGTGGGATAAGCTCAGCGCCTGTGGATTCTCACAGATTTAAAAGCACGAGTGAGCTGGAGGTGTGGGCCAGCAGATATGATGCAGTCTTTGAACATGAGATAGCAAGATTTGCCTCCCTGCCCTGCTGTGGACTTCTTGCCACATTCCTGCCCGTGCGTTACCTGTGGTTATGGCCAGGTGCTACAGCAGTTGGAGCTGGGGAAGTGCTTAAGATAAAGAGCCTGTTACAAAAAAAGATGCTTGCTTAATCTTTCTTGGTTTGACTTAAGGCTGTATTCTGCATCAGGTCCAATGCAAAGTTGACTTCATAGGTGAGCCTTTCAACTGTTACTGTAGCCTTTTCACACAATGGTCTATTATAGATGCCAAAAAAGATGTAATTACTTTCATAAATAATTTAACATCTAACAAGGCTCTTAACTGTAGTACAGGAGTGCAGAGACAATTATAAACATCACAGTAAAACTATTTCCTAGACTTACTAGGCAATGTTCTGAAGAAATACAATATCAACCATTTTACTTCAAAAAGGAAGTGTTTTTTTATACCAGGAGCTACCCTGCTTTCCTGTAGAGGTTAAGTTTTGCAGGGGCTGTTCTAAGCAGGCCGGCGCGGAGGAAGCGAGGGCAGCAGGTTGGTGGGGAGGGAGGAACGGGCAGCCCTGGCAGGGCCGCGGCAGGACGTGGCTGCCAAACCTCTCACCCTGGCATCTCGGAGTTTCATTTGGATTGGATTGCACCTGTTGCACCTGTATCTGCTGGCACAAGGCCAATGAAGATAGGTAATCTCACCACATGTGGCTCACGGGGAGGCCGGGCTCTCTGGTTGGTACGTAGCGCGTCTCTCTGAACTCCAGTGTGACCAGAGGCAGGCGGGTGGCGGTGGCCCTGCTCATGCCCAGGGCAAGGCAATGCTGGTGGGTGTCTGTGGAAACGGGGAATAAAGGGGGAACCAACTCAGAAAAGCTGAACCGGCTCCCCAGCTGATGTCTGTGTTTGTTGGGAGGTCAACTTCATCTCCACGGAAAAGGCTGCTTTATTTGGTTTTTTACACGAATTTTTTTCCTACATTCCCCCCGCTGGTCTGGCAAGGACACTTAGCTCACTGGGGCGATGAGAAGCGTGCGTGAAGGGGGGTGCAATCTCCCAAAAGTCACTGAAGTCACAGGAAGTCACAAGTAGAAGACCTGGTGAGTTGTTGTGGCTGTGGAAACACTGGTGTTTCACAAATCACTTCTGAGCAGAGCCTAACAGCTAAAATGAAGCTCAAATGAACTCATGTTCCCACCACAGATATCAACAGCGAGACAAACACATCGATGTCTACTTCCATCTCCCGTATTCCTAAAATACCACCTAGGAGGCTCTCTGAGGAACCAAGTACAGCATATTTGGGGTGGTTTATTTCTTTGGTGATGAGCTCAAATGGAAGGACTAGAGTTTTGTGTTTGCAGCTTTTGGTTATTGCTCATTTGTGGCCTGCATGTGGCACATCAGGCTGAGCATCTTCCCTACCAGGACGAAGAGTATCTGGGGAGGTTTAAACAGTGTGGGCTGGTCCTAAGGCTGCAGAATGCTTTCCAGAGCTGGTAGATTAATGGGTTTACAAAAATCTTGTTCTAGGTCAGCGACTGAAATAATTAGACAGTTAAGTAATTACGTTTTATTAAAATTTTCTGATGACCATGCTAAAACTGAGTGGCTTATCTAGGGGTTTTGACTGCTTAAATTGGTTGATCGATGAAGCATTGTGACAATTTTGTTAACATTTTTACACATTTATGTCTGGTTTGTTTTAATCTGTCCTGCTCTGCAAAAGTTGTTTGGTTTTGCTTGGGCTCAGAGAAATGGAGGATTCTTATTTACGGCAACTTTAACTGTGCCATGAGTATGAATTTTAAATATGTAATAGCTGACTCATCAACTCTTTTCATCTGCACGTACGTGGACATACCTAATAATCACCACCAAGTTAAATGAGTATTTGTTGCACATGGCTTGAAACGGATCCTGTGGATCTGTAACAGCAATTCACACAAAGATCGAAGAGGGTGTCCTCTGGTTTGCTAAAGCAGCCTGCTGAGGTGCTTCTGATGATAGTCACAGAACAGCTGAGGTTAGAAGGGGCTTCTGGAGAATGTCCAGGCAACCCCCTGCTCAGCACAGGACCAGTGTTTTGAGTATTTCCAAAGATGGAGACTCCAGAGCCTCTCTGAGCAAACCGTTTCAGAGTCTCATCACCCTTGCAGCAAAAAACCCCTTCTTATACTTAAATAGGACTTCTTGATTTTCAGTTTGTGCTTGTTACCCCTTGCCCTGTCACTGGGTACCACTGAGAAGTCCTGGCTCTGTCTCCCCTACTCCCTCCCACCGGGTATTTATGCACATTGAGCCATCTCTTCTGCAGGCTGAGCAACCCCAGCTCTCGGCCTCTCCTACGACAGTCTCCAGGGTGAATCTCAGAGTCTCCCTGTGAATCTCACTTCAACGTATTTTCTTTCTTGCAGGACTGGGTGATTCATGACCCATCCCTTTCCTCCCACAAGGCTTGCACTCCTGCAATGCAGCAGCGCAGAGCTGCACCACTTCTCTTTCTTCAGTTTATAGGGTCTGACTGGGGACGCAGACCTTGTGC